>NC_086250.1:13190714-14552500 GCF_021018805.1 Prinia subflava | reverse complement strand
CACATGCAGTTCTGTAACCAGATCCAACAGCTGACCACAAGCACAAAGCAGACTAATCAGAATTACACAGAAGTAGGCCTGGGAACTGAGATGATGAATCCGCTCAGGTTTCATTGCTCAGACATATTTCTTGAATAAAAATGAAGCTTTTGATCACACCAAACCCTCCCCAGCCCTGCCCTTCCTCTTTCCTCTCCTTCTACCTCTGCACTTTCACCTTCAGGAAAGACCTAGTGGCAGCCCCTTGCCTTGTGCTCAGGGCCACAGGCTTCTGAAATCCTGGAGATCCCAGTGGTGATTCTCTCACTGCAAGAGGCTGCATTTGAACATGAGCTCCTTTCCTTGTAGGCAGGAATTTTCCTTGAAACTAAGCTTCAGGGGTTATTGGAACCCCTGTTCATTTTTAGGATGGTCTGAAATGAGATTCCAACACAAAGTGGTTTCTGAATCTTTTTTCTCTTCTGAAGTCACAACATGCAAATTTTTCGAAGTAACAAGATGAGGTGATTATTGCAGTCATCTAGCTGAGAGGTTTTTAGATGTCACTATTTCTTTTAGAAATAAAGTGATTCAGACAGACATTTCACACAATCAAAAGCACATACTGAACCTTCTTTGAAATTTAATCCATTTGCAAGCTTCTCATTTTACACTAAATGAAGGAGTGTTCAAAGAACTCTATTTTTAACAGTCTGTTGGATTCACCATACAGTAAGAAAGCACGAGGGATGCCACTCCAGAATGCCATCTCTGTGTTTATTGGTACACAACTCCTACATATCCCTGGGGGCTTTCCTCATCTATGGCGTGCTCAGTAGGAAACAAAGAAGAGGATATTTTGAAAACAAAAAACCAAATTATCAAATATTTATTATTAAAATCTTCTCATCACCTTTGTCTTTCAACTCCTTGGAAACATTCATGGGTACAGGCAAATAAAATAAAATTAGAGAATTCTCACAGAAAAAGAATGAAACTGGGCAGGATAATCTATTCCTGTCCCGAAATCATCACTAACACTGGTGAAATTCAGCATTTGTGTTCTCTTTTAGCCAGCTATAACCCTATTTAGCAATGAGGTGGTCTGATACTAATTAGCCTTCATTAGCTACTTATCTGCCTTTATCATGGCAATTTGCTACTCTTTATTAAGCATAACTACTGAACATCCATATAAACAAGAATCTACAAGGTTTTTTTCTGTCATCTCTCTAGAACTGAGACTGCTACTTAACAAATCCTCAAGGGAAAAAAGTGACATGTCAGCCCAGGGCTTGCATGGTCTTCAGTATGGTGAAATGTACCGGAGTGTGAGCTCAGATTCTTTTCTCAAAATCCTAACATTTCGGCTCAGGTGATAAGGCATAGATTCTTTTAGTGGTGGGATAAATAAAGAACATATTTGAGTCAGGCAGAGCTACTCGTCAACTATTTCTCAAAAATTATACACGGGAAAAAAAGAAAGTCAAAAAATTTAAATGAATAATTGAAATATTTTCAGGAAAATGTAAAAAAGAAAGGAATATCTTTGAAAAAATGCCTACATTATCGTTTAGTAAATGGAAAAATTAAGGAAAGTAATAGAAAAACAAGTCTTGTTTTCTTTAAGTAGATTTTAACAGAATGTTTATTGAGAAAACATTTTATTTGATCTAGTATTTTTTTATTATCATTAAATTCAGATGAACTTATGAGGCAGAAAATAATTGCAAAACTTTAACTTCAATAGTCATCTACTCTGACCTTCTGCAAAGAGATACCATGAGTTACTGTCAAGAGATTCCTACCTCAAGTTCAGAAATTCCACTTGAATTAAAACTTGTTTTATAGAAAAACTTTCTGCTGAATCTTGAGATATTTTAAAAATAATCCTGGTTAATGACAGCATTTGCTGGCTGGTACAATCCATTTCTCTTAAAGATGTTTCAGTGATTGATTAGTCTTATCTTAAACATTTGCTATTGATTTCTGTTCTGAATTTGAGCAGCTTCAGCTCCCAGCCATGAGAGCCATTTGCAGATTTTTATACTTTTGGAAGTTTAAAATGTTGCCTTCTAGTAAATCTGCTCCTCTCATAGGCACTTATCTACTGTGAACAGGCACCATTTCCCTTTAAAGATAAACGAAAAAGATATTTAACAGTAAAAAAGATTTTCCAGAACTGCAGCATTCCTTGTAGCTCTTTTCTAGACTTCTCAGTTTGCCAATATGTAATTGTGAATACTGTTTTATTTGAAACACCTTTCTCAATGTAAAACAAAGCTTTCCATGGAAATATGTGGATTTACAGAAGATTGCTGAACTGCCTCAGAATTAGACTAACAATGCATGCAGATATTTTCTAGGGATGTGGCTGATGCATGTACAAGTCACACAAGTTCAAAGCAGGGATCTCAAATCTTTAATTCTGGTAATCCAAGGGATTGACCTAATCACTCAGCTAGCAGTGCTCTACATTGATTGCCTCCAGTTGGAGTTATTGCACTTTTTGTAACTCACTGAAGCTCAGTGGATCTAAACTGAGAACACTGTAGCTCATCATGCATTGCACAAGAGCTCTCCTGGCCCTGCTCCTGGCATGAAAGTCTCAGGCTCAAATTCCTGATCCAAACCCAGGAAAGCAGACACCCTCAAACCTTGACCCGTGGCCTGGTGGGATGACCATCATCTTGGGTGTCCTGAGGGGCTGTCCAAAGGGACAAACCTGTCCAGGCCCTGCTGCAGCACTCCCACAGGATGGGACCTCTGCTGTGGCAGGGAAAAGAGGTGGCTGTGCCTGGGGACCATTACGCAGGCTCAGATGCACCACGAGCCAAGATGCACCCAGGGAGTTGGGTGCTCCAAGGCACCTTGGTTTGCAGGGCTACAAACAATGACAATGCCTTGAAACACCCTGCAAAACACAATTCCTGCTTTTCAGATCTGGTTTTCTTATAAAAGCTGTATACTAAAAGTCTTGCTAGTATGGTGGTAACAGTGGCTCTGCTTATGGTTGATCCTTATTTACACAATCAAGGACTGCTTAGGCTCTTGTCTTGGTAATACACCATTTTTAGAGCTCATCTTGCAAAGATTATTCACCCTTCAGTCCTTTATGTCAATTGTGATTTCTAAATACAGCCTTCATCTTATATAAGCAAGGCCTAAAATCTTCATTCCTAGATAAACAATCTTGCATTTAGCTGTATTAAAAAATAAAAAAGGTGCTAGTTGTTCAGGTGAGTCCCCTATGCACTCACCAGTGTGCAGCCTTGGAAAGTTCCCACACACCTCCTTCTTCCAGCTGGAGACAAGGTTTCCACAGCTGATGTGGCTGAAGGAACTGTGCAAAAGGAAAGGGATCAGGACAAAGACCATGTCAACAGGAAACCCAGGGAGATTTGCCCTTACTTGCATATTGAGAGGCAACTCCAAAAATTGCCATGAGAAGATTTTCAGTTCTCAATCACCTACCAGCAATATTTTCCATTCAGGAAAACCAGGCCTCTGAGAAATGTGGACCATCCCACATCTTCTAAAGTCCTCTCTTGCTCTGGAACTTGGCATTTAACATCATCTATCCCTCCTACAGCTTCAGCTCCTCACACAGGCTGTTAGTTTTGAATGCAGTCACAGCCTTCTCCCTCTCTCTGTGACGAGAAATAAAAGGCAGTCCAGACAGGAGATTTTATATGACTGGATGAAGGGTCTGCCTGTGTTTTCCTAAAATACAGGTATAATTACTGGGCCTCAGGCAAAGAGAAAGAGGGACAGAGAAAGAATGTGTGCCTATAGGCACACAGCACAGCTTAACTAGGTTCTGTACAATTCTCCTAGGTAAAGGCATTTTTCAGCTGTTGCATGCCCCAAATCACACAAGAGCCAGGTTCTTATTTGTCTCAAGCACCAGGTAGCATTTAAGGTTTGGTGTGGATTTTTTTAATGACTATCCAACTTGTGCTGTTTATTTCAGTACTTGTTCCAGCCTCCTAAGATAGAGCAACTTTCCCAGCGAAATATTAGGAAGCAGTGAAGTGACTCTATCCCAGGTAACACAGGTGTACAAAGGAATCTCTTCTGTTTGATGTGTACTTTATGAAATTCTATTCACAATTTCCTCTCTATACAGTGCAGCTTTTCAAGAATGTGCACAAGTAGTCTTGTGGGATTACACCTTATGCACGCAAGTTTGTCTGTGGAGTCTTCCTTTTCAATACAGAATCATACTGGCTCAGTTGGTCAAAGCATGGTGCTAACAACACCAAGGTTGTGGGTTTGAACCCTGGATGGGCAATTCCCTGCAGAGCTGGACTTGAACCTTGTGGGTCCCTTCCAACACAGAATATTCTGTGATTCTGGGATCAGTAGAACACCTGTAATTTGTCAGCTTGGAGGACTCCTCTGATCAGTGTCTCCTTTTCTTATTTATCCTTGGATGCACTGAAGAATTATTCACACCACATTTTCCCAAAAAGAAAACTCCATCACTCAAGAGAGCAATCTCTGAACCATTTACTGTGCTGTTGACTCCTGAAATATCCCTCTATTTCAGAAGGAAATAACTTTCAGTGGGTATTTTTGTGGGTGTTTTGTTGTTGTTTTGTTAGTTTGTTTGTTTGTTTTTTCTTGTAGACACGCAATTTTTTTTTCTTGGAAATGCAGCCTTCTGCAAAAATTCATTTCTGCCAGCTAGCAACAAGCTGTGTATTCTCCTCTGCCTTTTGTTCATCTCCCCTAAGCCAATAGATTTTCAGGGCCAACAGAGCCCAGCCAGAAGGAGCAAGATTTATCCCTGCATGGAAAAGCATACTGTGAGTAAGCAAGACAGTGTTTTCAATATATACAAGGGTTGTGATTACAGGTTAATCCAGGCAATACCAATCTCTACTGGTAAAACTGTTAAACTTTTCACTGAACTATGCTCCTGGTTAGAGATTAAATGTTAAAGCTATGATGGTTGGAAGTTGTTTTTTGTTTTTTTTTTTTAATCCCATAATGAAAATATTTCTATTCAAGCCTCCTCAACACTCTTACCCTTTAACTGTAGTGAAAGTTCAGTCTCTTAGTTTTACAAGTTTCTTAATATATGCAAATAAAATTCCCAGGAAAAAACAGACAGCTTTTATGAAAGCAATATTTAAGGGAGAGAGCTAACATACCCACAAAATTATATTTCACCAGGAAGAGTTCATTCCTAGGTATTACATTCACTAAATGTAATAGTTTCTTTTAAAAGGGGCAATATGTTCTTGGTTTCACAACCCACTGCCCATGCAAAAAGAAAACACAGAGACTTGCACCTTCCCTGAGACGGTGGTCAAAGGGGAGGACTTTGATAAAATGTCTGTAAAATACACCTAGATGTCTTGTATCAAACACAAGTGACTCTCTACCAGCCATTTCACCATCCCAGCCCTGTACCCCCAGGCCCAGCAGCGAGGAGCCATGGGCTGAGGCTGCTGCTACACAGGCACAACATCATTTCACACTAGGAAAACAATCCATCACAGCAGATTAGCATAAACCCCTTTTCTTTCCCAGAGTGCGGAATTTCTTGATTACCATAAGCTGTAACCTCATTAAAATATCACAAGGAAAATAATATTTCTGACATTCACACTGCTTTTGGTTTTTTAATTCACTCATCCTCACCAGGAGCAGTATGGAGAGCGTGGGAGGACAACTCCTCTTAACCAGAAGCAGCCTTCAAGGGCAAACAGCTCTGATCCAGGCTCCTGAGGAAGGGGGAAGAGACAATCCCCAAAGGAAGTAAATCTTCAAAGGCAAGCATCAAAACTATTCAGGAAAAAACAAAATGTGTGTACCACTCAAGTTTAACATATCTTTTCCCCTCGATATTCAGCTCCTAAAACAGATAAAAATGCAAAATGAGATTTTTTTCCTTTTTCTTTACTGAGGTACTCCTTTTGGACTCCTTTACAAACAAACCCCAAAACTTGTATTGGTGATGCTGCAGAAAATGAACAGTGTATGAGTCAGGTTAAATACAAAATGTGGTTAAAATACTGACAGCGCTGTGAAAGGTGAGGTGGCAGCAGAGCAGTGGAAACCCTCACGTGCTGCTCCCAGCTTGGCTGTTTGCAGTGGTCGTGACGTCTGTGGAGAGCAGCATTTCAGCTGAGTTGAACCAATGAACCCCTGTTTACTTCAGACTGCTTGTTCCAGGCTTTCACAGAACATAAGTGGTGGCTCAGGGAGAAATGTGATGGATTTTAAGTAGGAATACAAGTACAGGTCTCCCTCCATTTAAAGTAATGCCTGGCTGCTCTTTCTAAGCACTACATAAATTATTGTGCAGACTGAGCTAAGGAGGGGGTGGAATCCAGCTTTGAGGTAGTTCATTTCCTCCAGCAATGCTCTCCTGATCAGCAGAATATGTGGGACTAGATTAATATCAAACGAATTACATTTTTAGAAAATACCTTGTTTTCATTCTGCATTGGATTAAAGGCCAGAACTCTGTGAGATACTCGGTAAAATCAGACAGATTGTGCTCAAAGATGTTCAGGTCCCTGCTGCTCTGGAATTTGCTTCATCCCAGGCACAAGCACCCCACAGCAAGCTATAATGTCAGTCTCCATGGGGTTATCCATTTGGCAGTGCTGCACATTCCTTGCACACGCAGTAATTAAGTTTTGAGCAAAAAAGGACATGAACCAGACAGGTTGTGTTTCTCCCACATGTTGACATTAGCTGAGAACCAAGAGAGTTCAAGTAACCCACCCCAAGCCACTCTAAGAGATAAAAAGAATTTTGGTTTGAAACTGCAATGCAATGACTAAATAAGTAAATAATATCTCATACATATCCTGTCTCACAGAGATATAAAGGGTATGCAGCCAACAATTACACTGAAAAGTGCATGTGATATGAAGGATTATACAAAGTAAATGTAAAGATTATTTCTAAAGAATGTAACATACTAAGGCAGAAACCTTACCCAAGCAACCTAAATTCTTGAGCTAGAGTCACAGAGGTATTTTTAAGGTATTAAAAGACAAGAATCTGTTCCTCTGCTGGATGAGCACAGGTTAAATAAATGGACAGTATCTTCTCCATGGTGGCCTTCTTTTACTTTTATAATTTGCATAAACTTATATCAATAAAAACCTTATTTAAGGTGGTAAAAGATCAGAGTATTCTTTTATCTTAATTGAAGCAAGTTACAAAATTTTGATCAGCTGCTTTTTGAGCAGACTAAACTCTTCTGACCTGTGTCTATAAAGTGTCTCAGTTATATAACTTCCCAATATAATAAGTTATTCTGGCATAAGTGGCCACTATTGTTTCCCATTGACACAAAATTATTATCACCATTTTTATCTTTCATCCATAATGATTTCCACATATTATTTCCTACAGGGTCCTATAGAAGGTCTTACACTTGGACCTGCCAAAAGACTTAGTATTAATTGATGGCTTTATTAATGAACACATTCTCTTTGACCCGAAGTCCATTCAGTCTGATGTGCCATCTTGGCAAATCTTCAGTATCCTGCAAGAAAAAAAGACAACCCATAAATGAAAATTACTCTGTTCTGGGAGATATATCTCAAATAACACTTATTCCTATGTATTAAGAAATTATTAAAAGAATGTTCTCTATTCTGCTTGAATTTTTAAGTAAAAGCAAAACACCAAAAGAAATAGAACAAGCTTTTTAGAACGACTTGCTAACTTAGTGAATGCTTCTAATCAGCAGCTATGACACTTCACTTGGAATTAGCTAGCACAAAGTATCCAAGCCATGTCCCCTCTAGGATCCCTTGGGACTTTTATTATCCTAAGTTTACACAATCAAAGAAAACTGTGTGCCCCCAAGTAATCTAAAAACAATTTCAAGAACAACATGTGATTTTGCTCTTCATGCAGAGTGCATCGCTGCACTAATTGTGAATGAAAAATTAGTCATATTCAAATTCCAAATAGCCCACAGGCCTTGGCTAGCTTTTCCTTTGTCCCTTCCACTAAGTAGTCATGAAACTTTTAGAAGCTCAGTTTTGCATGTCAGCTCTTTATCAAACTGATAGTGAATCACCAAGGTAGATATGTTACCTCCCTGAAAAGGAGGTGCATTTACATTGTCCTGGCTGAGGTCCCCAATTAATTCAGCATAAGGACAAAGAATGCCTCAACTCTCAGTTTCCTCCAGCACACTGAACAAGTACTCATATACTGGAAAAACAGGAGTTGTTTACCTCTCTTTTAGACTGAACTTGCACCTAAGTCTGTATTTGGTAGATGTAATTACTGATACATATTAAGAGGGATTTTTTGTGTGCTTTTAGAACACAAAATTTGTAAATTTGTAAACAAATTCTGCTTCAAGACAGAAATATTAAGCCCAAAAAGATACATTTTACTGGCAGGGGTACGTGGATAGTGGGTCATGCCCTACACTGGGGCTCCCCAAATGACTCCTGCCTGCTAGCCCTTGTGGATAGCTCAGCTATTACAGATGCTGCCTCACACACCAAGCGGGAAAGGGAAAAAAATTAGAGCAGTAAAAATGAAAAAGCTTGTTGTGTGAGATAAAGACAGTTCACTTGATAAAGCAAAAGTTGCACACCTAAGCAAAGCAAATTAAGGACTTCATCCACTACTTCCCATGTGCAGGCAGGTGTTTAGGCATGTCCAGGAGAGCAGGGCTCCTTCAGACCTAAGCAGTTAGGAAGGACAAACCCCCTGAATATCCCATCCCCATTTCTTCTCCTGGCTTTAATTTCTGAACACAACATCATATGGCATGGAATATTCTCCCATTGTCAGCTGTCCCCACTGTGATCCTTCCCACTGGTGGGCAGTGTGAGAAGCAGAAAAGGTCTTTGATTCTGTCCATATGTTCTCAACTCTGTTCTGATCACAAAATCCAAACAGCAATGTAGAAGCTACTGTAAGCTTACTAGCTGAAATGGAATGAAGGAGCATTCAAACTTGGATTCAATGGTTTAATTTTATGTTGTGGATCCTAGGCATGCAGCCTGATTCTGCCTTGCCTTGCACTGTCTCTCCACACATGTGAGAGGATAACTGATTAATTGAGATTATAAACATGAACTATATTCCATTGGAAACAAAAGCATGTCATAGGAAAGAAAGCACAGTGAGCAGATGGCTTTCTGAAGCCAAACACCACGTAGGTGTGAGCTGCTCAGGCTGTCCTGCACAATTGCTCCATCTCAGGCTTCTCAATTTTCTGCCCCAGTACAAGACAGAGACTGCCAGAAGTGCTTGAATGGGCTGCTTATGCTACAGCTCATCTACTGTGTCAACTGAGGCTGATGTAGACACTAATTCCTTTCCAGGTTTTAATGAGAAAGATTGAAACCACCACCACCTTCTTCCCTGCCTTTCTTTTTTCCTTTACTGGTGATATGAGGGAGAAATCAAATACTGTTCTTTGCATGCAGTCAGTCACTGATTAAATGCAGTCACCTCCCTCTATGTATGTCCACAGTCTTTTAATACATTTACAAAATGTCACACAAAACAAATATTACCCCTAGGCAACAGAGGAAAGGAAAATAAAGTTTAGCTAAATAAATGCACTTATACTCATGGGTCTAAAAGAATTCTCCTAGCTTATTACAAGATCCAACAAAATCTAATGAAACTTCAAGAGGATTTTAGAAAACAATCATCATGCTGTTACTCTGTGGATAGTCTCAAAAGTATGAAGCTAACAGAGAAGGCACTTGAAAAGAAAATAAAACATCTCTTTTAAATTGAGTGTGCTAAATGTCACAAAGCCAATAGGAGTATCTTATTTTCACTAAATTCAGGAAGGATAGGAAACACATTTTTCCTGATAAACAACCCTGGTGCTAAAGCAAGTGAGACAATTACAGGTACACTTGTCTTGGGGATGGCACATACCACGGGGGAAATGAAAGACATTCAAACGTCCCAGCTCATTCACACCTTCCTTCTATACTCCTGGAAATCATAAAATACAGGAACCTATTGGGAAAGGGCTCTGCAAGCTCTTCCTTACTTCCCCTCTCTCTTTAGAATATTGCCAAGTCTATACAAAGCTATAATCCGCCTTTAAATCTTCTCTAAATGTTAAGAAGTCACCCCTAATAACACTGACATGATAAAGTCTAGCACTTGTCTAATTGCTCGTCCCGTGTGGATATGAAATTCTGAAGGTGAGAAAGAAATAAGATTTTATACATTTATGGTTACAGTGAAACAGGAAAACCTTTGCTTGTTCTTACATAGTGTGGGAGCATTTATACATGTGCCTATATACTGTGTATGTGTGCCTATGTGTGGACACAGGAAGACCCCTGGGTGAGGGTTTGAGTGTGGCTCTTTTTGTGGCTTACAATTCCAGAAGGTTGTCTGGTGGCATCTGATAATTTATGAATTTTTATTTATTGTGCACTAAAACTTTCCTTCAAAGACTCTCATGGCCCTGTCTGGGTTGCTGCCCATAAGAATGCTGCAAGGGAAAAGCAGAGCTTGTTTCCAGTGTCAATTTATCTGCAATAAAACTGCTTTCACTGTCCCATCAGAGAAATAAATCTGGAACTTGTGGCTACTATACAGGTTATTACAAAATAGGTCAGTGACAATTTGACAAATGAACCATGTTCACTCTTGCCTTGCACTGGAGCTGTGGGGAACTTCAACTTCCTTGAGATACCCAGGAAATAACAAAGTGGAATTATTTCAATATTATCAGGTAAAAACATACAGTGTAGCTGAAATCAATTTTTACCTTTAGGGTCTCCTTTCATGACATCTAAATTAACTCAATTCCCCATCAGTTTGGACAAGAATTTTTCTCAATGCAGAATCTAAGGATCAGTGGGTACCACTCCATCAGGATACAAGGATGACATTTCATCTTTGAATTGCTACAGTCTCCTCACCAGTGATGTGCAGTTGTTTCAGGAGGGGATTTCCAAAGACAGAGGGACAGACATGGTTTAGGGTGTTGTGACACATCCCTCTAACTCTGTCACGAGCACTCTCAGTGTAATGACATGCCCTGAAACTTGTAAGAGATCACAATCGGGGAGTTCAGTAATTGTGACAAGTATAATTAGGGGAATTTATGAAATCAGAAATTTGAAGTCATTACAGAGATTAATTCAAATTAGAAGAGTTCTAATAAAAGCTAAACTGATCCAGATGATGGATAGCTAGGGTTTTTTTCTCTCTCCTAGAATTTCTTGTTTTATTTCTTCACTCCTGTAGTTAAAGTCTTGTTCATATAATTGAAAAATATGTTTGTTCAACAGACTCTTAAAAATATTATTTTGATTTTCTTGGTAATTCAAACTATTCAGCTTTTTGGAGGAGAAAGAGTTGTATGGGGGTGAGGGAAAAATAACATGTATATGTGTAGCCACTAATTCACCAATGCAGCACTTCAAAGACAAACACTGACTGTGAATATTTGCTTTTATCCATAACATTGAAAATTTGAAAAAAAAACCCAAAACCCACCAAAATTCTACAATCACTTATTGAAAAAGCAAATTTTCCATTTCCCTAAGAAAGGCTATCTGGGGGAGCAAAAATAACGTAATGTGAATATGTCATGCTTTCTTCTTACTAAAGTAGATGTTATATAAACCAGCATAACCATGAGTTTAGTCATAGCATTTTTCACTTTGAGATTTCAGAACATTGCCAGTATTTACTTTTCCACTTGGTTCATCCTCAAGCTCTTGCTGAATATGCATAAATAAATTCCTGCCATATATATTCACCTTAAACAGCAACAGCTTAATTGCTCTGGTCACAAGAGACTATAAATCAACATTAACAAAGAAGTTATGCCTTCACTGCCAATATTCCTCTAACAAAAATACTACAAGCATTCAAGTGTAGTAGCCTAGGCAAAATTTTGGGGTTTAGGAAAGAACAAAGAAATTTCATGGACCAATTTCATCTCCAACATGAAAAGCCAAATTTTAGACCATCCTGGGTACACTTTGCAGAAACTTAAAAGCCAGAACCTTCTCTACAGTCTACTTAAAGATTCATATATCAGCAAAAGTGTGGAGTTGGGGTTGCCCAGTGCAGAGCCAAGAGCTGGACTCAATGGTCTTTGTGGGTCCCTTCCAACTCAGAGTGATTCTGTGAAAAGGGCTGTGTGCCTCTTTGTTCACAGACAGGGCAGAGAAAAGGTGGTTACAGGATAATGACTGCTCTCAAACAGTAGCATGTGAGGGAGCAGGATCAACAACAAGGATTTTGTTTTTCAAATTATTTCAATTTGCTGCCGGTGTCAGGAACAGAATTTCAAGCTGCTAAACACTGCACTTCCTTTCCTAGTCCTTGTTCTGCTTCCTTCAGCAGTTGCTTTATCTGGAGAACAGAGAAACAAACACTTACCCTGAAGAGCTGGAACAGCAGCAAAAAAGTATTCTCTCATGCTTTAAACAAGATGTCTGTGCTGCTGCTGTTTGTGGCTGTGACTGCCAGATGGAGCTGCCAAGGTTTGCAGCACGGTGAGCACCATGAGGCATTCCTCACACAATATCACACCTAACACACTGGGATAGCCCTTGCCTACAGATTTCTGCCTCTCTCATCCACTTCTCTAACTTGCATCTAAACATCTGCTTGAAGAAATGAAGACCAACTTTCTACGTTTTTCCCCCACAAATTGGTAATTATAATTTGGTTTACTGCACCCTGAAAAAAACAAAAAGTTAAAGCCAGTCATCAATAAAAATTCTTTAACAAAAATGAGCAGCTGATTCTTCTGTAAGCAGTGCCTCACAGATACCTCCATAAATAATCCCAGAGTGCCACAGTGACAGTCTAGTCTGGCTAACACTACAACACAGATCCCATGATTTTCAGGACTCAATTATCTCTGTTTGGACAAGCATGTCCTCTGTGGAAGAACAATAATTTTTAATGCCACAGTTTTCAAGAATGGAGAATCCATCACAATTCAATGGAAATTCTTCCATGACTAACTACATTCACAGTTTAAAATGTGCTTCACATTTTAGGGATTGTCTTTCAGAAATGCCATTTGAAATGTTCAGGTTACTCAATAGCTTCAAGTCCAGAAAGAAAAGTCAAATATCCTTTTTGCAGAACAGAACATACTGCTTTCCTAGAATACTTTTTATTTATTATTTTGGGTTTTTCAGTATTTCAATAGTACAACTGTCAAACTGGCTGATCTGTCTGACTCTCAGTGTGTTTGAGGTGCATTATAGAGGCCCATAGGGCCTTTGCCTTTCTTTTAGTCTTTGCAGCACTTGGAACTGCTAACAACACTCCCCTGAAGGAACCTGGAGTGATGGGAATATTTACCTTGCCAGACAGGCTTCCTGTAAAAGCTACTTCTTCCTCTTGCTATAAGGCACTTACTCTTGTTTGAGCCTGCATTTGATGTCAAAATAACATCTTGGTAAGGATGACACAAGCTCAGTGTAATTTTTCTTCTCTAGAAGCTTAGATGCAGTCAAAGGAGGAGATGGCTTCAGAGAAAGGTCCAATTAAATTGTAAATATCAATAAGATTAGTGTGAGATAAATTTATTTATGACCAATGATTAAAAAGGAGCTGAGGTTTCAGTTTCTAGTGTGGCCCTTGATCCTGCCATCAGGCACAGACACAGATTTGTGGGCTCCTTATGTATAAGTCAATGAAACAACACAGCAGCCCTATCCATCCATTTCATAAGTATATTTGTATATCTTATGCCACATACTCTGCACAAATATACTAAACGCAGTCTATATCAATAATTTTGACTGAAAAATGGCATTCAACAACTACTGCATACACTTATTTTTTTTCAGATTTTGAAAAAGACAATTTTTTGTCATGTTTTATTTTCTCTACTAAAGAAAAAAACCCCACATTTTTCCATTGCAAGTTATTTTTCTTCCAGTTTAATGCTTATGTCTTTCAAAGCCCCTTTAAAGGAAATTTTTGGTATGTCAAAAAAGTGAAAAATGAAGTTTTTGCAAAAATTTAAAATAAATAAAATACAGCTCCTCTGTGGCAACACTAAATACCTTTTGCAAATCAATTGCACTAAACAGGCTTATCTCTCCCAATGCCCTTTAATATTAAAAATCTGACCCATAACAGTGATCTAACCCAAGGGTATTGACAACACATTATTTCAAACAGATAAGAGAACTAACTGATGGTTGGTGAGCTTTGGTTCAGCAAAGGATCTTGTGAGAAAGTGTCTCCAGCTCAGGAGAAACTGAGTGCTGAGATTTTTGCCTGGAGAACCCAGGAGGATAATGTCATGTAGGATCCGTAGCAATTCAATTAATTTAAGCAAAATGACAACTGAGGCCTCTCTAAAACTTTGCTTTTGTCAGCACAAGGGCTTCAGACATACAATTACTGTGCTCTTCTTCACAGAAGAAAAAATATTATCTCTAATACAAAGAACTAATAATTGTTTGGAAACTTTTCAGATAGGAGTTAGGAACATTTGCAAGTAGAATTCAGTGTAAATCAGACTGATGGTTTTCCTCTGCCACCTCCCACTGTCACTGGCAGGTGTTGTCAGTGACAATGAAATCATCCAGCAGATGCTGTACTGCTTTAAACCCTCAGAGCTACAATGCTACACCATGTACTTAGAACATTTTAACATCACTGACATAATTTTCATAGTTCTTCATGGCACAGTGCACATCCACACAACCACAAGTCAGACAGAAATCTCACAGTTTTATTTGCCCACTGTTGTCCTTTATGTAAAGTGAGGGAAAATGTCAGCAAATGGAAGAGTGGTGTCTCCAGGTGACTACAGATAGCCCCAGCTATGTCCAAAACCCATGCACTAGAAGACTTCACCAAGGATCACATCAAAGGCATGGTTCTAACAGAAAATACTATATATTCTTGACAATATTTCCAAGTGGACCTAATTAACACCTCAAGATGCTATCTGTGTTGAAACCCAACACTGCTCAAATCATGTCTTGTTTTCTGAACCATCCTCTTAAACTTAGTCCTTAGTCCTTAGTCCTTATAATGCCATACAGCTCCTTGTACAGGTGGATATTACCAGAAGATCACGCTTAGAAAAAGAAGTCCTCCAAAGGATAAATTAGTTGAGGTAGGACTCAAGACTCAAGTTTTATTTCACCTCCTAAGAGAGTGACTCTTTTATTGTTTTCTTTTTTATTTTTCTTCCCTAAATGAATTCTTTTTTTTTTCATCTCTTGCTATTATGAAACTTCCTTCCTTCCTTCCTTCCTTCCTTCCTTCCTTCCTTCCTTCCTTCCTTCCTTCCTTCCTTCCTTCCTTCCTTCCTTCCTTCCTTCCTTCCTTCCTTCCTTCCTTCCTTCCTTCCTTCCTTCCTTCCTTCCTTCCTTCCTTCCTTCCTTCCTTCCTTCCTTCCTTCCTTCCTTCCTTCCTTCCTTCCTTCCTTCCTTCCTTCCTTCCTTCCTTCCTTCCTTCCTTCCTTCCTTCCTTCCTTCCTTCCTTCCTTCCTTCCTTCCTTCCTTCCTTCCTTCCTTCCTTCCTTCCTTCCTTCCTTCCTTCCTTCCTTCCTTCCTTCCTTCCTTCCTTCCTTCCTTCCTTCCTTCCTTCCTTCCTTCCTTCCTTCCTTCCTTCCTTCCTTCCTTCCTTCCTTCCTTCCTTCCTTCCTTCCTTCCTTCCTTCCTTCCTTCCTTCCTTCCTTCCTTCCTTCCTTCCTTCCTTCCTTCCTTCCTTCCTTCCTTCCTTCCTTCCTTCCTTCCTTCCTTCCTTCCTTCCTTCCTTCCTTCCTTCCTTCCTTCCTTCCTTCCTTCCTTCCTTCCTTCCTTCCTTCCTTCCTTCCTTCCTTCCTTCCTTCCTTCCTTCCTTCCTTCCTTCCTTCCTTCCTTCCTTCCTTCCTTCCTTCCTTCCTTCCTTCCTTCCTCCCTCCCTCCCTCCCTCCCTCCCTCCCTCCCTATCATAGCCACATTTGGTATTGATTCATTCTGGAGGATTTTATGGTGATGTTGAACAAGGATATGACTTTGAAGGCATAAAAAGTTTATGCTCTGTGGGCCACAAGGTGCTAAAAGGCACAAATGCCTGAGGCTGGGGCAGTTTACATGGCACAAAACACAATTCATAATAAATGATAGCTGTTTTCTCATTTAGCTTGGCTAGCTGTGAGTTTAAAAATAATTATAAATAAAAAATAAACTGACATACTGTACAGCCAAAACAGAAATTGAGTAGGGAACAAAAGAGCACCATATTGCCTGCATTTCCAACACTTTCTGAATTGCCTTGAGATTACTTTTTTCAAACAAACATAATTTTTTTTTTTCCTTTTGGAAGTGAAATCAGTTCTCTTTGGCTGAAGTTTCTTGTCTTCCCTCATTACTTTTTGCTAATATTGCAACAGCATGGAAATGCATTGCCACCAGATAGCCATCACAAAACTGGGCTGAAGAGCCTGTGCCAAGAGGCAGAGGAGGTGTTTCCCTGTCTTGGGAGTGCTGTGCTGGAGCAGGTGTGCAGACAGGAGGAACCAGAACTGATCAGGTGAATGGGTAAAGCTGGGACACACAGGCAGAACTGCTGACAGCAAGGGAACGTGGCTAGAAAATCTCTGGCAAACTAGGTAGACCAGCCTGTACAAGCTCTTGGTCCAGTGCTTTTATTTCCTGTATCATCTTTTTCATTGCAAAGGATTATCTTCCTTTCTAAACACACTAAATCAAAACCTGAAAGAGAGGTTATGATCTTAAAGTGACCTCTCCTCTATTCCCTGAAAGCAAGATTTAGTTAAACCAAAAATAGTTATGGAAGCAAATCAAGCCACTACTGAAAATCTGTATGGCTGCATGAATAAATATTATTTATTTTCATTAGGCCAAAGGCTATATTAGTGCTTCTAAATTGTCAAAAGCCACTTCATCAGTTCTCTGTTGAACTTCACTCTTGCCCTCAGAAGAAGGGTTACTTCATTAATACCAAGTTCACAGTATTTTGCTAGATTCATTCCTCCTTTTCTTTCTGGGGATATCCTGTAAAGGCTAACATCAACAAGTAAAACTGGGAAAGGATGCACATCTATAAATTTAATTTAGGAGTTGTTTGTCTCCCAGGCATGATCATATCCATATACAGAGTTCTTATATTTTACCTGAAGTTCAATTAACCAGACTTTCTTGTTCTGGTGTACACAGAAAATAGATTCTGACATATTTACTGTACAAGTAACTTCCTCACTGAGGCTGGCTCCTCTTAGACCACACCTGTTAGTGTTAGTAGGAGTACCACAGCTGTAATTTATTGCTGGTGCAAATGAGTGAGCCCACAGATTTACCCTCTGGAGGAGTATTTGTTTCCCTACTGTTGCCTTTGGAGATGGCAAGGGTTGGTACGGGATGTTTCCTTAAACCTTCCAATCTGACCCTGCAGAGTCATATTTGGAATGGGGATTACTTTTCTATTCCGGTTGGATAAGACACCACAGTTTTTAGACCAGTAACTCTGACATTTCTGGTCACCATGAAGAAGAATGTTCAAAAAACCTCATTAAAGCCGTAGTGCCTCCTTCTGGAATGCTGATACCTCAGAGATCAAAGACCTTACCAGCATATGTTCTTGTGGTTTCAAAGCAGTAGGATTTCCAGTTTGGAAAGACCCTGTTTTTCCACAATCAATTGCCACGTGCATTCATTTTGTCCCTGCAGTGACGCAAGCCCCTCTGTATTTGCCAGACTCTAATGTCAACTCTGGCATCCATTAGCTATGGAAAGGTTGCTATCACTGATCCTACTAATAACAGCAACTTGCCAGGCCTCACTTGCTTAATGGACTTGCAAAATGCACACAGCTACTGATTTCCTTCATTTGCTGTCAAAGCTAAGGTCAAAAACAGTCTCAGGAGACCCCAAACTTGACCTTTTCAAAATTTTATGCTTGTCAAATTTTACTGCAGAAGATGAATTATCAATGCAAACAGTGGGAGAGCAATAGCTCGACATGTTCAAGGCCTCACACCAATTCACATAAAGGGATGTTTGCATGCCAGCACAAATCAGAATCAGAAAAGAGGGTGATCCGTCAGTGGTGCTCACAACAGACCTGCCAGCTTCCGTCCAAAATGCACCTATTACCATTAACATTTCCCTGAATTCATTCTTCACTTTCCATGTGCAAGAGCAAAAAGTAATGCCATCCATATTGACTCCCACTCCTCCACTATAAGATTTGCTTTCAAAAGACTCTTACAGGCTCTATTCACTGTGGGAAAGAATTGAGAATTGTGCAGGAAACCTATTTCCCCTCAGGGAAGGAGTGAGACATAATTTCATTCCTTAACATTATAAATTACGGGGTGGGTTTTTTTTCCCTGGTTTTTTTTGGGTTGGTTTCTTGGGTTTTTTTGTTTGTTTGTTGTTTGGGGGTTTTTTGTGTGTGTGTGTGTTTGTTTGAAATGTTAGAAAATTCTGTGGAAATTAATAACATCACTGTTATTGATTATAACCCACCAAAATACATATTTCTTCAATAAGTATTCTCAGTGGGAGATTATTTTGCTGGAGAAGAGAAATTACTTAGGAAATAGCCTTGCCTGGGTCAACAGACAGAAAGTCAATTAGAGCTTTTCCCCAGCATGTAAGAAACAGGCAATAGTATAATAGACTCATTGTATTTTCTGAAATAAACCAGTAAGATAATGCACAGAAAACATAATTGCAATTACTTGTGTCAGCGTCAGACCCTGGAAAACAAAATGATAGTGAAGAAATGCAGCAGCTCTGAGGTAGGTGCAAAGACCCTGACATCAGTAGCAGATTAGACAGCTAGACTGACAGATCACCTATAAATAATGATGTAAATGTACTTACCATAGCATGTGAAAATATTTCATCTTTTGATCCCACTCTCAGGTGTTATATATTCTTTTTACTCTGGGCATGTATATGCACGAGGGAAGTGGCACAGATATTTTATAAACAGCCTACACACGTGGTCCATGTGATAAAAGCACAACTGCAGTAGAAATAAGATATAATTTCCAAAAAGAGTTACATTCTGGACCTAAAAACAAGCTTATAGATATCCATAAGGAGAGGCTGTAGGGTGCTGGGAATCTTTTATAGTTCACAGGCAGTCTGGAATCCATAATGCATCTTTTCATTGTATATTCATAGAGCTAGCAAAATAGTGAATGTAAATTGAGGCATTATTCCACCAGTTTTTGTTAGCAGGCCAGTGGCATGTGCCCTGTAAAGGTGATAAGGTGAGTACATGATTTAATTTGGAAAAAGTGTCAGTCAAACCAGAATTCCTCTCCTTACCACAACCACTTTATGCTCACACTCAGCCAGAAAGAAAAAATGAGGTAAAAAAAAATAAAGGAAGTAAACACAATATGACTCAGTTTGCAGTCACTGCAGTTTCACCTCAGTGTATCCTTCATGGGTTTCGGCATTTAATTATGTTTCTAGGGCTTTGATGGTCATTTTTAAAATAATAGTACAATTAAATTAAAGTGTATAGCTCTACTGACTGATCTATACTTCTTCTGTACTTTATATTTCCTGCAAAGTTTTCAAGCCACAATAAAAATGCATTTTTTGTCACTAGTGGAACTAAGTGATGGTAAATATTTTCTGGAACAGGAGACCAGTGATTTTCAATTAACCTTAAGTAGGAAACTGTTTAATATCAATTGTTATTAAATGGGCAAATTAGCATTAAATTAAAGCTAATAGCATAGCTAATAGCATAGGCAAAGTTTTCCATTAAGCAAGCCAATATTAAGTGTATTCAATCTTTTACAGTATCCACTATTCCATTTTCTCAGCTGAAAGATGTTACTTGATAAATAGGCATTTATCCAGTTTATGCCCCTTCAGCTACCAACTTCATCTGATCTCTATCATAAAAATTCAGTGGATAAGGCATTCTTGCAAATTTTGCTGTGCATTAATTCTATGGTTCCTGCCAACTAATTGTCCCATATTTGAACTTCTTCTTTGAGCTTCATCTCACACATACCATTAACTATTTTTTGTTGTACCACAGGATGAAATCATCATGTTTGATGCTTTTCCAGTTTAGATGAGGACTGATGTCTGATATTAATGAAACAGTACAGCATAGGGAAGAAACAAATGCAGAGAAATGCTTGATATTTTAAAAAAATTCTCAGAATATACTCTTCATTATAGGGCCTGGTAGCTTCTAGGATTCAGGAATCATTTTTTAAAATGAGCAGTGAGTGAATCAAAAAATGGCTATGTCCAGGTATTTATTTACTTTCTACTGGCTGAATAATAAATAGATGTTGAGTTGCAATGGTGGGAAGGTATATGCCATGAGCTTTACTCAAACAGAAAACCTAGGAGAAATATATGTGTTGGACCATATCTGAAACCTTCACGTTTGGAAAGAGAGTACCAGACAAGTATGTACCTCTGAGATTCTGAAGCTCCTCTGAAAACTTGTTTGTTGGGTGTGTTAGGATACAGCTTGAAATCTGAATTATTCATAGCCAAAGAAGCCATAGATTTTTTTTTTTAGTCACTAGATGGGCCTTAAATCATAGACTGAGCAAGACCTCTTGGAACTCTGACTCCCATCTCCTGTTGTCACAGAGTTCGCACTCTTAAACTTCTTTAACAACTTTATCAAACTCACTTGAAAGTTAGCATGGCAGTCTCACAAAAGAAGCAGCTGTGTCTGGCTTCTTGAGTCATGAATTCAAATATCTTCCCAAAAGAGGACCAGAGATATAGGTAGTATATTAATGAAATCAAAGTATAAATATACTTCCATTTAAAAAGAAACTTCCTTTTTCTCACCTAAAGAAGGGGTGTTCCATAACCTAAAATATATTTTTCAGTGAGTTTCTGAAAGCCTCAGCCTGAATGTTCTCACATAGATGAGTTGGTTTACCTGCAATAAGAAGCAATTCTTGCCATCTAAATGTATAAATATTTAGTCTTGCTGAATTGTCTCCAGAGAGAAAACAGAACAGCATTATAGAGGAATTTTGTGCAAAACAACTTGTCCTGTGCTTGTGAAGTGGCAGCATGTTAGAAAACCGGTGCGACAGTTTGATGGGTTTCCATAGAAACTGCTAGACTTGAATGCATGGGTGCACACGCAAGCTTGCCAGGTGCCCCTTATTGGTTCAGAGGAAGGAAAAATTACATTTCCATGACAGCCGTAGATTAGCTGAGCAAGTCTCTTTCCAAAGTGATGTACTTGCAAAAATAGATAAGCGCCAACCAGACTAAAATTTGTTTGTGCTTTATGCAGCAAACTGTGTAATTTGATCTCCCCTTGAAAATGGCCAGATTGCAGTTTCTGCCCATTGAGTGTTTCACCCAAGAATCTATGGTCTTCTGCTGCAAGATAATTTTATGGAAAAAAATTAATAACCCAGCAGGTAGGATGAAGAAACCAAAATTGAAATGGAAGAATTATTCCCTCAAAGAGAACTGCACAAGCATTTTTGACACCAGTGAGATATGTAATAGAATAAACCAAAAATAGGGCTTATTTGATAATCCTTTACATTCACCGCACTTGTCTGCTAGGCTATTTCTAAAAATCTGAACATAAAACTAGGCCGTCAACTACTGCAAATCCCCATTGCTTTGATGAAATGAGTGTAATACCGAAAGCTTCTTTAAACTGGAGATATAACAGAGTATTCTTCAATGGGCAGATATAGATTAGGACCAGGGAAAAGGCTGAATTGTACCTGGTGCCTCCATGCTTTCTCATTGTGAGTCCTGCTGGCTTTTTCATTTGCTCTCTGTGCACAACTTTTGACTAAGCAATGCAAATACCAGAATGTCACTGTCACACCAAGAGAGAAAGATGATGAACAGTTCAGGAGATAATAGCAAGGGGGCTTAGACCTCTGAAAAACTATGCAGGAATATACTTTGGAATCCAACAGGTAAGAAGCCTTTCAGATGCCTCTTTAAAAAGATTAATGGTATCTGAACAAAATCTCACTGAAATCAATTCATCACTTTCAGCAGACAAGGAATTTAGTTTAGGAGTTTAGTTTATCCTCCTTGTGTAGGGCAATACACAGGGAGGAGAAAAATGGGCTGTATAGAAGACGTGTTAGAGGAATTATACAGATCTTAAAGCATCTGGCCTAAGTCCAAAGAACACAGTGCAAGGGTAAAAAACTCAGATGTTCTCTGTTTTGCCTAGATCCATAGTTTCTTGTACAGCTGGAAGTGAAAACCTTGCCTAGTACAAAAGATTCTTCTAGTATTCAGAGTTTCTGAGAAAACCAACTCTTCAACAGACTGCATTCAGGTATTGTGCTCTGGGAAACAGCTCTTGTGTGTCCACGCACATGGAGGATGTAATTACATCCCTGGAGCTTGATTCTCTAAAGGGAGTCTACACCCAGGGCATTTACAAAAGGCAACAAAGACAACTCTGTAACTTACTGAGTCAAATGAAACCTTACAACTACTTAGGCTTATTCCTACACAAGCCAGAACAGCCTAGCAAGTCACCAAGGTGTCCACCAAGGCATCACTGAACAACAGCTAAGGACTTTTATGAATGGACCCTCTGAGCTCTGTCATTGCCCAGAAGGGCTACTCTTACACAGCTGTTAGATAATGAGATCCGATTTTTGCATGATTCTATCAGTTAAAGCCTCACCTAAAACAAGTCCAACAATTTGGAACAATTTTTAATGGATCGTTAGGCATATAAATAAAATGGCTTTGTACCCTCCTCAGCTACAGTGAAGGTTATTCTTCAGTCACTTAGATTATTCATTACACTCAAATTCAGATGTCTGAAGTACTATCTGTATAGATTTAGCTGTGGTTCAGATGTCTGAAGTCCCAACATAGTCACTGGAGGTCTAGGGCTTTTCCATTTGTCCATACACTGCTGTGTATGGACAGTGCATACCTATGGTATCTTTCCCAGCTTTCATTTATGTGCTGAAGAGATCCGGGTTCCTTTGTGTCTTGTGTCATACCTGCCAGTGCAGACAGAACACTTCGGGTATCTTAATTTCTGCTGGTTAGACATTTATAAAAAAGCTAAATAAAACACCAATTCTTCTCTGATTGGTACTCTCTGGTACTCATGCACCCAATTCACACAAGGATCTCTATTTCATATTCCTGGTGCAGGTCTCTAAAATCTGGAGCTGAATATCATCCTCACTTCCAGCATCTCTTTCTAAACCATGCATAATCCTTATGGGTCAATCCTTGGCCACACACCAAATAGTATCTCCACGATCAAGTATTCATGTCAATAATAAGTAACTGTTCAAAGAAAAAATGTATTCCACACCGTAGTCTCCTAATTTTATATGTATATTGCTTTATACTAATTCAATGATTCTTGTGTAAAAAGATTAGGAGCAGTGAGATTAACAGCAATACTCAATGGAAGCCTCTGCCCAAACATTTTTTAAAAATCCTTATTTGCTGTTAAAAGCACAATTTCTTTTCAGAAATTGTGGGTCTCTCATAAAGAAGTGGGTTACCATAAAGAAGTGGGTAACTGCATCCCCTTTAAATGTTGATCTCAGCCTTTCTAAAGGGTCCAGCTAGGAGTCCTTCAGAGGGGTAGCTGCTGAAACACCAAACTCCTGTTGCCAAAGGGCCACTTGTGTTTTGGGAGTAGAGGAGGCATGAATAAGTGCTATCACCACACGGAAGACAGCTGGCAGAGGTACAGAGCAGCCTGTGAGCCCCATGTACTGTCCAGTGGGATGAAAACAGGACAATGTAACAGCTTCAGAAAAGGCACGACCAAGTGCTCGGTACACAAGTCTACTATAGCATGTTGTACTTTTCCATTCTTTCATTTGACTAAATCACAGCTTCAGGATAAAATGATGTGACAAAAAGAACCTTGTACAAATGTATTTAGTATAATGGCTGAATGAGCTGACTCTAGGAGAATCTTGCATGTTCAAGCAATTTTTTTCTGGTGTTTCTTGACACTAATTCTGTCTATGGTTTCCTGTAATACATAAATGATATGGAAATTAAAGCATGAGTGAAGATCAAACAAAAAGTCACAGTACTTGAACACTGTTATTCTTACTTTCCTGGATGAAGTAATTTGTAATAAGTAATGCCAACTCAGTTACCCTAAATAAATGTCAATGTCGAAAACTAAAGACACAATATTGGACAACAAGATGCTGGCTAAAGAATTTGCAGGATATTTTTCAGTTAATAAGATATATAAATTTTCCTTATTTAGAAGACAAAGTTCCAATCAGGAAGCCTCAAAGTAAGATACTTTTGAAAGGAAGCAAATATACAAGCTGTCAGCGGCACCCCATGACTTCCCTTTTGATTACATGCATATAATGTTTATGTTGTTCTTATCTCTGAACTGCTAAGAAGCCTTTGCCAAGTAGAAGATTCATTAACTTACCTGCTCTTAGCTGTAAATGACATCCTGCAACCCTTTAAAACTTATCAGAAAGTAGTGGCCACATAATGAAGTTTGAATATAGCAAGGGCTTGTTCTACACTGGGTATAATCATTCTCTCTTTGGAATAAGAGTACCATGAAAGTATATGAAAATGAAAATTATGGAAACAAGTGGAGAAACACGAAACAGTTCTGGGAAAGTACATTGAACTGGGCAGTGGGCATCTGAGTGTTTAAACTCATATAGCACACATTCTTACAAATGCAAGTATATTATTATAGTATTATACTGCAGTCAAATGAGAATGTCTCAATATATAATGCCATTCCCTCAAGTTTTGCACAGGGTTGCTCAAAAAAGATCCTTACAAAAGGTTTCCACAGATCTGGAACACGCTTTGAATTTAGGTTCTACACTTTTCACTCATATTGAAACAAGATACTGTGAAAAAATAACTCTGGCCGTGTGACAGCAAATTAATGAGTCCTATGAATAATGCATCAGCCAGAGTGATAACATTCTTGGCTTTAGTGGAACAAGACAGGAATCTCGTGGAAAGCTACAGCACGTCATTGGACTACTTGCAAGTTCTCTTTACTTTTTATAATGCTCCTCAGCTGTTTTGGGTGTATTTCACAAGGAACAGCAAACACTCCCAGCTGAAATAGTTATCACTTCTGCAGATGTTGGGGGATTTTCCTTCTGGGAGGAACTGGACTCATAAGGTAGAAGCAGCTTGTATTTTCATGGAAGTTTCACTTGGAATGCAGATATGGTATTTCGTGAACAAGTAACCTGAATAAGGGACACAGATGTGCTCAATGTAAAATGTACATTCAGTTTGTCTGATCTAATTCTTTGGAGCCAGCCACAGCTGAGGTACTTCAGGAACAGTACCACCACACCAGGAGCCAGCTAAGGACTTGCAAATCCTCTGATTCTTTATAGAATAATGTACATAGTTTTAAAGTTTAACCAAGCAACAAATAGATGCAATGGCTTAAAACAAAGTTTATACTTACATGTTGTCATGTCCTACAGGTCTTCCAGAACTGGGGCAAAAGCCAGTAAGAAAATTTGCCCCCATCAGGGACTCATTTGCTCTGGTGCAGCTTTATAACACGTGTAGCACGAGTTGGGAAAATAGATTTCCCATTGTACATGAAGGCACGGCTCACTTCTCAGTAACAGTTCATAACTGTAGGCTGTTCAATTAAAGCTTGACTGCAACAGGATTCTTTTAGATTGGCTCACTGCATCCCTCAAATTCATACAAGCACTGAAGTGCTGGCTGGAAAAGATCTCTGGGTGCCTCTGGTCCTGTCCCACATAGGAGGCAGGGCTGTTGCCAGCACTAGATCGGATCAGCTGTTGCTTTGCCTGGCTGAGTCCCAGGAACTCCCAAGGACAGAGAGTCCCTGACCGCTCTGGTTAACCTGTCCCAGTGCCACACCAGCCTCACAGTGAAGAAGTTTTTCCTGATGTTCAACCTGAACCTGCCAAGCTGCAACACGTGGCTTTTGTCCCTATTTATACCACGTGCCACTGTTGAGAAGAGTTTGTCTCAGGCACGTTTCTTTGGATTGGAACTTTGCTGTTCAGCATGTTAAGCATTCCCCTAGTTCAGCATCATCTGTGAATTTGCTAAGGGTATGTTCTGTCCCCAAAGATGAGAAATTAATGTTAATATGAGCTACAGGAATTGGTACTGATTAGATGTTATTCTGTGGTGCTCCCATAGCTCATGTGAGAAAAATGAAACATCCCAGTCAGGATTTCTAGTTCTCAAGAAACATCCAAGTATGGAGTGGCAGAGTCCCCAAAGCAGAAACATCTGCTGAAGAGTTCTTGTTTGTTGCAGCACATGTACTCAGGATAAGTACAAAATGAAGTCAGAAAAAGACATCCTCAAATTAGTGACAGCAGAACACTAATAAAATATGGATGAGAACCAGCGAAGTGGACAGCATTTGCCATTTTCATTTGTCTGTATCAATTTTATTTATCCTCCCCAATACACAACATACCTTTTGGTACCTCAGAAGTAGAAACTGAAAACAAAAGTTTGCCACATCTAATAATTTCAGCCATAGGTTTCTACATTCATGTAAGGAATCAGTTTTTCACTACCAGGAGAATGCAGGTGAGTGACAGCTGATATCCTACTGGAGCAAGTGTAGATTTCTAGGAACCAGGCCCAACCTGCACTCTGATAAAAACCTGATTCTTTCTTCTTTTCTCCTCTAGAAAAGGTATCAGGCAAGCTATTTTCACTTAGCACAGGGGATTTAATTTCATTAGATTAGAAGATGTCTTCATTTTGCTTGACAACATTTCACATAATATTCTTGATGACAAGAAAGCTTCAGTGTGCAGTATCACATCATATCTTTGTTGCGGTTTGGTCATGGCAAGGGACAGGAATATTTGAGATACACAAGAGGGCAGTTTCTTTTGATAGAACTGCAACTTTACATGTCTCCAGAAACAAACTCAAACTTTTTTTTTTTTCTCCTGAGGGTGTTCAAACTTTAAAAACAGGTTCCTCAAGCTTGAATGAGAACTTGGTGAGTGACCAGGATTTTTTTTCAGGGAACATGTTGATCCTAACAGAGTAAGCTGCTTCTGTGCCAAAGTCCATCAGAAGACACACTTACATGGCTTTACCAAGAGCCTACCATGCATCCTGTAACAACCCCTGTGACTTGAAAATGAGTTTTCCTCACACTACCTATTAGCCTGTGACTCTGCAGAACCACTGAGGAAGGACTGCCTGCTCCTCTGGTGACACAACACCTTTGGATGTCTCTCTGGATCCATCAACATCCACTCTGCACTTGCATGCTCAGAGCAGTGGCATAATCAGCTCTCCTCACACAAATAAACAGTTAATCCACAGAAGCTGAATAGCTACAGCCCTTGAGATTGTTTATCTATTAAAAGAATCTGATGCATGCAGAAAAAGAGAAAAACAGTTCACTCTGCTGTTAATCAAGCTTATTTAGGCTCACACATACTAGTGTTATAAATCACCTGACAACAATTTACAGGGAAAAGTTGTTGGGGTTTCTTGTTGTTGCTGTTGTTTTTACTTAGAACTGGTTTAGTTGCTTACTGGAGACAAACCTGAAATACCTTTTATGTAACATCTCCACTCAAGCTATGTTAAAAGGCTCAGTGTGCACCTGGAGAGAGAAGAAGCGTTAAGTGAGCACAGTAATTTAAGCCTCTTATGTTAAGTTTGGCCTTCAGTATAAAGCCTTGACTATCCTTGAACCCTACACGTCCTCCATCAGAAATAGAACTACAAAAGCATTTTACCACAAAGAGCAAACCCAGCAAGAAGTATATCTCCTCAGGATGATGCTTTCCCTTGAAATTCTGAGTCAAGGAGAACCTGAGAAATTCTCCTTTGGCACCAGGAATGCACTGATATTTACTTTCCCCACATATGGTATCTTCACTCCTTTTTCCTCCTCTCATCCCACAGTGTGGTGCTAAGCTGTGCAATCCTTCCTTGCAGTGAAGAGCATTTAATCAGGTGGGAATTATGCAAGCAAGAACTCACTACCAAAAGTTGCTGTGGCAAAGGGTTAGTTTAAATTTGTTTCCACTCTAGACTCAGCTGGAAGAGCAGGGCACCTTATGAACCCCAACTGAAGTGCACAGGGAAGTCACCTCCTCCAGCTGCTGTCAGAGCAGGCTTTGTGTGTTTGATTTGGCCTTTGCCACCAACTTGTACAAATTATTCCTGAGCTAAGTCTCTCTAATACATTAACTCACAGGTCCATTTCCTTGCAAGTGTGTGCTCAGCAGAGACTGGTCTATAAAAGCTGCCATCAGCTATTGCCAAATCAGAAACAAGAAATGTTATTAGTGAGAGTTGTGGTTCTTTTTTCAACCAGGTATGAATCAATGCTCCATTGCTTGTTTATTGAGTTAGAGAATGATACCATTATGCCAAGAAATGCTTTTTGTTTGTTTGTTTGTTTTTTGGGTTGTTTTTTTGTTGTTGTTGTTTGTTTGGTTTGGTTTGGTTTGGTTTTGGAATGTATGCACTATTTTTTAACCTCACTTTCTCTGGATTAAGAAAACCTGCACTGTGAGATGTCTCACAGTTTAAGAACTAAAGTGATGAGAGTGTCTGAATACAATGGCCAGGCAGAAGGGAGAAATGCCCCTTGCTCTGAGAAGCTGCTGCAAGAACTGTTTCTTCCACAATTTCTGTCCTGGCAAAAGAAAACCAGAGCAAAAGAAAACCAGGTCTCAGGAGCTGGGGATAAGCTTAGAGAATCTAGAAGAAAGGAAAGGTAGTGCTCATCTGGACACTAACTGGGGGAGAAGAAACTGTAGTTGATGAAGAGCCATAATAAATTCCCCTGGTGGCTGCTCATCTAGTGACATGGAGGCTGGGTAAATGTTTGCCAGAAAACTGCAAAAACCTCTGGACAAGATGGCTCCTGAGGGATTTCCTGCTCCTGAGTAAATATGCTATAACTTAGGAGAAAGAAGAGTTCCTACACTAGCTTCTGTTTAAGAAATAGAGCTTGACAACTACTGAAAATAAGCTTGGCTCCTATCTGCCATCTAGAAAGGCACCAACTGAGAGAAAAGATAAAAGGAGAGACATCCTTCCAGCTGTAAATTCAACTGCTGATCCAGATAATGGCAGAAGAAAGTCCCAGTATAAACACAGTACATTTGTAACCCTGGGTATTCTGATGATTAAATGCTACTTATTACTTGTTTCCTTTGGCAAAATAAACGGTGTTACAACTAAAGAGGCAAATAGGCTGAAATTTTGCTGTTACAATTGATTGCTTTTGCAGATCTCTCTTTTCATCATGTCTCTGCTCCCTACGTTGGTCGCATAACCCATAAAACACTATCTTTCATCCTAAATATGCCAACAGTTGTAATTGCACCTGGCAGGGAGCTGGAGACCTGCACAAGAAAGTAACAAATGTGGAATGCCTCTACAAATCTCTTCAGTTAAGAATTGTCTAAGTTAATGAGAAGGTACAAGTAAGAAGGCACTGTCCTGATGTAGTGAGTGTCTGAATGACATCATCGATGTAAAGAGATCCAGTTCTGCTGCTGAGCACTGACCAACAAAACTTTCCAGCCACCAGGAGTTTGCAACTTGCATGGTAATAGAGAGAAGCTCCCTCTCCTTCACTCACCCTGCAATGAGTTTTTAGAGTCTGTAAAGTATTTTTATCTTAGGAATAGAGCAGTCTCTTGTAGCGCCTGTTTACCAGGCAGATCCAGGCAGACGATGCAGAGGAGCAGGCCAACTGGAGCCATGGTATTAATAGTGGTGAAGAAAAGAACATTATCATGTCTAATACAGTTATGGACAGATGGCCTGCTTGTAGCACAGTAATCCTTCAATCCAGTTTCAGTCAGTAAAATAAGTCCTCTCCCTCAAAATAAAACACTCCAAATAATGACTCAAGGACCTCCTGCTTCCTTTTGAGGGGCAAGTCTCATTACAAAAATAAGTTTTCAGATTTTTGGCTATTTAAATCAGCAGCCTTTCTTACATTTAATATGAAACTTACCATCATATTTTTCTATGCCTACACTGCTTTCCTGTTAAATGTGACTCCCTCTGCTCCATTTTAGCTGCCTACCCTGCCTCAGTTGCAAGGTGTCTGTGAGAGCCCCTGCAGAATGCAGCAGCTTGCAGCAAAACTCTTACAGGAACAATTCCCCTGCTCCCTCCCACCATCATTCCCCCAGTGTCTGTGAAATCTCAGCAGTTAGGACTTGTCAGGCTGCACTAGAGCTTTGCATAGCTCAGTTTGAAAGAAGCCAGACAAGCTTAAAAAAGGGAAAATTTTACCAGGTGCTCTCTTTTTTGACAAGCTGATGGTTTTATATGGGAAAGATAAGAACACAATGATTAAAAAAAAAAAAAAAAGGAAGCAATAATTAGAGAGAATGTATGGGGGGAGGTAATCACATGGCAGCTGAGAGGCAATGAATCACTGCTGGCATATGTCATGACAGCATCTTTGGACTGTGCTGAAATGCCTTGCATTAAAAAGCTCCACATACCCCTGAGTTGCTTGGTGATGGGCTGGGCACACTGGTCATTCTGAGACAGGATTGAAGGCAGCTTGAATGTTATTGGACTGCTTTTAAATCTCATTGGCTTCCTAGCTAGTGTGTTCACACTGTACAGTTTTAAATATGACCTTGGAAGGGCAAAATGTAAGGCACACTGTGGCAGGGTGCCCTCCCAAACTGTCACTGCTCCAAGTTCCTCTATGCATTCAAATCCAACAAATGAGACCCTGAATTCCCTGTCTACCCTGCTCCATCTCCACAATGATTAATAATAGCAGAAGTTTCTGTGCTGTCTGCCCTTTTATCACTCACACAGACTTGTATTTAGATTGTTGCTAATAGCTGTGGCTGCTGTTTCCCCAGCATCTTAGAACTCCTTGCAGCATCCAAAACTCACATTGTCCTTTCTATGCCTACTGCCAAATCCTTTTATTACTGCTTTTTTTGGCTGCTACTGCATTGTAATTCAGTGACCTACTGTTTACTGCATGCTCACACCTGCATGGACTATAACACCTCTCAGGTAACCTCTAGGCCATGCAGTTCAGGTATCAGCAGCTTTGTTATTATAAAGAGAATAAATTAATCAGAGTAATAGTGTAGCTGAAGAACTGCATGGTTCTTTGCCCAGTCTATAAGATATTATGATTAAAATTGTCTCAGCTATCTATATGATATTTTCAAAGTACAAAACAAATATAATCCTAGTTTACTGAGGAGCACTACACACTTGTATTCCCTCCTTCCCATGTACCTTGTTTAGAAATACAACAAAAATTCAGTATGATATTAGAGCTGAAAAGCTAAAACCCACTAAATGAGAAACAGACAAAACTCATCTCTCGGCAGGCTGTGTCTATCTATATGGAAAAATAAAGATTTCATGTAATGAAAACTATATGAGACTGAACGCTGCACTAGAGTGGTTCATTTTCCTGCTTGCACCATTTCCTGGTGCATTTGGGCTTCATGGCTGGCGTGAGGACCTAATTCCCATCTCTTCATTTTATGACTACCACTTCTTTAAATCCTCATCTGTGGGGCTGCACACAACTTCACCTCGACAAGTTCCTCTGCCTAAAAGCACGGCCCTTGCCTGCTGCCACTCACAGCAGCAGTGACTGCAGGGGCATGAAAAGCAATGGCCACACAACAGGGGTCAGCCCGGGCCTGTCAAGCTGCCATGCTCAGCCAGGTTGCTGCTAGCAGAGCTCTGAAAGACCTGGCTGGAGCTGGGACTAGAAGGCTGTTCTGTCACCTGATAAAGCAAGTGGATGTGCTGCATATCCTTGTAATCTGTGGTGCTGGATTCCCCATCTTTCATGATTCAACCATTTTTGTGGCAGAGAATAGGGAGTGGAGAACAGGAGGGAAGAGCCTGGATAAAAAGCTCTTTCATTCTTCCCTACTTTGGACAGTCTAGTTTGGTTTATTTTATCTTGATTGTAGGAAAGGATAAAATAGTCTGCTTTGAAACTTGTGTAAACGTTAGCAGAAAAGGTTTTGTTTGCTCTTCCCTTCATGTTTGAATGCTACAAGCTATTAAAATCAGCTGTCAATTTTAGAAATGCTCTTGGCTGTGCATTTTAGATACAGCTGTACCTAACAGTTGTCACTGTTCAAAAAGCCAGGCACTAACAATAGCCTGGCCAAAGAAGGGTACAAGACTAACACAAAGCAGCAAATAAAATACTGCTGATGTAACAGCACCCACACCACCCCTCTTCTTCCCTCTTCTGTTCTTTGTTCCACCTTGACCTGGGCTCATTCCTGTTTCCTCCCTGGCAGTATTGAGCATCCCTTCCTCCCTCAGAGATTCCCAGTTCCTCTCCCTGTTGAAGACTCTGAGCCTCACTTTCAGTTGACACTGTGTGCTCTTTCCCAGCAAGTGGGGCACAGACCTGCTTCATGCACAGCATGTTTGCTTCACTATGGATGCTGCAACCTCTGTTTCTGCCCCCATGTAAAAATGACAAGAAAAAAAGCATTGGATAAAGAATTAGAATTATTCCAGAATAATTCCACTGATAGACTATTTCTGGAGCATGACTTTGATCCCAGAACGTTTGATATTTAACTAAAGTGTGTTTTTCTGGAGTCAGTTTGTGCAGAGGTAAACATTTCCTCTATCCTTGAGCAGTTATTGCACAAATGCTTTTTCTCAGTAACTGTTCTTTCAGTCACCCCACACTACCATGAAACAGAAAATAAAATAAAATAAAAGTCACCACATGAGGGAACTATGGTCAGACCATTCCTTGGGGAAGCTGGATTAATGAAAAGGCCCTGCTCCAGCTTCTTTTTTCTTTGCTGCCCTTTGGAGGAAACTTCCAAATCAGAAAGTGTTTTCTGGATGGCTTTCACTGCCTTGCTGCCAGGCTAGTAACTGATTCTACCACCTCATTACCTAATCCATTCCCAAATTAAATATGGACTGGATTCAACAGGCACATATACAGGAAGGGGTAAAGTAGACAAGTGTAATGGAAGTATAATTGGTTTTAATGTGATGTAATGTCACTAAATTCTCTGCATTAATTAGTGTCCCAGGGCAATCTGTCTGGTCTCCAACCCAACTGCTCACAGATGATGGAGCTTAGGGAGAAATGCATAGAGAGAAAGCTTTTTCATTATTCCCCTGGTATAAATGACAAATCAAATGACATTGGGATGGAAAAAGGACACTGAATAAAGCAAAATGCCTAGGATGATAGTGTGGGGCTTTTTTACATAGTCCATAAGGTAGCTATGCCCTCACTTGCCTAAGGTTTTACCAGCTCAGTACAATGACTTGCAGCCCTGTTGTTCCCCCAACACACTCTCTCAGTCTTCACTTGATTTTCTAGTAAAGATGGCAAGGATTTTACTGTGACAGATGCAAAGATGGGATGTAACTCACCACATTACCTGATAGCAAGTACAGCAGGAAATTCCTGAGTGCGGCAGAAGAGCTCGGCCACAAGTGCTGCCAGATTAGGGAGGACCAGAAATGATAAAAGCAACAATGAAGTTGTCCCAGCTAAAAGCTGCCCTGAGCAGTGACCCTGCAAAGCACTGCATCATGTGGCAGGGACCCTCTGGAAAATCAATATGAAGGTCTGGTGTCTGCACAATAGGCACAGTTTGTCTGGCACCAAAATACCTTCTCATGTCCACCTGGTAAATGATCTTTTCTAGCCTTTTTCTTCTGGAGGAGAAGATGGCTATGCTGGGAGAGCTGGTCAGCCCTTGGGCTTCCTGCTGGATGTCTAGGAAATCACATCTTTGTGTCACTGTGTTTGCAAAAGGAGGCCTTCTCAAACAGCTAAAACCTGGAAATGTGTTTTCGCAGCTACAGCAGTAAGAGAGGATAAATTCACGGAGTTCACACTGACTTGAAAATTGCATGACAATGTAAAGAATGGCAGTAATGAAAAAAAATCAGTAATGATGTATTCAAGACAGAAATAAGTGAAGACCAAATAATTTCATATAAGCTAATGATGGGTCTTTTGATTGGGTTCACTTGTGTCATAGGCCAACTGCATATCTTTTAGCCACAACTGAAGAGAAAAGCTCCAAGTTACTGATAGTCCCCTGAATTGCCTGGATGTTTTTCATTTTCTTGGAAAGCTTATGTTCTCTTCAGCAATGTATGAACACAGTAGTACAATTTTATTGTCTGCTTATGAGGTCACAGGATACACCAACCCATCAGCAATGGCTGGTTTGCATTCAGAGTACACACCAGCACCTTATAACAGGTTCAAATTGCAACCACCCTACAGGAAAATCAGAATAGATAACCACATTCCCTTGGCAGAAAGACAACCTTCCATTTATGTTTCAGAGTATGAAAAATAATTATCTGTGCAGGGGTGTTCACCTGTTACTGAAATTTCCCAGGTTCAAATGAAGAATTTTGTAACTGTTGAAAATGAGGGCATGATGGTTGAATTCCTCTGATTGTCAGGCTTCCATGTAGCTCAGCGGAAATTAAGCCAAAAGCAAAAAGACATGGAGTCTCAGATAAAACCAAAAACTCTCATTAAATCAAATGTAAAACATCTTCCACTAATAGTAATTCAGATCATAAGTGGGTTCCCTCTGAATGCACAGATGCCCTTTTTCTGTTAGCTCTCTGGAAAGAACCCAGCAGTGCAGTTTGCTGACAAAAAAAAAAATGTCAGAATAAATAGCTCATCTATGTCAATTTTTGAATCAGAAAATGTTAATTTCTGCCAGCAAGGCAATTCTAATAGTTTCACTGACTCACTTAGGGACAGAGGCTTAGTTCATGCCATACTGCAAGTGCATAGCTGAAAAGCCACCAAGTCACACAACAAATCCCTGCAGGAAAATGCTTGCAATTAATTTCCAGTAATGAAAGCACTCATGTAGAACTGCATGTAGGACCCTTTCAGGAACAACAGACTTATAGAAGAGTGGGACCAAAAGAAAAAAAATGCATGAGAATTATTTGCTCATTTAAAAAATATTAGTGAATATAGGATAAAAATGACAGCTTAAGAGCACAAATATAGGACTGATACATGACATTTCAAGTCTTCCTCAATTCTGTGACAGGGTTCCAGAGTAGAGGAGGGCAGAAGACATGAAAGGATGGCAGCAACCCCCACCTTCATGCAGCAGTAGCACACACTGCCAGGCTCCCTGGGAATGCCTCTGAGTGCTGGTCCCTTGGGGCTCTCTGCTCTCTTTGCTCTCCTTGAGCTCTGTTTCACTGTGCTCACTGACACTAGATTGCTGTGGCAGGGAAACAGAAGGAAGTGTTGTTTAATAAATGTTGCAGTATGAGACTCGATGTCTTCCAGTTAAACATTGAAAATATTACAAAAAACAAGAGGACAAACAACTAGGTAAGGTGGTGAAGTCCAGCCAGTGTACTCTCTCTGCATGGCCAGAAAGTTTTGTAGTCTCATCCTTTTCTCTTTTTTTGATTATTTTCCCACAACACTTTTTTTTTATCTGCTATTTTTTGCCTTGTTTTGCCTGTTGAGGCTGTGACTGTGAGGCAGTTTTAGAGGTCAAACATCATCCCAGCCTTAGGAGTTGTCAATACAGACAGTGACCTGTGGCATCAGGTGAAAGAACAAATTCAGGGCAAGGAAGGCAACCTCTTAACTCTTAATTAATGTGTACTGCCAACTTAAGTTACCTCTTGGAGATTTCTTAAATTACAGACAGCAGCTTTGTATATATCAGTCCAGAAAGTTTTGGAGTATTTTTCCTATATTTTTTCCAAGCGCTATTTGAACCTGTTTAGATTTTTAACTATGATAGCATCCTGAATAGAAACAGTTCCACAACTAAAGCATACCGAGTTTTTAATAGAGAACCCACAAAATGTACATATAAGCCATGTAAAAATATAGTTAGATATAGGCTATACATTGAAATCCATGTATGTATATTTTAAAAGTATGACTGGCATAAACATTGTGTAAAACAGTCATCAATACATCCTCTACCTGGGACAGATAGAAAATGAACTCTGCAGGCCATCATTAACACAAACAGTGGATAAAGAAATAAAGCAGGCTGAAAATATCAATTGTGTTTCTCTTCACCATCCCACCTCATTTCTTTACAGCCCACTTCTGGGGAGAAATGGAGATAAAAGCTGTTCCAAATGCCACTTGTAAACAGGATGCCTCTTGGAGAGTGGTCTGTCCTGGGATGCTGCAGTTGGGTAAAGAATATTCAGGATTAGGTCAAACTCAGGCATTTCCCAGAGGGCCAAGAGGGAAGATACCTACCTGAAGCAGGGCTACGGGCTCTTTCAGACCAGCTTTTTTGAAAAGCAGCTAGTGATAGCTCTTAATTCACTGTTTTCTTTCAGTTGCAGAGAAAAATCTTGAGAAAAATTCAAGATTTCCTTCTAAATATTTCCAACATTCAAGCAATTAAAAAGGAGTATGGAAGGTTCTAATTAAAAGAATTCACACATAGAAAACAAACGAGTGGAAAAAAGCCTTTAGCTCCATCCCATGACTGTTAATATGTTTTTGGAGCCAGCTCCTCTGATGAGCTGAAGCTTAGAAAGCAAGTAGCTAGAAGAGGCATAAAGTGCTTTGACAGAGAGCAGAGAACCTGAGCAGAGGTCTCTCACCAGAGATGTGAGCTGAAGTCACAAAGCTCTTGGCAAGATATGAGCATGGCATGTTCACATCTTGCTGGGTGTTTACAGCCATGAATGAAGCTAAGCAAGAGAGTTTATTTCAGCTTCTCATTCCAAGCCAAAAGGTACCTGCAATTCATTCTCCTGCCCTTTGAAATCTCTGGATGCTGAGCTGTTGTCTGTTTTGAGCAGTATCTGCCTGATTTCACAGGTGCTATTTTGCAAGCCTACCTGCCAGACTGTCAAGACAAACTTCTCTTTCCCTGGCAAGAGGCCAGCATGTGCACTGCAAGCACTAGATACATGTAGGAAGGAAACTTATTCTGTCATCTCTCCAACTTGCCAGGCAAAACCTCCTCCAAACTATAAACAAAGCTTAAAAGGTCAGTTTACTCCTGGCTCATATTCTCTGTGCATTTCACAGTGAACCTGTTACTCTTCTTATCCTGTGTTTATTCATGATTTCTCATTTTGTCCTTTCCTCACATAGTCCAAAGCTGACTTTCTGGTGTAGATAGTGGCTATCCCTTTTTGTCACTGGGGTGGAATGACTGAAAATGACCAGTCACATCCATTAATAGTCCAGCTCTGTTCCTACAGCATGGCTGAGGTTCAATGGCAAAGATTTTTTTTGTGAATAGAAAGTTGTGACATGTAGCGATGTCAGTTTAGTAGTTCCTAAATTACTTGCTGGTTGGCAATAAAAAAATTCAGATTCTTATACACGCAATTGATTCTTTTTCCATGGATATGTACAGACTGCCTCCATATGTCTAAAGGCAGCTTCTTTTAGTTTAAAATCATTTGCATTTGACCTATCACTATCTGCCTGTGTAAAACATCAGCCCCTCTCTTTTTTATGAACCTACTCTAAGCACAAGGCAAATTCAGCACCCTAACCCTTCTGCTCTAACTCACGGAGTGGCATTTCCAGATTAAATGGTTGGCTCTGATGATATAAAAGGTCTTTTCTAACCTCAATGATTCTCTGGCTCTCTGTGTTTAATTCTGTTTTTCTGAATCTCTCTGGCACTGGCTGACCCTCTGGATCACCAGCACGGCCAGGCAGCTGCAGCCGCAGGCCTGCTCTCTTTGGTGCTCACACCTCCCAGCTGGCACTGGCACAGAGAGCTGAATGTGTGATTTTGTCCTGGCTGAGGCTCCCACACGCCTTTGGGATTTTGTCTTTGGCTGAGAGCTCCTATCAGTGCAGCTGCTGATGAGGGAGCAGGGGAAGAGCACGGGGCTGGGACAGCTCACGCGCCTCAAACAGAGCAAGCGAGAGCTGCGCTGTGCAGAAGAGGGGTCTGTGGATAACTGCGTTCAAGCTGACCTAGCCCCTTTCAGCTCAAGAGTTTAAAAGGTGTCCAGAGGAGTTTTTCACAGAGAAAAGCAGTTAGGGTACCAGTTTGAGGTCTCTCAGGAGATGCTGACTGCCTTGTGGGATGAAGCCCTAAATCTGCCAGCAGGAAAAGCGAGATAAGGAGTGGTCCTGCAGAGCTATTCCCAAGCCATCCCCATTCTCACTCCACGGCCCCTTCCTGTGCTCGCTTGTTTCCAGGAATTACCGGCCCGCTGCTGAGAAATGCGGCCTCGCCCTGGTTCCCAGCACGGCCGTGAAAGGAGCGGGGCTCGGGCGTCCACCCGGGGCGGGAGCTCCCCTCACACCTGCTGAGAGCCACAAAGGGCCCGCGCTCGGCAGGGGCACGGCCCGGCCTCCCTCCCTCCCTCAGCGGGGGCACGGCCCGGCCTCCCTCCCTCCCTCAGCAGGGGCAGAGCGAACAAAAGCAGGGACTTTGTGTCCCCTGGCCTCAATACCAGCGCGGGGCCAAGGAGCAGGCAGTGAGCTCTCCACCGTCACCTCTCTCCCGCTCTGGTCCCTCTCAGCTGCGCCATGTGGGCAGTCCTTCCATCTGGCAGGGCACTTTCTCACTGGGACTTAGGATAAATTCACTCACTGCCTCCATACATGGTTATAGTCCACTTGCCTTTTACACATTTGGGTCCCTGCATTCAGAGCTGTTAAAACAGTTTAGTTTTTAAACTCCTAAAAGCTTTTGAAATGCTGGCCTCCAGTTTAGCAGCTTGCAACCTTATTGGAAGGGCAAACTACCAAGCAAAACTCCAGTCAGCCTCATACACTTCATTTCCCTAAGCTTCCTCAGCAAGGAAAGAGGCCCTTTCTGACATCTTTCAGATTTGCTAAATTAGCCCTCTAGTCTGAACCCCCTTCTGAATGGACTTGTCATGCTCCATTGGCTGCGGAGGGAGCTTAAGGACAGCCTCTGAGATTAACCTCCGACCCCACACACAGGGGTGGATGCTTAGCACAGACAAACTGCATGAAAGCCTCTGAATCAAAGGTGTTAACCAAGAGCGTATCACCGAACTGCAGCATAAATCACAATAATGGCTGTTACATCGTTGTTGTAATTGCTGCTAATAACAACAGCAAGTAAAGCGTATTTCTGGATTTAAGATTACACTGTTATTCATTTCCCTTGATGAAGTCTCTAGAGACCTGTAGCATAAATGTTACAAAGGAGGAAGGTGGCTGCCTTTTCCATTGCCTTTTTCTTACTCTGTTGTACCAGTTTATTATGATCCTTATGTGAAAGGTTGCAGGGCACCCTGCACTGAAAGAAAATTGACTGGTCTTTTTTGTTTGCATGTGAGCAGAGAGCAGTAGCTTATTTAGGGAGCTTTCCTGATAAGACAGCAAGTAGCAGTTGTGATAACCCAGTCCCAGTTCAAATTCAGCTACTTACAAAACAGTCTTTATCTGAGGGAGTGTATGTTTTGTCTCTGAGACACTCAGTTATACAGGGGGTGTGATGGACTCCTGTCAGCAAAGGAGAACAGCAGCAAAGAGGTTTGCAAAGCAAACCTGGCATTTCATTCCCAGCTAAGGATAAATGGAAACCTGGTCTTGACACCCCTATTGGCACTGGGAAGTGTCCTGTTGAGTCAGTAGGACTACGTGCACAGCACTCATGTAAATTGTTACAGGACTGAGATATGACATATTTTAAGAACTTTGCACATTGTATCATGAGTCCCAACACATTTTTCCATGCTGAAAATGGGCCAGTTCACATTTGGAATATATCCAAAATCAGGTCCCGAATTCAACATAAATCTTTTTTAGTGTATCTGCTCAGATGTACTAAATATATGTGTGTGTGAATATATATATGTATGACCTACATATTTTTATATGTCAGATATACTTGGCTTACCTTGCAGCCAGTTCCAGCAACCACCCAATCAAACCTATATTTGGGACAGAATTCTTCAGTGCTGCAGTCTATGTCCTTTCTTGTGTCTTTTTCTAATACACATACACAGGTTTTGTTGCACTGATTTTTAAATCAAGGAATTCTCTTCCCACTTTTCAAAATCACTTCTCCCCAGAATTTCTTCACTTATCTTCTAGCCCCGCAGAAGTTTTAAGACTATTTACAACAGCGACTCCATATAATTGCAGATGTCATGGACATGTTTCTTCTCAGGTAATCATTTAAACCCTGAATTCCAGGCCAGCAGTGTGAGTCCTAAGGCCAAGGAGAAAGTGGAAGAAAGGAGGAGAGCAAGCAAGCAAAGAAGAAATTAAAAGAAAGAAAAATGACAATAGGGATAATATTGCCCTTTGTTACATTTCTTTGGCTACTACCTCTGTCATAAATGCTTTGAGGAGAAATTGGAAGCTGGTTCACCCTTTCATCTGGACATTCCTATTGCACTGAGCACATCCCTAGGTAGCCACTTTATCCTACTGAGCCCCACCGTGCACCCTGGAGCAGCACCCACTGCACTTGACCAAGGCTGAACATCTAGATCCCATGAGCATCTCTAGTGAATTGTAATGAGCAATGAAAATTTAAAAAATCAATAATAAAAAAAGCTTTCAGCCAGAAAGCCCACACGTAATTATATAGGTGCAGAATGCTTTTATTAGGAACAGTAAGGTTTTTAAAATTGTATACCGGGGGGGAATAAAACTCCATATCTCAAAATGCAAGAGTAGGCAAGTTTATTATTATTATAGAAAGATTTTTGCTTTTTCCCCACTGCCAACATAAAACACTTTTCTCTTACTCTGCCCACACAATTCCCAGTAATAAATATCAGGTATAAAAACTCCTAAATAGCTAATTAATTGAAAACAATCTTTTTAAGACAGATTTTTATGGTGTGCTTTGGTCTTGCAAGGCTTTACATACTGAACAGAACAAAAAAAAATTGTTATTGACCTTTTCAGTTCCAAGATTTCATCTTTTGCTCCTGTGGTAGAAATGGTGTAAAGCAGCAAAGTGTTAAGTAACAAAGAAGAGACTGAATAAACACAAACAAAAAACCTTCTTTGCCAGTGGAGACAATAATTTCAATGATGACTATGTAGAAACAAGCTTTCTGTAACTCAGGGTACCCAGTAAGGATGGAGATGTTTTTTCTGTAAAATATATGTATGTATATTTATACTTAATGCCAAATTTCATTTGACTGCAAATATAATAATATTTCTTCAGAAATGCTCCCAGTGAAGAATTTTACAAGAGAATTGTGTTTTACTACAAGATTACAGGGTTTTTTTCTTCCATTTGGGTTTTGCTGGAGACAATTAGTACCAGCCTACGAAGAAAAACAGAGAGAATCTCTTGTAGGTGACTTTCCATATCACCATACAAGATAATAATGGACAAAAACCTGGATTACTACTTGGTGAGAAGTTTCATCCTACACATGAAGAGTTAATTTTGCAAATTCTCTGTTCTCAATGAAAATCAGGTGTTGTTGCATCACCTATGAGGCAAGGAATGAAGTGAGTTTGTCTCTGTGTCTGTGCAAGGGTGACTATCATACATTTGAGTATTGATTACAAGTCTATCCTGTGCAAGGCCAGAGGGATGCTGAAGCACAGAAAGGCTTTGAACTTCAGCTGTAGTAGTGCACCGGGTCTCAAAGTTCTCAAAGTGTCTTTGTGCTGCTAGTAGGTGGCTGCCTGCCAGCATCTCACCCCACTCACCTCTGGTGGTCCTCATTCCATCCAGAACCACGTAGAGAAACCACCATTCCCAATATTTGGAGCACAAAGTCATAGCACAACTTGGGTCTCTTCTGCATGAAGTCCTCTCTATTCAATTACTCCATATATAACAAACAAAAAAGAGGCCATGTAATGACAGAGATGGCCACCTAAGACCCTGTTCTAGGAAAGTGACCCAGCCAAAAAGAATGGGTGTAAAAGCTCAATTCCAACTTATAGCTCTCGTCAGCATCTGAGGACAGAGGTGGGAAGGACATGGGAAATGCATAAATTCATCTCCTGCATGTTGGAGCTTAGGGAAGCTAACCATGACTTGACCTGCTCCTCAAGCAGCTCACATTTACTGACACAATCAGATATTTCATATGGCATCACCAGAGCATCTTAAAACTCTCTCACTACTCCATAAGCTAAAAATGTAACTAACTGCTAAGCAGCATTAAAAAGGAATTAACATTTTTCTTTTGTAATTAAACAGTAGTGAGAACTTGGTCTCCTTCCCAAGGATAGGATTGAAGTTTCTGAGTCCATTAGTGGTTTGAAGAATGTACTGTCAGTTTTTATACCTCACAACACTTAATTTTCTTCCAAGCAATTTTAGAAGTCTTTATCAATCTCCTCGTCTTATAAAAAATGTGAAGCATCTCCGTCTTTTGTCAGTGACCGATGGAACAGTTTTCATGGAGTAATTAACTAATTATTCTAAGATTTTAACTAATAGTTAGACACAAAAAAAAACCCAGAGAAATTGGAATGTTACTTCTTTGTTCTACTCTTGAGTCTTAATCAACTCTCACCAAACACACACACGCACACATTAAAGTCACTGTTAAATTAAAACAGCTGAGCATGACAGGGCTGGGAATAAGGCTTTACTACTACTTACCTGATAGTGTAACTTAAAAAAAAAATCAAACTCTTCATCTGTAATCCATCACTGGGTCAGTATCACACAGGTTGAAATAACTGTATACTGAAACAAGCTGCTTAAAAAAAATTTAAAGTGTCAGGAAATTGTGAAAGAGAGGCCTTAGTGTACACAAACCAAAGAAATGTTTTCTGCTAGAATCACTTTCTGGCAGACTTCTTTCTACAGACTAAATTTATTTCTGAATTTACAATTTTTTTGTGTGACAAGCAACACCTACAACCCACGAATACTAGTATAATAAAGAGATACCATTAAGTACTGAGAATTAATTTAAGAAACTCCTGAAACAGTTCCCAGAACCAAATGAGGACACCATGTGTCTGTGTATTAGTTTATTTAATTCTTTATCGCCACTAAGAGCAAGTAAATTATGCTGATACAATTAATAAACATATACATTCGCTAGAGCCCCCCACAATCCCACAGAGCTAAGGGAAACATTAAGGGATGTTACAGGATTAATGCTTTCGTTCTACAATGTGGATATATGGCTTTCATACAAGTTTTAAAAAATTGAAAAGGTAACACACTGCTAGCTTACAAAATCAATATACAAACTGGAAAAAAAAAAGGAAAAGGAACAGGAAAAGAAAGTAACCCATAAGAAGATATCATATAGCACTGGTTTAATAGATATATACAGAATTAGAAATCCACTGAACATGATATTCAGGCTTTGTTATTTTGACTTTCATTTCTCCTTTCAGTTTACCACTCAAACTACAATAATTAATATGGTTTCTCTCTTACTTTTATTTTTCCATCTTATTTTACCCATTTTCCTCACTTTTTATTGGCAGAGAAAAAGATTTTTCTGCCTGCGTTTCTATGTCCGCACCTAACTGAAGCAGTTCATCCACTTTGAAGCTTTGAACAAAGCCCTTGCATGTACTTGGTGTGACAGAAGAGAACATCACTGTGATAGTAAGTCCTTTTGGCCATTTCATTGGCATGTGTTTTGCATTTCCCTTGGACACAGCTATCCTTAAACTGAAGTGCTGGCAAGTGGGAAGAAATCTAGCTCTTCATCCTACTAGTGTATCCTCAAATAATAACACAGGACAAAAAGCTCTTTCATTTCAACCACAGCCTGAAAACGTGGCAGCACCAGTCGTGAGTCACATTTAGAGTTATGCATGCACCTTTCTGGAGTTTTGCTCCCCTATGTATGAATGTATGTGTGTATATATATATATATATATATATATATGCAGTATGCAGGTGTGTATTTGGAGAGCTTCTATGTCTGATGCTGACATCTGCATTACATGGATTCTAGCTCCAAGCTGCAGCCTGTTTCTGCTTCAGGCCACCTCAGCAACCACAACACACTCTGGACTAGCACAGCCATTTCCTTCAGCTGTAAAAGTCTAGATGAACTCCGTAATTGTAATATGGGGAGTGCAATGAATGATCTAATGAGAAAAGTTAAATAATGTCTTGTTGCCAGGTAGATTAGAGTGAGGGAGTTCAATCAGCGAAATTAATTGAATTTTGCTGTGGGTAAGACAGCCCTGCAGAGGCTACCCATATTTGTAGCTTTCCATCACTGAATTCAGGGTTAAAGGCTTTGTACAGTCTTTAACTTTCAATGACCTTTGAAATGGGAATATTTCAATGAGCCTCTGTTTTTATCTCATCAGTAAATCCAGTCATTAGACATGTTTTCAGTTTTGTTGCAAGTTTTCTTTGTTATCATGGGGTTTTTTTAGGAAAGGAGTCAAATCTCTAGGTACAGGTTTTCATACACAACTCACTCAAAGCCACGTGATTTAAAGCCTAAGAGATACTTACAGAGTTCTTTAGGCATCTGGGACTCCAAGACACTCTATATTTAAATGGAAAACTACAGAAAGGACAAAAGGATTGTACAACCCCAGTAAAGAGATAATAACAGTTGATATGGTTGAATTCTCATGTTTTCCCAGATTTTTGCTCAGTTCAGAGTGATGAGGCCACAAGACAGACAGACATTTGTGAAGAGTAGCAGAAGAGGGCCACTAAGAAAATTATTAGATTTCAGCATTGTTTAGTTTTGGTTCAAAAGCAAAGTTTGATGCTGCTATGAATGGGACTACTACAACTTCTTCAAATGCAAACACGCATGGGTGGAAGAGGCTCTCTCCATGCTCTACACCTGCTCAGGCAAGTCTTTCACTATCCCTGAAGCTCCATGTACCACGATAATTTGATGGTGAAAGAGGACAGTGGTAAAGCATACAGCTTCTTGCCACCATTTCTCATTAAGGTGTTTTTCTGTTTTCTGGATTTTTTTTTATTTGAAGGAAGACACTCCTGCATCAATGTCTCTAATTTCTGAGATGATAATTTGATCATTTCTGTCCCCTGGGAAGCTTTGACAAGGTCAAGTTATGAGGAAAGTTCTACCAGGAATCCACCCTCCCAGCAAATCCAGGGACTCCCCTTGCTCGTTATCATACTTTCTTGTTCATTGTCATACAGTGATTAACAAGTTGCTACTGTGTCATTTAATTCCAGAAGGACCCAGCTGGAGGAAATTGATGGTATGGGCTTCCCGGGGCTCTTTTTGCCACAGTCCAGAGAATGGAGAACATAATCTCAAGGATGAGGAAAGATCAGCAACATCCACAGAAGTTTAACTGAGAAGTAGAGTGCCTTAGCAGAATTGACAGAAAATCTACAAATGCTGTCAAAATTATGGATAAGTGTGAGAAGGCAGGCAAGAGGTATAATCTGTCTCTGCAAAGGAGGGAATTCAGTCTCAGAGAAGTGCTGTCCTAGAGAATTAAAATGGACTGAATACCTTGAAGATACCTCACCCCCACTGTCATACTGCTTCCCCTTCTTAGTAGGATTTGGGAGACATGAAAGACTGCCATGCCATATCAAAATGGTGTACACCTCACCATTATATTGCTTTAGAAAAGTGATGAGTTTACATTGTTAATGTTGCTGCAGTTCCTAGACTGAGGGAAAATCAGGTTGTTGTCCCACCCTCAACATTGACATTAGCCTATATACTATTGTCTCCTTTTGACTTTGCCTCCACTTGAAAATTTTCTTTTGAGGCTGGAGTGGGACTTCACTTCTCTATAATACTTTACATTTGATTAGTTTTCATTAAGGCACAAATCAGGGAAAGCATAAAAATAAATGTGCCAACCAGTATTTCTGCCTTCCACACATAAGGAGCATTCAATAGAAATTTGTATAAAATGCTCCTGACTTCCTATCTGTGTCTTCTCGACCAGCTCTCCAAAGCTGCCTGTTTATACATTTTATAATTGTTATTCTTTCATTTCTTCTAACTTTTCTCCTTTGAGAAACACTTCAGCCTAGAATGTCATTATGGAATTAGAAGATGAAAATCAGTAAATTACAATTCAGTATCTACCTGCATGTACAACAAACATTTTCCCTTCCTGGAGCCTTGCCCAGAAGTTTTGCTGCATGTAACAGACTGTTAAATAGACCAGGCTGCCAAGTAATGACTCTCATTCACTATGGGCATTTCTGTCAGAAGACATGTCTAAGTCAGAAAATGTCCCAATCCTCGAATACTTTTGTAAATCAAGATTTAGACAGGCCTAACTGAAAGAAGCATTGCCTCAGCTTACTTAGAGAAAGGGAAGGGAGATATACCCGAATACATTCAGGTTTAAACTCACTGGGATCCAGAGTCTGGATGCAGATTCATCCTCAGCTGATGTTCAGCAACACACTCATCTCTTTCTAAGAGATTTGAGTGCTCAGAAAAAAGGCTGTCGTTTCAGGGATTTTTATCACCTCCCCATACTCCATTACAGCTGTAGCAAATGAAGATGTAAACCACTCCACAAGAGGGACATTCATGAAACAAATTTCTGTCCGTTAAACTAGGTAAGCAACACATCTATGCTATGTCATTTTTCATTGTAATAGGATAGCACCAAGAGGGTAAACACGTTTTTCATCTGAAGTAGCTGCTCCCGCAGCACTGTCAGACAAGTCTGCCCTCCCATAGCAGGGAGGGTAGAAGATAGGAGAAGGAGAAGTTTCAAAATGACTGAAGTAGAAACTGATCAAGATGGGTGGGAAGACGTTTTGTTCAGAATCTTGCCTTTTGCTTTCTTGATAATGTCACTAGTGAAACAAGGGCTCCTTTTAGGAACCAGGAGCCTTCTTTTAGAGCTGACCTGACTGACCTAGTCAATCTTCCTCTGTGTTCTGCCATGAATTACTTTATCACCTCCAGCATAGCTAGACTTTCCACTGAATGTTTTCCTCTGGCTTACTGGAAATTTTCTTCATTTTAAGTTTATAAACTATTAGTCCAATTGCTGTCAACAATAAGATGCCAGTATAGATCCTAACATGTGGCTGAGTCATACGTAAAAAATGTTCTCCTATTTCACACCCTTTTCTGAATTTTCTTCTGTTCCTAACATGATATTTTTTGTTGTTTCTTTATTTTCTGTAAACTCTCTCCATGAAGGCTCTAAGCCACCACAGGAACTCGACTGGCTTCTTTCAAAAACTATTAGGGATGTTCCTTTAACATGTCAGATGGGCAGTTAAATGAAACGGCCATAAGATGTCAGAGGAAACACAGGGGAATTTATTGTCTATATACGCATGGAGATGGAAATAAGAAGTCACATCTAAGGCTTGCTAAAGGACAATCAAAATGTTGGTCTCAACATCATTCCCAAATCCTGCCAGCTCCCTATGAAACATGGACTAGATTAACCAGTGTGAGACAATGGTGCAACAGTGTTTGCACTCAAAGCTGAGCCACTTTAAGTGAACTGATGCAGCATTTAGACAGACAAACCTTTGGTGAGTGAAAAAGTTTCCTTCTCCCTTTGCTTTCAACCAGACCTACCAAACCATTAGTTTAAGTCTGAGGCACAAGCACAGGTAGACCTGATTAGACCATGAACAAACCAAATAGCACCCAGAACCATCTAAATATGAGCCTTTATGATTTTAGATTTGGTCATTGCACATCCACCATGTGTGGGGGACATTTTTAACTATACCACGGACTCAGGTATGTCTAACAGCATAGTCAAAATAACAAGGATATCAACACAGACTGCAAAACACACCCAAGGAGTCTGGGAAATAATTGTGAGGCTAGTCTACCTTAAGCTATGTGCAGCCTTGGCTAGCAGGCTCAGGAGTGTTAGGGAAGAGAAGGACTTGCCTCACTGTGAGTCCAGATCAGCCATACCCTCCACGTGAGAAAAAAGAGGGCAAGCTCGACAAGTGTTACAATTTTTTTGCATAGAAAAAGGGATTGATGTTAGTAGGAAGAAAAGACTCTCTGTTTGTCTACAAGCTAATCCCAAGAGAGAAATGTGATTTACTCAGATGAACACAGCCTGCTGAAGCTTCACTGAAGTCAGTGGGTACCACGCAGGAGTACAAGAGAGACTATTCCTCTTGACCAGAAGGCAAGCCTGTAGCCTACACAAATGGCAAAGCTTATTTCTTGCTGTTGAATTTTAAGATTTAGAATTCTGAAGCAACGATTTTGAACTTAATTTGGGCACTGAAATCCCTTATGTTTCCTCTAAAAATTTGGGTCTGCTTGCTGTCAGCTTGTTAAACAACCCTTTACTGTGAGACAGACCAGTCATTTGTCAGATCTTTTTTCTACTTTGTGACTTCTCTCAGGATTCAGAATCATTTAAATTAGGTAAAACTGAGCATACTGAAAAACAGCTGGTTGTAATTTTTCTTTTTTTCCCTTGCAGACTATATAGAAAAAAAATTACAACTAATTTTATGTTGACTGAGTTTTTCCAAGATCTTTTTGCTTACATAAAAATGGAAGAAAGCAAAAGATAGTGGTTTTATATTTTTCTTCTGTTTTACTAAAAGATAAATCAAAAATAATTTCGTAATTTCATTCCTATTGGTTTCAGGTCCCACAGATTTTCTCTTTTTTGGTCAAAAATATGAGCTACCTCTGGTGGTTTCCAAACAGATTTCTCCTTTTATTTCCCACCAGACATACTATTTTTTAACCAGCTATAATTAAGATCAACAGGAATATTGCAACTGATACAAAGGGGAGCTGGGTCAGGCAGAAACACAACAATGTCAACTAGATCTTTTCTAGGGAAGGATTTTCCCCCTTCTGTCAAAATGAACAAGTAAAATACAGCATTTTTCAGCTTATATAGATGAAATGGAGGACACTACCTTCTACTAACACAGATATTCTGAAAAGTGGAAGGTTTTGTCATCATTCCACTTTGAAAAATCATTGTTAAGAAATCATGAAAAATTAGCACTCTTTTATGTTCAATTGTTGAAAGATTTTAGATTTACTGCCAGCATGCAAATTATGGTTGAGGAAAGGAGTGTTACTGGCTTTTACCTGTAGATGGTGACATTTTGGAATGAACATTAAGCACACATCCAAGAAAATCCCATACTTGTAAATAACAAAATGCCCCCATCCTTTCCTTAAGCAAATATACAGTTATGCAGATGGAATCAGATATTAAGAAACAGGCCTCAATTTTTCAGATATAAGGTCCCAATCTTAAGTATAAACGCATTCAGCCAGAGTGCAATGCTCAAACAGGGTACCACTGGCTTCAGCAGAGCTCCACACAGGCTCAGGCTCTGCTTGCATGGACCAATTACCAGATTGAGACCTATGGCAAGACTTAAGAAAAAAAAAAAAAAGTACTTTAAAAACCTCTACATTGTTCAATATACAATAGACATAATTTTCTAAATGAGTTCGGAGTCCTTTATTACAGGCCTCTAAAAATTGTTGTTAGGGTTATACATTAAAAATACTAAAGTAATAAAAAAAAGGACTTTTTTTTTGTGTTTGCTTTTTTCCTTCTATGGTACCAGTAAGCTATAAATAATTTCAGGATAAAATGCCTAGGTATAAATGAAACTGTTAACTGATCATGTTTGCTGATTTCCCTTTCTCACGTTGCCCAAGTTGACTCCATTAATCCAGCATCTTCTCTTGTTTCTTGCCTTCCTTTTTCTTCTTCTTGGATTCTGTCAAGATAACAAAAACAATAAAAAAATATTAGTGTCTAGCAGGCACTGCAATAAAATTCATTTAACAATGAAGTTCCCTTTTTTTTTTTTTTTCCATCCGCGTAAGAATTTCCATCCACATTTCCTCATTTTGCACAAAGAAAGGGAAAAGAGAAGAAAAAAGAAGAAATATAACAGGAAAGGCTGAGGCAGTAGAGAAGATGGAGAGGGAGTTGCATGTTCAGTTCAGAACCCTCCCTATCTGAGGGGCTGACCCTGTTTGGCATGCAAAGCATTGTCTCAGGAACTTGCTTGGAAAATAAGAAAACAGCAGGCATCTCCTGGAGAAACCGGGTCACAGCTCAGTGGAGAGCTGGAAGAAAGCGTTGCACACACTACTCACACATATACCCTTCCCCTGCTTCCTTTCTGTCTCATTGTTAGCCTTTGGCTTTCTCTGAATGCACGAGCAGCTCCAGAGCATGGGGAGAAAGCTCTCTTGTTTCTCCAGCTCCTCCACTGCCAACCCTTCCCCGTTCCCCCGGGACAGACACCTATGTGCACTCGGGAGGCAACGGGAGCTTGGCTGGGCTCACGGGAGCACAGCCTGTCCTGCCAGCTGAGACTGACGGGATGAGCAAAGGACTAAGGAGCACCTGCTTCTCTAACTAATCTGGAGTAAATAAGGGAATGATGGGAAGGTACCAGTGAAAATCTGTGTATTGTATCACCACCTGCAGTAAGTTTTACTGTACTCTAAGATAGTGTGGTATTCAACAGATAAGGGAAACCCACAGAGGGACCTTCGAAATTAAAACAAATTAAGAGGATTAGGTACTCTTGTGTCACACATCACCTTGTAATAGGGAAAATAACAGATCTCATGAGGAACATGAGTAAATTCTTTTTGATACCAAGACAAAACAGCACAACAGGTACCATAGAGAGATGGAAACAGCTGGTGCGAAGCATCTTTCCTGGAACCAAAACAGCAAGCAAGCAGACTCGGGTTTGCCTTAACCCAGATTTCATTAACCAAACCAAGCAAAACTACCACAGAATCATAGATTATGCTGAGTTAGAAGGGATCCAGAAGGATCACTGAGTCCAACTCTTGGCCCTGCAGAGGACCACCCAAAAAAATCACACCATGTTGCCTGAGAGGGCTGTCCAAGCACTTCTTGAATTCTGCCAATTCAGTTGCCATGAATACCACCTCTGGTTAAATAACAGCTATCACCTTGAATGAGAAGACAAGCACTTAGCTCTTAAGGTGGGCCTGTTGTTTGTGAATATGATTATTTCCCCCTCTCACTCTTTTACATAACATAGTCAGTCACAGAATCACCAGTTGTGGTAAAACCACCTTATTTCTATTAAAGCCAAGGCAACTACACCACCCTCCAGGTATAGATAGGGCCAGGTACCTCCAGAAGAAGGCAAACTTAGGCTATCATATTTCTCTGATGGTTATTTTTCCTCTTTCCTAGTGTTTCAAGCCAACATTTTTTCTTCACCTGCTATAACACAACAAAAATTGTTTTCAATAATCCTTTAGTCAAAGCAAAATAAAATACTTGTTTAGTCATATAATCTTGTCTAAAATCTCCTTCCCTTAAAAATTTTGCTTAATTTTCAAAGGGATAATAATTTAAAAGAAGAAGTTGTTTTTTTTTTTTTTTTTATTTGAAAAATAATTTTTCCCCCTGCCTTCTCATGTGTCTGTGTGTGTGTGCTTGCATGTGTGTCTGAATGTCTGTAGTCTGGAGCTATTCACAAAATCTGACACTATTTCATAACCTGTCATATGAAAAAATAATCTTTCATTAAGTTAGTACCTAACTTGCTTTCAGCTACAGCTTTTCCACCCCCTGAAAATTTCCTGTATCCCCCCTCCACCTCTTTTACCTACATCCTCCACTTCCTCTAATTCTGCCCCTCTATAAGACTGACCCTCCTGGATTCTGTATTGATTGCACATTCCCTCATACTTTTTATTCCCCACACAACACCACTTTCTCTGAAAGAAACAGTGGCATTTTATCAATCAGACCGGCACTGGAATCTGCAGAATTTCTTTAGACCCAGCACAAGCAGCAGTGCACTATGCAGACTTCAACCAGATTTACAAAGAGCAAAGGAGACATATAAATGCAGGCAGACTGCTAACAGGACTCTGCTGAAGAGTTTGTGCTGGTCATGGTAGGAATGAGGTCAGCACCAGGAGAAGATTTTGCTCTGGAGTCATAAGAATGCACCAGGTCCACGTCCTCACTTAATCTGAGGTACCAGACTGTTTATCCATTTGCACTTAATGCCTGTGGGTCCATATCTCTTCCTTTCTCAATTCTTCCCCTTTGTCTACCCCTTTGTGGTAATTTGCACATCATCCAAACTGCCAAACCCATCCACCTACAAGTGACTCTGCTTTGGGTCTCAGCAGAGTAAAGCTGTCATGTGCCAGATGGAATTCCACCCTCATTAAAAGTACGCACACCACCACAGCTTCATCTTTCAGACAGGTAATCTGGATTGATGCACAGCACATTTTCTCTGTGAAATGACATGCATGCACACAATTGTGGGAGTATTAAAAGAAAAAAAAGAAAACTGCCAAAATATTTCCCAGCCCTTAGGCTCTTTTAAAATTCCTACCACAGACATCAATACCCATGTGCTGACCCATGAAAATATTGATGTTCGTATGCTTATGCACAAGTCTTTCCACAGCTACACTCCAACTGTTTTGATTATGCTCAAGCTACAGACTATGGTCCATGGCTAATAATGTATGAAGTTGCTTTAAGATGCACTTTCCTTATGTTTTTTTATTTATCAGCCTATTTTTTGCATCTGTGGCATTCTGGCTTTTATTGGCCTCACCACTGTTCACCCTATGCTACGATTTCCACTTTTATGACATGCTATTGGGTCAGCTCACACAGCCCCACTGGGACCCACATCAACCTGATCATCCTGCCAGTGCTACCCTCCCCAGAGTAACCAGGCATGACTGGAAGGGTCACCATGCACAAAAGGCTGTAGAGTTGAGAGTACAATGCCAGTTATCTGCCAGTTCATCTGTCCCATACTCCAGCATCAGCTGTACCCATTTCCCAATTAAGTGAGGGACAGATCCCCTACATAAACTGTATCCAACAGTCCCCTTCAGTTTCCTGCTCCATACAGAAAAATGGTCAAAATTCAATTCAGGTTAGCACAGATTGGATGTTAACACCTTTAGTTCGGCCATTTCCTATCAGGCATCTTAATGGGGTCACACTAGAAATTATAGAGACCCACTAAGCAGACCACTGAGACAGCCTTTATGTTGGGGAAGCCACTAAGCTGATTCCATGTATCACTGGCTCTGAAGGGCACCATGACCCCAGCAACAGCCACCACTGAAGCAAAGGGAAGCAGGAAAAGCTGCCCAGTGAGCAGGGACTACCCTGAGCAGAACCCTGCTGTCTGCAGGAGCTTTGGGCCTTGAGCAACCTTCTTCACCTCTCCCACCCCACTGAGAGCAGCATTTCCACAGGCAGAGCCACAGAGCTGTGCACCAGCTGTCCTTTGCCTTCAGGGAATGTGTTTGCTGCAGACAAGTGCCACCAAAAATATAGAGAGACATTATGGTGAAACCACTTAATCAGATGAAACTCAGGTTCATACCAGCCCACACAGAATTTGAATCTGAATCTACTCACTGCTCTATTTGCTTTCAAGTTAGGTGGCCCAGTTGTGCCAGACACCAGTGGGAGGTATCTTTGTGAGCTATCTATGGTAGACTTCAGGGTCCAGAGAGGCAAGAGCAAAGCAAAAAGCAGGATGATAGTTCTGGATTTCAGAAGAGCAGACTTTGGTCAGTTCAGGGACCTGCTCAGCCAGGCTAAGTATCCTGGATCAGGGTGCACACAAGGAGCAAATTCCAAATGCCCATAGTCCCTGCAGTGTGCAAGAACCAAGCATCACACAGCCACTCTGCTCCCCCTGGAACCAACACACTTCCAGCAAGATAAAAAGGAAAACAGGAGCAAATTGTATCAATGCACTGGATTATCTAATCCTTCATCACCAGAACGACCCTACGAATTTTCACAAGACTTAGAATTATTCATAGGATTAAAAGCTGGCCATGGATTAGCACTGGACCCACTTTTGGTGGGCCCAAGATGACCAGTAACAAAAATTCCAGTCAGGGTCTTAGTGAGCAAAAAAGTTAATTTGATTAGCAAAACTTTCTCTATGCAATTTGGAACTGTAGCCGTCCTATTTAAACAGTCATCTTTATTCCAGAACTTCATTCTTACTATGCAAGCAGCAAATGAAAGTAATTCAGCTGAACAGGAGCCACACATCATTTGAAGCCACTCTTAATGCATAAGGCACAAAAGAAGGTAATTACATTTTAATGGAAGTCATGCTTTGTACGCCGAGATTTGCAAGCCTTTATTTTCATTTGTTCAAAAGAAGGTAACAATTCACTCATGGCACTGCTGAACTCCTGTGCATAAAACTCAAGCAGTGCCCCCAAAAGCGATATAAATATTTCAAAATAGCAAAAGCTGTGCTGATGGAAGGTTAGAGTAAAACAATCCACATCAGATGTTCAGGATACAATTTTCCCAGAGCCTAGCACTCAGTCTTACTAAGCTCAGAGATATGTTTTAGAAAGGCTGCTCTACCTCTCAATTGGAGCAAATTTTCCAAAGCATTAGGTTGCTATGGTGGTAAAGGGCATTGGTATCATGGGATGCAGGGAGCTTCTGAATTTTGGGGATGAAATGCCAGTCCCTGTGGAATGGAGAAGTCTTAACTTTCATATAATCAAGGATTTTATGCCTTGGCAAAAAAAAACCAAAAAAAACAACACCTCACCTTAAAGAGATTTCACACTCCTGTGCAGGAACAGAAACTGTATTATCTTGTGATTTCCATGACTGTAAAAACAAATATCTGGATTTTTGAAAACCCTTTAAACATGATATTTCCTTTTCTTGTAGAGGAAGAGAACTTTTCATGGCTATCTAAATCCTTTTCTTCCTTTTTTCCTGTCTTATATACAGCATTTATGTATTCCAAATGGTTTAAGAAGGAAAAACTGTATTATGATAGCAACTTTGCTCCCGAATGAATTCTTTTGAAAAGCCTCTTTGAGAAACACAGTTGTCCACTGAATGGGGGAAAAAAAGCAATAATCCACCAGCTGAACAGCAGCAGAAGGCACCTCTCCAATCAATCAATGACCCTGATGTAACTTTTATTTCATTAATAGATTACAATTGATTACAGCCCTTATATTTTAGCCTGTGCTCCTTACCAGCTTTCTCTCGTTATCTGTGTTCCTGAATTTCTTCACAGTTGTGTTCACTCCTCTCCATCAGGTTTTGTTCTGCCTCTCACTTTGTTAGTTTTGTTTTAAGTAGACTTTGATTTGTTCCCAGTTGAACACAAGACCGACTTGATTCAGACCTACAGGCTGCAGCTGCCCCATTTAAGTCAGAAAGTCATGCTGCAAAGTGTGTTAGGGAGAGGGAATAGCCAGATTTACACTTGTAACAAACAAACACTAACATATCTGACAAAGGAACAGAACCAAGTCACCACTCACAGAAAATGTGTCAATAAATTTTCTTTCTCACTGGAATTGCAAGAAGAAATAAATGTAGGGGAAAAGTAATCCAATTTGTTCTAAAATGAGCCACAAAACTCTGAAATTATCTCAGGCAGTCAAAAGCCTTTTCTGGAATCTGACATACTGATGTAAGACCTTTGAACCCTTTCCTTTAACATCCCAATTTAAACTAGGCAGGAATTACAGGGAGCTTTTATTTAAGAGATAATTTGCTGAAACCAAGGATTTTCATCAGAAAGGTTTCCCTTTGATGATTTTCTTCCTTCAAATATTTGGGAGAAAAAGTTTCAAAACTGCCTATGCACAGGCACACAAAAGACCACAAAGACACAGGCAATTTCTGACTTTGCTAGATGGCCTAATAGCCTGAAGGCAAATAACATAAAAGTTTCATCTCATTTACATCTATGTTAGCTTTTAAGATGTTAGATCTTAAGATTAAGTATTTAGAAGATTGCAATGGATTAACTTTTCAAGCCAAGCCTGTTTTGCAACCAGAGTCTGCTAAGGAATCTGGCTAACACTCTCAGCAGTTCACTTTGCTCTTCCAATTGGCTTCTCATCCACCTTGGGTACATCTGCACTGCTGCTTCTGTAGGGCAGGGACTTTCTCACTGTTCTTCACGTTCTTGTGCTCAGCACAAGAGGGACACAGTCCCAGCTGGCTCTTCAGGCCCCTCTCTGTCTATGCTGTACACAAAGTCCCTCTTAATGCCAGCAAGACAGGTGCAGGCACAGACTGATACATTCAGGGTTTACTCCCTGCATTCACATGCCTGCAGGAGACTGCTGGAAACAGAAAGCTTTAATAATCCATTGGGACTTTAGTCCTTTACACCTACACAGCAAAAAGATCACACGTGTCAAACTGATATCTGTATTGTACATAAGTATATATATATAAAATGTTATTTAGCAGAAAGTTATTTGTTGTATAATGTGAATAGAGAACCTCTTTTACGGAGTTAGCTCTTGAAAACCAGGCACATGCCCTTCTCAGCTGTGCTTTCTGCATCTGTTCCAGATGAGCTCTACCCTCAGGGCACAGGACACAGCTTGGCTTTGATCAGTGTTCTCCCCATGCTGCAGAGTCGCCTGCAAAAGTTTTGCAGTAAGCACAGATAGAAGGAAAGATAGAGAGATGGCAATGTGGAAAATGAGATGGAGGGATAAAGAAGGGGGGAGGGGGAAAGCTTAAAAAGAGAGGAAGTGAAGAAATAAGAAAGGAAAAGGACAGAACAGAAGGAACAGGGCTTTCTCTCTGTGTCACTGCTGGGAACAGCAATGAGGGTAAACATTTGATGATGGCATACCTTTCATCACAGTAAATCCCATAGTTTAAGGCATTTTCATGGCTCAAGGGCACTAATGCCAAGGAGTCTGGGCTGCTCTTACAAGCCAGGAAAGTGAGGCAATGAGCACATAACAGAATTGACACACACAAGGCTATTTAAGCTTTCACCCACAAAGGTCAGCATTAAATCCTAAAAGAAACTCCTGCAGGTACAACAGTGTTAAATGACAATTTGTCAAATCCAGTTCTTCATCTTTTGGGGCAGCATAGAAAAAGAAAAAATAATCTGAATTACAAACCAGGGGGTCATAAAAACATGGAGGTTTAGGTTTTCATGAAACATCCCAGTGTTTTTCTTTTCAAAGAAAAGAATAACACCCATTAAAGCTACAGAACAACTAAAAACTGAAAAATATTTACTTGAAAAAAAAATTTCTTCTCCCCTTCTCCTACATGCATTTCCTTCTCCCTGAATTAGGGTTGTGTCAATCGGATTGATATTATGCTACGATCTGACAAGGCATTCAAATTATTCATCCAAACAGTAAAACTTTTCAAAGGTACAAAAGCAGTCTCATGGGAAACCACAGCTCAAAGCCTTCAAGAAACATAAGGAAAAAGAAGCAGAAAAGCACAGCTTTTCTGTTAAAAGACATCCAAACTTTATTAGTTATGGGCTGCACTGGCAGCTTATAAGCAGCTTGAGGCTGATCCACACTGTAAGCACCATTGTGTTTTGTTTTTCATATTTAGCTTATTCTCATTCCCATTGAAATTGAGAAACATCATATTTCCTCCTGTCATGACAGCAAGGAGCCAAATGACAGTCATGTCTCAGAGCCTAAGGTTTCCAGTGAGTTTTACTTCACCTTGAAACACAAGCCTTGTCCTCAGACCAGCATTGGGCACTGGGAAACACAACCAAGCATTTGGCGCCCAGTCTCACCCCTCTGGACCACTGTTTCTTCTCTTGGTTTTCACATTTCCCAGTGCCTTAAGGCATAAATTATTCATGGCAAAACTGCTTCTCACAATGTTTATGCAGTGCTTAGTACAATGGCACCCTTTTTCAGCTGGGGCCTCTGGGCACTCATGCAATACAAATAATCATGATGATAGCAACAATAATAACAGCCAGCTATGCTTTTCCCACTGGGCACAAACTTCCAGTGTCCTGTCCCACAGAGCTCAGACCACTGTATTTCACTACAGGCTCCTGGTCAGTGCCAGGGCCCATTCTTCAATAAATCTGCCTCACCCTTTAGAACAAGAAAAAAACCTCCCAATTTTGCCTTTCAGGTTTTTCTTTAACTATCACAGCTTTTTCCTAATATGAGAAAATCCCTCATTTTTATAACTAATTAGTTTGAGCAGATTCTATTATTCTGCCTCCTGTAACACTAATTATTACACAAGCTGCATGCCTGCACAACTAATGAGTTATATTAAAGCTGGGGAATTCTAAAACCTACAGAGGGAGATACAGACGACTGCGAAGCCAAAACAGGAGACACCAGCATCTTTCAAACAAAGGAAAATCACAGCCCTAACAAGTCATTTCCTCTCACTCTGTGTCCCCTCCAGCTGCTTTGTAATGCTGCACAAAGGCAAAGCTGAGGGAGGGCACCCCAGAAAAAGCAATTTGTCCAACATGCAAAATGAAGTGGTCCAATTTCATCAGTGCAGCACCCAGTTTGTCTGAGGAACAAACAGCTCAGGAGAGCAAGTCACTCACACACCACTGTCAGCTCCTTGCAACACCCAGCAGTCAAGCCATCCTGCCAAAGCTGGTCAGTCTGTTCTGGCAGCACCCTGCAAGTAAGAAGTTCTCCCTACAGGTAGGAATCTGCCACTGGAGTGCTGTCTTTGGTGGCAAGAACAGAAAAAACCCTCAGGTTGTTTTCTGTTCTTGCTACCAAAGTAAAGACAGGGATACATCTCTCATTAACACAAGCCCACCTCTATGATTTGACAAGAAGCTTCCTAAGAAGGCCCAAGTTAAAACGGTGTTTAACACTGATAGGAGTCCACTGAGATTACAGACGTAAAACCAAACACCCTGATTAAAGACTGCAGTTCAGACACTCACCTTGAAGTCAATTGTCATATTCTCATAATTTTATTTGCATGATAAAAGGGCGAAGCAGCTACTAGCTAAATGCCTGGACCTGCCACTGATACTTAGTCAACCTGGGACATCATTTAGCCTTTCTGACTTTCAGTTGCTACTTTCTTTAATTAGACTTCCTGAGCTCCAAGGAGTGATAGCAGGATTAGCTAATTGCTGCCTGTAAAGATATATAGATAAAAGAAACAAGGAAGGGCAGATTATTTATACTTTACTCAGCTCTAAAGCAAAACTCTTCAAATGAAATGAAATGATTACATTTCACAACAATGAAATTTAAAAATGACAGAGTGCAGTCATTTTCTCCATCCAGTAGCATGCACACCGTGCCAAACACAGGGAATTGTACTGACACCTTGCTATGCTCTCAAATGCTAAACGTGATCTGAATTATACAGAAGACATTATGGCCATTAACAACTCAGTTAGGTCTTGCCTTCATGTGGGAAATCTTTCCAAACACTGCATGTTGGAGGGTGTGACCTTTGGTTGGCCCCCCAGTTACTAAAGACAACAGTGGTGTGAGAAGTATTAATGTTTGCCAGCCTTAGCACAGATTTTTCCTTTGTGGCAAGGACTGAGCTGAGCCATGATAAAGTAACTCATAGATGTGATATACTGTGAATTGATAAAGAGTTGGGAAGGGAGAGTTATTAAAAATAACTAAATACAGCCAGGTGAAAAAGTTATCAGGAAGGAGCATAATTCAAAAAAATGAAGGGTACATTGCAGAAGGGGCAGGCAAACTGCTTATTCTATTTAATTTTATCTTAATCAGAAGAATAAATATCTGAAAATACAACAGTTATGGGGAGAGAGAGAGAAAGAATGAGAGTGATGGAAAGAGTGTAAGAAGAATAAAGCCCATCACTGAACCCAACTCAATAAAAATAAATTCCTCCTCTCTTAGCAGTTAAAGCAAAATGTTTCCTGAATCCTGACAATACTCCATTCTTCTGCTTTCTGGCTGGCTGGAACCTGAACAAGCATCAATCAAGTCTGGGTGGGTGTGAAGGGGGCCAGATGGAGGATGTCGGAAGCGTTTCGTGCTCCTCAGCGCAAGTTGGCCATTAGAGAAGGCACTCGACAGAAGTGCCCGAGTCTGTCACATCTGTCAGGACAGTTCAGGGAGACCTTCAACATCACCAGCCTTGCAGACACTGATCAGAATATGCAATTGTATGTGCCAGAGGAGAGGTGCCCGCTTCCACTGGGGTTTTGTGGATAAAAATTATCCTTTCATCCTTTCCAGACTTCACAACATCCTTTCTCATGACCCCATTTGTGTACTAAATACACAACAAACTGTACTGCCTGTGACATCACTGTCACATTCCTGACAATCTGTCTGTCTAAAAGCACAGTATTCAAGAGAGAAGGATGTTTTCCATCCTGTGTTACCTACACTTTAACCCAGCAGCCCAAGCTCTTGTCTGCCAGTGTGAGAACATGTGAGCAAAGCTAGGGAGAAAAGAGCTTGTCAGGACACCAGGTAAAAATTAAAATTCCCAGTTCATCCTCTGCTCTCATCCTTAAATATAGTTGTAATCCATAAGACAGCTGCTCAGAAGCAAAAAGTACTGACACAGACCAGTTCCTAAGAAGAAAAATATTTATTTTTTTTATTTTCCAAAATAGTGGAGAGTGCATAAAAAGGCTTTTAGGCTTTTCTATGAATGCTAACTAACTATAAAAGAAATCCATAAGAACACTTTGGTTACCAGTTTGTGAAGAAGGCATTGATTCTCAAAGTTTATGAGTATCTCCTGCTTTAACTTAGCATAAGTTTTGTCAGAGATCATAGAAGTCCTGGAAAACCAAACTATATTTTATCAACAAATCTGTAAGATTATAAACCCTGTGATTTTTTTTTTGCAGGTATGATTTTCCTTTCTGTTAAGAATAGATCCAACTCCTATGAATAGCAGTCATTTTTGAAATTGTTAAGTGAGGGGAGGGAGACTCATCCTATCAGCACAGCTGCCATATGCTGATGGGCTGGAAAGGCAGATAAGCAACAGCAGAGCAGCATCTACACTTAAGATCAATCAATTGGCATTTTTCTGACAGAACAGAGAAGGTGAGGAGGAACTTCAGACACCATATCCCATGAAGGAAATGTGCCAGGCGAAATTTGATCCATAACTCTTCATTGGTCAGGCCTAGAAAAGATAACCTCTCTTACCTGCACAATTTCTGGGGTTCTTAAATAATCTTTTTTTTTTTAATTAGAGAAAATTTGGAGGCAAGCAATGATCAAAATTAAAATTATATTTAGCTAATTTTGTGGGTCTAATGAACAATAAAGGTAGCATTACAATGATATTTTGTTCTTTCAACACAGATCTGTAGAGGACATGCTTGGAATACTGTTCACAATCCAGTCTCTCCATAAGAAAAACTCTTTTTGCAATAATAGAAGGAATTTAGGTAAGTCCAGTAGTGAGTAATCTTATTGTGGATAAATTCTTAGACAAAGAAATACTTATGTCAGAAGCTTTAAAGGATGGCAAGTGACAAAAAATAAAAGATACATAAAAGTATCATTGATTGGAGAAGCTAAATAGGGGCTTTTACTGATTTCCTTTACAGCACGAAATCAAAAGGAAAACTGATATAAAGGAGAAGTTACAAATACAACCTAACAGAATAAAAATTTCACCTCACTGGAAAGGGGGTTAGTCATGAAAATCATGAAAACAACACTTTTTTTTGAATATACCAGTACTTTTCAGTGCAATGTTCTCAGTCAGTTCACATCTGCTTGTGGTACTCGCAGCTTGTTGCTGTCAGAGACGCGTTCATTGGTGCACCTCTTGAAGCAAAGACGAGTCAGAAAGGCAACCATTCACTGTAAAACACATTCCTGAACTGCCATGCCCCTGAGTGACTGCTCTGCTGCCACAGCACCCAAATGCCAGAAAGCCCCTGCCCTGCCAGGCAATCCCACTAGGAATGGACAGCCCTTGATCAGCATTCACAGACTGAGCTGGATACCAGTACAGACCTTTCACACTTCAGAAAATAACCTGCTGCTTTCAAATAACGCATCATGGGCTTTTTTTGTTACAGTCTTGAGGCACTGATGCAAAGTTAGGGGTGAAAAAGGACACTAACATATAACTGTAGACCATTTGAAGTGCTCAGGCTATAACCCAGGTCTTCTCATTTCCAAAGAAGGAAATCCATTAAGATTCTAGCTACAGACTGAATGCAGTTTCAATCTTTTCCTTTATCTTAGTTGTGGGTTTGGACTTACTTCCAACCTGTAATTTTCTTCACCTCAGGAAGAAAACAAATACTCTCATTCCAGCCAACACACCAGCACTCCGATTTTTAACTCTGAAATAAAGTTCAGTGGGGCAAAACTTTTCACGCAGTACTAATCTGCTTGACCTAATTTCTTCCTCCAGTTCCTCCTCCTGGTGCCAACACACTGTCCAGCGTAGCCCCTGTGTAGTTGTACCCACAGATCTGCAATATGGACTCAGCTCTGAGCCCAGGCAGGCGCTGTCTGTGTGACTCCCATGCCTGCTGCTCCCACTAATGCCAACAGCAGAGGAGTGAGCAGGTGGCATGCAGGAAGATGCCGTGAGATTTCCAGTGCAGATCAGGAAAGCAGAACTGCCCACATTTATTATGATTAAAAACCTACATTTGTACCTATTTCTCTCTTTGCATTCCTTCAAATCAAATAAAGTCAGGTTTCATAATTAAGTCAAACCCCATAACTAGTTGCTGCAGTCAGTCCCAACGCAATTTTCAGTCTCAGCTATAACTCACTCCTAGCCTCTAGAATCATTTGAAGTTGACTCCAATCCAGCAATTTCTCAAGCTCTGCCTTTAAAACTATAACTTGAAAATGAGCCTGTAGCATCCAAGAGCACTGCTCTCACAAAACAATGCTGCATCAATGCTCTGCTTTGTCCTCATCTCCCCCTGTTCTGACACCCATTGACAGAATGTAGATCTATGAGTCAGTGGAAGCAGGGCAAGGCAGAGGCTCGAGGGGCACAGGCCTTCTGGCAGCACAATAGGAAACCTCATTCAGTAAACTCCCAAAGGCTACTTAGACATGGAAACTTACTGGAAAAAAAGAAAACAACAAAAACCCACAGGGAAAAAAAAAAAAAAACCACCAAAAAACTCCCAAACCTTGACAACATAAAAAAGTCCTGCCCCCCAAACTACTAAATAATAAAATCACACATTTCAAAGCCCTTCCCATCCAATCACTTCAATCCCTAAATGATGTTTATTGTCACCAGTTCAACCAACTCAGGTAGTCTCTGAAAATCTAGTTTGTGGGAGTTGGCCAAGCTGAAGCAACTATAAACCTAAGGCCATGGGACATCCCTTTGTAGCTGTGGCGAGTAGTAAAGGTTCATGGGAGTTTGAATGTCAACGAGGTGGTTCCATATAAGGTTATGTTTTTGTGACTGGTCAGTTATGCTGTACAAATATGGTTATGTTCCCAGTTCAAGTTTCTGATTGGACCCTTACCCTCAGACCTAGCCTGTATATTTTCATGTTTTCCTCAGTTCCAGGTCTTCAGCTGGTTACCCCCACGGAGTTCTCCTGGGTACTGTGCATGGTTTTGTGGCACCATCCCTATTTTCTTTTATCCATTATTAAAGTGTTCTTTTTCTAGTGCCAACCATCTCCTAGTTACAGCTAGTTACAGCTAGTTCCTAGCTGGAACTTGGCTGCTCCACAGCCTGTCACTGTCTGCACAGGTTCTAGACTCTGATAACTCCACGGATGATGTGCAAGGAAAACCAGTACATGGATGGATGCATGCATGCATACATGCACACACAAATTGCCTGCAACTTCTCTGGTTGCTCAAGCAGAGCAGGCCACCTGCAGGTACTCCTCTGATCAATGGTGCCCCACACCCCGCAGTTTGAGTATTGCTTGTCCCAGGTGCACCTGTCACACCTAATAACATTTATTTGTATTGTTATCTGAGTATTCAGAGCCTGGAACGTGTCAAACCCTGCTGGTTTTAAGTAAACAAATGTCAGGGTAGTACAGCTTTTATAATCTACTTAAAACACATTATTTTTGTATCTCAAACAGGATCTCACAGTTTTAGCTCCCACTATAAATCATCCTATACACATAACACCTGCTACTCCAACAAAAGAGTACATTAAAAGGTTTAATTGATTAGAAAGAAAATAAGTTTTTCTAAGGGCCACCTGGAAACACAAATGCAGGGTATATGTTTTCTGTGTACCAGGAATTATACTGCCAGTCACACTTAAATAAGACATATACATTCTGTACTATTCTTCCTGATATGTTTGAATAAAGAATAAAAAGAGCCCCAAGAGTGCACAATATTTTCATATTTCAGTGTACAGTGAGAAGAATATCCTTTCAATGCTATTTGTCCAGAAGGAAAGCAGTCCTTTTTTCAACTAGCCATTATTTAATGCCAAACAAAACCAATATAAAAGATGCCTTTATGAAGGGATATTTTTTCATGTTATTATCATTATTATTCTGTTCCCATCAACACGTGACTTATGAAAAGAATCTTTACTCTGGAAGTCTAGTTTTGTAAGCAAACTGGTAACAGTACAGCTGGTCTAAAGTTAAATTGGAGAGCTAATCTTCAGCTTACTTTTCAAGTGTGAGACAGCCTTGACTGTGCAGCTCAGGAATATTCCCTGCCTGAGCACTGACAGACAGGAGCAGTGTAGAGCTGAAGAAAGGCCATGAAAATGCAATATCCTGTACAGCTGAGCTCCCACTGAAGCATGCAGGACATCACAAACCTGGTGATTCAAATGAACTATCACGCAGCTTTCAGCAAATGGAATTTACCTTGAGGTTTGGGTTTGGTAAGCTTCCCACAGGGCTTTGAGATTGTGACAGTCTTCTGGCAGTCAGCGTTATGAAGGGCTCTCTTTAGGTTCCCGGTCCGAGTCTTCAAGGCCGTGTTCAAGTCACATTCTCCCCAGGCCTGGAACTGGTATTTGCACTCCGCTGCAGCAAGGAAAAAAAAAGGCAGAATTTAAAATACAATGACTGAGTGCAAAACCAAAAATGTTGTGAGTCTAATAGGATATCACAGGCAGTTGGTGCTTACAGACAAAAAGATGTGCAACTGAAGAAAAGAATCCCAAGAAAACTTTAAAGATTATTTGCAGTGGTAATTGCAGTTCCCCCCCCCCCGCTCCCAGCTTTAAAATTTAATCCTCTTGCTTTTGCATGGGTATTTCAATTTTTTGCATATAAAGGAAATACATTCAGTTGTGAACATGAACAGAAAAAAAAAAAAAGCAACAACAGTTTGAAATGTCATTTACATTCTATATGGCTGTTTCTCCATTTGTGCAATGCCAGAGGTTTACAAATAAAGCTTAACTTGTTTCTAGAAGACTTGTGCACCCATGAACTTCTCAAGTCTGAAACTGCAGCACTGATTGTGTTGGTCACAACAACTTCAAAATCATGCAGGCTTATTATTAGAAAAAAGGCAAGGCTTGCAAGAGTAATCAAATTTGAGTTTTGGAGAGATACCTTGTCAAGGACAAATCTGACATATCTTCCTGAACTGTTACATACAGACCTTCTGAACTGAATGATAAAAATGAAGTACACTGGTCTTCACTCCCTCCTTCCACTGCCCACACGGGTAGCCAGCCCCCCACCCTCCACATCACACATTGCAAAGCCTGCGACAGCCATCACAGAGGTTCACAGCTGTGAACTTGCACTGCTGCCCTAAACAGGGCTGAACACCACAGAGAGCAGATTTCAGCAAGCAGGAAGGCAGAGTTTGTAATAAGTAGGTTATAGGGACTCTCTGCAGAGGAGCTCTGGGGGAGCTGCCTTCTGACTCCTTGCACATTCTACCTCCAATGAACCTGAAATACAGGACTAACGCCATCACCAAGACATCTGCACCACTAAGCAGAAAATACAGCCTTCCTGCTCCATACTCAAATTAAAAACCAAAGTAAATCCCTTAAGAAAACGATGCTGACCTCCAAATTGCTTCTTCCAGTTGCAGGGAATCTTACACTTCTGCGTCTTGGTGGTTTGTTTGCACTCAGCTCCGGTGCGAGTGCCCTCACGTGTGCCCAGGCCGCAGTCTCCACTGGTGGGCACGCAGACACTCCACTGCCATTCCCCACAGTCAGACTTCTTTGCTTTTTTCTCTGCATGAAGACAAGGAACCAAGCAAGAGAAGAAGTGGTCAGTACCCAGAGCCTACAGAGAAGTTGCCTAAACTTAGCCAAAGCCACAGCAACTGGAAGGGTGAGTAAGGAAGACATTCATAACACAATTGCCTGAAAAGCAAAAGGTCTGACATCCTCTTCACAATTTTGCAGAGACAAGTCAGCACCTTTGAGTCCAAAGCAGGATGATCATTCAAACTCAGTCCCACTGCTGTGTTTACTAGTCCATTCTCAAGTGGATTCTCATCTTCAGAAATCAAAAAATCCCACAGGGATCACTGACCAAAACATGCAGGAGGGCTCTCACTCAGAAAGGACACTCCTCTGTCTCCAGTAGCTGGTGGTTTGCAAATATCCTCAGTTCCCGATGAAGCACTATACACTAAACAATGAGAAATGTATGTGCTGACATCGTGTATCAGAGGATTTGAGCACCTCCAGGAAGCAGCTGTGGGATGCAAACTTTTGATTGCTATACTATGTCACATTTTTAATCAGAATATGAACAAAACCTCAAAGGCAAAGGAGCTACATGGAGAAGTGTATTCAAAGTGTTGTTAATTAAGGTGGGTTTGCTGCTCAGGGAAAAAGAAAGGATCATGATTTTATTTAGATCCTTAAACCCAAGTCTTATGACAAAAGACAGCAATATTATCAAACTCAAGGATTCACAAAAATAACTACTTAGGCCGCTAAACCATCACAAGTAACTGTAAATATATTTTTATAAAAATATTTTTCTTCTAGGTCCTGTATATTTATGCTAGCATTTTCTCATATTTCCACAAAGCCAAAATGGTTTAAAAGTTCCTTTTCTTTTACTGGGAACACTAATTCTGACAGACTCACGGTTCATACTATCTGATATATATAGGTTGCCTGAACATAATAAGACCTTAAGAAAACCAGCAAAAAACACGTTCTTTAAAAAATGTCAAAACTGAGTTTGACCAATATGAATTTTCCACCCCGGGCCAGTTTCTCCTGTAATGAGGTCTGAGTTCATCACTGACAGAAAGCAAGTACTGCTGGATGTCTGGCTGTCTGTGCACCAGTGAGTTAGTACAATTCTTTGTCAGAGGATTTCCACATCACACAGCATCACTGTAGCACTGTCATATATAACCCTGAACAAGGGACATAACTGCTCTTTCATCAGTCCTGTTTGGTTCCCCCTAAGTCAAGCATGAAACTATTCACAGAGCAGATTTTAAACTGCTTTGCAATATCCACTGAGTGATAAACCAAGGACTTCAGTCTCTAGGGCTGTCAAGCTGCCACTTGACATGGAAACCCCTTTCTCTTCCCTTATTTAACACAGAACAACATGTCACAGCAAAAAATCCTCCCCTGATGTCAAAAGGTCAAAATAAGGTCAAAATGACCTGATTTGATAACAAAACCAGAAGCATTTGACATTCTCACACACATGCAATCTATTGGGGATTACCTCTGAGTTAGACCGGACCTTACCTGGTTTCTCTTTCTTGCCAGCCTCAGTGGTACTCACGGCTGCCAGAAGGAAAACGAGCGCCAGGAGGGCAGCCGTGAACATTCGACGTTGCTGTTGTTGCTGTTGCATTCTGCAGATCAGGGACAGAGAGGAAAAAAACTGGTTAGTGAGACTGTGAAAAGTGGGACTCCAACTAAAGCATTTTTGGGAAGCTCTGCTTCAGGACCACAAGACACAAGCAGGTCAAACATAATTAGCTATTGCCAGAATGGGCAATTATCTCCACTCCGGAGAGAATACAGAGATTTTAAACTATTTTCCAGCCTGTGTACCAAATCCCTGATCTAAATCACTGATGTTATTGGAGGATTTTTGTTGTAGGAAGTTCTGTAACTATTGCTTGTCTTCTAGAAACCTGCTTGAGAATCAAGGATACTGACAGGTCTGGAACTACCCTCTTCTTTTCTGACCTCTGGCCGTGTAAAAATAAGCAAAACATACACTTCATATTTCAGTTTACCAATTCATATGAAGCAGGGAATACTCTACTCTCCACCTTGCAAGCGCTGAAGTTCTCATTAGGCTTAATTGACATCTGAAAAGAGCTTCTTTCACAAAAACTTTTACAGGTGAAATGTGATGCATTATCTTAACTGTCATTGGCATGTTGCTACGTACTTCTTCCTTCCCCTCCAATTAGTGTTTCTTCATAATATAAATTAAGCTAATTGTTTGAAATGCAAAGTAGGCACAGAGATAGGACTTGCACACTGCTAGAGGCTACCCACAGCATGCTAATGAACCCAAAATCTGGATTTGGGAAGCAAATATTCAAATACAAACAAGTATTTAATACATTTGCTTGGGATTGAAGCATCAGTCGCTAACCAGTCACCAAAAGTTATTCTGAGCTTTCCCTTTCCTGTTTCTGTAATTTGCATTGTCTCCTCTTGGCACTGTTTATTGGAACACAGTGCCTTCAATGCATAGAAAAATCAGCAACCTCCCCTTTTCTAAAGGCACCTCTCCAGTAGACAGCCAGGTACCAAGACAGTGGACTAGAGATTACTTGGATGAAAGGAAAGTTTCTCCAATTTTTTTGTTTGTTTGTTTTTATTTCTTTTTCTTCAAACCAGGACCTATGACATTCATGTTACACCAGCCTTCAGAAGAGATGTAATAGTGCCACTAGGATGGTCTTTAAAACTCAGCCAGACTGATATTTACAGAGAGTTTAATGGCAGCCTGATCTCATTTGCTGAACACAGCAGCCATGGAGGAGAAATATTTCTCAACAAGAACAAAGAACAAAATGTATTTGAAATTTAATTTGGCACTCCTCAGTATTCTCTGCTGGCAACCTCTTGCTCAAATGCAACATAATTATAACTGACATGGAAAACAGGAGAGGAATCCCAAACATGGAGACTTTTAAGTATCTGGCTTTAATATCATCCTTGAAGTCAGATGAGACAACTTAATAGGTGTGTTGAAATGAAGTTCGTTTGAAGACGGCAAGAGGCCTGGCATTCAAATGTCTGAACGAGCTGTTATTAGCACCAGTTTCATTTACTTCAAAAGAATGTATCATTTCCCATGAAAAAGAAGAAAAGGACCACCATTGTTTCCAGCAAAATCAAACAGAACCCAGAGTAGAGTGCGTGAGCTGCCAGAGAGCTTGGGTTTGTTTTTCCCTTTCTTCTCCTATGTTTTCACTCAGAGCCTCTCATGTTTCACAGAAAATTAATAAAATGTAAAAATAGATAAATAAATACATTAAATAGACAATTAAAAACTAAATATGAAACCTGCCTTTTAGCTCAGCTTACTCAAATTGCTTTTCCATAATCAAAGGAGCACCTTTTTTATGAGGAAAGGCTGAGAGAATTGTGTTTGTGCAGCCTGAAAAGAAAAGGCTTGGGGTGACCCAATTGCAGCCTTCCAGTACCTGAAGGGAGCTCCCAAGAAAGATGAAGAGAGAGTTTTTGCAAGAGCATGTAGTGACAAAACAAAGAGGAAATAATTCAAATTGAAAGTAGGGTTAGATTAGAAATTAGAAAAAAATACTTTACTGTGGACCATGGTGAGGGACTGGTACAGGTTACCCAAGGAAGTTGTGGAAGCCTCATCCCAGGAAGTGTTCAAGGCTAGGTTGGGTAGAGTGCTGAGCAACTGGTCTAGTAAAAAGTGTCCCTGCCCATGGTAGGGATTGGAATTAAATGATCCTTAAAATCCCTTCCAGTACAAACCATTCTATGACTCAAACAGTTGCTATACTGTTTAAAAATCAAACTCCACTCTCAGTCTCTTGTCCCTTTCCTTTGGGGAGCTTCCCCACCAGTAACACTGCACACCCCTTAACACCCCATCTTCACTATAATTCTCTTCCCACTTCATCTCTTCCAATCAGCTTTCCAGAATCCTTTGTTGAAGGAGAGAGTTAACTGATTTCATGGAAGCACATACAGCAAGAGATACAAACACTTTCATACCTCAAGTCCCTGTCTGTGGGGTGCCAGAAGCTGAAGCAAAGGCAGAATTGGTGGTTTTACTCCACAGGGTGCCACCAAACACAAGAGATGGTCACAGTTTTGGGGCTGCCTCCCACATCCTTGCTGCCCACCCCAGGGACCTGGATGTGGTCACCCATACCCCAGAGGCTCCCCAGTCACTGGGAGACATGGATCACTGTTACTAGGGAAGCTGCCTCCTATTAAGTTGAAAGGGACTCAAATTTAAATCTGACTGACATTCTTTTCAGCGAAACAGATGGGGAAGATAGTTAGGTTTTGGAGTCTGAAACATTCCAGAAGCCCTATAAACAAAACCCCACAGAGCCTTAATATAGCACGTTTTCCTAAGACTCAAGACTCCCCTACAGCCAAAACACTTGCCAAATGTCTAATGCAACTCTAAACCTGCAGAGATACAGATATTTTGTCTCTCTGCAGAGACCCAGGCTGCTTCCTGAAGTGCCTTTCCTACACCTACAAGTGAAAGGCGTGTTGTACAAATGGAGATCGTGCCTCACACCACACCAACACCTCGATTATGGTGTAACCCACGGAAAACCATTTAACTGTTTTGCACACCATAAACAGCAAAGGTGGGTGCTCTCACAAAATTACAAACAGCCCATACGTAGTACTCACAAAATAGTAGGTATTTTTTTCAAAAGGCCAGAAAATGCCATCTTCTAGCAAGTACGAGTCCAATCTTCAGTCTTTCTTGCAAAGACAGATTAAGACAAAAAGCCACCAGACCAGAGTTGTTTCTGCAAACAATATATTCTACTGGAAATAGCTGTGTCTTTTTTGGTTTTCTTTTTCAAAATTCAAAGGTGACAGTTCTTCTTTTTTATTAGATTCTTTGATAATGTTTTCTGTTCAACCTTTGATTTAAAGAACTGCCAGAACTAATAGCAATGAAATAAAAAGTGTTATACTGCATACAAAATGGACTCCTCCTAGATATTTTGATTTTTGTAATGAGCCTTCTCGCTACACCAACCGTAATAAGAAAATCATGTGCCATGAGAGGAAAGCATCTTTAAAATCATGCATGACAGCCCCTAAACAGAGCAAAGTGGCAGCATTTAAACAAATGGCAGGCATATTTCCAACCCCAGAAAGACAAAGATACAAGTGAAAGAAAAGGGATCTTTGAGGTGTGGGCTGCTACAGGAAATTTCAGGAGAGAAAAGGTGAAGAGAGAAAGAGAGTTTAGAACAGTTTAAATGGGAAGTTGGAACAACATGAGGAAAAGACAGTGAGTAATCACATAAAGAGCACCAAAACAGGAAAGAGAGAAGTGGTTAATGATAGTTAAACACTAAACCAGAGACCAATTAAAAAAGCATGAGACATATAATGAAGGGAGAATTGAAAACCAGCTCTCATACACCATAGCAAGCAGCTTCTTAAAGTAAAAATAAGGCACAGGAATTACATCATTATTACAGTTGATTTCAGAGTCAATCTCTGCTTGGGAGTAAAAAATTAAAGGAAAATTTTAAACATGGAAGGCAATCAGAGAATTAATGACTTCATCAACCATCCATCCATCGTTTCAATTACATGTTGAGCCTCGGAAAGAGAATCAGGCAGAAATCATGGCTGCAGTTAAAGGGACCTTTTGAGCAGAGCTTGAGCCTCCCCCGCTAAATCCCACACTAAATCCCAACCTGATTTTACAATCCCACTCAAGTGGGCAGCCCAAGGCAGCACAGGCATTTCCATGCTGTTCCTCTTAGACCTCTGGATCTGTGTCAGTGCAAGTAAAACCTGCTACAGTGACTGTCTGCATTCACTCAATTAACTCACACCCAGGTACTCCTGAATCTGAACAAGTCTTTCCCGAACACAAACACTCAGAACAAAGCAGACAATTTTGGATGAAGCTCTATCTGTGAGCAAGTGTTTATTTTTCCTAGCCTGACTGAAGCTGGCATATGCAACACATCCCAGGATCACATATGCCTTTTACAGGTAGCTTTTTTTGCTATTAATAACTTTTATGCACAAGCTCTTCCCTTCATCTGTTCTTTCCAAAGCAACTGGCAAGGTCCCAGATTCTAGAAGCAAGTATTTTATTATTAGCCCATATGAATGCAATCTCCCACTCTGAACAATCAGGTGTTCTCACACTATTGTAACAACCTGCCCATATCCTCCAGCATAATGTGCCAAACACCAGCTGTGTTGATACTGTTAAGCTGCATGTAAAGCAATACTGAAGGTATTGCCATTGCTAATGGTGGGCCATAGGCTTTTCAGTGAGTTTGCCAGAGCTCTGGGCTGAGAATTGTTGAGGTTTGCCCTTTCTGAGCATTCCTTGGCCTATCCACAGCTTTGTCATATTTGCTTTAGCTGCAACAGCATTTTTTCTAATTGACCAACCAGCTGTGGCTGATTTGATTTACTTTTCTTTGTCATTGTATGGAGCCACCCAGGTTTTACGACTCCATTATGATAATATCTTATAAAGTAATGCAGGGCTGGTATGTTGACACAGGCCTTGAGAAGGGGAGACAGAGGATACAGTGCAGAGGAGTACAGACATGGAAGATATCAGACAGGGCACGAGCTTGTCAACAGAGACACAAACACTTTCTATAAACAACTGCCCCAAGTCAGAAAAGAAACTCAGACATGGACCTAGACAAAACTGGATATAGGGGTAAGAAAGAAAAAGCAGAAATAGTTTCCAATATAGTTATATGGTGTCATCTCTAGGAAGTTTGGCTATAACAAGACTGCAAACCAATCAGGAGAGAGGAAGGCATCAAAGCATGCTAGCAAACATAAAAAAAAAAAAAAAAAAAAAAAAAAAAAAAAAAAAAAAAAAAGCAATCCCAGTTTCATCCTAGAGCAAGGAAAAAGAAACCAGCAACATGAACAACCTCCTGGACAAGGAGCCCAGATGATGACAGGTCACCATAACCATCCCCACCACCCACACAATGAAACCACCAACCTTAGCCTCACCAACCCGAGGGCTGACAAGAGCTGGGGAAGGGTCAGCAAAACATCACAAAAAGCACTTTAATCTAAGTTTATGTGTAACAATTTTAACTGTGGTGATGCTGTTGGCATTGTTGTTAACGTTATTGTAACAACTGCATAGATAAAATCTTTTTCTGCAATAATTACATCCACACTAATAACAATGAATTAGACCATTAAGATTTAAATTATACTAACAATAAATCTTTGGCTTAATATAACTATATCAAAAAGGTATGGTTTCTCTTTTGCAGTAAACAATATTTTGAGCTATGACTCCCAGCTTCACACACCATTATTTTCATCCCATGGCCATGAATAAAAAATACAATCCAGGTGCAAACTTAAGAAGTTTCTGCAACCCATTATTTTTCTTCAAACACTGCTCATTTTGAGTCCTCTTTAAACTCCCTGTCCACATTAGAACTAACTTTTGCATTAATCCTTCTTTTTTCTGCTTGAATGAATAATGTCTTATCAAGGCCCACAACAAATACTTTAATAAATTAGAGTTTGATTAGAGCCAGATTAGTCACATCTACAAAATCAGTTTTTAAATGAGCTAGTTTGGGACATCCATCTCCTTTCAGTAAACACATGCTGTGTTTAATGAAACTTAATGTTTAACTCCAGTTCTTAAATTATTCTCTTATTCAAAATCTGCTCTACTTTGCAGTCCATCGAGGGCAGATGAATATGTCTGCCCGGATCTGCTTCGTTCCCTCTTCTTAAATGTAAATATTTTATTTGCTAAACATTAGCTGTACAACAGCAAGAAATAAAACTTGATCCATGGTTTAATGGTCTTAATGAATCTGAAATGTCTCATGCCATTTTTACAGTAGTCAGAGATGGAAATGCAAGTTTTCTCTGTAAAAGGGAAATTAAGAGCAGTTTGGTCTTGGGAGTTTTACCTCAGAACCTCTTGAAGAATCTTTTGCTTCTGCAGGTCTTTATCTCATTCACCACCCAGTGCATGCCCCTATGCCCTACCTGATCTCCCATACAGAAAACTGAGGCAAATGCTAACATGCTTCTGGAGCCAGACCTTTACGAACCATAATCTTCCATCTGTAAAGCATTCCCTCTTCGTTTGCACACATACTAATTTCCTTTTATGTCTTGATTTGCACTACTAGGGAAATAAAATTAAAAAGCTAGATTTGCTCTTCATTTCCCTTGCAAGATTTAAGCCAGCTTAGTTTTTAGTGAGTCTCAGCGATCTTCCACATCTCAACTTTCAAGACACTACTTTATAGGATGATTACTACCTTTTTTTTTAATTTCTGCAAGCTCATAATAGCACTTCAGTGGGTTGATCCCCAGTTAGATATGGAATTCTGCTCTACAGCTTTTTTCCCCATGTTTTTCTTGAGAAAGAAAATTTCCTTTTTTTTCTAGTTTGATAGAAATAAATTTTAATCAGTCCTTTTTAAAAAATCTTGCATCAGTCCAACACACCACCAGTTTACTTAATTTCACAAAAGTCAACTTTAAAATTTAAAACTTCAGTCAGATGTTTGTTCATGCCCCTATGCAACATAAAGCAAATCAGCTTGCTTTGATACAAATGGTTATTTTTAGGGATAAACTTTAAGATGAGATATAAGGTCACACTGAATCAAGTTCTAAAATAGCTCAGTTTTTATAGTTCTGTATTAGGTAATGAAATCACATCAGCAAATATTTAGCCCCTATAACTATTAGCACCTTTTACCTTCTAATTTAAGTTGTGAAAGATAAACTCTTCTGTTATGAAGAAGACTTCTATTTTACTCATGCATAATTACACAATGGTTTCTAACTAAAGTTATCCAGATCCAAGTTGGGGATGACATACAGCTAGCAGATGTTTTTCTATACTCTTCCAAGGTAAGATTCATACGACTCAAAAGTGTCTTATGTATCACAGAATCATAGAATATGCTGAACTGGAAAGGATCAGGATCATCAAGTCCAGCTCCTGGCCCTGCACAGGTCCCCCCAGGAATGACATCACGTGCCTGAGAACACTGCCCAAACACTTCTTGAGCTCTGTCAGGCTTGGTGCTGACACCGCTTCCCTGGGGAGCCTCAGTGCCCAACCATCCTCTGGGGGAAAAACTTCCTGATCATCCAACCTAAATCTCTTCCAACCAACTTCAGGCTCTTTCGTCAAGTCCTGTCCCTGATCACGAGAATGAAGAGCAGCAGTACCTGCTCCCCCTCATTGAAGACTACAATGAGGTCTCCCCTCATCTTCTTCTCCAGGCTGAATAAAACAAGTACACCTAGTTTTTTTTTATTTATTTATTTAGTGCATATCCTTCATTTCCAGCTATATTTCCTTCGCTGTGGTTTCTGTATTTTCTGAACCTTTTCTGGACCTTCAAGTCCTGTTAACAAGTCATGACTACCACTACAGAGTGTGTGAGGGTTAGCCCCATAATTTTCATTTGCAAGTCCTACACCTCTTTCTGCTTTCTTCAATTAATTTCCCAGGCCACTTGCACCTGATATTGCTCTCTGTTCTCACCCAAATGTGGTTTACGTTCCAACTGCTCCATAACTGCTTTCCATCCTGACTACTGTAGTTTACAATCTAATTTAGTTCTTTGTCTTGTTTACCCTGCCACTGTAGCGCCATTCCTTTATCCAATGCAAAAATCTTTATTTTCCTTACATTTCCTTTACTGAGTATAAAAAGTAGGCATAGACATCACATACATTTCTCTGTACACTTTCTTAAGGGTAAAGTTCACCAAATTCTTCTCAGAGCACAAAATCTTGAGTCACCATCATTTTATCACACCTTCATGGACCAAAGAAATGCTGAGTTCATTTAAAACTATTACTATAGCCTTAGTGGTCTAAGCCAAAGACTGAGCCAAGATTTAAAGAAAGAACCTTTAATTATAATAACTGACTGTTCAGCCAAATGGTCTCTCTCTGTCTGAAAAACCATGTCTTAATCTCATTTATAACAATAGTGATCTTTCAGAATGATTTTGTTAAAGAAAACCTACTAGGATAATGATAAAACACCGAATTTTCTTCTTTGGACTAATTAACTAATGAAATTATATTTTATACTTGGATGGTTAAGGGTGAGTGGGTTGGTCAGTGTATCAAAAACTCCCCCATATTAACTCAGAGGCCTGCAGCCACTGCATTTCTGCCCAAAGCAAAACCTGTGTGTGCATTTTCCATACTTCTGTGACTTTTCTGAGAGAGTTTGGTTTCCTCTTGGCCCATAGTAATGAAATTTTGGTATCTCCATCGCTAAAACCAAACACTGGATGCCAGTACTCTGAGCCTGTGCGCTAACAAGACAGTTCAAAGCCATGCAGGAAATTGAAAATAACTCCCTGCATTTCAGCCCAGGAGCAGAGCCAGCATCCCAACAGCCTTCAGGTCCCCATTTGGAAACACACAACCCAGTGCAGCTGACTGGCTGTCCTGTCTGGCAAACTGATAAGAGAACCAGGGAGTTCCAACTAGCAGCCACATTTCAGCTTTTCTTTTTTCTTCCTCTACCTTGCCTCCATTTAGGGGTAGAGAGAGGGACCACCACACATGGAAGCAATGCTCTCCCTCCATGCAGGAGGGGAAAAGCTGGCAAGCAGCAGCTGGCAGGGAAGAGGCAATCGCCTCAAGGTGAGCCAGTGCTGGAAGGAGTTGGGTGAGCAGCAATTTATTCTGCAGTCCAGTGGCAAATTTGAAAAACATAAAATTGAGTGCATCTGTTTGTGGTTACAGATCAGCCAGGGAGGAGTGAGAAAGTTCTAGAAGGCTGATATTACATTTGGCAAACTTTCTGTATTTTTTAAACTAGCATTTATGCTCACCTACAGCACAGGGTACCATAAGAATAAAGAATTAAACAGTTAGCTAAAAAGCAAAAAAAAAAAAATCATAACATGACCCTTCTGAAAAGCCCAAGTCAAATGCTTCATTTCAAAAAATTGTAGTGTGCAGCTCAGGGACAACATTTTTCAATATGTAACCAATTCTATGTTCTCTTTTCAACATGAACACTGTTAAGGGCCAGAAAAATGAGCAATGAGGTCAGTGAACTATGCCAATGCCATAAAAAGAAGTAGAGAACCAAGAGTTACATGCCTGGAGAAAATTATTAACATGCAAACAAAAAAAAAAAAAAAAAGGCAAAAAACAAGGACCTATTAACACATCCAATCTTTTGTTCAAGTAGATAAACTAATTAGTTCGGTTGTGGATAACAGTTCCCCTAACTTTGATATTTGCTTAGCTGATTGCATATTTGTCTCTCGCATCAGGCTAAGGCAAATACACATGAGATATTTCATATTTCTAGTTCCCCAGACACAAATGAATAGTTCAAGCTGATAACAGATATCCTTAGGTACATGCATTCTGCCTTTAAATGCTAAGCATAATTTAGACTGGTGTAAGAGTCAAGAAAATGGACGGTACAAACAAATATAGATAGAACATTTCTTTCATTTTTCCAAAATGTTTCATGGGAGAACATCAGTTTCCACAGGACAGCAAGCCTTTGAAAGCATTCATATGAATTAAAACAAATTTATGTGTGTTTTTATAAGCTCACTACTATACAACTACATTCTCTTCCATTAAAAAATAATTTTACTCAAGCTATACAAAGGATCCTACTGCTTCTCACAAGCAAACTCTACATTTACTTCTGCAACATAATATCCAAAATAGAAATCTGAACCTCTGTTTGGGCTTCTCATTAGCCAGCTTCTCAGGCAGCACCAAGAGCTGTGTAATTCCTTTATTGCAAGTCTTAGGCAAAATTTTGCCAAACTATAATCACTATAATCTTTTACCTGATCAAAGAAGGATGAGTCAGTTATAAAAGGTGTCACTTTCAGGGGTCAAAATTCAGCATTCATGCAGTATGGTTGTGAACAAGACATAACACAACAGGCAGGACTGATGGTTAAAAGGCCAAAGAATTAAAATCTGGAGTGGAAATGGTGAAAATCTTCAGGGGGATTAAAAATGTTATGCTTCTCTCTTTCCAGACCTACAACATGAGTTTTAAAAAGTGATTTTATTTTTCAGAAAGCCTAGGGAACACATCTAATATTTCTAAACAGTAATAATTGTTACTTGAATAATTGAAGGGAAAAAGATCCAACTAACAACCTAGCAGCAACAACAACAACAACAAAACACAAAAAAACCCCCACCAAACCCAAACATTCAGTATCATAAACTGATGTTAAGAAACCAGCCATGTCTATAAGGGATGAAAAAACTTGCTGTGCTTTTAAAGAAAAACATTACATTTCTTTAATGTAAAAGGAGTGGTTTCTATATTTTCTCTTGATCCCCAGTGAGTGTACATAAGAGATCATTCTCTTAGCCCTGGACATCAAAAATTGTCTTAGAAATGAGATTTTTCAAATGAACATTGCTGTTGATATCAGTTTCCTCTCATTCCCCAAGCTCTTAGTTTGTTCTCATCCACAATACATACATTTTTCTTCCCCTCTTTTGCTCTTTGTGGGTCCAAGCAAGTCTGGGCTCTGAACTGAAAACTAATATAGTTCTGCAACTGCCTCTCTATTGACCTTCCACTCCCACTGCTCCAGCTGAGAGGATGGAGAAACCAAACAAAACCCAAACCAAACAAACTCACATTTCAGTTCATCCTACTATATTTCCAGATCTTAACTGAAAAAGACATTTTAAGCCACTTGTTACTGCAATTTTTTCCCCTCCCTGCTCTTCCCAAAACAATCACAGCTGCTGCCTCAGTATTGACAAAATCACAGTGGGTTCCTTAGACTTTCATTTCTCCAGGACTAAAGATTAGACACTCCTGGATCTGATCACCAGGAAGACCACAGGACTCTGACCTCCATTCCCTCCAAAGGTTTTTGTTTCAGTGACACTGAGGCCAAATTTCTGACTGACCTCTCCTGTGCATCCTCTGCATTGCTGTTTCTCTCCTTGTGTTGTAGTCACGAGTACCAGGACTGGTAAATCCTCTCTCTCTATTCCCTTTCATCTCTGCTCCCTCAAAGTGCAAAAGATATAATTCCCTCTGCTTCTTGAGGACAGCAAAGGGAAAACAGGCTCTTAGTAGTTATTCTTTCTGCCTCTTTTCACACCTCAAACTATCAGTGGTTTTGCTTTACCTAAAGATCTTCTGGTTGTCTGAGACCATTAAAAACACAAAGAGTTTCTTCATGGTTTTTCAAAGTCTCTGGTAAGTGATCCCAACTACTCCACTACCATGACACTACAAGACAAGAAAAGGGCAAATAAATACTATTACAGAGATCCTTCTGGTATAAAGAATATTGCTGACACCTCCTTGGCTGCCTAATGCATTTTAATCTACCAGAAACTAATTTGGGCACCTTCTGAAAAATGTTAGAGTAAGGAGTGGCCTATTCCTATCCACTTGCTGAACAGAATGCAGGAAAGAGTCTCTTACTGTATATCCAAGAGAAAGTTTTCTTTACTCATATAAATTCATTTACTGAAACAGAGCAAGGTTATGAAGCCCCATTTTCCTGTCAGTTGCAGTTGTAAAAATGTCCTACAAGTATCACAGTCAGGAAGAAATACAAAGAAAAAAAAAGGAGCAATCAAGGAGCAATTTTTGTAACTGGGTCCAGAGCCAAAGATTATTACTAATACTGTGAGGACACAAACTGTGTGCAGAGATACTTTGATGTCACCACAGTCCCGGTGGTCACACCACCATTGTGAATGAATCATGGTTTGAGAGCTGTTTAAGCTGTGACATGATTTGCATAATGAACAGCTGTACTGTACAAGCCAAACAGATGCCTCCACTGTATTTTCATTTTCATTTTCCCCCTCTGTCCCAATGAAGACATTTTCAGCTCAATGGCAGTAGGCAAATCACAGCATCTGTCACTATCCTCACTTCTGCATCTATGGAACAGAGATAATAGCACTTGCCTCCCTTAAAAGAACACTGAGAAACCCATAATAAAAATGATTATGTGAAGAGGGGATAATTTTATTAGCCAGCATCAGCTGCAGCTTGCTCTACTTTCCTGCATCTCATGCCTCCATGGTTCCAGGTTTTGAGCAGGGCAGCCAGACTCCCTCAAGCAGAGGAGAGCAGCAGGAACACTGTGAAACTCCCAGTGGCTCAGCATGTTGGGTAAAGGAAAGCTGCCAGACTCAGCAGAACCCCCTTATCTTTGATAACTATCCTTCCTCAAAAGTAAACAAATTTTGACAAATATTTGAGTTTTGATTTGCCTGAGATGACTGTAAGGTTGGACAATCTTTACTGTTTTGTTGTTTGGTTTTTTTAACTTTAAATCAGGCTCTGGGAAATAGTCCAAACTCATAAAGAAAATAACCCATTTTATTTCTTCTTTCATTATGACTCTATCTCCGTTGCTGTTTGTCCCTTCAGATGACATTCCAAAATATGCAGTACAGTCAGAAAACTATATAACCTGAAAGCATAGAGCTTCACACCAATGCCCTCTATTCATCTTTCCAAGGGACTCCATTTATACTTTTTTTTTTTTCAGAGAAACTGTCTCTGCTTCAAGCAACAAACATCAGGGCATTGGGACAGCACTGCAAAAATGAATTAGGAAAAAAATTAAATAAACTGAAACAAAGGCTATCTGAAATGAAATCTCTGTTTCAGCCTTGTTGTGACACAGGGCTAGAATGTGTTTTTAAATCCTTCTCTTTCAAAAACAGTGAGCAGAGGGCAGCAGTTTTGTGGTATCTCCAGGGCACACATGCTCTCCAGTGTGACACCAGCCAGTAAATAAAGCTAAAAGCCAAGACCTCATGTTCTGCAAGTGATTCATAGAAACACTGAACATTTTAGGTCAGAAAATACCTTTAAGATCATCAAGTTCAAGTGTCAGTCTAGACTGCCAAGACCACCACTAATCCTTGTCTCTCAGTGTCACATCTTCACGTTACAGGGATGGTGACTCCACCATCTCCCTGGGCAGCCTGTTCCAGTGCTTGACAGCCCCTTCAGTGAAGAAATACTTCATAATACTCAAGCTAAAGCTCCCCTGCTGCAACTCCTGATTTCTGCTCATCCTATCACCTGTTACTTGGGAAAAGGGACTGACCCTGACCTCACCACAACCTCCTGCCAGGTACTTCACAGCCCTTCCCTCTTAGCCAGAACTTCGGGAACTGCCTCTCTTTTTCCAGTGCAATTTTAGCAACTAAGCTGGACCCTCCCTTGAATTTGTGAAAGAACAGTCATCATCATATAATTTAATAGTAGCAAAAATGAGTTGGGATGCGCTGCCATTTCCTTTTCAGTTATTGGAGACAGGCCAATGCTCACCTTGACCTTATCAGTGCTAGAAAGGAACAACCTTTTCACAGCTACAGTGACGCAGCTTTAGGCTGTTCACTGATAGCGTCAGCACCACAAGGTAGGGTCTCCACCCATGGGAGATTTCTTGTGTCCTAGAAGCAAGCAAGCCAGTGGAAGAAAGTACAAATCAACATCACTTGGCAGAGCAGAAACTGACGTTTATAGACATAAATCAACTTGCTTGTAATTATCCAAAGAATGTGTGTGACAGAGAACTTTTTTCAGAGAAAATAGTCTTTCACCTTAACAAGGAAAATATCCTAGACAGAAAATCCCACTTTCAAATATGCCCAGGAAAACAGAGTTGTCCCTGTCCAGTCTCTTACCTTATTGGAGTGTTTCATTTTTCTATCCAAGCTAAAGAAATGTCAAACTATGCTGTAGCTATACCATTTCAGCATGCAACACACCTGAAGTGAGACTTCAGTGCAGCCTTTTTGGCTTTTGGACAGTTGAGCTTTTTTGTTACTTGTTACTTTCCATAAAAACCTTTCCATTTTGGAAGTCAATACAAAAGTGCATACTTGCAGTACACATAACTTGTTCTATACTACAGATATTTCTGATGGCCTCCAAGGCATTTTCCTGGAAACAAAATGAGATTATTATGCCCTAGGGAATATTGAAGTATTTTATACCACATCTTTAGCTGGCACAGGAGATACAGGAAACCACCACTATAAAGTGTCTTATAGGACAATATTTATGGCATTCAGATATGCCAGTTTTGGGCTGAAAAGAAAAATCTTTCCCAGCATAACAGAGAGGTAATGTGAATCAGGACTCCCTCACTAAAAATCATATGCAAAAGACTGGTAGAAAAGGACAAGGCAGTATGATATAGAGCAGCCCCTCTTTTTCCTTGTAAGAACAGCAGTCATTCCATAAACTTTTAAATTTAACCTGCAGTCATGTGTAGCTACACATTTCTCTGTGAATAAAATAATTGCCAAGTGTTATTCAACAGAATTTTCTTGAGAATGCATCCCCAGCAGAGTTGCAAAACAGTCCTGTTTGTCGTGAGTGAAAGACACTGCTTGCAAGCACTTCAACAATCATAGAGGCAGGATTTTTAGAAAAAAAGTTCCAAATTTTTCTGCTCTCTGCATGATGCATGCAGGGATACTCAAAAGATTCAAGTGATAAAACTCCATAGCCAAATCTGTGTTTTTCAGACCATGTTGCTAAAGTTGAAACCCAGGTAGGTCTCTTTAGAGCCTGCTGCTGAGTAGAGCCCTAGTGATCACACTGTTTACACCATTTTTTTGGGATGTACATTTTTTTCCCTTCCTCATGCAAACTGCCACTTCTTCTCTTCCCAGTCTTCTGCACTGCTAATATGTGCAGAAGTCCAGTACTGTATTTCCCCATATGAAGAACTTGGCAAGGAAAGACCGTGTGCTCTTGGCAGAAGTTTGTCCTGGGATCATGCCAATAAACAATCATTTTCTGGTTGCCACAAGCATCCCATTATTTTGGTTTAGCCATTCAGTCCATTCCAGTTCAGCTCTGTTGGTGCTTCCTTAATAAACCCTTATTATCAGGGGCTTAGGCCTCAGTCATTTGAATTCATGCTCAGCTGGGACTTGGTATTCAGAGGCTCAGTCTGAATGTCCTTAAAATATATATGTAATTAAAACCCTTACTTGGCCACAGAGCAGAGACAATGGAATTTCGTTGGCTGCAAGCTATATTTGCACTCTTAAAGACTTGAGAAAAGCTGGATATTGAGGCTTGTTTTATAAACAACACTTGGAGGCTTTAGTTCTCACTGAAGAGAAATGCCATGGCAGTCTTTTTGCCTTCATCCTTCTTTGCATCTATACCCTGCTGTTTACTACAGAAACAAATACCTTTTTCTCATCAGTTTTTGACACCTGGGGCTAGATTTGGTGGGGACAGACAGGACCCAAAACCCAAAAGCATCTTGAAGCTCTCACTGGGGTAGGTACAGACTAGGCACAGCACCTGAGACAGCTCCTCCCCCTGGGACACAATTTGGCTGCTCCACTGGTTTGGTGCCTACAGAGGAGGTAGCTCAAGACACTTATCTGTACAGCATGGGATTTACAGCTCTGGTCCAGGAACCCCAGCTCTCCTAGAAAGCAGCAGGCAGTCTGTATCACTCAGGGCTACACACACACACACCAAATTTGTGAGGGGACTGGCTCCAGACTTTGAATTTTAGGCCATCTTCATTTCTGCACACATCAATCAAGAAAAACAGTTTGCCTGGAGATTTTTTATAACTCCCAGACTATAGGGTTTGTCACCCTACATTGTAACCCTAGATTGTAGAGTTTGTCACTGAAAAACCCACAACTACCTCCCTCAACGTAATCCACTGTCCTACACCCCTTAAAATTCAATTTGTTCTTGGTTTTCTATTCTTTACAATAGTGGTGTATAAACCATCAGTCACAGTGTTTTGCTGGTCCCAGGCTGGATGTCTCTGTGTGGTTCCTGTCCAGGACAGGACTAGCAGCATGAATCCCTCAGACAAAGAAGGGTGGCATCTGTCTGCTCTTCTCCAGCAAGTTCTCTTTATACAAGTTGGATTCTCCAAGACACAATATTTAAATGCAAAAAGATGTCTCACCCATGGTTCGAATTAGTAATGCTCTATGCTGTGTTCCTTCCCTTCTAATATATCCTCCCTCAATATCATACCATCCTTACCGCCCTAGAGGTAAACACCAGTGAAATAAATCCTCCTCCCCTCCACACTCTCTCCTCTCTGCAATTATAATCAAATATGCAAACCACAGAAAATGGATTCTCTGTCCTGCATCCTAATAAGCATGGCTAGTCCTCTAGAATAAACTGGCTTGCAAGATGTGGAATTCACTGATTACTTGTTTTGGAGTTAGGAAGAGGAAAAAAAATACAAAGTGTGATAAAAACATATGCACATTTTGGATATCTAAAGTGAAATCCTTCTCCATACGGTGCTTCGAGCCTCTCTGCAGGTTACTCTAGAGAACTGTCTAACCTGGGAGGATAGGAAAAGTACATAAGGTTTCCAAAGAAATGCTTTCCTCAAGACAGAATCCTTTGTGAACACTTTTTGTTTCTGTTCCCATAAACTTAACTGCAACTCTTTACTGCTACTGCTGACTGAGGAATTTGGAGACTAGCATGGCAAAAGCAGCTTTCCAGGGACTGTACTACTACTGTGAGCTGCCATAGAGGTAATAAAGACGAGTTAGTGTGTGACTGAAAGACCAATTTCATGGGCTCCTCTCTGGGCCCAGAGGCCCTTGCCAGAGCAAAGAGCTCCCAAAGGCTCTGGGTTCTTCAGCTAGAGCAGAATTACACACACAAGAATCCTGAGACGACAGGAGTGCCATCCACTTCAAATTAAATCAGTGTCGTATAAACCTCTGAAATTGAACCTGTCTATAAATGCAGCAGGCCTTGTAAGCTTTCCACTGCTCTTTATACTCTTCATGAGGGATTAGAGAGCTGAATATATTTGTAACTCTAAATGATACTTCCCACTGATCCTTTGTTTCTAATTTCTTCCCAGAGGTTTAATAAGCAGAAAAAGTGTTGTGGTATGCACTGTTTCTACAATTTCTATAAAAGAGGAATTCAGTTTCAGTGAGTCTCCCAAGAACAGTCTATTTTAACTACTGAGTTTTGTCATTTTTCATTTTTTTGAATTTCCAATAAATACTGATGGAGTCAAAAGGCCTTAATAAAAGCGCAATAGCTGAAGTTAACAAGCAGGTACTGAGGAGGGGTGAGGGAAGGAAAGAAGAAAAGGTGAGGGATGTTAACTCCTGATAGTTTTAGTGAAAACTTATGGCAAGTCTTTACTGGTTTATTTCTGCACAGCTCAAACCCACAATGTAATCAGTCCATTCTTATACTGGCAACACACCTGCCTCCAATGGGAGTGATTTTTCCAGAAACGCCTCAGGACTTTATTGCAAAAACCCAACCACAAGGTTGGTATAATCTGTCATGAATTAAATGCATGATTTCTCATTAGGGAAGATAGCTCAAGGGTCCTCGAGGTAGACTCATTTGCAGTATCTGTATAGGTGCAATACAGCATTGCCCTCTGCTGGATTCTAAGCTGTCTACTCATGCAAAGGTTGCCTCTGGCTGAGCTAGAGAGGATGATTTTTAAACAAACACAGTACTGATTACCATGAGGGAATATCCTGCCACCAAATAAGGAATGAAATAGTGAATGAAGGCTTATTCCTAAGCCTTTTTTTTTTTCCCCACATGGTTAGCACTGCTTCAGACAAGGGGCAGATGTTGACTTACTCAGCCCTTCCCCAGCACAGCCACAGTCACAGGATACTCTGCATAGAGCCCAAATACTGCAGAGTGACCTGCACACAGACACACAACATCTAAACAAGCCAAAACTGAATTGTAGGTGAACTCTGGCTGAATTCTGGTGCCTACAAGAGTGGTCAGTCACACATGACTGTCACATCCAACTAGGTGTCATCCAACACACAGCATTCCTGCTATATACAACTTCCACCAACTTTCTGGGCATCTCCTGATGAAAACTCAAGGGCTATTTCCAATCTCCTCATAGCTATGAATACAGAGTCTGTGGACTGATGTAGGATGAGTGCAACAAGAATGAGGAAGGATCTCCTGCTTTTTGAAGAAAAATTTTCTTCCTAGTAGCTGGTACAGTGCTACCTTTTGGGTTTAGTATGCAAATAATGTTGATAACACACTGATGTTTTACTTGTTGCTAAGTAGTGTTTATACTAAGTCAAGGACTTCTCATCTTCTCATTCCCTGCCAGCCAGCAGGCTGGAGGTGCCCAAGAAGAGGTGAGGGGACACAAACAGCACCCCAGCTGACTGAAGAGCTATCCCATATCACAGAATATCATGCTCAGTACATAAAATTGGGAGGAATTGGCCAGGAGGAGCCTATCCCTGCTCAGGGATGGTCTGGGCATCAGTCAGTGGGTGGTGAACTACTGCTTTGTGCATCACTTGGGGTTTTATTTCTTTGTTTTATTTCTCTCTTTTGTGCTGTCTCCCTTTTCATTACAATTATTGTTATAAGAATTATATTTTGTTTCAGTTGTTAAACTGTTTTTATCTCAACCCATGGGTCTTACCCTCTTCCAATTATCCTCCCCTTCCAACTAGAGAAAAAGGTGAGCTACTGGCTGCATGGCATTTAATTGCCAGCTGGGGTTAAACCCTGACAAAGAGCAAACTGGATGCAGCACTGTGATATAAAGCCAATCTTTTTGTCCATTTCTGCTTTCCACCATCTATCATTTGCTGGCTATTCCCTGTCTTATTGACTTTTTGGCATAACCAACCACATGCACACACATTTACAGGTATACAGGCACACCTATATATGTAAATACTTATTTGAACACAGCTGCCTGCAACAGGTTGATTATATATTATGACCTAGATAAAGACAACAAATCCCAATTTAGCTATCATTCTTGCTCATCATGTAAAAGACACAGCAGGGCCTTTTGCATCCTGTAGCTTAATGCTGTACAAAATGGGACCCCATCCAGAGAATCAGGACATCTGCTAATTCAGACTAATATACCGGAAGCTGAGAGTTAGCAAAATACTGTTTCAGATAAAAAGAAAGTGCAAAAATAAAGCTCTTTTCCATTTATACTAATTCCCAGAGTGTACCCTTGCACTTCTTAACTGGTCCTTTATTTGGTTTCTTCTAACTTTGCTTTTCCCACCATTCCTTTCCTTTTTCACTCTACCTTATTCTCTCATTTCAATCTCAGTTTACCATTTTACTTATTTTCCCTCTTCCACCAAAAATACACGTAGTATATTCTCTTTGGAATACCTAGCCTGCAAAAGCAGCTGCTTATATCCCCAGTTTTCTTAGGATTCCAACTCTGTTATGTCACTGGTGGCTGTGGGAGAAACCCACTTTTCTTCATGGGTGGTATTGTTAATAATGATAACAACAACAATAAAACCTTCAGTTTCTAAAGATACTTCCTTGCTTCATTGCTTAATGAGAATATCTGTACTCTAAACAGCCCCCTTTAGCCTGCTTCTCCCTGCAATGTATTCAGAGTTCTCTGTGGGAGGCTTCTTCCTAAAAATAAATGTCATGTTTTGTCTTCTCTTATCTTACAGCTAATTAAATTTTGCCACCATAACATTTCACCTTCCATTGTGTTGCATTTCCAAAGTATCAGACTGCACTTTGCCCTTTTCCTGCTTCTTTTTTTCTCCCTGCACTGGCAAGCCAAGACCAATGGCTGGGGTTTAACTTAAAAATTTTCAACCCCAGCCACATGAAATAAAAACAAAAAACAAAGTCTACATTGTTTGATCTCTAGAAAGAAGTCAGCACCACAGGTCAAGGTTTGATAATCTAGTGATTTTAGCTTAAAAACTGGACAAAGTGGAAAATGCTAATTAAAGGTCTGCATTAATACATATGAAAGCATTCAGACATGAAATTGCTAAGAATGTACTGAAAAAGTGACAGACAGAAGAATTACATATATAGTATGAAAGAAAGGTGATAAGGTTCACATTATCTAGAAATCAATTCTTAAATACAAAGTCTACCTACATGCAGAAACAGACTTTTATGGACCAGGAAGACATTGAAGAACACAATTCACAGCATCAGCCCAATTTTTCACTGCTTGGTGTTTTGCTTTTTAATTGTTTATGCTTGTTCAAATGTGTAGGCAAAATGATCCATTAATGTTTTATACTCACCTTGAATCAATGACTGGCCAACATGCCAAACTATAAAATCATTCTTGTAATGACAGGAGACACCTAAACATGCAAAAATTCCAAAACAATACCACCAACTGTTTTGGGACTATCAGTGGTCACTATGGCCAGTTTAAGACTAAGGGAAGAAATCACAATGCAAATATTTCAGCAAAGTGATCCAAGGTGCAAGGCAATGCATATAAAATTCTCAATGTGTCACACTCGGGTTCATTCCTTTACATTCTAAAGCACAACCATACAAATGAAAACCCAAACAAAGAAACAAACTCCAACATATTGCTGCTTAAAATATAAGTTACAAAGACAAACTTTACTTAAGACTGTTCTTGATCTTTGGGCACACTATACTTCATGACTGATGGTATTTTTGATTAAATTGACCTGTTTTTCCACAACTATAGCTATTAATGTTTTATACTGGAAGATGCTTGGTGATGATGATATATCAGAATGCAAAAAATCTCCATGTGATCACTGCCCTGTCCTGAACAACCATGAGGAGAAAAAAAGATTTTGCAAGGCTTTAGATGGCCACAAATATAATAGCCAGTGGCAGTATATCCCTGATATTTTTCATAGGAATGTCAGAAAGTCAATGCAGGAAAACTATCAAATGGCTGATCTTTTCTCTCCCAGGGGGTGGGTGTCCCAAAAGGTCCTGCCTCATTCCAAAGCAATATGCAGAGTCCCTGGAGGACAGGACTGGAGTGGGAGGACTTTGGCAAGTCTCCATTTGAATTAAGTGTTGCCAACAGGGAAAGGGGGGAAAAATAGTTTGTTCTCTTTATAATTATACCATATAATTGCATTTGGAAATTATTGCCATCAAGAAGATAGAAAAAGTCCAGTGTATTTTTCAAAATATCTTGCCTGAAAGAAACAGTGTATTTAAGCTTTCCTGAGACTGCCTTTTAGCCCTTATCAGAGAAAATACCTATGAAGATTGAGTTCAAGTTACAACTGCAATAAGGCATAAGGTAGCACAGTCCAAGCAGAAACAGAAAGACTTTTCAACTCTGACCTCATGGCACCATGACTCCTGATGAAATTTGGAAAATGAAAGAGTAATGCTGACAGAAGGGCAAGGAACAACCTCCCACTGTCAAAACTTTCTGAAAATTATGCTATTTGTTATTGTTCATCACATGCCAAGATAAAGCAGAGCCAAGAACTGTTTCATTTACAAACAAAGCCTAAAGTACTGGAAAACTGCATGCCTTCATTGTCCCTTCCCACTCAGTTTCTACAAAAATAAAAATAATAATAAACTTTAAAAAAAAAGTCAAGCCAAAACAAAACAAAGCCCAAAATATTCAATGGACTCAGCATTGGATCTTTTCTCACATATAAAACTGTAAGATGATGTGTTCATATCTGTAAGGCTGTATGCTTTACATGAACTTGCTGCCTTTAATGAATGTGTGGATCTCACAAACTCCATTTTTTTTCTGGAAACTTACTGTACTGATAGGGTTAATCAGGCAAGTGCTTGCATATTCAGTCCTAAGGAACTTGGGACTTAACTGGTGTATGAGATATCTAGATTCACAAAACATGTATCTTTTATACCTCTCAGTGCCCAGCAAGTGCTGATAATTTCTCAGATGGCAGTGAAGTTTAAATACAGCTAAATATCACTGCAGCTCAGCTCCTTCCTGAGTAGCTAGAATATTGGAAATCTCTGACTTCATAGGGCTCATTAGCAGCTAACCTACCTCATTATCTTTTTGCATTACTGAAGCCACACAGCCTTCAGCACCCAAGCTACCACTCAGTCAGCTGGCCTTTACGGATCTCGGCCATACACTGCTCATTTTCCCTGTACACCATCAATTTCAACAATTCTCAATCCCACTCCTCAACAATTCACTCAGTAAGGCTGAATGCACCTTCAGTGATGTGTGCCAGCACAGGAGGCAAGTGCTCAAACACCAAAATCCAACCCTGCCATGTTAGCTTTTCCCTTCTGGATCGTTTGTGACACAGAGGGTACACTGAGACCTGCTGGCTCTTTTCTACTTTAACATTTTGCTATGAAAGAACAACCAGTATCTGTTTGCATAATGGATATATGCTTATGAGATTGCTTTGAGAGCATTCCAGTCATTCCTTCTTCTGGCAATAGGAGAAACAAAACAACACAGAACACAGAAAGAAGAAAAGTTGAGGAAAGAGGATTAAGCCTTACCCTGTCTTAAATTCAATAATATTTATATCTTCATCTATGACAGAAAGGAGGAAGAACAGCTTATACTGCCAAGGATCATAACACCAACTTTCTCATGTATGGATTCAGGGAGGCAAGAGGGAGCATTCCTCTGCAGGTAATTAGCCTTGACTGCTAATCACATCAGCCAGAAGTGATGAGAAAATTAGCCTGATGCTCTTCCTAGATTCCCAGAGCAGCACTGCTGGTTACTGTGCTGCTCTGATGCCCAGCAACCTGCCCAACACCCTGACTACCACACGGACCAGGACTGGCCATAGCCGCAGTCTGCCCTTGGAATGGTTGGAATAAAGACAGTGCCCCTTCCATCACTGCCCTGCTCCACCCCTAGGACCATGTCAGGGCAGATAGCCAGCTTCTGATTCACTCCATCAATCTGCCCTCCAACAGCACAAACCAAAGAGCAGAAATTATTTGCTTGATCTTTTCAGAGTCAACATTTGCCCAGTTTGCAGTTTTCCAGAAAAAAAGTTATGATTCAGTCACAACAAACACAGTGAGAAGTGGACAAGCACTTGGACTTACATTTGTCTGTATCCCTTGTCTACTAATTCTTCTAAATAAACATTTAAAAAGCAAATACACTGTATCACTGCATTTTCACATGACCTTCACCTGAGGTCTTATTCATTTCTGAAGGTAGAGAGTAAAGTCCTAGCACACTGATATTGCACACACACTTTATGAGAAACAGTTTCCAAAAGCTGATGGGGATGCCACAAAAGTGTATGTTAGATACATGGACTACAGAAACAATCAGTCCCAACTCTGTCATGCTAGCAAAAGACTCTGAACCCTTTCAGGGTAGAGGACTGTGTCACAGATGGCAAAGGCCTAAAACAGATGGTACAAGAAAGGACTTGGAAGAAAATGACAATCAGGAATAGGATGGGCCAGGAGACACAGGGACAAGCAGGCTGTGAATTGAGGAAGAAGGCTGATACAGAAAGTCTCTGAATATGAAGCTCAGTCCAGCCAGCTGGGATGAGAACACTGGAACTGAGGTAGTAGCTCACCTGGGAGCACGTGAGAGCAGGTAACTAGTCTGTGTGCCCTGGAACTCAGCAAAGAACATGGAGGAAAATAAATCCTTCCAAAGATTGTCTTCTCAAGCCAAAATGATGACAGCTTAATTATACTGGAACTTACTAACTTTTAAAAAAGCCCCCTATAAGATTTCAAAGGATGGAAACATACAATTTAATAACTGTTACTACTAAACATTATAGAATTGAAGTGAAAAACAATTACCCGTAGATGTCAGACTTTCAACCACTGGAAGATTGGAGTAATTTGATTCCCCCTCATACAAACATTTACATAAGCCAGAGGCTGTCAGGGGATTTAACGATGGGAGTTCTACGTCAGAAGAGTGGGATTTCCAGCATCTATTTCCAGATCTGTGATCCAGGCCACCCTATTTCCTCTCACTCCACCTCTCTCCCTGCTTGTAAGCAGCTTTCTGCCAGAAGAAGGTTGGATGATTAAGGTAACTACCTCACAAGGCTCAAGGATTATATCTTCATCTTCAGTGACCCAGAAACAACCTTAGAAATAAAAAAGGGGGCTCTTAATGAAAAAGCCTGGAGACTAGGGGCAGGAAGGAACAAAACCATCCCAGGATTCAAGCCATGTCAGTGGCCAGTTGACAGCAAACCATTCCAAGGCACTCCTACCAGTTTTCCTAGCAGCAATTCATCCTCACAGGTTTTCAGGAAAGCTGCATTTAAACAGTTCATGTGATCAGGACCTCTTCACATCCCCCAGACTGCACAAATCATCAAACCATTCCTCTGCATATACTGGAGGTTTGGACTTTCCTCCAAAGCAAAGACCATTCTGATTTAGATGGCTTCCTACCAAATTTAGCCCCTGGCTACTTTGGCTTCCTGGCTCCATGACCAAAGAAGACACACAGGATCCCTAGAAAGTGTTGCAGTCTAAAGTGTTTGTTACAAACCACAGCAGAGTGGTTTTCCTGCTGCTCCAGGCTGTCTTCCACAGCAATTAGGTCCCTTTGAAGGAGCAAGAACATTGCTCCTTCAGACACAAAACTTTATCAGGATGTCTGCACGTGACTGAGACAGCAGTTGAAGTGGCAATATTGCTACTCTTAGTTCCTACAAACAAAATGCTAGTTTAGTACCACTTGTCCCCTTCTCTTTGAAGATAACACACAGTGCATGCCCTTCTCTTCACCTCATCTATGCTAACAAGTTTTACAGTCAATGTCCAGCCAGCTAGGGAGGCAAAAGTCCTGTGATTTAACGTTTTGCCACGTCTGGTCTTCAGCAAGACACACCTCTAAATGGAAGGCATGATTACTACAGCTTGAAAAATGCTGTATTCCTGCATTTTGATTTTCAAAATGGCTTGACAGGAAAGAAAACTGCTTGTGCTTTGCCCAAACAGTCCTACTACAGCTTCTGCAAGGCAGTGAACTCTCACTCCTCAGATAACACACAATTAAGTCAGCTTTCCCATAGCTCTAGCTTTCCAAGGCAGAGCCAACATTAACAAGTGGGTTTGCTACAGAGAGGGGAAGAATGTATTCCAAGCAGATAGTTAATAAGACTGAGTGAGGCAACACCCTTGGGGGTGAAACTATGAGACTGTCACAAGAAGGAAAGTGTACCTTGAAAAGGAGGATCAAAGATAGCAGAGTAGATAAATCCAGTCTCTGCAGCAAATCAAATTTCTAGGCTTTCTGTTGTCTTAGCTTTTTGTTTGTTTCAGGTGAGTGGAATAGAAGAAAAACAGAACTGAAAATCCTGCTGGAGGAGATTTGTTCCAAACAAGCATCTCACCAACAAAAGCAGATTAAAATAGGAGACAAATCTCTTAAGAGGAAAAAGAGAATAGCCCTGTCTCCCTGGCCAGTAGATTGGTACAAGGGCTGCTCCTGAGGCAGGTCACAGCACCCTTTCTCTGAGATAATGCTGCATCGAACTCCCCATCCTGCAGATACAGGGAGACCTCCCATCAAATGCCACAATTATAAATGTGATAGCAGCTCCCCTCCTATTCATGTGCTGCCAAACAGAGTCTGAGCATGCTAAAGTAGGCCAATATCTTCCTTATTAACAAAGACACCACACTCTCAGTCCCTGCACTGCCTCCTTCTATCTCTCATGTAAAAAGAACTCCTATGCCTTTATTCTTCATTCACTTTGTCTCTGGCCTATTTCTGGGGTTCTCTCGGCCCGAGTTTGCATACCTCAGATCCAGTGGCTGCTGTTGCAGTTTTGATTCTTTCTTTCCTTGCCTGGTTTAGCTGCCTTTATGAGCGACAGCATTTCTCCAAAGTTAAGGCTCTTTCTCTCAGCAGGCTCTCCTTTAGCATGGAATCATGAATATTACAGTTGATTCTCTCCCTCATTAGAGGAATTTTAACATCTTTAGTATTACCTTGGACTGACAGGACTCTCATTCATTCATTCATTCAGTAATGTTAGCCTCCGTTCTGCCTTTGCTTGTCAGTTTAGGGTATTTCTGGCAAACCAAGCTATTCCTTCCCTATCTTCCCTGGCCCCAACACAAAAGAAACAAACAAACAAAAAAATGCAACTGAATGCCACATTTTTCTAATAACTTTACTCATTTTTACCTCCTGTAGTTATTATATACAGCCTCAATTCTTACTTTTACTCCATTGCAAAGATGAAGGGTTTGTGCAAATTAGTCTGAAAAATCCAGTGGTCCATTTGCCAGAAGTCCTTCATTATTGCTTTTTAAACAAGGGAAGAAATGTCTAAGATTAAAAAATAATATGTTACACTACTAGACCAATTACTGGCTACTACTGTCTTGTATACACCACAGGGCAATAAAAAAACTCCACGAAAACACAGACTTGGAAAATAAAAAAGAAACATTAAGATTATTATTACACAAGATTCCAGAATTCGTTTTTATACATGAAGGAATGCATAATAATTAAAAAATTCAGCAGCAAGAGTCTGTCACTGTCAACTTTTAGCGAAGAACCCTAACAGCCTCCAGCAATAAAAGCCACACTTTTCTAGCAAAACAGAAACCTCAGAATCCTCCCCTACCTTTAACAGGTTCATTACAGGACCACAGGGAAGCTCAGGGATGCTAGTGAGTGGCAAAATAAGCAGAGCAACCATAATTACAAGAAAAGCCTTTCTAAGAAGTGTCAAGTACCCTGAATGAGAATGAACTGAGTCTTCCCAGACATCCCAACTTGACCTGGATGCTGAAGGCTTCATACCATGTATGATTCAGAGTACAGAGACTTTTATAAACTTTGGTTGCTGATCACATTGCACAGTTTTTGACAGCAGCATACTCAGGACTAGCAAGAACAATATTGCTCAGTCTGGGATCTAGACAGATTTAGCAAGCTGAGAAACATAATGCTGGGGCAAGGTTTCCAAGCAGGTTCCCCAAGGAGTTTAGCACCAAATATTTGCATATTTATTTACTACAGAAAACTCAAGAAATCAGAAAACTCAACCATGACAAATATTTTCCACTCCACAATTAGCAGGCTTTCCTGCTAGTTCATATTAGGCTCAGGTCATCATACAAGAAGAAATTGAAACTTTGGAGATGGACTGATAACAAGTTCTGAAACTCAACAGTATCAGAAGCAAAACCCCACACTTGGAAACTAACAGAAAATTCTGCTTTGAACCACTGCTTCATCAGGGCACAGAAGTGAAAAAAGGGGAATCTTAGCATAAACTTGATTACCACTATAATGATACCATTCAAAGAGGGGATGTGAACTCAGAATGTAACACACACGGCAAAAAGTGCAGGTGCCTCCTTCCAATTCCTCGCCTGTATAATCAACCTTCAGAGAAAAAACATCTGCAAATGTCAAAATTCAAAATTTTTGGCTTTTTTTAAATATAGGAATTGTCAAGTTTCCTAAATTAATGTGTTTAAAACACCTAAATTTTGGATGTTTGGAAACAGCTTGATACACTTTGCTACTTCACATGCTGTCTTCTGGGACCCAGACTTTCTTCACTCAAGGCCTGTTTGTATGATGCCAAGAAAACATCCCTCATCTTTGTGGGCCAAGTCCTCATGGCACCTCTTTGAATGAAATGAAAAAATAACCGAGTGAAATGCCAAAGTAGCTGGGATTCTTATCTGTACTCAATCTCCCCCTCCCGCTACAATCTCAGAGGAGAAGGGCTGTTTACTTAATCAGAAGATTACATTTGTTGATCAAAGGGTGAGGGGAATCCTCCCTAGCTCACACACCCCATCCACATGCAGATTTTGGAGCATGGCCTCACTAAAGCACAGTGTATGGCAGCACAAATGAACTACCCCTATATTAAGTCACCAGATGTAATCCTGACAGCAGCTCCAAGCTCTTAGTTTCCTCCTCCTCCTCTGATCTCTCTCTTTCTCCTGCCTCCCTCTCTCTTTGCTTTGATGACTTTGACAGCCAAGTTCTTGGAGAGTTACTCCAGGTTACAACGTGTCACCTTTAATGGAATTCAAAGCTTTAATTCAGAAAGTGGCCACTCTTGACCTCTGGCCCCACTGCCACCCACTCTGCCACCCCCCTCCTTTCTCCATTGCCATGGAAATGAATAGCTGAGCGAAAAAATGGGAGCAGGCAAAGTCTAAAGCTTTTCACAGAGCCCCCAAAAGAAAGATGAATGAAACTCATTCATCACTGAGCAAGGGACCCAGAGAGCAAGCCAGAGGCAGAGCAAGCAAGGGAGAGAGACAGCCTGAGATAGAAAAGGTTACCTCATGCAGGAAGTTATGTGATTTGAAAAAGAAAAGCACAGGAGGTGTGAGGGAACATACTTCACTTGCAAAAACTACAGCTTCCACCAAGAAAAATGCTAGTTTGGGGAGCAGGGGTGGTTTCCTCAGCCCCTTCCCAAGATAGAATTTCTTAGGAAAGAATTACCAGGAAAAGGATAGAAATTTGAGGGGAGAAGGGAGAAATGCCTGAAAAGAAATCTCAGAGAAAGTCTGAAGGATGGACCACTCATAGAAAGGAAAATATATAATTAGAAACAAAGCTGTGTTTTTAGATCTGTTCTGAAATTCTGTTCAGCAAATCTTCTGCTTCAGAGAGAAGCATTTTTCTCCCAGTGCATACACCTGCCTTTCCTCCCCATCACCTCCGCATCACATAGCTTGATTTGTCTTCATATGTGATATCAATCAAATACCAAAGCAATTTTTAGCACTAGGCAGTAAAGCACTTTAGAGGCAATAGCTTAATTCGCTCAGACATGGCACCAGTTTTCTGGTGTGCTCCTGCAATTTCCCCATTTCTTGCAACCTCCCTACAACTGCAAAGAGCTCCCTCTCTTCAGAGCAACTGAAACAGATGCACAATAAAACAATAGCAATTAAAAACAGTCAAATGACACCTCGTATCCCAACGTCAGACGAAGGAAAACGTGTACTGCATGCTGCCTTGCAGAGCTGAGGGAGCCTGCTGATGCCAGTGACAGGAAGAAAGGCAGAAGGACAGAAAGGAAAGCCTGAAATGCAGCAGCTCCAAAGAGCTTAATTTGCCTGCACCACTTGAAAAAGAGATAAGCAGGACAGAAGGAAGGCAACAAGCTGTGACAAGTGATTCCCTAAACCCAGAATTTTTTGCAAAGGTATTAGATAAGAGTGTTATAGATTATACTAGGATATTTATATAATTGATGACTTCCCAGAATAACCAGTCAAAATTCATCTCAAGCATACCAAAAATTAGGCAGAAGCCAGCAGTGCCCTTGGGGGTGGTTATGGGAGAAAAGCTGTAAAGAGCAGATCTCAGTAAGAGGCCAATTCTTACCTAAGACTGCCTTCCAGCCTTATCCCACCAGAGAAATAATAATGCAGTTCTCTTTTTCAGTGAAGGCCAGTCCAAAGCCTACCCATTAAGTACAACTGAGAAGAGAGCCTACCTAGAGATTAAGTGATAACTCCAGGAGATAGCTGCCCCTTGCAGAGCCATTACCATTCTGAACCGTGAGATTCTTTTTCCTCCTCCCTCAAGCTAATCAGGCATGATTCTCTTTCATTCCTCCAATCCTTTTGCCACAATTTAATTCCCTTTTTTTTAGCATTCGAGTGAAAAGGTATCACCCAAGAGGCAGGAATCATTAAACTTTATTCAGTGTTAATTCAGTGAATTGCATGCCAAGCCAAGCTTCCTGGGAATGACATTAGCACCTCTGCTGGTCAGTGAGCTCAGACCCTGAGCTAATACTTAAACTTCAGATTTTGGTTAATCTGTATTACCCTCCATGGTGGCTCATACCCTGCCCTAGCCTGAGCTACCCTGAGAATTCCCCAGGGAAGGAAATTCAGGCATACAAGGAGAAACACTCACTTCAGTATATACACAATATACGGCCTGGGAATCACAGTAAGAGGGAGCCAGTATATTCACAAAGCTTTTTGAATAAAGAAAAACAGAATTGGCAATTTGTATACAAATTAACTGGAACGAAAGCTGGCACCCTGCATTGCTTCCAAATCTCTCTTCCACAGCTATCAAAACACATCTATCAAAAATGGAAGTAGGTACAGGTACCACTCCTTTTCACCTGCAGAATGCCTACTATTGAGGTGGTGTTTTTACCTTCATCCCCTGTTATTGGGGAGTCAATCCCTCCAAACACACAAAGGCTTGCTAAGACCACAGGTATTGCCTGTCAAAGCTAGCGAGGCACATCTCACCACAGAGGGATGCCAGCACTGAAGGCACAATGCAGAACTGCTGCTACCCCTCTGTGCCTTGTCCTTCCTGAGAAGCAGCTCTGTTATGTGGAAAACATTACAAGTAATGCTACAGACGCATAAGCTGAGGACAGAAGGGAGAGCACTGCAATACAGCTGAGGGGGAAAGGACCAAGAAACCCAACACTGATGCTCCTCATATCCTCACACCTTGCCTCATGTTCCCCAGGACTCTGACCTGCAGACCTCTTCCTCTCTTCCCACCTCCATGTGGCTCTGCCTACTCAAAGCTGGCTCGCAAACAGAAAGAGATCCCTTAGAAAAGGTTTGGCTGGTTCTTAAAAAATCGCTGTTTATTCAGGGCATGACAAAAGTTAATAGGATGATCCTATTCCACAGAGACAGAGCAAACACACAGCTCTAGCATAACTGGTGTTACTGTTAAGAACAGATATCAGTAATATTTTAGTGAGGAGCTGCCCTCTAAATGTTTCTTCTCTCTGCTGGCCTCAGGCTAAGGCTTTGAATTGTCTTGAATGAAGATGTCTCTGGTTGATCCATGCTTAATTCCTGCTGTAGGGCAGTTCAGGTCAGCTCTGTGCTGCACATCTGTTTATGTTAAACAGACAGGTTTTGGAAGCAGCAAATTGTGCCACAAATGGCTCCACAGAGGTAGGATGCCTCATTTGGTCTTCAAAGAAACTTCCTAAAGTAAATTTTAAAACTTCAGTGCTCCAAACATGAAGGACACCTGCATGTCATTAAGTACTTACTGCTGAGCAGACAGCTTTCTGGGTCACCATCTGTTCATCAGGAGCACCAGCTCCTGGCTGCCTTTCCCCAATTCAGTGAGCTCCAGGCTTTGAACTCTCAGCCTTGGCAGCCCACAATTACTCAAAAGGTAGCACGGATGGTTCCTCTGTGTCAGCAACACAAATCAAAACACAGTGTCCCACGAGAGAACTATTCAACCAGGCACAGTTCAGTAAAGTCTGTTTAAGGATTAGAAGAGCTAATCAGAATAGCTCATAATGTATATGCCTCTGTTTGTGGTATCTACTGCAGCCCTTCTAATCTCATCAAGCTGCCTGCTTATCTGGAGTTATCTTGCTCTGGTAACACTTATTTTGTGTGTTGTTTAAACAAAAGTCCTCTCTTGTGCTAGAAAGTTTGCTACCTAGGCTACTGCTTACAGAAAAAAGTTTAAAAATAAGATCCCTTGGCCTAAACAACACAACTTGCTGAAAACACTTTTTGTAGCCAACAGGAGGAACTACCTGCATACAGCTTGAGAACAAATATCTCATCAGCTCCAGAAATCCAGAATTACTTTCCTGCTGCTACACAGAACCCAGGCTGGCCCAATCTTGACACTTCTATCCCAAGTTTTCAGTGTAAAGTTTCAGCCTTTTGAAGTTGAATCACCAGATGGTTCCACTAGATCAACAGTCATCAAAATAGGCAAAATTAATCACAGAGACAAAACAAAAGGTAATGGGTCCTAATGCTCACTGGGGAGAATGCTCCTTGTGTAAACAAAGCAGGACACTGAGAACAGAGGCTGCTCTAAGGTCTGTGTTACTGATGTAGTCTGTAATCACCTTCCACATCATAGGCTTACAACTTCGGCTTTCTTGGCCCCTGTCCTCCCCACCCAGGTTGTATTACACAATTTAAGGCAGGCACATTTCCACATTCTCAGAGAGAGGAACAAACAAATCTTCCCATTTGGGAAAATCCTGCTTGGTATCTGATGTTTCAGAATCTTCTTAAATGAAGCCAGCAATTTATTATAGCTATAGCCAGTGCTCAAATTGAGCTAGAGTTCAAAGCTGCTAAGCTTCTTCGTTCTTCTCAATGAGAGGAAAATCAGCATTTCCCTTGATTCTGGAAACAGAACTGGCTTATCCACATGACCAGAAAAGCTTGTGGTGCTCCCTTGAGCAAAGAAAGCCTATAAAGCTGACACCTCCTCCACCCCACCTAAACACAATCCACCTATCTCAAAAATGCATGTTTTTTTCCACTCAGATTCACCTTTCCCTAGAAAGGCTCCATAGAGGTGACACTTGAAGAGAGGAAGATAATGCTTGGATGGAGACCTTTTGTGCCTAAGGACCTGGATTTCAGGAATAAGGGTGTGGCCTGCCCGCCTTCTGTCAAGAAAATATCTCTTGATTGGAAAGGAAAGCATGCACTTAGCTAGCATTCCAAAAAGACAAGGTAAGCAGGAGAAAAAACACAAAGAAAACAGAAAAAAACACAATCAACCAAAGTATGTTTAGAAAGGAAAGAGTAAGCAACTCTCTACTTTGCTGGTTCATGACCTCCCCTTAACACAGCCCTTTAAGTTTCTATGATACATGTTTCTCTGTTCCCTCTGCTTTCACATGATGTTTGATTCTTATTTCTCTAGGTTTACAGGAGCCAAGTTGCAAATTGATATGATAAAGGGCAACACAAGAGGTGTGACTTGCAACATGTCACAGCCTTTGTAGGAAGCAAATTGGCACCTAAATCACAGTATTTGCATATTACAGTTAAAAAGGGAACTCAATTACTTGCTAAAGCAGGACACATTTGCTATCTTTTAAAACACAAGTTCTGCTTCCCTGACCTGCCCACATTTCACCTCTGAAAAGCTGAGAAAAACTCTTCTGTCAAGACAAAATGGATGTCCTTATGCAAAAGCCCCAAGCTAGCTCCTTGTACCAATCTTCGGGTATCCACAACTCCACATTTGCCATTTACACTTTGTAGGATGAGGGATCCGCTGCCATCTAAGGAAAGCTTTTGTGAAATTATCATCCTGCCTCCCGCCATCAACACTGTAATATAGTAAATTAGTTTGTAATTTTTCTTATCATAGCTTTCCCCAGCAAGTTAGAGAGGCCTTCAGTACTTGCAATTTTTCTTCCCTAGGAGAGATTTATAATGTGGTTATCTGTTCTTCTTGAGCTTGTCAGGCAGACTAAGCTCCTTAAGCTGAAGAGCAAACTTTATCCAGCACTAGTTTGCTGGAGAGTTCTTCTTTTCCTTTCTTTTTTCTCTTTTGCATCCTTGGAAAATGTTGACACCAACACAGGATGCCTTATCCCTGTATCTCTGTCACACCATCATCACCCTGGTTTGGCCCTCTCAGGCATATGCCTAAAATTTGGTTTTAGACTTTTCCCCACAGCACTACATTCAGAGCTCATCTGCCAATTTCTGCTTCCTGTGACCCCCTAAAATCCTTTTTAATCGCTGCTTTCCAGATATTTCCACTACATAGGTTTCATTCATACATATGGAGATAGAAACATTCTGTGCTAAGCCACTTGCATCACTATTTTCAGCATTGAAATATGACAGGGAAAATTTCACCCAGCCCTAAGACACTGACAAAGACACCAAAAGGAACAGGTGGAAAGAGGCTCCCTGCCTTTTCCTGATGTCTTTCCCTCTTTCCAGAAAGGTAGAAAGAGGTCCTCAGCAGGCTCAGACTGTTAATAATTACTCCAGTGCTCAGTTAGTAATGACTTTTGCAATATTTAACATTTTCCTTATAGACTAAAGTCTAATTCTTCATTAATTTTTAAAAGAAAAAAAGAATTAAAGAATGTTTTCAGTCTTCAGCTTTAAAGAAAATACTTGAAAGTATGACCATCGGGTTACATTAAAATAATAAAAAACTAATGCAGAAGAAGAATCCCATCATTGTTTCGGATTTTCTTCATCTAGCGATTTTTAGGCAAATATCCTGACAGGAAAGGGGGAGGAATGGGGCTGTCAGTACCGTATTCAATGAGTATAATTACTCTGAATTAGTGCTAAGGGGTTTAGAGAGAGGGAAAAATACTATTCCACAGAGTTGATATAAAGTGGGCTTTCATGTACACACAAACCCACAAGGAGCAAGCTACTGCCTGCTGAGACCTATTTGAGAGCCAAGGGATTGATCGGACTCAGCCAGCCCTCGCTCCAGAGAAAAGCTGCAGCGGTGAATTACTGTAAAGCAGCACTCACATGATTGATGGGTTTACCCCCACCACCACATTTGTTTCAAAGATCCATTTTGTCTTCCGTGGCGACGGTGGGAATTAACCACACTCACAATGGCTGGCGGGATTTTGCAAGACCGATCCAAGGTCCTGGAGTTGGACGAAGCTTTCATCTTACGCAGCCGTGTCACTGGAGAACGGGGAAGGGATGCTATTTAACACCCAGGCTTCTGAGGAGCACCATCACATCAGCCTACTCAAAGAGTCTGCAGACTTTCTGCCATCACACCAGCCAGCTCATGCCTGGAGAAGGAAGTCTTTGAAGGAAGGAGCTCAGACTTTGATCTCCCCTGCAGTCTGATACTACACCCACTCGTCCTTACATCCAAGGGACCACAAGGTGTATTTATTTCATCTCTTGTCTTTTTAACCCAATATGTATTTAGCAATAGATTTTTTTTCTCCTTTTTCCCAATGAAGAGCAAGAGAAAGCCTGCACTCTGTATCCAGTAAAAGACCCAGAGACTCCACACAACATGTGATGGGATTTTCCCTCAAGGCTCGGGCACAGCAAATTTAAAGTAGCACAGAAAAGAGAATGGGAGAGAACAATCATACAAGAGCCCAGATCATGAGCAGCTTTTAAAAATGTCCTGAAATCTTATGAATGGAGAGTATGACACAAGAAGCTGGAATTTTATGAAAGCCCAACCACATGCCTGCTTGGGGACTGTCCCACAGCATCCCAGGAACCGATTTTTCATCCAGGAATAAATAAATCTATGTCGACTGCAAACTGCTCTGGACTCCTGACAGGTCCCTGGAAGGTACTATATACATGAATAACATTTTGTTTTCCTTTATATGGTAAATAGATTGCTTAAAAGGGAGGAAAAGAAAACCTTAAAAAAAACCAAATAATAGCATTAAATGCTATTAACTACATCAAGTTTGCTGCACATAAGTGAAATGTAATCTTCCTACACACAACTTTGCCAAAGCATTTCACACTGCATCATTTCATTTCTCTTGCCCTGGTCTGCCATAAAAACATGTCTCATCCTACAGCACTTCCTCTGAACTCACAGTCCTGTTCGAGCCATAAGAATGGAAAAAAAAAAAAAAAAAGCATTTCTGCTGCAGTCCTTGGTGTCCCTGTACTCACACCATTTCTTAATCACTACCTGCACTATCCACTGCTCCTCACGGTGTGGGAGCCACACCATCCCAACAGCTGTCCCAAGCCTGGCCCTGGAAAAAGGGTCTAAGAGCACAACAGTGCAGCTTGTTTTCCAGTCAGTGTTAGGCCTGGGAGCTTTCCAGCATGCCCTGTCTAGGTTTCTCATAGCACAAAGTCCTCTCCTCCTCAGGTTTAGGGCACCCTGCAATCAATCCTCTTCGGTCCTTTCTTGGAAACCATTTTCGTCTGCCTATACAGCTATGGTAGTTGTTCCAGGAATCACAAAGTCAAATGTTTTGAGAGGTCTCTGCCCCTTCAGGAGCCTTCCCAGCCAACCCAGCCTCCAAAGAGGCAGATGCTGCAGTTGCACCAAACGGGGTCGAGCACATTTTAGCCACCACGCCCAATTCTCACTTGCAAATTCTCACACCAAAACGTGTCATAGCTGAAAGCAGACAGTAACTAGGTTAGTACCTGTGCACAAAACAACCCATACAGACCACAGTTAGAGCTCAGCTGTCCTGGAATGACTGGGTTAAAAGATGAACCCTCAGCGTTCTTGGCAGCAAACAGGAACTGCTCTCAGACTGCCTCCCACTACCGTACATTTCCAAATTCTGTATGTGTGCATTTTGTTAACCTCAAAGGACAGGGTGTTCCATTTCACTGTGAAAAGCTCTCAGTTGCAGAGAAATTGATTTGTCCAGACCATCTTCACTTCTCCTAACCTCTGTTCCTGTGGTTTGTCTGTCATACACACATGCTGTGCGCTCCCCACGCACACAGAGAAGAATGGGATCCGTGGTAGGTTTCACTGGGACCTCACAGAGCTGCTGGAAGCCTGCAAACCACACACATGGGAAAGCACACCATAAGACAATGTCATGGATGCTGTGTGAGCTGTGGTGAACACCAGAGCAGCAGAGAACACACTGCTGCTGTGTTAACCCACCAAATCCCACAGGCCAATCCCACCAGACCAAACTGAGGGCTCACTCCAGTCCCAGGAGGCTGACAGTCCTGGTTTCTATCTGTCATATACAAAAACCTTTCCACTGAACTCTGATGAGCACACTTAAATTCCTCCCTTCCCCACAAATCCTCTAACGCTGCAGCTCAGTGCAGTGGCATTAGCACCTGGATGTCAAACACAGGTGTGCTATTAAGAAAGGTCAAGCTATTTTATTTCCAAAGCCTTTGTGCAGTGGAGGACCATTCAAACCAGGTGGAACTTTCCTCAAGTTCCACCTAAACAATGACTGACTTTAAATAAAAGCTGCTTGTTGGCACTCCTTCCTTTGCCACACTCAGAGGCACAAGTAAGCAAATATTCTAAAAGCTCCACCTTTAGAAGCAGGAGGTTATCTGCAACCCCAGTTGGCTTCTGTCGCTCCTGGTGCTGTGTCTGTCACAGCAAAACCTGTAACGCATTTAGTGACTCACATGACGACAAGGAACACTAAGCCCTTGTGCCCATGCACAGCACCCTCCATAAAAGCCACTTGAGCTCATCAAGATTAGGAATGAGCTCTTTCTTAAGTCCAGCCCAATCCAGTTAACAGGCTTATATGGAAATGCTGAGAGACAGGGCTGACAAGTGGCAGTGCACCTAACTTGCACACGCCAGTTCGCTGAAAAGCAAGAACATGCTGGTGCTGCCTAGCTCAGGCTCACAATTGCCTCTTTCCTCTTCATATATTCCTTACAGATGCTTTTCTCTAAAGATATGAATCTAAAATGGCTTGGGTGACCTTTGTGAGTACTAATCACTGTTATAAATCTTGTGCCAGTAGCACAAAGAAAGAAAACCAACTGTTAAAGACAAGCCCATTTCATATTTCCTGATCAAATAGCCTTCCCTTCCTGCTCTTGGCATATGTTGGCATAAGTTGATTTTCTCCTGCTAAAAAGATGCTGGCATGCATCAAAATAGAAAAAAAATGCACCAAGATGTTTCGAGACTGCTTGTTGTGACATCAGCTAGTGATAAGACACTCCTGTCCCATCTCTCTCATTCCATCTGTGCACAGGAACGCACCCTGGGAAAAGGGCTGCACATGACCTTCTGCTGAGGAGCAAGCACAGGGGCAGATGTCCAAGCCCTGCCCTCCCCACCACTGCTGAGCACGTGGGAGAGCTCCAAAACGAAGGCTGAAACAAAAGCTTCCTCTCTTTCAAAAGAGTTGCCTTAGGACTCCACACTTAAAGGTAGTAACAATAAAGTACCTGCAACCTCAACTTACTAACACTTGATTTTCCATAATAGGAATCAGAAAGGGGAAAAAGAGAGGAGAATAAACATCAATTTTGCAAATAACATAAATACTTCTAGGAGTTAAATGAAAGGCATTTTAAAAGTGTAAGTGTTACTAGGAGAAGTTAATATTAAAATAATTTTCTGTGAGATTCATGGAGACTAAGTCAGCATCAGAAAAACTGAACACAGTCAGACTTAAGGGAAAATAGATAGTTTGCACAGGATATTTCACTTCTGACAATATATTTGTTTTCACATAATTATCCATTTACCACAGCTGAAAAGCATCAGGGCAACAAATTTGATGTACATGGGTGCAATTAGCTCACATTTCTAATATCACAAACAGCTTCCTGGAGCACAATTTTCCCAAGTGTTAATTTAAAAAACAAACAAACAAACCCCCTCCCCCTCAACAAGGGAGGGGCACAAAAATTGTTGAATTATACAGCCAATCTAAATCACAGTAAGGCTACATACATATATAGAATTACTTTTACATATATATTTAGTTACTTTGGTGGGCCTTCAGATACTTTGGATCAGGCTTTTAACTAAAATGCTTAGAGGGGATTCTTCTAAAAGGCAAAACGATACAATACTGCACACAAAGCAGCTAAGGAAGAAGTCAGGAGGACAAACAGGACTTTTCAAGCTTTCCTTGCAGGGAGGTACAGCAGGTGAGAGTTTGCAACTAGGAATTTTGAGCTACAGTTTTGAGGATGATAATACACAAGCCTCCAAATCAGACCAGGGCTAATCAATGTGAAATAGTTGGTGACCAAATAATGACATTACCATTTTCTATAAAGGTGAAAGTACAGTAATTTTTATAAATGATTTCTTGTCAGTGTAATCAACTCACATGGTAGCAGTTAGTTTCCTGCAGAAGGAAAACCTACAATGAGTAAGTTCCAAACAATGAAAAAGAATTGATTAAGGAATTAGGGCTGCTTCTAGACTTATTTCTGAAGTGAGGACTGTGACAGTTCAGATACAGTTCCACAGGATGTGAACACAGAATTCTCTCACAGTCATTTGAAATCTTCACACCACAGTTACCACCTGATTATGGTGTATGACTGGGAGGTCGTTATCAGTGCTAAGAGAACCAGGTTTTAAAAAAATCACAGAATCTGGGAGTCACTTCTTTCTGTTCCCTGAGAGCCGTCCTTTCAAAAAGCATCCCAAAAATGAGCACGGATATTCTGAAACGATGCCAAAGTGCAATTTCTGATGATACTTCTGGTCAGTCAGAAATAAAAGAAAACAAAATTACTTCACAAATGTAGTTTAAGAATTTATTCACTCACAGGATATCTTTAAGAGAAAGAAAATGGAAATGCAGCCCAAGTGAAACTAATAGGAGAGAACAACTTTGGCAGGTGAGATGTAAAATGGAGATTAAGAGGTCCAAGAGCAAGGCTGAAGAAGAAGGAAGCAAATGCCTAGTGACAAGTAATAAGGCATTCCTGCAGCACACGGGAGACTGGAGCTCCAGAAGAGCCAGTGGGTCCTGCAGACTCCCCTGACACGAAGTCAGCGAGGGCAGAAAGAGATTGCACAGAAGTTAAATGGCTCCTTGGCTTTCACTTCAGAGCAGGGAAGGGAGATGCATGCCCCAGGGTTGTACAAGTAAAGAACTTGAGGCAGAATTGCCAGACAGAGTTAGGGGAAATGAAATAAAGCCAATGAAAAAAAGAAACTACTTGAGAAATTTGATTGCACTAAACTGCATTTCCAGAGCAAGTCAGAGCAACTTTTTCCTGAGAAAAGTCAGTTAAAGGCAAGTGTAAACCAGCTGAAATAGGAGCCCCACAAACTAGAGAAGTCTAAAAAAGCACATTTCTCACAACGATAAATCATGCCTCACTAACCTACAAAGAGGCTTTAAAAACATATCCTGGCTATTTTTTGCTAGATGTAAATTGTTCACATTTTCAAAGACTTTGAAACTGTTTGGAGAGCTTTGTCATACTGGGACAAGAGGAAAGGTCCTGTCCTTCTTTCAATATTAGCCAAGGAACAGAGACTCCCAGGATAAGAAAAATATTTATTTTTGTGCCAAAGGGAGATGTTTTAGCCCCAAAGTCCTGCCTAGGATCAGTTTGCAGAAGGCATTTGTGAAGCATCTGAAAGAAAGAATGGAAAACAAGGCCACAAAACACTCTGTCCACATAATGTGGTGTTAATCAACAGTGTGGGGGTCCTCGTCCTCACAACTATCCAGGCAACTGGACAACACAAATACCAGATAAAATTCACCACAGACATGTTGAGGTCTAGTGGGGAAAAGCAACAACAAACAAACAAATATATATTTATCTGCTTCCAGACCAGTATACACTATTTAACTAACTTCTAGACATCAAACAAATTCTGGACACAGAAGATGTCACATCCCTGTGCTTAGCATAAGAGTCATTTCAGAGCAGACAAAACTTTGGAACAGCACTTCTAAAATTGTGAACTGCAATATGAAAAAAATGTTTGACTGTGGAAATTAAAATTACAGAATGCCAGGTTAAATTTCAACTAAATGTGATTGCTAGAATAAGGGCATGAATTGTGAGCACACTTAGAAATAAAGAAACTGAAACATTCTGTTGATTTAGAATTAGGCATGGGGGCTGTGAAAGGCTACTGAAACTGAGAAACATGAGAGGATGTGTAATATTTATGAACGGTGACCTACTGCACTATTTAAATAGAAGACAGATTAAAGCAAAGGCAAGTTGAGGTTATGAAAATAAGGACATTATAGACACATGAATTCAAAATTGAGATTCAGGAAACTTCAGCTATTTGGAGTAATGAAAATACATCTTCAAAACCAAAACAGATTGCTTGCTGCTTATCTGCCTAGGGGAAAACCCCTTTCAGATCTGTCCACATTTAAAGCTAAGGAAGACGAACACTATTTGCAAAGTTTTAAGAAATCCACATTAGCCTGGTTTCACAGAACTCAGCCCTTCCATCCACTTTCACATCTTTTACAATGGGGCTGAAGAGAGTGGTCCCTGCCTTGGGAAAAGCTGGGCCTAATTCACAGACAGACCCAGCTGCTGCTACAGAAGCACCTTCTGCCTTCAGTGGTTTAGCTCTGCAAGGCAGAAAAGCTGGGACCATACAGGAGTCCGAGCAAGGAAACCAGAGTTCTCCTGGGATCAGCGGCTGCAGCTTGGAAGTTCTGCTGCTCCAAAAAGTATTTAGGTCTAGACTATACTTTTTAAACCTGAAGGAATAGAAGACAGATATAAATGAGATTAAAAAAAAATATCCCTTTCCTTTCATATCAATCACACTTTGCATCAGGCAGTGAAAACCAAGTTTATTCTCTGCTAAGGGCACTGATCAAAGGCTGAAATGCTTTTTGCAACAGAAGTTATGATTATACAGGGAGAATAAAAAGAAAAAAGAAAAAAATTCAATACACCATGTCTCCTGTGAAGCAATTGAAAAGGACATGCACAAGTTTTGGGGGGAAAATGAACTAAAATTTCTATTTTTGTTCAATTCTACAATAATAGTAGTAATAACTGTGAATAGAAATTACAAATTATTTCAACTATTTGCAATTATTTGTAAATAGACTATTTTGTAATAACTTAAAATTATCACAACTGTTTAAAATGTTTACATGTACAGCACTTATATTTTAATTCTCAAAGGTATGCTTTGAAGAAAATTTTAAATGGATCAGAAAAGTAAAAACTTGAGAAAATGCTCCTTGTTGCCCACTGCTGTATTCTATAGCACTTATTTCTGAGACATCACAATCATAAAAATGCCCTAATGAAAAGCACAAGCTGGACATCACAGGGCATCATGAAGAGTTTACTGTAGCCATTGTGTCTGTCTCATATGTAGGCTAAGGTCTTGTTTCCATTCTCTCAATGCCCATTAAGTGTTGGAAGTGTTCAGATTCCAACTAGAATTCCACTGACCTGGAACAGAAATCATGGATTCAGTAGCTCAAAAATTTCCATTTCAATAAGCCTTAGACAAAGTATTTCAACCTCAATTTTTCTTGACTTAAGACAGACAGATAGTTTACACTTCACAGACTTCTGCTTTCAGTTTTTGGTTTGTTGCAGTTTAAATAAGACAAGAAATTCCCACCCACAATTACTTGAGAAATCTCAGTTGGTAAAATCCCAACTGGAATCAGAGCTTTATTGCACATGCTGAAAGTGTCAATGCATAAAGATGTGAACTTGTCATTTACAGTACATGTTGTACAATTAGTAAGTCTAAAGTTATCTAACACATTTTTGCTATGCATTCCTACTTTTTTTGAAGTTTCTCCAAGCAGAGAGTTGCTTGTGGTGTGTGTGTAAAGTATGATGTCAGGGCAAAGTCTCTGCACCTCTCTCTCTTTTCCTCTATAAAAACACATGCCTACCATACCCACTCATCCTACAGTTGTGGTTAGCACAGGAAAGAGGGGCTCTTATTTAAAGGACTTTCAGACATAGTCATAAATAATTCAAACTAAAATATAGTACACAGAAGTTAAATGGGAAAAGTAGATGCTGTAAGATGCCACCTTTACTTTTTAAGCCATTTTCTTCTGTGGCATTATTCAACCTACCAGCATTCTCAAAAGCTCTCACCCGTTGGGAAAATCAGCACAGAGATGCTGTATTTGGCACAGAGAAGCAGCCAAAGAAAGGCCAGGACACTGTAGGACACTGTACTACCAAGTAAGAAGAGGTGTTCATAAATGTTAACTCAGTTGCAAAATACTGGAAGTGCCTATAAGTATTTTTGAAAGCAGCTTCAAAATAACTTTTCTGGATTAATATTATGAGTAAGAACAGAAGGTTCACACACTTCTCCCATTCCCATCCCTTTTTGAACTTCGGATACTTTTTTTCCCCATCATGAAAACACAGCAGATTTTGCAGGTAGCTACGAGAGAGAGAGAAAGCGTTCCCCTCTCTCCTACATTTCTGATTTCACCCAACTTTACTAAATATTTTACTAAATATGTTAAGCCCAGAAGATTTTTCCCTTCAGAGACAAAACCAAGGGTTGATCCCAGTGGGAAGATGGCAGCCTCCACCTCTCATCAGGAGAGCACCAGTTTGTCATTCAGGGACAGGTTTGGCCAGGAGTTATGCACAGCCCAGACTCTGCCTTGGAAAGGCATGGTTATTAACATAGACTAACAGAAGCAGTTTACACGGGGAAGTGGAGGAGAAACCCAGCTCATCATTAGCTTGGCTTAAAAAAAAAAAATACAAGAGCATTTCATGCTTAAACAGGTGTCCAGAAACATACCAAGTGAAGCTGTCAAAGGTCCCATGGTAAATGTATTGCTATAAAACATTTCATGAGAGCTTTTATACCATCCACTCACAAAGGGCATCGACCTGAACACATACTGTGGCATCAGAGAGTTTTATTTGCACTAATTATGTTAAACTTATAAATAAAGTTTGCATGACCAAGCAAAGATTTTACACACACTTTTACATTTACTTTATCTAAGTAAATCCCCCTGTTCTCAGTGAGGTAACTCAGAGCCAATAAAGAAGTTCCAACAATGCACAAGGCATGCAAACTCTACAGCTCAAATTAGAAGTGATGGAAAGAGGAGAATGACACCTCTTAAAACACATACACCTAGAATCCCAATGACCACTCAATGAGTCCAAAATACAAACTAAAACCCATGTTCCATTTAACGACAGCCTCTTGAGCTAACGAACATACAGGGAGAGGAGCTTGTCTTCTCTTCTTTACTACCCCATATATTTATGTTTCCCATGGTATTTGCAAGCACAGCAAAGACCAGATTCAATGCAGATACCCCTACTTAGGCAGCCCATAATCCCTGCAGCTCTTTAGAAATCCTCTGCTGGTGGACGGTCTATTTGGGATTAGTACTAGAAGGAAAATGAGACCAGCCTTCAGGCTCCTCTGAACTCTGCAGATCTCTGGTCAAAGTGGCCAGAGGATCACTGTACCGTAACCAGCTTCCACATGGGTTTCTGATTCCGTTTGGTGGGGAGGGGGGTTGGTTTGGTTTGTGGGGTTTTTCGTCCTTCTGCTGCATAAATAAGCCTAGAAGAGGAGGAGGCCCAGAGCATGGAACAAGTATGCTAATGCCATATCATACCAACTGCCATGCCAACAGCAATCACACACACACGCCTGCTCGCACGCTCCTGCCAAATAATCACTTCAGCAAACATCAACTACAGAGATTAGCAAAAGCGTCTGACAACACGCAAATCGGACAAGAAACACGGGCTGAAGGGACAGCTTAGCAAAGTGAGGATTTAGGGAGTGAAATGACATGAAGTTCCTGAATCAAAGCTTGCAGCATTTTGGAAGACTGCTGAAAATCCTATCTGTTGGCTAGTAGATTTTTTCCATCCACCCGTCCCTACTGCATATCAGCTGCAGCCAGACAGGCTTCTAATAAAAGCAAGTGACTCTTGCACAAAGGAAAACATCTTTCTGGCCTCTGGGAAGGCAGCAATCCAAGCAAACAACCAGGCACTCAGGAGGCACTAGCTATTGGGAAGTAACCACGGCATCTCAGGGGCTTTTCAGCACCAAAAAGCAAGCTAAATCCCTGAAGTAAAAGACTGGTTTTCCAGGTGGAACCATCCTAGGCAGAAAAAGAACTTCAAATTATTTGTTTAATGGGATAGGAAGGCTACTCTTAAACATATAATTTTTATTGTTCGAACTAAAGGAACAAAGTGGCTTTCTACCAGATTTAAGGCAGAATATCAGAACAATCTATTATCTCTAATTTGCTATAAGATGCTCCACTCCAAAGGCACTTTCAATGAAAGCAATTAGATTTTGCTGCAAGAAGCACAAGAAGAGTCACAACCATTTAGCAGCATTATAGCACATTTGTGTCTTATTTTGAAGAATTTATTGCCAAAACAAAGGAGGAGGTACTCTTTCTAAATCTCAGACTGAATTGTATATTCCTTATTCTGCTGAAGCTCTTGCTGCAGCATCAACTTTGCCTGAATAATATTTGGAGGATGTGTGCCTGGTTAAATATTAATCTCTGCTAGACAGGAAGAATATGATTTCTAGTCAGCTGAAAAGAACTAAATATTGAAATAGAATAAGCTTGGTTGTCTGAAGGCAAGCTGTGACTTTGTAGCACCATTGCACAGACACCACCATATCAGAACTGCCATCTTTCTACCAAGGCCATTTCTAAATCACTCCCCATCTTACTTTCAAAGACAATAGACTTTTCTTACCATCTGAGAAAATGCCTAAATGAGCATTACAGAAATGTTGAAATTGGCATTTTGAGACAATGTCACTCTTCCCACTGTTGTTCGAATGCCGTAAACCTGCTAAAAAAAAAAAAAGGGAAAACAAAACCCCAAAAATAGTTATCTTTAAAAACAAAGTTTTTGATACAACAAATACCCTTACCCAAAGTATTAAGCACATTTTGGATGCTCCTATCACAGAGGAAAAGATGCTACAGACTGTGAGCCTTCTGTTGTTGGCTACAGATGGGTGCATATATTTGCATTGCACTACTAAGGCTCCTTTGCACTTCGAGATACATGATGTGTGAGGAGTAGAGTTAAAAAATAAATACATACATAAATGAATTTGTTGTTCTAGTGATCTAGCAGAAACAAGGAAGCCTTAAATGCAAGAGCCATATCATCTTTAGTTGGTTTTGAAACTAATGCCACTGTTTGCAGGGCTCTAAGGAGGAAAAAACCAAAAAAGAACAAAACAGGTTTTGTGCCTGCTATCCATTGGAACTGAATCTGAGAAGTTAGTTCAGTAATTTCTGTGCAGAGACACTCTGGCTTCCACAGATACACATATATTTACTGTTTGTTTCGATGCACAAGGAATTCCCATGTAGCCATCAAGTCAAATTATCTGGTTTTTGCCTTTTTAATCCTTAGGGACAGAAAAGGCAACAAGTAGACGCAATTAGCAAAGCCAGATGATGAAGACAAGAGCGGAGTCGTCTCTGTGCCTTAATGAGCCCAGAAGATCAAGACCAACTCTGCAAGTCCAGCCTAAGAAAAGGTCCACCTCCACCTCATGGTCCTGTGCCTGTCTCCACTCAGCTGGAGCAGCCTCCCTCAACACCCGAGCATCAGCCCAGGTGCACAGAGGAGGCTTTCACAAGGAAAGCAGAGCCCGTCCCAATCTTGTATTCCCTCCCAATTGTTCTGTCTGGTTTTACTCTTGAGAGGAGTTTTTGTACAGATAGGGAATTACTCCAAAAATACCATTTGAAGATGGCAAAAATTCTGTTTCATTTACGCAGTTAGCTACCTGTAGACCAGTGTCAAAATCAGGATTTAGGCTGGGGTATTAGAGAATTTCTCCTGTTTCTCTTCCCTCCCCACAGCCATTTGATGACGGTTTCATCCACAGCTAAATAGGGGATGTTACAAGGTCCAAACAATGCTGAAACTGTGTAGAAACTAATGAGGAAGGAAGATTTTTATAATGCTCTCGTGAAATATTTAATGAGCTCTAAAATAGTGTGGGCAGGTTTCAAAGCAGAAAGGCCCAGTTCAAAACTTTGAACTTTGCAGTTTACTAAATGGCAGTGTGCAGGAGCCTCAAGCACTGTTTATTTTCAAAGACTTTTTATCAGAAAATACCCAACTCCTGTAACTCTTCTGCTCTTTACCACTCTGCTGCAGCTGCCATACAATGTGATTCTAAGGCCCAAAATAACATATTAACACATTTTTCTTAAAGTAATGGTACTGGATTTTGCCCCAGATATAGTTAGCTCAACTTCTCACCTCCAGAGGCCACCCCCATTGAAACCAGAATGTGCCATTCGGGGAAGGCAAGGAAGGGCTCTTTGGAGTGGAGGGATGGTGAGGGTGAAAATCCCCTGGTTTTATCAGTAATACACCTCACTCTGGATTACATTCCCTTCTCATCTCCCACCAAACTGCCTACAGCTGTGTTCTCTCAATCTTCAGCCTGGAAGACATGAAAAAGCAGTCTGCAAGATGACTACAGTTTTTCAAAAGTCACTCCCACACACATAGACAGGGAAGGAAATAAAGTTAAAAAATAAGAAAGTTATCATAGCACCGCTACGGAAGATAGAGACAGATATTTTAAATGGCACAGTGATTCTGTTCCTTGGAATAAAAGAATGTGAGACATACTGGCCAAGAGGGTGTCTAGTTAGGTGAAGTCCTTTCTACCAAGATAAGGTGAAACACTGCTGAAACAAACAGAACTACTTTTAAGTCCTTTTAAGGACTTAAGACCTTAAGTCTTAAGTCCTTTTAAGACTTCAAGGTCCTTACTTTTCACTAGGGAAAAAAACTGTAGGAGCCTGAAGAGAGTCTGAAAAGTATTGACAAACTTGGCATCACAAGATGAGTTCTTCTGGCAACTCAGAACAAGAAAAATATTAAGAAGCAAATTCCATATTGCGTGCCAGCTCTTATTTCATGGGTTGGATCAAGGTCATATTAAGGGTAGTAGGATTAAAGAGTTCTTCAGCTGATGACCACTTCTATTCAATCCAAAATCAACAGTTTGTAAAGCATTTTTAATTTTTTTAAAAATCAATATGGTCTTTTTATTTAGTGCCTAACACTGCTGACACAAGTAACAAGTAGTCAGTGCCCTGAAATTTAGTGACACCCAGAAGATGTGCTTTTTCTCATCTGGCTTCACTGCTGCTGTGTCAGTCCACAGAGACACTGCCATACCATTTCTTATGCAACCACTCTGCTCTGTGGGTTATTGTAATAAAACAAAAACATCCACATTACAGAAGACATTGCTGGCTCCTCTAATTCCATTTTTCCACAGTGCTTCTGCAGAAGAAATCGATGTCAGACAACTGGCTCGAATTTCCCCGAACTCCCCTCAAATACACATTGAGCACTCGACAATGCCCACTTTTCTATTTTCCTCTCCACGGCTCCATTGGAGAGGACCCTCTGTGCATTCAGAGCAGCACAATGAAGAAAGATTTCCAAAGCATTAACTTGGAGCCATTGAGACTTGGATGTTTTCAAAACTACTCTATTGTGCTCAAAGGATTCTAGACTACCCCAGCTACTCTAGAAGAGAGTCTTTTTCCCCTTTCTCAAAACACCCACCCCGCGAGTGCATTGTTGGGGTCGATTCCTTAGTGCAGCAAGTTCCATCAGTCAAAGCTCAACAGATACAAATAATATCAGGATATGGATATAAATTAGTGCGACAGACCCTAAATAGTTTTGACAGGTTTAGTAAGTATATATAGCGACACAGAATGCTATTCCTGCTGTCAGACATCAATATGTAGACAGAAGATTGGGGGCACCATGGAAACTCAGCGACATAAGAGTGGTATTGATTGGATAGAAAACGAGGCTGCAGTTTAAGCTTAAGGCTGCCAGAGATGCCAAGAATGGAGAATGACCTCCAGCAGTGAATTTTCAGCATAAGCTCCCTGTGAACAAGCCAGTCCAAGAAGGATAAATCAGGGACAAGCTCACCAGGGATATGGCTCAAGCGAGTGTCGGCTACCCTAAGCAGATGAGAATCACTCTCTGCGTGCACGCGTTACAGTGACCTAGTTCGTTCAAAGACAGCATTTTGTGTGGTTTATTATGGAGCCCCGGAACAAAGAGGTTTCCTCAATTAAAGTCCTGAAATGCATCCTCTAAATGAAAATGCTTTTGATACACTGATCAGCAAGAGGTTGTAAATATCGCAGCAAAGCATACATTGTTAAAGACCAATTCCCACAGAAAACGCCACAGTTGGGAATGTAGGTAATGAGGGGGCCTGAACAGAGCAGAAGCAATGAGCCATGCCAGCTCCTTCCCTAATGCCCTAGTCTTACACTAAAACACTTGTTATACCATAACACTAGATAAATTGTATTTTCCTTGACAAAAAAACGCAACACACACAATCATACACACAGAAAAAAAAACCCAGTATAAGTTAAATGAGTGCATTTTCAGAGCTCCTGTAAAGAACTATTTTTAATTGTTATCTAAGGACTCAGGAATGACCATTCCCAGAATGATCAAGAAGAAATAGAGGACATGTCAAGAAAATACCTTGCCAAAGCCACGACTGCTGGATGTTCACTGAGTAATAATATTCACATTTGCGGCAGAAAGATTAATGTACACTAAACATCCATCAGTAGAGCTGTGTCAGGAATAAGATAAGCCTCCAAAGTGTCCCCAGTGTCAGGCATATGGTACTGGGATAGCAGCACTATGTTTTGTAATCCTATAGTAAGACAAACCTTCTGCTGGCAAGGATGCATCAGCCACAGAGTGCATCTCAAATAACTGGGGATAGACATCTGGATAATTGCAAAAAACCTGTTTTTTCTTAGGCCACTTATACACTATAAACGAATATTTACCATTTGTAAAAGAAAGATTTGTTGCTGGCTCTTTTTCCCCACCCAAGAGCTGGCTTGGGGGTGAAGTCGGTGAGTTTCTGTCCTTCAGCTTCACCCAAAGCTTCACACATAAAAAAATCACTGAAGAGTTTCGCTTAGCCTGGAGACAGGAGTATATTAAATCTCCACTTTCCTTCTCTTTATCAAAAGTTGCTAAATTATGCAGCAGAAATTGTTTCTACTGCTTTTTGGAGTCAGTTATAGGGGTTTGGGTTTTTTTTTTTTTAGTCCAATGAAGTACCCTCTCCACGCACTTCCAAATTTTCTTTCCTACAGCAAATTAACAAGTTTTGTCACAAATACACTGGTTCGTTTTTCCCTTAAATTATTTGTCATGATCAAAAGTTCAGACTTCTATTGGTTTTGTTTCATTCTTATTCCTTTGGAGGGAGAAAACTGAAACAAACGAAACAAAACAAACTCACAGAAACATTAAATTTGTTTTGTAATCAGCTCAAGAACACTGCTCAGAACACATAAAAATCGAAGTATTTCTTTGTAACAACTATTTCGTTCCTTCTCTCTTTCTGTCTCCATCCCTTCCCTCCTTCTCCCTAATACAGTCAGTTACACACACAGTCTATTTCTTGTTCAAAAAGCTGAGCTTTGCTAAAAGCTAAAGAAAATCAGCGCCCGAAGGGAAAACAAGGAAAAGACATCAACTCAGGAGCTGAGGAGCCACAGGTAAAATGTTCCTCTACCTTAACACAAGTCATTGCAAACAAACAAGACCTAGTTCAAACACCACTATCCATTGCTGCAGGGTTATCTCACAGAGAAAGATTTGCCTCCTGTCACCAACATTTCCCCAGTGCTCCCAAGACCCAACTCCTCTCAGGTGTACATCCTAGGAGCCAGCTCCCGAGGGTACCACTAAGTTAAAGGGCAGGAAACATTCCCCACCAAGGCAAAGCCACTGCCAGCGTGGAGGAGAGGTGCGACAGCCAAGTGGAAGATGTAAAAGGCTGATAAGCTCCCGCAGAGGGAAGACTACCTCTCCCCTATGAAAAGCTGTACTTTTTTAAAGGAGAGGAGAGGGTAAGGAGCTAGAAGCACCGAGGTTGGAGACCATGAAACACTTGCAGAATAACATAAATTCAACAAAGAGGAAACTGTTTTCACCATTGTTAACTCAGTTTTTCCCCCAGCCTATCCTTCCCGAGAAAGGAGAAGACACAAACTACTAACGACGGCAGTTTCAGACAGATCTATCAGCACTTGCTAGCTTTAGTTGTTTCACCAAAAGTAAACTACGGAGAAGAAGGCAAAGTCTCAAGAAAAATATCAGCTTGGTGTGAAGGTCCAGTTTAAACTCCCGAGTCTCAGCCGGGACATTCCCGGCACAGTAAGTGGGACCCGCAGGGGGTTTGCGCTCCGCTGCCCTTTTGTCCTCTCGGGAGGGACCTGCCCAAGCACTGCTGCCTCCCTTCCCGCTGGGTCACGTCACCCACGGCCACCGCTGTCCCGCTCTCCCTGCGCTGGCATTTAAACGCTCCCAGGGACCGCAGCACCGGGGCTGCGCTCCCCGCCCGGCAAAGCGCGGTCCCGCTCCTGCCCCCGGGCACTCCCGGACCTCACCCCCGCCTGGCCCTCGCCCGGGGGTCTCCGGGGGCTCAGGTGTCCCCCTCAGGTGCGACCCTGCTCCCACCCAGCCCCACAGCCCCTCTGGCCGGCCACCCTCTGCTGAGTCCTGCTGGGGCAAGTGTCCCGGAGCCACGGCAGGGACGAGGGGAAGCGCTTCCCGCTGCGCCCCGGGGGAACGAGCGCTGAGGGCACCATCCCTCGGGCAGACCCGGCAGTCCCCTGCCTCGGACTTACTTCGGGCGGCAAAAAGCTCCTCTCCCGCAGCTGAAAGGGGCGAGCAGCGACCGTCCCCGGTGAGCAGCGGCTGGCTCCGCCGCCGCGCGTCCCTGCGCTTCCCACGGACGGGCTCGCCGGCCGCCGCCTCACGCCCGGCTCTCTCTCCCGCCGGAGCTTTCTCGCCGAGATTTTTATACTGGAGGCAGGGAACCTGATCCGCGCTTTGACTCGGCGGAGCCCGGGCTGCGGCGAGGCGGCGAGAGGAGGGAAGGCAGGCGGGCGCCGGGGCAGAGCGAGCGGCCGCGCTGCCCCCTCGTGTGATGCGGAGGGGCCGCGCCCGCCGGGCGGGTCACCCGCGGGGCAGCCTCGCCCCCGCCGCGGGGCCGGGCCGGGCTGGGCGGGCGCGGGGGCGGGACCGGCACCGCTCCGCTCCGCCGGGAGCCGCGCACCGGGGAGACACAGCCCCGTGAGGGACTGCTGCCGCGGGGCTGGCCCCAGAGTCCCTACCGGGCGTGTTAGCCCAGGAGACTTGCCCTCCTCTTCATCACCCAGGCAGAGGGAGAGGCGCCTCGCCCCGCAGCCCGGCCGGCGCGGGGCTTCGGCTGCCTTTGCGGGCACAAACGGCCAGGGCAGCTTTTGCCCTTGGCTGTCAGAGTTTAGAGAGCTCTGACTTTCGGCCTCGCTGACTTCCAGCTTGCCTTTTTGACCACGGGAGTGATAGGCTGGAAATACTGCTGCAGAGTGGGAAACCAGAAAACAAATAAATAAATAAATTTAAAAGCCACAGCTGACCCCTTCTCCCTCCTAGCCCCCTGTCCCCATCTTTTGATTTCAACTTGTCCTAAAAGTGCTATGAGAACAACTTTTGCCGTGCCATTTCAACACTTTTGGTCATAGCATTGCTGGAGTTGTATCGGTGCGTTCATTTAGGAGCAGACTTTTCCAACTTTTAGGTTCATTACATCTACTGAGTAAGAGTTCCCCAATCCACAGCTTAATTTAAAACTAAGTGGACTTGTTCCAAACTCCAGGCAATTTCTGTGTAATTCCCTCTCCCCAGAGCAAGTCTCTGCCTTCACTTGAAAGACTGGGCCCATTCACCGCTAAAGTCTCAGCAGGGTTTGCAGCTTGCAGCTCTTGCTCCAGGTTTGCACAGAAATCCAGTTCAGATTCCCCTCCTGTTTCCAGAGGAATGAGCTAAAAAAGTAATTTGTCTGGCACTGTACACATTGCATCATCTAACACCTACCATCTGTGACAATGAAAAGCACTGTACAGCCAGTCCCAGAGTGGGCAATTGCACTCACCTGCAGTCCTTCTTAGTAAAGTAAACTAACCCTTTCCATCCACACCTTGGCATCTTCTTTTCATCACACAGTTATGTGTTCAGTCCTGGCATGGCTGTTCAGGATTTACACCACCGGCAGGTTTAATGACAGTGATGTAATTTAAAACAACAATTTTGATTTGCAGTGTAAAGTGATGGCTTGAGGTGGAGAGAATATCCTTTCTAGCAGCTGGATGAGAGGAAAGGAGCACTCAATAGCATTCGTGTTTCAGAGCATGCAAGGCTGAATGAATGCTTGCTAGCCAGCTTGCACCTTCCTGAGGTCTTCTCAGTGAAATCCTGGCGGCACAGTGCTAAGCACGACAAGCATATAGAGAAAGAAACCTTCCACCAAAAACACCTGGTTGTGGTTGACACTTTTCAGACCCAAGAAATTCTCCATACAACCACTAGCACTTTCAGATGATCAATCCTTTCTGAGTAACAAAGTAGGAACGAGAACAATGGCTCTAAGTTCACCTTGGTCAAAACCAAAACAGATTGCATGAGAATGGGCCAAGAGATTTCTTACTTTCCTCATAGAAATCTGAGTCTTAGCCACAGCACTGCAAGCTTAGCATTTTCATAAAACAGTGGAAACTTTGCAGAAAGCAACTGCTTTTCACAAAGATGTGAATGATGTTAGAAGCCTCATTTGGCCTCTGAATTTGGAAGCAATGTCAAGAGTTAATCTTCAACCAAATTTACTCCCAGATTTTCTCCGTACCTAGTTTTTCATAGCTCAGACATTATTTTCCTGAAACTGAGTTTACATGCACAGAAACTAGTTTTCTGTGTTATTTGACTCAGAATCTCCAAAATAAAACTGCTAACAAGGTTAGCAGAGCTTCTCAGGGGGCAGATTGTTGTTGGAAGCACTTATGACTGGAACAGGGAGTATCTCAGTTTTTGACTGTCAAAGAAGTAAATGTGTTTTAATGTTCATATTATTTGTTTCAAAGGCACCTTGAGGCTTAACTGAGGTTTCCCTTGCAATAAGAAATGTACAAATACAGGAAGAAAATTTCTTTGCCCCAAATTCCTCACTGTGCTGGGGACATTTGATATTAATGGAGCATAACGCTTGAATTTCTTGACTAAACTTTTCCTATTGAGATAGAGCCTGTTAAGACAGGGAAGACAACGAGATAGTGAATACAGCCGTTTTGAGAGGACAAATGTAGCTTCTTTTGCCAAGAAAAAGGTCATCAGTTATATGTTAATCACAGCCTCAAAGGTGCCTGTGGCACTGGTTCCCGGTGGGAAACAGCAATACAGCATGAAGAAAACGGGTGGATGGAAGATAAGCTATGACCATTTACTTTCACAGGGATGTTTTTCTTAACAAAAGGCTATTAAGATATCTTCTCTGCTGTTTTGTCTCCCCTGAGTTTTTTTTTCTCAGACAATTGCTACGTGATCTCTGGAACTGCAAACAAGTCAATATTTCTTGTGGCATATAAGAAAATCCCTACTGAAAAAATACTTTTCTACTTTTCTACTCTGAGCACAAAGGTAACTGTGAAAAGGGACTTTGTTCACAGATTGTCAGGGATATTTATCTTTAAAATCCTTAACATTTGTATACAGCTGCTGGTTCCACTCTGATTAAAAACAGTGGTGAGTAATGGACTGGCAGCTGTAGAAGTCCAGTTTCTGTTTTCACATATCCTCTTTACTACCTGAAGCAAAAATGCACAACTTAATGAGTGAGACAAGTCTGAAATATCTCTTAAAAAGGAAAAGTGAAGGTTAGGGCCAAAACAAGCTGTAAAAGGACCTTTGATTGATGCCACATGTAAATGGTCTCATAAACAATACAAAGTATTAGGTCCTCGTTAGAATCCCTATTCAATCAGTAAAAATTTATGACAATTTTGGGGAAAGGAGCTCCCAACTTTAGATATAGTTTTTGCCAAAATACAGAAAGACCCCATAATAAGTTCCCTTTGGTTAGGTGTTTTTTTCCCTTTGAAAAAAAAACATAAACGCCAAATTTTCTCTTTGGAGCTGAGGGGTTTTTTGTTACTTTCAGGTAATAATTTCACTATCCACCTGAAGGAGATAGTTGGAGCTTCTAACAGCAGTTTGCACTTTTTTTCCAAAGATGGCCTTAAAAATTCTGACTCCTAAGTTCAGAGAGCAAGTCAGAGGACAAGGCTTTATGCAATTTTCTCTCAAGGAGAGCTTCCCTGTTTTTGGTCCCACTGCTGAGTAGGTTAGAAGGTCAGCTGGAGCTGAGCTTGCCTTGTTTGTTTCAGCTCCACTGTAAATATCAATTTCTTTCCCTGCCCTCCTCAGCCATCAGCAACAACAGCTCCAGGAAAACGTAACATGATTCCAGGAACGCAGAGAGGAGAACTCCCCAACAGTTTGAAGGTTTTTTCACCTTTTGCTCCATTGTTGTTCCCGAGCTATTGAGCTGCCAAGCCCTGGCAACTGAGTGCCCTGCGCCCCGACTCCCGCACTCAGATCAGATTTCCATTAGTGATACTGAATTATTTAGTGAATGCATTGAAGATTGAAATCAACTACTGAGCTGTGTACCCTCTCACTCTATCTTTCATTTCAAGCCCACATATTATCATCACAGAGACTATCAATCTTATAATTGGAGTAGAAAGATCCATGGAGTTCAGAAATAATAATTCATACCTCACTCTCTAGTATTAAAGTAATCCAGCAAATAAAAAATCAGATTTCCCAGATGCATGTGGAATACGGCGGTGAGAGCATGAACCCAGAAGAGTTATTCTTTCATGCACATATGCTAAAAACTTAAGATATTTGAAAACAAAGTCAGTGGCCCAGAACTTGATCTTAAGCTTCAGTCACCAAACCATGAATACATGTCGTAACTTTACACATTTGACTGACTCTATTTTCTACAAGGGGATTAAAGCTCTTCAACTCAAAATTATTCATGTGCATACATCTGCATGTTGCAGTTTGAAATCCACAGATATAATGCGACACAGCAGGCCTTTCCAGATCCCCAGCATTTAAAAGGCTGCTCTTCATATGTTGGCTTCTCTCACTACTTTCTTCTTTTGTTTGTGCTGGCAATCCTGGGAATGGAAGTCCTACGTATCCAGGATTTGAAGTCTACTGCATTAAAAATAAAATAGCTTAGCTATGATGAAAAAAGTTTGCTTTCAGTCATGATCACCTTTTTTTCCATAAACAAGCACATTCATTTGATTCTAGTTTTGCAGTTAAGGGAGAAGTTTAAACCAACAGAAAATGGCATTTTATTATGAAGGGCTGAACAACAGATACTACTTCTGTTCTGTTTTCCGGGGATTTTTCACTATGCATTGTAAAATCAAAGCAAAATGCAGAAACATGTTTTTCCTTTGAAAAAGAACCAATTAAATTAACATTTTTAATTGATTTCAAACTTATGGCAGAGAATTACTGTACAAATAGAATACAAATTTCCCTTTCAATTTCTCACAGGAAGAATCTGATTTGCTAATACCTATTTTTTTACCAGGCACTATACCCACGTGCCTTTCTATGAAAGGACTGGCTTTAGGAGTAGAGAAGATAGCATTTATAATCCTACCAAATCCCTCCTTGATGCTTCATTAAGGCAATCAGCTAGTATCATATAAAGTACTAAATAGCTTTGCCCTAGGAACTGGACTGAAATGGTCGATTTTACTCTCTGCCAAGCTAGCAACAACAGATTAGAGGCTCTAAGTCTGTAGCAGGCAAGTGATTAGAAAATTAGAAGCACTCTGATCCTTTCCCTATGATCTGAATCATGATGCACAACATTTTCCAGTTAAAAGTAAAACGGTAGTAACTATATTTTGAAAAACATAATAACTAACTTTCCATCCAATTGTGCCTATGATCAAAAAAGAAATTTCTTAATATATTCCCTTTAGGAATTGAATTGGTAGTATTTTGGGGAGCAACCAGTACAACACCCTCTGTATTCACAATATGATCCTACTGGCACAGCTCTGAGCCTGAATGTATGAACAAAGAAATTCCACTTACCAAAATGTTCTCTTGCCTTCTGATTTGTTTGCCAAATTGTAAAGAGTTCGCCTGTGTAACTATAACAATGCTAAACTTCACATTTAAAGACAAATATAAGTGGTTTAAACAAGTTTCTCTTGTGCACAATCAAATGATAAGAGTTCTCTTTCAGAGCACTGAAGAAAAGGTAGCTAAAGCCTTGATTACGAATCTGAGTGAAATCACAGCAATAGAAGGAACACTGAGAAAATAATATTGACAAATAATTATCAAACATATTCAGAAATACCATTACTGAGAGTTCTTTACAGCTATGTTTCCCTGGACTCTGGTGGCTTAGTTCACAGTTGAGCTCATCAGCTTTCAATGGTTACAGTACAAGCTTGTACTGTACACTAACAGAGGGGTTTTTCTTCACTTTAGGAAGGACGTTGAGACACTTGAGCACATCCAAAGGAGACAACAAGGCTGGAGAGGGGCTTGGAGCACTGTGAGGAATGACTGAGGGAGCTGGGGGTGTTTAGCCTGGAGAGAAGGAGACCTCATCACTCTCTACAACTTCCTGAAAGGTGGCTCTAGCCAGGTGGGAGTTGGTCTCTTTCTCCAGGCAGCAACTGACAGAACAAGGGGACAGTCTTAAGCTGTGCCAAGGGAAATATAGGTTGGATATTAGGAAAAAGTTTTTTACAGAAAGGGTAATGAAATATTGGAATGGTCTGCCCGGGGAGGTGGTGCAGTCACCATCCCTGCATGTGTTTAAAAACGACTGGATGTGGCACTCTGTGCCATGGTTTAGTTGAGGTGTTAGGGCTGAGTTTGACTTGATGATCTTAGAGGTCTCTTCCAACCCTGTGATTCTGTGATTCTGTGATTTAGTTAGTAGCAGTCACTCTAGTTAAAGGCAAGCATGCACTGAGACTGACAATTGTGGAAGCGACAGCAACTCATCCATTAAGTAGGACATAATAAAATTCAGGCCCTAAAATGGTAGCTTCCAAGGATGATAGGGTTGCAAAGCACTTTAGGAGCTAGCTAAATAGATATTTTCACAAGAAAATAAAATAAAAAGTGAAATTGCATTAAGGTTATGTAGTACTCTTTCGCTGCTATCAATTTTTTGGAAACAACTGTGACAAACGGGAAATTTGGGTGACATCACATACAGAGATAATGAGGAACCTGCATAAAGGTCTGTTGTTAAAAACATAAGAACTGGACGAAAAACAGTATAACCTGCACATGTGCAATACCTCATTAGTTAATGTAATGGCCAGGATCTTTTTGCCCATAAGAACGAAATTAGGTACATCTGTTCTTAACTTACTGGCAATTTCTGGCTTGAGATTTGAGCCAGTTGCATGGCCCTCATAAAGCACAATACATCTTTGATGGAAACTCCTGTGGGATGCTGTTGCCTTCAACGTCAGCTTGATCTAGGTTTTCATGCTCAGGAGTTTAACAAAACGTGGCATCATCATTCACAGGCCTAGACCTGGACTGGCTGTTATTAAAAAAACAGTGTGCACATTAAAACCTTTTAACATCCACATTAAAAATTTCATTGTGATATCAAATTATGGGGATTACTGTGGGCAATGCTGACACTTCTTGCTAAATGATGTGAGTTTTTTTCCCCAAAGACCTAGTTCCCAGCATTATGTGATTGCATTAGACATGCAGTTTTCAGTAGTAAAAAGTGCAAACATAGGGGAGAAAATCCTGATTCTTTCACTTATGCTTTATGGGAAAATCTCAGAATATAAATGTTAAAACATCATTAAAAAAAACCAGAGTTAATGAAAATTCTCAGAATATGTGTCAAAGTGTATATAATTTTTTTATATATTATAATGTATAATACATATAAATTAACATTTGGAGCCTTTCTCACAAGAGTTGCTGGGAATTTTTTCACATTTTTAATTCTTGGAACCATCAGCATAGTGAGAAAGACTTGAGAAAATAGCCACACATGTTGTTGTTTTGGTTATTTCCTCTGGTACATCCTTCATTTCAGCAGTTTACTTTACATGTTGGGAATTTGAAGGGGGTAGAGCACAGGGGAAGGTATCTATCCATGCAGAATAAAAAAAAATCCTAAAAAAAAAAAAAAAAAAATCCTAATTTTAGCCTCATTTCGACAAAACCACTACAGCTATTGCTTGCAATAATTTTGCCTTTACCATTCATTCCTACAGTGAAATTATGGAGGTTTTAAAAGGGGTTAGGTCTGAGCAAAGATACCTGGTTCTGCTTTGAGGAGAGGGAACAATCAGGGTAACCCTGTACTATCCACAGCTCTTTTGGTCATTAGTCTATTATTTCTACCGAGAAGTGGATAGGAACAGGGTCTCATCCTATTTTTTAAGATCCCTCAGATATTTTAGGCCTTTTGAAGATACCACATTTTTTAGCAGTGTTTATGCAGTGTTTAACATAGAGGAATGCAATCTTAGCTAAGATTACTTTTGCCCTAATTTTAGTATTAAGGTTAATTAATTAACATATGACATTATTGATGAAATTATATTAAGAACCTAGGAGGATATACATACTTGTACTTCAGTAGCAATATTTTTACTGTTACAATTTGCTTTTCAACACTACATGAGATTCTTCAGAATTTTTTTTACCTCCCCAGGCTATTCTTTTTACTAATTTTTCTGCCTAAATGCTAAGACATTGCAAAGCAAACCTTTCCAAACAGTTGAGTTTATCTCTCTCTTCAGCATTTATCCCTCTCTCTTTAAATATCCTGCATCCTTCTCTTTGTCTAAATGATGCTAAATAGAAGACCTGATTAGGACAGCATAAAAAATGCACATCTAGAAATTGCAAGGAGTTGAAAGCAGCAACACCACCAGATGTGTCTTAGGAATCACAGTTAACTGCCTAAAGGCAATATCATATTTAATGAAATGTTCCCAATATTTAACAAAATTCCCATGCTTCTGGTACAATTTGCCCATCTACATTTCCTTCACCATACCTTTTCAGGACATAGAGAACATGAGTCTTTAACTAAGAGCTCATATGAATCTGTGACCCTGTGTCACTGTTGCCTGAACTCTTTCTTTAGTGACATGTTTTAGATTTGATTAATTTTTTTTCCTTTTTTGTGTGTGTGTGTGTGTGACATCTGTTTTGTTTCAGCTGTCTGGGATAGGAAATGAGGAGCACTTTCCTAGCTGCATTGCCTGTCTTTACTCCAGCATCTATGGGTACCATTCATTTTCCAGATGAAATATTGTTTTGGAATGTTGTAAAATGATACTCCCTTTATGTTTCAAATTATTCCTACAGTGTTGGTCAAAAAAAAAGAAAAACACCTAATTTTGAAGCATAGGCATAGGACCAGGTCACAAATGTAATTCAATGCTTTTTATATAGTGTTTTTCCCCTGGTTGTTCTGATGATGAAAGAAGTGCTGGCAATCCATGAACTTGTTAAGCAAGTGTGTCTTTTGTGGGTTTGTTTATTCACGAAATGGAAAGGTGAAGATGGGTGAAATCCATGCAAACTGATACATTACCTGATCTGCACAGGAAAAAGTCATCCTCCATGGAATCCTGGTTTATTCACAGCGATAACCTGTTTATGAAATCCTAGATAAATTCCCCCAGCTGGATTCCCCTGCTGCCCAGGCTGGCTAGGACACAGATTCATCCTGTAAGGAATGCCCAGGTCCCACAGCAGGCACAGTTCATCTCACCATGGAGCTGATTCTCACCTGTGATTTTCCCCCCTAACACAATAAGCCAGCTGTGTGACTAAGTCTGAAATATTACCCAGTACTTTTCTACAAGAATTGTTCTAGGAAGGGGATTCAAGGCAAATTTTGCTGGGCTTACTGTTATTAAAGGAAGGAAAAAGAAAAACCCAAAACAGAGCAGGTAAATTCATCGGAATTTACACCTCCTCAGGCTGCAATAATAATATGTTGATAAAGCTTCATGATTGCAATTCCCAGGACATCAAGGTATCAGCCAAGATGTCTCAAAACATTACTGGTTCAAATTTTCCTCTGATTACAACCATTCAAAATTCAAATCCCACCCACTAAGACTATTGAACGGAATTTCAGAGGGGCAGACAATATTGTTTTAACATCGAGGTGCTTTTTTATGTGGGATGGTTGGAAAGAGGAAGAGTGTTGAATTTGGAACCTCTTCAGGATACAGACTATTTCGAAGCTCAGGCTGTCTAAAAAATGAAGATGAATTAAAGAAAATGGAAGGTGATTTCCTGTTACCCTAGTGCAGAATTACTTGACCAACACTGTTAAAATTCTGGCATTCATAGCTGTAAAAGTCATTAACCAAATGTCATCCAGCTTGAAGAGGTCTTGTTTCATACATCTCATCAATACTTGAGACATGGGGCAAGACTGAACTGCTGGGTTTGACTCTCTTTCTTGTGCCAAATTTTTCAATGTGAACTCTTAAAAGCCTTTATGTAATTAACATATGAAGGAGATGAAATTGGTCACTTTTGGTCAAGGTTTGGGGTTTTTTTTTGGTGTCGTTTTTTGTGTTGCTTTTTTTTTCCTTAATATTTCAGAGCAACAGCTAAGAATGGGCATAATTGTTTCAAAAAGGTAAGTTTGAAAGATTAAAAGAGGCAAATGAAAAGAGAAGGCTTGGAATGGTAGTTCTACCTTAAGGATAAATAGTTTTCTTCATTTGTTATTAAAAACTGTAGCACATTTCATCTGAAACTGAAAGCTTCATCCATATCACTGCGTGCTCTATACTGGTGCTTATCCCAATGGTTAAGATAAGTTAAAGATAGTATTTGCCTTTTTTTTTTAATAGTAGTAAGCAAAATAAATGCTAAGTTCAAGCCTCTGGATGCTGGCTGGCCTCTGCGTGTGTATGTGTGAGACAGGAGCAGGTCCCTCTGCCTCTGGAGCTTCAGCAGAGCAAAAATGCATTTCTTGCATTTTGCCCTCTCCCATCCCAGGATAAACCATCTGGTACTTGTTGCTCTCTGTCTTGTGGCTGCAGCAGATCTCATCAGATTCCCTTTCTTCAGGGTTATTGAAGGAAATGATGACAAGAAGAGGACTGAAAGACAGTGGTCACTGAGGCCTGAGTCAGTGGAACTGCATCTACATCATGACACCTCTGTGGGAACCTCCACCTCACACCCTTGTGGCAGGAAGATGAGGAATTACCTACCTGCTTGTCTGGACATTTTATGTGCCCCTTCCCATCAGACACACTGCTCCTCCAGGGCCATGTTTGGGTAAGCATGAGCACAGCTGTGCCCTGAAGCAGATCATTTTTTAACTGCTACATTCAGCTCACACTGAGATAAAACCATTTTGTTGTTGTTGTTGGCCAGGACAGTGGTATTTGAACCTGTGGAGTAAGCAACTCTCTTTTTCTATTGACTAACAGAGAACACAAATCTTAGACCAGGCCCTGTAGTGCTTTTTACTGCTATGGTCACGTTAAGATGGACAGAAGAAAAACTAAACAAAAGAGAAAACATTTCCATATCTATTGTTTTAGGGGATCAGAATCAGACTTTTTCCTGGTGTCCATGTGTATCAATGGAAAGAATGTGACAGGGCTGCAGGCTGTCCCCTCCTTCTCCCCCCAGTTTCATTTAAAGACCCAACACATTTGAGAAGAACAAATCTGTTTCCTATTTTCTGCACAATAGGGATGCAACTTTTAGCTTCAGGGAACCAAAAAAAGAAAGAAAAAACACACAACAAACTAAAAACTGAAAGAAAAGTGCATAAGTTCATGAAAATACCTTCAGCACAAAAGACTGCAGAAACTAGAAAATTCAATAGAAGACACAGTGCAATAGAATTTGCCAGATGTGAGGTCAACATAGTGGGAGTCAGAGGACTTGCAGGTCTGTTCTTTATACACAGCAGTGATCTCCTGGGTGACTTTGAGTAAAGGAGCCTCTCTTTAGCTCTCTTTGGTGTGTTCAACACCTGATTCTTAAAATCATACTAATTTTTTGTTTCCATTTGTCAATTCATATTCCCTGCTCCTTATAGCAAGTACTTTTTTCTTTCTTTCTGCTTTTGTAAAAATTCAAGGAAGGCCTTGGTAAGACCTAGATAATGGCCCTAAACACAAGGATCCAATCTTGATAATCCTGCCCCAACCTCAAAACTGACCCTGGTTTGAGTGCAAGACCGGGTCAGATGTCCCCACCAACATAAATTGGTCTACATTTGTATCATACAATTTATATGTATATAGGTTATATAATATACACAAATTGCTTCTGTAATCTAATGAGGAAACATAACAAAGAGCTGCAAAAATCTCATGTTGGTTAGGAAAAGGGCAGCAGCAACAAGAAGGTTCAATATGCCTGGGTAGGACCAAAGTTCAGATCTGAGACAACTAAAACTGGGCATCATAGTCTGGAAACAGAAGATCAGTTTCTCACACCAGAAAATTTTGTTTCCTCAAGACAGAGGTAGTAAGAAAGAGTCTAAAGCAGAGAAACTAATTTTGGCCAATGACAATGAAGTTCCTGAATTATCCACCATTTCTGAGTCCTTGGATCTAAGACCTTCATAGAACCACAGAATCATTTAGGCTGGAAAAGGCCTTTAAGATCAAGTCCAACCATTAACCAAAACCTGTCAAGTGTACCACTAAACCACATCACTAAAGGCCACATGTACACAGGTTTTAAATGCCTCCAGTGGTGCCAACTCAGCCACTTCCCAGGACAGCCTGTTCCAGTGCTTATCAATCCTTTTGGTGAAGAGACTTTTCCCAATCTACACCTCACCTGGCACAACTTAAGGCCATTCCCTCTTGCACCATTACTTGCTCTCAGGTAATTGTAGAGAACCATAAGGTCTCCCATGAGCCTCCTTTTCTCCAGGCTGAACAGCCTCAGCTCCCTTTAGACCTTTGCCCCAGACCCTTCACCTTACACGTACATATGGCCATTTTTACAGATGTCTTTTTTATTGGATGACTGAGTTGAGAGACTGAAAAAGGCTGCCCCTTAGAAGGAGTTGTGAATCAATGTTCTGCAAAGATTAATATCAGTGTTTGTTATTAATAATAACAAAAAAGGGAAGATAATCAGATCCTGTATTGCTAGATTTTCAAAATTAGCATACAGGAAATTACAGAAACTTAAAAAAAAAAGAAATCTTAAATGAGAAGCTCAGAAAGTATTGGCATTCAAAATCAAATAGCACCTCATAATCCTAATTAGCCCTTTTTCTCTTTCCCCCACAAAAGCAAAAAGGTTCTTCATTTCTGGCTACAGACTGGACCTCCTTCATTATTAAAGGGTGAAAAAAGCCATAGATGATCTCCAGAGCACTGCAATACTAACCTATCTCTCCCATTAGGAGGTCACTTCTTAGAGAGGAGTACTGCAAGTAAAAATCAGCTAGTCTGTAAATCCAGTGTAAGAATTTCAGGGTGACTTATGGAGTCAGACATACTGCTCACTTCATTTTGTATTAGAGAAAACTTCAAGCTACAAAAAAAAAACAAAACAAAACAAAACAAAAAAAACCAAAAAAAACAAAAACAAAAACAAAAAAACAAAAAAACAAAAAAAAAAAAAAAAAAAAAAAAAAAAAAAAAAAAAAAAAAAACAACTTCAAGTGACTGGAAAGACTAACAAGAACTTTTAATAGCAGTTTTACATGGAGAAACTGCTGGTTATCCAGTGACCCCCTACTGTACAATCATCTCACTGAACCGGACACCACTGTTCATATCTTCCCTTTCATTATACATTTCATAAAAGGCAGAAGGGAGGAGAATGGAAAAAGAGTGAACAGGCAGAATAATAACCCCCTTTATTTATATGGAGCCTTGCATCCCATTAGGATGTACCTCAGGGATGATAGTGAGACCCATTAGCAAAACACAGATACTCCTGGAGCTAAGCATGTGTTCATAAATGGACTGAGAAAGACCAGAGCTTGTTAGAATATCATCAGATCTGTCAGCAAAGAAATTTATGAGGTACATACATGCATTAACAAAAAGAGACAGGTAATCATACCCTCTTTAAAGAAAATACAGTCCTCGGCCTGTTGGCTGATTACATCAGGAACAAACCCCCCAAAATCTAGACACCAAGCACTAGTCTGAATCACCTAACACCGTTTTTGACTCAGGTTGGATGAGCTCTGGGATCCAAGATATTTGGAACTACATTTTAAATCTTTTTCTTTTCTTTTTAAGCCACTTCTTCATTCTCTTATCACCCTTAAAAAAGCCAACCAACAACAACAACAAAATAGATTCCAGCTACTCTGTGCCCTCCATGTTTTCTGGAGAGTAACAGAACTTCCTCCTGAGCAGGTCTACACCCACCCTTTGGTGGGAAGCCTCCTCTTCCCTCTAATTTTAGCAGAAGGCTTCATCCAAAGGCTGAAACTTCTGTGGCTTCCTGTCAAGGCATTACATGCTTTGGAGGCAAATGTAGAGCAACTGAGACTGCAGTCAGAAGTTCTTCTGACAGTCTGTCCTACTGATTTTTGTTAGTTCCCTGATAGTAAACTGTTCATAGGCATTCACCAGGCAGTTCTTCATCATCCTGTCTTCCTATCACCTACAGACAGTCCATCTGAATTGACACCCAGCAGCCAACTCCTGATTCTTATCCATGGGAAACAAACCCTTTATTTTTCTGGGTCTTGGAAATCACAACTCACCTTTAATATGACAGAACTGCTTGCCTTGCTGAATGAGAGCAGCAGAATCCATGCACTTGACCCTCTAATACTTCAACTCCACACTCACATAGCCAAAGTTCCTGACAGACACTCACACATCCCTGGTGCCAATTAAGATTGTGGATAGATGGGGCAGAAGCAGAGAGGATGCACCTCTGAAGGTTTTCTTGTGCTGCAGTGAACTAATACAGCTGCAAATACAATACTCATGTGGCAATATCAAGCCTTGAATGTGAAAATATGAGATCAAACACCTTGAAATTGTGGGACTGCTTCCAATATTTACCTATTTTTAGACTTAACAACCTTGGCAACATGTCTTACAAGCATCACTACCTAGTTTAAAAGGTCCCTTGTTAGGGAGAACCACATTTTAACTGCAGGGAAATGCTGAAATCACTTGGCTGCGGTGAAGCTGCAGGGGTTTGGGGGAAAAAGGTTTCAAAGCAAAAGATTCCTGTCAGGATTGGGTTTTTCCTCTCAAAAATGGGGTTTTATTGTTTTCATTGTAGTTACATTCCTACTAGGAAAGCTTTAGCTTTCTAAAGAAACATTATTATATTTCATATGTAAAGAAATGTTGCATTAAAAAAGGGAACTCCTTGCTCAAGTATATTAGCCTATGAGATAGATATTTTAATATATGTATGTGTGTGTGGTGCATATATAGTTATGAATTTCACCAGCTCTGTTAAAGAATTTTTAGGGAAAGTTGGCAAGAAACAGCTCTGTGTTAGAAACAGTTAACAGAGCTGAAAGGCTGAGTAACAAGGGCAAATTACAATGGATGAGAAAAGAGCAGTTGGCCTCTCTTCAGAGCGACACACACGTGTAAGGCCACACACATTCAAGGATTTGGGGTGCAAACCCAGTAGGATGCAAAGCTGTTTTCCCATTTTTTTTGACTCACCGCTGAGCAGCTCTGCCTGCAGGTGGTGGAACACCTCCAGAGGTTGCTGTGGGGGCAGCCCCAAGCACATCAAAAAGCACCTCTCCTCCACAGACATTTCCAGAGAGCAGCTGGCAGCCATTTGGTGCAGCTGGTGGCTGTGAAGGACCCCAGAGAAATCACAGTGCTTTGTACCACAGGGCTCATATATGTCAAAGCAGTGCTTGGTAGTTGTTCCTTGCTGTGCAGGGCACTAGGCTACATCCTCATCCAGCCCCAGCCAGTCCTGCTCAGGCAAAACTGTCTTTTTAGCACTATTCTTATTATTAATAATAATATTCCTAGGCTGTCTGAGACAGCAGGAAAAGGGAGCTTAAGACATCCTTTAAAAGACACAAGCACACAGCTGGCTGCTGGCAACAGCAATGAGCATCAAAGGGCTTGGAGTGGAGGAGGGAGGCAGAACCATGTGTGAGGGAGGTGTTCTGGGGGCAGCCAATGTCCCAGAGAGACAGGGCAAAGAAAACATCACAAAATGGTTCAGAGATACAATTTCAGGGTGGGACAGCAGAGGCAGGGGTGCTGTTAGGAAATATCAACTGGCACAGAAGAGAGGTTACAAAACTCTTGTGTCAGAAATGGCACTGAAACTCCTGAGTGAGGCAGGGAGGGGAGCTGCTGAAGAGAAGAAAGCAAGCAATAGCCATGGAATTCTCAAAAATTCCTCAATCAGACACACAGCTGGGCAGCAACAAGGAGAGCTTCATTATATGCTCATGGGTTAGTCCTGAGATAATGTGGAGGTGAACCAGAGAATACACTGGAGAAACTCTCCTGAGATGCATGGCTGAGATCCTGAGGTGACCTACATGCCTACATTACAGTCCTGCTAGTCTCTGCTGGACCCCTCCTGCACACACTGAATGCTGTGCTGGCAGTCTGAGTTTACCAAGGGACTGAGAAGATGTTCCTGGAAATATTAAAGGTATAATTAACCTTTTCTTTACCATGAGCTTGATTTATCCAGAAGTTTAGCATTCCCTTCTCTACACTATCATACACACATATGCAGGACTTTGACCCCTGGATCCCCTTCCTCCACTCCCCCAACTCTTCACAGCTTCCAAGTCACACCAGTCTTTTCCACTCTGCCAGAAGCAGCAACCCAGCTCTGCTGGCAAATAACACAAAGAAACTCAGCCCAGCCAAGGCATGCGCCTCTTCACTTTTTATTCTGTACATTTCCACACAAGTCACAATACAGAAAAAGTGTCCAAAAGGAACAGTAACCAGCTCTTTCACTGCATACATATTTCTTCCTTCTCCCAGTGTAAAATCTCCTTAGTTAGCAACACAGTGATCAAGATACTTTGTATAAATAGGGAATGCAAGAAAATCATGGAAGAAAATACTTTCTTACTTTGATACAAAAAGCCCCTCCTCCTTCTCGTATTCCCCCTGGCTGATGATTACCTGTGCCTTGATTCCCTGTTTAATGTATATCCTCCATTCATGGGTACTGCTGCGTGCCTCAGATCCCTTTTGCCAGCTGGCAGCCTCAAGATGTTCCAGAGCATTATGCATGGGGTCAGGTAGCATAAAAGAGCCCTTTGAGATGTTATTACAGCTCCTGGAACAGATGTGGGTTCAGATAATAGGATATGTACAAGTGCTGGAACTCTGGATGCCCATGAAATGTTGGTTAAAAATGCACATTTGCTACTTGGATTTTCTGCTCTGTTCAGGGGGCCAAACACATTGTGGAATGGTCCAGGTTCTGACCTTGGTCACATCTTGGTTCACCAGGAGTGAAGCTAGTGCAGAGGAGATCAGAATCTGTCCACTGTCCTTTCTCCACCATCTCCAGGAAGTACCACTATACATATATACATATATATATATCTCACTCCTTCCTAGGCTCAATGATCACTCCTTCCTAGCCTCAGTGACTCTTGCCTAGCCTTCTTCCTTTTTGCAGGAGAAATCTCTGCTAACCCTTATCCTTGTTCTTTACCAGTTTTCATCTCCCATTTGCCAGGTGGCCAGAGGAGATGCTAATATAAGGACCAGAGAATCTGTTCCCTCAAATGTTTCTTTCCATTCCCCAGAAACCTTTCACATCAACAAACCAAACTGGTGATTTCTGGACTCTTAGGAAATATTCTGTCCTACAGCATAACAGCAGAGAGGTGACAGAAAGAGTTATTACTGAGATGGGCACTCCTGAAGGAAACATTCTGTGCTCAACAAACTCAATACGATGCAATAAAGCTGCTCTAAAATTCAGCAAAATACTCTTCTCTGAAGAGAGATAAACCACCTGAATGCCTTCACTGACTTGAAATATTACCTGAGTTACAACTTTTAATACAAGATAGCTCAAACATGAAAATCAAGCATAAGAAGTGCAAAATAGCTCATTAGAAAATTGTCATTCTCCATCCCTCTTTACTATCTCAACTTAAACCAGTTAAACTAAAAAGCGTGGAACAGGGCTACTCTCACTGTCTCTCAAAAGTGGTTTCAGAAGAAGCAGGATGCTATAGAGGAGTAACATTACAAGGCACACTTAAAAAAAAAAAACCAAACAAAACCCCAAACAAAAAAAAAAATCTAAATCAAATGCCAAACAATTCAAAAATATTAAATATACAGCATATTTTGGACTTGTAACACAAAGCATCTTACCTATGTATAAGGAGATTATATTATCCCCATTTTACAGATAAGAAAACTGAGGCACAGTAAGGCTAAATGATTTGCCCAAAATGACTCAATGGAAGTGGCAGGAATTCAACCTCAAACCCTTGATTTGCTACTCTTGGCCCTATCTCCTTGACCCCAGTACCTGCAGAGAGAATTCTGATAAATTCTGAAAGTAAATACTTTCCCTATATTGTGATACTCAACCATGTGGCCCCCAGTTAGACTTGTTAACTCTCATAAGACAGAAGCATGCCATTACACCAAGTGATTATTTTTTGCATAATCTTCTTTGTTTTGCAGCAAAACAACAAGTCAGGTCTTGCTGGAATAAATCCTCACCGAGCTAGCTGTGACACTCTCATAAGCCAAGCTCAGTCTTTACATACATTGCATTTTCATTAACAAAACTGCAGCTTGAGGAGTGGTTGCCATAGGAAAAGCATGTTTTCCCCCATAGCACTGTGGTTTTTCCCAGTGCAAGGCTGCAAAACCATAGCTGTTCTAAAAGCTGTGCAGAAGCAAAGTAGCAATAGCAGTGGCACAAAGGCAGGCCTGTAGCTTGTAGCAAAATATTCTGCTCACTGACTCAGAGAGGACACTGAAACCTCCACGGACTGCCAGAAGGTTTGTGTGGGAGTGCAGAACACAAGTCCTCAGCTTTATCGTTGGCTAGACTTTTTAAAAATCTTTCAAAAGCCTCCTGCTTCCAAAAAGCTGTCTGCATCCAAAATGACTGGCACGGGGTTTGCAACACAAAATATGGGCAGGAGAAAAATAACCTTTGTTTCCCACTGTGAAAGCACATTTCACCTTGAGGAGATTTCTGCAGAGAAATGTTGGCATATTCTATGTCATATTCCTCTCCCCAGTGCACTGCACCCTGCTGGGTCAGTGGCCAAGGCTGGCAGCTCCTAAGTCCATTTTGAAAGGGACTTTAACTCCTGATTATTTCATTTTCCAATAGAAGTACAGGACACAGAGCACAGGTAGCACATGGTGTGAGGGCAGCTAGATGGCACCCATTACAAAAGGCATTCTCAGGATGACTGCTGTTGGAAGACACTGGCAGGAATCCCTGTCCTGAGGCACCACAAAGAGAATCAAAAAGAGCTTGGAAGAGCCCTTAAGAAGGGAAGTCAGCTCCTACAGGCTTGCTGATGTCCATATGACTTTTACACTCTACCTGGCACTGGTGGGGTGTCAGAATAGGTACCTTCAAAGGGGTGTTACTTTTGCCAGCAAGGTGAGAGATTAATCTTTCTGAATATAAGGCATTCCCTGCTTTCCCTTTCCCAGCTCTGTGAGGTGCAACAGCAAGCTAAGGAGAGACAAAGCTCCCAAGAGCTGCTTAGTGCTTTGAAGGCTCAGCCACTTCTTTTCTCCCAAAGCTGTTGCGTGATCAAAGGAGGCAGATGGAAGAGAATCAGTCTGCAGTGACATGTAAACGGAACAAAAACCCTGATAAGCCCCTGCCATCTCCCTGTGATTTCTGTGAGGTACATGCTGAGCAGAAAGCTGTACAGTAGCAAAGCCAGCCACTTTGCATGAGAGACCAGCACACTCGCTTGCCAGTTGGAAGCAGCTGCCTCTTCTTGCAAGCAAGTCACAGAGCAGCACAATTACATTTGCCCAGGCAAAGATTATTTAACAGGAAAATCACAAGGGGAAGAAACATGAGTAGACAGAAAAATATACACATGAGAATTTTTCTATTGATATTAAAACTAAGTCTAGAAAGACTGAAATCAAGCCCTCAGGTATGAAAAACCCAAGTCCATCAGACTTTGCATGTCTTTAATCCCGAGATTACAACTTGGGCATTACAACTGCTCTCAGAAGAGCCTTTACTACTGCACCTAACTCATCCAACTCATTCTTAGTACAGAGAATTTCAACATTCCCTACCCATATCTGTACATGGTCGGAGGAGATCCAACCATCTGTGAGTGGTCAAGCAGGAGTGTCCCAAGGGTAAGCACATGAGCAGGATTTTGACCCTTCCGGTCCAAAAACTGAAGGTAGAATGAACTAAGGAAAGAAGAGGTGATGAAAGATTAAAGACTTCAGTACAGAAACTCTAAGAGGGAGGGGAAATGAAGGAAAAGCAAAGAGCACTGAAGAATATTTACAATTAAATTTAAATAATATTATGTTCTATTTCCTTCCTGTCATTAGCTGCCAGCAAGATGACTTTTTTCCTTAGCTTTCACATGAATGTACTCCTCCCCAATGCCATGCAGATAAGGTATTACAACAGTAGCAAGACCACAGACAACAACCACGACTGCACCCATCTTCTATTAAAATAGGCACCTAACAGACTTTGCATTCATCAACAGACTTCCCATTCTGATGAAGGGAAAAAAATGGTCCTGAAAGGGCTGAAGCAGGGGACAGGAAAGGAAAGACAGCTATTCACTTTGTGACCTACAGCAAACATTTATTTTGATGTGGCATTGCCTGCATTCATTTGGAAGGAAAGCCTCCACCATGGCTAAGGAGCAGGGAGGGATGTCCTTGCACAGCCTAGGGCTCTGTCTCACTTCACAAAGCCTCAAGCTGTGCAAAGAGAAGAGTGTCCCCCTCCAGACTCTGTGGTGATCTCTATAAGGGCAGGAATACTTCTACATCTGGGTGACATAAATATTGGGCACAGTGAGCACCCACCTCACTATTACAATTAGATATATCCAGTTATGATATGTAATTAATCATTACACTGTTATTCAAGAGTTAGCATTGCAGCTCCCCATCTTGAAAAGAGCAATGCCTGTGGAAGACTTTCTGTAGAATTCCCCATTCCCAGGGGGCAGCTTAACTTTGCTTTTCTAATTTTGTCATCTTTCATTTTTTATGGGAATGTCACACAGTAGAAGCAGCCCTAGAAAAGTGGGACTGCTTATTAAAGCCTAATTAGCCAAGTAGAAATCACTCGTCTGCTGCATCAGACTCAAGAGCTTCTTGAGAGCTTCTTCTCCATACCTACAAACATAATTAATTTGTACAATTCCTAGACAGGATTTGGATTCTGTAGGAACAGAGATTACCTTCTACCTCTTCTTGACCACAGGTTGAGGAAAAGAGTGGAGATTGAAGGTCACTAAGGAAGCTGGAATCAGAAGGCCATTTTTCTCATTAAAATGAAGTGCAGCACTAAGAAATGAATTGCATGTGGTTCATGTGCTGGTAGTTAGGTAATTACAGCACCACTTTGACATTGGATTGCCACAGTGCACACTTCACTGAGTGCTGGGTTGCACATCAAGCAGCCTCCCAGACAGGGACTAATTGAAGAGCCAGGTGTGGCACTTCACCAGCAAGAAGAGGCTGGCAAGAGATGAGGCAATTACACATCTAGTATTATATTGCTCAAAGAAATAGTGCTTTGTTTCTTGCATTTCAAAATGCTACAGCTTCTATATACTCTGCATATGAATCCTGAGGCTGTTAAAATATTGGTGAACTCCAAAATAGCATTCCCAAATCAGGGTTCTGATTCTAGTGGATGAGGGTGGCAAAATAGAAACAAATTTTTGAAGAACACAGGGGTTTTGCTTTTTTGGGGCATTCACCTACCTTTGTGTGCCTGTCAAGAGAATTACTGACTCCTTAGATTCCCCAAGTCTCTGACACATAGGAGATCTAAGAGCATAAGCTGACTGTTTTAATAGTGCTTAGCATCAAATTATTTCCTGAAATATAGATGTGTTGATATTGAAACAAATGTTTTTGTTGCAAGGCATCCCCTTGCTCAGACTTTAGAAGTCATGATGTGCTACATCAGAATGAGGGGATTTTTAAATGATCTGCCTGTCTTCTCCACTCTGTGGGTAACTAGATACATGTGTACTGCATAGGTAGGATTGGGTTTTTTTGTCTTTTGGGGTTTTGGGGGGTTGTTTTTTTTAATCAGTCAGAGAAACAAGAAACTGCAGCTGAGACTGGAATGTGGCACCTTATAAATAAGGCAGGAGACAAGATGCACTCTGATGGCTGAGTACAGTAAGGTTATTCAGCTCTAAGCCTGCCTAATCACTGAAGTCAAATGTAATGAATTTACTGGTGTGATCAAGGCCCGAGGGAGAGAATTTTCCCCTTTTGCACAAATGGCACCGTACGTGGGCCAGGAAATTCCTTGGCCAAGGCAGGGGGTGTTGCTGCAGGGCACATGCACAGGGGGTGAGAGAACAGCTCTCTCTGTGGGCACCACCACGGGCAGCAGAGCTGGAAACAGCCGGGGAGGGGAACACCCCCGAGCTCAGGTACCTGCAGGGCATCTCCAGAGAAGTCCAGTGCCATGGCAGAACCTGAAGTAAAAACAGCCATGGTCACCTGGAGTAACTTACAGCACATTACTGAGCTGCAGCCCACAGGTGTTGGCAGGCAGATCATGGAATTTAAGGCTGTAGCAATCCATTGCTAAGAAAAATAATTATTAAGAAAGCAAAACGAGAAGATGGCTACCACAGTGAGCACTCTAATACTCTGTCTTATGCACCCAGAGAGACACAGGAATACAAGCTGTTTCCAGGACTGCTGAAATGTCTGAAGATACTCACATTTGATGCTTTAGACTAAGTAGGAAGCTAATAACCCAGAGTCACTTTGGCTCAGATTTACTGAGGAAAATAATGAGAGGAAACAATATCTTATGAATGGGAAAGAATAGGCAAAATGGAGGTCAAAACATTACTTTAGCCAGCTTAAGAACAAGTATTTTAAAATACTTTTCTGTAGATGTTACTTTGGTGCAAAAGAAGCAAAAGGTGGAAGAAGGAAAATGACGCACATCAAATGGATCAGCACAAGGAACTGCTTTTTTCTTGTAGTACCTAGAGTGCAGGGACAGAATTTCTTTGGGGTTTTTTCAAGGCATTTGAATTTCCAGCATGCTCAAAGATTTCTTGAGTACCAGTAAACTCCCAGAAAACTGGAGGCTACCGATGTGTCCCCATTTCATACCCCAGAGACAGATCATGTCAACATGTCCTGGAAGGGTCAACACATAAGTGTGTCCCACAGAAGTCATCTGGGATGGGGCTGAAAGGAAAATAGCCACCTTCTAGATGAATTTGTGTTAGAAACTTTCACCACCATTTGTTTCACTGCCACAGCAAAGACAAAGGCAAAAATGAGCCAAAGAAGCCATGAAATATTACTGAAACAAACCTCCCACAGATACACCGCCAGAAAATCTGTGTGCCCCATCTATTCTTACACAACAGTACCAGCCCAATAAATACATCTGGGAAGATCAGTGGCAACAAAACATCAATTTTGTACTATTTTCTTTGTCTATGGTTCTTCTGTATGACAGTCCTCATGTAGCCGGGGACATCTCATGTAGACTGAATCCAGGCTACAGCACCATGAGTTGAGACTGAGCAATTCTACTGCTGCTGGGGAAAAGCAAGAGTGACAGGTCTCAGTAAAAACACCTACAGACATCCTAAAGTGCTAAAACACAGATAAGCAAGCCACCATATGAAATTATGAAAGAGCCCCTGGAGCCTGACACCTGTTTTGTAAGAGGCAAAATTTGCCTTGAGTCCCTGTTTTACATAAGCAAAAACTCAGCCTTACATCTTACAGTATTGAGGAATGTCCAGAGAAGTTGTGAGGATCCATCCCTGGAAGTGTTCAAGGTCAGCTTAGATGGAACAGCCTGGTCTTGTGCAAGGTGTCCCTGTCCATTGCCATTCTATGCTACAGTAAGTGAAAAATGGATCATGCCTTGATCATCATCATGCCTTGAATAATACATAAAAGATACCTCTAGCATTTGAACATGAAATAATAAGAGTAACTGATGCTATTAAATTACAAAATTAAGTTTATTTTATCAACATTATAAATACTTTCTTTCCCTCCATTTAACTCCAAAATGAGATAGTAAAACCAGTACAATGGAACAATTCAGAAGCTCCTCAGTTCTACTGAAAAAGGTTCTCTTTAATAACAAACTAAAATGGAAAATGACATTTTGTCAGTCCAGCAATCTCAGGAGCTGAGCATCCCTAGGGACTTTGTCATTCAAATGGCACAATTTCAAGTGTGTTTGCACATGTATGTGCACCTATATACATGCATACTGATCTTTATAAATATACATATATATAGTAATATACACACATTAACAGGCACAGCCACTGAACAGATGCTTTCAATAAATTGAAGTGCTTTACACATCATCTTAGTGGACTCCCAGCTGCACACTGGAATTTGGGCCCTGCCCAGTGCAGGCACAGTTGTGCTGTACTAATCCAGACCCCCAAGTGCTCCACAGATTCAATACATATGTGTCACCTTTAACTGCTGCAGAGTTTGCCTGCTTCTGGTAATCCCATCACACTTGAAAGGGGTAAGGAATAGTCCTGCAGCAGCCTGGTCCCAAACTGCCCTCAGTGGACCAAATTCTGATATTCCTTGCCACGCATGAGCCTTTGTAGAAAGCAAAGGATGTGCTCTGTTACCTACAGACACAGAACACCACCAGTATCTAGTGCAGTGTGCAGTGCTTTGGGACACCTTGGACGTTAAAGGCACTACATCCAGCCAGATCCTGTCCCACCTCCAGTGCTGGGGGCTATTTTTATCTACAGTAGCTGTCTCCTACTGAGCACACAGCACAGGCAGCTTTCCAGAGACACAACAGGCTCACTCTGATCATATCACTGTACTCCAGCTTTCAGTGAAAAAGGCAAGCCACGCTCTCTCGTGTGCTCTGAGTTCTTCTGAGCAGTCCAAATGGCACAAAATTGCTCGGGAAATCTGCCCATCCTCACAAGCTGCTCCAGAGCCAGCCACAGCTGCAGGCTGGGCACCAGGGGTGAGCTGACAAGGGGAGGACAATTGGGGACAGAGTGATCAGAACCAGCTCCCTTATCATAATCCACATCTGGCCTCTCTCTGGAGGCTACCTGTGACTAAAGCAAGCCTCTACTGCCCCTCCTGCTTCATGGGTACTAAAGGATCAGGGACCTGTCACAGGCTCAGTGACAATACTCAGCCTGACCCCAGCACAAGACAGAGCCAAGCTTCTGTGTCATTGAAACTCCCTCCATTTCTCACATCAGTAAAGCTAACCAAAAGATTAAAGTGATGGTAACATAATCCTTATTTTCATAAATATATAGAAATATCACAGTAGTGTCTTTTCTCACAACTGGAAAATGATGCAAGGCCTACCATGAAACCACAGCGTGAGGATCTTTCCTTGTGGAAATATCACATACACCAAAACTATATTCTGATTTTTTTTATTTTAATGGTTGCCAAATTCTCTTCTAGTATATACACATACTTATTTTCTCCACAAGTCCCTTGATAATTATCAAGGGAAGTAATTTGTCTTCCATATTTTATTTTTTAAATGAGAAAAGTAAAGACAGAAAATAAGACAAAATACATTTCATGTCGCCATTGATCTATAGATTACAAATATATATAGTTTCCTTCCAGAGGAAGAAATACTAAAGAAATATATTGCCCATATCAAATAAACTTCTGAAAAGAGGAAAAAAAATTAAAATATCATGTTCAGCTCCCCCCTCCCTACCACAACAATCACTTGTGGTTAAAAAAAAAAACAACATTCATTTGATTTTCTCCACTTCTACCAAAGAAGAAAAACTTATCTGGATAATGACCTGAGTTATTTTCATGGTTTCCAAATGTATGTAACCCGGATGATCACCATCTATCAGAGAGCTACCCCTAGCAAGGGATGTGAAAATAAACACTGGTGGATCTTTCAAGTCAAACAACAAAGCAAAGTTCAAAAATGTATTGCAAGAGTTAGGCCAAAAGTCAGCTATAAGCATCTTCATGGGCACTGGTCTGACAAAGTAGAAGTGGAAGCTCTGCTATCTTGTCAGCTGAGATACCTGTAGCAATTGGAAACACAAAGGTGAAACATTTTGCCTGTGTATTTGTTTGCTTTCTCTTCTTTTATGGTTATAAGACAGAGAACAGATGAATACAGAAGACACAACTGGCCTTTACAGCAGATAAGCTTTACATTTCAAACTTATTGTGGGTAACAAGGCAAAGATCTGCTGCTTGTCCTTCTTCAGGGACAGCTTTGTTCCCTTGGAAAGTCAGATAGTTCACAGATTGTGCCAAAGAAGGTTTTCCCATTCCCAGTGTGGCCAGGCCAGTGCCCTTTGTCTGCTGGCAGCAGCGAGCCCAGGCTGGCTGCTGATGTTCCACGTCTCCTTTCTCCCTCTGGCTGTGCTGCAATGGGGACTGGGTCTGTCAGTCAGTCCATCAGAGCTCCCTCAGTCTGGCACAAATCTCTCCCCAGTGTAAAACCCTTCTTTTCAGAAGTAAAGAACAGCTATCAACTTCTAGGCAGGCCTGAAACCTGAGAATTGGGTCAGCCATTACATGCACAAAAGTGATGTGAGAAACCTTCCTGGTGACTTTCTGCTCTGCCATTCAGCATGGCACATCCCATATAACTCCTTTCCATACAAATGCCTGTCTCACAAGGATACAATAACTGTGTGCCCAGCCACCATGAGGCTGGGTTTCGTCACTGCTGTAAATCCAACCTTGTAAATCCAACCATGTCCCACACCCTGAGAAACAAGGCAGTAAAAGCAGCATCCTCTCCAAAAGCAAGGAAACTCCGTGGTGGCTGAGTACTGACAACACATCTTCTGAGAGGATGGCAAGGGAGGGAATGTAGCTGATAAAAACCACTGGATATTTCTTAAGGGCATCCAGAGCTCCTCAAATATTTTGCTACTGCCTGACCATTTATGAAGACAACACAGAGATAACAGGTAATATTTAACTGATGAGAAGTGACCGTAACAGGGGAATAAAAGCAATGCAGGAAACTGTAAGGATGGAGGAGAGCCTAGTTGTGTGGCTTAATGTACTAAATGTTAGTTTGGATTTTTTTTCCCCCACACCCTCTTTACTCTTTCCTTTTTTTTTTTTTTTTTAATAAATTGTACAGATGAACATGGGAGAAGTTCATGCTACTTGCTGGAAGCAATAAAGGTAAATTTTTGTGGCCTATGGATTCCACAGACCTTTGAGCGTCCCACCTCATCCATCATGGGCTAACTTATGAACATAACCGTTCCGCAGCAAGACTCAGTAGCCCTTAGAAACTGGTGGCATGTCCTCAGGTATTTTTCCTCGAGAGTGAGAGACACGTGGATTCCATCAGTTTCTTCCTCACACGATGCCTGAGTGCCTCAGGTGCAGTCTTGAGATTTCCAGGGATCCTCTTGGATATTCTCAGACATCAGACTGCTGTCTCTAGGTCCTCGTGGGAAACCATTTGATAGTTCTGTCGACTCTCCAGGTAGGAGGCCAGATCCGGATCGCCAGCCTGCTGAGCCCTGTCCCGGGGGGTCTTACCCTGTGATAAGAAACATGAAGAGAAAGTCTTGTGCTAACACGTTTAGAACAACAGATGATTTCTAGGCAGAAGACAATTAACAAGTCAGAAGCCACTTGTCTGGGTTTCATCTGTTTCAGAAAGCTTTTTGCAACATACAATTCTGTCATCTGAACAAGAGATCATAGAATCACAGATGATCTCTCTTCCCATTATAGGCTGCCTCATAGAGCCCAAGCAGGTAGGAATTGGTTTTGATTGCCTGGCTGCAGGAAAGGTGCTTCTGACTCTGGTACTCCAGAGAACCACTCACCCTCAGCTGCTGACCACAGGGTGCAGGTGCTCAGAAACTCCAGAGAAGCAGCTTCTGGACCATGTTCCTAAGCAATCAGATTGTTGTAATGACAGGATATTCCTTGGATTTAATTTTTCCCAGACTTCTTTCTCAGTCCAGCTTACACTAAGTGAGTGCTGTGGTTACAGTCACATCAGGGAGCATAGGGGCAAGCCAAGGCAAAAGAAAATAGTTAGCCATCCTCACAAAACAAGTCAGCCACAATAATCAAGCCTCACAAATGCTGTGCAATCAGAAATCAAAGCTCCTGCAGGTGGTCCTTGCCCACAGGCCTCTCGTTTGACCACACAGGAGGAAGATACTGCTGTGCCATGGAGATGTCTCATTCACACCCAATGCACTGAATAGTTTGAGGCCAGGCTCTCTCTGTGGTGACAGTGACCCATGTTGGAAACTGAACTGAAGTCTCTTGCACTTGTTTAAATCAATACAGTTTTCTCTATAAAAACAGCTTGCTCAAAAGGAGCTGCCCTTGGCACACACAGGGAAGCCTCAGCCATGCAAGCAGCAGGGAGGGATGCTGATGGGCCTCGCTCGGCTGCAGGGGTTTGGAGGTGGTGGATGGAGCTGCGTTACCTTGGAGTCTGTCTTTCTCAGAGAGGCTCCTGCATCCACCAGGAGCTGGCAGACGGCACGGTGGCGCTGGCAGGCTGCCTTATGTAATGCTGTCTCACCCCTAGACCAAAGTACAGAAACCAGCAGTGAGACACGTCACACCAATGTACATTTACGAAGCATGAGGTGCAGAGGATAGACACAGAAGGAGGCTGCATCTCTGCGAGGTTCCCTCTTGCTGGCAGAGGTAGACTTGTGCACTCTCTCCCTTAGCATCTACATCCTTTGACTCAGTAGGGAAGCCTGCAATGCACAAATAGCAGACGAAGAACTTCTGAGGGATGGGAAAGAAACATGCACAAATTTTATTCAGAGGACTGAATGTCAAATTCCAATCCAACCACCAGTTCTGTTAACTGCTGCAAAGGCAAGCTAGCAACCTTCCTATTTCGCAGCAGGTGAAACAGCAGCACGGTTTGTTTCTTCCTGCAATTTCTTTCCTCAGCCTCATTCTTGGAGTCATCCTAGAAAAACCTAGCCATCAGAGCTATGACTGGTGCCCTTGCTGCCCTGGTTCTGATACCCTGCTCTCTTGGACGTATGACAGCAAGAATTCTCATGTGTTTTCCACCACTGGCCTGCTAAGGTACTGGGGAAGATTAAATACAGGCTTTTCAGAAGAGAAGACTGTGTAGTGGGAGCACATTTGTTGCAAAGCTTCTCACTCAGACTGGAGCTAAGTCTAAAAAGGTTCTGAAACTGACTTACTCTTTACAGAGAATAAAGAAATCTGTCTAGATTTTCCTAGGAAGAAGAGGAAAGTGGGTTGAAAAGGGATCTTTAATACCAGCATCCAAAAAGTAGGGTTGGATAATTACATTACATAACCTGTGAAATAACAAATGATGAGAAATACATGTAGCAGGACAAATCTTGCACCAACCTACACAGAGTGCATAAAGCAGTCTCAGCCCCCATCCATGACAGAGGAAGTTGAACTATTAAGAGGCAACCTTGTAATAAATACGCCCTTCCTGCATGAGAACTAGAATCAGAATAGCATACTATCCTCTTTCCCCCTGAGGACCAAAAGACAAATTCATACTTCCAGTTACAGCCTGAACCTTTCCTTTCCAAGATTTAGAGGCAGAGGAACCTCTGTAAAGGGAAGCCCTCCTAGCTATTCTCACTGCCGCATTATGTGGCTGTGCTGCACTCCTGGATGAAAAGAGCTGGGCAATCCATCCAGCCCCCATCTCCTCTGGCCTTCACTCATGCACCTTGTGCCAAAGGTGTTCTCTGTTAGCAGAGGAGGGCACTGTGGGATGAGGAAAGGTAGGCTTGATCCCTATGAGAAAGACTACTTTTGTTTCACAAGTAATTATGCATATTTTGCAGGATTATTCATACTTCCCTTACATACTTTTGTGAAACTTTGATTGTACAAGGTGTAAAAAAATTTGGAACTGGAAAGGAAAGCAATTTGTTTGGGTTGGGTTTTTTTATATACGAACAGAGCTGATTGATGTTTTAACTACTTGATGGAAACCTTCAGCTGCACAAGTCCTAGCCACTTGAGAGAGCTAAGGCAGAGCATCCTGGATGAATCAAGAAAGGATTGAAAAAATGTGTAGGGCAAGAAAAGTAATTTCCTGACTTTTGGAATTTACTCTTCGGGTTGGTCCCTTAGTAGCTGGAGGCTAGAAACATCAAAACACAAGGCAGGATTTCCATTCCTCTAGAAAGATTAAGGAAGCATGGGAAGCAATAGGGAGAAAATCCTCTGTGAATTCAAGAAATTTGTGTTTTAGGCAAGAAAGCCACATATGAGGTGATTGATGTGTGTTTTTTAGGAGGCCCTCTGTTTGTTTGTTTTTGAAGAGCCATTTTACAAGCTTTTTCCTATTTGACAGTTTGCACTTGAAAACCATGAGGAGTCTGCTAGTTTAACACACATAATGTGAAGAACAGAGTAGGTTGTACTTACGTTTCACTGTCTGTCATGTCCAGTAATTCAGATGGACCTGCAAAAGATAGTCAGGTATGTCATATAGCATTTGTCTGAGTGACTAAAAAATATGTCTACCAGGAGAAGATTCCCAGTAAAAATATATAAAAGAAGCCATGTGAAAGCTCAACCTGCACAAATATATCAAACTTAAATGTAATATTTGCTTGTGTGAGCCTTTGCACTAATAAAATTCTGAATGCACAGTCACTGCTGGAGTGTCAGCAACAGGAAGTAGCAGCCTCTAGATTATCCTGGGAATGAATATTCATGGAGTTTATTTTCTCACTCATCACCTTGCTCAATTAAGTGGTTCACATAAGTACAGTACATTGAAAATGCTGATATACTGGAAACCCTGATATATTGCAAGCTAAAATCTATTGTTGCTATTAGAGGGAAAATGTCATTAGGAAGTTGAAATTAGCCAAATTTCATCCTGAATGACATCGCTGTGCTGCTCCATTTAATAGCGTTATACAAAATGTAGATCAGGAAGGAATATTCCCAGCGGTCTTTATATTGATATGCAAATCCTGTACTCAACTGGTTAGCAATGATCAGGAAAGTAAGATTAAGAAAAACAAAAAATATTTTTGTTAAGTGGGAAAAATATAATACATTTATGTTAATGTCTTTTTGTCCTTGATGTTCACAACAGGCAGATATTTATAGCAGCAAATTCCATTGCTGAATTACAGTGATAGGATCTAGATATCATTTGAAAAAAACTTTTCCTTTGCAGTCTGTCATATTATTCTTCTCTCCACTGCTCTGGACTGTAGTGTTAGATGGTATAGGCCAGTTAGCAAGGGGAACAGGGAAACTTTACAAGACTTTTCCTTCCTGCACAAGAATATTTCTCTCCAGCACCACTGTGACTTTGAAATTCAAGAGTCCTCAAGAGCTTACAGCAAATCTCACCTGAAACTGAGGAATTTCACACTACTTACTTACAAAGGCCTACACACAACCTCTCTACAATGCTTTCACTCTGAGTGTGTGTCAAAACGGATCAGAGCAGCCTGTCTTTACCTCACTGCTTTTACAATGAGCTCATGGAGTATCACTGGGGCTCCTGGAGCAGCAGGCAGCTCCTTCATCTTCTGTCATCAGGAGAAAGGGTGGTGCTTAGTCTTCAGTGCACAGGGCATTGTGTACCACTGCATACATCTCCAAACTCAGTAGCCACTGCCAATTATTTAATGCACCCCGACTCTACACATTGTCATCTCCACACTTGGCTGTCGTGTGTTCACTCCTGCCTATCAAAAAGAAGAATCAGCCACTACCCCTGAGCTCCCGGGATAATGAAGAAGGAAAAAAGGGGATAAGCAGAGCCTCTTGATGAGAGGAAAAAAAGATAATGCCTGAGAAACTAAAAAGACAATTAAAGAAATACATACGAAGAAAAGGAGTCCTTTACATTTCCTAGGAGAAAATTGTATTCTCTCAAAAATAAAGATAATTCCCCATAGCTTCCTACAAGTCAACTTCCCAGTGGCAGGTAAGCAGGAGTGGCTTGCAGTGTGTTGGAGAAAACACTGCCACCTGTTATTTCTGCTCACAGTTGGAGCAAGGAAGGTTTTATTGCCAAGGTGGAACAGGGTGACAGATCTGGCTTCATGGGACATAAAGGTACTTGCCCAGGTAAGCAGAAGAAGCTGTTCAAAGGTAAGTAAAGGTAGTAAAACAGAGAGTCGTTAGAAGAATATGACCTGAGAGGGAGAAGAAAGCTGGGGCAGAGTGGGTTTGGAGGGAAGCCAAGGGTAGAGGAAAACTGGTGTGAAGCAGGAAGAAATAGCGGGGCTAGGACAGATGAGCTCAGAGCTGAGGACTGTGAGAGCAGTCTGTGAGTACAGACCTGAGGAGATGGCAAGTACACCCTGCCTAAGTGCAAAGGGTGCTCTCCTGGATACTGTCCCAATTTAACCATTTCGTGGGAGAGCCCTGACTCCATCCCAGTCATACATAAGGGCCAGACACTGGGGTTAATAATTAGCTGCACAACGTGGTACCAGGATGCTTTAATTTCATTCTCTTGGGCCTATCTCTGAAGCTGGAATGTCCCAACTCACAGCCTGAGCTGTGCCCTTTACTTCTTTATTTTAGTTTCACTTGTGCTTCTCTTAAACCATCTCACGCCCTTCTCCTAATTCCCTTTCCCCTCTTTTTTGGACCTCATTTTTATATCAGTCTCCCTGGCGCTGCCAACCGACCATTCCAAATCCCCCTCTGCCCAGGGACAAAAGCTGCACAGATGTGGGAAGGGCTGGCACTGGGAAAGCTGACGGCACTGTCATCCTGACCCAGCGGGGAGGCGGCTGTTTCACTCCGGGACAAGAGCACAGAAAGAAAAGGGGACCAAGGCACAGAGAGAAAGAGGACAAAATAACCCAATAGAAATCCGGAAGGGAAATGCATGAGTGAGATTTCTATCAAGGAAAACAGCAGGGGGGGAAATAAAAACAAAAGATGGAAATGTGTGGAGAGGTGGAGGGAGGAAAAAAAAAGAGAGAGAAAGGGGAAAAGAGACTGGGGGGTTGAAGAATGGCAGGATGGGGATGGGGGACGGGGTGGGGGGAGAAATTCGAATGAAAAGAGCTGAAAAGCATGACACACTGAGGGGAAGCCCAGCTGAGATCACTCTCTTTCCTCAACATTGCCCATAGACTGTCTGTGTAGAATTATTAACTTTATTCCTTCTCTCCTTTTGGCCTCTTTCACTCCACCAAAGCCCTTCTCCAGTTCCTCAGAAGGCAAAGCAGCCTGAGCTGGTTATGGGAGGAGGGAAGGCAAGCAGATGCTCAAGAGCAGCTGCTCCTTTGCTGAGCTCGCTATAACAAAAAAAAAACCACTTTAAGTGACCATGTTTCAGAGGCATTTCCAAAATACACAGCACCACACATTCTTGAAAGGCCTCTGAGCCCACAGCACAAGCCCTCTCCAATGGATGTGGTTACAGCTACCCAGAGGAGACCCACAGATATTAACCTCTGCCAGTCCCATGTCCTGTCAGTCCTTCATAGAGCTAGGGAAGAAGGGTGCTTACTCTAAGCAGTAATGTCAGACATTATCAACTTCTCTGGTAGTTTATGTGTCAAAGCCCTGTATGTTTAATAACCTGATTGAGGTTATTATCTGGGGGACGAAACTGGATGTGGATCCTTACCTTCAAAGCAGGAGCATTTTTAAAATACCAGTAAACTGGAAGTTCAGAACTATTTCTAGACTTTCTCCAATTCCACACTCTTTTTTTCTTACCTGATGTGAAAATTAACCATGGTTTTTTCTGTTAGTGTCTTTTAGCTCAGAATTTCCACTGCAATACAGTGGAAGTCAGGTTAGCTAGTCAAGTTATGGGAGCATTCCTTCCTACATTTCTGTCAGCCATATTACCCTGGAATTTGGTAAACTTGAAATTAAAATAGACTATGTTATACCTTGTACCTTCTAGAAAAACTAAACCATTTTCTGCTCAGGCCCCTCACAAATAACCACTGCCCTAAAACATTCTGCAAATCCAGACATAGTAACAAGTGTCATACAAACATTCTCATTCAGTGTTGCTTTCTAATGACTATTCAAACTTGGTCCCCAACACACATCTCTGTGTGTCACAGCAAAATTTGCTTTCCCAAAGCTTTCCAAGGGACTTCTGAATCTGGTTAGGATGCAAATCCAGATTCACTGATGGCTCTTAACTCTGGACTTTGCAGTGCTAAGATGAATGAAAGCATCTTTTTTTCTTCTTCTTCTTTTTCTTTTTTTTTTTTTCTTTTTTTATCATGGGATGCTTTCTAGTAAAGCAAGGACATTGAGGTTTGAGGACACAGAAATGTTTATGATGGAATGCCCTACATACTTGTCTGTTGCATCAGAAGATCCCACCACAACCTCCTAAGGCACCTGTAAACACCTTTCCTCTCTTCTGTTTAAAATCAAAATACCACAGATGAACTATAAAATTCTTGCTTGTCTTTTGAATGTCTAGAGAAGATAAGACAAGGACAAGGCAAGTGGAATTATTTATATGATGTTTAAAAATTACAAATTTTTCACAGCTGCCAGATTAAGACTCCAATCCAAGTTTGATACCAATACAGAGGATTTAGGAGGCCCTTTTTTATTTGAGGTTTTTAAGCCTTCCTTGATTCTGCTTGTGTTAAGCAAGTAGATGGTTAACTCTTCTCTAATGTACATGTATTAGGATGTGATGTAGCTGCTGACTACAGCATTAAAAAGCTGTGGTTGTGATACCTACTGAGCTTGGCCCTCAGTTTCTAGCTAAGCATTTCTTACCTCAGCTACCGACAAGTTTTTAAAGCTGACCCTTCTACTAAAAGCGAAAGACTCCTGATTTAGGTGGGCAGTGTTGAACGAGTGACAGATCTGTGTATCTGTGTATGTGCCCTTCCTGCACAGGGGACAGAGACAAACTGTTTTACTGGAGCAGCAGCCAGCACAGCTCTTCCTGCAGCAGCAAGCAGCTGTTGTCCTGACACCTACCACACTGGTGCTTCAGCTGCTGTTCCAGGCTTGTGCTGGGTCACTGTGAATTATCTGGCAGCACTGCACAGCAGTCCCCCTGTGTGACTCATCTCTGCTATTTCTAATTTAAGATAGGTTATTTTCCTCCCCTTAACATCTGAAATCATTCTGATCATGATCACAGAATAACCTTTCATATAAATGTGCCCTGCGTGTTTGCAGAAAACCATCTTCACAAAGGATAGATTTAGCACCACTGTGCTGTTTTCCTTCCTTTGTAATTCTAGTTCTGTGGGTGCCACTCCTGTATTGCATTGGATTCATCCCACTGTTTTTCATACTAGACAGTTAAAGTTCCTGGAACAGTGGGTTTGTCTTCTTTTGTTGCTGTTGTTTTTTAGAGATGTTCTGAAGATTTTTCCCTGTGTGGTTAATAACAGATTTTCTGTGCTGTGTGTTTGAGGGTATTTTGCAGTGGAACTCCTATTATCATTCACTTTCCTCAGCCATGTATGGGAAACAGACAAACTCCAGAGGAAGTGTGACTGGGCAGAGGTAATTGCCAGAACAGAAGTAAGACTCATTTTAATGAAATTTTTATGGGTGGATATCGGCAGAAACAAGAGGCTCCACACAGGGAAACCTTTAGATATTAGTAACATTGAATCAGGTCATATACAGTAATTAATGCTGAGAAGATGCCAAATGCCAGAGATTGCAAAGAAAAACAAGGACATTATGATGATGATGATTCAGCAAGAGAGCTCATTTGTGGCTGAGAAGTGCCCAGAGTAGAAATGAGTTTCATTAATTGCTTGGTGGGAGAAGAGAGGAGGCCTCTATTAGATTGTGCATTGTCCCATGCACTCCCTGATCCCCAGAGAATGTTAAACAAACAATGCATTTGGAGAAGCCCAGAGGACATATGTCTGGAAAGCTGCAAAAGCTTCCTGCCATCCTTGGGGATAAAGAAGGGAGAGGGGAGCTGAGCTGACATTTGCACAACCTTCTGATTTGTCTTTGTCTAACAGTCCGTAATCCCTCACATTTCTCTATTCACTTCAAAAATTCCCATGGATTCCCTGCTTACATTCTTATCAGTTTAAATTATCTCACTTTAAACCTTCACCAAAAGAGCAGTAACTGGGTCAGACTGTAACTAAGTTAAAGTATATGTGTCTAATAAAAATCCTGGAGAAGCATCTATGACAATGAATTGGCACAGGTCATGTGCAGTGTGAAAAGAGACCAGGGGCAGTAAGAAAAGAAAGCAAAATTATGCCTGTCTACTGAATTCAGTGGCACATATGTGCACTGTGACTAATGTGATAATCCAGAGCAGTTAAATAGGAGGTTGAGTTGGCACTGGTAAGGTTTGCTAGAACTGATGGGAAAAGCAGCAATTACTTGGATAAAAGGCCAACTGCACTGACCTACCCATGTGGAGGTATCTGTACTGGAGAAGTAACAGGACAATTCAGTCAGATTTTGTGGCATGGTTCAGTTGCCCACACACAGGTATTTTGAGCCATTTGATATACCTATGGGCAAGCTTTGGGATGCATGTGGAATGTTTGGTTGGGCTTTGGCTGTCAGTGCAGGTTAGGCCTTCTCTGGGCTTTGTATGTTATCTTATAGACCCAAGCAAATGTCCTGGACATCCAAGGGCCAGTGACATTAGATATTTATGTTTATCTAAATTAATAAAGTGCACAGGTTACTGTTGCCTGAATCACTTTCTGGGCTCCAGTGGCTACCTCAATGAAGATGTCCTTTGAGTTAGTCATGCCAGAAGCCTGCTGCTGTGAAGGATGCCCTCCTCACTTCCATCTGCCACCAGAAGAGCCTCTGTCACACCAGAGCAAATGAACTAAGTCACAGATTGCTGCTGACAGTACAGGAACTTGGACCTATAGAATACCTGACACCTATATGTTAATACCTAACTTTGGGGTCGAGCTTGAAGAGATGTATTGTTGCTTATTCCTTTCTTACGAGTTGTGCTTTTTCCTTCTCTCTGCACAATTTGTGCAATACCTTGGAGCATTACCTAACACTTATTCTAATGGCCAGGGGCAGTCTCTGTGCTCAGTGCTAACACTGCTGCTGAAATACTGTAGCTGCTTTTGATATTCAGAAGCCAAAATAGCCACTGATATTTTGCAATGGGGCCAGAGAAGAGTTACAACTAGAAAACTTTTCCTGCAGTGAAGGAGGCTGATAACTGTGACTTCAGCTCCATGTGCAGAGCAGTGACTGTATTACTGTGCCACTCTCCAGCAGTGAGGGAACAAGGTTACAGTGGTTCAACAGACAGAAGCGTGTGACTGCCTCAGACACAAAAAAACTGCTGCATAGTCTGCGATCTCTGCTACTGACAAAGATAAGAAGAGTCAAAAGGAAAAAAGGGCAATGGCATGATCACAGTCCATAAATACAAAAAAGAGATCATAAGTTTTTGCTATTGAGTGGTCTTGAATCTCACAGACATAATCCTCAAAGGTTGGAATGGATGCTAGGTGAATTCATACAGGAAAAAGTAAGCAGACTCTTGACCCGTGTCTTACTAAACACTGAAATAACAGCACTGGTTGTATGGGCTCCTTGTCACTGCAAATGTTTTAATAGAGATTAGATGCTTTCTACAACATATGCTCCAATTGAAAAACAGTTCAGAGAATTCCTGTGCCAGATATTTTAACTAGAGTTCACACTGCTTCTTCACAGCCCCCCCAGCTGATGCAAACGTGAAAACACCATCCCCCTCAAAAGCCATTCTCATTCTTCTCTTCACACTTTATGTGGAGCCATCACTCTCGTTGCTCCCCATTTGCAGCCTCCTGCTCACACATGCTGCAGGTGGACATTTCACTGAGGGACACCACAGATGAGGGAGGCCCCTTGCAGCAGCCTGGTGTGGTTTTGCCTGGCTGACACTTGGCTGAAGCACAGCTCTCTGTGGGTTTGCCCACTGGGACTTACCATGCTCCAGGATGTATTTCACAATCTCGCCGTTCCCACTCATGGCAGCATGGTGCAACAAGGAGCAGTGATCAGGTCCTTGGATTAACAAATTGGCTCCTTTTTTACAACATTCTATGAACTGGAAGGGGGAAAAAATAAAGAGAGAAAAAAAGAAACAGAGAAGGATAAGATGGGAGGAGCACAAAAACAAATATGTCAGTAAATTCTTTACTGGTTCTCATTGTAAGTCAATACCAGAATAAAATCAAATAAAATAAAACATTAATTTAAAGCCAACTTTCAGGCCCTGATATAAAACATCTGAAACCAGAAGTATTGACAATTATGTGGGTTAAGGAGAACAGTCTGTATTTCCTAAACAATGAGACATTGCTACTCTATTGGTGATGATTTATTGCTTGCTAGGAATGCTTGCAAACTACATCTGGCAACACTGTTGGGATATATTAAAATATATGTACTCGGTAGAAAATTCTTGCTTCTTTGGTGAAGATTCAATTCTTTCCTCAGCAAAGGAGTCAAAGATTTTCTGACTGAATCAGAAAACTCCAGCTCAAAATTACATAAGGAGGTGAGGTGACTGTCATAGTCCTCCCTTCTCCCAGTACCCCCTGTTCAGGGCTGGCTGAAGAGGAAGAACTACGTGGGGTAAGAGCAACCAGGTGGGTCTCAAATGCTGCAAACTTTGGGGGAGGGGAGGTGGGATTTGCAGTGCAGATCACTGCAGAAAATGGAGAGAATTGCTACAGTGAGGACTCATTTATGATGCAGTACATCTGAAGAAGGGCAAGGAGTTTCCTCATCAGAGCCAGCTCAGGTAAAAGTTTTCAAAAAGTGTAAAGAAGACAATATTTTTATGACTGCTTGAAAGGCTGCTCCTGAGATGCTGCAGCCACAAAGGCTGAGGCAGTGGTATAGAAGGGGCACCTGCAGGCAAAAAGTTGGCCTCCAGCACTGTCATTTTTACAAATGGCTCCTAGCTGGCTTCTCACAGATAAAATTGCAATCATTAATCACAGCCCTCATCCAAATTCGAGGGTATGTTTTCAGATCCTGATTTGGCTACTGAGACACGCAGCCTGAACAGCTGTCTGACATGGGACTTTAGCCATTGGCACAAAAAATTTTGCTTGAGTAGTTTTGCCTCCCAAACTTACTATACCAAGGCACTATGTGTTTTGAGACACCCATCTGGAGATAAAACAATCAGATGAGGTTTGTTCTTCCTCATCTAGTGGTTGTCTAGGTAGACCTTGAGCAAGCTAACACTTTAGGGCTTGGCCACCAACCTCACTGGTGTAAAATATCCTGTGCAAGGCTGTGTCAGAAGTACCCTGCTGTTCAACATTGCCAATATAGTCATTTCTCTGTTAGTAACTGGCACATTGCTCTGTGCAGTGGGCTCTGAATCCTGGGCAAAAAGGTGCTGTCTAACACCAGATCTTATTCAGGCAAATTTCACACCTCACCTGAATGATGTTTTTCCCCAGCATTCAGGGTTTCCTGGAACAGCTGTAAAATGGCACTTGCCAGAAGTCCCTACAGCAGCCTATTTATGTTTTGAGCAGGGGTGTAATAAAATTTACAGTATATCTGACTGGCAAAAAACTGTGAATAAGTGGACACTCAGTGCTCTGTACCTACCTTCAGCAGATCACCAGATATGACTGCCTGTAAAAGTGCTACAAAAGACAAAAAGAAAACTGATGTCAGGCAGAAAACATTATGCATACAGCTTCATAGCTGAGGACATAGCTCACAGCATGTGCAAGTTAAGACTAACATCCCTCAGTCCATTTGCATTCTCATATAGTACCAAAACCAGTGCAAACCCTGCACTGACACATGTTGGAAAGGCAGAAAAAAACCCATGGTGATGAAAGCCATATGGACATCAAGCCATCATTTCCAAGGCTGTCATGGAACTGCAGGCTTCTGTTTGAATTTTTCACTTGAGACACTTCTGAGGCCTTTCAACAGTGTCCACAATGTGGACAAGGTCAAGTCCCCAGCACCAGAACCATCATTGAAAATACCAATGTTATCTGCACAGAGAACCTGAAACTATCTACAGACCTGTCAGACTTTGTCGTACTGAGGGTGGAGTGGTCAGTCAGTCCCCAATACACTGAGAATCCCAAAGTGCAGATGATTGAGTGACATGAGAGGAATTTCTTAACTATTACTTCTATTACAAAAACATTTTGAGATGCCAGAGGGGAGCAAGTCCCCTGGGTCTGGCAGGCAGGGTCGAAGACAGAGCAAGAGCCAGTCCTCACCTTGTCAGCCTTTGTATTTTAAAGAGACACAGAAGGAAAAAGAGACAAAGTGGACAAAGGCTCACAACAAGGCAGGATAGAGCTGCAAACAGCTGTGAGCTTCTCACTACCCCTTACTGTCTGCCCTGAGCCTGTTAAAAAACAGAAGGAAGGTAAAAGCCTGGGACACTCTATTGTCCAGAGAAGCTGTTACAAACCTATCACTATGTAACTATCTCCTTTTCTCCTCCTTTTCCTTGTCATGATAGATATTGTAAAAAACAACGAGGAATAATCTTTCTGAGAAAGCACTTAGGTGGTTTTCATCTTACTAAGCACTAGATGTCTGCCTCAACTCATAATTTTCCTAGAGTGTCGAAGCCCATTTCTATCTTTGCATCTAGGCAGTGCAAATTAAGCATTTGCTCAAGTGCCATCCTTGATAAAGATGCCAAAAGTTCAAGTGAGCAAGAACAAGGCAGGAAAGAGAACCAGAGTATAGCCTTTCCTCTGAAAATAACACACAGGAAGCAACACAGTGGGAATTCCGTGATGAGCTTGCTACGCCCTCAGAAATGACAAGGCATCCAAGCTAAACACTGCAGAAGAGGAACGATGTTCAAAGGCAACTCAACAAATGTCCCTTTCTTTGAAAACACCTGGGGCTATGTGGCTTTCTGGTCTCAGTAATGCCTCAAGCCCTGGCCATGCAGCAGTGGGAAAAGCAAAACCCTAGTCCAGCTAAGTTCTACCTTGAGGAAGAAGTAGCAGCAATTCTTGCAACTTTAGATTTAGGGCAGTTTTTCAGTGGCCACGAGTTAAACTAAATCCTAAAAATCCCCCTGGCATCTGTGAGAGCAAGGACACATATATCTTAGGAATGGAAGGAGGCAAACACCAGCAGGTAAGAGCTAGAAAATTCTTCAGTTTTTATTTTCAATGGGTTACATCCTTCTTTTTTTCCCACAATAGTTCTAACAGTTGGTCAGCCCAAATTAATAGCAGAGCAGAATTTAACTCATGTAATTTGCTATTTCCCTCTTTTTTTTTTTGTTTTTGTTCAATCTGGTCCCACTGACACCTTTATCCTTTAGGCTACTGCAGTCTGAACTTGTATAAATATTTTGCACTCCTTGCATGTGAAAATCAAATGAACTGGTGACATGAGGTTTTTATTGTTTTCTACATCCATTTTCTTAAGACACAGCTTCCCTGAAGTCACTTTCCTAAGAGGCAGTGATACATTATCTTATGCAAGCCACGCCAAAGATTACAGCTCAAAAAAAAAAAAAACAGGAGAGAGAGCTATGATTCTATGAAAAGCCTGACAAGATGTGAAAAATCTTCTACACCAAATATCCATAATCAGAACTGGTCTGGTGATAAGTCTATTAGGATAAAGTAGCTCTAAAACAAATTCAACATAATTAGACCAATCTTTTCATCTCTTTCCTAAGCCTCAAATCCAGCAAAGCATTTAGGCAAGTGCTTAGCTTTGAGCTAATTACATTCTTTTCACGCCAAGTCTACCTGCACTCTTAAAATTAAGTGCTTTGCTAGAGTAGAACCTGTTGGATAAATGAATACATTACAGATCAACAAAGCCAGCTGGCATAACAAGAGGTTAGACTACAGTAAAATAATTCAGAGCTGTACACCCCAACACAGGAAGCTTTACAAGCTATTGAGCTAGAAATGGAGAAAGGTTCTTTAGAATCAGGAGCAGGTTTACATAAATATGTGAATATTGCTTAGCCCACTAACCCCATAAACTCAAATGAGACTGCTGGGCATACTAAGGAGGAGGAGGGTGAAGATGGCAAAAATCACCTGGTTGTTAAAGAGGTGGTGAAGCAAGCAAGCAGATGGCATTGACAAGACAGAGCAGACTAAGAAGTTGGAGAAAAATGCTGTTAACATGCAATGCCAGGCTAGCTTCAAATTAGAAACATTAAAGTGAGAATTGTTTTATTTCTTCTAAGCAACACTGCACCATTGGTGTAATGTATAAAACTAACTGTGCCACTCTTTTTTCATATATAATACACCTTCAGGTCTTAAAAATGTCTCAAAATTTACTTGATTTAATTAATATTTTAATCAAGTAATTTTTTTTCTCAATTTCTCCTAGGAAAAGCATTTTTCATTACTAATAGGAGTGTTTTATTACCTTTCATATTTATTTAGCAAGTAGCTTTATTGCTGATGAAAGGTGACAGCTTGGCAAAACTGGAGACAGGAGTGCTCTGTTCATGTATTGAGGAAGCACTCAGTGCCCAGGCTGGCTCCTCAGCAAAGCTCTAACTACCCAACTTAGAAAATAATCTTCATATAAAATAAAATAAAATAAAATAAAATAAAATAAAATAAAATAAAATAAAATAAAATAAAATAAAATAGAAAACAAACAAAAAAATCACCCTAGCCAGGCCTGTCAGCAAACAAACAAAATAAGATTAGCAAAAAAACACCAAAAAAACACCCACTCCAAAACAACCTCTCCTCACAAACACACACCTGACTTATAAATTATTATTGAGCAGATACAAGTGGATAATGCACCAACAGAAAAAAGCCATGTTGAAAGGCTGCTAATTGAATTGTGGTAATGCTGCAAGCTAATGCAGCTTGAGACACAGGATAAACAACTACTAGTACACACTCATGCTGAAAATAATACTTTTTCTAGGGCATATATCACTTATCTAATTTCTATGTTAGTGTTCATTGTTTCTATTGGAAACAGCTATTTTTATTTCATATTCTAAAAATCTATGTTAATGTCACTAAGTTATAACAAACATTTTTGTTTCCCAGACAAAATTAATTCTGAAGTAATAGTTGCTCTCTGGCTCTGCATGTGAAGCAAGCAGCATTAAAACAGTGCTGCAAAGTCAGTCGTGAAATGCTGAGCATCAGAGAAAGAAGGAGTGAAGCATTCACACTCCGTAACTTCAGAGGCTGCAAGATGCCTGTGAGGCCTCACAGGGTGCTTGTATGGTCAAAATAAAAGATAACTCTCCATAGAAAATAACCTGGTTTGCCCTGCAACAGTTCATGTTGTGCTCCGCAGACTAAAGAAGCTCTAGAGAAAATGACCTCCAACTTGCAGCACCTAAATTAAGAGTTGAACTAAGACAGAGAGGGGATCCTTCACAATGGCATCATTTCAGGAGACATGTCTGATCACCTCTAGAAATGATAACCAAGCAAGGGCAAAATGGGAGGTCTTCTTTGAAGGTTTTCCAAGGGGTGATACGCCTAACACCAGGCAATGCTCACAGTCTTGGAAATTTTAGTCCTTCAGATACTCTACAGACACAGAATGAGGATGTCTCATAAATGTAAGGGCTAACAAAGACCCACGACTGCAGCACATCAGAAGAATACAGCAGGAGAGGGGCAGAAGTCATCACCATCATCTCACTCATTTCAAAAGCCATGAAAATTCTCAGAAGTATCACAAGAAAGGAAAAAGCCCAAACTACCCCTTCCTGTATGCCCTGCAGAAAAATTTTCTCCTCATCCCAAAGCTGCTGATCAGCCTAACACCAAGGACAGCCACGGGGCTCATCGCCAGGTTACTATCACACCAGAAACTTCGCTGCTAAAACACTTTCAGAAAGAACATGAAGAAAAAAATTCTTATAAAATCTCATAAGTAACATCTTAGGATCACAAGGTTCATTGCTTGAAGTAGGTTAACATGGACGGTATTAAGTCGGTTGAATAATCGTTAGTGAAACAGTAAGAGGAGATGGTCTGCACTGGAAAGAATATCAAAGAACAGGGTAGTTCTACAGCCTGCCACTGTCAGCAGTACAGGGGTAATGTGCCTTTTCACTTGAGTAAAAGTTATTCATAAACCATGAGTATCCTCCAGATTTTATTAGTCAGATTGCACACCTGATCTGACTCTTTCAATGCTATATTTGAACCCACTGCTTCTGTACCAACTAAGCCACAGGGAATGCTGATAAAAATGTACAGCAACTTTGAAGTTTTCAACATTGAGAAGCAATTCTTTAGTGAAGATCTAAAAATTGTGACTGAAGGAACCAGAATTATTTAAAACTATGATATAAAGTGCAAGTACCACACCAAGGAGTTGGCCCATTCATTATTAAAATGAATGCAATTATAGACCCATGAATGAAATGCACTGTGACAGCAGAGTATTATTTGTAATAATGCATCCTACCATGAGTTTAAAAATACCAGGGTATGAATATATCTAATCAGAGTATGACAATATTCAAGCACATGGGAAATTATGGCAGAATTCAGCTACCATAACTCAAGACCTGGTTGGAGGAGGGTGCTTTGACCAAACTGATTTGGTGGGTGGCATCCCTGTCCATGGCAGGCGAGTTGGAACTAGGTGTTCTTGAAGGTTTCCAATCCAAATCATTCTCTGATTCTCTGATCTCAAGCAGAATTAGGGCTCATAAAACCTTTAGCTCTTTCAAAAGACACAATAAAACAGCTGATAATCTGAAGTGATCAGCTCCTTGCAGAAACTTCATTTAACAAACAATGTCTGCATCTGTCCAGCCCTTTCTAAGACAAGTCTAATGCACTGATTCAGCATTTGGAGTTGATAAGCCATCAGTATTTCAGCACTGAATGCTTCTTACTAGTTGGAGGCAGCTAATAAAAATCTAAGAGCTTTGGTGTGAAGCGCCCAGAATTTGAGCATCAGTGTTCACCACCAGCTCCTGCTAGAGTGCTCAGGGGAGCTCTTGAGGAATATCTCATAAAATACTGCCTCTTTCAGACCTTGTAGAGCTGATAATGAAGAAGAAACTATAGGAGAAGGTGACATCATCAGATTTTGAGAGTTATTAAACTTAACTTGGACTATGATTAGCTTTCAGAACATTTCCAACCCTTTATTGCTGTTAGTGTCTTTCTGTATTTCATAGAGTCAGAAATTTAAAGTAATTACTGTTTTACACATTGAGAAGTTAAAAGCTGACCCCGATTAGAAGAGTACTTTTACACAGTTGGAGTCTTCTGAGCTGTTAAAGATCAGCATTATAGAAAAGATAACAAAGGAAGCCCTCAGGGTTTATTTTTCACCAGTTTTACAGAAATCAATAATAACTTCTATTTCACTCACTCCAAAAGCTATGCCCTCAGAAGGCTGGGGTCCATATAGATTATCATTCAGAAATACACTCTTTTCTCTATAAACAACAATTTGCTCATAAAAGCTTTATGACAAACTGATAGTAATATAACTTACCCAGAAATGTACAGAACTGATTTTTTTTCTACTCTAGCCCTGATCTTCAGCCTTGACCTGCAGATGAAAGGGGGGCAGGGGGGGACCACAGGGAATTGCTTTGTGGATTACTTCCCTTCTGAGAGGACTGTGAGAAACAGGCACCTAAGATAAAGAGCAGTGAGTTCACTTGGTATTTCTGAAGGGCCTGCCAGTCCCATAGAACAGTTTTAAGGATCCATGAAGAGAAGTTGCAAATCTCTGCACTTGAGCTTTTACAAAAACTTTACCTCTTTCCAACATTTTATCTGCCTTTAAAGCTACAGAAAGAAACACAAACTACCTATAAAATACACATGCCAGACTGTCTACATAACTGAGAAATTAAATTACAAAACTATTAATGCTTTGTTGGAATAACTGTGAGCTCACAGGTCTTTGATCTACAGACAATCTCAAGTCTCACCAAAGCTGATGATTCTAAAATATTTCCTTTGAAGATAAGCTGACTGAAAGGAGCAATTAAATTTTTCTTCATGTATTTTATGCACTTGCAAGCGGTGGAAGTGACAACTGAGGACCATGAAAAAATTAAACAGAAGTTAAACCTTGCAGGTTAAGGGGTCCTCTAGATGCTGGGAAAAAAAAAAATCCAGAAATAAATGGTAAAATCACTTTTTCCTGTATTCATTGAAAAAGTGCTTTACATCAAATAGGGAATGGAAAAAGGTTTCTGAACTTGCTGGAGTTCTACCCCAGCCCAAAGACCGCATGAGAAGCATGATGGAAATACGACAAAAAAATACATGCAGTTTAGAGGTTTCCTGCCAAATCATAATATCCCTTGTGCTGAGTAAAGCAAAGACTCGTAGATTCTTAATTTTTTTCCAAAATGTATCTGTTTGCTGCCACTGTCCTAAAGAAATTGGTGTTAAACAAGGGCTCTCCACAGGTTTTCAGATTCACAAAAGTCTTGGGCTTCTGATGGAAACTGTAGGCAATGCCACCAGTCCAGACAACTCACAACAGCTCTGCTGTGAGGCACTGTTTCTGTGGAAGACAGCAGAATAAAGAGTCTGAGCTCAAAGTACTCCCAAGAGCCCAAGAGAACTGACAGTGCAGCAACCTGCTGCAGCCCAGAGCTCAGGAGCACATCAGCTGAGCAGCAGGCAGACACACACACCTCCTCAGCAAGAGGAATGTCAGGAAGGCCTTCACCCACTGTCCTGAGCTCCTTCATCTGGACAGGAAAATGTGCATAAGCACACATCCTCTGGTGGTTTGAGAGAGACACTTCTGAAGTATGCTGTCCCTCTGAATAAGTCATGCCTCAATAACATCTATTTCTAGGATTGCACAAAGAGGTAGAAAACCCTCAAAAATATTTGAGGGCTGTCCTTTGGTTACAAAAGCACTGCATCCCGTGCAGATTTAGAGAACTGACAGTTTTGATTGCACCTGTTTGTCTAACTTGCAAATGAGAAAAAAATTTAACAAGTAAAAAAAATCAATCATTACTCAGATGGCTACAAATATGCATTATAAACTTCTACCTTTTAAGAATTTTCAATTCAAACAACTGCACCAAAAAACTGGTAAGAGAGAAGGAATGGGGGGAAAAAAGGCAAAAATAGCCACACATGCTTGCTGAAGGGAAAGAAAGGCTAAATTCTCACTTACACAGAAGTCCCTTCATACAACTCTGGCAGGATAAAGAGGCTTTCAAGCAGATGTAAATTACACTCAAGCTGCCTTTAAAGCCCTATTTTCACCCAGGCTGGTTTAAAGCTACTTTGATGCCAATTAGAGTCCAACCTGAATTGTTTATGTGGCACTATTGCAAAGCTGAGAGTGCAGTTGATAGGTAGGAGTGGAAGTATTCAGACCCTAGTGTTAAACTTCTGCTGCATAGACCATTTAACTCAGATTTCCAAAAGGAAAGGATGGTTTAAAAAAAAAAAAGGACTTCCTTTGTAAATAGATCAGAACTCCAAAGAACAGTCGCAGATAAACTAAGCACCATCTGGCTCACATCATCACTTTTTTGCCTTAATTTTAAATTTCCACCATTTTTATTTTTAAGGCAAGGCAACAATTAATGTCATTCTCAGGAGTGATGCAGTGGAATAAAATTGTCTGTGATGAAGGGAGAACACAAGGCAGGGAAGACTTTGGCTGACTAATGCAGTAAATTTATCAATAGAGTGGCACTACCTTGGCAGAAAGAGAATTCTAGGTAAAATAATTAAGAGTGGTTTATTTTCAATTTAAAAATAAATAGGACAGCAAAAAAAGAAGCATTGTGGGCCACACTATTTCTCTTCTCTGGCTTTGTGGACCATTGTCATCATGGGCACTCTTAGTACACTCTCTTCACGTTTTTGCCACTGCAGCACTGGCTGCAGTGCCTTTGCCTGGCAATATCCAAGTAACCCTTCCTCAAAAAGTTAGGGTTTCACAGCAGGACTAAATCATCCAAAATTCAGCTCAAGAATGTTTTTTCTAGCCAAGTTCTTCAGTGGGTGAAGTGATTGCCACTCTTATCTGACCAGGAGCAACCTCCATTAGAAAAAAAAAAAAAAAAAAACCAAAATCCAAGTAGTTTGCAAGGTTACCCAGAGCTTCTGCTTGAAAACAAGCACTCTGATTCAGACAACATATTCCTTACTCATACTTCCTCCAGAGGGGAAAGGGATAATGGCAGTGGCCATTGTGAAATAAAGATTTCTCTGTTTTCATCTATTACTGATTCAGATGCTCACATCTGCCAGATATCTCCCTCTCAGCTGCCTGCTGACCCCTCAGGCTGCCTGGATATGCTGAGAGGTGGGGTGTAGGCACTTGTTAAAGGTTTTATCCAGAAAAGACCTCCCTCAGCCCTAGATAGGTGCTGTCACAGAATGCTCTCTCTTGCCAGGGGTACCTTGGCTCTGCATCTATACCAGCCTCTGCTGAGCTGAGAAGCAAATGAACAAACCCAGAGCAGATCCCCAAGGCATCATTGGCTCAGCTGGCCACAGACACTTTCCAAACACTATCCAGGAGGGTTTTCTTCCCAAAGTTGCTAATTAATCAAAATAAATGCCTGCAGTCAGGAGCCTCCCTCCAACCCCTCCCATACTCTCTTTAATTTGAACAGAGAAAGCATTCCAAGACACCTCAATTTGTTGCTGGGTAAACAGCTGCAGCATCACCATGAAGAATGCAGCGTCTCCTCTCTCTCTTTTGAAAACAGAGGCGTACAAAATAACTATTAATTTTTCGATCTTTATTTTTTTTAATTCTACCAATACTGATTTGGATTCATCTGCAGCACTGCTCATCCTTTTAATCACTATTACAGACTGCTTCAAAACTCTATAGAGGAGAACTGCTCTTTGCAGACTGTGACTGTCAAGACTACTGGAGTTTGGCTCCAGAGAGAAGAAAGGAGGCTGATAGAGTCAAGTCTCTGTTCCCACAGGTCACCATGGGCAACAGGAAATCCCAACCATTGGAGGTTCCAGGAAGTGTTATTGCTTCTTGCACTATTTTCTGGTACTCCTACAACCATCTTCCTCCTTGCATGTGTTTAGATTTCCTCTCTTTATCGGAGCAGATGGCACTGGAGCAAATTCTGTAGTGTACAGTACATTCTGCCTCCAAGGCAGGAGCAGATACTGCATTGCAAACCATTTTCCTGTGTGGGATGGAGCCACCACTGCCTCCCATGCACCCATGATCAGTCCCTTCCTTATAATTCAGAGAGCAGCTCTCTCTGTTCAGAGGGATATCCAGAGACAGAACTATACCTCCCACCTAAAACTTCCAGTTTAAACCCATGCCAAGCAATCCCTGCAGAAATGTTTTTTTAATAGAGACTAATTTAGAAGTCAACATTATAAATTCACTTCACTTTTAATGTACTCTACACAAATTCCTCCTAGATGTAGGATATCTAGGCTGGATGACTCCAAGTCATGGAGTGACTCCATGGCATGAAGCCAGCATCTGGCAGAATCTGAAAGACCTTGGAGTGTTGCTACTTGTCTTTTCAAGCAGAACTCCCGGCCTTTATCTTAATCCCTAATATAATATTATTACTTTGTAATAACTAACTGTCTTCAAAATTGCTCCATTGAATTTATTTCCTTCTTGTCTTAATTTCTCAGTTGTCCCCTATTCCCTCATGAATTTTGAATCTATTACACACAATGCCCCAAAACCACAAACCTCAAATCCCAGAAATTATGCTGATGCAGCAAAACCCCTTCTGCTGGAAGCAAACGAGACAAAAAGCCCAATTTCGCTGGTTTATAGAGGAATGAGTAGGAGAGCAGTGACATAAATATTTGAAACCTCTTGTCTCCTGATCAGAATGCAAGTCAGATGTGTAAGGATTAAACTCTGGTTGACTGCTACTTGAGGTGCATTAGTATAGCTACTTAAAGCTGAGTAATTCCATCAAAGGCAAGGTTCCTCTGTTTGAAGTTAGACACACAAATATTGAGCAGTGTCAGCTCCATGTTGCCATGACATGAATAACACACTTATGTCCCTACACCATTAATAGCAGCACTCAAGAGTTTGCTGGGTTTTTTTCAGAATACTTGAAATGGAAATAGAACTCATTGTACTCTTTTTATGGCCATTTCCTTCAATCGCTTGCATGATGATGAAGATCGACTCAAACATACCAGGTAAACAAAGAACAGTAGAGAGAACCTAACTTTGGCCAGATGAAACTACAGATATGAATATTTAATGCAGATTTCTGCAGGGTGGCTGTAAATAGGGGTGGGCAGGGCATGATCCAGTGTGCAGCAGTAGCTGCACCAGGGCCTACCTGACTGAACAGGTCATCCTTCAGAGTCATCAATCCCTTGTCAGTATGTTTTAGGATTTACTTGGCTTGTATCATTTTGTCAATCAACTAGAGTGTTCCAGGTTAAGGATTTTGTCTACATCTTTTGTTAATTAAAAAACTAAAAAAGAAGATGATGGATTTCACTCTTTAGTTATCTATTTCCTAGCTACCTGTACCAAAAACAAAGTCACACACCTTAAGAGGCTTTGGGTATTTTTTTCTTTTGAAGTTTGGGATTTTCTAGCAGTGCTCTTTCCCTTTCTGTGCCAATTAAAATGGCTCTGTTTTGTAACTGATAAAGGTGCCTTTAGCACGTGTCCACAACAAGGAGCATTGTGTGCAGTTACAATTGTTCAATAGATGCCCAGTCCCAGACAGATGGTGCTTTATCTTCACCCTCTTGTCAAGATAGCATAATGCATTGTCCTGTTGGGGATTAATGGAAGTGACACTCACATGAGATGCTAATTCTGGTACAAGTCTGTTAGAGAACCACAGATGCTACAGCTGCTGTTTCCCCCTAGTCCTTGAAGCAGTCAGTCCACACTGGAGCAGAAGCAGGACATTCAGAAACCAAGGTGAGGAGCACAATGCAAAAATCTACGCAGAATGCAACCTTGTGGTCAATGGGAAAGAGTCATATATAAAGCAAGAAGAGGATGATAAAAAACCCCCCAGAGAAACAGTAGAAGAAAAAGTGAAAACTGAATATTAAAGCAGACAAAACAAAGATCAGGAACCAAGAGGGAGATTAAGATAAAAGATCCAACCCTACAGAGAATGAACCTTTCCTCAGTAATGATCAACATATCTCATCATCAGAAAATCAGCACTAGAATGGTGTCCATAATGGGGAAGAGCAGCTGTAACACAGGACAGAATGAAGGCACAGTGAAGGTACATTATTCCACTCTTGGATCTTTCCTCACTATGCAGGCCAAAGCATTATTGTCTTATTAAAAAAAAATTGTTCAGCATATGGAATAGGTAAACAGTTGAGTGCCGATTATTAATGAAGATATAAGTCCCCAAACTGATTCCAAGATACATACTCCAAGAACAATATGCCAGGAGACATCTGCATAAACACTGTAAAAGACAGGCAATTGAGAGATAAGTTTTCAGCTCTCTCATGGACCTACTTTTTTGTTTAGATAAGAGATTTGAGATCTAAGGCTAACTTGAGATGCCTCCACACATGAAGTCTCAGTGGACTGAGAACCTTCTAGACTCTAAAGAGCTTATGCTGCAGCACTTTTATCACATTTTCTTTTTTGTACTGTGCCTATTTATCATGGTCTGTAGTTGGCATAGTGGAATAGAAGAAATCCAAGTACTGGACCCTTCTTTCTGAAAAGTCACTGGAGAATGGGAAATCTTCTGTGCTTGAGAGAAGCTCCTACATATTTGTATGGATGACAAACCTAGTTAGATACTCCATGGAACCAAAACTTTTAATAACTGGCACTATCATGTCACTAATTGGTCAAGACCTTTCACTCTGCATTTCAGAAGAGGTTGCTTGTGAGATAAAGGGAAGAAAGGCAAGGAAGAAGAGGCTATTCAGAGATTGTGATCAAATCTGAAAAGCCAAACCCCGGCAGCAGATGGTAGATGGCAAACAGAAAGGTTTTGTGAAAAACTAGAATAGTATAAAAATAGTGGAAAGAAGGAAAGCATTCTGACAGCATGAAATACTAACCTTTACAGATACACAAGGAAATGCATATACACCGTCTGTTGCTCCATTAATAGATAAAGATGAAGCAATAGAGTAAGTGCAAGGGAAATCAAATAGCAAGGGCAGCCTATCACTAATATGTTTATGCACTGAGATGCAGCTTGAATCCAGGTCCTGAAATAGTATATTAGACCATAATGATTTCAAATCTCTTCTGAGAGTTGAAGACATGAGGTATTCTGTTAACTTCTCACAAGTGTCCTGTACTGCATAATAGGAGCTGTGGTCATGGTAAAAAGCAGATGAACTATTAAACAGGAAAACTCCATCTGGTTCACAAAATCAATGAGCTGTAAATCATAAAAATCTAATGCTGCACACCAGGAAATTAAACCTATATACTTCTGCCAGTCTCATGCTTTTATTTGTCACAGGATCTGCTGCTGCCAGGCACTGGAAATGGACTAATGGGTCAGATATATCTTTGCTCTTGCATGTTTGTTCATTTTTATGGCTTTCTTTACAACTTTTGTTACTGAGAAAGGACTCGCCAAGGAGATGGACAAGAGTTTATTAATGACAATATGTTTGACATCCATTATACTGGACTGAAAACCTTGGCTGGAGCCAAGGACAATGTAGGTTGATACCTAACTAGTCACTCCACACTCCAAGTGAACATAGTTCAGTGACACACTTCCAGGCTCAGACCTCCTTACACCTCCGTTTGCAATGGTCCTTACTATTCCCATCTGGACCTTTCTTGAGTAATGCTTATGGTAATGGCCAGAAAATGTTCTGATTGTGTGACTGCATACAAATTGGATGTCAGAAGAAAACAGATATTTCTTTTTTGGACTAAAATAGTATTCCCAGTTCAGAGCCACATGATGAACTTTTGCCTCTCAGTCAATCTCCTTTTTTTGTTCCTCATTCCTTATGCAACTCTGGCAGTGCAATTACCACTCCTTCACAGTATGTCCCTGGATTTTAGGGACATATATTCATGTACTGTAGATGGACTTAAGTTTGCCATGTTATTAAGCAGCTGGTCACCACAAATTCCCTCTTTAGTCTATTGGGAAAGATCATATCCTTCAACTCTCCCTCACAGAAAGAATACAGACATAACCTGCAAATCCTGATACTCAAGTTGTGACATTTTTCCATATGGAAGAGCCTAGCTGCACTAAATTCCATACTGTCCTACTAAACTGACTTTACTGGCAGCCCAAGATAATGACTATTCAAGCCTTTAAAATACAGTGCACTCTCCTATCAGTGACAAAGATGTCTTATGAGAGGCATAAAATATTTCTTGACAAAAAACTTGTTCCGTCCTTTAAGCCACACATCATTTTCCACAGGTGAAGCTCCACACAGTTGGATTAATAAACTGTAAACTCCTGCAATAGTTTCATTTGATTAAGCAAGATCCATTTTACAAATAACTCAACAAACTTCTGCCAGTTCCAATTAAACTAACTAAATGATCAAGCACTTAATGTCTAGGGGTGAACAAAGTTTCATTAACATCAAAGTTTCATTTTTATAAAAAGCATTTTTCTTCACTACAACTGAGTTAAAACAGAGCTTATTCACTAGCCTTCGGTCTCATTTTTAATATGCTGTTTGTATCTATAAGACAGATCTTACCTTGATCTTCTGAAGAAACCGGTGACCTGAAATAAAACAACAAAATCCAGTCAACCTTTGGTAAAAAAAGGTCACAAGTAAACTTCAGTCTCAGACTGGAGAATGGGATATGGAGTAATTTGAAGCTTTTATTCTTTATTCCTTAGAAGAAAGAACTGAAAAGCATCTGACAGAAAAAAAGAAAAAAGAAGTAGAGCAGAACAGACCATATAGCAGCAGATTCTGCAGGCCAGAGTGACCATATGGAGCCATCTCCGTGAGGACTGATGCCAAGGCTGTCTGTAGATACTTGGCAGAAACTCATCTGCTACTGCCACTGCCAGGAAAAAACCTCACAACTAGAGGTGGTCAAGGAAATTACGTCTTGGCAGGAACTCATAGGCATTACCGTGGCCATTTTTTTTGCCATAAATCAATGTAGTGGTTATCATAAAACAACGGTCATAATTAATAACAATTCATACCATCTTCACAAAAGTAACACAACACATTAAAAAAAAAAAAAAAAAAAAAAAAGGTCTGGACAAATTTAAGTACAGAAAAAAGCAACCTGACAGCAGCAACAGAAGAGTTATAGGATATCCTAACCTGTGGATTAGGACTCTGATAATTCCCTAAGAGAGGGAAGAGATATAAAACACAGGTGACCTCTTAGTGTCCCTGCTGATAAAGAGAAGAACCCCAGTGAATTCCTGGGATTTTTGTCACAGTTCCCATCACACTCCTCATGGTTTTGGTCAGAACAAAAGAACACAGAAGTACTGGCCCTCCATTTTTGTCTTTGCTGCAGTAGCATGGCTTAGCAAAACTGAGGCTAACCATGGAGCTGGATCTGGGATGTACCTTCATTATTTAGACCTGGCTGACAGCTCACAGTCCAGTGAACTGGACCACTCCTCAGCACTTGCCCAGCACAGATTTCAGTTTCATACACAGCCTTCCCATCCAAGGGTTTGTTCTTGCAGTAACAATGAATTTGTTCCTGCAGTGAGTGGGGCAACCCATGTTTCCTTTCCAAGATATTTAATTTCACAACAATGTACAAAAATAACAAATTAGAAAAGATTTAAAAATGTTTGTGTTGCCAGCAAACAGATCAAAGCCAACATAAGAAAACAGCCGCAGAAGGGTGAAGGGAAAAGAAGGAACAAAGGGGAAAAGAGCACATGTATATTTAACTGAGTCAGCAGGGGCTGAGGGCTGGAGGGGGGAAAAGAGGTGAAGGAACTCTGGGTTAGAGGAATAAAGGAGCTGAGGAAGGAACCATGATCACATTTCATAACAAGGGTTTGAAAATGAAGGTTGAGGGATTATAGAACATCAGAAGCAGATATGCAAATACATAGATGCAAACAGGAAAAATCAAAAGAAAAGAAGGAAGCTTTCCTGCCAAAGTATGTAAATTTTTTTGCTCTAAAATAGAGAGAGATTTGCAAATAAGGAGAGGAAAGAGTTAGAGCACAGCTGGAGCAATGGTCACTGTGAAAGGAAAAAAAACCTGATTGCCTAATTGGGATTCTGGCTGCACAAGAGACCAATGTGTCTGTATGGATCAGAATTAATTAATCCTCTACTCCCATTAAAGGCTCTGATTGCTGCTGCACATCCTAAGCATGCATCCTGCTCTGCTACCAGCCAGGCCAGCTCTGCCCTCACCCTTCAGCCATGTGTGTGGAAATACAGCAGGTAACCCAAAGGATTTAGCAGGCACCACTAGAACTGTCCTGCTTTGACCAGTTTGTTACAGACTTCTGTCCTTAACTCCTAGCAGAATCCCTTCTGAAGATCAAAACCCACTGCACTTTCTAAAAGGTTAAACAACACAGAATGGGTCATGTCAAGGGGTGAAAAATTTTAGATACTTGAAAATATTTTTACATGCAAGGGTCATGCAAGGTTTCTTGGCTCATGTATCCTGATTCTCCACCCACTGCTAATGCAGTATTCCACTGCATCAGCAGAATTTATTCCTTTGTTTTGTTTCTTAATTGCCCCGTTTCATCACCTTTCAGTTCTTTATTTGAAACAATAAAATAAACAATACAGATTATCCTATAATTTGGCTCTTTTTATGCTTGGTAAAACAGATATCATCAGTTCCTTAGAGCATCAACAACAGAAGAGACACTATTACAATACCAATGCCCTCTCAGTTAAAACATTGATTGAAGGAAAGGATAAAAAATATGTTTATGCATATTTTGTGTGCCTAGAATTATTATCTATTTTTCAAAATATTACTACCTTTTTGCTTTATTGCATGCCTCAAGTACAGTGTTTGTAAGAAATTTAACATTACTACTGATACTACTAACAGTGCTTTTATTTGAAAGGATCCATCAAGTAACTGTGTAGCCTGGTATCCTGAGAAAATAAGGTTTATATAACCCTATTTATATCAGTTCCATCAGGTTCTTATCAGCATTTTGATGTGCACACATGCACCTCTCTGTCTCACCCTGACAAACTCTGAGCTTGTTGGCTCATTTCATCCCGTGTAAGTTGACAGAGAGTCAATTCCTGCTTTCACACAGCAGGAAACAAAAGAGCACAAGCTCAACTTTTCTGACATAGCAGCAAAGCCACAAAGGTTTTGAATATCCCAGCCACAGGAAAAGCCTCCATGAGAGCTTCCACCACTGGAGATACCAAAGGCTCAACCACAAGAAAGGCTGAAGAAGCCCACTTCCTTTGTTCCAGTACTGACATGAACTATTTTGGCAAAGAGCGGAGAGGACTTTCAGCATCCTCCTACAATTCCAGGCCATACATTTTAGCAAGGGGAGGCATTCCTAACTGCTCAAGTCCTGTCCTAACTACACCAAGGGGAGTCTTGTTCATAGTTATGATGGAAGGAAATGAGACTGTGGAAACCTCCACACTAACTAGAATTGGGCATTTCATGCACTGACTCTTCCACCCCATGCTTATGACAGGCTCTGAGGGAGGAAAGAGAGAAAGCCTAATGACCTGCTCTAAACCACATACACTCACTCCACAGCCACAGGGGGCTTTCCTCACAGGGAAAAAAAATCCAGTAGATGCTCATATTTCCGGTCACACATCTTTCTCTCAGGTCTGTAAGAAGTGTGAGAGAGATGCTGTGGCAGCACTGGTCACCAGACAGGTGCTCCAAGAAGGGAGGATTCTCATCTGCTAAGATCCACACAGGAACCATCTGTCTAGTGCCTGTCAGCTACCCTCCCAGTATGATCCTGGCTATGTGTTTTGCTGTCATATAAGAAGCAAGTTATCATCTTCACAGCCTCCATGCCTTAAAAAAATTAGAGGCAAGTCAGAGATACTTCAGGAAGACTAATAGACTGTCAAGATCAGTGGTCTCACCTGGGTCAAAACACTTTGCCAAATGACATCTTGAAGAGATTTTCATTTGGTTAAACAAAACAGAAAAAAATCTTCAGGAAAAGGTTCAGGCACTGCAATATCCTGTTCTTGGCCCTTTCAGAATGGAATAGCTTTTTTCTTTATATATACATATGTACACACATCCACTGGGTTTTTCTTCTGGTTTTATCTTGGTGTAAAATTAACTTGTAGAAAGAAAGGGTCACCATCTTCCCAAGAGAGTAAAGGCAGGCCAGATTGTCTGTAACTGGCTATATTTCCAGAGTCATGAGATTCAATTATCTCTTCTACCAAAAGTGATATTTATTTTTCCATGCTAAATGAACCTGAGGAGCCTGATTTTGCATATTTTTACCAAAGGCTTTAATTTGACTTTCCTCCTGCTCTGGTTTTACAAACAGCTATTGTTGTAGCAGATACTCAAGTAGAGACATTTCTATGATAGGAAAGCAGATCAGAGGGGAGGAAGAGGAAAAGCACATTGTCAAGAAAGGCTTTATCACCTCTCTTTGCTTTCCATGCTGTTCATAGCTCTCCTTTCTTACAGGTCCTGCAGCAGTGTTCTCCTGTTGCAGAGTGGCAAACTCAGCTCAGAGGGATAACAGAGCTTGCAAGCCTCAGCCTGCAAGGGGAAGCTGTGCAAGGTCTGTTCCACCACCCCTCATCCAAGCAAAGCAATACCCTTTGAGCTTAACATAAAATCCACAAGCATCTTCCAGAAATCAAGGTACACATATTTAGAAATGCATTTAAAAACTCATAAGAATTGTGTTAAAAAAATCCTGATCATACATACACTAGATGCATCCAACAAATTGGAATATTTACAGTATTGAAGGCATGAGACCTGCCCACCTAAAACCATGACAGGCCTCCAAGTTCACTGTCTGATCCAAAGCTCACTGGAATTTTTCCACTCACTCTTGCAGCGTTTGGATGGATTGCTGCAGAAGTCTAATCCTCAGTATAGCCAAGGCAGCCCTCAGTATCATACAAGCCTCTCTCAAAGAGCCAAACAGTCAGAGCTGTTTCCAAGTGCACTCTCCAATGTGCAAGCACTAGGTTTGCTCAGCACTAGAGGGGTGGAAGAAGGAATATTCATTTCTAAGGAGGGAAGTGCAGGGAATGTCACAATTTTGAGCCTAGTCAACTGAGACTTAGGAACCTAGAAATATACAGCCAGACTCCAGGAGATGAATTCTAACAAAATTTCAGCAAATGAGTACATTATTCATGAAGACAAAAGCCTCTGGAGAAACAAACTTGGAGCTGTAAAGCAGCTATTTTAATCAATAAATGTGTAGCAGACCATCTGCATCAGACCTATCTAAAACCAGCATTTAATATTTAAAGGCCAAACAGCAATCTCTATGCAGCAATTTTACTGGGGTTTATGACCATCCCACTTTTTTCCTGCTTAAAGGAATGTATTTCTGCAAACTTTCTAATTCAGTCTGACAATAGCTGCCTGTGATGAGGAGAGAGAAAGAGCTGTCAAATTAAACCCATTCCTTCTCATTTTGCAAGTGCACCTCTTCAGAAGACGTGGCATCCCTATTGGGATTTATTCACATATCCCTTAATTGCAAATGAAGAAAAATTTTAGCACATGTAGTATTTTTAAAATATGGGTGAGGAAACCCTCTCATTCAGCAATTTGTATCAAAGCTTCTGTGAGTCCCCTGCAGTCCCAGCTGCAAACAGTATATTGTTTGACTGGTGGAAAGGCAGAACTGCTTGCTTTCCTGGTCCCTGACCAGATAATGCTCAGTTTGGACATCACCATTTTCTGCCATGGCACTTGATGAAAAATGAAACCCTAGGAATTTCTGATGGCTTCCCCACATTTTCGCTTTGACCCTATACATTCCCAGATCAGCATGACCCTCAGAGGCTGGAAAAGTACAGCAAGTTAGCAAGTTTAGCAAAGTGCAGAGTCCTGCACTTCAGGAGGAGTAAACCCATGCAACAATACAGGCTGGGGGTCTAACACCTGAGAACAGCTTTTCAGAAAGGGCACCTGATGTTTGCAGAGCACAAATTTTAACATCTGTCAGCTGAGTTCCCTGTGATAGAAAGGGCCAATGACACACTGAGCTGTATTTGCTAGTGCAGAGCCATAAAGTAGATGGAAGTGATTTTTGACCCTGTACTCAGTGTTTGTGAGACTGGAGAACAAGACAGACATTAAGCTGGACTGAGTTCCAGACAGGGCTGCAGAGATGGTGTGGGCATGGGAGGAGAGGCTATGGAAGCTGGGTTTGCTTAGTAAGAAGAGAAGATTTGGGCAAAATCTAATTGTTGCCTTCAACTACTTAACAGGAAAGTAAAAAGAAGACAAAGTCTGCATGAAGAAAGAAGCAACAGTCACAAGCTGGCACATGGGAATTTCAGATGGGATGTTAGGGGAAAAGATTTTACCATATGGATGATCAAAGAGAAGAACAGGCTGTGTAAAGAGATTGTTGAATCTCCAGTTTTGCAGATATTCAAAACTCATCTGGAAAAGGCTCTGAACTTTATCTAGCTGGACGTTTCTGAATGTTGGTATTAGATGACCTTCAGAGTCCTTCCCAACCCAAGTTTTTTCTGCAGTTCTTTAAGTCTCTCAACAAAACTTTCTGGTTTTACTGCTCCATTTTTCCTGCCATTCTTTCCTCTCAATATTTCTCACTGACAATGGCCATACTGTCTCACACACGTGTGAAAACACTGACCAGCAAACCCCCTGAATCTAAGAAATTCTATTCAAGTTATTTATTAGTATGCAGAAATCTGTTTGGATGTGTCCTGCACCCTGCAATGACAACCTAGAGACAAACACTAGAGAGATTATTCTTTCTTAATCCTGCCAAAGGGAAAGATCAGTATTCCTTCTAGCATCTCAAACTTCCTTCAGCAGTCTCCATCTCTACCTGCATGGCAATCACTGCCTCAGGCTGTTCACGTTCAGTCCAACATACAGGAAGGTATTTGCTGCCTCCTAGGGAAACCAGGGCAGCTCAGATGTGTTCCATGCTGGGTCTCGGGCATATCAGAGTCCCTTACACTGTCACATATCTTTTTTCACTACTGTTTAACTTTTTATCTCTTACCATTCCTCTGTCCACTGTGGAATGTTTTAATGAAGACTTGTAACACCACAATGCAGCTGTACCTGAAGCTGTACTGACACCCAGAGGAGCTGTCTGGGAATTGCTGCTTAAAAAGGGAATAGAAGATTTTATTGCAAAATCAGACATAAACTCAAGTGTGCCTAGCACTAATTTTAAAATAGAGAAGAAGGATACAGAAATTTTCTATGAAATTCATTTTGGATAAGATATTTCTACCTTAAAATATCACCTGAGCAGTCTGGCTTGGTATTTACTTGAAAAAAAAAGTATTTCCAAATAAGCAACAGGATCACTGTAGGATGATCACAGCTTGTTTGGATTTGTTTTTTTAGCTTTTTCTTTTTTTAAATACTTGGTCTTTCTTTCTCTTATCATCACATGGCACCAAAATATCTCAGTGGAATGCAAGAAACTTATTTTGAAGAGGGCCTTATCCCAGCTCCATTGAAATGCTATTCTTCCACTTCCAGACTTTAATTAAATCTTCAAAATCCTCACTGACCTATAGGCACACCTTGTAATGCTTTAGTGAAACAACAACCTGGATGTCAAGGGATTGGATGTTGCTTGACACAGGTCATTATTAAGACCTGGAACAGGAGCTAAAGTGGCTACATTTATGCATTCCTTAACATTCTACACCAAACTAAAAGCATATCTTTTAGCTAACAAAACATCTGCCTTTTCCTCAACAACAAATCAGTGCACTTTTACTTCTTCCAGGAAAGGATTAAAGCAGAGTCCTAACTTTGTTAGGGCTTCAACTTTTATTTAACCCAGGGAAAGAAATCATTTTGCTAAGCACAGTGCCATGACAGCCCCATTTTGAGCACCTCAGGTATAACCTGGTTCGTAAGACACATCTCCACTTGGCCCCCAGGCTAGATGGAACACATCAGCTGCTTGGTGCCTTGAGATACTACCCAAATAATTTTAGGCCACTTTGGGTTTCTAAACAATCCAGAAGCTACCCTAAAGGGTGTGTTTGTTACAACAATGCAAACCAGTCACTTTTGACAAACAGCATTTTGTTCCTGAAGCACATGAATCCCTCAGAAACAGATTTTTGCAATTATGTCAAAAAATAAGTGGCCTGGTTTTCACAAGTGCTAAGCACAAAGAAACCCTCACTTTCCTACCATTTTTTAAAAAAGAATCTAAAAATTTAAAAATCACCTTAGTTAATATGCATAACACACAGATCCTAGGCAGAGCAGAACTGCTGAGCAGTTTACACTCCTGCTATAGACTAATTGATGGAGAACAAAACTTCTATTGGGAGTTTCAAATATGGCTTTTGTGCTGCACTTTTAGAAGTCTGGCACAGAGACAGGAATCTAGGATTCAGGGTTACACTGGCTCCAAGCCACCTCTGGCTGTCTGATTTCAGCTCTTGGCACAATTTAGCCAGGTCCATCTGTCCCTGCTTGCCCATAGGCATCAGCACTGCCAGAACCTCGGCAAGGCTCTCTGTTATGTCCCTGCTCCCCATGTATTTCCCTGCCTTGCACACACCTCTGTGCCAGCACTGCTAAACACTCTCTGTCTCAGCTACAGAGACAAAGCTGTGGGTTTTAGTGGTCCTTTCCTAGTGCAGAGGAACGCCAGGCAAGCAGGGACAAATTGAATGTTTTTAAGCTTTCAGAAGTCTCTCTGCTCACTCAAGTCCTTCGGCATGCATGTTAAAGAGGCACTGTACCTCCTACACTGACATATCAGCCCAGAGCCAGGGGACTCAGACACTCACACTAGACATGGGAGAGAAAGGGCACCTCCCTGCAGAGCAGTCACACCAAGACACACAGCCTGGGAAACAATGAACTTTCCAAGCAGCCCCAGTGAAAAATCTCACTTTTTGTTCCATGAGTCCAGTGAAGGTTCATGTCAGACTATCATTCCCAGCCTCACCTAAACAGTAATCTTTGCAAGTTTAAAAGACTGCACTGCAAAAGTCAAAAGATGACCTATTTTCACACAACTATCCCTTGTCTTTAGCTTTTTGTTGCATGGTATTTTTGACATTTCCCAGTTTTCAGCCACAGAAAAAATACAAAGATGAAGATATTTGAAGAATTACGGAAAGGTTTGGCTTTTTTGAGTCTAACACAGTCAACTCAGGCAAACTAATACCTCTGTGTGATAGTTTAGAGAAGCTATTTTTCCAAACTACATTTCTGTTCCCTTTGAAAGCCTGTTAAACTAGAACTTAGAGATATGAACAGGAATAGAAATACAGTCTGAATGCATACAATGACATGTCCAGGTGGGAAAGCTTGAACACAGTGTGTGGCCCAATGTGTGTGTAACACATGCACAGGACTGTGTTTCTTACCCAGGCTCTGAAGCTTACTAGTTTTGGCTTTGATAAGACAGCTTGGTGCTGAGTGAGAACACATTAAGAACCAGCCTCCTCTCCAAGCAGATGGCAGCTCCTTATGGCAGGGACAGAGCACATGGACACAGGCTTGCTATTCCTGTGCAACGCTCAGAAAACTAGGGCTGGGAGGTTTGGGGGTTGCTTTTTGTTGTTTTGGTTGGTTTTTTCTTACTTCAGCCCTTACAAATGATTAAGAAGTACACATAAATACAGACAAACAAGTCTCAAACTACAAGGTACACAACTTTTCCAACCTTGATTGGCTTCTAAGTGTGCCATGATGGAGAATATTTGACCTATATTTATAACGGTGCTGAAAGTATACCCAGAAGAATATATCTTTCTGTCAATCATCCTTTATCACCCCAGTAAACCCATCCATCCCCCTTTCCAGTGCCATTAATGTCACTGGGGACTGTAGGTCTGTTGTTTCCAGTCCATAAAGCTGGAGAGAGTGGTATTCACTTTCTACAGTGGCATTGTCAGCTCCACTCTTGCTACCCTGCTCCTGCCAGGTACAGTTACCACATGTCCAATTCTTGCAGGGAAAGCAGTCGGCCCTAAAAATTAAATTATCAAATGTCATTTTCTTTTACCCAGACAAAAAGACAACGAGATTATGAGGAGTTATTCTCTTGATATATTCCTGTCTTCTTTGCCATAAAGCTGTTTTACTTTTCAGGAAAGATTCTGCTTTGCAAACCAAGGACTAAAGAAGGCAAGCAAGTATGGGAGCAAAGGGGGAAAAGAACACAGTTGTTAAAAAAAAAAGAGAAAAGAGACCTCTTCATTCTCAGCTATCAGCCAGAGAGTGGAAAGCAGATTAATAGCTGTTATGGTAAACCACTTAAAGGAAACCAAGGTACCCAGCTATCTCTACTTTGACAACATCATTTTTTATACTTTAAATGCACTCCAAAATAAAAACTTACATTCCATGTGGAAAACCTGACTTTGCCCCTTTATCTGCTGGAAATATACAGGAGGAAATATTGAAAATATTCATATTTTCAAGGTGATAGATGACTTTTTAACATTCAGGTAAGATGGTTCCTTTGTCAAGTACGTGTGCATTCTGTTGCTTGAAGTTGCCCCAAGGAGAAGAGGAGAGCTGGACTGCTTGCATTTCCCTTTTGGAAAGTAGGATGCCAATCAAAAAGCAAGATCTCTCTAAAGAAGTAATTTTGTAGTCTCATCGTGTGTGGGAGTGTTTTGCGTGTCACTGTCTGTCAAAACAATTTGTCAGCCGGGTGAATTTCCTCAGCTGTGCATCAGGTGTTGAGATGCCACAAAAGTCATTAAGAGGGGGCAGGTTGGTGAGAAAAGAGGAAGCTGAAATCCCACCCAATCCACTCTGGGGAGCTAAATGCTGAATGATAAAATGTATTGGTAATAAGTACTGATGAGAAAAATAACACTGTACAGGATACAGTTCAGGATGTGCTCTATTTCTGCCATCTATGGAAGGGGCAGATGCACAAAGCCACCTCAACATGTGCCTACTGTTATTAAAACCTCTTTGCCTCAACAGCAAAGGATGGAGACTGCAATCTTGAAGAAAACACACGCTCTTAGCATTGCATTCACATACACAAATAAGGTTATAGACATGCAAATCTAAACCAAATTCTGATCTCTTCCCAATTATGGTTAACAAGAGCAGAAGCAAAAGCTTAAAGCTCAGTATTACAGGGCTGAGGTTGTCAGGATGATATGTAAGTACCAATTACTAATGACTGCTGTAGAAAATTTTAAGAAGTAAAACCCATGAATTTTCTACAGCCCAGTTCCCTGTAGATAAGGCCAGACTTTACAGCAGTGCCATAAAAATTCTACTAATCAAAACAGAGGAAGAGATGATTAAATAAGGTTTTGCCTGTATGCAATCACTTAGAGGTAACACCAGAAGTTGCTGAAAGTTTGTGTTGAAAAGTTTCCAGAACCATCTGATTCCCACTGCTTGCAAAGGTCTCTCAGGTCCAGTGCATGCCATCACCACAGAGCCATGGCTCATCCTCTGACCTAGCAGGGCTTGGATGTGGCAACACTTCCCTTTGTCCTGCTTTTGTGCCTTCAGACATCAGAACTAATTGCCAGGATCTTTCCATGCCCAGACCCATCCCTGAGATGGTACCACACTCCAGCTGAAGCAGCACAAAGCCTCTTGAATCCTGAGTTGAAAGCATTTCTTCTCATGTTTTACCCACTCAGGACAAACCAAGAGCACATCTCATGCAGGCCAGTCTTTGCAAAGGTATTTTGGTGTGAACATTCCTCTTCATTCTCTCTCATTTTAGCATGGTTTTCCTCTCCAACTCTTTCTTCTATAGCTGAGTCAAGATGTGACTACTAATCAGACTTGGCCAGGAGTCCCTGAATAATTCTTGCATTTTTGCCCACTGAAAATCTCCCAAAACAATGAACGTGGCTAAGAACTTGAAGTATATAGAGAAATCATGTTCACAACAGAACCTTAAAATACATGATATTGTTTACCACACCTGTGCTCTAGACCAAACAAGTTAACAGGTGCCATCCTTGTCAAAGAATTCTTCATGAGTGGAGGTAAGGGAAGATTTACAGAGGAACTGAGGAAAGGTTTGCCTAATGGTGGATAAATTGTAGCTTCCATCTGGGATGTGTATAAAATTTTAAGTATTGTGACTGTATCATGCTGCCAGATAGTGAAAGCTTTAAAATACAAGACCAGCCCACACCAAAATGTATCACTTTTTTCACATTCAGTCTCAAATAAGGAACATGCTTTCCCTCCAAACAATTTCTTATTCATTTGCTGTATTCTTATAATTTATTTTCCTTTGCGTTCTCCAAAGTTCTTTTCCTATTTAACCCATGTTTACCTTCTGAATAACTCTAAATGCTCTTTACAACACTTTCCCTCTTCTTGGAGTCTACATCTTCCTTTCCACTGACAACCCCACCTTTTTGACATCACTTTCCTAGCAAGAGGCAGAGTTGCTTTAGGCAAATCTCTCATGCTCCACTTTTAGGTAGTGAGAGAGATGCCTTACAAGCTACTTGTGAAAGTATCCAAGACAACAAAAGAGAAAGAAATGGGAGAGTTGAGCAAAAAATAGATGCTGCACTCTGTTACATTCAAGTTCTATGATGTATAAGGACTACACGGGAGTGTACAGTAAAGGTAATGGTGATTTATAAGATTTGTTTGAAAGCAATCAGTACTTATGGAGCCTCATCTGCAAAATGGAGAGCAATTCTTACAGGTGTATAAATACCTGATTAAGACATATGGAGTTGACTCTTGCAGTGTAATTTTATAAATGTAGCTTGAGCTAAATCTGAACCTGAAAATTAATTTAGATTTTTCTATCAAAAACACTAGGGTAGAGTGCTCTGCCTATTTAGGAGCTGATGCTGAGTTTTCCAAAGCAATATTTTTCAGGCAAACCCTTGGATTACTAAGTCCTTATCAACCTTTGAAATTTTAAAGATTCATTGTCACTAGGCAGTTCCTGCTTAGCATGTTCTGAACCATCTCTTTATGTTTTCTAAACTTCCACTAAATGAGCATTCTTTCTCCTTTCTACATGCAAAATTGTGTCATTGATGCTCTTCTCATCTTGTGATACATGAAGACTTCTCTTTAAAAATACCCTAAACCGCCTCATAACATCTGCACTGTCACACTGATTTCCTGGGCAATGATCAGGTTCTCGTGGCTGAGTTAAACACTTGGCATTTAGCCTTTTTCTTCTTCCTTCTGAGAAACTAGGTTATTATTGCTTCATAAAGCAATGCCTGGGTGGTATTACTGGCTAATTAATGTCTATTTAGTGGAAAGGGCTGCAGCCATCTTCCAGCACCTACAGGCATTTTTTCTTCCTCTCCCTGACAAGACCAGATGGCATCCTGGCCAACCTTCACCCACCCTTCACAAGCCATGCACTTTATTCAGAAAGTGTGCCAGCAGCTTGGGAAACACATTACCATCACAGCTGGACAGATAAGTGCTGGTTACTGCCCCAAATAATGGGAAAATTAATGACGTAAATTAAAAGATACAGATTAAACCTCTACCAAGGTATAGTCACCTTTTCATCTTTGTATGCTGTTGAGATTTTTATTTTGTTGAATTTTCCAGCTCTCATCATATAACAGGATGATAAATAACTAAGAGAAATGTATGGCCAACAACAATCACAGCAGGCTGTGAGGTCTTCTGCATCTCAGTGCACCATTTAATCATAGGATGAAGCCACTCATGTACAAAGGAAGGGTCCAATTACCTGTATCAGTGCAGTCAGACCAGCATATTTATCTTTTTTCAAGATCAAGCACCTCCAGTCCTAGTAAATTGTCTTCCTAATGTGGGTTTTTTAATGCAATGTTCACACTAATTGATGTTCCTAATAAACTACAATCTGCCCCAGCTCTTGGTTACTGCATCAAGACACTGTTTCATGTCCTGTCCAATCCATCACAGATCAAAGAGCCACCAAATAAGGAACAAAACATGAAATACTAGTAATCAACAGCTACCTGAAAATAACATGAAGTTCAGTTAATTGAAAACAAAAGCATAATTTTTCTCTCAGAAAGATCCATGCCTCAAAATCATTATATTCACACTATGCTTTAACTAAACAAGCTTGTAATCAAAAGCAACACCTAACATTATAATTATTTTTAGATCCCATATTGTTCTCTGCTTTCATTTATTAAAATAATGAAAGGGATCATTCAACCTTAAATTTTTAGCTACATTCCTCACTTGTCATAAATAATTACTTCATCTTAAAGAATTTTTAATGTATATATATATGCATATACACACATCTATATCTGTGTATATAGTGATGACAGATACACCCTAAACATCCTGAAGATATGTTATGACCATATAATGTGGTATATATTTGGTGTGTGTATATATATATATGGCATATGCCGTATAAATATATGGCATATGCCATATATATGTTATATATAATATATATATACACCATATATACTATGACCAACATAATATATTATATTATAATACATTATATTATATATATTATTTTATATGTAATATAATATTATATATATTATAATAATACATTATATATTATATCATACCCTGTTTAGGAGAAAAATGACCACTCAAAAAGCACTTCCAGTGAGTGAACTATGACCCTTTCTCTCACACCAAGTCCCCTTTCATTTGCCCTAGGCTATAGGATAATGCATTTTGAGCTGTACAATATTTCTGACTAAGTAAAAAACATTGGATGCTGATGACTCTTAGAAGATCCATCAGAGCTCTGTGTACAGGGGGAAATGACTCCTCTGTTCTCTGCCATATTCTTGTTTAGGAATTTTGCTGAAATCTTTTTCTCAAGTTCTAATTGAAAAATAATTTCTGAAGGGACAAATCTCTGCAAAGAACCTGTGAGCAACTTCAGCTGCCAAAATATAATAATGCTTTCTAAAGTACTTATTTTTTTTCTTTAAAGTGCCATGTTAGAGAGATTTTTTTTAGATTGCTAAGTCAAACATCCAGAAGCTTGGAAATTTGGGATCTCAGATCATACTGCAGCCCTATTGCACTCAAATGTTATGACAACTTTTAGTCACATTGCCACTTTCTATTTTCTTCTACTGTACTCTTGCCTCAGTGTTTAAGTCGAAACCTGCTTGATATCCTCCCATATATGCAGTGCACAGGCTCAAGATTTATTTCTTCCACACTGCCAAACTGTGCAAAGAATGCAAAATGATTAATGCCCTGCTAAGCATCTCTGACAGTCTCCCCACAGTATCCAGGTTTCTCATGACCATGAAATTTACCCTCACTGTGCTGCTTTAAGGTGAGGCTGCAATATTATCCACATTCTGCAGCTGGGAAAGCAGGCATAAACTTGCTATTCATTTTAGTAATACAACCTGAGGCAACAGAAATCCTATTTCTCTGTTTCCAGCCCTCCAGACTCTTTCAAAATCTCCCTGTAGTGGCCTCCCAGTGACCAAACCTACTTCACAGTGGACATGCACAGAATGAGGAGCCCATGGTTAACCAGCCACTTGAGAAAAGTTTGTTGTAAATCTTCTGAAACCATTCAGAAATTTTGTCATGGATGCTGGAAAGAGAAGCCAGTCCCACAGAACATCATTCAGCTGTTTTAAATTTAATAACACCTTGCTGCCTCCACTGTGGTCCCCTGACTCGTTTACCATATCCCTTCCACCTTGGTAGCGAGGCAGTGTCTAAACATATTTCAGAGCTTGCCCACCTATGTAATACCCTGCACAAACCCAGAATTCTGTATTCTGGAGAGAAACAATCACAGACCCTTCCCCCATGCCCCTTACCTGTCTCACTAATCTCTTACCTATCTGTGCCCCATGCCCTCTTCCTTTTCATTATTCCTGTGCTGGCTCTCCAGACACCTGGTCATCCTCTGTGCCCTGAACAGCTCCCATCCTTTAACCCTGTTCCCCAAGTTCCTGCACATGCTCCCTCTTTGCTTCTACTCTTTGGCTCTTGCAACCTCCTCTCCTTGTTCCTTCATACACCTTCTCCTGCCCATCTCCATGTGACCATGACTCCCTTTTCTCCTTGCTGCTGCAGATCAGCTAATGAGCAGCTCAGTCCCACTTCCTTCAGCCCTGCAGGCAGGTCAGAAACCTGAATTAAGCATAAAGGAGCATAACTCCTCCATGAGCATGTACAGACAGAAGCTTTTGAAAGCAAAGCTCTTGAATCTGAGGTGCCTCCAAAGTGCACGAACAACCTCATCAGTGGGGCAAATTCAGGGGTAATTTTCAAGACAATAAAAGGCATCTCCCTGATGTTATGATGACATTTTACTAAATGTCAAGCTTCCAAATTTCATTCCAATGAGGTTCATACCAGCACCAAAACGTCTCAGGAAAGAAACACCGGATTTATTTATTTGAAAGAAAGACGTTTAAAGGAGCACATTTCCCACAGATCTTGTCCTCGGAAAGAGCTGGCTTTTTTGTTAAAGTTTTTACTAAAAGAAAAAGAATCAGTCATAGACTGAGTCATAGCATGAAAAATTTCAGCCAAAACAATTAAAGTTTAGAGAAATTGTAAAGAAAATAATTCCTCATAGTAGGCAGTGACAGGCACACTTTACTCTGAGCAATGCTACTAGCTTACTTTTTACTTAATAAATCTACCAAATGTAATTGTTACAGCTAAGCAAACATTTCCAGTCATGTTGATGTAAACAAAATCATTCTTCTTATCAATAAGGAATTAGTCCACATGCTCTCACCATCTCTCCACACTGCCTAAAAGTGTCTAAGTATCATTTCTCTCATAGCTTTGCCAGCTTCAGATTGTGGGCCCTGCCTTTCCAGTCTACAGAAATATGAACCTGAATTCACCATTCTTCACTTAGCAAAGAATATCAAAAACTGGTCCAGAATCCCTCAGCGAGAAAACCAGATAATTTTCTCCTGTCAGTGCTACCTTGATCACTCTTTCTTGCCATGACATCTCCTCCTGACAGTAGTCTCCAGGTAGTTGGAAAGTTTGGAGTTGGTAGACTCACGGCTAGACAGCCTGCCATCCACACTGCACCTGTCCTGGAGCAGGGGGCTCTGCCTGCCCTCTACCTGGCAGCCCCCTCCCATGCACAGCCTGACAGAAAAAACAATCTGGAAAAAGGACCCCATTGTCACTGTTCCTAATTTCTCTATACTAAGTTTTAAAACCTGCCCTTTGGGTTGCTGATATGGTAGAAGTAGAAATACATTATATATTGATAGGTGGGGGGGGAATATAAGCCCAAAACACAAATAACTTTCAAAGCCAGCAATAGAGTTCTGACAGACATTTTCTACTAATCTATGGCAGTGATCCACTGATGGTTTTGAAAATCTAAAGTGATAATATTAAAAGGTTAAGAACAATTTCTAACAGGTGAGCAGAATAAGATATTTTTAAATCAATCTGAATATAGTAGATAGCATTAAGATGGTAAAGTTTCTTTTACGGCGAAATTCGCAAAAAGAAAACCCCTGTACAGCCACCCTATATGGTTCAAGATCATATGAAAACTATTGCCTACATCGTTGACAGCAAGCAGCAGTTCTAGAGGTTTCTGCATTATCAAATTGCATCAGAACTGCTTTAAAGGTTAATGCTTTGAGCTTTCACCAAACCAGTTGCCAAGATTTTCTTAGCTAGAACTCCAGACATCCAAAATAAAGTATTTTCTTTCAAAAACTTGGATTCAGGTTTATTAAGAGAGGAGGGTGCCACAGAGAATGAAACAAAGGCAAGAACATAAAATAATGGACAAAGAGGAAGAACAGAAGGGAGAAGCAAAAGAGAAGTAGCAAAAAGTATTTGTAATTTCAGCATGTCAGCACAATTCACTAAGCATAAAGGAGACATTAGAAGTTGTCTGTGGTGACAGGGACAGTGCATCATCAAGCAGAGAAATGCAGAGGGCTCTTACTGCAGCATATGTGTCTGGCTGGCGTCCTTTTGTTTGTCAGGTACCTCGTAGTGGGGAGAAATCTTCCCAAGGCCGCTGTCGCTCAGCATCCTCTTCCGAGCCGCAGGGTTCCACCGATCCGATATTCTAAGGAGAGGAGGAGGAAAAGGCATTCACACCCCTTGAAGTGTGCTCCACTTCAAAGCTGCCTTATGCTCATTGGTTCCCAGCGTTTTTCAGACCATAGCAAGTTAAAATAGATCAATTCACTATGAGTACAATACTGTTGCTAAAGACGAATAGAGGCATTTCTGGTCTGTCGAGAGGATGATAAGAAGCAGAGACACTTCATGATCACTCTTAGACACAAAGGGCTTCAGGGCCTTACACTGGAATCAGAACTCTGACCATGCAGAGAATTTTGTAACTCAATCATTTGAGATTTATGACAGGATCTAGGGTCAGGTGGTGTGAGGTGGTTAAAAAGCACTGAAGTCCACTAGTCCTGCTGGGTATTCCAGGAAACCTAATGGAGTGGGTGTTACTCTACTGTCCTCCTGTAATCACCACGGCTGGATTTGTTCCTACCCAATACCCACCCTCCCACATCTCCTAATCCTTCAGAAGAGGGGACCAGAAAGAGATGTCCACTAATATAACTGCTGAAAACCAGACCCCAGCAGCACTCACCCAGTTGCCTGCTCCACTACCAGATCAGGCATTCCTGGTGGCGTCCCCACCTGCTGAGACATTACCATCTCTGGGTCCAGAATAAAAATCTCGTCCTGCGAAATTTCTGTCACAAAGTGCAAATGTTCCTGTTGAAGCGACACAAGCAACAAATAATGAACCTGCAGCATCACTGGTCTCTCAGAGTACCCAGCTGCCTTAGAGCGAGTTGAGTGCATGTCGGGGTCTCTGAAGAACATTCAAGGAACCCTGCATATTTAAGTGTGTGCTCATACACACACACACACTAAAATCAATGCCACAGAAGTCACCACTTAATGTGTCATTGATTTCAAGCCAAACAAGATTCCCCATGAGCAGGCTGCACACTCACAGCAACACTTTAAAGGCTGTTATTCGATGACTATGCCATGCTGATGAAACCTGGATGTCTACCCATAAATCTGAGGTTTGCATTTGGAAATGAGGACCAATGAGGTCTCTTCTTTGATGATGGCTGACAGAACTTTTCATTGTTTGGGGGTACTCTTCCAGATCTCCACTTGTACGTTTTGTTTTCACATCTTCATGACCAAAGCTCTCTTTCTCAATCCTTTTTTCTTCTTTTTTCTTTTTTTTTTTCTTTTTTTTTTGTTATTGTTACTGAAGGTTTATTGTCTTTCAAAAAAAAAAAAACCACACTGAGCATGAGTATGCCTGTCAATGTAGGCAAATGGGCAGGAAATTTGCCACTGTCTGTGTGCAGGGACCAACACACAGTATATTAATTTTTTTCCCCACAGAATCACAGGATGAAGGAGTAGCCATTAAAAATCATCATTTGGACAGTGTCAAGTATTAGAGAAATGCAGAATAAGCCAAACTGTCAAATTGCCCAGTTTAATCTGTAGCAGTATCTTCTTCACCCCTGCCTTCCCAAATGTCAGATTACAACATCAAACCATTTATTTGACTGTATGCAAAGAAGTCCCACAGTGTCTACATGCAGACACTGAACATGGGAACTCTGAACTAAAGTCACAGCTCCTTCTGCTTGAGCTAAAGCACCAGCTGCTTTTGCTAAGAAACAGTAACATGTTCATGTGATTCAGAAACAGCTTACACAGTTCTCAGGGGGGCCAGATACAAACAACCACAGCGTGAAATCAACAATTTGCACTTAATACTGAGACACTAATTGGCCTGTTCTGGCTACAAATCAGAAACACCAAAGGGCCTATAAAATTTGCTGTGTCTTTTAGAAAATATATTCAGATTGTCAGATCTATGCCACAGGTTTGAATCCAGCAGAGATACACATTGCTTTGAGGTTCCTTGTGAATATTTTATCCATCTCTGTTCATAATTCTCAAATTATGAACATAATTTCAACAACTTAACTTCCACAGCTATTTCATGGCGCGTGCACAGACACACAGAGGATCAAGACTTCTGGTGCCTAAAAACATCAGTGAGAAGATAAATACAAATACATTGGTGCCACACAGATGCCCCTAGTAAGACTGGATAGGAAAAATAATTGCAGAAAATTCTGATCTGCATCAGCATCAGATCGATAGTAAACAGAATGGCAGATGGTCAGCAGAAACAAGACTTCAGTGAAATAATGTGAATTAGATCAACTAAAAAACAACCTAAAATTTTTTTCTCTGCTTCTCATGAGACATTGTGAGTAACATTTTGCAATACACATGAAGAATGGCAGATAATTCATTTTAAGCTGCATTTGACATAGCTTTTATAAAAAAGAAATCTACAGAAACAAAAAACAAATAATGATTTACCTGAGATCTGTCAATGCGGTAAAAACGATCAGCAGAAGTTGCTGCAAGACAGAGAAACAACAGCAGAAAAGAGTCTGAGCAGGACTGCAGAGATAAGATGGGCTGCAGTAACATCACTGGCTGATAAAACACTCCGTGTGTCACAGTGGCTCCACAGGAAGGTAAGTTAATTCCCTATGTCCATACGAGTGCTGTGTCTCTGGTCGGTACTGTGACCAGCATCTTTGTCAGCTGCACGGACAGTGGGATTGAGTGTGCCCTCAGCAGGTTCCCTGCTCACACCAGCCTTGGTGGAGCAGTGAATGCTCCAGAGGAAAGTAATTCCTGCCAGGAGACCTTGACATGTGTGAGACGTGGGCCATTGCAAACCTCATGGAGTTCAACAAAGTGCAAGGTCCTACGCCGGAGCCATGGCAATCCCACCCCTACAGGCTGAGTGGAGAAGTGATTGAGAGCAGCCCTACAGAGGAGGACTTGGCAGTGATGGCTGGTGAAAAACTCAGCATGAGCCAGCTGGGTGCACTTTTAGCCCAGAAAGCCAACCATGTCCTGGGTTTCAGTAAAAAGGAAAGTGGCCAGCAGGTCAAGGGAAGGGATTCTCCACCTCTGCTCTGCTCTCGTGAGACCCTGCCTGGGGCATGTGCACAGTTCTGCTGCCTCAACACCAGAAGGGTCTGGAACTGCCAGAGCAAGCCCAGAAGAGGGCCGAGAAGCTGATAAGGAGACTGGAGCACCTCCCTTACAAAGACAGACTGAAAAAGTTGGGGCTGTTCAGTCTGGAGAACAGAAGGCTGCACAGAGACCTCAAAGCAACCTTGCAGCATCAGAAGACGCCTACAGGGAGGCTGAAGACAGACCCTTCATCATGAACTGTGGTGACAGGACAAGGAGTAAGGGGTACAAATGGGAAAAAGGGGAACTTTAGACTGGATATTAGGAAGAAATTGCTGTGAGAGTGGTTGAACAGGTTGCCCAGGGAAGTTATGAATGCCCCAACTCTGGCAGTTCAAGGTCAGGCTGGGTAAGGCCTTGAGCAGCCTGGTCTAGTGAGAAGTGTCCCTGCCCATGGCAGGGAGGGTTGGGCCTAGATAATCTTTAAGGTCCTTTCCAACCCTTAAATTTCTACAATTCTGTGATATTCCTATCCCATCAAATGCTGAATTTAAAGATAAGGCTTAATGAAACTGTAGTCATGAAAATATTAACTTGAAATAAATATTTTTAAAATGTATAAAATGGATCTCAGTCTTATAAGAAGAGCTGATTACATTAAAATATGTAACAGAAAAAGCTGCTTTGTCCCGTTAAGAGTATAGCAAGCTTATACTGAATTTGATGGGTCTAATGGGATTAATTCAAATTCTGAGTCTAAAGAACAATAATGTGCTTGGGAGCTCTTTATAAATCAAATGCATGGCCACAGATATTGACTCTGAATTAGCAATATGTTCAAGGAAAATTTATGCTATTCATGAAAAACACATGAAAATAGGAGGATTCACTAAATAAAGCACGTATTATGAACCTTGTCTTTGCCAAATAATTTATATTACTAACCCCAAAAGTATTTATCATCTACAATGTCCTTCATCAGATGTGATTTTTTTGTATCTGCTTTGCATTTATTTGGGTGAGTGAAATCAGATTCATTCACACTGCAATTCTGACACAAGAGCACAGTGATATAGCATTGTAGATTTTGGCACTTCACAGGAATATCAAATACTAAACACAAAAACTGAACACGTTTACCCATCCAGTTTTCTCCAAAAACGAAACAGATTCTCACTATGGTTTTTATCAATATCCCTCATGAGAGACAAGGAAGGGTGATTAGAAATTACCAAGGAGAATTTGCTTTCGTTTTGAGCATTAAAAATTTAAGTTTCTCTATGCTGAAGCTTTTGTAAGAGCAGATGCCATCCATTTCAGCTGCTAATTCCTGTGCTCTGGAGCCTGATGTAAAGCCCAGACACATCATCTGCTTTGACAAAATCAGAGTCAAATAGAAGTGCAGCTCTCCAGTGCAGAGTTACAAGGAAAGGGATGTATCCTTATGTCACCTAAATGCTGTAGTGCCTAAAGACTACAGTACCTGCAGAGGAACCAGGGTGAAGAACTCAGCCTTCCCAGCAGCAGTGAATTGCCACGAGTGGCTGCACTCCGAGCTTGGGCAGTGCATGCAATAAAGTCTGCTCATCACAGCAGAGACCCTGACAAACCAAGCTTCTAACCTGCCTCAGGGGAACGCCCCTCTGTGGGATGAAAAAGATACAGCAGGTATTTTGATTGTTAGATGAAGGGCCTGTTTCATCTTTCAGAGGAGAAAGGGGGGCACTTAGCTCCTTTTTTACCTGCTCAGTGTAACAAGAAGGAATAGTTACCCCTCTCTAGTAATACTCTCAGAACTATCCTCCAGAAGCACACCAGAAGCAGGCAGCATGCTGAGCACAGAGAAGGGAGATGCACTTACCATCTAGGAAGCACCATCTAGGAGAGAGCCTCTGAACAGAAAGTACTCTGGGGAAAGAGCTTTCCTGGTCCTGGATAGGGCATGAAAATTACATTAATAAAAAAACCCCAACGAACTGGTTCTTCTCTAAAAAGGACTATTTTCTAGACTTTGGCTTTTTCATTTTGCACAATGTGCAGAATCTATATAATCCTGGAATCAAATAAAATTACTGGGGAGGAAATAAGATCTTCTTCCTGACCTGTATTTATTAAAGACTCAAACACACTACCCCAGGTGTTTTTAGCTCTTACTGGAGAAGCAAAAGGGATCAAAAGGGATCTAAGAGAGCAGAAGGTTATCATGGCTCTGCTCCATGCTGCTAGTGAAGGGTCAGCCAGCTTGCTAAATCTGCTGCATATAACATTTCTACACACGTATATTTTCACAGGGCAAAACAGAGTAGCATGGATCTTTGGCACACAACAATTGTATAGACACAGATTCTATCCTTATTCACATCTGTATATATCTGTAAATTCAGGTACATGTTTGCTGAAGATTAAACTTTACTCCTCTTTCAGACAACAGACCACAGAGTAGTATACCAAGTCAAGTGGCAGGAAAAAAAAGTGAAAGCAACAGGGAGGATTTTACTTCATCCCATAAACCTTATTCTCATATACAGCTTATGATATCCAGCCTCTGTGCATCACAGAGATGGAGACAATGACAGCATAACATTCCATAAAGTGAACTATACACGGGGAGCAAATAACACATCTCAGAGATTTCATAGAATCAGATTTAAAATACAACTTTGTCTATTACAGATGAACAGACTTGTGGGATTTTTAGGTTTGATTGTATTGCCACTGGAGTGTCTGTCAGAAAATCAAGGATCTTTGAAATCCACCAGGCTTGCTGACATCGTTGTATCTACATGCACAAAGCTTTATGTATCTTAATATTTAGTCCACTCTGTGTCAAATGGAGGGGACTGCAACACAAAGGGCAAAAGGAAGCAAACATCCAATGGTGTGTACTAAAATGCTGTTTATAACAAGAGGATAAATGAGTAAAATTCAAAGACTACAAAATGCTGAGAAAATGAAGATAGGAATACTGCTGGTAAATGTCAGCTCAAGGCACAAACTGCACATTGTGACATACTCCCTCTAAGACTTTGTTACAGCTCAACTACAGAACAAGCTTGCAAAATCTCAGGCCCCTGAGAATGATATTTTGTTAACGTTAAACTCATTAGATAAACAAAACAGAATGAGAAAACACTCCAGTATATTTTTTCTCATTTGCACCTGGGTTTGCTAATATTTCTGCTGACTGCCTATGTTTTGAACTGCAGAGGAGCCACATGAGAGAACTGCATTTATGAGACTTAAAATACCCATGACACCTTATTAGTGAGGTATGAAGACATTTTCATCAGCTCAAGCACCCTATTCACGCCCTTTATCCCCCTCTTTTTCCCATTTCTATAATATATGGAGGGATACCAACAAATATGGAGCAAACCTCAAATTAACGTAACAAGACAATTTGCAGAAATGACCCACTGAGGAAAAAAAAATTAAAAAAAAAAATCCTAGAAAAACAAGTAGCAAAGACAAAACACAGAGAGGGGTGCATTTAAAATGTAGCATCATAAAAAATGAATGTTCTGTTAGGGATTTCACACTGCTGTGCACTAGGGAAGATGGGTAGGGCAACTAATTTATAGACTGCTGTAACTGCAGAGGTTAGAGACAAGCATGGAGCTAATTTCTGACATTTCATACTCTCTTGTACATCTCCCCACACACACAGATTTAGGTCTTCATTTTACCTCAGGCAGTTTCCTACACATGGAGCAGTCAGCAGCCACTTAGGTTAATTTATAATGAGTGGAACAGAATCATACATGCTGGTTTATTAGTCAATTTGCTAGACACTAACACTGTTCTAAAACTCAGTTCCAGGGCAATGATTGATGGAAATGTCAAGAATATGAAGTTAGCATTGGATAGGGAAACAAAGAAACAAACCATGAACTGACATAAAGAAGACAACTCCAGGAAAACATGCCAAATTGCATTTTCTTATAGTGTCTGCAGTCAGTGCATCTACAGGCACTTTCGTGAAACTGGAATTCTGTATCACCCAAGAAATCATTAGCCCCAAAGAAATTTTCTGCAATTTCACCACATTTGGTTCCTGTAGGTTGGCTCTCTGTATGATCTCAGTGAACTCATTCCTGCTGTTCCAACAAGACTTGCATTGTTATTTCTAGGAAAATGCTATCAGCACCATGCACACTTGTCCTGTGACCCTAAGCATTATGTCAGCTGAGCATGGTTCGTGCCAAGTCTCCATGCTAACATCAGATCATTTGAGGAGTCAGTAGAGGTAGTCTCACTTAGTTTACCTCCAATTTAAGCACTCTACTATGACTTATTTTACTGAGAGAAGTACACATTCTTGAATGATAGTTCCAACTGAAAAGAAGTTCTATGTTGCAGAAATTGTAGAATAAAGTCGTAAAACACAAAGAGATAATTTTAAGAGCTATCCACCTAAACTAAAACCTATTTATCTCATGCAGAAAACATACATGTGCTTAGGATGGACTAAAAAATTACACCGAAGATTATGTAAAGGTAGATGACTGTCCTGTACAGAATTATTGCGAGGTTGGGCCTGCTAAAACACCTTTTTGTTTTCCTCAGTGATAGATTTTATTACAACAGCTATGCAATACAACATGTCACTGTTCAATTTCTCAGACAGAGAAACAATTTTACTTCTGTCATTTATCCCACAGGACACATTTTCTCATTCACTTCAATTTAGAAAATACTGCTATTGCAATATCCCTCACATCTTCAAGCTCTACTAATTTTAAAGGTGATTCCATAAAACTTGTCCAAGATAAAGCAGAACTAGCTTCCACTATTGCAGGATAAACAAGATAATTATAAATTAGAAATTCATCTAAATATGGGTCTTTCACCCAAGAACGTACGGGTTCAAATGCAAATAGTGTTATTGCCATTTTTAAGCCTCTTTCTGTTGTGATACTAAAAGGAAAGCTTATCTTACCTGGTAATGAACTCTCTGTGTAGTAGATGTTACTGACTGTAGGTCCTAGCAGGAGAATGAAAGACACGGCAGTGATGAAAAAGATTAAAGCAACAACAAGGGCTGGTTGTAGTTCTACTGTCTGAACTGGTTGGGCAAACACAAAGGATTTTGCAAATATTTTTCACTGGTTTTAAGCATATGAAAGAAACTCCACAGAAAAGTCAAGGAAAGCTTTCTCAAAGTTTAGATTTGTATGCATTTGGTCCAAAAAACTGTTTCAAAAAAAAAAAAAAGTGATTACACTAGTGTATCTTTATCACATTACAAAAATCTATTTGTTCCGAGAGAACTATCTAAATTTACAATATCAGCAACAAAATTAATGAAAATGTGTCAAAAATCTTTAAGATCCTTTTGCAAATATTTCTGAGTGATTAATGCACTAAAGAAAACCACTGACAGTTCTCTCTATTTTAAGACAACCTCAGTCCAAGAAGGTCATATCAGAATGATCCTGACATTTAACAGGGTTCAGGCATCTAATTTATTTTAATAGAGATTTTGTCAAATAGTTATAGCACATGACACAGTCTACTAAAGAGCCTGGCCTGCAGACCATTGCCCTCCAGCAACATGCAAGTTGGCAGAGCCCAGCAAACTTTGGCATCTCTATTCCCAGCAAATGGTTCTGAGTCAAATCAAGCACACACTCACAAAAGCAGTACAAACTCTGCAAAAGGTGGGAGAAACTGAGCTCCTCCACAACCACTATGGGTAATTCAAACAAAATTTCTAGCTTGGCTTCCTTCAGAGTTGTACCTAAAACTTCCTGAACTCAGTGTGAAATCACATGTCTAGTCTTATGAGATCATCGTTATTATTTCTCTGTAATTTTCTGTACTGGTTACTTCAAATATGCACCACCTTACAATATGGTTTTATGGCTAGTAATAATAGTCACACCCCAAGTCTGAATGTCCAGAAATGCATTTGATGCATTTCCTGGCTGAAATGCAAAGAAGTGAAAGCCTGAAGTGAAAGACTGTTTCATATTCAGACTGCAAGTGCAGTGCACCAAAATCTATAGGAAGTCAATGGCTCCCAAAGAGTTCAATGGAAGGGATGAGGTTCATAGTTCCTAACTTAACTAGACCAATAATTTATAATTTTTTATAAATGTTAGTATATAAAATATTTATAAATGTAATGTCCTCAGACTTGTAAATGTTATTGAAAGCTGTCACTAAGAGATTGGAAAAATCAGTTAATACATCAATGAAAATCCATTAGTTTTATCACTAAAGGCGTTCACACTTAAAATGGTTGGGGTAATGAGGCACTTGGAATCTGCATTTCCCAGGGTGTATTGTAGAATGAACTCTCGTGAGACAAGGTGTTTGAGAATAAGAGCAAAACTATTGCTGGCTGCATGAAGTCTTTGAAAATATCTAGTTGATATTTGCTGTGTTTAGTGGTGTCTCAGATTACTCCGTGACAGTATTAGAGAATGACATTTGCATAATTGGACCCACTCAAATACCACAGTGTTTATCCTTGCATAATAGACTTTCTAATCCATCATTTATGTCATTTCAACAAGGTACATGGAAAGTTCTAATATTCCATTATAAATCAAGGAGAAGTAAATACACTCATCCACTTCAATTCTATTATCATTTGAAAGGAATCAGTATGAATTTTTATTTCCTGTTCAGGGAAATTTTTTCAGTACTTTATTATCATATCTTAATTCTAGAATTTTGGTTTCAATGGTAGGCAAATTGCAATCCTCTTGATACATGGTTGTTGCAATTATGAGACCCTTGGACCCAGAACTGAAAGAAGCATAGAATAGGTTTGTAAATGATACCTGAATTCACATAAGCCTCACCTCTTGTAGACGGTCGATGTACATACGACAAGTCTCCAAGTCACAATCTCCTCGTACAACTATGATTCCTAGGGGAATGGCTGAAAAAATCAAAAACAAAGAAAAACCTCTTTAACTGAAGCCTCTTGAACTGTAACAGACTTTTAATGGTTTCCACTTTGCTTTTTTAATATCCTCATGGAAGTTTTCTACCATCTAAACCTTAACAGTTATGTAAAAGCAAGAGCATATTATTCATCGTTAGTTTTACTCATTTATAATTATCAACCATTTTTCATGGTTTCATGAAAGAAGCTAAAACATATTCAGTTAAACAGTGTACTTCATTTTCAGATCTGAACATCAAATATTGTCTGTGAAACAAAGAAACATACCCCAGAACAAGGGTTATAGGGGCACCCTTATACCTTGAAATAAGAGTGATATTTCATTCTCAGAACTTAAAGTCTACAGATTTAAAGCAATGGAAGTCACAGCCTGATTTCAGGGAAAACAATTCAACGCCTGGTTATTTTGATGTAAGGCTGCTTTCAAATCAGAACAGACATTATTCCATCTACACTCAGAATCAACATATCTCCATATTTATTCAGACAGAAAAAAAAAGATAACTTGTGAAAATACAGCAAAACCTCTCAGGTTAGGGCAAAATTTTTACTAACAGGAGACTGAAGTTTCCACATTCATTCTGTTCTTGCCACCTAAAAGATTCCAAAACGAATTCACAAAAAGAAAAGTAAATCATGAAGAACACAATGAAAAACAGAAAAAGTGAGTCCACAAGAAAGGTACCAAGAGAGCTACCCACTAAAATCTCATTAAATAAAAAGAAAGCAAACGAGAACTCTTGAGTACCTGATTTTGTGAAAGTGAATCACTGAATTAAGTTCTTTTTTTCTCCCTGAAGGGTCTTTAATCAAATAATGGCCAAAAAATTTATGGGAGCAGAGGGAAAGATCTTTAAATCTTCACATGAAATATTCCAGAAGGAGAACAGAATATCAGCTTATAAACAATTCTGATAACTGGATAACAAGCAGCAACATAAAATCACCAAGGTTTCTGAGATAAACAGAAAACACAACTGTGCTGCAACCCTTTCTGCTGTTGAAAAGAATTTGATTAAGAGGGAGAGATATTTAAATATTGATAAGTTCTTCATTCTGATAAGAGAACAAGACAATGCTAAAAGATATTGGGGAAGAGAGCTCCTATTTTTCGGTTCCACTGAGGCTTGAAGCACAAAGAGGAGCTCAGTGGTTTCCAGGGAGAAGAGCTGGGGAGCACCTGCTGCACTCAGGATCACTGTGGGCCCCAGAGGGCAGCACAGGGCTCAGTCATGTCACCAGAATTGTGTTTGGGAAGCAAATTGAACAGCAGAAGAGCTATGGGCCCAGGAAAACAGGAGGCAGGGAAAAAAATTCTGGAGTGAGAACATAAAGAAAGAATAGGTGGGAAGGAAGAGGTCACACATCTCCTGAAACAACACTGACATCCAGTAGTGATGACAATCCCCTTCACATTTTCAGAAGGGCCAGGAGGAAACAGTGCTTGTGGAGACCTCCCAGACTCTTTCACTACAGAACAGAGACTGACACAAGCGTGGAAGGAGGGTCAGAAACAGGGCTTGCTCCATACACTCCAGTGCTCTGGGTTACAGACTGATTCTTTTTGCTCAGTGTTTATTATTGCTTAACCTGCTTTGGCAGGAGCCCCTTAAGCTCTTAAGCAGAGAATTCTTAATGGCTATCTAGTTTCAATTGAGCAGATCCCTTTGCAGCCCTTACTGAAAGGAGTGTTTGTTAAATTCATTTATAGCACTAAAAACTGAATTGCGGCAGACACGGTTACTCCTGAAACAGCTACAGAGAACTGGGGAGTTACAGCACTGGCACCACAGATTTTGTCTCTCTTCTATGCACATAATGAGCACTAAAGCTTCCACCTGACAATACACAGATAACAGAACTGGAATCCGTAACTATGACCAAACTCAGGGACCAAAAGAGAGGAACCTTAAAATATTTGTAATTCTAAAGAAATCCACTAAAATGTCTAAAAAGAAAAAACTAGATTGCAACAGATACCTTAGTGGTGATACTTTGTGAGTCTCATCTAATGATTGAATAAGTAGTGATTCACAGTTTTAATTAAATTATGACATACTGGTTCTTCGTGGTCAAAGAACAGTTCTGAAACTCTGGAGTGTGTGACTTTGTCATTAAAAATAAAAGTGCTGCCTTAACTGTTTGGAAATAGTGAATTGGCATGATCTATGACTTTTGGGGTCAATGGCTAGCTAAGGGGTAATGTATGAGGTGGGTCTCAAGTGGTTCCATTCCATATGGTTCATGGCCTTTGAAAAACCTTCATAGTCATTACTGGATAACACTACATATGCTAAAATGTTGCTTTCCAATTGTTGTTGTTGTTGATTGGTTGTTGTTTGGTTTTGCAAGACCCATTTGGCTTTCAGCAAAGAAAATGTTCACAGCCCTCATTTTTATCATAAACCACAATAAGCAATCAAAATGCACCACACAGTCAAGACTTGCAAAGTGCTTCACAGTAGTTGCTATTCTAAAATGAAAATAAATGCTTAGTGATTGATAATGGGATAGAAACTCTGGGGTTGCTGCTCGTTCTACAAATAGTGCAATACCACGCAATAGAGGCAAAATGAGTTAATTTATGATAAATCAATTAAAGGCCAAGTCAATGTGCAGACAGAAACATTGTGGGCACTTTCATCCAGGACTAAAAGAGGCTCTGCATTTGCTGTGTGGATGAGGATGTGGACAGTACAGAACTGTGCTATGGGGCACAGGGATTACTGGATATGCCAGGAGAGAGGTGGGACTGCAAACATATTAAGAGGATGAGCACTACAAAACAGCTCTCCATGTACCCACACACTGTCCACTTCTGTGAATATATGGATAAACCCACACTTGAATATGCCAAAAATAAGGGATAGTCTCAGATCATGAGCCAAGCCACAGCACTCAAGTGTCAGATATTTTTCTCCTGAGGCGCCCGCTCTTCTGGCCATTTGCACCTATCTCCTTGTTCCCTTGTGCTCCTTGAATCATGAAAAAGGATTTTTTCCAGGCAATTGTGATGAGCAGCAGTGCAAGAACCCCAGGAAATGAGACAGGCAAACAGTTGCTTCATAATCTGAACCAATACTGCAGAAATGTTTTTGTTCCTAACAACACTAACCAAAACCAAGGACCAGCAGGAGGAGGGTTGGGCAGATGCAGCAGTATGGCCAGCCTGGTGTTCTAATTAACTGCAAGATCATGAAATTAGCTATGGAATTTATAAACAACAAACAAATCTTCCACCTATTAACTGCCCATTATGCTGAATACCTAGAGCTAGTGAACTCTTTAATAGTATTGAGGAAACAAATAAAGGAAGCCCAAATATACTTATATATATTATAAAATTCAATCCACTTCCCTGTTTATTGTTATGAAAGGATTCAATTTGTGATCTTAATACCATGATTAACCCACAGAAATCCCAAACAAAACAGCCTTGACACAGAACATTACAGGAGATGTGAATGCCAGGAAAACTCGTTCTGATTCTAACATACCTCAGGGGACTGGGGAGATTAGACATTGGACTGCAAATGTTTAATGTAACAAATAAAGGATCCTCACAACTGCATATGTTATAAGAATGCCGTTTTCCTGAAGGGCTTCCACTGATATCAAGAATATCAAGTATCAATATTAAGTATCCAAGTAAATTCATGATAGAGAATTATAAAATATTCAGACATTTATATGAAGAGGTTTGGCTTTTGCCAGTATGGTTTTAATAAAACTGTGTTTGTACAAAAGGATTTTCTTACCACACAAATCTAAGCCATATGTCTCTTCAGATCCCTTCTGCTTATTATACTGAGAAATCCCAATTCTCCCTAAATTCATTGGTTACTAGTTTCTTTAGCCCACTTTCAAAATCCTCACATATAAGGAGGTAAACCACAGAAGAGGTTATCAGATTAAACCAGACCATGTTTGAAAAGGCCTTCCACTTGCTCAGTAATTTCTCCAATACCCCGCCAAAAGGCAAGAAGCTGCCCAAGTGAAAGGAAGAGAGAACCTGTTCCAAACAAGGAAATTATTACAGAAAAAAAATTTGAAGAGCTGGGAATTGAAACTGGCTGGGAATGCATATTGGGACTAAGAGCTGACAGTAGAGATCTGGCTAAACAATGAATAAAGTATTTAGGGTAAAGAAAAAGAACAGGAACCTGAGCAGTGAGGTCTGCAGGGACAGACTAAGACAGGCAGGAAGGATGTGTGTGGGATGAGTTATCCAAAGGGGACAACCAGGACTGAAAAAGTAAGAGGAAATCAAATCAGAAAAGCATTAAGCAAACACACAAGTAGAAAATGGACAGAAGAACCTCACACAAAAACCTACACGAGAAGGACAAACTACAGTGTGATTTCCTGGAAAGTTTGAAAAGGAACTTAATATTCTTACTTTCCCCCACTTCTCTAAGGTACATATAAATTTGTACCTATTTGAAATACTGCCCATCTCTTCTAGTTTAAAGAAGATGACAAAATTAATGCATGACAATTTCTCAGTAGCTCAAAAGGCAGAGGACTGTATAGAATACATCCTATGAGATGTCAAGACAAGGTAGATTTACATTGGATATTGGGCAGAAATTCTCTACAATGAGAGTAGCAAGACACTAGAATGGGTTGTCCAGAGAAGTGGTAGATGTCCCATCCCTGGGAGAGTTAAGGACAGGGACTTTGAGCAGCCTGTTCTAGTGGAGGAGGTCCCTGCCCATGACAGTGGGTTGGAGCTAGACAATTTTTAAAGATCCTTTTCCACTCGAATAATTCTGTGTCATTCTATGATTCTATAACTCCATGATATGAAATTTTAATGGTTTGGGTTTACTCCTTCCCCCAACCTGAGGCAATAACAATTTCCAGTGTTTAACTCACTACTGACTTCTAATCCTCTTGCTTTCACTTTGCTGGGAGGCTTTAAGCAATCCATCCAACCCCTCTCAGTTTCAGGTCTTGTGAAATCACTGTGATGAAAAAATGACTAAATTAGCTAAGGTGTACACAACACACACTGACAAAACAAAGTTGTTAGAGCAAGGTCCTGACTTCTAAGCAGAGTGAAGGTAATGTTGTCTTTTATGGAGCTTCTACCATGTGTCCAAAGATGTCTCCTGACAAATAAATGTCCATTGGTTCATCCTTTACAGGGTGAAAGAGAAGGTTTGTAGCTGCACAACCCGCATCATCTAAATCCATCCAACTCCAAGTTGCTTCCCAATATAAGCACATTTCCTTTGCAGCTCATCAGGAAATCATTTGCTCCCTTCTGACTTTTATATTACATATACATTACCCTTCCTTACTTAGGTAGTTGTTCAAAATGAACTAGTCCCCAAATTAGCTTCACCTATGATATCCCTGAGCTTTAAAGAGTCAGAATGTCTATGATAGGACAAGTGCATTTCTGGTATGAGGAAGCTACAATATCACTGTACTTGTACACATCAAAATCACTCATAAGCTTGTCACTCTGTACCTGTACTATTTGATAAAAACTCCTAGGATAACCCCAAAATCCTCAGGTAACCCACAGATATTAGAGGCACACATTATAGACATTTAGCTACAGATAATCCAAGAATTCAGGGTTAAGATCCCATCATGTTACAGCACCATGCACACACACAGCACAAGGAGGCTGCACAGAAAAGGATTGTCAGGTTACAGACTGTGCAATTGTTATACACACGTGGGACTAAATTTTCTCTTAAATTTTCTTTTGAGTCTAGTATGCTATTTTATTCCAGAGCACATAAGGAGCAGCTGCCTCTGTGTCAAGAACTGATTCAGAGCTGAGAGTTATTACTGATACTGTCATCACTGCAATCAGGTGTGATTCCTCCTTACTCTTAGTGGTACTGAGGAAGCCAAGATAATTCTTCATGGCTAGGGCACACACAACAAGTTCAGGGCAGTAAGGGCTGACATACCCTATCAAAAATCTCACAACTGTTCAGTTACTGCTTATGGTGAGTTATTTCACTGATATATTTTTATGGTGCAAATCTGAAATGGTGTTGCTAGGAAGAACTAAGAAGCACTGAAGATCACTAGGCCACTAACTTATGATTGGTTTGTTTGTTGCTTTTTTTTTAAGACAATTAGTTTCTGCATATGCCTCCATTGTCAGGAAATTCCTAGTTATATTGGAAAGAAGAAAATAGGGTGTCACACAGAAAGATTTTGCTGTCCTAAAAATAACTCAGTTGTTCACCCATAGTGCTGCTTTGGATCACACTTTCCTGCTACAATAGGAAGCCAGAGAGAGTGCACACAACATAAGCAGGCAACAGAGGTAGAATTAAATTCTGCCCACACTCATATTGGCCAGAGATGGTGCAGGGTGTGACTAAGGTGACAAGTGCTTAGGACATGAATAAGGAGGTGTTAGAAAAGACAACTGCATTTGCAGTGAAGAACATTACAACATAACTAAAATGCCAACATATATCCCTTCCTTAAAATGCTGCATGGGAGCATTCATCCCTCCTCACTGAAGGATCAATAAGCATCCTCTGTACCATCATTAATCATCCCCCACACAATACTGAGATGCTGACAGGAGAAAAGAAGGAGCAAGGGGAAGGAAGAAAGGGACAATTCAGAAACAGCATCTTGGTTAAATGCCAGCTGCATTGACAAGAAAAGTAGAAAACAACAGAAGGAGAATGAGCTAAGGACAGTCATGCCCTTCAAAGGACAAAATGACATTCTTTAATTGTTCTGGAGGCTTTCAAAATGAGGTGTCTACCTCCAGCAGAGTGAAGATTAATCTTCATTGAACAGTTTGTATCATGAGCTCCTCTATGTCAGGAAGTGCATTCTTAAGTGAAATAGTTGATAGATTCAAATCAGTATTTCAAGCAAACAAGGGAGGATTAATGCATTTACTGTGAGTTAAAATGATCCAGATTATTACAGTGAGGTCAGAGATTTCAATACTGTATTATGGAGACATGTAACAGGCAAAAACCATAATAGGTCCTTTGCTATTTTTCCTTCAGGGATAACTCCTTATTATTTTTTTTTTAATTATTTTTTTTTCTTTTTTCCTGTTCAGATTGATTAGAGATTCTGCTTTGTTCTCAAATTATTTAGGGAGGTCAGAGTGCTTTTAATCCTTGTGGATGGAGAATGGATATTAAGTATAGCATTCTGGATTCAGTTGTAGGTATTCTGCCAAAGCCTGAACAAGCACATGGTCTTTGTCTCCTGAAAGCGTCTAGTGAGACATCCATAGGCACAAGAGCTACAGTCCTGCTGAAGGAAACCAGCTCCTCTTCAGTAGCAGCTCCCCAGGAAAAGAGGCATTTAAAGTTATGGAACCAGAGAAGTGGGCTTATGACCACTAGTGTTTAGAGCAAGTTACATGCCCTCTCACAGGACATTCCTACCGAAAAGGTCAAGGTGAGGTATCTTCTCTGGTTTCTTTTAGGATAATAGGGATATTTGCTTTCTCATATTCTTGCAGTAAGTAACAACAGTAATGCACAGGCATTACTAGGACAGTTAAAAGAGGACTGGTAGAAAAAACAACTCAGTGAAAAATATCTGGGGAGAATAGTCCAGTCCATAACTATGTTATATTATCAGGGTGGACAGGCATTAACATCAAAGAGACAAAAGGGGTTTATTATAAATGACCCACCAAGGTCCAAAAGCCAGCATTTTAACTCTTGATGAACAAACATTTGTTTTTTGAATGATAACCTCTTAAGCACACTCCTAGTAAGTGATGAAATCCATACGAAATCCAAAACTGAGATGTTAGATCAGTTGATGGCATTTTCTTATAATGTTATCATTACGAATTTTGGCAGGTGACAAATAACATAAATATACCATTACCACTTCAGTGACAATAGTGTAAGAAGTTGTATATTTTGTGTCAGAACATGTAATGTCTCCTAAGGACAAAATACATGTTAACTAAAGACACAGAAAATTTACATTCATAGTAAGGATGGTTGAGGATAGTTCTCCTCAGATGGGAAACCCTCAGATGAATCAAGTTGTTTCTGACAGTGTTGAGGAGTTCTATGTTCAGTGTGGCCTGAAATCTACTCAATGTAAACTCTCAATTTAAACTTGAAGCAAGTTCTTCTCCAGTGAGGAATAATCCTGATCCTGTTAAAATTCTTCTCAGTCCGGTGAAGAAGACTTTGATTGCTTTAAATATGACCAAAATCCACAAACTTCAGTTAAGGCTGTCAAGACCTATATTAAAATTGAAGCCATTTCAATTCTTTTGTTGTGAGGAGAGATGGTAGATTGAGGAGGTATGGGACTAGAAGAGTGAAATGGAAACAGTTTAACTATCTTCCAACAATAAGATAAGCAAACCAATTAAAAGGCTTGTCATCCTGTAATTACCAGAGCACTCTGTATTGCAGAGGGAACTGAAGCTCTGTTGCACAACAAACAGTCATGCTTGTAATTTAATATGAATAATGAGCCAGATGCATAACAAGACTATTAAATTGTTATCACAAGCAGCCCTGTCCCTCATTGATTAATGACTCTGTGTGTCACCAAGGAAAGGAATTCCATTTTTAAGTGTAGATTGTAATCATCAGTGTTGCCAAAGCAACCGCTGTCTGCTTTTGACTTGCCCCTAAACACAGCAATTAAACCATTACATGAAGAAACAAAACAGCGATTATTCTCTGAAATGGAAAACTGAAGGCTGGTAAAGAATAAGGGTGTGGGGAACCCAGATTTGTTCCCCAAGATAAATGTACCTGCGCAAGAACCATGTTCCAGGTCAGTGCACAGTCTCAATATCAAATATATCACGGTCTCCCACTCAGTTTGAAATCTGATGCTAATCATAAAATCTGGTAGTTTCCTATACTAGAAACCAGCAGAACCAACAGAAAGACATGAATAAGAAATAACCCGTGTGAAAAACACTTATTTTACAGTAAATATAATCAGAGGGCAGAAACATAGTTATATAAGAAAGCAGGTGGAATCTCCATACACGATCTTTTATAGAGGCTGTTTATATACAGAGAACACATTTGCACATATGCACATATAGATAAGCATACTCTCTACATTACTCATCAAAAAAAAGTGTGCTGGACTCAGTGTTTGGGTTTTTTTGTAGTTATTTTTGGGGTAGGGGTTGTTTTGGTCAATGTAAGATTTGTACAGAATATGCTACCAAAAGCAGCTACAATCTGGCTTCTTCCAACTTACAAGCTTCCCGGAGCTTTTCCTTGTCGTAATGTAGCCCCTCGTATTCTTGTAAATTAATCCTGTTCACTCTGATCCGCAGGCGATCGGGGATGGAATGAGGACTGCAAGAAAAGAAGAAAGCTTCTTAGACAAAATGTTCCCTGGAAGAGCAGAGGAAAACACAATATGAAGGGATATCCATCTTCTCTGAAAGAAGAAAAACAACAAACCTCTTCAAAAGTGGGCCAAGTCCCCACAGGCCTATTCCTGCATTTAAAATTATGACTTTCTACTGCACAACAGCATAGAAATTACACCTTAAATAATAAGCAAGACCAAGAATCCAGTTTGCTGTTTGTGTGACCAGATCCTGTACAGGTCTTTCTGAGTTCTTGCACCCCTATGTAGCTAATCCGCCCTTCTCCAGTCTGAATTTGTGTACATTCTTAGAGCCCTACCACAGCCAGTAGACAGATCTGCCAACTTGAATTTCAAGACATGGAGAGATGCTTCTTGGGAAGTATCTCAGGACAACCACTGCCCATGAGAGCATCCACACCACATCACTGAAAGATTCTGATCCAGAATCTCAGGTCTGAGAAACAGTCAACAAAAATGTGGCTCAGAATCAGATTTCTGAAGTCTAATACTCAAAACCCAGGAGGCCTTTTAAAAGCAAGTAGCAGTATGGCAACCTCACTTTTACAGATTTCAGTCTGATTTAGATACCTCAACTATTGATAATTTTGGAAGACTTAATAGGTCAAATCTAGAAATTTAAATGTTCATATATTATACAAAATTTTCCAGAAAAGTTTTCTTTTTCATTTCATACTAGTTTCTACCTTAATGCAACCTATTATTTGATTTTTTTAAGTTTAGGTGGATGCTGTGCAAACTAATTTAGCCACACTTGCATCTTCCACTTTAAAAGAAAAATAGACAATCTGTGTATTACGATGCACATAGCAAATGTCTGTCCCATAGGACCTCAGCCCCAGATCAGTTAAAAGTAAATTACTCATTCTGTGGTTTTACCAAAAGACTGTGTGTATTTATTGTTTTAATCTTGTTAGTAACAGGACTCTGCCTACAGTAATATTGACTAATACACACTGCTTTTTGCTGTATACTAATATAAATGCTGTGTACTATCATAAATATACAGGTTTGCTTCTTTGTCTCAGTTGTGGCATTTACACTGCTAGTGAAGGACAAGGAACATCTCATAAACATTACCTGTGTTACCTCATTTCTAAACACCAGTTCAAATGTGAATTTTTTTCATTAACGTCATCAATTAATCAGTGGTAGACTTCTATCACAATGGGCCTCATTCAAACTCATTATCACAGTGAATAATCTGGATATCTTGTGAAAGCAGGAGAGGAAAGACAGGGAAACAGGATGACCTCACACCAACATCTGGCAAACCTTGGCTAATTCCTCCCTTCCAACCTACCTGTGAGAACAGGATGGTGTTTGGACACCAAGGGGAGAGAAAGACAACACTGACCTCTGTAGATATGCTGACTCACTACCTAATGCCATGTAAGGAAGAAAAACAAATGTTATTTCTTAGCTTGAAGCCGAAGGCCACCTATTGCATGCGCAGTATCACCTTCTGAGTCAAATTAGTTCTTTCACCTGAAAAGAAGTGAACAATATCCTTTTCTTTGCTTGGAGCTGGAGGAAGAAAAATATCTAAAAAGAAGATCCAGTCTAGAATATATTTTTTCTTCCAGGAACCACACGCACTCTCTCCAAAGTTCTGCTTTAATTAGAAAATGTTTAAGAGGACACTTCCCATGCTTTTACAAAAAGTATCATTTTTGATATATAGGTACGTTGTATATCTCTGAGTTTGCTTCTGCAGGAGCAACAAGCACACCATCTAAAGTGTGACATATTTTCTGAGGAGAAATAGGAGCAGGTCCAGTGTAGGAGAGCAATCAAATGGCAAGTACCACAGTTCCATATGCTGTTCTGCATTCCTCTCACACCATTTTTATAAAGACAGGCTCAAACCACTACATAAACAGGTTGTGTGCTAAAACATACAGCTGGAGAGAAACAGAACTTGGCCTCTTGTCCGTTTGACAAGTTGAGTTATCTTACTGAAAAAAAAAAATGTAACCTTGGAAATGGTAGCTTTCTATAGAAAATAAACTACTGTCAGAAATAACAATGCCAGGAGTTCCTTTCTACAGGGCAGAGACCCATACACTTAGCCAGGTCCAGTCACAAGTAACATATTCATAATACAAGTAAACATATATACACATTCCTAAAAATGTGTGTGTATTGACACATACACAAAAGAGACATTTATTCAGTAATTGAAGCTTGATGGTTTTGTTCATCAGTTCTTTGCAAACACCCTTTGTTCTTTTAGAATAGTCACTGGCTGACACATTGTGTCACTAAATTTTTTTACCTATTCAAAATAAATTTGTTTCTAAAACTCACTATTTAAATATTCATTTCTTGTGCTATCAGACTGGCAATTGACACCACAGTATATTGTCCTCATCAGTCAAATGAATTAACTCATTCATTCACAGAACTCTATTTAATGCAGCTGAGCAAAATACTTCCACTATCAACACTACTGCAGTTTTCATAGACACGGCATCATAATCCATATCATTATACAAATAGATCCCTTTGTCTTTGTTCAGACATACTCAGTATATCCAGAAACCAGAAAGATTAAATACATAGGCAGGTCCATGTAAAAGCAATTAACAGGGTGATGAATATCACTGAACACAAACATTAGTACTAGTAGTATTAATAGAAAAAGACATTTCTCAATATTGTGTAAAACAACTTGCTTAACATCAAGGAGAGGAAGAAAAGCTTTCCACATAAAGCAGAAATTTATAAATAAATTTGGGGAGATTGCTGCACCTTAATTCAACCTAAAATACTTAAATAACTTACCTCTTACCAATTACTTTTTAAATGGTCTATGACACAGTCAACAAAAAGTATTTGAAAGTACAGATTAATGAAGTCCATTACCTCCTAAAGAAGTTAATTAAGAACTCATTCCACAAACACATCAATCCACAGAATTAAATCCTAAATATCATTTGCCTCATGAGGATGTAAACAAAGATTGGGGTCAACTAAAACATTGTTTGTTCATGTTTATTTTTTATAGTGATTTAATTTAAATACAAACCTAAGTATGAATCTTCTCCAAGATCTTTCAACTAGAAAACACACTCGGCTTTTGATGAAGTCATGACTTCCTCTTCTAACCCCCATTAATCATCCAGCAAAAAGTGAGAGGATGCCAGACAGCTCACTTGGAGCACAGCTGGTTTTCCTAGGAAACTGCTCCTGCCTCCAGTCACCCAGGGAAAAGCACAGGCAGAGCAAGCTGGGGTCCTGCCCAAGCCTGGCGCTCCTGCACACAACCGGTTACGCTTCTGCCACGCCACCAGCTTGACTCAGCTGGGAAGACAGACTTGTAAATTATAAATACCCCATTCCCTATATCAATTATTTATGAACCCAGTGAGCCATTTTTTATGCTCCATGTCTCCACAGAGAAAGGAATAATAAGAATAAACAGTCCAACAAGTCTACAGAATCCAGTGGCAACTTTCTGATAGATCCTCAAGAATACAGCCTACACAATCGTACACACAGATTTTAACATAAGCAAACAGGAAAAGAAATCTACTTCCCCCCACACAAAAAAATACTTGAGTAAGAAAAAAATCAGTCCTTTAGGGAATGTTTGCAGTGACAATGAATGATTAATGAATTACCTGGCTCCTAGAGAAGAAATAAACATGAAAAATTAATTAACTCTTCCAGTGTTTACAACAATTGGAAAGAGGAAAGCTGAAGCCAAAAGAGGAAAATGAATTCACCTTACTTTCAAGATCATTGACAGAGCTTGGAAATGAGACATTAAAAATAAGTTTCTGACAGCATCTATCTACTTAAAACATAACTGTCATAACACAGCAGACTGATTCAGTCTCTTCTATGGACGAATTTCAGTGCTTCACGAAAGTTCACTACTATTTTAAGGTAAAGGTCTTGCTTAAAGCTTTACATTAAAAAAGAAAAAAAAAGGGGAAAAAAAGAAAAAAAAAAGAAAAAAACCCTTGAAATTATAAGCTCTATCACATTTTTTTTTCTTTCATTTGGGAATCTGAACTAGATGATCAGCCATGTCATAGAATGGTGGGCCAATGGACAGCCCCCTTGGTTAGGGGAAACATTGGAAAGAAAAGATAAACCTCATGGATGGGACAAGAATTTCATGATAGAACAAAATAGTTTAATAATAATAATAATAACATGGTAGTAATAATAATAATTGTAATGATAAGTGGAGGATAGAGAGAGTTACGAACATGAGAGAAAAAAGTGATGCACGATACAATTGCTCACCATGCAGCATATCCCCAAACAGCAGTCAGACCCCTCATAGGTAACACCTCCAGTTTACATACTGGGCACGACCTTCTCTGGTGTGAAATATCCCTTTGGCCAGTTTGTGTCAGCTTACCTGGCCTCACTCCCTCCCAGCTTTGAGTGTAGCTCCTCAGCAGCAGAGTGTGAGACACCAAAAAGTCCTTTACTTGAGATAAGCACTACTTAGTAACAGCCAAAACATTTTTGCCATAAATCCAAAAAACCAGTTCTGTACAGCTACTAGGGAAAAATTAGCCATGTTGCAGCCAAAACCAGGACATAAGTGTTATCCCAGATAAGCCAGGTTAACCCAACTGTAGTAAATTCTTTGGCACTTTATAATCTCACAATTGCTTCAGCAAACACACTTGGCTTTGTAGAGGCTAGACCCACATAGACACTTAAGTACAGACACATACTGAAGTTCCCAGTAGAATTCTGGTGCTTGATTTCTTCTCCTGCATGCTGACTGTGCTTCTCTCACACTTCAACCTTCCAAGCACAGTGGGTTCTCCATAAATAATAATCCTTCTAAACAGAATTATAGAATTTGGTGTGGGGGGTGGGGGTTGGAAGCAACCTTAAAGATCACTTAGTTCCAACTGCCCTGCCATGGGCAGGGACACCTTTCACAAAACCAGGTTGTTCAAAGCCCCATCCAACCTGGCCTTGAAGACCTCCAGGGATGAGGCACCCACAACCTCTCTGGGCAACCTGTTCCAGTACCTCCTCATAAAGAATTTTTCCTAATATCTAATCCAAACCTACTCTCTTTCAGAGATGATTCCACTTGTCATGGTCACTCTCCATACTTCTTGCAGTCTCCCTTCAGGTACTGGAAGGCCACAATTAAGTTACCCCAAAGTCTTCTCTTCTCCAGGCTGAACAATCCCAATTCTTTCAGCCTTTCCTCATAGGAGAGGTACTCGATGCTTCTGATTGCCTTAGGACCCTCCTCTGAACTCACTCCAACAGGTCAACATCCTTCCCATGATGGGGACCTGAAGCTGGATGCAGCACTGCAGGTGAGGTCTCACAAGAGCAGAATAGAGGGGCAGAATCACCTCCCTTGACCTGCTGGCCTCACTGCTTTGGACACAGTCCAGGGTATGGTTGGCTTTCTGGGCTGCCAGAGAACACCAGACAGGTTCACCCACATATTAAACAGGAAAAACTGATGAAGAAGCAATGAGACTCAATTCCCTGTAAATCATGTTTCATGAAAAAAAAGAAGATATCTGTAAGCATTTTCATCCTTAACTCTGCATTTGGAGAAAAGTTCACGTTCTGCCTCTTCTCCCTTACACCTTGCCTCCTACTCTGTATTAGACTCTTCTCTTATAGAGAGTAACCATATTCAGCCTGAGAAAGTTGATTCTGTTTGGAATTTGGACCTCTAAAAGCAAAAACATTATTTTCTATTACCTTTTTTTATTCACACAGGTTTCATATGCATACTTTGTTACCATCCTTACCACATAAACTCCATAAAAGAGTCGTATTTACCAATATTGTAATATTTTATGATATTTTGTTTTCATTTATGCAGATTTTGTAATTGGAAAAAATAATTATGGTCTACCCACAGTGTTTATTCCACTTGTAGAAGGACTGTAGGAGTTATGCAAGTAAATATTTTATTTTTGAAAGGTAATTTTTTTAGCATTCTTTTGCATCAACCAGATAAGACAATGTACTCTCATATATGCATCCTCTCATCACTGAACATCCAGCAGGAAAATGCAAGTTTTTACCTTCCCTTTAAAAGACCCTCAAAAATACAATATTTGTATTTACCTACACACCATGTATAAGCATTTGCAATGGATCACACTACAGTTCTACTGTCTCTGCAAAAAAAGACCGTATGAGCCTAATAAATTGGCTGCCTCAAATTCCCATGCATTTCCTGCTGCAGAAATTCTGACATTTATCTAAGACAGGCTATATCCATCACCAGGTCTCAGTAGGATCTGCCCTGCTGTTCAGTACTAACTGAAACTCAGTCTGCTTCTATGTTGTTCAATAAAAAAACAAAGGGATATTTGAATCTCAAAGCCATCATAATCCAAATCAAATTTCCCTGCAACCTCATGGGTTCTTATTTTAATTTGCCAGACACATTAATTAGCAGCCCCAGTCAGCAGCATGTTTAATCTATTTTTACAGATTTTAAGATACAGAACATCTTTGACTTTCAAATTAGTTTGGAGCTTGCAAGACTTTCTCTCCCTGCTTTATTCTGACAGCTGATATCAAATGGGACATTAAAATGAACTGCATCAGAACTTGGAGGTCATTTTCCAAGGGATATCCCTGAACTTGGAAATAGTACTCATTCTCCTAGACACACAGCTCAATGTTCTCTGTAAGAAATACGGGCTACCTCAACATTTTTTCTAGAGGCTAATTTAGATGCTGAATTGATGAGACAAGTTGGTTTCATTACGTTATGCTTCTCAGCAGAATAGAGCAAACAGGACCCATGGAAAGAACACACCAAACTGGAAATCTTTCCTTATTTGCAAAATAACAATAATGTACTTGCAGCATTCTGAAATTTCACAGAATCACAGAACGATTGAAGCTGGAGGAGACCTCTAGGGGTCATCTGGTGCAAACCCCTGCTCAAGCAGGACCACCTAGAGCAGGCTGTCCAGGACAGGTTTGATTATGACTAAAGACAAAGATTCCACAACCTCTCTTGGCAAAGAATGGTTTCTTCTCTCTTTACGAAGAAAGCTTTTCCTCATGTTCAGAGGAAACCTCCTGTGTTAGACTGAAAATATATGATCTCAGTTCTTTCCAGGAATGGTGCCTGGCATTAAACTTCAGATGTGCCTGTTGCTATGGATGTTTGGGGAGCTGGCTCATGGCTGAACCTGGTCACCATCAGTCCTGCTCACCTTACTTGGCTACTGTGGAACTGTGCCCTTCCTGGCAAGACCCTGTGCCCGTCAGTCATGCTGCCATCTGAGCTCCCTTTTCCCATTTTTCCCTGGATTTTCTGCCCCATCTCTCAGCCGAATGACACAGGGTAATAACAAAAGGCTGTGGAACTTTTAGAATAGAAAAAAGCCAGATACTCACACAGTGAAGGAATCAGGGGGAGCCGAGACTCTCCTCAGGTCAGCAGACTGCACTTTATGGATACTATAAGGCAGCAGGAAATGAGTGGCCAGGAGAAAAACGGCACACGGTGAGGACAGACAAGAAAAAAAGGTGAGAGAGAGAGAGAAGGAGTGGAAGAGAAGAAAGAAAGACACACAACATTTAAACAGAAACAAAAGGAATGTGTCACATAAAACTTGAATGAAGGGACATGCAGAGCTCCAAGCTCACACTAGGAAGCCAAGAGCAACTGAAGACATGCAAATGGAGAAAATCACTGCTATGTGGTACACAGGAGCTTTCTAAAGACACAAGTGAGGACCAGTGACAAGCTCAGCACATAAGTATACAAGGAAGACAAGGGACCCCAGAATTTCTTCCACAGGCACTGAAAATTTCAAAGCAACAGACTTGGAAGCAGGTCCAGAAACGCAAAGAAACATCAAAGCTGAGATCCAGATGGATGGAATTGTCTCCAAGGGTTGACCATCACTAGTTACTGTTTAAGAAAAAAAATACCCTTACTGGAGATTTTGTATCCACAATGACAAATTGCTGTTTCCACTCCTCTTTCTCATACCCTAGGGAAATTTGCATTTTATATGTAGTGGCTCCCAATATTAATTCACTTATAGAGTTTATATTCAAATGATCCCTTTTTTTTCTTGAATGTTTCAAGTATGTTTTATATAAAAGCTCTTCCCTCTTCATTCTTTTCCATTATGCAGGATGCTCTTCCTTAATCCAAACTGAAAGTTAGTAAGAGTGAAATACATTTTGCAATTCAGAAAGTGTTCATTAACTGAAACTTTCTGGGTAATATAATGCAGGAGTTTTTAATCAGAAAATTATTCTTGGAAAAACTGAACCACAGTTTCTCTTCTTATTCCCCATAATTTCTGGTATAGCTCACAACAACCACATTCTTGGCTCACTCACAGAAAACTGAGCTATGTGTTGTCTCTTTCACATGCTACTGTGATCAACAGTGGAGAACAGGAATGAGAAGTTAGCCAACAAGTGTTTCAAGGAGAAAAAATATGCCCACAGAAAAGAGAGGTTTGGGACAAAAAAATTCAGAAACAGTGTAAAACTTCTTCAAATTAAGTCTTTTTCTACTCACTCCCACTTCTTATCTGGCAATAATATGAAAGCTGACAATAATAACAACTCTTCATTTCTGTGGCCAAGAAAATTTTCTAGTTGCTTTCCTGGTAAGGAGCTCAAAAAGGGCTGTCTAGTAATTAAGGATAGCTCCAGACCCAATGACTTATATCACACATCTAACATTCAAATGATAGTCATAAAAAAACCCCTTAATCTATCATGTTCAATCCAATACCAGGCTTTCTGGGAGATTCAAACAGAACAAGGAGTAATATCCTAGAGATCAAGATAAGAAAAATAGATAAACATATTTTTATACATATAATTACAAATTTCTTCACTTGTGCAATATTACCAATCAGCATCATATTGGATGAACTTCTTACAATACTAATGTTTCCTAGATTTTAAGCTTTAACAAATCATTTACTTTTTATCACAGTAGAAGATTCAAGCCCTCTCTCCTTCCTTTTCAACACCTCAGAGCAAAGTACATACACAGATATATATAGAAATAAATGTAAATGTATACACACACAGCTTCTGATATGCGAAGCTGAGACTACAGTTCCTGACAGATCATTTGCATCTTCCCAAGATACAGATCTGCAGAAAAATACCTCAGCCAAATCAAAGGACTCTGACAGCAATTTAGTGTACCATGGCACATTTAAATCAAGCTGAACCACAAAGAATGTTCCCTTGACAATTGGCATATACTACAAATCTGTATTTCCCTACCACAGTTTAAATTCAGATCTAAAATTCGAAACTTAACCACGCTGATTATCAGTTTGAAATACCATGAATTCTCTTTTTACATTTGTATTAGTCTCCTTCAGTGCAGAAAAAGATGTCCCAGAATTGCCCTTTGCTTTATTCTAGCTTTTGTTAATGATTGAGGAGTTGTGGTCGGGTGAAATTGGGCACTTCTGCCCACAGTCAAGAGTCTGCTATTCTCTGCTCAAGAAAGGTGAGTATACCTTATGTGTTTGCCAGGCAAATAGAAATTGCTCTTTAGAGAAATGGGCTTCTACTGCAACTTAAAGCATTAGTCTCAGTAAGAGAGCAGAGTGCTAAATTGAACAGGAACATGTTGAAAGTAACCAGGGTGGCTTTGATTACATTAATAGATTGAGAGCCAGGGGACGACAAAAAGCTCTTAAGGGCTGGAGTCGAAGTTTGAAGCAAAGCAGTATCTTTCTATAGATATACAGCAGTAAGGGAAGGAACTTTTAAGATAGCTGGAGAAAAGTGTGCCTAAAACCTTGTCCTTTTTTCCAGTTATATGAGTTAATCTATTGAAAGGTATTACATCTCTTCACAGAACTTGCCTCATCATTACAATTGCAACAGTAAAATTCCCCACCCATTTCCCCAGAAATATTAAAGCCTCAGTGCATGAGTGTTTGAATTAAGGATGGATCCTAAATAACCTTACACCATTAGTTCAGTATCTTTGGATAAGGGACAGACCATTTTGCTTCATGTTTAGAATATTTGATGAAAGCAGCAAAGTCCCTTGCATCACTCATTTTTACAGCAATAAAGACCTATACAGGCATTACAATAATACCCTCTACAAAATAATCTAAATTATTTTATTGGACGGCTAATTTCATATGTCAAAATTTGACTATTTAGGTTTCTTCTGATTAAAATATATCTAGAGTACTTGTAAATAAAGTTTAATATTGAAAAGGAAATTTAGCCTTGTGTATTCATCTTCACAAGCTACTAGTTTCCAATCCTCTTAGCTTCTCTCTCATCATATTTAAAATACTCATGTCTCATTTGGGTTTCTGTACTGGAGAAGGATTTCCTGCAAAGTACAAACAGTTCTTTCAGGACATTCAAATCTTTCTGCATAACCTCTGCTAGGCAGCATATGCTAAATATGTCCTGATTAGTTCTTGATTGTGGCAGTTTCTTACGGGGTCTTCAGTGCAGCTTAAAAAGCAGATCAATAATGCTGAGAAACTAAATCAAAAAAACTTCAAGGGCAAAAGGCATACATATGCAGAACCATCAGAAGCCAAGGGGCACACTGCCAAGCCTGCAGAAACCTCTCTAAATAAATAAATACATAAAAGAAAGGTACAACACCAGTATAAAAGCAAGACGGGGTAACTCAGAAGATAAAGAGTAAAAGAAAGTCAGATAAGTATTTACAATAGAGTGAAAAGGGACTTCAGAAGATGTGTTTTTTTTAAATTTATTTTTCAAATGCGCTGCAAGTCCAGTACATGCAAAATCCATGACGGAATATGCTGCCCCACACGGGCCTCCCGCCATTAGGACATGCACATGTGCAACTCACTCATTCAGCAAAGGCATCGAGGTTCTCCTCTTGCTTTTCTGCACCATGTTGGCTTGGTTCCTCAGGGAGATCCGGATGAGGGAGGGCGCCAGCCGGCAAGGCTCACCGTCCACTTGCATGGGGATAGACTTGTACGTCAGGAGCGTCACCTCCCGGCACTGGTGCAACCTCTCCCCGTGACCACCCACCTGGAGAGCAGCCTGCAAAAAGCAAACAAACAAAAAACCACAAACAAACAACACACCACGCAGGGAAAAGAAAAGACACCTCAGAACAGAGATAGCCGAGGCAGTTAACGAATCCGAAACACTGCTTTGCATCCATTACACAGCACTCCACACCTATGCTATCCTAAAAGAGTGTTTTCACCCCAAAACTGTACATCAATACTTAAAATTTAATAAAAAAAAAGTGGTGGGCAACAAGCAGATATCTAACCACACGCATTATAGGACTCATCATCTATATCAGCACACAAGTGCACACAAAAAATTACTAACTGTGCTCATTCTTAAAGCTTTCAATTTGTTTTGGTTGGTTGGCTTTTACAGTAACAGTAATGATAATAATTATTTGCTCTTTAAAACAACATCCTTAATTAGATTCATCTGCGAGACAGAAAAATTATTTCCCCTTCCTGAACAGAATAGTTCTTAATATGAATCAGATAAATTTAAATATTTTATTATGAAAGCTTACACATCAAGTCAACCTCAACATTAGACAGGCTGAAAAGAGCAAGCAGAAGGCCCTTGTTAAAACAATTAAATATCATGTTTAAGAATTCATTTCAAAGAAATTAAGCAAGGAAGACATTGAGCAGATCCTTCAAGTTCTAGGCAGACATTTTTTGGCAGAAATGCATTTTTTTAACATGATTATTATGTGACAATTAACTCTCATCTCTCAGATGCAGAAAAAAATGTCATATTACGCTGACAGCAGCCTAAACACAAGTCAAGGCCTGTTCACTTAATATTATGGATCAACTGACAATATGATCAATATAATAATGCTTTCTATAAAGTAGTTCTTTCCCTTGGTTTCACACACCCACTTAGGTACAACAGGCACATCTGAGAGACATACAAAGCAAGTTAGGATTATATCAGTACCATCTAAGGTTACAATTGTTCTTCAGCATCACAACCGAAGTACACTTGTAGACCCTCAGTTCTCAACTGGGCTTTCTTTAAAGAGAAAAAGCAGGTCAAAGGGTCCTACTTCTTCAATTCAGCCCCAACTGAAATTGTTGGTAGCTTTTGAGATCTGCCCAGCCACTTCCATTGACTAGAACTGTGTAAGTGGCAAACACAAAAAACTCTTCTGACTGAAAACTATCAGTTTATACATGCTAAAGAGAATTTAGATAGCATTTTCAAAAACATGCCCTAAACTCTTCACATTTATTCCACATGATCTACTAGGCTAATAAACAACATTTTTCTTGTGGGTTATTTCCCTAATCCACTAGGCCCATCTGAAAAACAATCAAACAAAAAAAGGCCAGGAAATTATCCTTAACCCAGACAAACTTTTAAAGGAAAGATTGACCAAGACTGCCTTTAGCTTACTTTGGAGATTAGATTTGCCTGAATTTCTCTTTGAGGAAACAAACACCATTATTGTGGGTATTTACTGAAAGTGAGCTGGACTGAGGGCAGTCCATCTCACACAACCAGGGAGTTTAGCTAAAACAGACTTATCCATCTTTAGTTTTAACTGGTTTACATGAGACAGCAGCAAAAAAAGGCCTATGGGTATGGAACTAAGTGTGAGCTATAAAAACTTGCCCGAAGTCCAATTCTGGGCAATCTTCTGGCCACACTAAGTCCAAGCTGCAGCGCCTTAGGTAAGTTGGATAATTGTCCACTCTGGCTGTATTTAACCACCCCCTGAAGACACTGTCACAGTGTTTGACCACTGCCATAGCAGGGTATTTACAGTGAGACTGCTTTTATGGTAACTCAATTTTAGTTCACCTTCAGGACAGCACTGAAAGAAAGTGCACTGACAAATTAAAATTATTGGCTGAATTTCCTTTTCCTAGCAGAATAAAAAGGAGAGATAAAATTCATGCAAGGAATACTAATAAAGTTTTCCACAGCTGTTACTGAAGTTTCACAAGATTTTTGGTGAGCATATAGAAACTGTATAACTTTATAACTTTATATAATATTTCATATTTATGTACCAGCTATACCTAAAAATAGACTTTAATGCCATTTGTTGAAATATTAAAAAGTTAGAAAGAAAAAGGAGCATTTATTTGATCATAGAATATTCCCACAGTAATGCTTCATACTGCTCTTACTGTAATAATCTTGCCAATTAACTTTGGAGCACTGCACATGCAAATCAGCCATATTTTGCGAGTAGTACTTTTTATTATTGAATAAGACTTCTCTCATTAGAAAGGAACGATTTGACTCTGCCATTTCACAGCAGAGCACACCTTGGCCTTGTGTGACAGCGGGAAGCCCATCTGTTGTTCAGTGATCAGGACTGTCCTGCACTCTGCAGGGCAGAGCTCCCCGGGCGGGCAGCCCCGCGCACTCACCAGCGAGGCCATGGTGAAGCCGATCACCTCGATGTAGCCATCGTCGTGGCGCTGGGGCTCAAAGTCTCTGTGGTCGCCAGGGTTCCCCCAGGGCATTGTGCCAGCACAATACCTACACAGGGGTTTGGAGAGAGAGTTGGAGAAAGCAGTTTGCCCCAATGGGTCCTGACTAGCAGCCTTTTAGCCTGTGTTTTTTTGTTCCCAAGCTGATACAACACCCTTAAATGTATCTGCCATAGACTCTATCAGGTTCCTCTCTGAGAGGAAAACGGGGAAACACCAGGAAATAGGTCATAGAGCAGCAGCACTCTTTTCTCCCTATTTGCTTTGGTTCCTGTTGGTGAGATACTGAGCCATAAAGCTGTTTTGCCCCTCTTTCCTTTCTCTCTGCTAGCTCAGAAGTTCTGACAGCACAAGGAATGCAAAACGTTGCATAGTTTGAGGAGGCAGGGAGCCATAAGAAGCAGAAACAGACACAGCTGTGGCAACTCTCTTTCCTACCATCAAAGAATAGAGGTAAAAGGGATCTAAAAGTGATAGAAGGGGGAAATTTGGAGAGGTGACACCAAGTAGAAGCTTGCAGTGCAGGACTCAAAAGATTAAGTGCTTGGGACTGCCTGTGGGGGCCAAGTAGGATGTTGTCTAAAGCAATGGTCTCCAAAGCGGGGTGCATGTAAGAAAATTCCACAACTGACAAGACAATTACAGTGTATGAAGAAAAATATCACTTTTACTTTCAATAGGAAAGCAAACATTAAAAACAAACATTAAAATAACTGTTTGTTTCATCTTCATGACATTCCTTCTTAATTCATATTTGTGCATGCTTTGTATTGCTTGTAATACCAGTATAGAGATACATGTATATAATTTACAAATATACGTATATTGGGGTCATGCTTAAAAGCTTTTTACTGATAGAAAGGCACAATCAAATTAAGTTTGGAGACTACTGTTCTAGAGAGCAGGAGATTAACAATTTTTGATAATTCTGCTATATTTTTATTAAGGACACCTTGTAACATGTTAAAAACTATGACTTTTTTTAGCAGTTTGGTATTCCTCAACTAGTAAAATAGCTATCCTTCCCCTCTCTCCATTTCTGCCCCCTCTTCCCCCTTCCCTTTTTTTCACACTTTGATTCTAATTAAGCAAAAGACCAAGTATCCCTCTCTTAATTAACTTGTTTGCAGGTTACATGCAAAGCTTTTCAAAGTATCAGGATACTATATCAGGATATTCAACTACTTAAAGAATGGTTTTGCTCCCCCCTGAGCTCTGACACCATTCTGCATTAACAGTATTATAAGCAGCCAGCTCTCAACAAGGTAGCCCAGAGGTAAAATGCTTCCTGCACATTCACCCAGCCTAGGACAATTGGTAGGTGTCTTTTGAAAATCATTGTTATTTTTGTTTTATAACTTCAAGAATCTGTCTTGAGCTTACCTGGGTATGTTTAAAAACACTATACACTGGAACTTCAGCTCCTGGATCTTTGGAGTCAGGTCTGTACCATCACACTACAAAGCCAAAGTGACAGAGCACAGAGAAATTGCTGAATGGAGCCACAGACAAGAGAAGTGTTGCTGCTTTGTAACAACTTTCCCAAGACTTTCCTTGGAATGTGTTGCAAATGTCATGCTCAAAACTGAAAAGTAACAGAGCCATTAAACTCTCACCTCACTCTCTCTCCAAAAGTCCATCTCCACCCCCTTCCCACAACACTGACACAATTTCTTATACTTACCACTACTTTAACATGCTTGGATAAATCTCTTGAGCTTCTTTGCAGAAAGTCTGTAAAGGCTGCCTGCAACAGAAATAAGTGCAGGAACTGTCAGTGCTTCCTCTCTATTTTTGTTTCCTCACTTCTTATGCCTCCACAGAGCTAATTATCAAAATGTCATCCTTTGGTCAAACTTACTCTCTCAGAAGACACGATTTGATTTTATTGTTTTAAATTGTGATACTTCTCCTTTTGAGAGCTTAACTGAAAAAAAGTCCTTGGACACCAAAGTGCAATGGTATCCTGAACCATTAAGCACAAATTCTTGCTCATACTTGTTTCCATGTTTACATGGCTAGGATGGATGTCATCATCCAGAAACAGATTATATGTCATTCATTATCAAACTGGAGTTTGCTCTTAATGGCTTTAGAATAAAGTGTTGTCCATTTTCCTCCTGAATGCACAAGTGGGCAATTATATGTGCATATTCATGCATCATAAACATTCCAAATATCTGATTTGCACCCTGCACTCCCCATGATCCTACATGCAATACTGCTCCTCAAAGCTACAAAGACACAGGCCATAACTTTGTGAATTCCTCTAGGAAAGTCAGCACCAATGCAGTTCCCAAACCCTGAAAGAAGCAGAGCAGTGCCTTGAGAAGCTTACAAGCCAGAAGCAGAGGGACCAAGATGTGGCCAGGGCTGTGCCCAGAGGAGTGGCACTTTTCTCACCTGCTCAGCCCTGTGTAATAACAGTACCACAGGCTCTTTTCTACAGACACCTGTGCGTGGCCCTGCCAGAAACAGCATGTGTGCACTTGAAATTGTAACAGGCAGAATGAATGGCATGACCTCCTGATGTGAGAAAGTGAGGGGGAAGGTAATTAGGAAGACATTTGAGCAACTAATTTAACATCATTCTATAAGACAAATCTGTACTTACCCCTGCATAAAACATTTTATTTCTAAATCGGCTGTTGAATTTCTCTGGATTTGCTTCTGTGAAAGGATGAAAAATAAAAGTATGAACACCCTAATAAAACAAGTAAACTTCCTTATATCTTCACGTTTCCTGCCAGCACGACAGTGCTTTCAGTGTATCACTCATAGAAAATATTAACATAAATATGTTTTCCATGTGTGAGTTCCCCATCTGCGCCTTTCTCTGCTATCAGATTTCAAACATTCATACTGAATCCTTCCCTTCTCTTGTAGAGAGTGTAAATAGAGGGCAACATGAGCAAAGAGGTAATAAGAATTTAATCAGTTAATTTAACACCTCTCAGACTATTCATTTTATGATCCCTCAACAGAATTTGTAAGACTTCTTTTTCTAAAAACAGAGAACAAATCTGTGAGAATTATTAGAAATTTATGAAACAATCATCTATGCTTTAAACCAGGAGTAAAACGTTAGTAAATTTCAAGATGAAACAGCCCCTAAATTCTGATGTGTTAGAGTTAATAAGGAATGGACATTTCTACTCAAAGATTTCTGCAGAAAAAAAAAGGAAAAAAAGAATTAGTTACTCTAAAACCTATTTAGAAAGTCATTTCATTTTGATTAGACTCCAAGCGATGGAGAATTTTAAGTCAAGTAGTAATGTACATCTAATGGATAATTATTCTCACTGTTAATGTAAATGTGGCAGTTTCCAATCTTGAAGTTTTCAGTCTTCAGCTGCCAACTGTTAAATCTTGTTATGCTTCTGTCAGATTAAAGAGCCTTCAACTGTCAGATGTCTTCTCCTTGAGTAAATACTTATAGGCAGTGATTAAATTGCCTCTTAACTGTCTTTCCAATAAGCTAAGTGGAGTTCCCTTAATCTCTCTATGTAAGGCACATTTTCCAGAGTACAGTTTATTCTTGAGCCTCCTTGGAAACTGCTTCCCTTGTTTGTGGCATCTAGTGATTCCAGAAGCAGCCCTTCTGACCCTGTATTCAGTGCCAACTATTCACTCTGGTTCATATCAAACTACCAAAGCAGTCCTTCTGGCTAAGGCATCACATTACTGTGGGCACATCCAAACTACCTCTCAAATGACCACTTAAAACAATACTTCTAGTCCTCTTGAAAGCCACTACATCTCACAAAATACAGCTCCATTTTGTAAGAATGAGCTGCTTGAGGTTTCTGATTTGCTTGCTGGCTCAGTTACGGTATTTGTTGTTGTGTCACAGGTGACTCCAACTCAGCCAGGGCCACTTTTACCTCAAACAATGCATTTATTGCATAAGTCGATCTCATCTCACTTACTGAGCTCACAGCTCTTTGCAGAGTCTCAACACCCCGTGCTAAGCAGCAGGAGGCTTCTGAAGGCTTAGTGCCCGTGCTGCACATTCCCTCACGTGAGTGTCCCCAATGGTTCTGGACAGCAGAACCACAGCACTGGGTCTTACATGGATCTTATGACAAATACTCCCCATAACTAAAGCCCTAGTTTAGAACAGGAAAAGAACCTTTCTGAGGTTAGGGACTCAGCAGTCCCTCAGCTTAGTGGTGCTACTTCTGCCAACACAGATGAGCATGGGTAGGGAGGAAGGACTCTGTGACGTAAAATAGAGCCTTAAGCTGATTAGAGCATAACTTTGATTGTAGAAGTAAATTATTGAGTGCGTATCCGAGGCTCACTCCGTCCTCACCATTCCTAAAGCATCAAGGAACTAGAAAATGGAATGTGTTAGACTCTCTCTGTGTGCAGTGGGAGAGTTTCCTTCAAATGAAAAGTCCTGCACAGCTGAGGGATCAAACAGCATGTCAGCAGGGATAAAGTAAATTGCATCTTTCATGCTCTGCCAAAGCATAAGGATTCCAGCGGAAGAAGTTGGAAAGAGCCACTACCCAGAACACTTCCCAAAGAAGCAGAGCTAAATACGTTAGACTTGGATCCAACCCTTAAGTCTCAATCTGATTAGTCACAAGAAAAGTGTAGAGGTTGCCACGGAAAGGCCACATTAATATATAGGTTCCTCTGAGACACTGCAATCATCACTTATTCTAAATATAACAGCTGACCAGTCTCCACTGCATAAAGTGTCCTGCTAGGCTGAGAGCTCTTATCAGTTTATCTTATTTTGGTTTGCAGGCATGGTATCCATTTGCTTCAATACTGTATGTGATTACAATAGCTCCACATAAGCAAATGCATACAGCCACTTGCCTCAAGAGCACAAATACTGTAGCTGTGAAAGTACTTCACATTTCGCTACCATTGCTAAGAATTTCTCTGGATTGTCATCAGTGGTAAATAAGATCATAATCTGCTTTGCATTGCTTAATTCACTGAGCCATGGGATACTTTGGGCTGGAAGGAGCCCTTAAAGTCCATCTAGTCCAACCTCCTGCAATGGGCAGGGACATCTTCACCTAAATCAGGTTGCTCAGAGCCTCATTCAACCCAGCTTTGAGTGTTTCCAGAGATGGGATATCCACCACCTCTCTGGGAAACCTGTGCCAGTGTTTTACTGCCCTCATTGTTAAAAACTTCTTCCTTATATCTAGTCCAAATTTACACTCTTTTTGCTTAAAACTACTATCCCTTGTTCTATCGAGACAGGACTCATTTTTCTGATAAATCCCCTTCAAGTATTGAAAGGCTATAATAAGTGCTCCCCAGAACCTTTCCTTCTCCAGGTGGAACAACCCCAATTCCACATGAAAAACAATACAACCCACACACCAGCAACACCTCCAAGGCTATCAGCTTTCCTCTTCTAAAATACATAGAATTCACTTCATGTATTTTTGCATTTGAGAAGACAAGGATGACACCAGCAGTGAAGACTTGTGGTACGAGAAGCTCTCCTGGCCGTACGTACTCAGAACACAGCTTGCTCTGCCAAGTGCTTTTTCACCCGTGTAAATTTTTAAAACACTGGCATGTCTGGAATAACATTCATTCTTTATAGGCTCCATAACTTCATTATTAAATAATGCCTCCATTAAATGAGAAAGTAGCCATGCATTTCATCTATACTGTATATTCACAGTCACATTAGCAATGCAGAGTGATATGCACTCACAAAAAAAATGCATACAGCTGTCATAATTTCATTTCTGTGCCCTTTTGTGGCCCCTCATTATTATTCCTAAAGCTTGAAGCAGTCTTAAACATCATAAAATATGCATTAGCTCATTCCATCATGTATCCTGCTCTTTATTTAGCCTGGCATTAAAGTGCTATCTTTTAATCTTGAAATGACACTCTAATAGTATGACAGTGAATGTAAGGAAGGCTATGTTTCAGAAAAAATACCTGCACATGAACCTGGAATGCCCAAAAGCTGAAGGCAAACACCTGGACAAGGTTTGTTTCTACAAGCACACCTGCCTAAACCATATAAATAGAGGTGTTCATATCAGTGCAAAGCTGTTCCTAGCAGTCCTTAAGCCACATGTCAGTCTGTGCAGGGTGGCATAACTGCCACTGGCAAGGGGACAGGCAAGGTGCTACAACTGCCCAAAACCTGACCCCTGTGCAGACATTAAACCCTTGAACTTGCTCAGAGACACTCTGGGTCTGTACCAAGTGCAGGGATGTTAAGGTATGATGTTCCATAGGTAACAGCTGTTCACTTTGGGAGCACAATTATAATCCTTGTCACTTCCAGTCTTGTGGCTCTTCTCTTCCCTCCACTCCCACACTCACACCTGACATATATTATCTCCTTTACAAGATCTAACACACTGAAAGCTTCCCTTTTGGTCCTTTTCCTCCAGCACATTAAAGTCTTCTTTGTACTTTTTTTTTTTTTTTTCATTTCTTAATCATGAAATCCCTTAGAAGTCATGATACAATCACTTTTTCTCCTTGTATGTATCTTAAGATTTTAAGTTGCAGCTTTACTTCTCAATTAGAAGAACAGGATGTTAAATCCAATTCTATTTCTAATTAGTAAAATAGCTGCTCATCCACAAGGCTAAGGAAATAAAAAGTTCCTGTTACCTCTGGATTCATGGAACTCCAGCGTAACATGTGCATCAAATCCAAGACTGAAGTAATTATTGAAGACATTGAGGGGAAGCTGTAATTAGATAATAAAAAGAGACATAAAAACAATATGAATGGAACATTTCTCGACACACCAGGGTTTAACTATTTAAACTTGTCTCATCATGGAAACCCACTAAGAACAAAGTGGAATATCAGGGAAATGTAAGCAGAAGGTTGCCCTGAAGGTTAGTAATGGCTTGTGGAAAATTATCAGATCCAAGAGCCCAAAGAACACAAATAGACCTATAGTGCTTTATGATCATACATGTGTCTTTGTTAACACATCAAAAGATTCCTGATGCTGTCACTTAGATTTCCCATAATCTAAATAAAGTGGCTGAGCCACTTAAGACATCACCAACACAAAGGTTTTCAAAGGTTCTGCTGCCTCTTCAAGCTCAGCATGGCAAATGAAACTCCAGCTGTGTTCTTCTCGCTTCAAATATAACCAGGAGCAATCCAAGTCCCAGAGAAGAATCCCTAATCCTATTGAGGATGCAGGAGGCAGGCAGGCACACATCTGGCCTCTTCATTGTTTCACACACCCTGCAGGGCTGTACAGAGGCAACTGTAGCATCCAATAGACAAACTTGAAATTATAACTGAGACAAGGAAAATGGCTCACAGAATCAGGAGGTTTTTAAAATTCTGTAGTATTTTCATCATCTCCAGTCCAAATGGTACATTATTATGTGATTTCCTTGCAAAAATTTTCCCGTTCTTCAACTACCAAGATACGCTAGTGGAGGTTATATGGAGACCCATACACAAAGAAGTGAAATACAAAAATACACAACACCCTGCTGTAAAGGAGGAAACAGCTGGTATCCATTAGCAAAATCCTAAGCAATAAAATTTTACACCCTGTTTTTAGTTTTTTCTAATTGGGGAATGGATGGTAGTGACAGGTTTCCTTTTCCTGCAACTAGAGAAAAGCAACAACGACCTTTCTGACAGAATGCTAGGGATTTTTTTTCCAGGATTTAATCTTTGACATAAACATTCAATGCCAGGGTGTTTCAAACAACACAAACGCCTTTCACACAACTCTGGAATCACTGACACATGGAAAGAATCAAAGGGAGAGATGCAAATAGAAAATTAAATAGTTGCAGATCTCCCCACCCATGCTGCTTAAAGTGTAACCCAAAGCAGTTCATAAGCATTCTATAGTTTCCATGGGGAAAAGCAGGCTCTAACCTTACGTGCCCCATCCTCCAGCTCATCCTGGGGCAAATCAGGGTTGCGCTCAACCTGAAGATTCCAGCGGTCCAGCTGGACAATGGTCCCATCTTCTACATGGCACAGGATCTTAGACACCGGCTCATCTGTGTAACCCTGGCAGCAGAGTGACCAGAGGATCAGCCACAGAGGGTGAAAACAAATCAAGTTACTCACCAATTACCTGACAGAATTCCCTACTTTCACACATGCCTGAGACCCTCAATAAATTTTCGGTCAAGTGTTTTAGCAAGTTACTACTGAGGTGCACAAGTCTAGAGCAGGCAAAGTAAGGCCTTAAGGAGAGGAATTCAAAGTTTATTTTCCTTTCCTGGAGTAAGTCCAGTGCTATAGTAAAAGATAAACAAAGAGAAATTTTAAATTATGCTTAAATTAGAAGCCCGTTGATTGTTCTTGTTACTTGGCCTGAAATACCAGATACATCTACGTACACTTTTATTGCAACAACATCATTAGCAATTCAAAATCCCAGACTGCAAATTGAAGCAAACTGTTCTGCCAGAGTGAAGCAGACCTTGGACACAGCCCTGCCTGCTATTTTAGCCAGAAGGAAGTTGCACCCCACACAATTAAATCTGAGCAGCAAGTTGAGAACCCCCAGGTAAGGCTACCCCAGCCAGTCCTTACCCCACCCCAGTTGAGGGTGCGGGCAAGGTCATTCCCAGTGCCAAGTGGAAGGACAGCCACAGGAGGTGGGGGGCTGAGCTGCAGCTCATCAAGGATGGACAGGATCCAGCCCACCTATAAAAAGGGAAATCAAGAGAACTATCAGGAATATTAAAGGGGAAAAGACATATTTTGATCATATCATATATCCTTTTTCACAGAGAAGATCAAATAAAAGAAATTTTAAAATGAATGAAGAATAATATGGACAATTCAAGGTAATTGTTTTTTAAATTACCATTATGTCAAAAGAAACTCAACCTTTGACAAATAGTTATGAAAGAAAATGAGAGAAACATTAAAACAGCATGGTGTCTCAGAACTTGTCCTGCCAAGCATGAACTTGCTCACAAGTCTCCTTTCCCAGAGAAGAGAACTTAGTGCTGAATTATGTCATTGAGTACAAGGCATTGTATCTATATATATACAATATACAGATACACATACATACATCTAAAAAAGAATAAAAGACTAGACTGAAAGGCAGACTAAGGCTCAGGGTTGGAGGCTTTGGATTGGAACAATGAATGTGTTTCTTTTGTATCCTAAGCTTAGTTATTTCAGAGAGTTATTTCTTCCATCTTTCTTCCTGACTACATAAAGCTTTCAAATAGAAATGTAGCCAGAAGGAACAAATCACTGTAAATTATTTTATTTTCATAAAATGATAATTTTCAAAGGGGAGAAAGAATTGTTGCTAAAGATGTTGTCAAACTTTTGGTGACTGAAATTCTTGCTGGAAAAACAAAGGACTCTTTCTTAAATTACTTCTCATTAAAAAAAAAAAAAAAAAAAAAAGGCAAGGAACCTGTGCTGCATTTTTAGATGAAGAATTAATGAAAATTAACAGAAGATTACTTTTCCTGTTGCCAGTCTTCAAAGATGCAGTTTCTACTGCAAATGTGAGCTTTGAAACAGGACAGAAAACCAAAATCCTGACTACAGCTGGCCTGATTTTTTCTTGCCCCAATTAATATTACTGTGGTTTCAAATATATTCTCAATCCAAACCAGGATAGCACTGGTGCTTCACAAAAGGCATCCAACATAACATGGCCATCAGGAAAAATAGCTGGGGTTTGAAGGACTGCAGAGGGGGTAGCCTGATAAATACAGAAAACCGCCATGGTATTTACTATTCTAGGGTATGTCTTTCTACAAGTCTCTTCAAAAATAAATTTAATTTTGCACAAATGGCATTTATCATACAGCTATTTATCATAATCAATTGTCCAATTATTAAAGATGTGACCCCTATCGAGTTCACTGTCTGACAACAGCCATCTCAAGTACTTACATCTCTCATGACCTTGGAGGTCACCAAAATTACTGAGGTCATTTAAAGGGATTTTCAGAGGTAAGTAATCCTCTCTCTTTCAAAATATCTATACTTCTGCACTGATAACAGGAGTAAAAACAGAATAAAAAGTCAAAATAATATCAGTAAGGCCAGGACTTCTTAAAGAAGTTGGTCACTGTCATTGCCACTCACTCAATCCACACATCTGTGCTTCAGCCTCCCCCTGCTACAGGTAACACCACAATACCACCACTGTGTAAGTGCTTCTAAGTGATGAACGGAAACTTCAAATTACTAATTAATAAGCACAGCATTGCTATTTAACTTGAGGTCACTCCTAAACCTTGTACATTAGTTGCACAACCCAGGGTGATACAAACTATAATTTCCCTGTAAACAGAAAACTCCTGGCTGCTTTGAAAGCAAAGCTTTCCACTTCTGCCCAGCAGTCACAATGGAAAAGTTACAATAAGTTCTGATTCACCTCAATAATGAGAGGTAACATCTGGTCTCATTGCATATTCATTAAGTCCATTTGAGCCATATTTTTCATTTCTAGATGTAATGGCTTTGGGAATAACTAGATATTAATTTGTTTCAAACTGAGCAGCAGCAGAGGTAATGGTGGAGTGCTGCTCATACTAATGAGAAGGTGCTGCCACCTCTCGCTCATAGATTCAGCAAAGGGAAACAGGATGGTTCAATTCAATGTAATTGTTTTCTTTTCTCTTTTAATATCTCCATGTTTAATTTTTTTTCCACTTCCTCAGACAGGAAAGAAAACAAATGGAAACACTTTCTCTCAGCTGATGCCTCCTGCTAAAGGACTTTCATGTTTCTTAAGGAAAGTCGTCATTCAGTACAACCACATCTTACTTTCCCATGTACCAGCAAAATTCTAGTCTTATCACTGATTTTTTCTTCATTCTTGCAGGGGAAGCATTGATATTAATAACCCTACTGCTGGGGTTTTAAAAGAACCCACAGATGCTGAAAAAATTCCCCCAGAAATTCAAGCAGAGACAAATTAGGAGAGGGTATTCAGCTCTCTACGAAATAAACCAACCACCTTTCCATGCCCTAAATATCTACATAGATATGTTCTGTCTAGTCACTGCATCTTGTGAGTAGTGATGCATTTTCCTTACCATACATACTGTTCAAATTGCCATCAAATGTGTGTTGGGGAACTGAGCCCCTAGAGATTAAAGGTCATTTTTTTGACTGTATTTAGCACTCTGTAGCACAAACTGACATTTAAAATATTTTCAAGTACTGGAAAGAGACTGCAGTTATAATAACTCCATTACCACTCATGACCTTCAGACCACGAGCCGCAGAGTTTTTCTCCAAATGAAGGTGTTCAAATCCTTTAATGGTCTGACCCCATCCATTTACCCAAGAACACAGAGATTCTGTCTTAAAGAAAAGTACTGAACTTAGATCTGCCAGTATCTAGCAGGAAGGAGCAGAAATTAAAGTTTAATGGCTCCCAGACCCTAAGTTAACCTTCTAGACCCTCAGATCTAATGTATATAGTGAGATGAGACCAGACAGAATAGTCTTTATCCCTTTTAAGCTGTATAAAATCTTTATGCATAAAGGAAAGAGGGTTTTGGCTATGAGAACCTGGCCCCATATCTTCACAGGCCAGGCCACACAGAAAATTGAAAACCGAATATTAGATTTCACAAGTGTAAGATATGTTATCTCTCTGTGCCTCTGCAGGCAGTGTGAGGTGGGAAACCCACCACTGTGGGGAGTTTAATCACTTTAATCACACTTGATGGGACTGCCAGGTCCCTGCCACCTACCGTCCCATCCCCACCACATGCCAGGATCCTCAGGTTTGGCACTTTTCTGTACAGCTCCAGCCTGACCAGAGAGGAAAAGGGGGAAAAAAAGGAGAAATATGTAAGAACGGTCATGCAGACATTTTTAATGCATTTTGCTGAGTGACACTGTAACTACCACTTACTGCATTTTCAAATATTCATTACTAAGAATATGAGTGGAGGCAGAAATGCGAAACCACTAGGATGTCAAATGGGACCTTCCTGCATGTTAGGCAGCACCTCCTGACAAGTGTTTGATCAGTTTAGCAACTTCCCAGATTTTCATATGCCCTCTAGGGAGGTCAAAATCTTTCATTTTTCTGTTACCCTAAAGCAAACAAATTTAAACACTGAGGTTTTAAAACAATATTTAATGTTCTTCATCATGACTTGTTGAGCTACCATTTCTCAGTCTTGTATAATGTGACAGCTTCTTCAACTAGTGACTCTATTTTAACACCACAGAAGGCAAGAATATGTAATAGAGTTCTTTCTCTGGATATGTGATTTAATATCAACAGGAGAGACCAAAAAAAGTACCCACTGAAGTCCTGCTCCATCAGTTTCATCCTTCAGAAAGCCATAATGAAATATTTTCTAACAAAGGGAAGGGACATTCACATGTAGAGAGCTGAGTGACCAGAGGACCTGACCCTCCTTTTCCCCATTATACAGCTCTGAAAAATATATATCTAACTTAAAGCTTCTAAACATCATAAGACAGCAGCAGTGTAGGTGTTTCTGCAGGAAAATAAAAGGCTTGGGTGCCTGAAATAGGAAACACTTGGACTGTTCTTCTACAGGTAAATATTTGATTTTATATTATTACGGTAAAATATTTACTGTAATAATATTTACAAAAACATACAAAACATATTTACAGAATGTGGAATTAGTTGTGAACAGATGGTTAAGTAATCCAGTATCCCCACATCCAATAGCACAGCAGGATGGTTTTCAGCCCCTGGCAGCAAGAATCAGCCCTTTAGGGAGAGGTACTCCCTCCCTTGGAAGAGGCTTGCACTTGTTATTGCCTGGATAAGCTGAGTGAGTTACTCAGTGAGCAGGGACAGCTGCACAGTGCTTTCCTGTGGCAGTCTGGAGGCAGCCTCACCCCTCTGGAATGCCCACTCATTGGGAAATGGTCAGGCTTTGGGATCCTCAGCCAGCCTTGGAGCCATCTGGACCTGGCCCTGTCTGGACACAGGGGCAGCTCCTGACCTCTTCTCCCAAAATCCCCACTGCAGCCCTTCCCGTTGCCACCAAAGCCTGGGTATGTAAACCTCACATGGTCACTGACCCAGCCAAGCCAGATCTTTTCCTGTTTTCCTGACCAGAGCAGAAATGGGGCTCACAGCAATGAAGGCTCCAGTACTTACGCATCTCTCGGTCCATCCTGAGAGAGATCAAAGACCTGCCGTGGATTCAAATACCACATAAACATCTGGAGAACCTTGGTGCCCTGGCAAGAAAGGAAAACCAAAGGAAGGGAAGTTATGAGCAATTTGATAATTATTGGAAATAATAGTGTGCATTATTCACTACATTTCACCTGCTTTTCTGTTTTTCTGTGCTTTATAAAGCAAACATAACACAAGAGGACAAACTAGAAAGTGGCATAGCAAATGACTGCTCTGCAGAATAGCAATCCAGGACGAGGTGCACAGGCAGGCATATAGACCAATTTCAACAACACAGATCACTAATGGCCTATAAGAATAGGAATTGGGGTCAGAGCAAAGGTTCATCTGCCACAGCAACCTGTTCTCCTGCTTCTCACCACCTACAACAAGAAGAAACCTCTGTTATCCCACCTCACCCTCAGCTACCCATGATAGCAAGAAGTTGAACAAAATTGTAGCTAAAGTCTCCAGCACATTGAACAGGGTGCTGCCCAATGTCCAAGCAATGACAGTGCTCTGGCCTCCACCATCACCACGATGATCATTCCTAATTGTAACCTCTACCATCTAATGAAGCAGGAGTCAAGGACTTTGTGGGGTACAGCTGCCCCAATGGTCCCTCACTTGGTGCAGTGTGGCCAGCCCATCACCTAAAGGTATGATTCCTGTTTTCTCAAACTCTGGGCTTCTTATTCCCACTCAAATATCTTCTTTCACATTCTTCCCAGACACAAAGTGACAGGATCTCTTACTAGCAGCAGAGAGCTAAGAACTCTATGGGCTGAGCTTGTACTCTAATTCAAGGATGCCTTTCAGACATGGCCTGAGGGTACACGTAAGGAATTTTCCTAGGGATGGCTCTTCTGCCTGACACCTTCCCTGAAGTGAAGAACCAAGAAGAGCAGTCACAGTACCTAGGAAAAGGTATAAAAGAGATGAAATAGATGTGATGTCTGCCATAAGTATTCTTCCAGTCTCAGCTGTGTGCAGTTCATAGAACTCTTGAACCAGAGGGAGGTACAGGACTTTTTCACTTCCAAATATCTTCTCCAGCCTGTGTAAATGTTTAGCATCCACAACAGCCTATTGCAAGGAGTTTTTCAGTGAACTTCAGACTGTGAGGAAGAACCAGCTTTTTCCTTTTGTTTTGAATCAGTCTAAAGGGTTTCATTTGATATCCTCCCTAATTCTAACAGATAAGAAAATGAGTAGTGCCTATACCACTCTCCATGCTCTATTGTAGGCCTCTGTTGTGTCTTACACCAGTCTTTTCTATTACAAGGCCCTGTTTATCAAAAGGCACTCAGATTATTCGATATTCAAAAAGTGGCAGAACCAGGGAAATATTCACTTGGGTAAGTATTCATTCCAAGAATCCAAAGGAAGAAGTCCGCTGCATATTAGTCACTGAAAATTGGTCTCTGTGGCACAGTACAAGACCACTAATGATTTTTTTTGATGCCATAGGAATAGTCATTTCACATTCAGTAATTTCAAAAGCCTTTCCTAGCAAAGCTAAGCCCCTTTTTGGATAAAGTGTAAAGCTTCACTGGAAACCTAAATTTTCTGTGGAAAGATGAAATCTTCTGAAAACCTCCAAACTATTGTTATAGATTCCTTTCAAGGATCTGAAGATAGGAGTGCAAACACTCAAACATCCACTCCAGTCATCCAACTCTACTGAGGCAGAAAGGCCATTCCACACCAAGGACTTCTTCTGGGGAAGGTCTCCAGGCTTCTTCAGGCACAGAGTCCTTTCTATCTGACTGGCCCAGAAATAGTGTCATTTGCAGAAACCCCGCTGGTAAACCTAAACTTTGCAGTCCAAACCCAGCTGATACTCTTACCTGATTCCCTCCACTTTTTGGATTGACAAAGACCAGCAGTGGCTTCATGAGTGGAGAGGAGATAGGCTTTATCACAAAAGGCCGGCCTTTGTTATCCTGAGAAAGAGGAGCAAGGAACAGCTTTAGTACAAGCAATGTATGTTTCTTTGGCACAGCACACACAGAAGACCCAGCCTAGTTCTGCCAGAACTACCTCAGGTACTGGAAATAGTACAGCCATGTCTATGTGGTGCCCAGCTGAGAGTAATTTATCCAGCTGAGACAACAAGATAAGATAAGAGGGGGAAAATATCATTTCAGGGTATCACACAACTATTTCAAAATCCTTTTGAGATTATTTCTCACCCTATTCCCTGCAATTATTCACACAACATGAATAATGTGTCAGATACACTGTTATTTCTAATACAAACAGCTTTTCCAAAGGAAAACAGAATGAGATAATTTACTTATTCCATTAATTCCATCCAACAGAGAAGTTGCATAAGCGCTTATTTGCAGATAATCTGCTCTCAAATTCTTGGCCTTGCTGCCTTCCCACCTTTGAACAAATACCACAGATCCAACATGACATTATCAATGAGAAAACTGTTTGCCTCCCTACTCTAGCCCCTGCAGGACACCAAAGAGCCCAGTAATGAGGGCACTGTCCTTGTCTCTAACAGACACAAATTCCAGTTTCTGGTCTGCAGTTCTCCCACCATGCAAGAAAGGACTTGAACCAGAGAGCCCTGGCTATGCAGGGGTGAGTCTGCCTCCACCTCGCCCATGAGGCTGTTTTTCTGTATGATTAATCCACTAGGAAGGATCTGAAAGCAAAGTCTTCTACAATACACATATTAAATAAACCAATGATCAATAAACTGTGTTCTTTCTCTGTAGTCCAATTTTAATATGAGATCCCCTGAGGAAGACGTTCTAAAATGGATCACATCCAAACCACAGCCTTGCATCAGTGCATGCACCACGGGTTTCGCAACCCCAGTTCTGCTTAGTGGAAAAAAGTGGTGTGAGCTGAGTCTCTTACATCCCAAGGAACACTCTTTTATTAGGGTGTTGGTCCTTCTGGAGTCTGGTACGTTGTTTCTTGAAAAAAATCAACTCAGAAAATAAAACTTTTAATACAAGTCTTATCTCTTCTAACAACAAATTCAATATCATGGAATTTCCTGGGGAAAAATCATTGAACATTTCAGTAAAAAAAAAAAAAAAACCCTAAAAACTTTCAGTCTGTGTTTAGATTTAAACAAACAACAAGAGCAGGATTTCCAAAACACTTGAACACCTACCTCATTTCCTCTTTTGCTGGCTTTTCTTTTAAAGGACGTTCTCTTCTTTCGCCTTGTTGAAGTCTTTAAGGAGTTCTACACCAAAAGGAAAAAGAATACATGAAAAGCAAAACAAAATTTAGAAGACAGGCCCAGACAAAGCCTCTTTACGAAGCTCTTCCATGCATGTCCACTTGGAGAATGATAAGAGTGTCTGGCACATGCTCGAGATTTAAATTACATGCGCTGCATGCTTTACACTTCCACACCACCGTTTATGGAGAAAGCCACACACGGAGACCAGACTGGTGCTTTGGAACTGGAAACTTTCCCACGCTGTGAGGGGGCAAAAAAGATCAGATGCTCCCATAGACTCACATAACACCACATGTTGTACCTGCCAACCCTCCCAATAGGGGTAGGAGACGCCCGTTTCCCCTTCGGGGCTCCAGTCTCCTGCCCAATCAGGCTCGTCTCCTGGTATGGAGACCACCTGCACAAAGATGTAATAAAAAAACATGATAAATAAGATATTTTTCATGTTTTTTTGTTTGCTTTTTTTTTTTTTTAAAGGAAAGAAAACAACAATTTTTAGCTCTGGCAACCATTATGACTCAACATAATGTAGGCCACCATGGCATACAATGCAGGCACTGCAGAGTCAGTTCCAGCCTATCAAGAAACTTGTGGAATCATCTGCTAAGGAACAAAATGAATCGTTAATTTTTAACGATTTAAGCAAAGAAGGTGTTTGTGGGGTGATTTTTTGTTGTGTTTTTAAATAACAACACTGCTTAACTACATAGGGAAAAAAAATGAACAAGTGCTTGTATTTTTGCAGAACCTATTAAAATAGAACTTATGTCAAAGCTATTCTCGAGGCAGATGACAATCTGCTCGGTGATACTGAGCAAAAAGGTGTCCTAGAATGACAAGAGCAGTCCAAAAGAGGGAAATTTTATTTTATTTTTTTAATTTCTTTTAATTCACTAGTTGAAGTTAAACCTGCAGGAAATCTTAATCTTTTCCATAATTGAAATTTTGTCTTATGGGAAATACTCCAAATATTTTTGCAGTATTTCAACTTCTAGGCTAACCATTACCAGGAAATAAATTAGCATAAGGAATTAGAAGCAAGATCTTTTTTTTTTTCCTGGTTATAAGAGAGAGAGCAAGATTCACTCAGCTCATGTGAAAGTTCATTTCTGTCCTGACATTGATCAGAAGTGTCCAACTGATGCAAGTCAACAAGCAGAGATCATCAAACTGGTAAAAAGTGATGTTTATTCTTAATCCTGCTCACTATCCAACATCAATAGGAATAGCTACTAAGTTTTGTTTAATACACATCAGCCACTTTCAGAATTTCAAGGCTTGAATATGACACACCAGATAGACAAGTTAGTGCTTCCTCATCCCTGAGAAGAAAAACAGCTACCTAACTGAAATACCTAAAGGTGTTGTCCTCTATCACAGACCAAGAGAAGCCTGCCATAGAGCGCAAGGTTCCAAGCTCTCAGCACTCCTGCAGAAGGAAATAGTCATGCCTTATTGCTTACTGAAAATACCAAAGACAAGACAGCTCCACAGAGCAATTTCAGGAATTTGCCCTTTTAGACCGTATTTTGAGAAACTCCTAAGGAAGTGCTCACATGTTCATAATCTTCCCTACTCTGATACAAAGTGATACTGAAAGCATCATAAACCATTAAGACTGCACTGACTACCAAGTGCATCAGCAATCCTATCTGCATGGTCTTGCATTGCCCAACCTCAGCAGTCACACTGACTGCAGGCAAAAGTCTTGATGTCAACAGAAAGTTATGGGGGCATTACATTCAAAGCTGCCTCCCATGGGGGCCTTAGCCCAGTTCCTCAGGCATTCTCTGGAGGATTCTCCCTGGGTTGGGGCAAAACACAGGTCAGAGAGAGGAGATCTAATCTATCCACACACTTGTTAGCAGTGTGCTGAAAGCTCACAGGCATACCAAGGGTAAAGACAGTTCAGTAAAACCCTAATTATAAAAGAATAATTTAAAGAATGTTTAGATGTAGTTTTCATTAAATCCCACTATAATGTACCAAACTGTAGGGTGGGAAAAGGCATACAGCTGTATTAAAGAAACAGTTTAAGGCTAAATCTCCATTCCTGATTATAACCATTTTCATTTCCATCCTCACAAAGGCACTAAATGCTGCATCTCAAGAATGTTATTTCACTTTTTTTTAAAACATGACTACACCTATAGTGTTAACAGAACCTAAAGCTTTGCTACAGTAATTGCAACCACGTGTTGGTAGCAGATGGACCGCAAAAAACTGCTTAAACATACACAGGGTTTTTTTGCAAACATGCAGAAGAGTAACAGCCAAAGAGCATCAGCAGTCTTTGCACACTGAAGTGAAGAGATGGATACATAATACTTTGTTCACAGAACAAGGTAATGAGTATTTTGTGAACATATAACGTTATTCAGGTACCTGACAGCAAAGCATACCTTTAAATGGGCACCATAAATAAATCCTAACTTGCCTCCAGAGAGTAAACCTCTCCTTTGTGGATGTCAGTTTGTCCATCTTCAAAAAGAGATTTTTTCATATTATTGAATGGTCAGTATAGCTCTCAGAAAGCTTAGGTAGATGAACAGAAGAATTGGAGCCCTTCTTGGAGGGTGTTGGATGGTGTGAAGGCCATGGACTACCTCAGACAAATCCAATGAAACCTTTCAACCTTTTCCTTTACAACATTTCATCAGCAGTTTTCAAAGGCTTTTAGAACACTGATTTTCAAATCACTTGAACAATGAACAGCATCTGAGAAGGTGAATCTTGACCATCTTCTGGTTGTTCACAAACCACTATCAGACAAGCCAGCTGCACTCAGCAATTGAGGAACTAAAGAAATAAGCCCAGACATTTAAGCATTCACTAGAACTAGTTCACAGTCCTCAAAGAGGAGAAGAAAACACCAAGTTTACTCACCTTGAACAAAAAAACCTTGGAATTTTAGTTACTGCCTTTGTCTTCTCAAACAGAAGACAGACTAAATCAGTAAATCCATCAGTCAAATCCTCCTTATCATCTGCTTTTCTCCCACAACACAAGCATATAGCAAGTCCCCTGCCAGAGCTAACACCACTTTGGCTGCCAAACCTCACCTATAACAAAATACCACCAGTCAGCAAGGGTGACCTTCTTCACAGACTAGGAAATGGAATTGTTTTGAACCCCAGGAGAACAGAGCTGGTATCAAAGCACTGCTGGCAATACAGAAATGCTGGAAATCAGTAGAAAAGTTACAGAAGTGGCTCACACTATGGTTAACATGGAAAAGGTATTGGGAGTTTTCCATTCATGTAACGGGGTCATTACACACAGGGCTACCACTAATTCCAACCACCCTGTTTCAACCATTCTGAATATTCTTTCTCTTGTAATCAGTTTCTTACAAGAAGCAAAAGCTCCACATTTAGACTAAAGGTTGTCAGCATAAATTTGTTCTTAACCAATTTACCACGATGCTTCTCTAGCACAACATTATTGATAACGACACAGAGTGTGGTCTTTGTGCAAGCCTAATATTTGAAAGGTGGTGACCCACGTTATATTAAGCATGGAAAACTATTTTTGAAGCAATCAAAAAATAAAAAAAATATAAAATAGGGCAAGGGTTTGCTACAAAATACCATCTTATTTACTTAAAGGAAACCACAAAAAAAAAGGATGCAGGCACCACTAAAATCAATATTGTATGAGCAGGGAATTCAGTTCAGGAGTTGTCTGTGACCAATGTAAGTAGTTAATTAGAGCTGAGGAAATATTTTATACCCAAAAAGCGTCTAGCCATATTTGTTCTGACTGTGGAATATATGAAAAACAGATTGTTGGTTACACATTCATTTTTTTAACGTGAAACTATAAAAATTTGTAAATATTCTGTTTGTACTCTCTGGATCAAGTGATGAGAATATTTCTTAGTGTTTATCAAACATTTCTATAGGGTGAAGAGAGTCATAATACATAAAAACAGAGTTGGCCAGAAACAGCAGGAGAGGAAAAATATTTCCTAAGAAAACAAGACTTCTGCCAAAAATCTGAAAACATATCCAAAAGATGCATCACTATTTTCTAAAGTAATAAGTATGCATAACTCCAGTGGGTGCTATTAGGAAGCTTCATGGAAATGCACCCATTGTCTGTGTTAAATACAATTTTTATCTATTTAATGCTTCAGCTACTCAAGATAAGGTTTTGCCACTGACCATGAAGTCCAAGGACTAGAGATGTGTGTTAATAATGAAGTACTTTCTCTGCACTCATGACTCGGGCACACAAAACTAACACATACTTTTTTTTAGTCCAACATTTTATGCCTTTATTTAAACAACATTTTTTCCATGAATTATAATTATCAAGATTAGGCTTCTTTTTTAATTTGAAGTTTTAAAAAAATGGACAAGAAAGAAAATTCTCTACCAATATTACAAAGAAGGTACCCTGCTTTGGGCAAAAGCCAAATCAAAAGAAAATTACACGTCAGGAATTGTTTGCGATTTTGGGGGGGGGGGGTGTTGCTTGTTTAATTTTTGGAGTTGCTTGTTTGTTTGTTTGTTTTTGGGTTTTTTGGTGGTTTGTTTGTTTGTTTTTACTAAAATTTAAGTAAAATAAAATTTAAATGATTGAAGAAAAGCTTCTTTTCCTAAGGTCAAACATGGATACATCTGTCAAATAGCACACAGTTGTTCAAAATTAGCCAAGGATATTAAGTCCCTGCCAAGGACTCAAACATTCCTCAACAAAAGAGAAAAAAATCTTTCTGTGGAGGAGACTGAGTAAAACAGAGAAAGAGTGTGGGGAAAATCTACAAATGGCAAAAAGCCTTTTTTTCTCAGCATAGAGGTGGCTAGGAATCTTGCTATGCTCTCTCTTGACCTAAAGGAGAAATAGAGGCCTCTTTGGTTACTTTTTGGTTGTTCCATCTATATATTTCCCCCTCCCTTTGCCCCTCATCTTTAACAACCAGCTTCCTACTCATGCCCAAATCTGCACATCCCTAAACTGGAACTAAGGACAGTGTCACAGGTTAGGCCTCAGGCCTTTTTCGGGATCATGGACTACTTTTGTCTTAGTGCCTTGGTTACAGCCTGAACTTCTTAGCTTCTTCTTGACAGCCAGGAGGCAGAGTCAAAAATTCTAGGTCACTTCCCAAGGATGGACTGAAATAAAAAATATTATTCTGAAATAAAATATTTAACCAGCATTTCTGACTCTGATATGTTCATTGTTTGTTTCTTTCAGCTCAACTTGGAGTAAAAGCAGACTTTCAAAGAAAAAAATATTCTTTCATGATATTAACTCCTTTTTAATTTTTGGCCAACTCTCTTTTGGATATCTTTTTTCCCTGTTGTGTTCAGCAGTGAATTACCCTCTCCAAGTCCTACCACATCCATCCCAAAAGCTTTGAAGTCCACCTCCTGTTATGTGCAGCTCAATGAGCATGTGGGTTTACTGCTGACCATGTAAGCACTGGTGTGAAGTAAGACCTGACTCTTTACGTGTCCATTAAAGGCAAATTCAGAGGGATGCCAGTCCAGACACAGCAACTCTTACTGCAGTTCAAGTGAATGTTTGTGAAGTTTTTCCCTGTATTTGCTCAGCTCTATTTAATGAAACATGCTTGGCTGCCTACCACACTGGGGATGTCTTGCATTTTGCTGAACTCACAGTTACAGGAGCAACTCTGAGCTGAATTAGCTCAGAACAAATCCTGTTTGTTGCTAATCATCCCAAACAGGGAAATTTGCTGAAGGACTTGATGGAAGGGAAGGAGGATACAGGTTCATAACCACCATGGATGTATGCTAGGTTTCAGGGAGACAGGGTTGAACAAGCATGCCTTGGTGAGGGAGGACCAAGCAGAGAAGCCAGGCTGGCCCTGCACAGCCAGACAGGCCCTGCACAGCCAGACAGCTTCAGAAACAGACATCAGCATGCAGTTACCTGAGGTTTCTTCACCTTAATGATCCAGGTGGGAGGCACTATGACAGCAGCATGAGCCCCCAGGGAACATGGCTCCTCAATGTGATGTAGCATGAAACAGGTGACTTTGTTATGAAACTGGAAGAGAGGGAAAGAGCAGAGTCAAGAAAGGGACAAGAAAGACAAAAGGGATGCCTGGAGAAGAAGAGGGTGATGGTACAAAAACTGGAGCAAGGAGATTTTGGAAATAGAACTAAAGATGATCCTCCTAAGCCACACCTTCTTAGGAAAAAAAAAAAAAAAAGACACAAACAAAAAACCAAAAACAAACCAAGACAAACAAAAGCACCAAACCAACAAACAAAAGAAAACCCCACAATCACTCCTAGTTAAACCCAGATCACAGTCCTCTGAAGTATTTTCCACTTACCGCCAGCTTGCACCAGGAGCAACTGATGGCCACAATCTCTTTACTATGGAAGGAGAATTTCTGCTGAAAGCCCTAGAATAACCAGGGAGAAAAAAAGATTAAATTCCTCTGGAGTTTAAGATAATACATACCTCTAGCTCTAGCCAGGTGAGTGTGCTAGGCAAGAAGATTTTTGGGGGATAAAATAACTTCAGGAGGTAACAGAGAAAGTTCTTCCACTGGGCTATACTCACATAATCCTTTTAAAAGGATTTCTGCAAAAATTTGTGCTTTTCCTTAATTTATTTTCTAGTTAAAAACAACAGAAGAAATAGAGATGAAATGTCTATTTTAGTTTTAATGAATTTCTACAGACCTGAAAGTTTCAGATTTTCTGTTGAACAAAGTGTTCTGTCATTGCAGCTTTGTTTGTTCTAAATATAAACAAGAATTTGAATTTTCTTTTTTATTACTACAGAGTAGAATTACCTCTTTTTTTAATGACAGAACAAAATTAACTACAATGTCTCGCTGGGAATGTTCTGACAGGGAAATGAAGCAATTAAGTTTATTGTTTTATTGAACTGACTTAGATTAAAATCTTTCCAGTAAGTTCAAAAAAACCCAGTATGTCTGATTCAGATCACACAATTAAAATAAAATATAATATTTCTTTATATTTTTAAAGATAGAAAAGCCCTCCCAAACTAGAAAATGTAATTTTATTCTCCTAGAGAGGAGCTTTTTTTTATAGAATGCAATATGACTGCTGTAAATGTTAAGGCTGGAAAAGACAACTGGGTCATATATATCCTTCTGCATCTAATACAGGCAACAAATAATAAGATACAGTCTGTAATTCTGAGCTGAGTTAAAGCTTATTTTAGTCAGAGAAAAAAATTGATTTGAATTGATGGCTGGAGAGATGGAAAATCCACATTTCCAGTGAACATTTTGTCACAGTTGCCTTTACTACTTAGATTTCAGATTTGAAGTTGGTTGGATCCTTTATTCATGGCCTTCCATCAATCCTCTCTCTACCTCTGTAAGTAGCCCATAACCACCCAGAATTTTCTAATTCAATTTCTACCAAGTGATGAATTTGGGAGCCAGTTTTGCTTTCAACAAGCTGAGTAACACCTAAATCTCCTACATGCTGAACAATGCCCAAGACCCAGTGCAAAAAAAATAGTTATAAACTGATTTAGTAACATCTAACAGGTCATTGCCTCACTGCTTCTGTTATTAAAGTCCTTCTTATCCTGCAGGACAAATGAGCCTTTTAGTGCTCAGTGAAATGACAAGATCAAGCAGATCAAGACGGAGAAATCAATAAACAACCATGCAGAGATGCCTTTGTCATCTTAAGTGAGGGACTGAGCTGCAATCTGTCTGTAGAGGGTGGCTGAGGACAATTCCATGGATACTCAGAGGGGGAGGAGGCTCTACCTGCCTGCCCAGGGTGCAGAAGTACATCTTGCAGCTTTGTCTACAGGTGTCCCCAGCATGTACTCAAAGCAGTTTGCCACACAGATCTCCTCACTGAGACCAACTCTTGAAAAGGCTTGTGTCACTTCTGGCTAGATTTTGGGGGTTTTGTTTCAATCCTTCTTCTGATGCCTTGGGGTTTACATTCAGAGAAATTCAAAGAGTAATTTCCTCATAATGACGGTGATTTGGCATATTCTGGTTTAGCAATGGAGCGCAGTGAAGTGGCTTAACAAAGACAAGCTGGCCAGACACCTCTGGCTGGGCACATCTTGTCTGCCATTCCGTGTGGGCATAAGAACAGAGTGACAATAACTGTGGTACAAGGGCTGGAACAGGGGTCTGATGCTGGACAAAACACTCTTTCCTCACTTACTTACTCTAGTGCTTCACAGTGTTTCTCACAAATTTCTCTTCCTTTTTCCAATGTGCATTTAAAAAAAAAGAATTATTTCAGTCCCTCATGGGCACAAAGTGTTTTGGTTTTTCTGCTTTGTAACATGCAGGGGGAAAATGCTTCTCCCCCAGAATCTCCACTAATAAAAGTCTAAATTCAGTCCATTAATTCCACAGCATTTTAAACATATGGACTGAGCAGCTTGTCTGGTTCTGGATGGAACATTTTTCATTTATTTAGTAAGTCATTTGGCTTTTAGGGAGTCATTAGAGAAAATGATACAGCAATAAAAACATATTAATGATAAGGAGCAATAAACCACCACTTCCCTCCCTCAAATTGCTTCACAAATGTGAGCTAATTCTTCCTAAGGATACAAGTTTCATGTAAGATAGCACTTATTTGAAAGCTAGCTTTCCAAATACAGAAATTGATAAAATTGATAAAATAAACCATACACTGTTAGTCACAGTGAGATTTGATGGGAACTATTGGACTGAAACACAGGAACCCTCCATACTTCACTAGAAATCATATTTTCTATCTTCTCTGAGCGAGAAGGAGCACTGAATTTCAGATGTCTTCAACCATGCAAGGAGGTCTTCTGCACCAAATTAGAAATTTTGAGATAGAAAATTAATTTCTCCTTTTTGAGAACATCAGCCTAACAAGTATATAGTTAGCACTGATTCTCCAGCAACCAATCCCTCCACAATACATGAAACCCCATGTTGTGAGCTGCTTCTGTGAGCTGCTTAGAAATAAACAGTTTGTGCACACAAGAAAAAATGTACTTGTAGGAGAAGAGCACCTGAACATCCACAAAACCAGCTTGTGTTGGTAATTCAACCTGTCTAAATAATCTGGATTAAAGTACAAATTAACATAGATACCTGTACACCAAAGACAGCATGTAGGGATTACTAGTTCTGATAAGTTTTATTTGTATCATCATAAGTATTTATTATTAAAGACTATTTTCACACCAGTGTTAGGGCTAATAATATTTTTTGCAAGCAATTTCCTCCAAGAGATTTTCTCTTTTTAGTGCTTTTAGGGATACCCTAATGCAACATAAATGTAGGAGAGCCAGGTATTATTACAACTCAAATGCAGACTGCAACAGAAGCAATCGGATGGTGATCTCTGCTAAAATAACAAAGAACTAGAATGGCCTTCAAGCAATTTCAGAAAATGCTAGAAATTTCAGTCTTAACTTTACATGCAGCTCTGCATCAATCCCCAGTCCTTTAAAGGGACCAGTGACAGAGACACTGCAGACACACAGTCTGCATCTGTATGGAAGACACTCCACTCAGGGCACCATGGAAAGTTAAAGAAACAGTATTTGTTTAGCATTATGGTCCAAAATGTGTTCTCAGTCTCAGAAAACCCCTCAGCCACTGCTAACTGGAAATATATGAGAAAAAATCTGTTTCATTCATTCTTAAGCTTCCATTACTGAACACAGTTATGAAAAGGATGCTGGGCCACAAGGTCTGAGCATTTTTGTGCCATATTATAAAAATATTAAAAATTATCCTGATTTCTGTGATGATGCCAGGTAACAAACAGCTAAAAGCTATGAAACTGTCTTTTTCCCCCCACTTCTTCAAGAGAAAAAGGAGAATTCTTAAACATCATGAGTGGTGTAGATGCCATGGCTTGGGAACACTTAATTACCAACTCCTCCAACGGAAGAGCTACGAAGCATTCGGAAAAACAGCAAATGTGTGACAGGTTTGAAACAGCCAAATGTAGTTCTCATGGCATGTCATTAAGCTCAGGAATTTCTGGCTAAAGGATGTTGTAAATGCTACAACTTTACATGAACTCAAGGTTCAACATGGCAAGACCACAGGAAAGAGACTGTCATTGACTGTTAACTATAAAGGCACAATTTCTGGAAATTCTTGAGACAGACAAATAGATTGTTTGGTTACACTGCACATTCCAGGCTCCCTTTCCTGGTACCAATTTCTCCATATGATACTTCAGCAACAAATCAGTGAAATCATCCTTAGGAAGAAGAGTAAAAAACCTGAAGCCTAGATGAATTTATATAAGCTGTATTTGCAGTAGCAAGTGATGTGTAACAGGGTAGCACAAGTTCTGTTAGTACTCAAGGGTTTACATGTCAGCATTTTCAGGTAATTTTACTTTAGATTACCTGTAGTCTGGGCCTGTGGACTGAATTCCCACCAGTAACTGCAGAGTGAACTTTCAATTAAATTTAATCTAAAAGGAATTCAGTTCATTTGTTACAAGACTGTCCCAAATGTGGACCATTGTACATGATGATAACAAGGAAAATCTCTCTCAAACTGCACTTCTGATCTAAGGTGGAACATTGACAGACCCCTGTGTACTCAATTTTTCAGGAAGTGTCAGCCACAGCACACAATGGCACAGAGACTATAAAGGCTATGCCAAGGCTATGGAGTGCATGAATTCCTTTCCACTTGCTTATGATTTAAAGCATGAGATGGGTATATCCTGAAAACTCTTTTTTCTTTTAACTGAAATTAATGGTCATTAAAATACTGAACCATTCCATTCCAGGCACAGGATAAGACTATTGCACAACAGTGAGATCTACCAGAATCCTTAAGTATTCCATGAATAACATTTTATTATTGCTTTAAAATTACTCATTCTGTTTCAATGAGTTTCCCTTTTCTTGCGAGACAAGAGAATAATAGAAGCGGTTCTTGGAGGTTTTTGTAATGTTATAGCAGAGCACATGCATTTTGCTGTAATAGGAGATGGCTTGGCCAATAAATATAACTGATTTTTATTTGTTGTAATTTTCTCTAATTCTTTGTTTCCTGGCAAAGAACAACTGTACTACAACACACTCATGTTGTTCTTAATGAATATTTCTTTTTTAAGGGGAAAACTGAGATTTTCTCTGAACTTGTCTATATTCTCTGTTTGATGGTTGGATTTGAAGACCTATATGAGCCAAGGCTGCCCATGGGAACATACCCAGCACAAGTTTTGGTATGATACCTAGTAAGTCCTCTCATTGCAAAATCAACTCCAATTGCCTGTAGGGGAGATGCAGGCCAAGAAGGCAGAGAAGGATGGCAAAGTCACACCCTATGAATGCTGTGTGCAAACTGCCTTGCTGCACCATTCCCATGGTACTTGCTACAACAGGGCATCACATCTTTATGGCATGTCCTGTTGCAGCTGGTAGCTGACAATCTGTGTGAGTATCCAGATACAAATCTCATTTTCCTCTGACTGAGCTGCTGTGCCATGGAGACGAGACATGGACTTTCTTAATAGTTGGAAAGAGGGAGGCAGAAGTATAATAGAGTACTAGAGTAAGGAAATTAAATCCATGTTAATTTGATTTTTAAATATCTTTCGATATATTTCAGGGGTCCATAATATTTCAGAAGAAAGACCTTCAGTAGTTAAAGTACATCTTACTTCTTTTTAGACCTTTTTAGAAATAAACTTTTACATTCTGTGAAGCAGAAGAAACACGAAGCAGTCTCACAAATCTTAGAGGCTGCTGGGGCAAAAGAAAGCAACAGCCTTTCTTTTCCAGGAGCCTAAAAAATAGGCCACCACAATTTTGGCACAGAGGACAGCACTGCAAGAACATCCTATTAGTACAGGGGGTTAGCTCAGCAATTAAAAAGGCCCAAGGAGTCACAGCTTTCCTCCTACTCATTTTCAGCAACCAGTACACCACAACCTCCCAGGACAAATGATGTGCTCATTCCTGCAGATGCAGCTGCCTTTCCCTTCCCACGTGGGAATCAGGACTGTAACACTCAACCTCTCAGGCTTGTCATTAGCTAGAAAAGGCCAAGTGTTTGGGACAGAAAAAAATGCAGTGACTAGAAGCCAGTGGCTACTGGCTACCCTGAATTCCTCCATGCTCTGTGTGGTGCTTGTGCTGGGAATCTTACCTTTCCACACTGCTTACATTTGCCCTCCTGCCTCCGCCGGTGCACCCAGTGATGCCGCACAAAGTTCTGCAAACAGGGACAGAAAGATGAGTTACAGGGAGCACTGGCACCTTGCACTCAGGGTACCATCTAGGTGAAATTTGTTAACAGACACCAAAGAAAAAGTCCCTTCAGCCAACACAGTGATTCCTGCAGCAAAATGTACAGCAGGCACTGCAGGAAACCTCAAAAACCATCAAAACTGTAGGAAGAATAGGGACAAGGTGGTTTTTGCTTTATCCACCTTGAAATGAGGCCAGAACTACTTCCTCACTATTCAGGGGTTTAAATGTTTGATTTTATGTTTCAGACACTTCTAGATGGAAAAAAAAAAAAAAAAGATTAAGAGGACAAGTGAAAGGAGAGGGAAATAGGTTTTAAAAAATTAAAAATACTAGCTCTAAGGCCAGGAAGAAAAAAAAATGCTACCCAAAAGAAAACCAAAAAACCCGCCCACAGAATAACTGAATGAATGGGCAAAAGACAACAGAAAGGTGAAATGGTTTCTGTCAGTGTAAGTAATAGAGTGCTTCAGCTATAACTCATTTTACATTTATTCTGGAGAGAGGAACATGTTCCACTGGGAACTAATTCTCTCTCTAAGACTTGTCTCAATCGAAAAGCACTTCTGCAGCTGCACACCAGGGGCATCAGCACACATGTCAAATGAAAAGTGATAGTCATTTGTCCATGACTTACTTCTCTTGGAGATCTGGAGCCTCCTTCTCGGAAAGTCGGTTTGCAGCGAAAATTAATCTGGCATTGAAATAAAACTGTTAGAACTTAAAGTGAGCTGAAAGAAAATTTATTCCAACATTTTGATCTAGGTTTGAATTTCAAAGTATTTATTATCTATTAAAATATTAGCTTCACTAGGTGAAAAAAGTAACTTAACTATGTGTCAGAAAAATCTCTTTTCATATGCCATATTAATTCTCCTTGCTAGACCTCTACACAGCCCCCATCATCACTAATGCTATTGCTGCCTACTCAGTTCCAACATTTAAACTGCCTCCTCCTTCTAGGAGAAAAACGCTTTATCTGATTTGTTTTTTCTGAAGATCATTTGTAAATAAGTGCACACTTCAGCTTAGGTCTCAAAAGTTTGTAGGTGATGGAAATTTCACTCTGTAAGACCTTTTTGCACATCCTATCTTTATGCCTTCAGAAATGAAATCTGTGGAGAAACTGACATTTGCATAAATAACCATGTAAATTCTCATGGATTTCCACCTTTTCCTTAGGTAAGGATGTTTTCATCCACCCCTACAACCCCAAATCATTTGGGGAACATTCTATTGCCTCATGCAGTGGTGTTGCCACTCCAAAGAGGACAACAGGAGCTCTCATGAATGGAAAATGATTTGAGGAAGGTGAAGAGGAAAAAAGTATTTAATAAACAAGAGGGCAGTCCTATGAGGAAAAAAAATAAAAGTTTTGAGAAAGGAAAAACTATAGAAATAAGAATAGAGGGATGTAGACATTAAAAAAGACACTGAAGGAGAGACCTGCAAAAAGTCTAAAGGATATGTGAAGTAAGGATGCACTAAATGAAATAAATTCAAGTTTGAGTTGACTATCCTTCAAAGAATTAAACATTTGAAGATAATGCACAGCTATGCTTTTGTTACAAAGGTAGCAAGATCAAATTTCTCCAAATTTAAATACAACCCTCCCCAAATAAATAAGTTCTTCCCTCATTTAATATTTGCCTTCAAAACAATAGCTCTAGGGAGAAAAATAAAAATAATAATTAAAAAGAAAGGCACACACAAAAAAATAAGTAAACAAAATACCTAATAAGAATAAAGAAACAAAAGGCATTGTAATATTCATTTTCTTCCATTGCTCTTCAGTTGGAATTGCAATTTGTTGTTTCACTGCTCAATCATGGCAGGCTGGAAAGACTCAGCTTATATTTATTTTGCTTAAAATGTGCACCTTTGCAGAAATGGCCAAAGCAGAAGACTTATGTTCTAGTTTTAAACTTTATAGACTTTATAACAGCCCTCTGCCAAGAGGTGGATTTCATGGTTTCCAAACTAGCACAGAGAAGCTGGGTTTTATCTAAGTGCTCATTTTCTCTGGCTGGAAATGCCACCAACCCGCTGGGCTATGGAAAGTCAGTGCTGCTGGTGATGAAGGAAGTCATGAAAAATTCACTGGTAACATTTGGTGCTGAAAGCATGTGCTAATGGTAATTTCACTGTGGATAAAAGCACCGGGGGTGGAAATGGTACCTCTCCAACTTGGTATTATGGCAATCACTGTGGGATTTGTCAACATGAGTCCAAACACTTGGAAAGGAAAAAGCCCTTTCCTTATAGGGTTGCTGCTATAAATTTGTTATGCATCAGCTTCTTTTAGGAAGAACAACATTGCTAAACACACAGGAGTGAAAATGAAGCTCTAATGAAAGCAATGGGGAAATTCCCACACACATTTCTTTGCACATATCCCACCAGGAATGAAAAGGGTGGAGGAGATTTCTGTAGCACATTTCCAGTTAGGCATAATGAAGACAAATCTCTGAGGGGAAGACTGAAGTCAGTGGTAGCTCTTCTGTAGGTGCTTGGGTGTGATCAAGGATCCTTGAAGGAAATGAGAAGCAGGACAGGTGCTCCCAGAAATAATGGCAGTGTAAAGGAAAGGTTTGATGTTTTGCATTTTACAGACAAAAACTTGAATTCTGAAGTTTTGAATAGAAAACAGTATGGTCTGGTAAATACAGGGGGGAAACTTCACACTGGCATCTTACGCTGCAATGTTCATAATAAGTACAGCTGTCATACAATGAATTATGCTGGCTTTAGTTGGGGAATTGTAAAAGGCCTATTTTGTACATGACAGGATACTCCATTTTCTAGCTTCAATTTTTAATCTAGAGGCAGAGGCAATTTATTTCTTAAACATTAAAAGTGTGAAAGCTTTCTGTAGTTTTTGTTCTTTGTTCGGTTTTGGATTTTGTTGGTTATGAGGTTCGAAGAAATATACTTTAAAAAAAAAGGTGGAATTTTAAGCCAAGTTTTGTTCACAAGTACGTTGTTAAAACAACTGTGAAAACGTAATTTGGCACAGAGCATTTCCCAGGCTGAAACCTCACTAAAAGAATTAAGCGCGTGTTGGCTGCGCCAGGCTCCAGAAGATGGCAATGTCTCACCTTCTCTAGCTGCTCCATGCACGCGTTGTGCACCACGATCTTGCAGGCAGCACACTTCCTCCGCAGGGCAGACTTCTGCAACGGGAAAGGGACACGGGTGTGAGTTGGGGTGAGCTATTCCCGGGAGGCAAACACAGTCAGCTGAAAAACGGGACATTTTTCGCTCCCTATGCAACACACTCACTTTTTTCTTTCTTCTTTTTTCTTTTCTTTTTTTTCTCCTCTCCTTTGGTGCTCTCAGTTGTGTGCAAAATAAATAAATAAATGGATGGAAAAGATCTCAAGCTCTTTTGGTTAAAATCCGAACTTTGTGAAAAAAAACAGCCACAGCAGTCTAGGTTGCGAATGTGAATGCCTTGCTTTAGGTAGGGAACCAGGTTAACACTGCAAAGCATCACTCTAAAAGTGAGCATCCTATAAAGATGATGAGTGAGCAAAGAGGAGAAAATTTGCACGTGCAAATCAGAGAACTCAGATCAGTTTGCAAGAGGTCATTTCATGCTTATCATGAAATATTTAATTTGATGGGCCTGACCGTTGCCTTGCAGAAAAATACTGGGGTACTTGGGTCATTTTAGCAGAGAATGATCAAGTTCTCAGAGAATGCTGTTAAATGCTTATGAAATGTTACAGCAGGGACAAAATTTTCAATTATGCTGGTTAGTTTTATTAATTTCAGCAGGTCTTTTGAAATAATTTCCATTGAATCCCCTGGGCCAAAGCATATCAAAGGCAAAAGAATTCATCCAGAAGAGAGAATGTATTTACTTACTTTACTTCCCTAAACTCAACTTAATTAACCAGATTGGAATTAATCTTCATAGAAATTTAACTTACAGACTTGTGCTTGAGGGACAGAAGATTTATAAATACACAATAAGTTGAGATTTCTTAGCTTCAGATTTTTTACATTCAGTTCATTCATATCCATTTAAATTGCTAATAAATTATTCCTTTATGATTTTCCGCATATTTTAAATAAGCTCATTAAAAAAACAGGGAACACAGCTTCAGCTCACATTATGGAATAAATATAATAATTTTATTGATTCTCATCATTATCTAGATACATGTTTACATGTACATGGTGTTCTAATGTTTCACCTGAGAAATCATGGCATTGTATAGCAGACTAAGTTTTCATCTGTTTTGTGACTTGGTAATATAAAGCCTGGTTTTTGTCTCAATGAAAACCATATGCAACATATTACTAAATTTCCATGTTACTTTCAGTGCACTAAATGATAAGGAAGAATTTGATCAGTTTTAGAAAGGCAGACTTCTGCTGAGAACACAAGAACCATCACAGGGTCAGACCAAAAGTCCACTCAGCCAAACAAATCCTGTGTCCAGCTTTTGCCAGAACTCAGTGCCTCAGGACCAGTGCAAGGGCACAGCAAACACAGACTGGCAGTGACACTTTCTTTAAGTATTACCACACAACCAGCAGCTGTTGGGACTTTGCTTCAGAACTCTGAAGGAGCCAAAGGATTCTCAGGCTTGGCCTTGATGCTATATACCATAATGCAACCAATTTGCTTGGGAAGTTTTAGGAGATGGATATTAAATTTGTGCTATGGAAAGCACTAGTATTTTGGATCCCATTGCCCTGAAAACTGGGGGTGATTAGTGAATCAAAATGCTTTGATTTGAATTAAATTCTCTGAAGGTGGCACTGGGCTGGGGGCATTGGGGTGGGTGGCAATAAAAGCAGACAGACATGAAGAGTCACAGATGGTAACCACAAACATCCCAGAGGAGTTCCCTGTAACCTTTTCAGTCCAAAGGCTAGGACGCTCCCTTAGAGCAAAGGGAGCTTTGTTTCAAATCAAGGACATGAACACAGGATGCCCACTCTCCTCCCAAGCTTCCTAAATGTCAAAGTTAGAGGGGCTTGGGTATTTTTTTCTCTTTTTATGAAGAAATTGAACTGAAACACTAGGCAAAACGAGCTCCTGCAACAGACTGGAAGTGTAACAGTCAAAGAACAGATACTGATGGATCTGAGATCAGCCCAATGAAACATTTCAATAAACAGCAGAAAAGCTTCAGTAGGAGAAAGCTAATCTTGAATATTCTGAAACAACAGAAGGTAAACATCCAAATATGAGTGCACTCATTGCTGGTGAGTGCATTCAAGAGTTTGGAAAATTCAGTTCAAACCCTTGCAGTGATTAAAATTGCAGAAATTTGATCACAACCTCCTCCCAGAGGCTGCAACAAGTAATAAATTTGCGTATATTTTCATGTAAAATAGACTAGTGTCTTTTAATATTCCCGAAACACCTCAGTATTCTACCCATTTTATTTTCCCTTACCGTGCTAGTAAAGCTGTTTATGACATACATTCTCAGTGTGTAAATAATCTGGGTCAATCAAAACTGGTTTGGGCTTTTTTCCTGAAGCAATAAAGTCTTTACCAGCAGCCTTTTGCCCTTTATGCTCTCCTTTTGGAACATGAGCAAACAATTCAAGCTCTCAAGCGACTGAGCACTGCATCAGTCTGAAACCAGGTTTGTTACCTCAGAAAGAGGAAAAGAGATCTGAAAATAACTCACTGAGAATTTGACTTGGCAGCTTTCCTCCCCCAGGTAGCAGAGGTCCCCTGAAACATTTGTCTCAAGCCACAGATGCTCTCCATTCACAGCATTTTCCTGGAAAAAGAAATAGTTGTTAATCTGTTATGTGAAATTCAGCCATGTGAGTACATAGGAAAAAAATCTGATTTTCATCATAAATTTAGAAAACTAAAATAAACTAAAAAAAAAAAGCCAAACAAAAAACAACTACCACACCACCAGGTGTTGCTTTGGTTTTCTACAGCACAAAGCCACAGCAGATAACAGTATTACCCTGGCTAACCATCCCAGCTTACAGGATGCTGACAATGAAATGATGTGTCACCAATGAAAACCAAAATATTTTTGAGCACTCTTCAGTTAAAATTTGCTGATGTTCTTCCCACATGCTACATAGCTTAACTGGGAATTCAGATTTCATAAGCATGAGATGTACAATGAGATGTACACAGAATTTTAAAGAAACAGAAAATCCAGAGAGATGAAACAAAACCACAACTAATTAATGAACTTTCAGAGGGAGAAACCAAAAAAATTGAGAAACAGGCACAGGCATGAAAACTAACATGCTGACTATAGCTTTAGGGTGATGGGATAAACTAGACAAGAGAAAATGCTTTCTTTGAAATAGCTGGGTAAACACTCTGCTCGTGAATACTTCAACAAAACATTACACTGCCAGGAGAGACTAGACTTAATACACGAAAGAACAACACACTCATCTGAGAATGGCCTCATAAGAAGAATTTACCTAGCACACTGACAATTAGGAGTGATCAACAAGCTAACATCTAACTTTGTCTTGACAGCCTCATTCGACCAAATTTGTCCCTTGATTCTATGCAAATTCTTGTTCTAGGGAAACTTGATTTATAGTACATAGACTATGGGTTTCACTTGCCTGTAATTCTGGTGTGACTAAAAAGCCTAAAAGCCTACCATACACTATTTGAGCAAAGTGAATAAATAGGAATTCTGTTCAGCCAGAATTAGAGCATGATAGAAAACGCTTTGACAGTCTGACATTTGGTTCCCACACTGCAGAAGTCACAAACGATGACGTTCACCAAGCAGATGGTGTCCAACAGCAGGATGCTCCGAAATAGCCATCTTGGATAAAATAATTTATTTAAAATACCACTGCCGGTTTCAAAGTGATAAATTGAGATCACTTCTCTTGCTATGTTGATTTCTTAGGTGATGCAGAAAAGCAGAAGTAGCAAAATCCTTTGCTTCCTGGAGTGCATCCACTACAGCCAGGACCTATGCAAGGCTGCACATGGTGCCTGCCACAACCATGGTGTTGCCTTCCAGTAAAACAAGAGGACAAGACCAGCACTGGCTGTTTTCTGGTAAGAGGTTGGCCTGTCTGCAGGTCTTTAACTTCATCAGAAATGTTCCAATTCCCAGAGCACAAGAGTTTAGGTGAGTATTTTCAACACTTTTGTAATGCAAAATAATTTCCAAGAACTTGCACTATCTTAAGAAATTCCTCAAGCCTTTCTTAGAAGGTACATTATTCAGATTGTAAACTCTGTCCCTCGTGTGTGTCCTTATATTGCAGTTATTTTCCCTTCAGCAGCAGGACACACGCTGACCAAAGAGAGCCTGACCTGAGCAGGTTCTCTGCTGACAAACAACAATATAACCCAGAGGTAAATCTCGTAGGATATAAAAGATTCTTTGCAAAGACTAACTCAGAAAGCTAAATAAGAAAGCACACAGCTCCTGGGACAGAATTTTTAACAAGAAATAAAAATTATATTAAAAAATACATTAACCACCCTTTCATTTGGACCAGGTCCACATAACTTGCCATCAGGATTTCTAAAGATAAAGTGGCCTATTTCCATAACCTAGTTTAGACTGCTTGTTCTCTGTTGTTCCAGATTGTGTCAGAGATTTGCATGTCTAGCTTTACATCACCGTGTAAATAAAATTAGGTAGTAGTCTACAAGGATGACCTTTGTAGTTCATGTTATTATAGAGTTCTAACACAACTAGGTAATAAAAATGTAAATAACCTGATCTGGTATGAATGGCACATCTCCAGACACCTACAGCCACAGAATTTCACAGCCCTGTGTGTGCAAACTCACAATTTCAATTCCAGCAAACTGACTTTGGGAAAATCTTTCTTCCTAAATCAGAGCAAAGAGCTGAAACTGCCCAAGATGAAATGCCCTCCCTCAAAAATCTTTCCTTGTCAGTTAATTTGTCTCAATAAGATCAAAGGGAATTATTTGAGTTTCACCATTTCAAATTTTACAGGGTTCTGTCATTTATATGATGAGACATTCTCTTGCCACTTATGAAAATCAAGATGATATAGTGAAAGGAAGTGCTGTGACCTTTTGTAAGCCATTTTTTTTCTTCACTTCTGACAGAAAATTTTAACAAAAATTAATACATTTCTATAAAGAATTTTGACTTCAACAAAACACTATTTTCTACTCCAAAATTTACAGGCAATATTCCACAACCTGCTGGACAAAAGGGCACTCATCTCCACCTATCAACACAGAAGCTGACAGTGGTCCCTGGAATAAGCTCCTGTCACCTCTAGGATGATATCCTGTTTACACAAAGCTAAACCACAGTAAAGGTTCTGTCATCACTTGTGTATTTTGACACGGACCGAATTTTTTTCCATAAGAAGTTTGCCAGTTTGGTTTATTTTGTACTTGATGTCTTTACATTGGCTTTAGGATTTAATGGCTTCTAAAGAAGCAGCTCTTCTCTTTCTGTCTCTGAAGACAAGGACTCCAGTCTCGTACTCTTGCCATTTTCCTCATGTTGAATCTGTGGCTGTAAGCTACACATAAAATCAGTTCAGCTAATGGAAAAAACTAGATATCCTATCTACCAAATCAGCTAGACAAAATTACTCACCCTGTGACCATATAACCCTTGGATCTGACACAAAGAGGGGTGGGTCAAAGAAGCCTGCAGTGGGACTGATGCTTTTGGTGCCACTCAGTGTCGGGGCACCTCAGCTGACCCGTCAAATCACGCTTCTGGGCTGACACGTTTTGCTCTGACTTGCTGTGTGGAAAATGGAAACTGTCCATCACCATGGATAAAACAGCAGTGACTGTGGCCTAATAAAGAAAACTGAGAACTCTCTCTCCTCTCCAGCTTCCCAACCCTCACCAGTGTGTGAACTCCGTGTCCTGGGAAGAAAAAGAGCTCCTGCTCAGTGAAGCAGAGGCAGCAGTGCTTTTCTGGCAGCCTGGCTCACAGGGGACACACAGTCTCAGTATGCTCCCCCAGATGGAGACCTCCCATTTGATTGCTCCTGATCCATTACCACCTTAACAGAAAACCAAAATAATTTCAGTATAGCAAACACCCCTTGCGTACAAAACAAATACCACACACAACCCCCTCTGAAGTGGAAGAGAAATAAGAATTCAAGGACCTGGACCATGTAATTACACGCATGAGTTCATGACTTGCTGTGCACATTTCACTAATTCCACTAGATCTCTTCAAGTGCTCCAGCATGGTAAATGACAGAGCAAGAGTTACTATTTTTATAACACCCACCACTATCTCCATATCTCACTGTTCCTCAGACTGCAGTCAGCATGGTTTCAAAAGCAATGGAGATAAACCTGTTTTAGATTGCCATGTTGAGCAGTTGTACTTATTCAGCCAAACAAATAAACCAGTCAGCCCAAACTTCTAGTTCAAAAGAGTTGTAACTCTAATTGCAATGGGAGGAATGGAACCCTCCTCCATTTCCGCTATGACTGGCATTCCCAAAAAACTATTTAAGAAAAATCTCTGAAATAAATCGGTAAGAAAATTTTCCCTTTGTTAACACTCTAGTAATGGAGAAGAATCTTCTTGCAAATATGCATTTGGGTGATACTTATGATCAGTGTAAAATCAGTGGTCATCAATCTAAACTTAATTCAATATTTGTAATATTTGTAAACAAAAATTGTTACTTTTGGCCCTTTTCTTTATGACATGACTGTTGAGCAGAAACAAATTTGTTTGGATGTCTCTTTCCCAAATATCTTTCTGCCATGTTTGGATTATGTTTCACCCTTAGCTCTGAAATTTCAGAGTTTGCAATAGTCATGTTGCAAAGAGGAGCAATGCCTCAAATATTTTTCTGTTGATATATACTCTCAATTTTAACTCCATCTTAGCACATTTTAATTTGGGAATATTTTTGACGTAGAAGTCACCTGATTCTTTAATTATTGAAAATTTTATACATGGACATAGAACAAAATAAACCAGCACAGGAATGTGTTTCTCATTTCCCCCACCATGCTTTCCAACATCTCCGCATCAATAGCCATTTGAGATCCCCATAATCCTCAGAGATCACCTGTATACAGAAGCAGAATATGAACATTTGTTTTCATGAAGCAGCAATGTTCAGATGGTATCAGCTGTGGTGATGATTCCCTATGTTCTCATGAACCACTACTTTGGCTGATAGCAGATGCACTTCAGCAACATGAAAAAAATACATGTTCTCTAGATGGGCACCTCCTGCAAAATCACTGCAGCTTCTACACCACTGGAAAAACACAAGGATATTACCACCATTCTGAAATAGGACAGACCTCTTTTCTCTTTAGATCTCTCTAGAAAGAATATCAGATCTCAAACTTTCATGAAAAAGAAGCAGCAAGGTAGAACTATTGATCCAGAACACAGCACTTCAAGTGTCAACTGCACATAAAATTTCTGCAATTTTTAAATATTCATGGAGCTTACACTCATCACTACTTAATTTGAACTAGAATTCCTACCACCTCTTCATGTTTTTATGTGACTAATGGAATACCTCAGGATTCTCCTCTTGTCATGAGAGTATGTAAAAATATATATCTTTTTTCAAGTGAATACTGTCTTAATTCCCAATTACAAAACTTAGCCTTGAAGACCCTCTAATAGAAGGGAATTCCATCCTTCAGTGTAAAAGTTAGTATAGCTTTTAGGAAGTTATGATACAGATAAATAAATTTATCTAAAATGAGGGAAATGTTTCATCATATGTAAAACATGTGCTACATATGCTAATTATCCAAGCTTTAGTACCTCATTAGGCACTTCCAAACACTTATTGTCCATGGCAGTAAGCAGACAGAACTATAACTAGTGCCAAAAAGGCACAGAATATAATGCAACAGACTCATTTCAAAGTCACATTCAATAATTTTAATTACCTCACTGGTATAGGTCACTTCATGTCTATTTGTCTAGCCCATACCCCAATCAGTTTATCTACAAGGATGTTATGGAAGATGGTGTCAAAAGCCTTGCAAAAGTCAACACAACGATCATCGCTCTCCTCTCATCTACCAAGCCAGTCATTCATCTATTAGGCTGGTCAGGCACAATCTCCCCTCCATAAAAAATGCTGAATACTCCCAGTCACTTCTTATTCTTAATATTTCTGGAAATTACTTGCAGAAGGATTTGCTCCACAACCTTCCCAGAAATCAGGGTAAGACTGATTAGCCTGGAGTTCCCTGCATCCTCCTTACCCTCCTTGAAGGCAGAATTGACATTTGTTTGGTTGCAGTCCTCAGGAGCATTCTCTGACCATCGTGACCATTAGAGACAACAGACTGTCCTAGCAGTGATATCAGCCACCTCCCTCAGCACCTTTATGTGCAACTCATCAGGTCCCATGGACTTCTGTATGTTCAGTCTAAATATTCCCTAGCCTGATCATCCTCCACAAAAGTAAGTTTTCCTTCCTTCAGACCCTGGTATCAGTGACCTGGAGCTGCTGAAGGTGGCTCTTACCACCAAAAATGGATGTAGAAAGAAAAAAAGGGATTGAGCAGTTCAGGTTTTTCATGTGCTTCCATGTTACCATGTTCTCTGCCCTATTCAGTGGCAGCCCAACATTCCTCCTGCTGTTCCTATCACTGGTGATTTACCTACAGAAACCATTCCTGTTACTTTACCTGTTCCTGTTAGATTCTACACTAGATGAGGTCTGGCTCTCCTGACTCCATCTGTGTGGAATCAGGTAGTGCCTTCTACAATCCTCCTGACCTAAGCCTGCTTCTACATATTGCCAAATGCCATTTTTCAACTTCTACTCTGACATATAGCTTTCTGTTCTTGTTAAGAGCCAAAAGATTTCTGGCTTTGTCTTTTATACACATAATTTATGGTATAAGTTATAATATTTCTCCACTAAAACATTCAGCTTGTACCCAGATAACTCCAACTGTGCATTCACAGAGCACAAAGCATGGATTAGTCAAGTTTTTTCATTGACCTCCAAGAATGGAAACTGAATACCTTCAAATGCCTCTTAAGATGTGGGAGAAAGATTCTAGCCTCATTGTCATGGGATAAGGAAAGAAATGGTCATTAACAGAAAAATGGGGAAAGAAAGAGATTTGGGTATGTTCAACACTCCACTATTCTAGTGGTCATCAATAGTTTTGTAGGCACCAGAGAAAGCAAGAGCTAGAAGGCAGTAGTTAAAAGAAAATTACAGGAGGACTTTGTGTACAAGCTTATGGCTATGATATATGGTGGAAAATGGCAATAGAAAAACAGACAAAGACCTGGATCCTCAAAGGTACACAGGCAGTGAGTTGGGTGGCTCAGTCTGTACTCACTTGAGAATCTAGGCTAGAATTACTTACTCCATTATTTAACACTTGGGAGTGATCTCTAAAATGAAAGCACGTGGGAGAAAGGGATATGCATAAACATACCACAGGGCAGCCATTTAGGTCAATTCGTTTTTGGTAAGGCATCCCCAGCACTCCCCTCTGGTTATTATAACACCTACTCCAGACACTGTATTCTGTATGGCCCTGGTGTGAATAGAGAACCTTAAATTATACAGCAGAGCTACAAGTTAACTTGAATTAGGTGTAACAAATGTGATGAAATTGGACATTTTAAAGTATGTTAGGGAAAAGAAACCTCAAGGAAGAGAGACAGTAGCAACAACAATATTAAAGAATACTGGGGGGTTGTGTAAAGGGTCTTAGGGGACATGAGGATCATCACCTCTGTTTTACAGCTAGAGAAGCTGGTGTCCTGAGAGGCAACACAACTTATCTGAGCTCACTCACAAGGTAAGTAACAGAGCAGAGAATGGAATTCCACTCTCTGACTCAGTGTCCTGTTCACAGGACCATCTGATAATGGCAAATCACCTACAAGGAGTTCTCAAAAATGGAGGCAACAGCCAGGGAATTCTTTCCAGTCATTACCGTGAAGACTGTGGTAGAAAATATTTCCTCCCTTTTAAGTCAAGAGACAATTTATGTTCATATCACTTAGACTTTGGAAAGATCTCCCATCATGTGTCCTTGGAGAATCACCCTCAGAAATACTGAAGAGAAGGATGATGTATACGAGGATACAACACACACTGATCAATGCCACCTTCCAGTGATTAAATACAAAAACTTCTTGTCTGGCTTGGCTCCAACACATCACTTGAAATATCTTTTCACTTTATCAAATACACCTGTGGACCTAATTTAAATCTTGGGGATTTTTTTCTTTGTTGAAATTCACTACATATTAAAAACCTTTAGTCCACTTTAACCTCCCCACATCTCCAAACCCTATTTCCATCATACCTCAGATTTGAGAAATACCTTTCTCCCTTGTACAAGTTACTACAGTTGGTCAGTTCAGTCTCCCCCAACCACAGATGAGTTCCACTCAGGATCCTGTCCCTCTCCCCACATGACAGAGTTGCCTCCCTTCTCCAATCAAAGTGTGAAGTAAAGCAGCAACACCAGTCTGGGAGGCTGTAAGCAGCTAAGGAATTGAACTGATCAAAAATCTAAACCGTAAGCATGGAAGTAAGCTACAAAAACACCACACACAATTAAATCCCAAAACATTTGATCAGTATTTACCAACTTATAGCAACTACTGCTGTATTTATGTATAGGGATCCCATGAGGTAAAAGGAGTATAATCATGGGATTGTGGATCATCCTGCTAAAGGAGTAGCAGACAGTCAGATAGGTAAGGGCAAGCTGTAGATGATGGACTTGGGGTTCAGGGGGTTTATTTGCCTGTGTTGTTGCTGTTGTTTTTTCTAAGTACAGTTTTTAAAGGTGTTTAATTTAGCTAATGTGCTTAACACTTCACTTATGTGACTGATCCTTCAGATTTCTACTGAACAGCAGTGAGGACTCAGAATAGGCACTTTTACTACCTTGCTGAATCAGCACCTGTTTTGCTGGAATGAAAGAACAAGGTATTCTTCAAAGCACTTCCATGAGGATTCTATGCAATCTTTCAAACTGCAGACCCTCATAGAGAATTTGATCCAACTTCCTGCAACACAGCCTGCAAAGTTTCATCCCCTTAAACTTTGAGTGTGACACCTGGACCTCAAGAAGAGCAGTCAGTCTAAAAATCAATTCTGTTTTGGTATAAACAAAGATAAACATAAGCCATATTCATCAAAGCATAAGTTATCTTCAACTAAACCTGCTTAGGTGGCTGGGTCCTTGATACTGCAATGTAGCAACATCTTTACCAATAGCCAAGTGTAAAATCTACTGTATGCTTTGCTTTAATTGAGGCACTTGTGTCAACTTCTGGCTTCTGACTCATCCTCTTAGCTCGTACCACTGCATAACCACATGGAAAGGGAGTAGGGATTGTTTCAGGGGAGGTACAGACTTGTCATTAGTAAACACAGAGAGGGTGGCCAGACCCTGGAACAACCATGCAACAGTGGTGGGGGCCCCATGCTTGCCAGCGTTTAAAAGATATTTAGACAATGCTTTTAACAATCTGCTTTACTTTTGGTCAGCCCTAGCGCAGTTCAGCCCAGAAACATAAAAGAGTGGTGGAAACATGCTCTCCATGTCTACACACTAGCTTGGGCCCAGAAGAAATCTAATCATACCTACAAAGAACTGTGACCAAAGATTTCAATTACCTCCTCTACAGATGCAGACAACTTGACATGTATCTTCAGCCTTAAATTTTGGCCTGTCAAACTGAGGCACAAAACCCTGCTGTGCTAAAATTAGATCAACCTTTGATGGCAGACTTTGTCAAGAAGGAGGTGGGAAAATGTAACCAGACAACTTCCAAGCTGCAAAATCTGTCCTTTTTTGCTCAAGTCCCCTCAAGTTTTCATGTCCCTGCCTTGTGCTTCAGTTCATAATGGAAGCATGTTCCTACAGAATAGCATTAATTCTGATAGCAACAAGATGTCTCATGTTGATTTAAGGATGGAGAGAGCACCAGCTAGAGATACTGCTCAATACAAGTGCCAAAAAACCAAACACCTACAGTCCACTCTAAGGCCGCTCTTGGTTCCTTCACAGGTCCATTGGTGACTGGAATGTTGAGGGAATGCACGGGAGCCAAGTGCTGGAGGCCTGACCTGGAGATTGCTTTCCTGCAAATTGAAAAGAAAAACACAGATAAATGGAGAGTATATATGGAGTGCATATATAACAAATATATCTCTCTAACATAATTACCCAACATCCTCCCCAGCCTTCTCCAGAAATCAGAAGAGGCAGCAATGCATTTCATTTCAGCTTCAGTGAAATGGTGCTTGAATGCCATCTCCTGCTAAAGCAGTTTAGGAAAAGAATAAAGCAACCTGATCACTGGAAATTACTGTTTAATGGAGATCAGTTACTCATCTGGCACTAAGCTGAAATATCAAATCCAGTGGACTATCTGTGGTTATGTTTGCCAGAAGAATCCTCATGCATTATACCTATTCCTTACACACCAACTAGATCTGTGGAATCAATTTATGCATAATTCCAAATACCATTTATAGGAGAGAAAAAATATGAGTTTATACAAAGAATCAAACACTTGTTGCTTTTACTTAGCTTATAGGCTGGAAGAAGTTATCCATTCAGCACCCAGCTACATAGAACTAGACGTGGGAATGGCACCAGGAAGGGAAGTCATAAACTGCTACCTTCTTTGATCACAGCAGAATCCCTCAAGGAATTACAGCTTTTTTATATTTATATTTCAGTCCTATCTTTCTGGTCCAAAGTAATTTTTACAGCTCTTGAGGCATAGATGTGACCTTCCTCAGAAGTCCTGGGTGGTGGCCAGAGACACTCCTGAAGCTGCCCCTGCAATGCTGAGGGGATATCCCCCTGCCCATCTCCCTACAGACACACTGACAGCCCTGACAGAGCTGCCTCCACCAGTGAGCCCTCGGGTGGAAGCACTGCCAATACACAGCTCAGCTGCACCTGAGCAGTCTGTGTCCTGCAGCTTCCCAGCATTACTGCATTGCATGTACTAGAACCTGATGGCAGCGGCCAAAATAATCTCACGGCTTCAGCTGCAACGATTCAGAAGAGGACAATAATCATCTCAGAGATATCTCCCTTTGTAAGCCAAGCACACACATCCCCCACAAAGTAAAATGACAGGCTGTTTGTGTAAAGTGCATTTTTGTGATACCGCTCCCACAGTGCTGCTGCTATTTATAGCATCTCCTAATCTTACCACTGTCCCAAGGCAATAAAGGTCAATTGAGCCAGTGGAGACAATCCAGGTCAGCCATATGCTAAATAAATCTTTTCATTGTCCTGAAAATGTACAGTGCAATATATATCCACAGTAAAGGAGCTTGGAAGCCTCGCTGCTCACAGTGCATGTCTGGAAAAATAAGAGTGAACTGAAGCAGAATCTCTTAAATCCCTTCTCCTGTGGGCAGCATGAACAACTCAGAACATTAACATCAACCTCTCATCATCCAATACCTTCTTTGCACTAAATGTGGGAAAGACTTTGACATTAAGGAGTTTTTTCCAAAAATATTTTGCATTTGACAAAAAAAGAAAAGCAAGAAGCCCAAGGAAAATTCTTTTCTTTTACCATCTGGCAATGTATCAGGACGGAGCAATCTAGCCAGAAAGATTTTATGCCAAATATATAAGTACAACATAAGCTACACATCCCAATAACTGGATTAAGACCTTAGAGAAATAAGCTACAAGAAACTAAAAAATGTTTTTAACTATATTTTTCAATAAAACTTCCCAATATTTGGCAGTGTCCTTCCATGCTGTTTTCAGTATCAATGCAGTTATTCGGGCTTCCTAAACACAAGAGCACATTCTTGTGTCTCTTTGTGGTTCACAACGTGTTAGTTTATTTGGGTGGAAACAGGGCAGTATCACTTTTTCCACTCTGCATCACTGACAGGGGGAAAGCAAACCTACTTAGGCCTGTCCTCACAACAGAGGAAGGTAAATATGTGTAATGAGTGGTTGCAGACACCTCAGCACCAAGCCCCGGATACTATTTCAAGTCAGAATTAGAGATGTGCAAGCCTCCCACAGGAGAACCTGAGACTTGGCCCACATTTCTTCAAGAGCAAGCCGAGGCTGATGAGCCTTTTTGGGGGAGACCTGGCACAGTTTTGTGCCAACAGCCTGCCCTTTCTCTGCATGCCAAGTTGGATTTACAGCTTTGTCTGGAAGGCACGCAAAACACAGGCATGACAATAACGCCTTTTTTTTCTTTTTTTGTTTCCTTTTTTTTTTCCCAGTCTGTTTAAACATAAAAAACTTAAAATTATCTCAGGAATTGCAATTTTGCATGAGCAAGCCAGAAGTGACCCTTAGGCCCAGGAACAAGCTAAAAACGTCTGCTTTTGCACAGTTTCTTACCAGAAATTTTCTTTCAGAGCAAAGACAGACAAAGTGTCAAAACACACTCTATGCACTGCAGAAACCTTTCTCATTAAAAAGGAGGCCAAGCTAAAGAGCAAACACATGTCCCTCTAATAAATGTAAGACAGACAAGAGAGGGGAAAATGGGGGGAAAGGGAAGGTAGCACGAATCTGATAACAGAGCAGATGCTGAGTATCCAGGTGATCATATCTCATATTACTTTGACAAACTACACCACCTGGCACTTTTCCAACGGCAAGGTAACACGATTGGCTTTTAGTTATCTTTCCCAGAAATTTCATCTCCACTGAGCTGAGTGCATGAATGAAAACACAGGCTTGACAGTCAGTGTTTCCCATAGAAGTAATCACTGTTCCACCTGATAAGAGAGAGACAGAAAAAGTGAATCTATGGTTGCATCATATATTCTACTCTTCGGACTATGAAGAACACAACTTTGTTAAAATGGGCACATCCAGCCCAGTTGCTGATGTAGCAACCAACAGCTAGGAAATATTTAATCATAAATAAGAAGCTATATTTCAATAATTACTTTTTCACATCCAGTAATCAGTTATTTGTAGTAGATATTATTGACTTAGCTAACACACCAATATTGAGAACAGGCATGGGTACACATAAATGCCTATGCCATTGAATATACAACAAAAATATCTGATACTAATTCCATAGTTGATACCACTATGGTAATTCTTTAACAGAATAGTCATCTTTCTTGAAAACCAAAAGCAAATAGATATTCAAGACATTCAAGTACACTAACTGACTTTTTTTATTTTTTTAAAAGCATTACATTTGCATTTTGCTGAAAAAGTCAGGCAAGACTCAACCTACTTATTAGATCAAAGGATACATATTTGATCAGGGGAGATTTGAGCTTATATCCCAGCCTTTGGTTTTATTGAGCTTTTTCCTCCACTGAAAGTATATAAATATCCTCCAATGAGTACTTTAGACTCAATGGTTTTTCATGAACCTTCAAAGACCACAACAATTAGTCAATAGTATGCAACCTATTTAAGTACTAGGAAAAAATCTCTTTGGAATAGAAAGAGTAAGTTACTGTTGCAGGTGGTTAACAGCTTTGACTGTCAATTTATTTGTCACTGGTGTTGGAGTTGCTGCCTGTCCAAGGCTAGGTTTATCATCCTCCTTTGTTTATGAGCATTACCATTGGGGTAGGCTCTCAGCTGCAAGGTTGAGAGAATATAAAAATGCAGAGAGTCTGGCTTCCACAGATCCTATGGCTAGGACATCTGCCACGAAAAGATGTTTTTGGGAGTATTTTCTCAAAGTTTACCTAGATATTTACAGAGAATGGGACAATCATTTGTATAATGATATTTAAGTTACAGTAGCCCTTAATTTCTTTGAATATACAATGTGGATAAACCCTACACCTGCCAGCCCTCAGCTTTGCCAACTACAGCTTGAAAAGCCCTGTACAAGGCCAGACAGCACCTGTATTCTGTGTGAACAAATTACGTGTGCTGGAGTTTATTTGGAGGTGGTTTTCACTCCTGCAATTTGGTGCTTATGAATGTTATGAAGAAAATGTACTGGCTAATCTCTGACATTATTTAAGTTTTCCCCATGCATCTCTGCTGATTGCATCAGGAACCCGAATCCCACTGTTCCCAGTTTGTCTTCTGGGCATGTATTGTTCTCCTTTTTAGCTGACCACTGGGCAGGTATTATTTCACTGTAACATTGATTCCCAGATCTTTTGCATTTGCTATGAAAGAAGCCAACTTCAGCCAAATCAAATAATCTGTCTGGTGCACCAACCCATTCCTGAGAGCAGCCAGTAGCAGGCATTTAGAGAAGCACTGGCACAAATCGGGTGAGCCTTCCCCTGACATACTCCAGTCACAGTTTCCAGTAATCAGTAGTTTAAAGACTTCCTGAGCTGAAGGCTGCTTCCAGACCTTTGCACTTAATAGCCTATAATGGCTTTTTACTCTAGGAATGTGTTGGTCCTTCCCTGAATCCATTTATAGTCTTAGTCTCCACAGCAGGCTATGTAATAAGGTCCACAATTTAATTATGACAAAGTAAAGTACTTCCTTCTGTCTGTTTTTAAAATTCTGCCTGATAATTCAATTGCTGTATGAAATTGTAAGTAACAGCGAGCAACCCCTTTCCTCTCTACACCTTCTGCAATTTTGTGAATCTATTGATATACCCCTTAAATCACCACAAGCCCAAGTGGAAGCACACTAGACTACTTAGACCTCTGCCTATCCTGAATCTGTTCTATCTTTATCAATGTTCTGTAGCTCAGTTACGGGTGTTTTTTGATGTACAATTGCCAGAACTAGAAAAACTATTCAGCATCTGGCTGCTCCAAAGTGGTGGTGTCATTGCACTTTCTGCACTGTTCTCTTTAATTACCCAAAGGTCTCTTTCTAAAGTGTTAAATGATAATATAAAGTCCAAACTTGATCACTTTTTAATCCTGCACGTGCATTATTTTGCCTTCACTGATCTCACATTTCAACTGCAACCTGCTTCAGTCATTCCGCATCACGAGATCTTTCTGAAAACTTCTGCAGTCAGACCATGCCCACCCTAACTGTGCAAAGGAACAAGAAGCTTTACCCACTTCCATTTTGCTTCCAGTGAGCAGCACTGCTCCCATCACAGATCTCCAGTGGTCCTCACCAGTAAACACACAGGTAAACCCTGAACACCACCCTATTTCTTGCTGCACCCAAACAGTTGTTTAACCATGAGGACACCATGCCTTTCACCCCTGGTTTCTGTACCAGAAGCTGTTTTTCTTCCCCCGTCAAAGCTTTCTGGAAGCCCACATGGGCTCCCTTGGCCAGGCCACCCCAGTTCATAGGTCTCATGCCTCTGTCAGTACCCTCTGCAAGATTCACTGGTCCTGGTATGGAGGAAGATGTGCTGGCTCTCCTCACGTTCAGCTGTGCATTTACTGATCCTGCATCTTAGCAGCAGCTTTACCAGTTTCTCTGGTTAAATCTTGCAGCACTCTGTGAACCCATGTGACCACCCCACTCCTTTAGGAGTGGAGCTCACTTAACAGAGGATTTATAAAGCCCTCTCAGCAGTTTCTTATTTGGATTCCACCAGAATACTTAGCAAAGTCAAACCTTAGCGATTAATTACTGGCCCTTTTGTCAATGTGGTCGTAAAGCTCCTGCATGAACCATCCCATTTTCCTCAGGTTCATCCACACAAGTAGAAGCTCAGCCTAGGACACTCTCAAGGACCTTCAACAGTGAACACTGATGCAAAAAATTCAATTAGCACTAAAAGAAGCAGACCTTTCAAAACTCCTCACGAAATGCTTTCCTAAGCATCTGTTACTCCCTGCTGCCCACGAAACCATTGTATGGAAAAGCCAAGATTTGGGTAATTTCCCAGCCAGTCGACATCCACATCACCAATACCCCAAACAAACCTTTCCTGCCTCTCTCTCCACCCCTCACCACACTGAGCTATCTGAAAAAAGGTGCATGGAAACCAGCACATATCCATGGAACGCTGCAGCTCCATGCAGCTCTGGGCAGCTTCTCTTTCAGCCTTCCTGTACCAGGAGCAGCTCATGTCCACTAGAGACTGACCTGAAGAGAGTGAAACAAACTTCCTCAATCATCCCAGGTACCTCAAACAGCAACCACAGAGCTGTAACACAGTGCATCAACTCCCTCGTAAGTTCTGGTAGAAACATTTGGATCTATCACATCAAACACTTTATTCAGCTTATATTGAGCAAGTGCAAGACCAAACAGAGCCAACAAGCCTTCTGACAAAAGGAATTACGAGGCAAAGCAAAAGGAGCAGATAAGAACTGCGGAAAGTTGGATCAGGTTAACAGAGGAAACGCCTCTACCACACAATGATATCTTTTCTGTGCCAACACTGCAGCTCACAGACACTTCTATGTCATGCACATGAAGGGATATTCTTTAAAAGGAAGCCTTTTGGTATTCTTGCCCCTCAAATTCTGGGTACAATAATGGCAGGTTACTTTTCCTATCCCAAAAGAATAAAATGGATTCATGAAACAGGTTGTGTGTTACAAGACACATTCACAAGTTATGGCATAAATATGTTTGCAGTTTCTTCACTGTAGACATGCAAACCATCACTGCCCTGCGGTTTTACTTGGAGCTTGATTTAGTGTCAAAACGGTGCAAGTCTAAATGCCAAAGATCTCTACTATAGATTTTTTCCTCTTCTCTGCTTCACTTGACCAGTAGGCATACACTGAGCACCAAATTTTACCTTTTGGAAAGCAATTTATGGTTTCAATTTGATCCTGAACAGTGCTAAATTATTCAATCCCTTAAATCTTATCTTCCATCAAGAGTTCATCTTCTCAGAAGCCAGAGAAAGCACACAGTTTTGTGTCAGCTCCTATCAAGGTGACCAATATATCTTGTCCTAGATCTGTAAGTCACTTCAGAATCTCTATTGCACTAAAATCAGGGTGACTTTGCTCCTGCATGCTGCCATTGGCCAGGCCTTGGATCCAGCTCATTCCCCTGGAAGCTCTGTAACAATCCTCATCTGCAATGTGGAAACTGAAAGTGGCTCAGATCCAAGACTTGGATAATTAATAAGATAATTACAAGAAAAAGTCAAAGTCATGTGGAATTCTCTCTGAGCTCCTACCAGAGCTCAGATTTTCATAGATCAATGGTTAGCATCCATTTCTTCCTTCTGCTCACTTTGGGGGTTTTTTGCCTTTACTCAATTTATTGTCTAGATTTCTTAGCAGACAGGATAAAACCTGAAGAAGACCTATGGTACAAGGCAACTGAATTTTAGGACCAATAGGATTTCTCCCAATATTTTGTTTAAAATTTCTGAAAAGATATGTACAAACAGGGTGATTTCTCTTGCCACAAAAAGTGTCAGGCCTTGGAGGACTCCTTGTACTAACAGAAAAGTCAGGGTTAAGTCATGAGGAGAAAAGGGAAAAAAAGTGATACAGTTGGTGATGCAATGATGCAATGGTCATGAAAAGATGAACAGTATTCTCTAGCCCTGCAGTTTACTGAGAAAGGGGCTGAAAAAGGAGCCTAGGAAAGCTGCGGATAGAAAAGACACAAAAGCTGTCTTGAACTGATTTATTTTGCTTTATTTTTACTTCAGTCAAAACCAATTTGTTTCAGAAAAGGGTTTAAATTTTTTCTAGTCTTTAGCTTTTAAAACTAGGAATATCAGATCTGGAAAAGACCTTTTAGGTCATGAAAACCAGTCAACTCTATTTCAAGCAAACTTATATGTTTGAATTCACAAAGTTAAAGACCCATTTAAATCTAGCGAGATTGTACCTTATCTCTTTTTCCTACTGAGAAGCTATGCTAGATCTCCACCCTTTTCATCACTAAAATCCCTTGGTTTTCTGTAATTTCCATCCAATATGCATGCCCCTGCACAATCTTCCATAAATTCACATTATTAGGATTTTCACATTTCATCCAAAGAGTTAAAGTTGAACTGACAACCAATGATTTTATATGATCCTTCTACAGAATAAAAAGCACCTCAAAGTTTTGATCCAGAAATCTTTAAACCTTTGGATCAAAATCCTTTGAGTGAGTTTATGTAGGGCAGAGATGTGCATAGGGAGTTAGAAGCTCACATTTCAAAGATTCTGGAATCAATCATGTGACTAAGATGATAAATTTAATCACTGTCTTTCCAAGCAAACAACAAGAAATGCTCTAGGGAACTCTGAGCATAAATGATTTCCAGCTGCATCACAGACTGGACATCAGCATTAGAGAAGATTGATAGGTTTTTACTATTTCAGAAAGCAAAAGAAGTCTGAATGGGAATTATTTCCATAACACATTTTCATACATTTCATCCAGACAAAAATCAAGGGATATGCAGCACCTGCATTCTGTAGTTCAAGTACAGACAAACAGTGGTGACAGCAAATTGGATGGACATGTCCATGGTATGAGTGTCACTTTTTTTTTTTTAATAATATTCCAAAATAAAAAAGAGTGCAGGTATTCTATGCTATCACTCTGCTAACCAGATAAAAAAATTAAGCTATTTTTTCAGGGTATTTCTTGATGCATCAATCAATATTCATTTGATCCAGAAGATAAGGAGAAGGAAAACAAAACAAAACAGGAATGAAGGGAGGAATTTAGAGCAACATTTCAACATTAGTCTTGGAAATGTTTTCTTGCCACTCAGATTCTAGCACATGCTTTCTAACATAACTTAATTTAAGGTAATTTCTATATCAGATGAGGATCCTTCATTGGCATAAGTTATTTACACAAGCTGAAATGTCAGTATGACTCAAGGACTATATAGCCTCACATAATCTATATAATGAACTACTATGTTTTTCTTCTTTTCTACAAATCCAATGTGTGCCTTGCAGGTTTGCACTGTAAGTTTCAGACAGTTGTTTCAAATATGGGTTATTTGGAACCTTTCCATGCCCCTGAATCATTAAGTGTTCTTTTCTTTTCTTTCTTTGTGTACTATCTTTTCCTTGAAAATTGAGACACCAAAAATTGTGATTGTCCGTTTCCACATTTTCCCCCATTATAAGCTTTCATTTAGCATGGAGGAGGTCTCAGAGGGGTTAAAAATAAAAATCTCCCATTTCTGAGTATCCAAACAAAAATGGAAAAGGTAATGGAGATTCATACTGACTAGACAAAAGAAAAATAATTCCACAGTTTATAGACTGTGGATTTAAGGAAAAAAAGAACATTATAGGGGATGCCAAAACAAGTTTATTACCAAGTATTGATATAAGAATTAAATTTTCTTCCTTCCAGACATATAAATACCAAGGACTCAATGAAAGACCCAGAATAAAAGCAAACGTTTAAACAATCCAAAACAATACATTTTTTTTTCTAACAAAAGATTTTGCAAGCACATAGGACAGAGAAATAACCTCTCTTCTGAAAATCAAGTCAGACTTTCACACTCTAAACAGAGTCTAGAGAGCAGTGCAGGGAAAGGAGTTCAGGGTTTTCCTGCATAATTAATTGGAAAAAAAAATTTTAAAAAGCAGGGGGAAAAGAAAAAGTCTATATTTACTTTTCATTAGAGTGACACTTGAGAAAGACAGATAAAAATATAAAACTACCATGCCAGATAAGACAAGCACACCCATACTCCAAGCACTCGCACCTTCATCTTCTCCATACCATTCCCAACTTTCTTCCTTTCCCCTGGCATGGTTTTTACGCACCCACCTCAAGCAAGCAGTTGTGTGTCCCCCACTTTCAATTCCCTCTGCTTGAGGCAAACTGAAAGAGCTCAGCAGAAGGTAGAGAAAGAGAATTTCCTGCAGTAAGTGAATGGCAGATGAAAACAGAAATCATCAGTTCCCCGGTAATTCTGTGTAGAAACCTATCCCTGCAGGACCCCATCTAAAACTCAGATTCTAATCAAAAGGTTTTGATTACTTTTAACAAGTTTTAGGATGAAAGAACAGAGGGTTAGGGATAAAATTTCATCCAAAAAAAAATTAAACCAGGAATGAAGGATGTGTGTAGAAAATACAATAAATCACCACCTTCCCCTCTCCTCATCAGCAAAACTGTATGGCAATAGAGCAATGAGGAAAAACTGAACCTCCTGACAAGATTCCCCCTCTCCCTTCAGTCCATAGAAAGCAGAATACTTAAGAAACAGCTCAAAACTAAGTTCCAAAACTGGAAGAGAATCTGACTCAAGCCTGGCTCTGAGGTGTTAACCTCAGAAAACCCAGTGTGTTTATGAAAAATGAATTCAACTCACAGAATCACAGAATATGTGAGTTGGAAGGGACCCATCAGGATCAAGTCCAGCTCCTGGCCCTGCACAGGACACCCCAAGAATCATCCCATGTGCCTGAGAGCATTGTCCAAATGCTTCTTAAACTCTGTCAGGCTCGGTGCTGCTACCACTGCCGTGGGGAGCCTGTTCCAGTGTCTGACCACCCCCTGGATGAAGAACCTTTCCCTGATATCCAACCTAAACACGCCCTGATGCAGCTTCAGGCCATTCCCTTGGTCCTGTCCCTGGTCACCACAGAGCAGAGATCAGTGCCTGTCCCTCCTCTTCCCCTCATGAGGAAGCTGTAACTGCAGCGAGGTCTCCCCTCAGTCTCCTCCAGGCTGAGCACACCAAGAGACCTCAGCTGCTGCTCACACAGCTTCTCCTCAATGCCCTTCACCATCCTCATGGGCCTCCTCTGGACACTCTCTAATAGTTTATCACTAATAGTCTAATAGCAATAATCTTTCTCACACTGTGGCACCCAGAACTGCCCCCAGCACTGGAGGTGAGGCTGCCCCAGGTCAGAGCAGAGCAGGACAATCCCCTCCCTTGCCTGGCTGTGATGCTGTGCCTGATGTGTCCCAGGACAGGGATGTCCCTCCTGGCTGCCAGGGCACTGCTGACTCGTGTTCAATTTGCCATCAACCAGGGCCCTTTCCATGGCATTGTTTTCCAGCCTCCTGTTCCCCAGTCTGTCTGTACATTCAGGGTTACCCTGTCCCAGGTGCAGAATCCAGCAGAATCCACCCTTTCCCTTGCTGAAGTTCATGTGATCATGGGTGATTGCCCAGTCCCCTCATCTGTCAAGGTCTCTCTGCAGGGCCTTCCTGCCTTCAAAGGAGTCAGCAGCTCCTCCCAGTTTTGTATGCTCTGCAAAATTGCTCAGTATCTCTTCCAGTCCTGCGTCCAAGTCGTGAATGAAGAGGTTGAAGAGCACAGGGCTGAGGATGGAACCCTGCAGAGCCTCACTGGTGACAGGTCCCCAGTCTGATGTCACCTCAGTCACAGTAACCCCTGGTGCCTGACCCGTGAGCCAGTGCTCACCCATTCCATGGTGTTTATCCAGCTGTTTGGCTCTGAGTACACCATGAATTATCTACCAAAAATACTTATGATTGAAGCTTGTTCTTGGTAATCAGCTTTGGAGTTACACATAACTTCTTGGTTTTTTAAATCAAACTTTTTCAGCAAACTTTAACATTTCTGCCTGGAGGAGAAATCACACCAGGTTTCACATCAGATTAAGACAACAACATCGCCTGTGTCACGCATTGTTACAAATGTCACCAGAATCACAAGGAGGGCCTTCTCCCTTCAACATGCAGCAGACGCTGAACTGTGCTGCAGGGAGAGGCCGAGGCACTCTCAGTCAGGAGAGAGATGATTGCATTCCCTCCCAACCCCAGGGGACAGCTGTCACAGCCTGGAGCCCAGGTCTCAGTCTCGGAATAGGGAAGCTTTCAGGGAGATATTGAGGTAGAAAGGTGCAGGCAGTGCATCAACTAACACAGTGATCTTCCTGGCTGAGATCAAAGTGGAGGTCTTCAGCTTTCGTTAGCAGCTCTGTTGATCTAGTTAAACAAATGGTATAACTGGAGTTTGGGCTGTGTTTCTTTTCTTTTGGCAACAATTTAAGAAATGTTCATTTTTCTCATAACCTGCCCTTTTCTTTTTTCATCTAAATTCTGTTAAATTATACATATGTGGTTCTGCTTCTTCCCTTTTGACTCATCAGTTGTATACAAGCAGGCTAAAATAACCTCCACAATACAAAACACTGTCAAATGCATATAACAAGTAAACAGCAGGGAGGAAAGAGATTTCTTTTTCTTCTAATTTCTTTTTGGCTGCAGTAGCACTGGGTACTGCTTCTCTTGTGCCTATATAGCTTCAGAATAGTGAATTGCTAGTGCTCCTTCAGGGTTGGATAAGCCCTCAGAAAGAATGACCTGAAAGCCTACCTTAGCTTGAAAGAATTATGGGCATTAACCTTATGACAGGACATGCCCTGTTACTTGGACATTAATTTGAAAGAGATTTTGAGTGTAAAACAGGAGTTTGTAATGCCACACTCATAACTCTTGTGTTGGTGTATTGTTTAGCCACTGGGGTCAAAATACTTTGAAGTGTTTTGAAGTTAAATCACTGATAAGACCATAAAAGAAAGAAAATATTACCTGTTCAGGCACTGGTTTTATTATGAAAGAATGAGACCAGAATCTGAGCCTCTTTTCTATCATTGAGCATTAAGATGTGAAGATAAGTGACAGGAGATTAAAATCCTTTACCAGCAAATGACCAGAGCAAAAGGTATCAACTGTGCAACCATCCCACCCACTTTTACCCTGGATAACACTGAGAAGGCAGGTCAGCCACCAGGGTCAATCCAACTCCACCATCCTATTTTCTTGGGGTTTTTCAAGAAGGAAGCCATGGATCCAAGTGTCTTAGCCCTCTCGCACAGGATAAAACTACATGTCCTTTAAGATGTGGCCTCTGTGGGAATGCTGAGTCATTTTACATTGGCACATGACTAAATAGTCATTAAATCATGCTGGTTTCAGGTAGAATTAAATCTGGATTTAAAACCAGCTAGAGGGAACTGCTCATCATGCCTTGAACTGGCACTGTCTGCAGATACAGCACTATTAAAAGAAAGAAAATCCAGCTCTGGTGAATTAAAACTAAGTAGCACTTTCCTTGTTTCATTACATCAGCCCCACCAAGCACAGTAAGGCACAGAAATGCAGTGATTTATTTTTCACCCCATATATTTTACTGCTGCATCACCTGTTCAAAAAGACACACACACAGAAACCATTTCTTTAGACAACAACCATCTGTTGGATGAAATCACACCTTGACCCCAAAATGCCATTGTTCTGTCAAACAGGAGCAAAAATATCCCAGCTGCCTTCTGCCCCTGGCAGATACAGAAGCAGCCAGGCCAGGTTACCCTTTGGAAGCTCACTGAACACATATGAGATGAAACCTGGCCTTTTCTTAGCATGGAAATCCAAACTACCTTAGATCATGTGATCTGATGGGATCACAATGTAGATGTGAAAAACACCCCAGTGCAGGTTACTTACGGTTATTCACCATGCCACTTTCCCAGCACCCAAAAATGGACTGAATCACTGGGTGTTATTCTGATTTTGGTTCTACATCTGCTTTAGAGGGAGGAATAAATTCTCTCTTGAAACTCCATTCTGTATATCCCTTCAATAAAGCCTTCAACAAAATATTAATGGGCAGTGAAGTGAAAGAAGAAATATTTTGGGTAGGATGTTACTGAAATGGTATCATTACCCTCTTTCTAGAGATATTCCTTAGCAGGAAGGACAGCAGAGCTTGGCCAAACCAACCCCAGCTTGCTTGGGGACCTGGCCCACAGCACATGAGTCACTGAGGAGGAGGACATGAAGGAATTACACACTCCCACCCCTGTGTGCTACTGCATCAACCTGCTCCAGCTTCATTCTTCCAGCTGCCTTCACCAGAGCAGAAGGACAGAACGCACATAGTTAAGAAAAGAGAACATGAATAAAAGGCACATAGCAAAAGACAGAGAAATCCTGGGATTTTAAGGGGAGTAGGACCAATTTCTGCTCAACCTAGAATTAAAATGTACTTTTCAGGACTGATTTTTGTTGCTCTAAAAGTGAACATGATCATTCCATGCTGATGGTAGGACAGAGTTGACATCCTGACATTCACATGAGCAACAGGGAAGAGAAGGACAATACTCTGCTCCCAAGTCCTGCAAAAAGTCCCTAACTGGTGGAGTCAGTGTGACCACAAACCCCATCTTTGCTAGCTGCCCTAGCAGAAGATTATTTTGACAACTCCACAGGTGATGCTTCTTCCCTACAGCCACATTCAGGCTTTCAAGCCATGAAGTGATACTGAAAGGTTATGAAAAGTTCCTGCTGAGAAAAATCCACCAGGGAGGCAATTGCAGCTACTCAGTAAGATCCTTCCAGATACAGGCAGGTTACCTCTCTTAAAACAAATACTGCACTAAAGCTTTTGCACAGATAAAGTTCTGGGCAACAAAAAAGAAAGAAAAATAAATCTCTTCTGTGGAAAAGTAAAATGGAAATTAAAAAAATATGTGAAGTACTCTTGATATTCTTTTGTCCCATATTTTCTTCAGTATATTAATTCAATAATGCCTGTTCCTTGAGCTGAGTAGGGGTGGCCACTTCTGAACACGTAGAGACCAATAGCTGCTTTGCTGGGATCAAGAACCCTCATCCCCAACTGGCAAATATGGTGTAATTCCAACTCCAGTGAAGTAATACCACTTTGGATCACTTGAGACATTATCCACAAATTAGTTCTCAACAGACTAGCAGTATTATATTAAATCAATTATTTATAAGTAATACCAAGCAAGATTTGAGCACAGAAAAAATCAGGCATTGTCAGAAAAAATTAAAAATAACAAAAAAAACCCTCCAATTCCCATTGCTGTTGGGAGGCACAGAAGCAGATAAGTTCTTTGTGTGGTGGGGGCTGATAAAACATTACAACCCACACCAAATGTTTCAACTTAAATTTTTAGGCTATTTAATTCTTACTAGTCTAAATAAGAGTGTGAAAATTACTTTCCCTTAATAACATCTTACTGCAACTGAGGCCAAGTCTGTGCTCCTTAGACTACAACAACCTGAAAAAAAACTGCTGGCATGAGACACAGTGCTCTGAAGCTGCTCCTTCACACTGGCATGAAAATCAAACTTCCCAATTAGCAACACTCTAAGAAAAACCAAGTAACAGTAAATTGTGTATAATAATAAAAATTGCAAAATCTACAGCACAGTGAATACCAGCTCAGATTCTTATAGGTCATCCAGAGCGTCCACTTATTTTGGTATTTTTATTGCTTTGTTTTTTAAGACATCTGATTGCAAAAGGCAATACTGAAACCACAGCCCATCCATAATGCAGAAAAGTCTGAATTTGCAGAGAAACTGATGCAGTAATTTTCTGTTATAAAAGGGTCATGATTCAAATGCCAATGACATTGCTTCAACTCTGTTGAAAATGCACTGCTAATTAAAGTGTACAAGGGATGAGGATGGATACCTGCACAGTCAATTTGAGTGACTGCTCATTTTGGGTAGGCTTTTAAAACAACATTGCTGGTAGCAGCAACACTGCAAGCCTAATTTTCTTGACAAGTCAGGATTCAGCTTTCCAAACCTGAGAGATTCTGCATTAACTGATGAAGACTGTAATTCCATCTGGGGGAACACAATAAATTTGAGCTTTGTTCTTGTGGTCTAGCATGTCACCAGAAACCTTTGCTGGAGTTACAGAAGTACTACATGCAGACAAGAGTGCATTACCTCATCAATAAAATGTTTCAGGAGCTTTTACAGAAGCAGCAGCAGAAAAACAAAAAGCAATTTGAACTTGAGAGAAGCTATTTGTTCTGTCTTATGAGTTAATTTGTAAAGCCAAAATATATCATCAACTAAAATAACAGTTTGTTTGTAACTTCATTTTAAGCTTATAAGCAAAAAAAAAAAAAAAAATTTAAAAAAAAAAAAAGTCTTTGCAGCACTATAAATTGTAACACTCCATTTCTGTAGAGTGGTTCATATTGCAGGTTTTGAAATAGGTTATAAAACATGGAGCAAGCCAGCCTTTTGTAGATATAAACCAAGATACATCTTCCTCAGATACATTTTTTCCCACAGAGCTCTGTATCTCAGCTTTGGTCAGAGCAGCTAATATTTTCAACAGATGCTGAGGATTGAATTTTCTTCTTTTAAAACAAATAAAAGGCATTTGCCATCATATCTCATCCGAATGACTGCGCCCTAAATTTAGAGCAGTATTTTAATCTTCTAATCTGTACAAGACCTTGCTCTGAGATCATGTTCACTTTCGTGTGTCCATCATCACTGGCTTGAAATTCAGATGAGGAGGGAAAGCACTAACAATTGTTTAGTGAGAATTATTGCTTTGGAAAAGGGAGGAGACTTATTCAACACGTGCACATCATCTGTCTCACTAACGTTCCAGTCTTCAAAAAGCCCCCTGAAAATTAATTTACAGTTGAATTTATCACACCTAATTGTACAGCTCACCAACCTCATCTTTCCCCTTAATTTCATCTGACAGGGAGACACTCTGAAGAAATTGAGGCCACAGTCTATACAGAAGGAACCACACTAACTAGAAACTTGCAGTCAAAGTAGGTTGCCCAGAAGTAAGGATTCACTTTCAGGTGCCCTCAGCCTTTCCCTGCAATCCCCATTTTTAAGAATTTCTTCTGTTACACTGAAGACCAAGTGACGAGTCTGGTGCTGCTCCCCCAGAGGGAATATTCCCCCCAGACACCTACACACCCTCTATCTTCTCATAATTTTTAAGAGCTGGCTGGTGCTGAAGTAAATGCAAATACACTTGACACCTCTAGTTCAGCTCCATATGTGATGTCCTACATTTAGGGAGCTCAAAGTGAAATTATGTTACCTCCCTTCACCAGTAAGGTTCAAAAAGGCAAAACACAACTCTTCCAAGGTTGCAATAAAAAAGGAGGAATTAGATGGCAACAAAAATTAATGCCATTGCTGAATCCAAAGCCTCTCTGTGTTCTCATTTTACTACTTATGCATAAATATATCATCCAGGTATCTTGTCCCATTTTAAGTTTGATTATCTGCACTGCTCCTTTGGCACTCTGTCAAGACACACATATATGTAGCTGTCATTATTCCAAGCAGGTTTTAACATTTACAATTGCAGAGTTTTCTGAAGGTTATCAGAAAAGAACAAAGTTCAGATGCAGAATAAACTGGAACAGTTTCTATTCAACTGGTGAAAGAAAGAGAACCTTTTTAGAATCTGAACAGGGATTTGATTCATGTGCGGAAAAAAATTGATGATTTGTAAGATGAAGCAACAGGATGTATAATGTTAAAAATCTTTGGCTGAACCAGGTTTCATCTAATACATTATCTCTAACATCAGCATTGACTGGACTGGTATTTTATCCCTCAGCTTCAGCAACTGTGTTAAAGACTGTAATTTCCCATGCCAGTGGTTAAGCCTTTTTAAACATATTCTCTACTTTGCCTTTTGCATATTCCATCTTTCCAGGCACTGTTCATGGCATCAAGTACCTTCTAAAGTATTTTATTAGTCTTTACAATAATATATTGCAAAGAGCTTATAATAGAACAAAGATCAAGGTGGAGAATTCACAGGATTTGAATTCTATTCAAATAGTCATGACAATATCATGCATCTCATACTAAATAGGAAACAATATGTACTCACATTAAAAGACAAAATATCTGCACAGTTACTGGTTTCCTTTGACACTATACAGTGCAAAAAAATTAAGTCATTTAGACATAAATAAACCTCGCATCAGGAAATCCATGGGCATAATAATAAATTTGAAAGAAAATTTTAGATTGCTTTGTTCATCTAGAGCTGAGGAAGAACTGAAATTCCCCATATCTGTTAAGTAGTTTATATTTTCTAGATATAACTTTCAGGTGAGGAAAGCCCCATAGCTTCCCTTAGGAATCTAAACCACAGGCTACCAGACCTCTGGGGCAAAGTCCTGGCTGCAGTAAATTAGTCTAGTTCCACTGGCTTCAGGCTAACTAGGTTGACTTCTTACCAGCTGATGTATTTTTTACAGCAGTACAGAGCAGAATGAAATTAAATGTCATTTTTATAATTACCCCCTCATTTAACTCAATCTCTCTTAAAAGACTCCAGAACTGCAGGCTTCTTTGTTTTAAATGCTTAAACATGAGGTGAAAATGCTACCCAATAAATAAAGGACCTTTAAATCTCCAAAGGCATTTCCCCATGTTTCCATGGAAATGGGACTTCACTCTTTAACCAAGATGACATTAATGATCATATGCCTGAAGTCACACAAAAGAGGGAGAGGGGACAGGAATTGCCAGCTACTGCAGAGTGTGTGGATCTGGAGCACAGCCTCCCCAGGCAGGGGTAGGACTTGACACCCTCCCTGCAATGCAAAGCTTCAGCAGAGGCAGCTCTCACAGCGTTAGAACAGAGAGGGTTGCTGCTTTATTTTTCATTTGGCTCAGTAACCATGTTTGCTAACTATAGAAGTAAAACAAATAAATCAATGTCATCATCATCTGAGGGAGGAAGAGGAGGAGTAGGAGAAAGAAAGGGCAGCTTTAATAAAAGCAACACTCTAACTGTGTTGCCGTGCTCCAGCCCCCTCGCCATGTGCCTGTATCTGGGTTTTATCGAGCCCTGCCACCCGTGGCTGTGTGCTGAGGACTGGAAAGGATCGCTGTGGGATGCTGTGTTGGAGGCTCTCACCATTACAGCATGGGCTGACAGCAAACACCACAGCTCTGCTGAGCTGGAATGTGTGCCATCAACGACAGGCCCTGCTGTGACGAGCTGCTGCTCCAACGGAGGGTGGAAAAAAGGCAGAGGTGAGAAATGACTCGTCCAGGTCCCATCTTTTCCACGGCCAGGACAAGGGCAGCCAGGTTTCCTCAAGGTACTCATTGCAACCCTCACCACTGGAGAGCACTGGCTCTGTGCTGTGCTGAGGACACTTTCAGCCTGGCAGATCTGAACCACACATGACTTGAGCCGTATCTGTTCCTTCATTCATTTGTGCCAAAGTGTCCTGACTCTCCATTTGTCCTAATTGCAATACCATAGGTTTTTTTGCTAGGAACTGGAGCTTTGAAAAGGATTCCATGGAGAATGTGCCAGATCAGCTTGCACAGGGCCCACCCAAAGGCCAAAGACACAGCACACAACACAGGTGCTGAAGTGCCAAGGAAAATCCCCCATACTCTGACCAAAGAAGCTCCAGCCCACCTTGAGATCCATGCATAGAGCAAATAAAGGACAGATCACATACAGACATGTACATTTGGCAAAGAAAATATCAGCTACATTACTATTTTTTGGGACATCAAAAAAGGAGACCAAACCCCACTATTTTCTGACTACTTCTATGTCATTGTTTCTACTTTGGATTCTGCTTTTCTATGCTACTCAGAACTTGAATCTCCTGAGGTGTTGCTGGGACCAGCCCATTGGGAACTGCTGCTGAACTTTGATTTTTAAAACAGAATTAATAATAATAAAGAGAAATTAACTTTGGATCTGCAGGAAGGCTTGCCAAACAGAAGTCACATTGTGGAAATGAAAATCAGGCCTGATTTATTAATATGCTCTTCTAGGCATGCAAAGCCTTAGAGGGACTGCATACAGGGAAAAAAATATTCCCTTCTCTATCCCAAATTTTGATCGACAAAAGAAAGTGGCTCTTTGTTATTCTAGAAAGCAGAGCAGCCTGTGATCCTTTGCACCATGACAACCACGAAGCCAAATGCTGAAGGTCAACAGATCCATGTGGAATATTTTTTCCCCATATGTTCTGTACGAAGGTGTATGCCCCACCTCACACTAGCTCAGAGCACCAGAAGGTCAAAGGAATGACAAAGCTGATCCTCTTGTGCAGATGAAAATAAAAGATTAGCAAACTTTCAAGAGTTTTTAGGTTTGTTTGGGTGTGAATTTCTCACAAGATTGAATCAGAAACAGAAAAAATATATAAAAAAACAAAACAAAACAAAAATTTAAAAAAAATCTTAAAAAAATTAAATTTAAAAAAAAAAACACCAGAATTTCCCTATTTCCCAATGCTGCAGTGATTTTACACATTATTCTGGAAACAACTGTGATTTTTCAAAACCACATATTTACAGTAATTTGTGTAAAAAGATGGAACTCAAAGAACAGGAATTACTTTCAGAGCAATATGCATTATATATGCACACAGTACTACCTGAAACTAGAGGTTCTAGTGAAAAACTGAAATTTGGGTGACTCATTTTACAACTTTTGCATTTCCCTTCTTTTTATTTCAAATATGGTCAAGTCAAAAACTTCCACAGAGGTCTGGTCACCACTCTGATTGTGGATTGACCACCGTGCAAGTGGGTCAGCCTGAAGTCCAGTCATAATGACAGTAAATTAATTATATGGGATTGAATTACGACTCTCAAGAAATTCTGATGAGGTGGAGTGCCTAATGCAGACAGAAAGAACAGTTGGTTGCTTTGTTTTGGTGTAGGTTTTACTAATCAAATACAGCAGCGCTTTGCCAGCTCGGACTCCAAAACTCAGCTTTCCATAAAGACCAGGACTAGAAATAACTCCATGTTTTGGGTAAACTCAGTGAACGTACGAAATGTAAACACTAAACACAATCTGTGATATTGACTACAGCAAATGTATGAATCATTGTGATGCAGCTACATGTCAATATATTTTATACTGGGATTGCCTTTGAAGCTAATATACTGGTAAATCAATTCAAATGTAACCAGCTGAGTATAAAAACAATCAACTTATTTGGCTTTTGCTGCAATGAGTATTCCAGCATCCTCTGACATTCATTGATTTTTCTAATGGTACCACCAAGGTAGAGAAAGAATAGTTTGGCTATTAGAAATTTAAAAAGAAACAAGATTACTCTGGTGCCTTGTTCAGCTTCCTACAAAAACTCAAGAGCACTGAAGGAAATCTGAGCTGATCTTTCAGACTCTTACCTGAAGCTGGGAGCCCCACACATTCTTTTCTATATCTATTACTGTTTATTGGCAACAGAATGCTGTGCTAACCTACCAACTAAAAGAAAGCTGAAGGCTGGTATTTGCATCCTCTCAAAGCACTACTTAAAGGGAAAAAGTGGAGAAATTTCACTGAAACAGACAAGACCAAGAGTAATATGAAAAGAGATGGAGTGTGGGTGTAAAAACAACTTTACCTCCTCTATTGTTTAGTTTTTCTCTCCTCTGTGGTTCTCTAAGCCTTATATTTACAAGAGGCTTGGTGGTTTATTCTGGTACAGGATAGCTCCAGAAAGGATTGTAAAATCACATATAGGTTAAAAAAAAAAAAAAAAAAAAAAAAAAAAAAAAAAAAAAAAAAAAAAAAACACCACCATATCAATTGATTTTTTAAAGCCAGGTAAGAGGAGGAAAAAACTTGGACTGGGATTTGAAATGGGACACTGGGAATGAGGAGAATAATGGGGATGATGAAATCAGAAACACTTGGTAAGGCTGTTGGCCCAAAGCAAATCCTCAATGTTCTTGCATTCCCATGGTTTGTAAATGGGGTCAGGAGCACATCCAGGACCAGACAGGACTACTGCAAAGAGTGTTCATGAAACACTTATGCTGTCATGAAGATGAGCAGAAAACAACACAAAATCATGAAGGCATCCCTAATTCCTCCCTCATTGTGCAGCCTGAATAATGTCATGAGGAGCAACAAGAAGAAAACAAAATATTGAATAGCTTCTCTTTGAAACAAAAGCAGGCACCCCATGCACAGAGGGATGCAGGAATTCTGTGGGAAAAGCAGTGTGCAACTCTGTAATTCAAGACTGAATCACAAGGCATACGTGCAAGAGGGTGGGAAAATCCACATCCTGGCTTTTCCTAACTTTTGCATGTTTGATTTTGCAGTCACAGGAGCACTCTTTTTCCATATATGATGAACACATGTCCAGTACATAAGTCAACACTCCAGGCTGTAATTCAGCATTGTTCTCCCCAAACTGAAGGACTGCCCTGTACTTATCCACTTCCTTGAAGCCACGAGCCACCACCTGGCACCCCCACATCACAGCAAGGATGGGACTCACCCTGCAGTTCTGCAGCTGGGGAGGGTGCCCAAACCCAAACCAGTTATCCTGCACAAATACCCTGAAATGGAGCTCAGGTCCATTTCTACAAGTGAAGGATTGACAAGGCAGGTCATAAACCCATCAGAACTGTGGACTGAGCACAAATAGCCTTTGAAAGAAAAATGCAGCTAACACTAAGATCATCACTCATGAGCAACTTGTGGCAACTCAGAAGGGAATCCAGAGGAAAAGTCCACCACTAAGGGAGTATATTTCAGTAGCAACCTGCCAAGCATTGCTGCAGCATCAGTTCAGGGGTGGAGGAAGAATAAAGGCAAAATCTGAACAGGGCCTCTTTTAAAAGGACGTTTAAAAGCTCTTTTAAAAGGACTTAAACTAGCTGCATCAACTAACTCTTAAGAGAACACAATCCCTCCAGTGAAGTAAAGTTCCCCACCTTCTCCTCGTAACTCCTGCCTGCCAATGAAACACATGACAATGAATAATTGGACTCCAATAATCTGAAGTTTGCCATTTGAAGCATTACATGAGTAGTTCAGAAGCTGCTGATGTGTGTTGTTTCCTCCTCCTGCAGAGATAAGCTTTTGTGTTAAATTATTCCACTGCAAAGCCAACAGCTCGAGGATTCCAGGGGCTGACTCTATTGTATTCACCTCCGGAAGGAAGAAAGGAGGAAGGTCACATTTTACAGTTGGATTATCTATATAAAAAGTTCTAATTCTTCCAGTAGTTTGTTATGAAGCATTATTTAAAACAAGTGAACAATTAACTTAGTATATTGCAAGTTTTATTATTTTCACCTCCTCTGCCTATGAACCAAATGCAGGCAAGTAGGGAGGAATAGAAAGAAAAAATCAAGAAATGGAAAGCCATCCTTAGGCAGAGCTGTATTTCTATTCCCAGTCCCAGCTTCTCATCTCTCTGAGCAGTCTTCCTCAGGTAGCATGTCTGATCCCCATCTCTCTTGTTGCAAAAGCTAATCAAGCCTCCACAGAATAACAGTAAATACAAGCAACAGATTAAGAAATGACAAAATACTTTCAGAAATAATGTCTCCACACTGAAAGACAATTTTGTCTGATATTATCTTAAGGAACATAAAGCTCCTTTTGCCACAGGAGCTATCAATTCACATTGGGACACCAGTTCCAGTGCTGCAGTTTGGCTGGGTCTCCCTAGGAACATGCCTCTGTTGTTGGTCCAAGTAGACTGCTTCAGAGCAAACACAAATGAGCAGCAACAGTGGATCTGATTCTCTGGGACAGCTCTGTTACAGCTGGCAAAATCCCAGTGCAACTAGAAAATTCCCCTCTGAGTTCCATCCACTAGCTAATGTATGTCCTCATTGCTGAGATTTCCATTCCCTCAGCATTTATTCAGCCTGCTGTATTTAAGTGCTTTTGGGCAGAGTCCTCAGTTGTATTTATTTATCCAGCCACTGCCTGGCACTAACAGTTCATGCTCAGAGTTGGACTCAACATACGAGGGACCCTGGCAGTCACTGTCACAAAATCCTTTCCAGCAGTTTTGGTGAGGAAAATGTGGTTCTACCAAAGCAGAACTCTCGTGAACCTTTTAGTACATTTTAAAATAAAAGGCACTATTTGAAAAGAGGTGTACCTTACAACAGTTTTAAAAAATGCCTAATGACTTTAAAATGTATAAGATCTGTTGGAGTCCTAAATGGTTCCCTTGAGTCATTTCAGACAAAAGAAGTTCATTCCATACAGGTTCAGTCAGAGAAGGATTTTCTCACTGAAGAGGCCTGGGATGAAAAGAAAATCTTGATTTTCCACTTGGACACCAATGATTTTTAAAGCATACAAAGCTGTACCGAGTACAGATATCACATAAAAGGTAAAAAGTGTCTTTTCCCCCCCAAAAATAGGTTTCTCATTTTTAGTAGAAACACATATGGAAAATACAGTCTTTCCAGTTCCTTCAAACTAAAATTAAATGCTTTATAGACAGTGGAGTTTTTCTAGCATGTGATGCATTCTTCCATGTCAAGAAGGCATTATAAAGCATGATTTAGTTTAGGGCTCTATACCATTATTCCCTCCAAAACCATGAGCAACTTGAATAATACTCTTCATTTTATTACTTTACTCTCCTTGTTACCCACCACAGTTTAGACTCTGTATCCTCTTAAGTATACTTCCTGCACCAGTTTAAACCATTGTCTTATTCCCTTTCAAATCCCTTCTGGAGGCCTGCTTCTCCTGTATTGCTTATAAAAAAAATAGATAGGTAAGCATTTCCCTTTCTCTAATTTGCAAGAGTCAAAAGAGCGAAAAGAGGGAGCTGAAGCAGCGCTCGAAGAAGCAGAACTGAGCACTAACAAAAATAAATCAGACAATGCAATCTCTGGCAGTCATTGCTAACAAACCACAGTGCTTGTACCACCTATCATTCCCCCCCAGACCTTTCAAATTCGAAATAGTGATTGCACTTTCCACTTTTGCTGGTATAGACTTGGCAATAAATTGCTTTTGTGGGAAAATACTTTTTAAAAATAGCTAACCAAAAAGATTGGAAGCTAGGAGGAATGTTGCTTTTTTAAGTGCAGAGCTCTCTGTCAAAGCATCTATTTTCTCTCAGTTTGACGCATTACCTTATGATACATAATGTGCTTGGAGGCAGCTCTATGCACTGGGTACACCTCAGAAGTGTTCTCAAAATGAGCAGGCAGAAGGGCAGGTCCTTGTGTAAACTTACAGACTTTAAACAAAGAAAACAGGGTGCTCCATGTAATCAATCTGTCATGTGGTTTCCCCAGGTTGTTCATTTCAGGCAAATCAGAATATCCTTGTTACTTGTGCTAATGACTGGCAAATCCCACTCATCTGGCACCCTCACTGTGAAGAAAAGCAGTGAACTCCCTCAAACTTTATTTTTCTGCATCTTAGAAGAGAGTGGTATGTAACAGGACCTACAGCTTGTTCTTTTTCTTGTTCGTTTTCTTTTTCTTTTTGTTTTTCTTGACTAAGGTAGTTGGCAGAAAAACATCTCTCCAGACAGGTAAAGCAACAAGACCTTCATTCTCCAAGCCCTTGCTGCTGGAGCAGAAAGGTGAGATGTGCCAAAGAGATGGACAAGATACAGGAGAGAAGACAAAGGACACTGGATTCTCCTTTGGCTGATATTTACACCCACAAATGTGTCAAACCTGCTCTCCTGAGTGGGTGCCACCCACACCATTCCCCAGCTGCTCACAGATGAGGATGGAGACAGCTCTGACAGCCTCCACTGACCCAATGCTCCTGATTTCACCCAAGCGCTTCTCATACCTCTGGAGGTCTACATCAGACAGGAGTCACCAAGGGAAGGGGGATGTTCCAAGTCCAACAATCCAGCTCTGCACAGATGCTGGGAAACCACTTGTTCCAGTGTAGAAAAGTCAGCCTTGGACCTCACAGAGAGTGGAGACAGCAGTTTGCCCCCCAGCACATCAGTGCCAGAAAATGACATTTTCCATGGCCAAAGATAATTCTCAAAAGATCAGCCTAAGGGTGCAGAAGACCTAATTGAAATCAGTAAAAAATCAGAGACAATACAATCTGAGCCCATGCACCTTAATTTTGGTACTTTATACACAGCTAAGAATTAATTCCATTCTTCCAACACCTTGTTTTCTTCTCTCTCCCATGTTTCTTCTTGTAAGGTCTGTTTTGCCTACATTTTTGGATTTGAGGGTTGTTTTTCAGAAGGGTTTGGAGTTTTTGTTTTGATTGGTTGGTTTTCTCATGAGCAAAACAAAGCAATTTTTTCTTTCTAATTTTCAAGATGGTGAGATCTTCGCAATCAAAGATACACTAAGCTACCTGAAAAAAAAATCATTTCACTCAACATTTTTGTTTTCTTCATGGAAGCTGTATACAACTTGTGCTAGGACTGGGGGCACAAGTTTGGCCTCTACTTTAACCCCAGCACCAGCCAGTCAGAGAAGATGCTCAAACAGAAAAATAATGTTTAAAGGAAGGAAAAAACAAAAGTGCTTTTGAACTGGAAACTGTAGCAAAGAGGTGAGGTTTTAAAATAAGTATTTTTTTTCTTTAACCACATTACTCTTCCTTAATGTAAAAGCCAAACCTCAGAGGACTCATGGAGGGCACTGTGTACGCATATACAAGAACTAGAAAGTATTTTAATTGTTTTTCCTGGAAACTATGTGCCAGCTTCTGGAGAGAATCTCTTTTTGGCATGGATCTCTTGGATGTCACATGCTGAAGGACAAGTGGATATATACTGAGCTTGCTAAAATCAATGACACTGTCTTGCAAAAAATTTCACTACAGTTTGGGGAAAAAAAAAAAAAGCAAGTGCTGAGTGTCTCATAAATCAGCTTTTAGCTAGTATAAAACTGCAATGGCACCAGAGAGCCACATCAGCGTGCAGAGGACAGCACCACTCTGTGCAGCTCTGCAATCGAGACTAGAGCATCAGGAAAATAGAAAAAAAGACAGAAAACCCAGCTTCCATTCTTATTGTTTTTGGCCTTGCATACACATCAGAGATCTGACAAATGCAGCAATTTCCCTGTCTGGCAGCTCTGCAAAATTGCTTATTTCAGACTGAGTTTTATGAAGTTTGAAGGATTTTCTAAGCCTTCAACAGCAAAACAATAAGCATGTGGGTAACATGGATTATTTCAAGCTTAGTGAACTTTCTCAGCAGTTCCTAACTGGTTTTAGACCATTAAAACATACATGAGGACAGATACATTTTCAGCTCTCAGCACAAATAAAAACAATGAAACATAACAGGAACCATCTGTAAAAAAATAGGCTCCAGAACAACAGCTTGAGGCAGAAGCAGATTCATGTATTTTAATGTGGAGCCTTGTAGGTGCATTTTTAGATAACTGGCCCCACAAAGAAATACAGGCTCCCTACAGTATATTTCATTGAGAGGAAAGGAGTTAGGTTCTTGCAAGTAACACAGCAACTAAGTTGGCCAGTAGGGAGGTGCTAGGAGAATGCAGCAAGAGTGGTCTCTGTATCTGCTTAAAATTCACAAGCAGTCCTGACACCTCTGTGACAGCAAGTGCCTCCATGTCTGTACCACCCCCCTGAGTGGATCTCACACGGAGCCTCTCGAAGGCAGCAGGATCCAGCAGTCTTGCAAGCAGGGGGTTTGGATCAGCCTCAGTATCATGTCAACAAGATGAGCTGCTCTTCAGACTCCAGCTCCCAGCCTGGACCGTGCAAAGGGCAGGATAATCTCACCTCTGTCTGCTGTAGACTGACTGTAAAACTAAGAGAACAATCTCACTGAGACAGACCAAATGTTTACCTAAGCCAGCAGCTCTTGCTCACAGCAAATTAGTGATGGGTGTTAATAGAGAAAGCATGAGAATGTGGCAAGTCCAAAGGTAAGTTGCCTTCCACATACCCATCTTGTCTTTGGCAAAGCCGAGTTTTGGTCTCCTTCCCCTTAAAATCACCCAATCCTCCCACCTCCTGCTCACCAGTGGATCCTCAGTGTTCATTTATGTGGAATTTTAACACAGGTATGTTTGTTTCCATGACACTGCATGGCAATGAAAACCACCGCATAACATTGAATTGTAAGCAAACATTATTCCTCTTCTTTTAAACCTGTTTGACAAACGTATTTGGCTCTCACATGACAGGGAAGACTAACTTAGCGTTCCCTACCTGCCTCCTGTTTGCTCTCCAAGCCATTCAAGCTGGTAAAACTTTTTCAAATCAGTCTTTTCCCAGCCATAAACTGTTCCATTTCACTGGTCGAATTACTATTTGAGCAGTAAGCAGAAATATTCAGAGACTTACCTACAGTGACTACTAAATCTCTCTCCAAATGAGTAATAACTAATGCACAGTCCATCCTTGCCTGAGTAACTGCAGAGTAGTGCAGATGGTGAAAAGTAGCCTTATCAACACAGAACTGCAACCCCCATTTTATAGTCCATTCATTCACTACAATTGATCTTCCCTCCACTCCACAGTTAATTCTCATTTTAAACAGCTTAGAGACAAGTCTCAGCACCGCATAGTTTATTTCCTCTTTCCAAACAATTTCCAGGAGTGCATTTAGCACCAACTGTTCTAGCTCTACATAAATCTCTGATAACACCCCTCTAAAGCAAAAACCTCTCCTGCCTACTCTTTTTTAATCCATTTTTAGACCAAGACACTTCACCCCACAGAAGGCAATTTTGTTTCTTCTAGACCCAGAAGAATGCTGCTCATGAAAATAAAAAAGTAGCAAAACCAGTTACATTATGTCAATTAGATCATAAAATGAACAAACAGCTTTGGCAGAGGGACCAGAAGCAGTGTGACTAAATACTGCCACTCCAGCCCATCTCCAGCCTTGAGCAATCCAAACTCAATGCAAGCAAATCCCAGCCAGGCTTAGGGATTTGTCTGCATATCAATAGTAAATCCAAATCCCTCGAGGATTCAGAGTTATCTCAAAACTCACATGTATGGGAAATACAGCACTAGCCACTCATCCCTAAAGCTGTAACACACCACAGCTCTTGCTCAGGGGATAATTATTGAGGGTGCTAAGAAATCAGCTGTAAAAAGGCAGTAGTTTGATTAATCCTGGAGTATTTCTGGAGGTCGAGGAGGGTGGGAATGACATGCCTTCACCATGTAAAAAATAAATACCTTCCTTTTTTACAGATACAACTCAAATACTGTATAAAACATGGAGGTAGTAGGCATTGCCCAACTTTTTTTCTCTGTGTATATTTAGGTTAAATAGATTGAGGTATTTTTAGATTAAATGCAATCAAAGTGTGCCTCAATAGCTGCTTCCACCAGGCTGCTAAAACACTTTGGCTGTCTTTCAGCTGCCAGATAACTCTGCAGCAATAACTACTCCACACCACTTCCCCAGTAAGGCCAACAAGTGCCAGGTGTCTGCAGGAAACTGTGAATGGCATCAGAATGAGAAGTGAAAGTGCTCAGAGCCTCCACAGCATCACACTGGGTTGCTAAGGAGGATAGATACACTGTAGAGATGTAAATTATTTTAGCCCATTAGTGATCTTCCATGAGAAGCATTCACAATGGAGAAAAAAAATCTGGGAATTCTGCTGCATGTATTTTTTTTTATTCCTACAATTCCCTTCAGTTCACTGGGCTGTGCAGACAATCATTTTCTATACAGTCCAATAGCTCCATTTGTTTTCTCAGACTTCTTCCAATTTCAAGCCCTGTAGACTTCAGCTCTGCACTGTTTTAAGAGAAGCATTGTAAATCTCTTCAAATTCACATGCAGCTCTAAATTAAAGTGCACTTCTGAAGCCTTTCTTACCCTTTCCCCTTAAAAACATCAACAGCCCTGACCTAAGAGGAAGAGTACAATTATGGCTGTTTGTCAGTAATTTTGTTCATAGAAAAGACACTGCAGACTAAATTTTTTTTTCATAGAAAAATACTTAAACAGCAATGTCAAATAGGTAGAAAAGAAAGAAAAGAGGTGCCTTTCCTATGGATGAAAGGAAAAAATCTTTCATCAAGATTTTTAAGCAACACAGACGTGAAACCAGTAAAATTCAGAAAGAGGTCCAAATGCATGCCAAATAAATTACAAGAGAGCTAAGCCTCATATTGACCAGGACCAAGAAGTGCTGAGCTGTCACTGAAGCCCAGGCCATTTGAATTTGTTTTGTGTTTAGGAACACCAATGCTGACATTAGCAGAAACAATTTCAGAAAACCATTTCCTTTCCACGTAAGGAATGGCAGAAAACGATGCAACCCATAAAAATGAGAGTATAGATCAGTTCAAGGGTTTATTGACTTTATAATGACAGCAGATTTGTCTTTTCCCATGGGATGTAATCCTCAAGTGCCCGAAGCCATTGTTTGTGTAAGGCTCTTTCTGTGCTGTACAGGTTAGAGGCATGTTTTTACAGGTTCACTAAAATAGGAACCGACCCCTAACACAGATGACCACTTAAACAGGAACTAGAAAAGGATCAATTTGTTTCTAATATTAGACATCTTTCATGGAATTTACATCTCAGCACAAAGTCTGTTGGGTACAGGGTAATATAAATAAAGACCTGAGGAGAAAAATAAAGGAACTCTTGAATAATAACTGCTATGCTAAACATTTTACATGGCAATTTTCTCACCTAAAACATCCTGCAGAGATGTCCTTATTAGCTAAAGCAGCTATGAAGAAAGGTCATTGCTCATTTTGCTTTGAAGAAACAAGATTCACCTGAAAACACACACAGGAGTGTGCAGTCAAGTGAACTGTCAGGCAGCCTTTAAATACTGGACTGAGTCAGTCTCCTTGTCTGTCAAGAGAAAAGAAACCTCAGGGGGCTGCAGTTGCATGCCTGGATCCAAGAGCCTTCCTGAAACAGAGCAGTGAATTGCCAGCATTGCCAGTGAGACACCAAACCCAGGCTTTTGAATAACAGATCTTCCACAGCTTCTCGTATTGCTCACCTCCCTGCCTTAACTCATTCCAGCTCAGCCCATGGGAGTTGATTCCCAGCCTCATTTCAGGGAAAGCAAGAGAGATACTACAGTTCCATAACCATTTTCCCTTTGGGCAGAGATACTCAGAGCTGCTGAGTGCTTTTAGTACTAATTTGTAGTGGCCACACTCATTCCAGCACCACTTGGTGAATACAATGATGTCAGATGCAAAAATCTCACAAAAGAAAGCAAATCTCAGACCTTGATGGAGATTAACAGATCTACCCCTGCATCACAGCCTTTCCAAAGAATCCAGGTGACTGGCTGTTTCCTTCCACATGGAGGGGCATAAATCTCAACCTAAAACTCTTTGAAGGGTTAAATTTACCAATCTCTATATTCTTTCCAAGTCCCCACACCTCTGATGCTTTTTCTAAGGGCTCAATCTTCAGTTTCAAAATAATCTTTTCAAACCTGATCTAAAATAGCAGTTTGCTACTTGAACACAGAACTATGTGAGCTGCTCTCTGTTCCTCACAATTACCTACATATTCACCAGGAAAGAGAGAAGTAACAATGTACAGCAGTTCAAATGCTTTCTTTAGAACAACATAAAAAATAAAGACCTTTGTCAGTAGAGCGCTTTGCTCCTTGTGGAGCTCCTCTCCAGCCAAAGGACTCCAGTGATTCCTTCACAATTCACAATGATTAGACCAACATTCTCTGTCTCAAAGCTGAGAGAAAACCTGGAGTTAAGGGAATTTCAGTAAATACGGAAACACCTGGTGATTTTCATTCAAGATCTGTGCAGGCAAAGAAAGAGTAGGAGTTAGGAAAAGATTTCTCACATCAGTGCTGCTTTTGATTAATTACAGTGAAATTACACTCTTTTATCCACTATTGTAAGCAGAATAAGATTATTACAGGAAAGCTGATCCCTGAGAAAATACAGAAGACATGGAGGAACCCAGTTAACCACTTTAAATTTCTACTTAGTTTCCACTGTGTTCCTCAGAAGATCCCTCTTCTTTTTTCCCCTTTTCTTTTTCAGCTGCAGCAATGTTCTGTTTAGATAGCCTCACTGAAATATCCACAGTGACTTTTATTCCTTAGAGAACTCCACAGTTCCAGAGCACATCACTCTGTGAATTCAGGCCATTTTTGCCAGCACGCATTACTTGACATTTAAAGTGTCGCCATGATACGAAGCTCCTGGCACACCAAAATCTTCTTGGAGATTTTTCTTCCTCCTTTACAGTGTCTACCAAATGTTTTCTCCTTTTTTCCAAACATGAATTTTCTGCAGAAGAAAAGTGCCCTGTTGACAGGCCGGTGAAATGCTTTGCCTCTCCAAAGAGCACAGGTTCACAAACAGACGGAAATTTATACATTCAGCTTTATCTCAGTGTGTCCATACCAACATACAAAGGATCACCCACCCCAAAGGAAGTGGATGTTCAGGGTCTAAAGTCCACAGAGTTCCTAAAATCCCTTGTTCAGGTGCCATTTAACATCAGTGCTGAGAGCAGGAGTTTGCAGTTGAGAACTGTACAAATGCTTCCAAAAACACACACATACACTTACGAGGGTTTGCAGCATTCGGAATGGACACAAATACCTGTCTGGAGTTTAAGAAAACATGTCCTAGCTGTGTTTTTCTTTGAGGATTTGGTTGCATTGGGGGTCTTTTGAGGCTATTCAGCTATCAGGAATATTTGATGAAGCACCCTACTGCATGCAGATTTCCCAGAAATGGAAGGACAAAGATACACTGATGAGCTGCGTTTATCCACCTCCAGGGTGAGATATAAAATGTATGAACTGCTCTAGACCAAAACAAACAGGAATTTAAGAGCCTACTGACTAAAATGATAGGACAGATATGAGAGCTGGCAGAAGTTATATTCACTTCTTAATTATTATTTTCAGTATTTCATGATACATACTCCAAATTCTGACAGATAACTTACTCAATGAAAACATCTTCTGAAAAACCAAGTAACTCGTGTCATCTGTGCTGGACTGCCCTTATTCTGTGTTCACATGTAGTCCCACATCTGTGCCACTTCCTATCTGCAGAGTCTAACAGATGTAAGATTCCACCTTTGAGTGAAATGGCAATTTGACCCCAGACCTGCGTGCTGCCCTTTGCTATCCCAGGATTCTCATTCGGTTCCCCTGCAGTGCCCAGGCACCTTCCCTGTTCCCTCATTTCTGGCACCTTGCTGCTCCAGTCTGGAGGCAGGTCCCACGCTGGTGCTGTGTCAATTGTCACCAGCAGCTGTTGACTTTTCAGGATGTATCACATGTCCTCATCAGTACCAGGGTTATTTCACACTTTATTCCCCGCAGTAACCCAAGACGAGTATCATCCGGTCTAGGTGATCCAACCTCGCATTCTTTTGTTGCTTTATCTAAAATAGACACTTGCAGATCAGAAATCCAGAGTGCTGAGAGTAAGTAGTATGGATTAATGCTTTGTTCCTGATGTAAAAATCTCCAATTTGCCTCAAGATCACCATATACACACAAATGGGAGCTTGCCACCTTGAATCTGACCACAGCCTACTGCTGTCTGAAAACTCTGAAACACAGTTAAACTGTAATTTTCATAGATAAAAAATTCACATCATTCTCCCAGACTCTTCATTGCTATTTCTGATCACTACAAACAGTGGCACTAATCTACATTTCAGGTGACCAAATACTGACTCAGCAGTCTCCAGTGTAGAGCAATTGCTGCTCTCAGGAGCTGTGGCAAATTAAGACAGGTATGGACCAGGTGGGGAAAAATGCCTTTGAATTGCCTATATAGTTGCAGTTAATTTTACCTTTGATCAGAGGAGACTAAACTTGTTAAAACTATTCATTCTGAAAACAGTTTATGAATTCTTGGCCAGATTAAACATATATATGCATATTACAGATGAGGAAACAAGCAAGCAAGCATATGTTATATCTGACATTTCCAAAAAAAAAGGGAGAATGAATATGTGAATTCCTATTCCTGACATTGTCAAGGTTAATTTGAGGTAAATAGTTGAACAAATAAACAAACTTGAAATGGACATTTTCAAAAATGACCGTGCATCCATGCTCAGCAGATTAGATTATTGGTCTCAACATGAGCATCCAACATGATCCCTTTTTTCTCAAGTAAAAAATAAAAGCAATATATCATGGTTTAAATTGGATGTACATTCAGAAATTACATTATTTTTCCAATAATAAAGTTAATAAAAGCAGAAAAACATTTCTTTCCATAAATAATAACACACCCAGCTAGAGTCTTCCAAACATGAGATACAGGTAACCCAGACAAAAATATTCTGAACTGCCAGATCCAGGAGTGTGTTCTGCATGCCCCCTTGTCCCTTTTTTCAACACTTACTCCCAGTGTTATAAGAGGAAACAGGATCTTGGCTCTTTTTTTATTTGTTTGGGCTGTTTTTCCTGAGGGTTTCAATTTATCAATAGTGCTGGATAAGCTTGACTGCAACAAGCTGACTAAAGACTCTTCTGAACACCATTGCTCTTCTTACACACATTAAATTTTTCTGGAAACTGAACTCCAAAACGCCTGGATGTAGTTCAAACATTCATGTTTTCCCAAGGATTTATTTGGAATTTTCCAAGCCTCCGACTGCAAGATCAGTCTGCACCTCCCATGAGGAGCAGCTGGGCTCCTCGCAGCTTGGCTGGAGGCACCAGGGGAGTACCTGTGCCTCAGGGAATTCCACAGCCCTCCCTGCAGGTCTGTCAAAAGCCCAAGGGAAGGCTGGAAAAGGTCTGTGCTCAGGAGACACAGTTGCCATGCTGAGACAGACTGCTAGAGACACAGAAGCAGAGAGACAGAGCTGAAAAACAAATCGCTAAGCTTTCTAGTACTGAAGGAGTGAGAGATTCCTAATTCCTTAGAGAAATTTCAGCATTAAAAGGAGCTTTTGTTTTTATCTTAGATGGCCAATACACATCAGGATTACTTACTAGCCATTAGAAGATATTTTCCAATGAAAAATAAATCAACTAGGAAAAAGAGGACCTTTTGAATAATTCAAAATGAAGCACAATACTCACACACACAGTTCTCATTACAATTTTTCAATTGACTTGGAGAAGCATATTTCACTGAAAATTACAATGCTCTAACAAAAGAGTGTGACTACAGAAACCAGGTTCCTCCATGGGCACACTGCTATTTTCACGACACAGACAAGTGCAAAATGTGAAGGATAACATCCTCTAAATGAAACCAGAGCATCACACACCTCTGCCAGTTCCACTATTACTTTGTTCTGGAGAACCCACTTTCAAAATTAACCTGAAGCTTGCAACTGGCTTGTGAACAGGAAATGATCCCAAACAAAATCTGAAACTTGGGTTAGAAGTTAAGCTTTTTAGTCAATTGTCTGAAATATTCTGTCTTTTTCAGATCAATATGAAATTGCTAGTTGGAGGTAGAGAATTATTCCATTACCTCTTTTAGAAGTGCAGAAAATTGCTTTAATTTGTCAATGGGAAAGGGACAGATGTTTTCAGGCTTCATCAATAGACATCAATCCAGTCTTAGTATAAACCTCTCTTCAAACACCTCCACAAGTAATCTGACAGAACTAAAAAGGTAATTTTTTCTGTTACAAGAAAAAAAAAATGCACTCAGCAAAGATTGCTGATAAATTAGGTTTTGTACAGAAATCAACCTCCAATTAATTGAATAAAAGTTCTTTCGCTTTCTTAATTAGTGAACATTATTCAGTATAAAACTGTTTTTCCTTTTTTATTCTTTATTTTGCTTTCAGTGTGTTTGATGAAATGAAGGACAATCAAACGGCAGGATTCCTCTGTTCCAAGCTCAGTGTGATGCTCACACTGGCAAATAACATCCTGCCATCAGTGTGTGCCTGGACAATGAGGGAGAGGGTCCAGAGAGGCAAATGGAAGGGCAAAAAAAATACAACCACAAAGTAAAGCAGATCTTCACAGGAATCAGTGAGAGCTTGGAGCCTGATCTAAAATCCCCTGCAGATGATGGGAGCCCTGCATCAAACCCTCTGCATTACACAGCAGAGCTCTGCTCATCTGTTCAGGAAAGTTGAATTCCTGCTTGTCAGAGGTAGAGACTCTTTCCCAAGACTTGAAGGAAGCACCATTCCTTCCTCCTCAGCCAGGAAAAAGACCGATTTTTGTACACTGGAGGCTCTTTCAAAGGGGGAAGAAAGGGTTGTGCATGGGCACTCAGGAGGAAGAAGTCCCAACACTCAGGTGCAATAACCACCCAAAAGTTTGCCAGAAGTTAATTCAGACATTCATCACCCTAGCCCAGAAAAATGGCATAACAGATCAGTTCAAGTAAAACAACTGGTTTTTCTAAATGCATACTTTTCCCTCCCTCACCATCATTCCCAAAGCCCCTGTTCTCTTTCCATTCCCAAGCCGTTTTCCACAGCACTGAACACCAGGAGCAAACGTGATCTGGTACAATCAGTGAGCTGTGCTCAGTACAGTTCATCTATAACACCACAGCATCACATGTGATGAGAACTGTCTTTCCTCATGGATTAGAGAAAAGGAGTCCGGAAATCTTGAAACACCTTCAGTGCTTGTGGACAAGATTGGCCATTATGTCACTAAGCATTATGTCATGAAGCTTTTCAAGCTTAAAATTCAACAGTTCCTGCAGAAACCCACTTACCAGCTATCCAAGGAGCCTGACACAGACATTTTACACCTGTTCTGTTTCCTGCTGTTTTTGCAAAAGAAATCCATGTATCTCACACTCATAACTTCCAGGAAAATTAAAAGAAAAAAATCTCCAAGTCCAACACCTCAAATAGCCAGGTTAGGTAGAAAACAGAGAAGTGCCTCCCACCAGGGTGCCAAACTGAAACAGGAGGAGCTTTAGGAGGAAGAAAAGAGGTAATATCATCAAAGGCAAATTCCTGGAAGAGAAATGTTGCTGTTGAGCTGGTCAGTATGAGTCTGCTGAAATGATGTATGGCGAGGTGGGGAGGGCATGTGTGCACACACATGCACACAAACGTCAGCCCCTTCCTTGGAAGGGGATTAGGTGGCAGATGGTGTCAGAACCTGAGCTGCTGTCAAGAGCAGGGTTCAAACTGTCCTGCTCTCCCGAGCTTAGAGATGAAAGCAGCAAAGACAAGCCATTTAAAAAAGGCTGATAAATAGCTGACGGTCAGCTTTGTCACTGGCAGCGCGTGGAACGACATCCCTTCACATCCTCCCTTCTCCCTCCAGAGCCCTTACAGGAAAAATCCTCTCTGGAATGGAGACAAAAGAGGAGACAAACGTGTGTGTGCAATCTCCCAGTGTGAGAAATACCAGAGGCTCAGTTTTTCACAGGGAAACTAGAACCTGCTATTATCCACCCAAATATCAAAGCTTAGGACAGAGTGGGGGGAACCAGAACACTCAGCTTAAGAGCTATTAAAAACCGAGTAAGGGAAAAAGAAAATTCAAAATAAAAAAGAAGAAGAAGAACAACAACAACAGAAATAAAGGAAGAAACATCCACTGCCCTTGATTGCCAACATAACGAAAATAAATGATGGAAATAAGGCTTGGGAGGGGCATACCAGCTGAAAGCAGTCACAATGACTTTGTGCAGGCACCCCTGTTATTACTAATTATTACAGATAATAAGGGTTTTCAGGCTGAGCAAGGGGATTTTTTTTCAATTCCTAAAACCTCATTCTCCCTATCATGTCACCTACCTCCCCCTTTCTCTCTTGCCTCTGAGCACCTGCTTTACATAGCTTTCCTTGTATTATCATTAGCTTTGTGGATAATTGATAGCCGTGCTCGTCCAGCTGATGCTAAGAAAAGAACAACAAGGTGGTTCAGCACACACTTACTATAAATAGACAAACAACATGGCCAGCGTTTGCCAACATCTGATGATGCCTTCCCTCCTGGGTACTGAAGTTAGCTAGTTTCTCAAAGTCAGGGAAGAAAAGGAAAGCAAGGTAAAATGCCTTCAATTAATTTTGCAGAGATTGAAGGGATAAAAATAAGAGTGGGGCTTTATATTTTTATGACATGCTAAAAATATCCACTTTATGAAACCTTTGGCACAATTTGCAAAGCAGAGTTTAAAAGGCGCTTTTTTTTTTTTTTTTTTTTTTTTTTACCAACTATGAAGCTCGAAATGTTTATCTGGTGATGAGATCTTGGTCAATAGGGCTGCAAAGCCCAAGTGCTCCCAGCTCTGAGGGTGAGGGCTGTCAGTCCCGAGTGCAGGGCAATCACAGCTGCCCCTGCTTGGCTGGCAGGAGGCTCAGGCTGCCTCAGGCACTGACTCAGCAGCAAAGCCTCCAGCCTCATCTCTGCTTGGTTCTGGACACTTCTGGGACAACCTGCTGACCTACCCCTCACCAGACATGCCAGAGGTAGGCTTCCAGCTGGAAAAACCTCCCTCTGTCTTGGCCCATCACCAAAGGAGCTGTGATATTCCATGCAGTTCTCCTTTGGTGAACACCTGCCTGCTGTTGACCCTCCCCAGAGCCCTTTCCAGTGCTGCAGTACAGAAATTACCTTTGCATGATTCACCCAGACTCTTTGCAGGTTCAACCCCTGCCCAGCTTACCCAACTTCCCAACCCTGCCTCTCAGTGCTTTTTTCCTTCCTTTGTCAAAAAGCTACCCCAGCATGGTGTAGGCTCCAAAATCACCTGCTCCCTGCAAATTGGAGCAGATGTTTATCTTTTTTTGTCTTATTCATTGTATCCTGGTGGACTTCGCAGATAAAGTAATTTTTTTTTTCCCTAACATAAAATATTTTGGGGGGAAATTCTTAGGGCCTTCCACCTACAAATACTAATACAGGCTCAGTTCTCCCTCACTAAGCTTCATCAGTACAAACAAGGCAAGGAGCAGTTTAAAATTTCTCCTGCTGAGGAAAGCATCTGCAGGGAAGTATTTGCCCCAGCACATGCCAAGGTATCAGCACTGCTTTGCAGTAGCCACCTCCCATTCCAGAGTTTATGAACTCATAGATGCCCTCAGAACTTTTTCATTTTCTTTCTGAAAGCTATTTTAGACTGCAGAAGTACAGCAGCAAGAAAATAAACAACTGTTTGTCCTAATCCTCAATCAAATACCAAAGTAGAGACGATTTGGCACCGTGTGTTCTCACACACAGACAGTGTCCAGTCACACAACAGCAGAATCTCAGACCTCAGGGAAGGGAAAAAAGAGGAGAACCTGAGCCAAGCCTCCCTGCAGCTCAGTGACAGGCAGCCTGCACACAGCAAGAGCAGTGGTACAAAGCCACACAACTTTGAGGAGTGGGAGGAGGACTTTTTCTTAAAAAAGCTCCAGAAATCTGCATAAGGTGGAGGCTTCATCTTAAACTTGCAGCTTGAAGCTACCAAGAAAAGCTGCATTAAGAGCAAAAGAAAAAAACCCTCCCTTTTATAAAATTGCTTACCTAGTCAGTGCAGGAGGGTGAACACTCTAAGGATGAAACAAAGAATAAAAGCATTCAAACAGTTTTTCCCCTCACCAGCGAAAAAAGTACCCACTAAAATGGAAGCTTTAAATACTTAATGTCCAAAACAAATAAGAGATTTTACCCCAGACAAGACTGCTGGTTCAACACAAAGCAGCAGCACACACAATAAAGTTGATAAAGGTTTTACATTAGCTGCACTAATTCCAGATGGGGACAGATAAAACCCCCTCACAGAAGAAAAGGTGCAGATTCCCTTTACAGTAGCAGAAATGCAGAGATCAGGTGGAGAACAACTGACCTTTCCCATCTTTGTTACACTTGCACAAAGCAGTTAACATCACCAAAAGTGTGGGAGACAACTTAGCAGGGATCAGTGCTTGGGGTCCCAACAGATTATGCTGTTATTTTGAGACAGTGTAAGAGAACAAATTAACCTTCTTTATAAATCTTGGCTTACTTTAATAGGTGTAGTGGATGTTGGACTAGAAATAACCTTGCATTCCTTTTAATTCTGTACTGATTGACCTCCTTACAACAAATATCCACAATTTGAGCACTGGCACTATTAACCACATGGTCAAACCCTCAGCCACTGGACTGGTGTCTTGCTCACACACTTGTGACTGCAGCAATCCCCACCCTGAGATCAGCAATGCCTTTACCACAAGCTCAGGTTTGCAGAAACCTTGAAGATTTTCCCACCTTTCCGTGCAGCAGATGGCCCTGTGTATTTCCCCCAGATCACCTGGGTATTTTCACTACCCAATTCCCACTCCAGCAGGGACCCAGGAAGCTGGCAGTGTCTGACATCTCACTTGAGGGGTCCTTGCAGCACAGGAGAGTTTTTCAAACACTGTGCTAGAGGGCTTGATTTTATTACAGGGATATGAGAGTTCCTTAAAAATTAAGATACAAGAAAATTTAGATTTTTTTCCACTATAAATCCAGAGTTTTCAGTTATGGTTACCTGCATTTACAAAAACAGTACCCAATGGTCAGCATAGTCCCATCCCATTCTTTATTGCTCCCCACTTATTTTTGGTTTTACTTGTCTAATGTTTTTATCCCCCTGTGCTTTCAAAAATTACAAAGAGTTGGGTTTTTTTTGGCAGGCACACAAGCCTGCACCCCTCACAAAGGCAGAAAAGCATCTTTCACCACATTAGCCAAAGATGTGATTGATTTCCACCTATGTTCTGCCTACCACTGAAATTCTGCATTTCAAATGCTACTTTAATATAGCAATCTATACCTCAAAGTGGGCTGAACACCCACCCAGAAGTTGCTACTAATGGAGCAGTCTAACATAGAGTATGCAGAGGAAACAGGAGTGGAAAGTTTCCAGAGGCAAGGAAAAAATCTTTTCCCAATGAAAATACAAGTCAAAGGACTGATACTCATGATGGTGACAACCGTGGAAGGAAATCTAATTGCAGATCCAGAGAGGCAAGGTGAGCTAGCAGGTAGGCTGAAACTAAGCCTGGGAAAGAGAAGCCTTGCTTTAAAACATCATCATGCCATTATTAAACTCCCCACAGAGAGCTCAGCCTGACAAATTCTGTCTTACCGAGGGTCCCTGAGGCCTCACCCCATCCACCACTTACTCTGTTGACTCAATCTTTGACTGTAAATGAAAGATTTACAAGAGGCCTGGTAGGGAGAGTGGCTGAATGGCTGCAACCCCCTCTAGAACGATTCCCTCACGGTGTTTACAAATCAGAGCACGTGTTTGGCACTTCCCTCTCTCTGACACAGCTCAGCCACAAGCGAGTGCCTGGGGTAGGCATCCAGCTCCTCTTAAAATGATGTTTTGCAGGCAGACCAGAACAAGGGAGAAACACTGTGCTGCAGGCTATGCTCATGAATTCATTCAGAGCACAAGATGCTTGGAAGCCTGGCTTGGAAGTGGTAGCATTTCTAGGCACATCTCTTGCTGCAAGAGCAAATCTTGTGGATTTGCAAGAGAATCCCATGCATCCCCCTGGTTTTTCCCATTCCTGGCTGGGCAGCTCGAGCTAACAGGAATTTCTCTATAACTCTGCCAGTCACAGCTTGTCATGGCTGTTCCAGGGCAGAGCAGACATGCAAGAGAATGACAGCAGGCTCCCTTCAAAGATAGCTCAGGCATTGATCACAGGACAATTTTGAGCATTATTTGCAATGTACAGTTTCATCTGTCAGCCACTCAAGATACTCAGATCACATCTGCTTCTTGAGGACAGCGTTTGCTCCTACCACTAAAATAAAATCTTTATTACACAAGTTACTCAAAAGGATGCACACCACCCGGTGCTACGTGCACTAAGGGTATTCTCAGAACAGCAGGAAGGGATGAGAAACTGGAATTAAGCTGTGTGCTCACCCTGAATTTATGTAGCAAATATAGAGGCAGAGGCAGTGTGGAGGGCATTTTTGTTAGGTCATCTTGACAGTCATACCCTTAGCTGTGGAGATTTCATTTCCTTTGGCAAAGGCTGCCCACTTCCATCAGGGAGATCAGGGGAAACACAAAGATAAGCTCAAATGGGAGCTCACAGGAACATGTGTATCTGCAGAGTTTCTGAAGTTGCTGTGTCTGCAAAGACCACACTGTCACCTTTGGGGGTTCTTCTTTTCTTGCCCTTCTCCTTTTATTTTCCCACCTTTGTTGTTATCATTGTTTGTTTAATAGCTCTATTTTTTCTGAGGATTTTTGTGCCCACCGCTCTCTCCATCCCCTGCACTCCTCCCCTTCAAAATTAATGCTCTCTCTCTCAAACCCTTTGCTTTCCCTAGGTAACACAACATTTTTTCCTCCTTCCCTTGCTCTCACCTTTCAGATCCATCCCCCACACCTCTCTAATTCAGTATCCTTGTTACACTTATGTTCTTTGCTTGCCTTCCTTCTTCCACCTTCTCCATTTAATCTCCTCCCTCCCATTGCCTTACAAATCTCTACCTTCCTTGCCCCGTTCATTTTCTCCACTAACAATTCCTCCCTTCCCCTTTTATCCTGCTCAGCTCCTACTCCCCCACTTCATTCCTACCCACACAGCCTCCATTGTGCCTTTCTCCTCTCGCCCCAGTTTCAAACCTCCTCATCATATTTCATTTTCCTGAATTCTATTCAGGTTCTTATATCAGCTTGTCTCCCTTCAACAAGTTACTGCGTATCTCCCATCTCCTAAATTTTTCCTTCCCCATCCATCCTCTCCATTTATAACAGTAGTGGGATTGTTCCTCTTATTAACAACTATGACCTACAAAAAATTTTGGACATATCTTTTTCTGTTTAAAAGTAAAACCCCTTCATCCTCCCGTGCTATTTATCTGCCTATAAGCCCCACACAGGTCTCATTCCTGCTCCATGCACTCTTCTGTCACAAGCAGTGTAAATGCCCTCCTAATATGGAATGATTTAATCCTAGGAGAGCCCATGCTCATGGAGCTGTATCACACATCCCAAGCAGCAGCTCTCTCTGGTGGGACAAGTTCACAGCTTGCTATTTACTCATGAACACTGAAATTAGCCTGATTCCAGATTTCACCTGCCAATTGGTTGACAAACTCTCTCTCTCTCTCTCTCTCTCTGACCCTTGCCAGCACAAGCTGGTGCATGTCTGTGTGTGCACAGCCCAGGATGAGCAGGGAACACTTCCCTGAGCCCACTGCTCAGCACTGACACGAGCTCTAATGAAAGCTATGCCAGCCACCAGATGCCAAAGGACAAATACAATTCTCTCAGTGTGAGGAGTGGGGGATTTTTTAGTAGTCACAGGGGCATGATTATAAAAAGTTATTAATATGAAGAAAAAAAAACAAGCAAGTGAGATCAACAGACAAAACCCAATTAAGGAAATCACTCAATCACCCTCCCAGGGTTGATCAGGGAACCACTCAGTGGAACCTTCAGTACAAACAACTGAGGTCATATAAAGATGCTTCTTTCTGTACTGTGCTGATGTAAACAGAAGCTATACTTAATCTCCTTCATCCTCCCCTTACTCCCAGATTCAAATGACGACATGATGTGGCATTTGAAATCCAAACAAAAAAACCACAATACCTGGGGAGAGATGTTGCTCTCAGCAAGAGGTCTGGCATCAAGCAGAGAACAAATACAAGCATCCGGGCTCTTGGAGCCACTACAGGACTGGGAAAATAATAATTTTTTTAAAAGCCAAACAAAACTGACATTTTAAAGATTCTGCTGCTTGTAGATACATTTATCCTCTCTGATTTTGTTGAAATGGCATCTCTGAAGACCAGAGAAGAAAGTTGCTCTACCTTTCTCACATCTAGGAGAAGGGATATGGCTCCTATGGCCTTGCAGGAGAGGGACAGAGCTAGATGTCATATCCACAAGCCTTAACTTGTGCCCCTTCTGCATTTGTCACACAGCTTCTAATGTCCCTCCATCTTCCCCTCATCATCTGCCATCTCTCACTGCTCTCCTTCAGACTCCTCAGAGAGGGAACATTACAGGACTGTCAATAAAACAATCCCTGTTGACTCTGAGGCCTTACTCAACTAACAGAGAGAACATGTCCTCTGCTTCTGGTGCTGAGGACAGTTTCACAAATAAATGTTGTTCTTCAGCAAAGAAGCTGAGAATGCTGCTACAGCTGGGTAAAGGTCTTTTTAATTCAAAATGTTAGAACCTAGTGCTTAACCATTCCATCATTCCCCCCACTCCTCCCCAAATCCTTGAGGTGCTTCTGCTGGTAGCTAGTTGCCATAGGAACCCTAATCTTTAAGTGTTTTTCTTGTTAAATAAACTAGCATCAGAAGTCTCCTTTATGGCTGCTCTGTCCTTCTCCTCCCTTTACCCCTCCCTCCCTGAGAAAGAGATCAAAAAGATAGTATGTTTGATAATCATCCTTTCCTCCTCTCTTCCTTTCTCCACAGCTCCTATGAGCTTTCCAAGGCCAATATCCATAATTTGGCAGAAATAGCCACTGTGATGCAGAGGGATGCCTTAGGCCTGACAGTTCTCTGGATTTGTCCAGACAGGAATCTGAGGCAAGGCAGAGAGCACCAGGTAGGATAATGCAGCTTGAGAACCCTGCTATGAGAACAGAGACACCTAATCCCAGCTATTTCAGATGAAACTTTCCAGCACTTCCCATGACAATTCCCTTCTCCTACACTCCCCATTATCAGCCTTGTCCTACCTCACTATACATCAGCAATGTAATTTTAATGGCATTAGAGAGGGGACAGCCCTGAAAAGGCACTTCAGAGATGAAAGCTGAAAACAGAAAGCAAAGGAGGTTAAATATATGAGAAACACCAAAAAGACAAGATGTTTGCAGTGGCCTAGAGCTTTTTACCATGGAGTAAGATTTTTCCACTCTATGGGCCAGAGATCTAGGCCAGAATTATGTAGGTCACAAGCAAACCTTGTTTCATCTGGTCTCAAGCCAGCACTTAGAAGGTGATAACTCCCACTCAGAGACACCGTTTCTTTCCTTCATGTATTTTCTTGTAACAGAGACAAAACTGAAGTGGCAAGAGATGCTGGGTGAAGGAATAAAGCCACATGGCTTTGTGTGCATGTCTAACTATGGTTTCCATCTCAGGAGGAATACACACACACACATATATATCTATATATACCCTAAATGCAGAGATTCCAAAGTTGTTCTTCCCCTCATAATTTTTAGTACAACAAATATCATTCAGAGAAAGAGCAATGCTATCTCACTCATTTGCATGGGGGCAAATACCTAGAAAATGAGTAGTTTCAAGATAGAAAAGAACAGGCAGAAGGGGGTTTTCAAGAGGCTGAATTCCAATGGCATGCAGTACCAAAGCAGGTTAGCAAACAAGGACCCTATTTACCTGAAATTAATAACTAGTTAATCCTTTCTCCACACCACAACAAAATAACCTCACACCACAGCAGAAGCCTCAGTTTCAGGATCATCTGGGCATACCCAGGGATCTGCAGCAGCTGCTCACTGGCAGATGAATCATGGTCCCCATGGAAGACTTTGCATTGCTCAGCCTGTCTCCAGTGGATAAAAGCACAATTCTGAAAGCAGTTGGACTGCTGATTTCTAGCTAATTCAAGGCTTGGGCTGGACTGAGTTTAGCTGAAAGACCCAGCAGCTATGGCAAATCATTGCCAGAGAAACAATCGCTGTTACAGCGTGGTTTACAATTAGTTGTGCTATTGCTGTGCTTTGCACAGGGCCCCTGCTTCCCCAGCACACTTGGATGCTCTTATACCTCTATTTATCAGGAATGCAGCTAGGCTTCCCCCCAGACTCTTTCAGAAATATACCTTCTTAAATTAGCAGCCCTTAGTTTTAACTGCAGAGTTCAGGCATAATTCAGATGAAGCACCTTGGCTAACTTTACCCCCACTAGTTTGTACTCTGCCAAACTTCCATCTCTTACGATCTGGATCCTTCTGACATGCTCACTACTCCTTACTCCTATCAAGAGAGCTGGAAACAGCACACAAGCAGCCATCTCTGGGAATATTTATGCATGTGTGGTCAGAACCACAAGTAGAAAGAAGAGACAAGTTAATAAAATAACACTAAGTTGAGCTAAGGTTCATTCCTATTCTGGATGAAGGTGTGGCAAATTCCTACTTTAAATGAACCTGCATCCTGTCAGAAATGTTTTTTCTGTAATAAACATACTCCCTATTCTTCAGAAAAGCCATTTTAAATTCAACCTAAGTTTCCCCTCTCCCTCTACTTTGCTTTTTTCATTTCTCTGTGCAGTTGTTTTTTTTTTGAAGAGGTGTACATGAGAATCCCAAGTGGCTTTGCTACCCCCTTATGTAAAGTATATTCTGGGCTGTCAGAGTGCACAGATCAGCAGTAAAGCATTGTGGGGGCTATTTCTTCTTCTTCTTCAATCCCCATGAGTCTCCTACCTCCAGTTTTGCTCAGAGATTCATAGCTGAACAAACTTAGAAAAAAATTCAGCTGAAGCTATTTCAACTGAAGCCTCCTCTGAGTTTGTACCTGAATTAGGAAGAGGTGCTCTAGGGGCCAAGGGGAAAATTGCCCAAGATTTATTTATTAAGTCAACTATTTGCCATTTACTTGAGATTAGACTTCCAGTCCCTCAGAAGTTCTGCATGCTTTGTTTTCACAAACCTCACAAGGAAAACACTGTAAAGAAATAAGTGGGCACTGCAAAGAGCTCACAGGCTTCTTCACAAGAGCTTGGCAGTTTTCATTCCTTTCCCCTCCACAGTCCAGCCCATGCAAAATTTCCAGTGTCCTCCTCAGTTTAAGGATCCCTGCCTCACTAAGAATTCTCTTCGACCACCCCCACTCACTCAGTGACTCAGACTTATTAAGACAACTTCTCTTTTTCTAGTTCCTCACCTCCAACACGCTCAGTGCATTAAGGCACACACTCCTGCACATATTTGAAATCCTCACCCAACCACCCTCTCTCATCCAACTTTCCTCCTACAGTTCTTGCACTCCCCCATCCTGGGATGACAGAGCCAGTCAAAACCCACCCAAGTGAGCTCAACTTTTACTTACACTTCTGGCTTCTCTCAAGATTATTTTGAGCTGCTGCTTGAAGACACCAGGACAAGAAGGTCTAAGGTAGCTCTCCTCCTCCTCCAGCACAGCCTTTGGCAAAGGTGAGGTTTGTCAGGCACAAAAGATCAGCCAGACACGTGGTGGGGAGAGGCCTGAGTGCTGTGCTGCAGCTCAGTGCATGTGCTGCAGCTCAGTGCATGTGCTGCAGCTCAGTGCATGTGCTGCACAGGGATCTGGCTCTGACCCACCTGCTGTGTGCAGACCACAGCCATGGTGTGCCATGGGCTGCTTTAGGAAGTTACTGGTTCCTCTGAATAGTGAAATTTGGTCCCATGCAAGAAGACAGATCTGTACATCACTATTTACCCCTGCTTTAAGATGTTTAGGGCAACAAATCTTCTCATCAGGCTTTGGGACCAGCAGGTACCCTCATTTCCCACCAGGCTGTGGATGCTCTGTGGTGCCTGGGTTGTCACTGAGCATAAAGCAGGAGGCAGAGGCAAGAAGAGAAATGAGCCCTCCCAGCCCGGGGGCCCCAGTGCCTGTGCCAGCTCAGGAGGGACCACGAGCTGCAAAGCAACACTGGCACTGCAGGGGAAAGGAGGCTTTGCTAAAGCTGAGGATTTGCTCAGATTGACACCTCTGCTGCTGTACAGAGCTCTGCACATTCGCTCATGCTGGCTTTTGTTCCTTTTCCATAACCAGCAACAGGTGGGGAGAAGTGGGATGCACATGCAGAAGGAGGATGCGGTGGGAGCAGAGAACATGTTCCCGACGTTCAGGGATATGTGTAGGGAAAGCTGTCTGCCTGGAGCAGAGGGACTGGGAAAGGCAGGGGCCTGCTGAGCCGTGGGTCGCTTAGGTAGGAACGGGGACAGACTTCTAATTCTGGCAGCATCAGGTGGGAGTTGGGAAAATGGCTGGGGAGAAGGCTGAAGCAGAAGGAGTGCACAGATCAGATTAAATGAGGGAATCTGCATCCTTTTCACCAAATGCAGATGCTCTTAAAATAGTCTTCTGTCACACTTGTGTACTGATTAAGAAACAGTGCCCGTTTCTGAAGCATAATTCTGTGTGTCTTCATTTCATATCCACTGGCAAAATGCTGGAAACACCTGGACTTGGGCAAATGGCTTTGCTTTCTGTGCAACAGCCTTTTGCTCTTTCCCTGATCCATACAACATGTAGTTCTACTCCAACATTACAGGCTTCCCTGACCAAAGGCTTCCAAGTCTAACCTGTTTGGGATGTGCATAACAAAGTGACCCTGTTGGAGACCTACAAGAAAAACTGAACTGTGACTCTTCTACAGTTGCACTGCAACCCTTCCAGCCATCTTCTCCCATAGAACAGGTTTCTGATTCGCCCTGCACTAGTCTGTTTTCTGGATAACAGGAGCTGGATTCATTTTTTTTCCTCACTCAGAGGCCAGGCACACAGCATTATCTTCTCAGTGTCCAAATTTGCAGCATTAGCCTCACATATGAAACACTGGAGGGAAACAGATTTAGGGAGAAGAGATGTAAGAGAAAGGTTGCCCTCTTTACTTTTCCAGGGTTTTTGTTTTTATTGGCTTGAATTTTAAACACTCTGGAAAATTGCTGGACTACTTTACCCAAAAAGATGTTTAATTACTCTAATTCTGAGCCTGGATAACTGGACAAAAGAACCTCACATTGGATATTCAGAGAATAACTGAGACATCAGCAGTAACAGAGAGGCAGCACAGGATCCAAGACTCCTCATCCTTGAGCATGAAGATGCCAATCCTGTGAGAGAAGGAGATACAATATCTGGACACATACTAACCTAGGCCTCTGTGATGAGCTGCCAATAAGTGCTTCAGCTCCTGTTAATTATGGTGGTGTTTCTACAATGATGAGATGACTTCTCTGTGGAGAAGAGCTCTCATCAGGAAATTGGTTCTATTGCAATTATCATCTTTGAATATCCAAATTTATCCTCCTTGAGCCTTCTCCCTTATTTCAGGAAGTTTGTGATCAATCAAGTCCTGAAATAGAGCTGGAGATCTGGGATTTGGAGAAGGGGGAGGAGTTCTATGTTTGGGGGCAGGAGGGTTAAGTACACCACAGTTTCAAAATCATCTGGTTGATGTTTCCAGCAGCATTTCAACCTTTCATCCATACATGCAAAATTTCCAAGAAAGCTGTTATCATCATCACCACTATTTTGAGTCAGAATAGGTGACACATGCATTTCCTTGCCTCAGCTCTGTCCTCAAGCTCAGCTGTAGAGCAGAGTCTGAGACACAGAAAGCCTAAAGACACAAACATCCTCTCCTGAAACGCTTAATACAGTGTGTCATCGAACACACCTTTCCTCTTCTCCTCCTTCAAAACAGAAATCATCGATTTTCATTTCCTGGGACTCTGTCATTCCCTCAGTCCCCACCTCCCGCAGCTCCTCACAGAGCTGAGGAAATGTGAATAGATGCCAAAGGAGTAAACAAAACAAAAACATCTTGCTGATCTTGCTCTGGACCACATTGCATCTGCAACACCCAGTACTTCCAGCAGCAGCCCTGCCATAACCCAGCTCACAGGAAGAGGGCAAATTAGTATTTCTGATGAACAACCTTTCAGGGCTGACAGAAAACAAGTTTCTATTCCCAGCACACTTAAAGAAAAGCATATAGGCCTAGCCACCAAAATTTTCCTCATCTTGTACCACAAGTAACATGAACAGTAGATGCACTGACTTTATGGCACTGTCAACAACTGAGGGATAAGCAGCCAGTCACACGAAGGATTTACCAAAAATTTCACTGCTATCTGGGTATTAAATTTTAAAAATATATTGACAGCAAATACCATCAGAAGGCTAAAGTTTAGGGCTCAAAATTCATAACCATGAAATAAGATTTTTTTTTAATATTATACAAAAAAAACCTTTTGCTGTATTATATTCAGTTATATAAAATCTGATTTCCTGTTAGATAGCATTAGACCCTCCCCAAATTGAAAAATGTAAACACTGAGTGCTTATGCACTTATCTAGGTAAATCACTATGACTAAGGAAAATTGTATTACATTCAACAAAATTGAAATAAAATGTAGCACCACTTTATGTTCTACAATGTCATCTCTTATCAAAAATGACAAATAAAGAAAAACAAATCAATGAAACTTGAGAAATAAGTACAATAGACACAAAACAAGGATGCGGGGTCTTGGACCACAGCTACAGCAGCTCAGAGTCATTTATACCTGTTCAATTATCAAGAAAATATGCCTCAAAATCACATTTGGACAGTGAAGCCAGAGAAGAAATTGTAGGGAGTCACTCTGTCTGTTCCAACAGATACCAAATTAGACATGAGATGAGCAGAAAATGAAACAAATTAATCCTACAGCCTTTCATACTGACTCCACCTTTCTTTTCAATGAGGGATGCTGCTGAGACAGAGACAGGAAAATACTTGGATAAAGGCCTGTTGAATGAAGTCTGAGAGTTAGAATAAGAGAAGTGGAAACTAGAGAGCTGATGGGCTAGAAAGCCTCTGCACAGCTGAGAAAACAGTGCAGAGGGGTTTGCAATATTCAGTGCCTTCTGCAGGGTTACCTCTTTCAAAGGAGCATGTGAAGTTATAAACCAAGTAAGATTTATGAAAGTCTGCACACAATATTATGATTCATTAGTGAAGGCTAGGAACTAATAATTGGGGTTCCCTTGTCCCAAATTATTCTGTATTGAATACAGTCTGTACAGAGGCTGCAAATACATCATCCTGTCTTCCAAACCACTGTGATTTGTGTGCATTCACACTGAGAAACATCTTGACCATGAAGAGTTACAAATACAACTGAGGGGTTCTGAAACTACTGATTTTACAGCTCTCAAAGTCAGGGCAATTTCAACAAAAGAAGGAGGATAATAGGAAAGCCAACTCTTGGGGATCCCATAAGAATTCCACTCACTGGAAACCAAGGGGAGGGATAACCAGTAGGGATGAGTGCTCAGTCTGTCCACTCAGGCAACCAAAAGGGGCAGGCATACAGGAAAGGTTTCCTGAGTGCCCTGGGATCCTGAAGGTGGCCCAGCTTTCTGTGCCTGCTGCCAGCAGGTTGGCAGCAGAATGGATCTGCCACATCAGAACATCACACCCTGACTGCAGGAAGAATGAAAACTGCACAGATCAGGAGCACGAAGCAAACTTTGTTCTGAGGGCAGGTCAAATTTCAGGCCTCTTACTCTTCACAAAACCCCTCCAAAATTCTTGCACTTCAAAACATGAATTCACAAGAAGTTATTAAAAGCATAACATCATTTAGAGTCTGCAAAGTCCTCTGTCACACCCCAGTACCAGTTCCACACCAGACATCTAAAGTCACTGGATTCTTGGTGACATTTAAGAAAATTCCTCTAGCTCTCCACTCAATGAATAAGACATGACAGAAGCCAAGAGGGTGAGCCCTTTAAGGAGCATCTTTGTTTCTTTACATGAGCTCGCCGTTGTACACACACAAACACACTGACACATTCACTGCAGCTGACTTGGATCACCTAGATGGCCCACAGAGATATAAATACACACACGACAACCTGGACCACACAGATAAATATGCACCAGCACACATGAAAGCTTCCAACCTTCGTGTATTCCACGGATGCTTGTCTTTCCACCGGTCCCACATTCCTGGCAAGCTCTGCTGGCTCCTGCCCCCAGCAGCCAGTGTCTGACTTTCCTGTCAACTTCAGCAGCTGCCCAGCACAAAGACAAGAAAGCAGCAGCCCCAGGGAGGCTTGAGGAGCACCCTGTAACTGCCCCAGGGCAGCCAAGTGAACAAAAGATGAGGGGCAGAAGGAGGGAAGAGGTGGTTCCTGAGAGGTCACTGGAACATCTGTCATATGAGTAGGCTTCAGTTCCCTTCCCATTTTTATAATTAGGTAAAAACATGAGCAGCTACTCAAAAAAATGGGAAAAAAACCCACCAACGACAAAAAACAACCTTCTTGGCTTCTATTTTTCCATGGAGGACTTGACAATGTTTGAACATCAGGACAGCAAGTAAAAGCAGAGTAAGCAAAACCCATGCAATTTCTGAAATTTTACTTCAGATCCAGGGATGAGTATTGTGAGTTAGAGCAGTAAACAAAAAATTCCTTGCTTTTGCTTCAAGCAGAAAACCACTGTGGCTTTCTAAAAGCTCTGAGTGCTGTAGCCTTTCATAACAAGTAACAAAGCCAGGCAGAGCACATAATAACCCTCACCCTGTGATGAAGTATAATAATAATACATTACCACAGTTGGCTGGTACATCTTTATACATGAGTAAGAAGAAGCTACTGTGTTCTCCATATAAACATTTTGTCTGGCTATAAGCAAAGCTCTTAAAGTCAGAGTGGATTCAGGAATAAATTTACTTCATTTACAGTGCACAGCAATAGTCCATCCCATGCTAATGACAACTCTTATGCTTTTTGTCAATATGTTCTTTTTATTGGGAATTTGAATGGCTTTTTAGCTGGTTCATTTGCTATTTTGTGTCACAAATCACCTGCTCTTCTCTGCTGGTGTCTTCCAGCTTTACAGCTGAAAATTATCCCTTTGGGCAGATCATCCTTTTTTCAACGAGGTAATGCTGTGAAACACAGGAAGCAGCTATAACAAATGCAGAGAGCAAAAACCTTTCATAGATGTCTGCCAACTCTTCAGTCTTTCCATTTTCTAAATGCTCCCTTTCCCCTTAACACCTGCTCCCCTCTCACCAAAACGGCTGAGTGTCAGTGCCCACACAGAGTCTCCTCCCCAAAAAGTGGTCACAGCATCCTACCCTCTGCAGCTCCCTGGCTTCACCAGCCACGGGCAGCCACAGCCTCCCCTGCACCAAGTCCACCTCCAAAGGCTTTCAGCCAACTCAGACAGAGCAGCTCAGTCTCTCCTTCCTGGGATCCCAGCACTCACATCTTCCTGCCTGGTAAACCAAGGGACTCACTGCCCTGCGTTGGCACCCCTGGCCTTCACCTGGAATTGCTGTTTCTTCTAACATAAATGGCCAGCTGGGGACACTGGGCACCATACTCCCAAAGACCCCTCAGTTTAGCATGATATCATAATTTCTACTACTTTTAACACTTTGTGACCATTTCTGCGTGGAGATAAGTAAATCTCCCATCTTCTCTCTCAGGGACAGAGAGGCTCTTCAGAAATATTTCCATTCAGCATTTTTTCCAATCATCTTTTAAATGTTTTTCTTAAAACCAAAGCTGACTCATCTGCTAAAACAAGATAGTCTGACTCATATTTAACACTTTTGTCTCCATGGCTCATTTTGGTCAGCAACTGGCTTAGACTTTTCTTTGTACTACATGTAAGGGGAAAGAAAAGAGAAAAAATGTACTTTAAACATCCTTTGAGTTCCAAACCATTGACAAATGCTCAGGATAAGTCTTCAGAGAAAGGAAAATTGTTTCAGCACCTAGAGACCTATTACAAATTAGAACAGAAATGAAATTTTTCAGCAAGAGACAGATTTGTACTTTCATGTTCCCAGATTCAGATGAAAAGGGGGCTCTGTTCAAATTATATTTGGATAGAGCGTTTCCTTTTTTTTCATTCACCATCATCAAAAACCTCATAAGACTGAACAACAGTGCTTCAGTTATGAAATAACAAGCCAGAAATAATTTCCAATTTACACATATCTTGCAGTGAAATTTATTACTCAATATTTCTAAAACATCTAAAAAGGGGAGCCCTAAAAAGTGAGACAAATTTAGATGAGATATAAACTGTTACTGCCTCACCCCTGGGAAGTTCCCATTTCAAACAAAGAGAGCATCAGCTTCCTGATTAGAGCCACAAAACCCTGATCCACAGAGGGCTCCTGTGAGGTGGATCCAATTAAAACACCTGCAGCAATTTTCCAGAGGAATCCAAAAAGCTGGAGAGCAGATCTTATGGAAATTAATGGGATCTGGGATGTTGGTTGCCTCTAGCTTTCTTTCAAAGACCTCCAGGTTAGCCTCAGAGCCTGGTCCTCTCTTTGATATGGAGATCACTAATAAAACCAAGCCAGTGCCTTTACCCATTTGAGAGCAAACTAACATCACCTATGCAAAGGCTTTTCAGCAACTTAGAAGTGGTAGAGGACTTCAGTCCCAGCTAAAGTGAAATAAACTCACAGTCTAGAATTTAAAATTTTTTTATGAGGTTTGGCTAGGGGCTTTTAATTATCTTCTGATTAATTAGGACAGATAAAACACTGGGGAGAAGAGGGGAGATATTTTGACATAGCAAATGGGAATAGGTTTTAAATGTCAGAAAGTGAAAGAGGCTTTGTTTGTGGCTATGTTTTGGAAAGCAGCAGGGAACTCGAGACATCTATATAAACACATAATTGAAGCATTCTGGCTCACAATTCTTACCTAGGTATCAACAGACAGAGAAATTCCCCTTGCTTCACGTGCTTCCTCTGTGCTCTGGCAGGTGTTAGCATCCAGACCCACTGCTCCCACAGGCTTTTCAGTTTAATCGGAGTTTAATGCCTCCTGAGATCACAAGACCTGCACTTTCAGGGACCACTTCTGCAGCCCAGGCAGGCAGGACTAGTCTCTAGTAAAGCCACAGCCTGGGGGCAGAAAGTGCTGCTGGTGTCCACCCCTGCAGTGTCTGAATTCTGCACGGGCAAGGTGACTTTGAGAACAGTCTGGAGATGTACCTCACACCCTGTCTGAAAGAGGGACAGCCCTGTCCTGTTCCTCACCCACAGAGAGGCAGATCATAAGCTCTCCTGTCACAAGGGGTGCCTCCATCACCAGCCCCAGCATCTCAGCAGGCGCTCAGTGGCTGTTTGCTCTCCCGTACGAGGTAGCCAAAGGTCCAGTTTCTCATCCCCCATTTGTCAGCTGCATGTGATCACTCATGAGCAATGTTCTCCTGCCCAGCTCAGAGGCACACAGTTGTGTCCTCTCACTGGCCACCTGTCATACACAGACAGTCCAAGACACAACTGAGATATGCTTATTTCAGTGCTTTATAGCACAGGAGTTACAACAGAATGCTTTTCCTGCCAGCTGTACACCTTGCCTGTGCTGTAACCAAGAAGGAATCCGGTGCAGCCTGTTGAAAACAAACAGAATGCCTCTGGTTTTACAACACCTGGGATTCAAAGGGGAAAGCCACATCCGAGGAAGTCAGGGCAGTGCTTTCTCCCAGATTCACCCCTCTGAGCTACCAGCAGGTCCCCATCACTACGCTGGTGGCCCCAGGTCCCTGGACAAATCTTGAGGAAGCCTGGCCCTGAGCTGAGGTGTTCCCAGGGCAGTCAGAGCCCCTCAGCTCCATATGGGAAGGAGGGGCTTGCAGACCTCTAGATAACCATGGATGGAAAAAATAACAAAGTAGTTCCTTGGGCATTACATTCTCAAATTGCCTGAAGCTCCACACTTGGTGGTGGGCACACCTTCTCAGTCTCAGGAGGAGATGATAAAATTGTTTGTGCCCTCTTAACCATTCCTCATGGAATTACTGTTGTGATCTAGTAAGAGACTCAACTAGATAATTTTTTTTCAGAAGAGAACCACCAAGGTCCACACAGCAGAGGGCTTTAGCTCCTCCTGAAAGCCCAAATTAAAGAGGTCTGTGTTGGCAGAAGCCATCTGCCCTGCTTTGAGCTCATCATGCTGCTCTGCCCTGCACTTACTGCTCCAGGACTTGGGAGCACAGAGCTCCCCACCCTGCCTGCACAGCTCAGAGCAGCAACACTCCTGCTCTGTAATATTCCTACTGACAGACAACACAGAGAATAAAAATTTTTAGTTCCCTTGAAGTTGCAAAATAGAGCTTAAAGGCTAACTAGCAAATTAGATAAAGGAATGTAGAAGTATGCACACAAGGTGGTAAACATAGTTAGAACCAGTGGATAAAGAGATAATGGAGAACATTGTGGCTTTTGTGGCAAAGTTATGCAACAAGAAATAATAGTGCATGCCCTAAGAGAAGTTCAAGGCAAGGTCATCACAATATTGGGGGCTCTCAGTGAATACAGTTACCAGAGACCCCTTTAGATGGTCCTTCAGGACCATAAGAGGACTTCCAGTAAGAGGCAGAGGCCTGTAAATTAATTCTAGGAAGTGATGTTCATGTATTAGCTAGGAAATATGTTATAATGAATATATTTAATATATTTAATCATGGTGGAATAAACTCTGTTGTAAATTATCACAAGACACGTTCAATTAGAGGAAAACTCCCCTAGATGTGTCCAGCACTGTAATAAAAAATGCCTGCCTTCTAATACTTCCAATTGTGTTAAAAATTTTGTTCTCAACCTGATTTCAGTATCACTACCTCAGAGGGCAGGACTGGGCAGAAAACAGCTCATGGCAGCTACAAACTGCTTCTCCCAAAGTACAGCAAAACAGCAGGGTTGGATCCTTGGCCAACAAATCCTTTGCCGAGGGGCACAAGGGCAGATTGGAGATGAAATGCTGTACACTGGGCTGCCACATCTAGGAAGAATGAAGGTCAAAAACTCTGGGAGAGAAGAGATAAATGAAAAATTATATTAAGAAGGCAGCAGTCAGAGAAAGAGCATCCAAACCTACTGGCACTATACCCACAGAAATCTCTTATAACTGTGGTAAAACCTCCAGCCTGGCTAAAAATCAGAGAAGCCTCTGGATGCCCCAAGCTCATTTGTGCCTGAGCAGGTACACTGAAAGGACTGTTTCACCTATACAAATGCCTGAAAAATTCATAGTTTAACCTTTACTCTTGAATTTCATCTCCTGTGGTAAGAGAACAGCTTGTCCTCTGCCACCCCAGTGATGTTGCAGAGATTTATGTATGCCTGCACAGGATTTTGAAAACCACTTTACGAGTCTCCAGAGTTTGTCATTACTCCTCAAAAATGCTTCAGAGAGAGGCTTGAGCTCAGCGTGCAGGGGCCAAGAGCAGGGCCAGGGCCACAGATACCCAACTTCATCTGACACCAGCACCCCAAGGCAGAAGGCAATCCCAGCAGGAATACTCAGAGGAACACTACAAGTCACTGACTGCAGGCCAGTGCATTCAGGTGAGGATTCCCATGCACTTCAACAATGGGAGCAAGAGCAGCTCTGCTCAGCTCAGCAACAACAACCAAAGAGTGCTGCTCTTACTCCAGAAGTCACTGTCTTGGGTTGAGAAATGTAACCAAAAATGTGTATTTTATTTTCATCTGTTGAAGTCGGTTGGGAGATGTTGTTCCTTATCTCTTTTAACTCTAGGGGGGAAGAGGGCGGATGCCTTCTGTTAATGGGACACCTGATAACACCAGATAAGGCAGGGCCTCCTTATCTCTTCCTCCACCCATCCTCCTCCGAGGGACATCACCTGTGAATGGGCCATTTAAGGCCTCTCACATGACTGATAACATCACCTCATCCCATTGGGAGATGCTCCACCCAGTGGGAGGAGCCAAAGCCTTTCCACCGGAATAAAACCAGCAATCCCAAACACCAAGGGAGCCTGTTTCCACTGGATTCCCAGAGGAAGACTGGACCCTTTCTTGAGGATCATCTCTACTCCAACAGAGCCACACCCATCACTCAAGAAGGATTTACTTCAAGCTGCTTCCAACACCCTGACCAACAGGGTGTCAGGCTTGCATTCTGACTGTCAGTGGTCCTTTGTACTATTGCATTTATCTTATTTTATTTTATTTTTACCTTTCTTGTTGTTTGTTCTCTCTCTATTATATTGTATTTCTGACTTGGAATCTCACTGGTTTTGCTTTCAAACCAGTACAGTCACAACCAAGACCAACATCCTGGCAATAAGCAAGAGAGCTGTATCCCCAGAAAACCTTAGGTGCCCTGTGTTTCCCCTCCCACACTGGCAGAAACTGTCTCCAGCTCACAAAAGAGGCACCAAGAGCCAGGAGGAGAGAGACAGAAAGAGTTAAGCAAATGTAACAAGAGCAGGAGAGACAACAAAGCACTGCCACTCCCACACAAGCCTTCAGGTAGTTTCTTGCCTCTGAGCCCGTCCCCAGTGCTCTCCACACTACCGTCCCATCCCCTGTCACGTGTTAATAATTCTTGTTGATGGCCCTTCAGGTCAGAGCAGAGAGCTGTGGGGCCACAGGAGCCTGCCTGGCTCCGAGGGAACCCGAGAGAGCACTCCAGAGGACAGAGCAGCCAGCACAGACGTTCATGCCACAGAAACTATCCAGATTCTTTCAAAATTCTGCTTTAGAAATCGCATGCAATCAGCAGCATGGAGAATGTGTATGAACCGACCATTCCATGCAGCAGCTCAGATCCTGACAGCTTGGGCACAGGAATCCTGTCTGCTTGATTTGCTCTGTGTTGAGCAGCCCTCCCAGCTTTTACAGCACAGGCAAAAGCTAAACCATCAGATGATCTATATTGAACTATGCTAGCTCCAGGAATCCTGATTTTCTTGACAAAAGCAATTCCAAAGAGACAAGCCACTAAAATTTAAAGCACCCTCACAAGTGAGTACATTAAGTTTTATCACAATTAATTTATCTTTTACATATTACTTCCCTCACACTTATTTCCTAAACTAAATACAGTGGAACATGAACCCCAAGTACACACAGTTTTTCATGTTTAAACACACAAAAAAAGAGATGCACAGAAATAAAAAACTGTGGAGCTTCACACCTGGAAAATCCACAAGAGACAGGAGATCCTTTGCTCATTCTGGCATTTCTCTATGTGGATGAGATTTCCTTTACAGTGCAGCATCCTCTTAAACCCTAGAAGCTTAGTGCAATATCCTTTTGGATGCATAACAGTTCCTTCAGTGCATATTTACTTTCATGCATCCCATCATTCTTTATTTGGAGCTATATTTTTATGCACAAAACAGTAGCTTTCAGAGGAGGCAGGAGTTATTAAAAAGTTCATCTGTTCCAGCTGCTTAATCCTCACTTAAACTCATCATTAATCCTTTTTTTTATGACACAATAATTGTCCCTATGGCAACCAATTATGATGTCACAAACAAGATTAGAATTTTAGATAGGGGAACAGAATTAGCTTCTTTGCCATTTGTTGAGGTCCTTAGCGGCTGTCACGCCTGATCAAATCACTGCCCAGTGAGTTCAAGAACTCTTCTCAGTGCCCCACCAATACCTACATTGGTGTTTTAGTGCAAGGCAGACAGGCATGTACCCAGTGAAGCATGGAAAGTTGCAGTGCACAGACACTCTCCTTTCCAGCCCCTCCAGGTCACATTCTCAGCTCCTGAAGCAAGAAATCATTGGCAGTGACATTGTGGGTATACGTAGTCAGACTTGTTATGAATGCAATTCACTTTCCTACAAAAGCCTAATCCTTCTTTGGATTCCACTGAATATTCCTCTTCAGTGATTTGCTGCAGCAGTGAAGCCCCTATTAAATACACACACAAAACAGTCATGTATGGCAAGCAAAGAAAAAGCCCCTGAGCTCACTTATTTCATCGTATTTTCTTCTACTTATAAACCAAATAACCACAGTCTGTCATCTCTCTTCCTGCAGAATAATCACAAACACTTGACTGCCTGAAGTGATTTACCCTTCTTTAGTCCTTTTGCATTTCATCTACGGCTTTTCGGGTCCCTAACAAAACCAAAGGAAGAAGAAAGTAAAACTAATAAAGAGGTCAAATATCAGCCACCCAGGTACCATTCAGCACATCATCAACAGCTGGAGGTGTCACATACTCACAGTAAAGAGGATTTGTCCCCATTCCTAATCCCCTGCTGGTTTTGTTTATGCCATTCTGGCTAGGTAAATGAATTAGAGTAACAGCAGTTGTTAGGCTAAGAGCAAAGCTCACCAAAAGGGGACTGTCCCAGGGACTAACATCAGGACTTGCACAGAGGCACCCGCCCAGCCCGCCCCTGACCATGCTCCTGTCAGCAGCCAGGGCTGGCTTTGAACCTCTAAAGAACAGTCCTGAGAGAGCAGCAGTCATGAGCAATCCATGCATTTTACATCCCAGGCAATCTGTTATAGCTCACGGAAAACACGACAAATGTGCCCCCCTGGATATACCTGCCCAAGAGAGGCAAGAGATTTGCTTTCATGTCCTGCACTAGGACTGAATCACAGAACAAGTGGCTCCCAGCTGCCCTTGCAGCTGGCAAAGCAGTTCATCTTCAAGATGCAGTTCACAGCAGGCAAAATGGCAACATCTCTATTTGGCTGCAGAGATATTGCAGCACTTTATAAAATTGACATACTTGCCAGCATCCACTAGAAGAAGTCACCACTTCCACTTCAAAGCAGATTTATACCTTGCCAAAAAACCCCAAAACAACAACAAAATAATAAAAAAAAAAAAAAACTCTTTGCAATATCTTTTTTTTCAATTTTGAAGGATTTGTCAAGCACTAACAAGCATATGCATCTAGTCATCCTGTTTGTAGGAAGGGTCCACATAAAAACTCATTTTAAGGCTGCTTTTCATGGACTGCCTGTAGTCAATAGAGATGGGCTCTTCCAGAGGACAGTTTGGAGCCAGAATTATGTTGGCAAAATGGTCCTCTGGGAAAGACTCTCTCACATGCTAACAACCACTGAGCAGGGGCAGTCTCCCCAGCCTGAAATTATCCTTCAGGAATAATTCCTCCTCTCCTCACACTGACTTCTTCACACATAGCAGTACTCACAATTTTTCCAGAGCCAGCAGGGCGTGACACCAACCACCAAGGCGTGCACATGGGGACTGATTCATCACAGCAGAACCATTAGAAGGAAATGCATTAGTCCTAATGGCAAGAACTGCACATTCACATGGTCTCTTCCCAAGAAAGTTCTTAAATCCTGTGGGAGACATATGTCTGGAACAGCAGAACCAGTACAAGCAGACACTGTTCTGTGACTGACAATTCAGCAATCCCTTGTCCAGACGTAATTCCCTATAACAAACACTGTCTGGCTGTTTTGCCTGTCTCTTGTATTTGTTTCCAGGCTGCAATTACCCTTCAGCCTTACCCTCCCTCCTTTTCTCCAGACCAGCTGAATGGGAGCTCCTCAGTCCAGAGAGCCAAATCTCACAGGAATTTGACTAGTACAAAATTCTCCCCGTGTGAGCCAAGCCCACTGTGGTGCTCAGTAGCCAGGGCATGGTGGGAGAGATCATCATCCTGCCAAGATCCAGCACCCTGGTGCCCCTCCCTGAGAGAGGGTAACTGCTGATCCAGCTGCTCTGGGCTCAGAGAGGAGCAGCAGAAATGGCTAAAGAGCAGCTCAACCCCTCTTCAAGGCAGAAGCCTTTTCAGCTCAAACATCACACATCACTTCCATCCTATGTGTAAGACAAGAGTTGTTGCCAGTGAGTGACTGCTCGGCTTTCTACTACCCAGTTACTTCCACCAGTGACTGCAGAAGAAAACAGAACATTCTCTGAAAGAGAAGAGGGGGGAAAAAAGCATTAACCATATACCTGATGTACATTCAGCTCTCAGACATCCCTGGAGAACGACCTCTCTCTTTAGATGGAAAAACTTGGATGGCTACCCAATATTACTCTGATAACACATTTTAATCATGACATCAAGAAGCTCCTGCTAACAGTCAGAGTACAATTCATCTTCAGTGTTCCTTTAGTCCCTGGTAGCTCAGAAGAGGCTAAGTGTCACAGGGCTGACGAGCACTAGATGTGGTTATCACAACACATTTCTGTCATAAATACTGAATCATGGCCAAGATAGTTTCACAAATGCTACCAAATAACAACTTTGGCTTGCATTCTTTGTTGGAAAATTCTCATGTTTCAAATCAAAACAAAATCACTTTTCTCTTCTGAATTAGACTGAAAATAAGATCTCAGGATAAAGAAAAGGAATTACAATATCAACGCTTCTATATTTTACTGATAAGATGAATATATAAGTATATTGGTCATGTTGGGAGGTTTTTTTAAACAAATCAGCATCTTCCCCAGAAGATTTAAGTTGGAAAATATTATATCAAAAATGTTTTTAAAATGGGAATATTCCACTGGGAACTTTTAAGCTACCCTTCTCTACTACAGAAGACTGGAATTACAAGCAAATGCATATACTGTGGTACCTTCACAGGTATTACCTGATGCCCAACTTCATTAGAATGAGTGAAAGGTCACCATTTTAAAAAACTATCGTGTTTTCCTCTCTGTTTGAGCAGACTCTTCACAGAATGGCTTTGAAATTGTGTTTCAGCACACACCCCCAGCTCAGCCACACCAGGCGGGAGCCCTCCAGGCTCACCTGGCTGATCCCAACACTTCCATCACTGCAGCCAGCTGCTGACACACGCTGTTGTGCCTGCAGCCACCCATCACCAAGATATTTCCACTGGTTTTCCTTTCATCCTCCTATTATTTGTGGTTCCACACACAATAGAAGCTGCTTTGTCTGCCTGTGTAGTAAATTTGTCTCATTGTCTTACCACCTCGCTGTGAGAAGCTGTTAGGATTGATTCACAATAGGGCCAACATTTCCATCAAGCAAATATCATGCTCAGCACCTGACAAATTGTGACACTGTTTGCAAAGTGAATGAATCAGGATAAAAAAGCTCCCACTGTGTGTTTGGGTAGGGGTGGCTGGGAAAGGGCTCCATGCAGGAAACAGGGGCTGCTGTCCAGGCACAGCTCGGACACAGCAAGACCCAGGAGAACCCTGTGTGTTCTGGACATGATCTTCATGATGCAGGCAGGAGTGGGCAGGAGAGCTAACCTGCCAGGGAGCTGCCTCTTGGGACAGCAAGCTGTGCCTCCTGCAGGAGAGGAATCTTTCCCTTTTTTAGCCATTGGATCAAATTGGGTGGAGCTGAGTGGTGATTTTGCTGTCCCAGCTTATTTCCTCCCTCTTGTCTTTCTCTCTGTCTTTCACATCCTTATTGGCTTCTTTCAAGCTTGGGAAAAAAATTGTTATAAAGTATTACCTAGTGCACTCTAAGCACAACTTTGCACCTTTCCTTCCTCTCCTTCTGTCACTTCATTATTGCTGGTGACCCACTGGAAAAGCCTGTCTTTGGTCAGCTGGAGGATCCAAAACTCTGACTGGGTTGAAATGATCAAATCCTTTTTTTATCACCTGCAGTTCCCAGCACAAGCAGAAGGGAGAAGCAGACACATGGAGCAGGCCCACATCCATATCCTTCAGGAGGCAGTCAGGCTCAGCTTTATAACTGATAAGATGCACAGCTGCAAAGGACAGTAAAATAACATCACTGGTGGCAGAAAGGACAGGCACTTCACTTTGGAATCTTGGCACTTCACATGTAAAATGGGATCATCTCCAATTTTTGTGAAGCAAAAGACTTGAGTAATATTAGGACAAAGGCCAAAGACTGAAAAGAAAGTGAATCACCTTCTTTTTCTGCTAAGTCAGAAGAGGGGTGTAATCAGTCTGTGATGGAAGCTCTCCCTGCCTCTGGCTGCACTGCACCTCTCCCTGAACAGAAAACAACTAGGAAACGAGGAGGAATGAACCCAGCACTTTCAAAGCCATAGGTCAGCTCCCTTCTTCCTTCCATGTCTCTCCCCAAATTAGTCATCTTCTCTTCCCACAGAAAAAGGACATGAGCTGTGAAAGGAGAGGAGCCCCCATGCTCAGGCTCAGCAGCTGTGGCTCACTGGACCAGGTACAAACACAAACACCAAATCCAAAGCCTTTCCTCAGAAGGAAGTGAAATTGGAACTGTGAGCAGCCATTGCATGGGCAGGAAAATGACAGCTTCAACCTCTCATCTGCTGATGGCACAATTACATTTCAATGCTTTCCACACCAAGGAGGTGGGGTAAGGGGAGAAGAGTGTACTGAGCAATCCAGGGATTAGGGAAAAAATACCGTATTGCCCAACCAAGGGATTAGATTAGGTTTTCCTTTTAAATTCCCTGCTATCTGATATCTCACATTTTCACCAGACATGAGGCAAAAATTGGAAAGAATGCATTCCTTCTTCTTGAATAGGTGACTCTAGAAGATTACATATGAGGAAATAAAATTACTTGTGTGTCATTAAACATCTTGTCCAGCTGCAGCCAGAGATAGCTCAGCTTTGGACCCTTCATTTTTAAAAAATTAGGAAAAATTAGCAGATTTTACTCCAATCAATCTCCTTTTTTTTTTTTTTTTTTTTTTTTTTTTTTTTTTTTTTTTTAATCACTTGTGAGGTTTTTCCAAACACATTCTTTAAGAGGGAAGCTCACACAACACTTTCTCTGGTTTGTCCTGTCCTGGACAGCATTTCTTAGAGTGCTTCTGGCTTGAGACTGCCCAGAGCCTTGGATAAACATGCACAATGCTTGGCCTGTGTTGCAAATGTCCATCACATCCCCAGGAGACTGGGGTCTGGACAGCAGCTTGCAGTGCACTGGGAAAGCCCAGCCTGTTCCCAGAGGGAAAGACATGGAGCATCTCCTCTGGAAAGCAGAAAAGCTGTGCTTCTGCCAGCCCTCCCTTTGGAGGGTACCAGAGCCTGCCAGGCCAGACTACCTCCAGCCATTCCTGCTGAGGGTTTTGGGTTTTGTCCCTCTCAAATGGATTAAGGTTTGATTGGTGAGGAGATTTTGGGGGAAAGAGCTGCCACTCCTAGGCCACTAGACTGAAGGCCATCAGTTTCTAAACACCATATGTAAAATCTGTGAGGGGGTATCTTAACTGCTTCACTGGTCTCAATCCAGCTCGTAGCTGCCCCAGCATCACAGCCAACATTACTCATCCTTCTCCCTGCTGAAAAATGAGAAACAAAATGCTGCCAAGACAGAGGCCAAATAACCTGACACTCAGTAATTTTGCTGTTCACTCTGGAACACAGCACATTTATCAAACGATGATATGGTCCATATCACACTCAAGGAAATGAAAAACACTGTTTTGCTGTTTGCTGTCCAGGCTGAATCAAGATTCACAAAGCCAAAAGAGAGTCCAGGCAAGCATCACAGCCCTGCCCTGTACCCAGCCCACTGGGAGCCTACTCCAGCACTGCTTGTTATGCATCAGTGGGGCTTGTCAGACACCTCTCAGCATTCCTTCAACACCTGAAAAAGCTGGAAAAAAATAAAAGCTGAAAAGCTGGAGAGGGTAACCAGTGCCTCTTCCTTTTTGCCATAGGTTTGCATTGTACTGACAGGAAGAAGTCAAAAGCCAGTCTCTGTTCCAATTACACTTTAAAAGAGCATGTAACCCCTTTGCAACACAGGCTACCACTGCAGGGCTTGGAAACTCCCCATATTGCAGCTCTAAAGGGAAAAGGAAGCAGCTTATGAGCATCTTGATGGTAAGGAATCCGCGATAAAGCACCGTACTATAAAGCTCACACTAACCTTGGAGGCAGGAAAGAACTGTTTGAGCAACCTCAATAACTTAACTCTAACCTTGTAGAATGTGAAACCCAGTGTTCATGTATTCTGTGTTCTTCTTTCATTGTACCACGCACTGCACAGCCCCAGGTTTATAAATAACACAGAGCACCGGGGTCTTGGGGAAGGCAGGGCAACAAAGGAAAATTATAGAATGAAAAGGACACAGAGCAACTAAAAAATACAGAAAGACATACATTCTCTCATGGTAGACACTGGCCAGGGACAAAACCACCTGCTGCAAAGCTGAATGCAGTGCCCTACAAGAGCAGTGACAGTTGCAGCTGTTGGCTTCCTACAGAGACAAAAATGAAAAACAGGGAATAGCTTCTTTTCACTGATGGAATGCCACCCACAACCAAACATGTCAGCTGCAAAACAGTACTGTTGCTAATTCCTGCTTCCATGTCATTTTAATCAAGCTAAAACCTAGAGGTGACTATGGTGCCAGAAGCAAAGGTTCCTACAGGCACAAGCAGCTGGCAAGGCACCGGTACTGGATACCGCTTGAGGCAGGAGCATCAAAGGCACTTATCTTTGGTTTCCTATCTACATGAGGGTTTCTTTAAAATGCAAGTCCTCTCAGTGTCTCAGCTTACAGGTAACCTCAGAACTCATAATGAAACTTTATTCACATCTTTGGCATTTCACTTACTTTCACAGGGGAGTCCATTGCCCTCTAGGGCTCCATCTCAAATCCATAGATTCAGGCTAATATCCTCAATTAGTAATGAAGGACCTGCCCCAGCAATGCACCTTCACATGGCATTTCCTTGCCTTCAGAGCACCTGCAGGATGCAATGCTCCAGCAGGAATGAATCTCGATGTGTTTTCACAACAAAAGGATACACTCCTGGGATCACTCACTAACTGGATAAAAGCATCAGAGCTACCCCATTACCATCCCCAGAGGAAACTCATTAGCAACCTAATGAAATAAAGTGATGACAGGAAGGTATTTTCTCATCATCTTTTAATGCTAACGGGCTTTAAAGCTATTTTCCTTCCTCATCCTCTCCTATGGTGCCCAGAAACCCCATGGCACCTCTCAGAGCATCACAGGCAGTCCCCTCTCCTGCATGTTACACAACATCAGGGAGCAGCCTCAGAGCACAGAGGGATTCTGGGGTGTTCGATTCATCATCTTTGATGAATCTGTGCAATTGAAGTTAATCCCTGCCCCACTTGGAAAACACTCCCCAGTGGGTCAAGCCTCCTGATGAGTCACACAATTTAGAAGAAATACAATCTGACTACTAAGGACTTTGTTGTTTGGTTTTATGACAGGCAAAACTCATGAACATTTGAAAGAAATTAGAAATATTGGAACAAATTTTACAATTTTGGAATACTTTGAAGTTGGTGAAATTACAAATATTGACTCGAGTTCTACATAAGCGCAGTGCTTCTAATAATTATGTCTCTATTAAGCATGATAATTTTTTCTCCTTCTCTAAAAAGCATCAGCTCATACCCCCAAACACTTCTGTATCATATAGCCTTAATATGTACATATTTTAATGTACATATTAAACACAAACTCCTTAGTAACAGCGGGGGAGGAATGATAATTCTGAATAAATCTGAAAAGGATATTAAAATGCAAGACAAAGTATTTGCCCACCACATTCCCACTACCCACACCTCTGACCAGTAAATACCTTCCTTCAAGTACCTGGGCATTGAGAAAGAGCCCACATCTCTCCTCCAAGAGGTCTTGCAGGGAGTCACACCACTAAAAGCACTGATATCATTTATCCCTGCAATGCATCCCAAGCCTGGCTGAGGCTCTAGGGCTGCCAGCAGCACCACTGCCAAAAAGTGACCTGGTTGCTGTGGTACACACCTTATTGGCAGCCCGAGGGAAGGGCATCCTGCATCTTCTCATCTCTCACGTTTAGCCACAGGAGGAGCAGTGAAGTGTTCAATTATACCTCAACCCCAAGTGCAGTTAGACACCTCCCTTCTCTCTGACTGCATGGCCATTTGTCTACAACAGTGAGGACTGGCGTTAGGTGGTTGTAGGGCCAGTGAGCTGGAAAACTTTGTAGGTAGAATTTAATGTTATAACCCTACAAATAATAAAATTAAAAAAAAAAAATTGGATAAACCAAATTATGAAATAGGACTTTCTCATTAGGAACTGTAAGCGTTGAATCTAGCTTTCAAACAGCTGCTAAATGGAAAGGGATTTTGGCAGTGCCATTACAGCTGCATTGGAGTCCAAATCCAGAACTGAAAGGTTCAAGACCTCATTACCAAGGTTTTTCTAGCACAACTGTTTCAAATCACCAAACTTCCTCAAAAATGCAGTGTAGACAGGTATTGGGAAATATCAGGCTCAATCCCAGAGCACAGATAAGGTCAGCCCTGCACCAGCTTTCTTTGTCATGAGCACAGTTTGTGACCATTCATTCCTCAGAACCACGTAACAAATCTTTACCTTTCCCCTCAGCCTCTTCCCCACCTTTATGCTGAGCCACTTCACTAAATTAACTGAAGGTGTTGAGACATTCAGAAGAACCACTTAGATGCCCTGTGGCAGCCTCAGGCTGCAGATTTTTAAAAATGAACCCTCCCATTTGATCAATGAAAGAAGTCAGAAGCAAAACTTCATAGAAACAAGGAATGCTTTGGTTTGAAAAGGACCTTACAGATCATCTTGATCTATAAGCTGAGACAATTTCCACTACCCCAGGTTGCTCAGAGCCCTTTCCAAACTGGCCTTGGACACTTTCAGGGATGGGGCATGCTCAGCTTCTCTGGGCAACCTGTGCCAGGGCCTCTCCACCCTCATAGAAAAGAATTTCTTCCTAATACCGAATCTAAACCCATCCTTTTTTAGTTTAAAGCCATTCCCCCCTTGTCCTGTCACTACATGCCTTTGTTAGAAGTTCCTCTCCAGCTTTCCTGTAGGCCCTCTTAAGGTATATTTGGGGATATTGTACTCTAAGAAAGATCAAATTATAATATTCATGCACAGCTGTCCTCTGCCTCTCCCCCAGCTTTAAGGCTTTCTCTGAAAATTGCAGTTTCAATCCTTTTCTCTTCCAGCTTCTTTTTGGCCTGGGTGAGAGGTCTTGCTCTAAGTGCTAGAGTTGAAGATCTTTTCCCACTTTGTCCCACAGATTCCATCTGCTCTCCAAAATAAATCTCTTTATGTTCCTTTCCCTCTGTTTCTCAAATTGTATCTAAAAAATTTCAGGCCCTACACTGCCTGTGCTATGCATTGTCACAGATTACAGCCCTACAGGTGGAAAAAACTGAGACAAAGTCCAATGGGCAAGAATTACATGTTTTAGTTTGAGGTAAGGCTCTGAGCACCACACTAGATTTTTTTGGAGTCAAAAAACAAACAACCTCTTCCTTGACATCACACAGTCTCCTGCTTCATTTGGGATCTCTTTTGCAGACTAAGATGGGGGGCTGTGGTCTTGTGTAAGAGAAAAAAAATCTGGTGAAATTTAAGGTAGAAAAATCTCTTCTTTTTTTTCCTAACCAGAGTCATCCCAAGCCCAGTGTTTTCCTCAGAGACCAATTCAAGCACTGACTAGACAGTCTGTGCTTGTGGCACACAGAGCCAACACATTAGACAAGGTGGTGCTGGAGTGAGGACTGCACACATCCTAATCTTCACGGACAAAATCCTGAATTCCTTTATAGGCAAAACACAACACACAGGTTTCCAGGTAGAAAAAAAAAAAGCCTTTACCAGCTGGCTGAGAGGCAATCACCTTCCCTGCTAGCAGCATGAGGTGGGCAGCACATGCATCAGCAGCAGCCTCACCAGGAGCTCCAGGTCCTGAGAGAAGGGAAAATCCAGGGGCTGGCACAACGCAGCCCCAGGGAAGCAGCTGCACCCAGCACATCCACACCAACAGATACAGGAAACAGAGAGGAAAAGCACACCATAGACAGAAATGAGAAGTGAAACCAGAGAGATTAGGGGCTTTTAAAGAGAGAGAAATGTGCCTGAAAACCCGGGACAGTTCTTGGCACTGCCCTTTCCCTCAGACCTGTGGCCTCCGCCATGAGCAAGCACATCAACATTTTGCATGCATAAATATGTATTACCTCAGAGGAAAGGACAGAAAAGGGCAGAAAACTCACACACCATACATTGGAATTAGCAACATAATGACATCCCTTCATCTTTGTCCCTGAATATTTATACAGAGCATGCACCGAGGCCCACAGGCACACAGCACATCGTGGAATACATTTCTCAGCCCACAGAGGGCCCAGCAATTTTTTGGTGAAAGCACAGATGGTTTTCCCACGTGATTGCAACTTTTAGAACACACAGCAAAGTCCTTCATGCCCATGACCCACCATAAACCTTACTCCCCCTGAAGGGACAACATTTTAGCCACACACAGCCACCAAACACCCAGCACTAACCCACATGGAGGCCCCAATAGTCTCCTTACACATATGGGCTTCTCTAGAGGTACTCCTAACAAACACTTTTTATTCAAATATACCCCGTCCCACATGGCTTTTCTTTGCTAAGAGCAGCAAATCATAGAATCATTCAAAACTAAAAGAAGAAGGAGCAAAAAAGTCCTCAAACCAACAGTGGGCCATGTGGGTGAACACATCAAGTACACTTGAGTCCATGCATTACTTCCACTTACCAAGAGCTTTTAAAAAACTAAAACAAAAACTTTGAAAAGCAGGACAAAAAAAGAGCTCCAAATTTCTACATCCATTTTATTCCAAGGCAAAGTTTCTCACTGACACTTCTGTAACTAGGAGTGGACACAAAGATGTGAGGCTGCCATTCCTGACCATTTTATTGTTATTATTCTTTCCCCTGCTCCTCTTTTCCTTATCATCTGTGAAATGCTTTGTCTGACTGCCACGTGTGTATCTCATGCCCAGGCTCTGCTGCATGTACCATAAAGCAGCAGGAAGAGCACAGGAGATTGCTGCCTATACACATCTCCTTCCCAAAACCTACCCCAAGTTGCCAAATTAAAAACAAACAAACCAAACAAATCTGTCAAAAGTCTGGTGACACTTCAAGAAGATAATTTCATCAGCCCCATGACTGAACCAGGAGAGAAGAACTGACTACCTGCTCATTTATTCCAGAGGACTAGAGAAAACAAAATTGGTTTTCCACTCCATCAAAGTTATGTGGCACCTGATTCAGCACTTTTGACAGGATGAAATTTTCCACCTGCAGGGCAATCTGAGTGTACAGGTCCGTGCCTGTGCCACACAACAGCTTCATTATGTGCTCACAGAGGCTCACCCTTTCTGATCCCTGAGGTACTTATCTCCTTCTGACTGTGTACATAATTCCACTGCAGCTCACGTGTCCTTTTAGTCAGAGTTGCCACTCACAACATCTCTTTTGTGAGGTGCTGCTAAGCCCAGATAGAGAAGGGAGGAGGTCAGACACGCTCTAAATTCAAAGACAGTCCCTTTACTTCGTGCTATGTAGAGACATTGACGGCCAGACTGGCAGCCACATCTCAGTGTCACGAAGGAACCTTCAATGTCAGGAGGGAACCTTCAATGTCAGCTAGATTCTCCCACAGTAGAATTCTTCTTTCTGACTATCCTAGCATTTTTCTGCACTTTGCTGCAGCACAGAGTTTCCACCTCAAAGCTTTATAAATCAAATAGCCTCGTGAAGGCCCCATCACATACCAAAAACATCCAGCGATCTGCTTTGGGAGGAAACGACAAAATGGTGATGAAAGTCCTGGGTGACAAAGTAAATCGAGTTGCTGTTACACGAGTGGGTGGCAACAAGACTGCACAGTACCTACCCACAACTCCTAACAGACTGTTGCAGGCAGATCCTCTGAGATTAGGCCAGAGACTGAGAATTATTTCCTTGACATTTGGTGGAAGATAAAAACTCATCCATCATTTTCATGCAGAACAGCCACACTCATTTATAGCATTAGAATGTATTAAGATTCAAGGAAACTCAGGTAAAATAAAACAACACAATCAAAAGATCAAAGGCTTGTGTTAGGTGTTTTCATTTTTACAAATGTCATTCAGCTTTAATTATTTATAATACTTCACAATACACTAGTAAACGCTGTCACATTTCATAAAACAATTAAGTCTTAGTAATATGAGACACCTCTACTATCCTCTCTGTAATTAATATTTACTAAGAAGTGATATGTGTTTTTATGACTGTTATCATGTCTGAAAATAAAAGAACCAAAATAGAGGATGTTTCCTATGCTAACATTTCTATTTCAGTCCCCATCTCCAGTCTCAGGTACTGAAATGCTCATCAGCAGTGACAAGACTGTGTAATAAGGATTTCCCAGAATTTCCTTGCCATAACTTTTTCCCCTTCCAATGCAGTGACAAAACCAACTCTAATTATAACTCCTGTTACTTATTGCCATGGCAGACAAGCAGCTCTTGCTGATGGTGCAGGGGGAGAGGCCAGCTCGATCCTTCGCTTGTGCTGGCAGGGGAAGGGTCGGGCAAGCACACAAGGCACGTCCCAAACAGATCCATTTGGCAGGCGGGGGAGAAGCTCCAGCCAAGGAAAGTCAAAGCAGCCCCGTGGGATGGTGACCGTGCAGTGACTCATCCCACCAGGAGTGGGACTGGGTGGGCAGGGGACACAGGGGCCCGAGGAAAGCAGCTCCTCCAGCCTCTCCCACCACCAAAATGGCAAAGCACGATTCCCTGCTGGAGCAGGACACCTCAGCCAAAGACAAGGCACCGCCAGCGAGCGGCCAAGACGCTGCCAATTAGCAGCACAGGAATCTGAGGTGGCTCATTACTGCTCCGCATTTGGGAACCCCTGACTCAAGCAGGAGCAAAAATCCTAAAGCCTGTCACCCACTGCCTCAGTCAGGGTTTCTCAGCTTGGTCAGTGTGAAATTGCATTGCTCTAGGAAAACTATTCTCTAGTGACAAGCTTTTGCCAAACACCACTTGAGCTCTCACAAGAGGGACATTAAAAATCACAACTTGATTTTTATTTCCAATGCCACTAATCAAGACTCCCTGAATTTCTAAATAATAATTAAGAAATTAAAAACCATTTGCTGAATTGATTTTTTTCAGTTAGCTTGCTCTTTAGGTTGCATTGTTTATTTTGATTTTTAGGGATGACCTTTTGTTTGGTTGGAGTTTTTGTTCATTTATTGATTACTTTTACTATTTCTCTGAGTTTAAACTATTAAATGGCAAGACTGCACTTCAGATTAGACTTTGGAGGCACAAATACTTGCAGGAAACTACTTGACAATGCTTCCTGTCCCAGGATTCCTCTTACAGTAGCTTTTTATTGTGGAAATATTCTTACTGAGCATCCATCTTTGGTATAAACTGAATCTATCTTTATATCAAGAATGACTTCAGGAAAGCAACTTTAATCTCTACCTAATCTAAAAGACACCAAGAGGTTCCTCACAAGCTTTGCAATGACAAAATAATAAAAATTAAAGGGAAAAAATATCACCTCACAGCTTTCTATTCTAGTAACTTGTAAATATTCTGCTGGGTCTAGAAATGCATGGGGTGAATACTACTCTGAGAACCAAACTTTAGAAAGCATTTCTCTCTGGCAGATGTACGTATTCAATTCACTTTTCAGTTTTCATTTGCCAATCTTTTCACAGCAGGGCGGGAAACTGAACTTTTGGTTCTATCAGTTTAAAAAATAATAACAATTTTTAAAAAAAGAAAAATAAGTTTTTCGTTTCGTAAGACAATACTTCAGATTTTCAGCAGAAGTGCCAAAACATCGCTAAGATATTTAACTCCACATTTGCAGGGTAAAAAATAATTAGGGCTAAGGATTGCTGCTTAGCTGTTGGCTAATCCCGATGTCAGCATCCAACCATTGGGTCGGTCAGCCTCGTTTAGGAGCGTGAGGCTGGAAAGGAGGGAGGCTTCTCCCCTGGAAAGGAGGGAGGCTTCTCCCCTGGAAAGGAGGGAGGCTTCTCCCCTGGAAAGGAGGGAGGCTTCTCCCCTGGAAAGGAGGGGGGCTTCTCCCCTGGAAAGGAGGGGGGCTTCTCCCCTGGAAAGGAGGGGGGCTTCTCCCCTGGAAAGGAGGGGGGCTTCTCCCCTGGAAAGGAGGGGGGCTTCTCCCCTGGAAAGGAGGGAGGCTTCTCCCCTGGAAAGGAGGGAGGCTTCTCCGGCTGTCCCTGGGTCCGCACAGCGACGGGGCCTGCAGGAGATCCCTCCTGAGGGGCCCGACGCTCCCGCTCGCAGCCCCGTCCGCTCCGCGCCCCGGCGGGCAGGGCCGGCGCTCGGGGCCGAGGCGGAGCCGCCCAAGGGCCGCGCTGGCAGCGCTGGCCCCGGGGACAGGCGGGCTCCAGAGCCGCCAGCTCCCGCAGCATCCCCAGCGTGCCCGTGTCCCTGTCACAGCCCAGAGCCGGGGAGCACAGCCGGCTCAGAGCCGCTCTGAGCGGGGCTTGGGCGCGGACAGCGAGCTCTGGGCACTGCAAGGTGGGCATGGCTGGGAATGTGGCAAGGTCACGGGAATTTCCGAGCTCTCCACAAGGCATACCTGTGTTATTTAAAGCAAGTTCTTCCTCCTGCTGCTTTGACTGGGGGACAAACACCCCTACATTGGTATTTGCTGCACAAAATCACAACATATTTAATACAGCGGTTTCTGCATTTCAAGCTACAGGCCACATCGGTACGGAACATTGATTTCTGAACATGCTTCTCAGAGTTTGGGTACAATTCTAGAGAAACAGACAAGGTATTTGCATGGAACAACAATGTCAGCTAATTAGAGATGCATTACACAGAGGATACTTGCTGTTTAACAACAAATTAAAAAGAAGGGAGGCAGAAGATAGATACTTTAAGCCCAGTCTCGGGTAAACTACAGTTTAATAACATTGGTTCAGCAGAAGTTTTTCTTCCTTTTTTTTCCCCTGTAACAATATCCTGACCTCCCATTTCACCCCCTTCAATTGCCACCAGTAGATTTATCTTTTTACATGCATTTTCATGCACCTTTATTATTTTAAGCAAGTTCCAGCTGTTGTTTGTTTTGGTTTTTTTTTTTCGTGAATGTAAGAATACAGCTCTACGTATGTGTGTGGCAATGTAATGTACCTGCACAGAGAGCCCTAAATGAGCTGTTTGAGAGGCTGTATGAAGCCTTGAATAATTTCTATTGTGACAGTGGGTAAGAGAGTCCAAGTGCCAATGAAAATAGGGTTTCCTGGTCCTAATACAGCCATTTACATTTGCAAATGTACATCAGCACCATAATTTACTGAGGGAAACGGCAGCAATTTAAAGAGCCTGGGGTTGCAGGGTATAGAGAACTCAATGGAAGTCCTGTTTGGAAGTTTTATACTCTTCTATCTATCCAGATTGTTCTCATTATGGATAAATGATAAAGTGCATATTATCTGTGGGAAACCAACAGTAAATTAAGAAAAGGTGTGGAAATCCAAGGATGCAAAGAAAATGTACTTTCTTGCATGTATCTTAGTCAAGTAGAACGAGTGATATGCATCAAGAGATGCCCAAGAAAAGACTTTTATCTCTGAAGGTTCAGGACTTTTTACATGTTTGCATAGATGAAGGAGAGGGGAAGGAGGGAAAGAAAACCCCTACCTTTCCTCCTAAAAGCATCTATTATGAAACCCTTACAAATAGTGACCGTGCAGAAAACTTCAAGATACCCACAACTTTAACACACTTCTCTACAACCCAGAGAGCAGAACATTAACAGATTGTGGTATCTCCTCTTTCCTACTCCCATGCCCCCCACCCTGTAGAAGACTTACTGCAAACTCCTTGCCTTCTGTCCTAAGAACAGACACATGAGCAAACCTGTTTTGTTAGCAGCCACTTTATTTCACAGCCCACCTCAGACTCTGCCTTTGTCCACAACGGATTTGCCCCTAAATGGGACAAACTAAGAAAACTCAGGGCAGAGACATAAAAGTACCAAGAGCTGGCTGGTGGAATGTTTGTTTCAGAGGTATCCAATAAGTTTTCATTTTCACATTGCTCACTGAGTCTAGGAAGAATCACCCCAAACTTCACACTCACTACTGGGACCATCAGCCCTGATGGGGAAAGTCTCTCTGCACACATGAAGTATTATATAAAACTATATAAAACTTCAGCCATGAAGAGTGTTTAATTGCATCATTTTTAAGCCCTGCCACATGCAGACCTTAGACCAACTCCTAAGTTATCCCAGCTGTAAGCTGACAGCACATTAAGCATCCCCACGGCTGGGGAGAGTCTTCAGCTAATTTACCTGGGGCTAGAGACACCCTTTTCTTGCAGGGGCAAGTAACAGCTCTCGGTTTTCTGTCCTCCCAGCGGAGAGAGCTCATCCCTAAGCACGCTAGAGCGCTAGTTACTGGTGGTGTGCTGCCTCCACGGGGGCTCTGCAACTAGAATTAGGTAAGACTCAAAAACTTTTTGGCAGGGACCTTCTCAGACAGCAATCCGTTTCGGCAGATGCTGGCAATTAGCAGCTCTTTGTTGGTGACAGAAGAGCAGACAGGACGCACCGACAGCGCATTCGCGCAGGTGTATTTACAGGAGGAACAAACCCCTTCATTTGACATCAGGCACGTGAGGTAAACGCACGGCCATAAAAACACGAGACCCTGATTACCAAAGTGACGTCCTGCTCTGGCCACAGCAGGGCATGTGGCACCCGCTGGCTGCCGCTGGTGGCTCTCAGCCACGCATGGGGTGCGGGGCACAGCAGCCCCCCAGTCTGATCAGCCGCTGGGGCTTATGCAACGGGGACCGGCGTGGGTGGGAGCAGGCAGGGACACCGCACCCCGGGAGAATTCCCATGGAGAAACTCCTCCCGGGAGCAGCCGTGCCGCCAGAAAGGTTTACCCGATCCCCCTAATGAGCGTTTGGAGGCGCAGGGATCACGGGCGGCTGTGTTTTACTGCAAGAGCCCCGACTCTGCCTCGGAGTAACTCTGAAGTTCACCCACATTCCCCGCACGCTCCCCATCTCCCCTGGCGCTGCCGCGCCGGAGGAGCGCCCTAAACCTGACCGCGGCAGCGGGGCTGAGAGCGGCTCGCTCGCCGGCTCAGGAGAGCGCAGATCTGCGGGAGCTCTTTTAGACTTCAGGGTGAAGAAACAACCACGAGATTGCTGCCCTGACGCCGCTGCCGTGCCGCACCACCGCCGGACCCGCCTGCCGCCTCCCCACCCACCGAGAGGCGCCCGCCCGCCCGGCACCCACCTGTAGGACACCTGCTTCCTGAAGGTGAGGCTCCGCAGCTTCTCCTCCAGCGACTCGTCCGCCGCCGACAGCTCCTGCTCCTCCGGGATCCCGGCGGCGCCCGCCGCCTCCCCGCCACCCTCGGCCCCCCGGCAGCCGCCGCCGCCGCCCGCCGCCCCCGTCTCCTCCCCGCCGGCCGCGGCGGGGGGGTTCATTGCGGCGGGGCAGCGGGGCCGACAAGGAGGAGGAGGCGGGGGCAGGGGAGGGCCGGCCGGCGGCTGCAGGCGCTGGGGGGCGGCGGCGGCCGGGGGACCGCAGCTCCCGGGGCCGCGGGGCGCGCTGCGAGCCGCGGCGGCTGCAAATGGCAGCGCGACCGCGCAGCATCCATCGGCGGCCGCACTGCAGCGGGGCATTGTGGGAAACTCCTGCGCGGCCACGCCCGCGGCCACGCCCCGCCCGCCGCCCGCCAATGGCAGCGCCCGCCCCCGCCGCGCCCCCGCGCCCGCAGCCAGCCCGGTACCCCGGGGCTCCCAGTCCGCTGCCCGGGGCAGCCAGCCCGGTACCCCCGGGGCAGCCAGCCCGGTACCCCCGGGGCAGCCAGCCCGGTACCCCCGGGGCTCCCAGCCCGCTGCCCGGGGCTCCCAGCCCGCTGCCCGGGGCAGCCAGCCCGGTACCCCCGGGGCAGCCAGCCCGGTACCCCCGGGGCAGCCAGTCCGGTGCCCCGGGGCAGCCAGCCCGGTACCCCCGGGGCAGCCAGTCCGGTGCCCCGGGGCTCCCAGCCCGGTACCCCCGGGGCAGCCAGCCCGGTGCCCCGGGGCTCCCAGCCCGGTACCCCCGGGGCAGCCAGCCCAGCCCTGTGCTCCCACAGCCCGCTCGCTAGGTCACCGGCTGCTGCCCATTCGTCCCCGCGGTGAGCTCAATTTGGTGCACTCAGAGCACCCAGCGGCAGAGACACCTGCTCACAAGCATCGCGGTGCCCCTTAGTAAAGTTAATTGTGCTCCCACCTTGTCCCCTGCTTCTCCCTTTTCTTCGTTAGGGGACACCAACGAAAACTTCAGAGGAAAGTGGCAGCGTGTTTCAGCACAAGAGCTGACAGTGACAATAAAACTAAAAAGTACAGAAAAGGTTGAGGTCTGTGGCTATACAGAAATTATTACTGGAATTAAGCACAGTCAGTGCTGTGTTTTGTGTACCCAAAACTTCTCTGAGGTAATGCAATCCAAAATAGAAAGACATAAGGAAAAAAAAAAAAAAAGAGAGAGAGAGAGACAAGCATGAACAATATGAACAATTGCACTCCACAGAGAAGGCAAACCCTACAGGAAGAGACTTCACAAACTCCTGTGCTTCATAGATGATTTCCCCAAGCAGCCTCTTCTGTGTGAACCATGTGCCAGTCAGGTTTATGACAGTCAGCAGATTCCTTACACCTGATCCTTGCTCCTTCCCAATCCCATTTACAGATCCAGCTTCTCCACATGAAGCACATGTTGTGTACACATCTTTTACCTCACCTTCAGCACTGACAGGCTCTCCAAGCCAGCCAATTCTTCCTGTCCCTTGCTGGCAGGAGCTACCAGCCCCTTGCTGGGTGATGAAAAGTGGGTCTTTTCACTACAGCATGGGTATTGAAAAGTTGAACTGACTTTCAGAGGAATGCTCTACCCCTGTGCATAACCAATGCATGCATTCCCTGCATGCACAGCTGCTTTGCTCAATGTATGTTTTCTCCCCCTAACCTCAGATTACTTTTAATTACTAGTGAAGCACGTAAAGCATAACTAAGCAATGTAGAACTTTTGCTTATTAGAAGCAAAACTAAGGTTCTTATGCTAGACTCTAAAAGGAAGTCTGGATCCTCCTCTGAGCTGCGTGCAGAGATCTACAAACCAGCACGGAGCTCTACTGGAACCATTGGTGTCTTTTGCATTGAGAGCTGGGACCCCAGCTGGAAATTCTCCAGTTGGACTTCCAGGGAAATCAGCAGCCAATGTTGGTTGTGAAAGCCTTCAGTTTAAGATTATGTGAAAAAATACTTGCAGAACCAAACTAAGCCATCTTAGGGTGGACTTGTTAAAGAGAAGTTCAGAGCCAGCCCAAAAGCCGCTTCAAGGAGGGACCACAAGTCCCTCTCTTATCAGTGCTATTTTCAAGGTTTTGTCATTGGTGAAAACCGTGTGACCTGTTGCTATGAGAAGATGCCAATGACATGTGCTAAAAAACCTGTAACTGCAAAATAATTTTGCACTTGGAGAGCAGAACACTGTGCATCATCTCCCAGCTTTATTCTCTCATCCTTTGGTCCTCGTGAGAACAGCTCTGTGGCCTGTGCCCCAGCTAATGGCTCCACCTCCCCCAGAGCATCTGGAGCAAAGCCTAATAACTAACCAGGGTTTTCTCCAGTGAACATCCACGCCACTGAGCCCCCTCCTCGCTCAGCATGAGCCCTCCTGTAGCTCCTGCTTGTCAATAACCCTTTTATCCACATGACCAAATTTACACTCTGCTCCGGGATTACCTATTTTTCCTCCGACTGCTGCAATTTGCATGAGTCATTTGCAACATGAAGAGCTAAATTGACTTCCTTTGCCTTTTTTTTCTGAATATGAGCAATTATGAGAGTCTGAGGTTCATGAAGGAAAGCCCTGCTTACACAATTACACCTGTGGTGTGGCTGTCAATCCCTGTGGGTACAGCAAGGCAGCGACAGCAGAAACTTTGTAGAGTGTCACGTTTGCTCCAAGCTGTGGCTGCAGACACACCACTGGGCCAGGAAGGAAAGGATGAGCACAAAAATAGATTTTTAGCAGGTTTTGCCAGCATCTGGGATTATCATGCTAACAAAAATGCGAACTCACAGGTCCAGGTTGTCATCCCTTAAGCACTGTCAGGTTAAGTGGAGCCCTCACATCACTCCATGGTGCCTCCCCTGATTGTCTGGGAGAGCTGACAAGGTTCAGCAGGTGGGGAGCTCTTTTTCCTGGGTGGAAACTTCTCACCATACTGCATGCCATGAATAGCAGGGTGGATGGTGGGAATGACGGAGGAAATGCAGTGAAAGGAGGGATTTCAGCCTGTTGGAGTGAAGCCAAGGGAGGGTTTATTCCATTACTCACTCACACGCCTGTTAAATCCCATTTTGAACACTCCAGTGTGCACAGACTGTGTGCACTGCAGAAAGTTTTATTCCGAGCAGGAGGGACTGAAATTTCTTTTTCTAATAGAAGAGAGATGAACATATGAAAAAGGGCATTGGGGAAGAAAAGGGTGAGGCAACCTTTCTTGTCCAGTGTGCCAGGCTAGCCAGTGAGAAGTCAGTCTACTTTAAATGCTCCATATTCATTAAGTTCACACAAAATTCATCCCCAGGTTAGCCCCTAACATTCCACTTTCAGGAAAAACATACAAAACATATAAAAACATATTTATTCACATATATATGACAGGTGTACGCATGTATTTGCATCTCCTCCAACTGTAAATCTTTTTTTTGAAAGTGACATAAGTGGCCAACTTCCCATTCCAGACCCAATGTTGATAGATTGGATCCACCCACAAAAACATTCCTTTTTTGTCAACATTTGAAGGTCTAGTGGAGCACTGCTCATCCATTGGGAAACTGAGAGATGCTGAGGCTCAGTGAGGAGGGACCAACCTCAGCTGAGCAGATCAGGCACAGGTTTTTACCAAAGACGTTTAAAAAACAGGGCTAACCAGAACCCAAGCATTTCTTTAAACACAGAACATGAGACAACCCAACAGTCATGAATTTATTCTTATCTTCCTTCAGCTGTACCACAGCAAAGATAGGTGCCAGAACTTGTCATTTCCTCCTTACTAGAGATACACAAAATAGTAATTTTATAGCAGTGTACAGAACTTGTGCAAATACAGTGTAAGATTAATTCAACAATGAAAAATTAAGGAAGTAATTCCTAGGGACCATTTGAAGCCCACAAAGAGGCAACACCATGAAAATGAGAAATCAAATAAAACACTTTGACTTTTTGAGGCACAAACTGGAGGGAGACAAGACACCCAAGCATTATTATTCATTGGAAAGGAAATATGCTTTTGTTTCCAATTGCTATCTCCTTTGGATCACCTTGGTTTGCTTAATCTCAGTATGATTTACAGAGAGGAAACTACCATTGGCTTTGCAGGCCAGGAATCTGAAGCACGGAATAATAAATAGGGCAAGCCAAATTCACCAGCATGCCACAAGATGAGGCCCATGTTTCTAAAAAAATCCTACAGCAAACAAATCAGGAAAGGGAGCATCAGGAATGAATCCTTCATGAAATACCTTCAAGGAGGGTGAAGTCTGTGCTATTGTAAAATAGGTACAAACAAAAGCTAACAGCACAAGGAGAACTCTTTCTACCCAAACATGGCATGAAAGGCATCACGAGCTGCATTTGGACATCCTTCCTCCTGCCCTGCAGCAGGAATCGGCCTGAAAAAGGAGTATCAAAATCCAGCCTTGAATTCAAACAGTAAGATGCTTTTCCAAGAACAGCATGTCCTGGAGGCTGATAGGTAGGGAGGCTGACAGCTCATCACACAGCATTTCCCCATTGTGTGGGGGTTTCTTTTTTAACCACAGCCTCCCTGCAGCATCACCTGCTGTGTGATGCCTTCAGGGTCACACGGAGATCCGAGGAGGTTCTTAACCCACGGCTAATCACCGGCCTGTGTTTTGTTTGCTTGGAGGAACTGAGCTCGGCTAAAACTGAGCTGAGGGTAACTTTCCCAATCAGTCACAGTCTAACGATTTTCCTCTAAAAATGCTATATATGGCTTGATGCTGCAAACAAGTGCCCTGGATCAATAGTTCTGGCAAGTGAAATTGCCTGCTTGGAAAGCAAGAGGCACACAGGGTAGATCCCTGGAGAAGAGCTGCTTTTTTTTTCTTCCTTCACTGCCAATTTCTCCTTTAACCTCCTCAGCCCAAAATCAAGGCATTTCTGAAAATCCACATCAGCCACAGATTTAGTGCAGACCCCGGTGTTCCAATTTCCATGGTATGCTGCCTTCCCCAAACTCCAAAGCAGCCTCTTTTAAGAGGCCTTGGAAAGGAGGCACCAAAGCTGTCTGTCTCACTTCCATTTCAGTTAAGCTGGAACTCTCACTTCCATGGCTAGTATCTCCTGTGGAGGACAAAGCCTTGGTTGCTGCTGTAGGGATGCATGATATTCAGATATGAGGTCTCCCTCCTAGTAGAAGAGTGGTATAAAACAAATTACTGTACCATTTGTGATGCCAGCTCTGCACAGGGTAATTTTTACAGCTGGACTAGATCATCTATCGTCAAGTTCCCTGGATGACCAGCAAAGCCACAGAGTCCCCAAGCTGAAAGCAAGCAGGCATTTTCTTTTCTATGTCTGCACAAAGCAGCAGAGGTCAGCTCTGTGCCCTGGCTGGATGCTGGGTTTGGGCTCTAGGGTGCAATGTTGGCTGTTCACATAGGCAGAGCAGCTTCCGAATTGCTGGAGAAAGCTCCTGAATTATCTCAGGGGTGAAGCAGGCTAAGGAAAGGAGCCAAGGCCAGCAGGACACCCAATCCCCAAAAACCAAAGCAGAAAGTGTCCTTTTAAACAGATCACTCCAGTTTAAACAAGCCCAGTGCAAAGCCAGAGCAGGGAAGACCCTACCTTCCCCCTGGCAGACTGGGAAGCAAAGCTCCCTGCAACATCAGCCCTCCTGGATCCCACTTGTATGGAGAACTGCTGTCAGTGGGGCTGCAGCACAGCACTGCACTGAGTGTCATTAGCACTAACAAACGCCATCGGCCTTCCGATGATTCCCACCCATCACTGAGATAAAATTCTCTGCTAACCCCAAACAGGGAAGGGGCAGCCAGCTTCAGTAAAACCCCACATCATTGTCTTTTACCTTCCTTTTCTACCACTAAATTACCAGGGTTCTGCTGTGTTGAAGATGGACACAGGGGAAAGTCAAGGGCCCGGACTTTTTCTGACCATCAGGAAATGAAACAAGTGGTACTTGTTCTTTTCTACAGAAAATATTTATTTGCAAGAAATGAAAAGCATAACATATTTCACTACATACATATTTAGGCTACAAAAGCAGGTAGTCTGTTCTCTCACAGAATCAGGCAGATGATTTAAAAAGGAAAAACAGCGATTTCTTTCCACCCAATGGACATGCTTGCAGTGTGAACAATCAGGTGGGACCGTATCCAGATGACAGCACTTGTACAAAAATAGACAGGCCACTGAACACAGACACAGAGTTAAACAGACATGGCAAGAGAATAGATATCTGCAGTCAGAAGAGGTCCCAGTGAAGTTTACCAAGAAGTTTGCGGGGTAGCTTTTGCACTAGTGTCACTGTCCCTGTCATCTTAGAAAGTTTCAAATGTTTGCACAAACCTATACTGCATTCACATGAACAGAGGGAAAGGGAAAAATCAGCTGAAGTGCCCTAGGGGTGTCACAAGGTGCTGTTCTGCATGGCACAAGGCAATGGAATTGGCCATGGATACCTCTCTTCAAGAGAGCGATTTACCCTTGGAAGGCCTAGAGAATCTCAGGGAAACTGGGATGTACTTGCACCACCCCCTGACAGGAAACTGCTTCCCCTGGCTGGCATCTCACTGTGCCCAAGGGCACCAGTGCTCCCGGGGGCCACCTTTTAAGGTTAATTTACACCACTTAAAGAAAAAAAAAAATTAAAAAGGCATTCAAAGCCATAATTCTGCAGACCAAAAATGATACTAGAATATAAAATAATTAATTTTTTGTACCAAGCCAGAACGGTTCTCTACCAGAACAGTTCTCTACCAGAAAGGCCAGACAGTCTATGCACACACACAAAATGACACAGTGCAACAACATCCAGTTGACAATTAATCACAGGACAGCCTTCAGACAGCAATTCACACAACAGTTTTACAGTGCTCGGTGATGTGGAATGTGAACAGGTTTCAGAGAGAAATGCCTGGACTTTCTGCTGCACCAAGCCCAAAGTACCCTGTGTGTTCAGGTAAATGCCTTTATTTAGCAACACTTACTACATTAAGAAAACTCTGTGGTTTTGATACCTTTTGATCATTCACCATGCACATGTGCACAGATGCACACACACTCACACTCGTTCTCACTAACTGTACAAATAAAGAAAGCAAGATGCCATTATATCAGCACCACTGAATTAAAATCTGTTATGGTAAAGTCAGATATGAGCAGAGTTCTGTTAAAAAAAAATTCAGTACCTGCCTCTGCTTCCCCCTCTCTCTCCTCCACTCCCTTCATTATGGACTGCTAAGGTTCAACAAGATTTTTACCTGCTGTTTAGAGGGTAAAGTGGGATATAACATAAAGGTCAGGTATGCATAGACAGGACTGCATAGCATTAAAGAGCAAGGGGAATAGGAGTAAAGCTAAACCCTAGCAGGTAATTAATGAAAGAGGCTATCACTGCCCATTTATGGAATCAAGAACTAGAAGGTTTCCCTGTGATGTGAGGAGTCCCTTCACCTGCCTCTTCTTTCACCCTTTCTGTAAGACAGGTCTGCAAATCCAGGTTTCCCATGTTCTGTCCTCACCTCTTTAGTTGCAGCTCTTGCAGGAAGAATCTGGAGATCAGTTGTAGGGCAGACAAGAGACTACTGCTAATAAAGAATATCCAAACTCCATTTAGCATCAGATCCAACAGCATCACAAACGAGCATCACAGATTCCCTGCATGATGCACTTTGTCCTACACAGGAATTTGATTCATATGTATATACACCTTGGTAAAGCAGAAGGCCTGACATAGAAATGATAAAACCAATTTGAAATTTCCCTCTCAGTCCTGGAGTCTCCAATGAATGCTGGTCACCTAAGCAATGCAGTATTAATTGGGATCAACCTTCAACAAATTCTCTGAATGCCCAATGTCACTTTATTGGCCATGAGAAAGCTACAAGATGGATTGAATCCTTACATTTTCTTTGTAAAGAGCTTGATTAACACACACATCAGTTCTTCCCCCTTTGCAACCCCCAAAGCTGTTAAACTTTAACACTAGATAGTGCAAAGCAGCAACACATCATAGCACTACACTCTTATATAGGCTGGGACAACTTTTGTAGCTACAAAGTACTGACCTATCATTTCACCTTCAAAATAAAAAATGTTCCCTTTTTAATTAGTGACTCGAGAAAGAAATATTTTAGTCACCAAGAGTATAAAAATACTCCGTATTCCTCTGTTCTTAGCTGCGTGGGTTTTGAACAATGGCCTCTTGGCATTAGCTAGAATCTAGAGCCCAAATACTCAGTGGAAATCCCTCCCAACGTAGCAATTAGCATCATTCGCTTACTTGACCTACATTCTAAAATCGTCTAGACAGAATTCACCACCGATACTTTGGGGGGATGGGACTGGAGAGGTGGGTTGGTTTCTTTAGCAGGGAAAAAAAGGTTTTAGATTAATTTTTGGTCTATGTTAGAAGAATCAAAAATACATCGAGATACACTGTTACACAGAGAGATGTGGAGAAAGAGGTCCCCTGTCAGTATAAATCAGACCTGCAGCCCCCAAGAGCAGTGTGTGAGAACCATGCTGGTTGTATCAGCTGGGATCTGGCCTAAGAATCTCAGCTTAATCCATTACTCTGTGCTGCTGAAAAATATTGAGTGGTACAGATGAAATGAAAGAAGTGCAGCAAAGAACTATAAATAGCCTGGGGGAAAAAAAACCCCAACATTATCTACACACTGGTAACAAGGTTAGAAATATGACATGCCCTGTGCTTCAGACTTTTAAAATATACATATATATAAAATAATGCCCTATATTCCTTCATAGCTTATCTCCCTAGAAGCAAAGACCCAACAGATCTAGACATGCTCTAAAGCTACAGCCCAAAAGGTAAGTTTACTAGTGTGTATAAAATTGTGCTGATGAGCAACATAACCTTACAGCTGAGGACTCTTAGGTTTATCACTTAAGTCCTCTGCTGGAAATGGGAATTATGTAGGACACAAGGCCTTTGCTTACCCTGTCCATACACACTCATAGGATTTCATGGCACTGATCACCAGAAAAAGCACACTGGCAGAAGGCCTCAAATGATAGAGCTGAACTAACTAAAAGCACTTACTGGCATCCTCCCTGAACATGCCTTACTACTCCTGCCCGTGCCCTTAACTCAGAGCACAGAAGCTGCCTCTCCACGCGGTCTGCAGTGCATCAACATTCCCACCACAGTCACCCCTGGATGCTGAGGCTGGCAGTGCAATGGCACCTTGTCCTGCCTCCTCTGTCCCCTGCTGGAACATGGGCACAAACTCCCTCTGGAGACTGTGGGGTCCTTGCCACACAACAGCCTCTGAGTAGGAGATGACAGGGGATTCCTTGGCTCCTAGCAGAGAAACCTTTTCTGTTAAGGCCCCTCAAGAAAAATGATCACAAACATACCAAAGTGAAGCAAAGCTTTTCCTTATTATAAAGTAACATGTAATACAATAAATCCCCAAGCAATGTGTGTGCTAGCTCAAGAGATTCCCTAAAAGAGTACCTAAAAATAACTTAAAGGATTACAGAAATTAAGATTATAGCAATAGATTATCAAACACTTAGAAGAAATCAGTATGGCCATATTGGCTTGGATGAATTAGTACTGAGGCCTGACTCAGACCATGGCCAGTTTAAAATGCTCAGGATGAAAACACAATTATCTTCCAATCAGATTTGCACCAATATATCCACATTAAACAAAACAAAAAAAAGGGCAAAGTGTTAATGGTGGCCAGTGCAGTAGGTTTCAGAGAGGAGGAGCCATTTTGGTTGTGCAAAATCATCTATCCTGTAAGAGCTGAGAAATAATTCCACTTTGGTTTTCACACAGTGAAGTCAGCCAGCTGTATCTGAAATGGGAAGTGATCCATTTAGCTGGCAATGGGCAGGAGCTCAGGCTGCACAGAGTAAACTGCAAGTGCTGTTGTACTCCACACCCTGGGGCCTCTTTTGCAAAACATTTAACCACTTGGTTGCCCTCAAAGGCAGCAAACCAAGGGTGCTCTGGAAAAAAAAAAATACCATTTAAGGAATTTTTCTAAACTATGACCTTGCCCCCTTATGCTGACCAGCTGGGGTCAATCCCAGCTTTCTCCTATCACTCTGCTGACCTCAAGTGGCTGAGCAATGCAGCCATCCCTTGTGGCACTCACACGTGATCACCGTTTATGTGAAGCCTTAAATCATTTTTAAAAAACCCCAAACACAAAAGTTGTTAATGGATATTGGAATGATTCAGGGAACCCAGCAGGATCACTGTGAAGGGAAACAGACTATGGTGGATGCTGACCCATGCCAAGATGGTAACACTTGCAAAACAGGCTACAACAGCATTTCTCCTCTCATTGTCACCTCAAGTAAAATAATAAGGCACTTGCATAGAAGAATAGGGCATTACCTAGAAAAGCACATCTGTACACCAGAACTCAGTACTAGCTCATGGAGTCAGGCACTTGCTTCACTCTCACTGACGTGAAACACCTTCTTAAAATGGCACAGAGAGGACTGATCCACAGTCCCCTCCAATTCACCAAATCCCTTCCATTCAATTCACTGAACTTTGAGTCAGGCCTGTGGGTGGCAAATAGGATGCCAAAGGAGGGAAGTCTCTGGAGAATGAAGAACAAGAAAGGAGCTGGTGTGACAGCTGCTGTAATAAAATACAAATTCAATATTTTACAAAATAGAATAGTTGCAGGAAATATCTACTGTACAGAGTAAAAAAATTATTTGTAAGGCTAGGTTAGTTTTTCCCTTATTTATCATTAGGAAAAAAATAGAGCTTCAAATGACTTTTTTTTTTCTTTTTTCTTTTTTTTTTAATTGACTTCTGGTAAACTGCAAAGTAGCTAAGCTAGCCTGATGAATTAGGATTTTCACATTAGATCCATCCTCAATGGAGCACAAGTGCCCTTCTGTAGGAACTAGATAAAACCCTGCTCAAATTCTGGACTGAGTTCAACTATGCCCCTGCAAGGACAAATTGCAAGAAACACAGCTCAGGCAAAGGCATGACCAGGTTCCTGAAAGAGAGAGGACACTTGAAGACAGCAACAACAGCATGAGACAAGAAGGAAACAAAGCATGGAGAAGAGTACTGGACCAGGATCAGAGCTGAACACTGCTCTTGCCTTTCTCGATGAGCTGGGGTCAGTCATTTCACCTCCCCACATGCTCATCTCCTTCCTCCTTTGACAGGTCCCCTGCCTACAAAATCAGCTCCTCAGATCAGAGGCTGCCTTGTCATACAGGTAATACAGCATCCACCACGTCTAGGCATGAGCTGGGCCCATTGGTACCCAAAGCAACTGGTCTCAGAGCACATCTCTGAGTTCTGAGAAAAGCAGGTAAGAGGAAAATAAGACACATGGCTTTATATTAGGACAATTCAAGCTTATGGGGTGGAAATGGGTGTTCAGTGATGTTTGTGTGCCCAATTTCAGGCCTAGATCACTTGCAGGGTTAGGAAAGCTCAGTTCTCTTCATTGCAGCTGCCTGAACAGAATTTTTCAAAGCTAATAAATACTATTTACAACAGTAACAGGAACATGGCAAGGAAAGGAGAACATAAGACAATCTGAGACTGGGTCTACACAAGAATTTTCATCAACAAGCTAGAAGCCAATAAATTAAATCCATATGGTCCTCTCAGGAGGCACTTCTGGTTTAAGCCTTACATTGATTTAGTTTGTTGGGAAGGAACTGATTTAAGCTAAATAGATTAGCCTTAAGCAGACTAAAGGGCATCCATCTAAAATATTGCATAAATGTCACAAAACCCGCTTTCTAAACAGATTTAGTTAAACTAGTGTAATTCTCCCACACAGAGTGTGGTAAGACAGTGACTGATTTTTGCCTAATTTCTCACGGGTGGAAAGCAGGGAAGCCTACCAGGACTGCTTTCAATGCACAGAGAAACCTACCCTGCTAAGTGATGAAGAGACTGGAGGGGAGAAGAGAAAGAGCTAGGGGAGGACAACTCAGCAGCATCATGGACCAGCCCTCTCCTGCCTGTGCTGTGAACGGAGCAGTGTCAGGGCCCCTCCTTGTCCCTTCGGAAGCAGGCTGCACATGTGCTTCTCTATCCCCCCAGAAGGCTCAAGTGCTGTAGACCAGTAGGCACAGAGCTGTGGAGAGACTAAGCACCATCATGCTGCATCTCCTCTCTCTCAATTACCTTCTCCCAAATACCTATCACCCACGTGCTCCTGCTGGTTTTGCACAACTCCCCCTTCTGCAGAATGCCTTTGTGCTCAGATCAGGCTGTGTGCATGTACAGCACACACAGCCAGCAGCCACTGGCACACTGCTGGCATCCCCTGCCATCACAACTCAATCCCGCCCTGGCAGTGCTACGCAGGAAAGGGAGAAAAGCAGAGACAGGGACTGTGTGCCATGTGAGGAAGGGAGTTACAAAGACAAGAGATCCCATCTGTAGGCACAGCCTCACCAGTCAATGAAAAAGTTGAACTCCCTCTCTTCTGTACTTTGGTTCACTGAGGATGACAAGTCAGGGGAACTTTGGTTGAAAATATGTGGGAAAGAGGGAAGTCAAGAAAAAAGGCCTTTTTATTTTTAAGAGGTGGCATTGACTCTTCTATCTATTTCAATTATCTTCAGTGTTTCATTTCCTTCTAGTTCGGAGTTGACTCTGTGGGGAACAAAAAAACAAAGGTTAACACTAATGGGAATTTTTTTAAATACATATCTTGCTTGACTTGGCTACTGCTAAAGAGCCATTCACTATTTACCAGGTAGGTATTTGTCAGTTAGCAGAGTCTCGTAACATACTGAATTTTACTGAAATACTCATCTCTTTGGTTTCAGGCAAGCGACGGTGCAGCAGAAAGAAGCACACATATTTAAACCAGTAACTCTCTTTTCAGAGGCCTGCAAAACTTACACTTATGCTAAAAAAAAAATCCCTAACATTTATGCTAAAAGCAAGGGAACTCAGTACAGGAACTTAGGTAGTCAGATAATTTTACATGTCTGTCTCTTGAGACTGAGTCTTGCAAACTTTCCGCAGTAATACTTTAGGAAGATCACTGCTGTGAGAAACTCCAGCTCTTCATGCCCTAACCTCTTTGAAATTCCAGTGAGTCAAAACTTCACACTTCCATGCAACTGCCAAAAGCTTATTCCTTTGGGAAGCACACAAGTAAGTGCTTTAAAGAAGTGGGTAGGTCCAGCTAACAGGCTTAGGGTTAGGCTTCTGGCAGAAACACCAAGTTTGGTGCTGTATTACTACAACTCTGCTGCAACCACTTCTCCAGAGCAACACTGACTTTGCCTATAGGTCCTGCAGATAAAAACCAAACTCTTCATGCCTCATGGTGCCCAGCACAGCTGAGCTGCTGGTCTAACCTCTGGCCTTCAGGCATGAAGAGTGCCCCAGAACACTTGTGTGACAAGCAGCCCCCCTGCACTCACCTGTGCTGCTGCAGGCCCAGCAGCACTGATTTCTCTAGCCTTGTCTCGTTGGCTATCGTGAACTGCATGATATCATCCTGCTGTGTCCCTGACACAGCTTCCAGGGCCAGTGCTGTGAACTTGGAGGTGTCTGTCTGCCTGTCACTGCGATCTGCAAAGGAGATCGGGCTTGAGGGCTCCTCCAGTTGGTGAGGCTCTTCATAAATTAGTAGACTCCTTGACCTCACTGCATACAAAAACAGAGGGCAAAATGAGATGAGCAACAGACAGCTCAGAGAACAGCCCTGGTCATTTCAGGAAATGGAAACTGTGAGGGCAGAGCCAAAGCTGCAAAGGCCCTTTCTTTTCATAGTGATTAACTGGGATTTTGATAGCTGAAGAAAGAAACCACAGGAATGGTCCAGGTAGGGATCAAAAAGCTCTAAATTATTCACAAAACAATAACAAATTTAAATAATAACTTTGATAATATATTGGTTCATTATGGTTGCATAATACTAACAGTTTTCCATTCAGTCCTTGGACTCTTTGGTGACACTTAGGCAAACAAAACAGCAACTGAAACAATTTGTGCATTTTAACAGTATGAACATTTGCTACTGAGTAGAAACCCTGCCACCTTTCACAGACACTAACTTTAGTTTTGCAAACAGAGGCAAAAAATTCTTTAAACAGAAGTCCCAAGCAGGCTAGTGGGAAAAAGGTTTTGCTCATTTTTATGAAGTCTTCTGCCATCGGCATAGCTTGCCAAGCTATCTCTCTTAGAAAAACACAGGTATATATATAAAAAAATGGCCATTTAAGGAGCAGAAACACAAGAGGTTCTTGAGAAGGGGGTTAGGAATGGGTGTGGAAAACAAGTGCTTAAGTACAAGCAAGCAAAGAGCAAGACTGGAATAGCTGTCACTTACCAATGGAATCTGTGTAGGACTCTGGTGAGGAATGCTGCCTGGGCAACACCATCTTTGTAGCAGAAGGATATGGCCCATAGCTCTGGGAGAAGCTGCCAAAAACTACTGCAAAGCACAGCACCACCATCTGGCAAAGGGAGGGTGCAGGAGAGGTGAGTGCATTGACCCACGTGCACACTAAAAACTGATACTTTATCAAAACAAATTATTTGAGGCCATTCTCATCACTACATACCTAGCAAAGGAATCTATACAATAACAGTGTTCTGAAGGGCACATTTCAATGCTGGGGTTTGTTTTCAATGTGTGCATCATTCTGACCAGCCGCCTTATTTACTCACAAAGTTGAAATGCAGATAAAGCTGCTGTGTGTGTTTTACAGGTACTGCTGAGGATTTCCAAGTTTATTTCTGCTGCTGGGCCCAGTCTTGCTTCCAAGTGACAGTGAGGCTAGACTGTGAGAAGAGCTTAGGCCTTGTAAATGATTTCCATCAATTTACATCACTTTAGGTATGAAGGGAACTTGCTAGCTGAGTGTAATGAGGAAAAAGGAAATGTTTCTACTCATTTTCTTATCTTGACTACTACTACTGAAATAGAACAGAGGTAGATTTACAGCCTCAGTCACATTTTGATTTGGTTGAGCAAGTTTATTTTTCTTAGTATCAAAAGCACTGAGTCTCAAAGGTCACCCTCATTTTCATTTTACAACCCTAGACACCATTTCCACCATATAATACTGCAGGAAATAATAAAGTGGGTGACTTGGAGGAGCATTGCTCCTTCTTTCATCACTGCAGCACCCCATCAAAAGCACAGGCCTGGTCTCCTCCAGAACTCAGTACCTTCCCACAATCATTAAGCCTCATCAGTCACAAGTCTCACCTCCCCCAGAATTGTCAAATCATGAAAAGGAGTTCCCCAAGCTGCAAATTTGCCTGGGAAAGGCTTTCTAGAACAAGAGATGTGCCTTTGAGGAGTGGAAAGAGATTCTAATTCCCTTAGAATTCCCAGCCCTAGGGACACTCACCATGAGACAGGTCCCTGTTTGTGTGCTAGCTGCCTTACACGAGCGGGACACTTTGCCAGCAACCATGGCTTGGAGTCTCTGCAACTGCTGCAGAAGTGTTCTGGAAAGCAAAGACAACAGACAAGCATCACACACACTGACCTGCTGGTTGGTTAAACAGATTTTTGTTTCAAATTCCACACATGGAAATAATACAGCATTTAGGATAAGGCAGAGACAGTTAAATTCTTCTCCTTAAAATTACTAGAAAGGAATGTTTTTAATTTTACAAAGTTTTTACATTAGTATTAGCACTGGAACTTTCAAGATCTTTTGCTTTTCCCTCAGCTGATGTCCCTGAACAATTACTTCTTTAATACTTTCAGTAAGCTCTTATAAATAAATATTGTATTTTCAGTGTTGCTATACAAAATGGAACATTAACAACTGAAAGTGCTCTACATGCAAATGACCAGTTGCATATACAACCTGACTGTGTCATTAATTCAGCAGGAGCTTTGACATTATTTTCAAAGATGCAGAATTGAGTTTATAACTGCTCTAGTTAGTTATCAAAACCTCCAACTGCTCTAGTCGGTTATCAAAACCTCCTTTTTCCCAAAAACCTGCTGTTTAGTGGTTTAGAACACATGCTGGCTGACTTTTGACTTAAAACCAGACATAGGGACAGACTTCACTTCTCACAATCATTTATTAAATGAAACACTATAATGCTATTTGTTAAATCCTGCAAAGTTGACAAAAATTGCAGATGCTTCAAGTGGCTACTCCGACTGGGCCTTCCAGAGGTCCCAACCACAATGACAATTCTCTTGTGGCTGAAGTCAACAGTCCCAGACCAGAAGAGCCTTTGTGACTGTTTTTTTTTCTTTTTCTGCTGTAGCATCAATCACTACAGTCAGAATATAAGTAAATTAAATGGGAAATGATCTCAAAGTATGATTGGTAGAGAGTTTTCACAGCAGTTTTTCAACAATCTATGAGCAACACAAATGTAGTATAATTTGTATCAAGATGCTAAATTTGCTGTTTGTTTCCAAGTTTACTTTCCACTTCTCCTGTAAGTTTCACAATCTGCTGTGGAGGATACCCCACAGAAACTCCAGATGACAGTTTTAGAGGCTGTTACGTCAAAAGCTAAAGCAAGACACAAGGTCAGGATGTCAGAGAAAATAGAAGGAGTATTTTAAGACCAAACTGGCTAAAAGCTAATTGTAGGACAGACCCAGAGGTGCCTTCACAGCTCAATATATACTGGTCTGTCTATTTTCATAGATTTTTTTAATCATCAATGTTCATTGCTAATTAGGGTTTAATGAATTCAAGGACTTCAGGAATACATTCTGAAATGAGCACAAGGCATTCTCACAGCACAGATTTATCTGGGCCAGCAGGTCCTTCTCAGCTTGTTAAGAAAGGATATCTTGCATGCTCTTGAGAGCATGGCTTACTTGCAACTCAGTATTTAAAGAGGAGAGCAATATGCCTAGTGCAATCCTTTATTCAGTAGTACAGAGACCACAGGCAAATTAAGAGATATAAACAGTGTCCACCACATAAATGAGACCATCCTAATTCCCTGCTCCCTTTGGCACCTCTGCCCAGTTCCTCCTGACACCCACTGCACGGCACAAGGCTCACCAGGCTTGTGCACATCATTTCCTGGCACGGGACACATTGCCCAGTATTCCCACCATGTGCCACCAGCTGTGTTAGACAGCAATGCCCTTTCAACCCCCAACTTTCTGTGCTATTTTGGAAGACTAAATCTTTCCCCCAAGTCAGGCCTGACTCACTGGGCTCGGTGCAGAACAGCTCTGCAGAGTGAGGAGGAAGGAGCTCTCCTCCTCCTCAGCTCGGGGGCTGGCAGCAGCAGCAGCCTTGAAACGCTGATCGTTCTTGCCACTTTTTGTGGAGGCGTCAGTGAGAAAACAGCTAATGGCTGGTGAGGAAATCAACAGAGAAGAGGCAATTCTCCTCATTTTGCTCATCTCTGCCTTTTCATGCTCAATTTAAAAAACCTGTCGGGCAGAGTGGGCCCAGAGAGCTGATTATGAAACAGTCTCTTTGGGAAGTATGATTAGGCAGGTATTCTGAGGTCTCCCATACACAGAGGAAGATTCATTCCCCACCTTATTTACCAAATACCTTCACATAAAATGTCTTTCTTCCCCAAGTCGTTTATCTGTTTGAGCAGAGCTACTGTTTTCTTCTCAACAGACAAGGACTCAGTGTTTGGAGCTGACAGGATACAAGTGCATTTGCAAACTGTGAGCAAGAATCAAGGCAAGAACAAGAAACAAGTTTGATCAGAGATGACATCAGTTTATCCTGCCACTGCCAAAATGGGACACTCCTTGGTGCTTTTATTCTCTGTTTGAACCTGCAATGGTGGAAGACTGGATTCTGAGGCCAAAAGATTCCCATGCAAAAGCTTGTGACTGGGCAGCTGCATGGGTGATCTGGACCAGGAGAGGCAAAAGGAGCAGATCTCTGCCCTGCAGAAAAGGGACTTTCCTAAACTATGATGCTGCCTCTAAATAGCAGTAGAAAGGCCACAAATGCTTTTACATTTTAGTGGAATACACTGCCTATGGCTAAGTCCTAACAGGAAAAAATGCAATCCCAAGACAGCATGCTAAGGGGGTTTGCATCCACAGGGATTATTTTCACTGTGTCTGACACATTTCCCAGGGATATTCAATTAGAGGGTCAATTCCGTAGGAGGTGTGAGCCTGCTTTCACACTTTTCCCTGCCAATGGAAGCACCTCATAGGAAAGCTGTAAAGTGACTGAAGACTCCTGCACTTTCCTCCACATACTGCCAGCAAACTTGGTCTGTCTGTGATGCCTTGGTTTTGGTACATATTCTCATATATTCATCCTCAGAAGAAGCCTTTTCACTACCGAAGTATGGACCAAGCCTTCCCTTCTGCTTCTAGTGATACTTTCATTAAGGAGAGAAAACTTGCCACTACAAAACCACCTGGAAGACCTCCTCAAGTCGGTATTTCTGTTTAAAATCCAACACCGATCCAAACAAACAAAAAACCAACCAAACAAGATATCTTCTAGGGGACACCAAACACTAATCTAAAGTTTTTAAGAGGATTGTTACTGTTGTGTGAGGAACAAAACTGAATTCTGGTAAGGAGAGAGAAAAATTATTCTGTCTTTTAACTCTACACAGAGATTCCTTCTCCGCCTGTCCCATTTGCAGGAAAGCGGACAAATCCCAAAGCAAGATTTTAACTAAAATACCATTTAAATCCACAATTTTCCCTCATTTGAATTACAAAGAAAATCTCCAGCAATTTTTCATAAAAGATGTTTCATCATGAAAACCAATGTCCTGCTGGTCTGAAACTAAGGAGTTACTCCAGGGCTGCCAAGGTTTATGAAATATTGTAAGGGTGGCCTGAAACTACGTGTAAGATATCTCATTGCAACTTAAACCTAAATCCTTTACTCCTTGAAAATAATCTGGTAAAATGACTTTACCAGTCTCAAATGAAAGAACAGCCAAGCAAATCAGAGAAGTCTGGCAGCTTTGGTGTTGATAAACCCTTGGTGGATCAGACTGATGTGCAACTTGATCTTTAGATGACTGGGAGTTGGAGAAATGGAAGAATACCCCATTTTTATTTATAAGGCATTGCCTTTAAGGTGTTTGTTAGTGCAGATCTACACAGATGGCTACTGTTACTCCATGGGTGCAACTCTGGCAGCCACTTGCATTCCTTGTCCACGTGTGACACTCTCAAACACACATGCTCTGGATCCTATGTCTGCCATTTCACCAGGAAAGGGAATCATCAAGATACTTACAAATAGACTCAACAAAAGTGAGAAGCAAAAGCACTTCTTCAACACATCATGCCCAGAACCAGACTTTTCAAAAGTGTCTTTAAGCCCAAACAGACCTGGCTCCCAGGTAGACAACGCTGGTGTCAGAGAATGTTTGCAACCCTCTGGATCACTGGCAGTTTCTGCCTTTGGCCTCGGTGCCAAAATGTGAGTGGGTCAAGCCTTCTTGGTGACTGGGACAACTCAGTCCAATGCCCAGCACCAGCTTCTCACACCCTTTGTTTCTAAGAGAGAAGTGTCCCACACGTTTAGATGCTACTCAAACCACTGCCTCACTTGTGGCTATAAGACAAAACAGACAAGCATGTAACAATGTGCTTCCTTAGTTTTGAGAAAACTGCCTAGGAGGGAACTTGGATGGGTTTCTTTAAGGGATTGAGTCACACAAATTAGGAGAGGTAACATATGCTAGTGTTCTAATACTAAAGCTGACAAAAATGCTACGCTCACCCACTCAGAGTAATGAGAATTAAAAACTCCAGCATCTTGATCCCCAGCCTTCTGCCTTGTCTTTTAAGATGTGTGAATGCCATGGAAGATGCTCCTGGATGTGATTTTTTTGACCACACTCGCACCTTTGACATTACATCTTTTCAGACACAGATTTTCACATTAAGGCTGGCTTTCAAGGGAGAATCTCCTGAATTTTTTCATTTCACTAGAGTAATAAAGGAACACTGTCATCAGAAAAAAATTCTAGGGTTTAGAGCCAGATTTCGAAATGCAAGCAGGGTTTCCCTGAAGTCTTAGGTATGTATTTATGCAAATGCTTTCTATATATAGATTAACATACTCTTAAAATCTGATTGTACATACTGAAAGGAAACTGCTGTTCAACAGTTGTATGTTTTGGAAATTGCCCTTCAGTTCCTCTCGATCCAGCTAGACTACACAAACACAATTGGACTGACAGCAATACACCGCCACGAACTTTTAGGTAAGCAACTATAGCCCAATTTTTCAACAAGGTAAAAATCCAGCTTTGTCTACATCTACACTTGAATGCATAATTTTAACATATAATCATAGCTCTTGTTTTCCTGTTATCTTTCTTCCACTCTTACAGTCTTTCACAATTGAAGAACAGCTCTGATGTTTGTAGATCTACCTTTAGATAATACGTTCAGTAACGTCTTCAGTTTTTACTGAAATGAACATTCAAAGCTGAAGTCAACCAGGGCTCTGCTTTGGGCATATTAAATGAGATATATGTGTGCATAATGCTCTAGGTACTTTGAGAAACAAAGTCCTAAACATATAAATTCAGGGGTCTGACACACCAGACTGACTCTAAATAATTTTGACCACCACTACTCTGAACTTAGATTCCTGACTGTACGCAGGAGATCAAAGTTCCAGCTACAGGATGCTGTGAAGACAAGTTCTGAAACATGTGAACAGTTTCTAGACGTCATGCCAAGGCTCTGTGCAAATACCAATGAGGAAATGAGACATTTTGAATTCTGTAGGATGTGGATAAGGTACATTAAACCAGGGCCAGGAACCATTCTCTGAATGAGACAGTTGCACAATTATACAATAAATAGGAATAGTTGGCTTTTTGGAGTTAAGGTGGAAAACTCTATAAATGGTATGTTACAAAACTGAGGTTTGATGAATGCAGGCACTTTAACAAATTTCTCAGTACTTCACATGTAAGCCTTAGCAGATTTTAGACACAGTTGATATCTAAATAGCCAAAACAGCATTGCCATGAATTACAAGAATTTCTGTGCAGAAGGATGAACATCTGCTTCTCTGCATGAAATTACAGATCAATATCAATGCTATTACAGAGGGAAGGAAACAATGCAACTCATCTCACATGGCCAAAGTATGGAGGATTTGGAGATAATATCACTTACCTAAAAATTTTTAGAGCATTTAGCATGAAAGAATTAAGATAATCAAAGAATAGATAAGATGCTAAAGGTCCTTTCTGAAAGGATGGACAATACCAAGAAAGCTGTTCTCATGAGTGCACCCTCCACAGATCAGAGAAGAAAACAGCTAAATTTATCTTAACTGGGGAGAACAATTCCAGGGTTGATAAGGTGTTGTTCCCAAGAGGATAATCTACAGCTGCACCTTTTCTTAAGAGAAGTTGGCTTCAGTACCTTCTGGGACAGATTCTGGGTGAGACATCCCTTCTCCACACCTACAGAATAGTTCCTGGTTCTTTTGTCAAACCCTGGCGGACAACATAAGAGGCACAGCAGTGGCTTGGCTCTCTTCAAGCAAGCAGCAGATGTCTTTATGCATGAACAGTGTGTGGGAGACACTCTCCAGCAAGTCACAGTGCTACAGGGTCTGGCTTCATGAAATTACAGATTGGATCCAGAGATTAGAAACAACACATGCCACTCAATTAGCAATGCACTGGCTGCCAGATCAGCTCTAGGGCCATTTTCCATGATCGTGGGTCTTATCTTCAGAACCCAGCCTCCTCCCACACTTCAGTGTCACCATCATGTTCCTTGGTAATATTCAACCATCACTGCAAATGCCTCTAACTGGGAACTGTTGAGAGTGGGCTCATCTAGTACCTACTCACTGGAATTTGCCACACAGAGCATAAGCCAGGATTGACACTGCACACTCTCAGCTAACATCCAATTAAAAGCTGAGCTATCCAACATTTTCTGCCATGTGTCCCTTGAAAAAGCCACCACTGAGTCACCCATTTCTTCAGAAACAAAGAAGCAAGAAGATGATTTTACCTTCCACATTTAGGAAATTCTGGGGTGTCAGATAGTTAGAAGGTGCACAATAATTGCAAGGGCATCTAGTAGTGCATAAGGAACTAGTAATGACTCTTGAGTTTCAGCACTGTAATTTCTGCAAGTGTCATGTCTCAAGTTAAGGCTTCCTGGCAAAATTTCACTAAATAAAGACACAATTGGGAGAGCTGGACTGTAGGGGGTTTTTTTGTTTTGTTTTTTATTAGTAATTACATTCTCTTGAGCAGTGGAAGAACTCAGAGAAGAGTGTTAAAAGGTTTCTCCAGCACACCACAGGCTGGGGAGGCAGTTTAAGACATGACATCAAAACCCCTATGCTTTACATCCCACTGCAGTCACAATAACTGGCCTTCCTCTGACATGAACCCCATCAGACACAGCTGTTGTTCACATTATCTCTTAACCTCCAGATTTTCCCTTTTCATGGTAATTTCGTGCTACCAAGTTTTGTTTGATGATCTCCATACCTTACCTGTTAGTGTTCTCCAGGACTTCAACCTTCTTACGCAGCTCACTGTTCTCATTTGAGCAGGTCTCAACTCTGGAGACAGCACGATGAAAGAGAAATATAAAAACATCAGTTATTTATTCAAGTGATGGTAAAAACAGCTAAACTTGCTTTCACCGAGAACTCTATGACCTTGCCTACATTTAAAGAAACATTACTCCAATGAACTGCAGTCATAGTATTTAATCATATGTCATAGTGTGAAACACATAGCAAAAGTTGCATTAACTGTCTGGCAAATGCCATGCTTCTGAAATCAGCCTCAAATTTCAAGTTTATGAGGGCTAATAAGCCACAAGATTAAAGACAGTGCTTAAGACTGCCCCAATATACTATCCATTTCCAAACCATCCCTGGAAATCCCCAGACTGAAGGAGATTGTCATGTAACGTGTAACAGGTCCAAGTAAAATATGTGACTCCTAAGAAGAGAAACAGGATCATCCTGAATAACTTCAAGAAGAAAACAGGGAAAAGGAAATAGCCTTGGTATCTGGAATGCATGAGGTGGAATTTCAGAAAAGTAACTCTGAGGAAGTGAGACAGATCTATAAAGAGACAAGAAAAAAATGGAAATTACATCAAAGATATAACCGAAGATGGTACAAGGGTTTTAACAGGACCATCTGGTGAATTGCATAAGAGTAATACTAGAATATTCATCTCCTGGAAGAAAGATTAATTTGGGATATAAATCACGAGCTGGAGGTTTGGCTCTGGCTCGGTAAGGGAAGTTGATGGGTCACATGTTATTTTCCTGAATCCTGCTTATTTTCCCAGGCAGTCCTGACTCACCCGCTTCCTATTTCTGTTTTCATCTGCACTAGAAAACAGAATATACTCACTCTGGATCCATCTTTCCCTGAACACTGTCTGTCCACTAGGCCAACACAGTTGCCTGAGGCGAACGCCAATACAGCTGGGTCTTGCCTAATTTAAGGTGTGAAGTGTTTGTGGGCACGTTAGCGACCTGCTGCAGGCAGGCAGAGTCCTGACCCCGACAAGCAGCTGCCAGGAGCAGGGCCTTTTCTCAGTCACTGCCACGAGATGGCATCTGGCACTCTGTGCATGGAACTGTCCCAGCAGACACAGCTGGATCCCTTCCCAGTGCCACAAATCGTGCTATTGCCTGCTTGAAATAGGAAGGAGGCTGGCTTACTTTTTTTCCAGACTGTCCATGTATTCTTTCTTTTTTCTTCTGCTTTCCTGGGCAGAGATCTAAGAAAAAAGGAGGAAAAACACCAAATATTTGCATAGCAAACAAAAGCATCAGAGACAAATTAATGAACTGCTAAAAAGTCCCAATGTTATTAGAGTCAAGCCTCCGTCTTGTTCTCATTTCTATTTCTGGCAAGCAAAGCACTGACTTAATCTATTTCCACATTCTGAGGCAAGGCTCCTCCTTTCAATCACACAAAAAATGATCATCCCCTGCTAACCTTAAAAAGTAAATCAGATTCATCTGGAGAGAATATCTTAGGACAAATACCAAAAGATGATCCCAGGATGATGCATCTGGGAGAGAAAAAGCCCACGGATGTATTAGAAAGCAGCTCTGCAGACAAGGACATGGTGTCCCAATGAACAAGTCAAACATCTGTCAGCAGCCTGCCCCTGCTGGAAAAGCAGCCAACCAAACGTGGGTCTGCATCAATGACGTTGTAGTTAGCAGGTCCAGAGGAGTGGTTCAGTGGTTCTTCCCCCTCTGTTCAGTGGCTGCAAAACCACAGCTGAGTACAGCAATGCAGTCCATGGCTCAGAAATAAATCCTCTGGATGTATAGAAGCAGGCCCAGAGGCAGATCTCTGCTATAATAAGCATGCCAGAGAACATGACATTTCAGGAAAGACAGAAAAGGCTGGGCTTTTTCAGACTGAAGAAGAGAAGGCCAAGGAGGGAATCCTACTGCTGTCTTCAACTATCTCTTGCAGCAAAGATGATGTCAGAGCTCTCAGAGGCACACAGCAAAATTGCAAGAGGCATCATATATAAGCTGCAGCAAAGGAAATTCCAATCACACATTAGGGACTCTATTTATTTGTTTTTACGAGAGTGGCTTAACACGGAAACATGTGCCCAGAGACACAGGGGACACATCACCCTCTGGGGCAGTAAAACATGACTGGACAAGACCCTGAACATCCTTAAGCTAACCCTGCTTTCTAAGCCAGGGCTTTGACTAAAGGACCTCCAGATTTCCCCTACATATAAAAGATTCTGATTCTATGTAAGCGGTACATGAAATGCACAAGATCATTTCAGAAAATTTTGAAAAAACACATTATAAGAGCAAATTCCAATTTAGTGTGTTCAAATTTACACCTCTATCTGCAAAATCAGTAGCAGAATATAGTAACCATGAAAGATGTGCTAAAATCATCTAAAACAAGTAAGCTAGTCAGGTCTAAAAAAAATTGCATTATTCCCTATCACAATCTTCCCCATGTCAGAAGGAAAAAAAAAAAAAAAAACTTGTAGGATATTTGACATCTTTGGTACCAACTTTACAAGTCACTGAATTCAGTGATCAAAAGCCTAGTGCACTGAAATACACATCATATTTTAAAACAGGAAAGAGAAAAGAACACCTTCCTCCCCATGCAAAGAACACAGAGCTCTTTGCCTCCCATAAAGGTAGGATTGTACTGATTTTTAAATGGAGCCAAGCCACAGCAACTTGATACCCTGCCTGCCAAATACTCTATTGTTAATGGGGTCAGGTAAATACCTACTCTGAGGCACACTCACACTGACAGACAATTTGATGGATGTGTTTAGTAACAAAGAAAACCATTTTGTTAAAAGACAACTTAGAGCATTCAGAAGTACCACAGACCATTACTGCAGAATTCTGCAGTATTTTTTAAAACTAAGGACAAGTAGGAACCACTCAGCAAAGCTGACTAACATTTACCTTGTTTTTTATTTTCCTGCGGATTTTCTTTAGAACTTTCTCCTCTGCTTTTGTCAGGGGCAGTTTGGTAGGGATTGGGTAGCCCTCTGCTATCAGCGTCCTCTTCTCCTCCTCTGTCAGGATGAGCGGGCCTGTCCCCTGTAATTTCTTCAAAGGTCATAGAAATGAAATAAAACAGTAAGTGCACAGAGTCCTAGAAGAAAAGGTTGTCAGGGAGGAGAGGCAGCAGGTCTCCCACTTCAGTGAGGACTAGGCCTGCCAGAACAGCCTCCTGCAACTGGGAATGTGTGGAAGACCTTTCAGGTAACTTCCATTCAGAGTTTGAACAGGATTTGGGACAGGATTCCCTCAAAGCAGCTGTTCTTGGCCCAGCTCTGTACACATTGAGGCCAACAGTAAAACCACCCTTGGCTCAAACAGAGAAAGACACATGTGAGAAACACTACTGAAAATCCCTCCCTAAAGATCAGCACTTGCTAATGACATGACAAGAGGATAGATGAAGATCTACCAGAGACAGGTCAACCCAGCAGGGCTGGGCCCTAAGGCAAAACACAGCCCGTGATGGGATAAACCTAACACCACCAGTGAACCCTGTCCCAATGTAGAGGAGAGGCACACTCTGTTCCCTGTGGGAACAGAACTGACCAGTGAGCAAGAATTACTGGATCTGCAGTTTGTGACCAGAGATGAATTCATCGAAACAACAACAGAAGGTTAGCAAATCTCTGTCAAAACCAGTAACTAGGAAAGTTTAAAAACAAAAAAACAAAAAAAGCAAAAAAGAAACCCAACAACACCCAGAGATAAATGGTGCAGAAAGCGAGCTCAACTTACATGTGGTGCAGTCAGGAGAGGGGAGTTGGAGAGCACTGAGGCTGTGCGCGACGCAACCTTAGGCGTGGCCTGGAGCTGGACTGGGCTGGGAGGAGGGAGCGACCGAGCTGGGCTCTGCCCTCCTTCAGAGTCACTGCCGTGGCTGCTCGGAGGGGTGGGAGGCAAATGCAGGGGATCCACTGCTGAATGGCAAGAGACAGAAAGCAACACAAGGGGTTAAGGTGTCAATTTAAATTGCCACTACAGACGCCACCACCACGAAGTTTCCAAGACTCGGAGTCTCTGCTAAAAAATGGATCAAGCAAAAGTGGCAACTTGGAAGAGGTTCGGAGCATGCAGGTCTCCAAAGAAGGAATGAAATGCAGCAGCTATCTTTAGGTTTGACAGACAAAACAGGGCTCTGTGCATATGTTCCAGTCACTTCTACCTACACTTCAGCTCCTTCTTCAAATGCTTTGAGGTTCATGTATAATGTAAAGTACAAGCTCCCTGCTCCTGAGAAACCACATGAACAGAGGGGCTCTGAGCCAGCATACTTTCTCTCCAAAAACAATAGTATTTTCTAACTTTGCCATGGATTAAACAATTTGCCAGTATTTGCAGGGGAAGGGATCACATCCAAGGAGTTACATGATCAGGAAGAAGAGAAAGGCCTCCTAAGGACATGATTTGGCACAGCTGAGAAGTGCATGACAACCGAGTGACAGCAAAGGCTTCAATGCACTGGTGGAGCAGGAGCAGCAGAGGCAGCCACCACAGGAACCTCTCTCACACTGTCTATCCAGGGCCATGAGATAACCTCAACTGCAGCCAAAAGAACCTGCTCCAGAATTGTCAAAGTGCTGCTTAGGACTAAATGGGCCTGGACCAAGAGAAACGGGGCATGTCTTATCTACTCTTGTTAAATAGACAATTCAGCAGATGCTCAAAACAGCCATAACTAAGTCACTTTTTATCTGACCCAAATTTACAGCAATTGAATTTTGAAGTGTGAAGATAGAGGGCTAATTTGCCACCTTCCACTTCTGTTATGCTTTGCAAATTTGAATTGAAAAGATCGAATGGGTGGTGAGGGAGGATGGAAGAAAAATAGTAATAAAAAAAATCTATAATACTCTTTTTGTCTCACATGTTAGTTCTTGCAGTTGCCAGAAGAAGAAACATTTGAAAAACAGAAAGGCCCTTAATCCCATAAAGTGAGCGAACAAATCTACACCTGGCTTGAGATACAGCCTCCCTTTAACCACCTGCTACAACATTTGCTTCTCTTCCTAGAGCAGTACGACTTACCCACAGAAATTAATTCACTAACAGAATATCAAGTGTTTCTAACTGCAGTTATCAAAATGCAGTTATCTGCTCAGATTTCACACCAAATATTTGGCTCTTTCAAAGTTTTCTTGGCTTTAATTGTGTTTAGCTTTCAGGGTAGGGATCTTTGCTCCTCCTTCCATATTTGAGTGTAGTACAAAGAGATAATGATTGCTCTTAAAACTAACATGCTACAAACAGATTCACCTAACTTTTATTTTCATATAAACTCACATCCTGCTTTTGCATCAGAGGTTAACAATAAAGTTTCTTATATCTTAACTCTCCTCAAATTGATTTCTTTTCTATCCTAAATAATCCTGTACATGAATAATTCAAGCTCACTTCAGTACAATTGTTAATACCCTACAGAGAAAAAAGGATAATTTTCTTTGTGATGAAAAATGGAGGGGAGGGGAAAGAAAAAGAAAAAAAAAAAACTCACATAAATGCTCATAGAGACTCTGGCTCTTCAATAGCCTGAGCTGAATCCCTATAAAATAGCTTCAGCCTAAAAACTAACATGGTGAATGAGAAATCCAAATATTTTATCAGGGTAAAGCACATTTATTGTTCTTTCTGGACATCTACCCCTGTATTTTCATTCGGTATTTAAACAGACCTTCCTTAGAAGAGAGGTTCAGGAACTGATCCACTTCATGGGGCTCCAATTTAATCTCTGGAAGAACTTTCTGGGCCAGTGGTTTCATCTAGAAAAGAGAAATTAACAGCATGAAAACGTGGAGTACACATCTTAAAAATCTTAATAGAAGGACACAAGGATTACTTCTCCATAAATGGAGAAGTTTCCTCTCTTCCTGCTCTGCCACAGACAAAGCTTTAACTGCTTCACACAGTTTGCTAAAGCAGGTTACAGAGAATACTGCCCTGACTAGTCCCACTATGGCTTTTCTTACTACTATATTTAGCTAAAATAAAAGATTACGCCTCAGAGATGACATTTCAGACTGAAAGCTAACGTGTAACCCACTCAAATTACTTCTCTTAGCAACAGAGCTGCTGCTAGGATTTGCTGGACTGCACAGTCTGTTTGAGCAAGGACAGAAGCACCCCTGGGAGTCAGGGAGAGCCTCTTAAGGGCCATTGTCATCTGGGAGCAAGAGCAAGGTGCCAGTCACTGAGCACCTTGGGGTTTTGGGGCCCAAGTTCCTTTCACAGTGCTGAGGAGGAGGAAAAGAGACAGTCACTGCTGACTGGAGTTTGGAAGACACCTGGCTGGCCCCACTGCCAGGGCGGGGCACCAGGCTGCCAAGCTGTTGCCCAGAGCCTGTCTGTGTGCTGCAGTCCCAGGCCTGAGGAAGCCACTCTGGCACACCAGCAGGTTAACTGCAGCCAAAATCTCTCTCAATAACCTGTGGAACTGATCCATGCAATAGCAATGAGCCACCAGCAAGTCCCAACACTCTGCAAATCACGGCACCCCAAGCTACAGCAGGACCATGTCCTGGGAACAGCACATTCAAGCTAGGAGAAAATTATGGGAAACTTGTGCTTTTTTCAGTTTCTCATAAAATAATTTCTGTTGCACATATTTCTCATCCACATCCAAGTGGAAACATTTATTTTCAGCATATATCAATTCTCTCCAGCCTGGACTGACATTGCATCCTGGGGGCAGTCAACAGCCATGCTTCTTCCCCCACTGGCTGGGGACCCTGGTGAGCCACCAGCTGCTGCAGTTCTTTCTCCTTAGCCCAACCACAGCCAAACTAAGCTCTTTGGAATGCCCACTGGCTGCTCCAGCTGTGGTCAGAAAAGCATCACAAAGCTCTTTGTGAGGCTGGTTGGTCTGGAAGCAGCAGCAGCTTGAAATGTCAAAGCTTCACGTATCTGGCAGAAGTAACTTTGCAGGCAAATAGGGAAACTCTCCAATCAGCCCAAACAAGGAGTCTTGTTCTGCTTAGGAGAAGGCACAGCAGCATTAAAGCAAGTTCTTATGAAAGACACTTAGCTTGTCATAGGCTAATGGATTAGTCAGTTCCACTGGTTCATTAGAAACTATTCAAATATTTCTACAAACCCAAGAGCCCCAGGTTTTGGGGCTAGCATAGAAGACAAAGTTGTATGTCCAACCATTAAGAGCTAAAGGTGCAGACAAGCGTTTTGAAAGACAAGCTCTTACAGCAATAGTGGGACACTAGCAAACATTAAAAATGCAGCCTTAGGAGAACCTGCAGCTAGTTGTGCACAGAGAACAGAGAGTCTGCAGTACCAGAGCATCTGTCTGTAGTTCAGGCTGTTCCCCCTCCAGCGACGTGGCTGTGACGGTGAGACTGACTGAGGGAGCCAGGCCTGATGTCTCACACAGCCCTGGCTCAGTCTTTATTGCAGCTGGAGTAAACTCTGTAGCCAGACACCATTCCTCATTTTCCAGGTCACCTGCCAGGGAAGGAAATTGGACACCACATGTTTAGATCAGAAACAGAAAGACTACAAATGAAAATAATGTCATTCCTCCTCCAGAGAAGGGAAACAAACACAGAAGACATTTTAGTCTATCAACAAAACTCTGCCCTTACTATTCAGCCCTCAGTCAATGCAGATAATCATGCCATTTCAGGGCTGTAACCTAATCCTAGCCCCAGGATACACAGAGGAGCAGCGAGGAAAGACACAGCACTAATCACTGTGCATTGCTGAAAGCTGCTAATGTGTAGCAGAACAAGACTAAACAAGCCACTGGGTAAAGCAGCCAGGGAGCCGTGTCCTAAACAGGCTAATGCCTGCTGCCTCAGTTTTATTCCTCCTTCTAGAGATAGCCTTTAGCCAGACTTCTGCTTCTTCTATTGCCTGCAGTCAGCAAATAGCTCAACTGGTGGAATTATACTTTTAAAAACAAAGTATTTGTCACACTCTAACTTCTTATTTTTTTCCCCAAGGATTCATTTAGTACGCACAAAAGGATATGCACAGGATATAGGCTTTGATGATTTCACAGGAGCACAGTGCTATGGTGATCATGTTAATTCCCTCCACAGAGCCTCTGGGAGGTTACAGCACAGAATGTGTATTATACCTGGGAGCAATGAAAGGTGCATCATGTGTCGGCAGAATGATTCCCTAACTCCACTTATTGAAAGCTCACTAGCCAAGAGAAAGCCATGCAACTTTTTTCTAGACAAAGCTGAAGGGTTTGCCCAGCATTGCCAGGAAGTGGAAGAAGGTCAGCATGGTAAGTTTAGCTCCCCGTTTCCATCCCATTTCCACTGACTGTTTGACTTGCTGGAAAAAGACTTATTTGCCTAGGTCTGAAGTATAATTTTGTACCAAACACTTGGAAAGACTCAACCTTTGAAACAATTCCACAAGGCTACTAACAACCTCTTTTAAAAATATAAAATAATCAAATGCCTTTTTGGCAATTGCAATTCTGCCTTAGAAGACCTCCTATTCCATCTGAAAGACTTCAGTCTTTCCTCTTGCAGGAGAATATCCTATACCAGGTGCAATACATCTCTCTGTCATGACTGAGCAGTAGTTGTGAGAGGCATATCCATTAAACAGAGCAGCTGGAATCTGAAAGCAAACATCCATAAAAGAAAAAAGAGTGCTGATCTTTCTTTCAAAGCTTTCTACTGCCTTCAAACAGATTCTTTACTGCATATACGAATTTAAAACAGAGAGAGTAATACGTACACTGTAGGGCTGGTAAAAGCAACAGAGCTTTGAATTAACTGCACACTGCACAAACATCCTGGGAGGCAGCCTTGGGGCTGTGGCCGTGCCACCAGCATTCTGCAGGGCTGCACAATACCCCTCATTCACAGCTGAGTGTGTCAAGCTGGTGAGATGTCAACAGAGCTCAGCTGCAAACAGGTAACAAAAACAAGAGTGAGCTTACAGCCTGCGTGCTGCTGTGTGCCCTTGCTATTAGGACCACACACACACAGAGCACACAGGCACTGGGGCAGAAGCTGGGTGCCTGGAAGAAGGGAGAAGAATGTACATCTCCAGTGCTAGTAATTACTTTGTGGTGGGACCTAACCTCCACCACTGGCAGGGAAGGAGGTAATTTTGAGTAAAGACACACCAAGGAATTAAAAATGAAAAATATGTGTCCTGTAATCAAAAGCTCAAGAACAGTAAGGCCAGCAGCTCTGCCAGATTTAACTGCAGAGCAAGGGCTAAACACCATATTTAAGCTTCTGGAGAGCTTACTCCCAAAGCTTCCTGGGAAATGCAAAAATGAAAAAAATAGAAGTTTTTATGGAAAAAAAATAGGTAGGCTTGTCTAAATATTAACTCAGGAGAGAGGACATTGCTCTTTTTCAACCCTCCCTGAGCCTCTCACAAAAGTGCAGCTCCCTCCCAGCTTGCTGTGTATGCACCATTCCAGTAAAACCTTTAAAGTGGTATCTGCCTGGAAATCCAGAATCCCTTGGCAAATGCAACTTTCAAATGCCTGTTTGGTTAACTTGTGTCAAAACTGGCCCCACATCACCCTGTGCAGAGCCTCCATCCTCCATTTGCTGCCTCTGGCACCTCTGAAACCTCCAGCTACCCCTGGGGCAGCACTATTGTGAAGGCTATGGATAAATGAGAGCTATTAGTGAAGCCAGTAATTAGCCCTTGATTCTCTCAAATTTGTATCATCATGAAACTAGAAGGGAAATCCAGCCATGGGTGACCAGCAAAACAGGGCATCTCCTCTAAGGCTGCACTTTATGATGTTTATCACCTCTAATCCCCAGACACATCACAAACATTCAGCTGCTCTAAGCCAGCAAGATATGCTGGCCTTTGGCTGGTCATTTCACTCCTCTGGAATCCATCATTTTACTCCTCTGGAAGCCGACTTTGCTGATTAACCTGACATCCCTGCCATCACCACTTAGATCTGCATAAACTGCTCAGAGTTATTCTAGGCTTTAAGCCAGTCTAACCAGTCTGTAGGGTTACAGATGGTTTCCAGTGACAGCAACACGCTGTGTTTAGCACCGAGATAATTCTGAAGAACTGCATTTGGCACTTTTTTGACACTGCCTCTTACAATGCATGGTGACAGCTGTCATTCCAGATGAACAATCCTGTGAAAGGAAGGGATGGAGGACTGGTCAAATCTTACCTTGATATTCTCCTCCCCGCCCCCTGCTTTTTCCAAGTCGCTGTTACACATTCCCTACCAGGATCAGGGAGTGTTGTGCTACAAGTTACTTTCTTTTGACACATTCTAGATTCTGAAGTCACCAACAATCCCTCCTCTCCTCCAAGGGAGCTGCAAGGACATTTCCCAGTCTCCTTTCTCCTCTTCCTGAGCACAGCAGGTTGACATTTTCTGAAAATCATTCTTAGTTTACTCTTATAATATCTCCTTAGCATCTTAGTGAACTCTGCCAAGCACTGTACTAAGTGGCAGCAAAGTGGTAGCCCTTTTCCCAAAGCCCTTAAGAATGTAACACAAAATCAGAAAAACTTAGGCAAAGAGGAAAAACACAGAGAGGTATGTCACACCCTCCAAGACAAGAGTATTTCTGATAGAGGGTTACAGAGAACCACAGGAAAGGTTTCACAGAATAATGAGAACAAGCAAGAAGGTGCATGTGACATATTGAAAAGGACAACAAGGGCTGGCACAAGAGACCCACTGGAGGGAAAAGGAGGTAGGTGTCTTCTTCAAATCAAACAAGATGTGCTGTGGTAAGAGTAAATGACTGGTGTCAAGAAGTTAGAGGTGTTCATATTTATATTTGACATGGTCCAGGAGGTATACATGAACTTCTGAGCCAGAGTCCAAAACAAGATGCTGAGAATGTAATCTTCATGGTACGAATTCTAGACAAATATGAATAGGGCAACACTTCATCCCCAAAGGTGAAACAAAATATGCTGTAAGTCATTCAGATATAGAGAGGAGAAAGCCTTAACATGAAATTTAGTTCTCCAAATGGCTAAGAAAATACACATCGTAAGTATTCTCACTTTGGCTTGCTTTAAAAATCTCTTCTTGAGCTTCAAAACAGCTCACTGTTGAACAAGTGATCCTGGGTGTCAGTTCCCTCCCCAGCTGAAATTTTCTACAAACCTCAGAACTCCATCATGCAATGTTTAGATGAGTAGCACTCCCCTTTACCTACACTTTCATAAGCCCACGAATGCTATGCATTTTGGCACATGGAACATGTAATTTAGGCAGTCCACACCGTATTTAGCAAAATCCCAGCCAACACTTCTACGTGCAATGCACTAGTGCTGCTAAATTGCACATGTGAACTGAACATTCAGGTTGCAAAGCACCCAGGTATTAAGAAATACCTATGAAGGTTTAACTCAGTGTCCTTTTGCACACCATATACACCTAAAAATAGGAATGTTTTAATAAGGTGACCAACAATTTCTCTACAGAACCCATGCTTTATCCAAGAAGCAGAATGCATGGTGCTTCATTAATTGAGAAGATATTCCATGTTTTGTTCTTTGCACTGTCTCATGCACAGCCTCACCTCTCCTTTACCAGATACAATTCAAATTTTGTTTCCACAGGGCTATTTAATTCCCTCCTAGGGAAACGCTCCACAACCCAAACTCATTTTCATAGTACAGCTGAAAGTTCAAGTGAGACATGGAGAGACGTAGGCCTAAGAGTAACCAGTAATTTAAAATGGCCAGCTGGAGACAACTGGAATTGAATTTTTCAGAAGGTTTAGGCTTGTTATTGCACTTGATCAAAACCCAGTATGAGCTTTCAGGTTGAGCTGTGAGCATCTACCACAGCTACAAGTTAAACATCAGAGCTTCAACTGTGGTTATAAAAAACATTTTTAATCTATCTGTATTTATACAGAGATATTGAAAAAAATCTACGTAGTGTATTAGTAAGACCAGGTGCAGTTTTCTAGGCTACTCATATCTCTCAGAAAAACTGGAACATTTTGCTTCTTTTCTTGTTCCATGAACGTGTTACGGAAAGGCAGGGTAGGAAAAGTGGAAAACAAGGTTTACCTCAAATGTTCAGTTTTTCTAATATCAGAGTTCCTAGAAAGTTTTGCTTTCCTTTTTTTTTTTCATTTCTATCCAACTAATCTTCAATTAACCAACTAACTTCCTTTCCTATGAAAAAGTAGATTTTTTCCAACAGTGACGAAATTTCACCCTTTCTGATAGAGGTACAGAAAAACAGAACTTACAAAAATAACTAAAATGGTGTCCCTTGCTCCCCACATTCTTTTCAGCACTCTTCATTAGAGTTTACAGAGACACTTATTGCTGGACAATTAAGCTGCATGTGCATTTACTGTGCATTTTTAAATAAATGAGAGATGCACTCTGCATCTCACCCTCTCTCCTTTCAAGTACAGAGAATGCAAGTATCCAGAAAAACAACATGGGTTTCACCTTTTTTTCCCTGCAGTAAAAAGTAAGATAGCACCACTATGTAAACAACCCACATGGAGGATGTACCACTGAACCCAACCTTTAAGGGGAATAAAAGCCCATACCACCATTACAGATCTCCATCACAGAAAACAGATGCAGGCATGGAATGTCATGCCACACCAGTGTGCAAATGAGACCTCCAGAATCACCAAGGGATATATCTTCATCTAAATCACCAGAACAAAGAGGCAGCTTTTGCCTCCTCTTTAAAGTTCACTGTTCAGGCGATGGATAAAGTAACTTAGAGGAAAACAAAACTGAACATTTAAGGAAATGACAAGCTATCAGGCAACGTGCTCTGCACAGGTATCAGAAAAGCCATCTCTGAACAGGGTAATGCAGGAAGTTCCCTAATGAGTCAAAGTGTTCTCTAGCCAAGTGTATTTAAATCACCTCCCTCTTCAGCTGTGTAACAGATTCGAACAATAGGGCTTCAATTAATTCCTTCTGGTGCGTGACAGGCCCTACACTGTCAGCATTCACCACAGGGCTGGATGCACAGCCCACCTGGCTCTGCACTGCCGTTCATGGACGGCCATCTGCAGCCTCAGGCTCAACCCACCACATGTTCCTGACACACTTTGATGCAGATGGTGCTTCCACTGCACCGAGGGTCCCTGTGCAAAGCTGCCCTTCGGACAAGTGTTCAGTCCTCACCTGACTCCTCTCTCTGAGGGGAGCGCCTCTATACACGGAGCAGTAGGGTCTAGGGGAGCAGTAGGGTCTAGGGGAGCAGTAGGGTCTAGGGGAGCAGTAGGGTCTAGGGGAGCAGTAGGGTCTAGGGGAGCAGTAGGGTCTAGGGGTGCTCACAAGCTCTCCACCACAGCAGAACAGCTGCCAACTGGGAGCCAGCGAACTGCAAAGGGAAAGCACCTCTTGGAAAAGGTTCACAAGTTGTTTATGGGCAAAATGACTGCTTGATCTGTCAGAGAAGCACCTCTGCACCATGAGCCCAAAAGGGCTGCTGATGCACACATCTTGGGCATGCTGCTGAACATGCTACTTGCAGGGAAGGAAGTTCATGTCCCACCTTTGCAGTCTGAGCCTTTCCAGCCTCCCAAAGGCAAATAGGACCTTTCTGGAGAAAAAACTGCTTCCTTATGAACTATCCCCTGGTTCGGATGGTTCCCAGTGCCCAGCTCTGGGCTCACATAACACTCCCTGTTAGACACAAGCCCTGTTTATTATGCCTGAAATGCTGAACTCCAACGCCTCTACCTCTCCCCCTCTCTCCTTCGGGAGGTGAGAGCCCACATTCATCAACAAACAGTTCCTCTTACAGATTTTCCAGATGGCATTTCCCCCTCCCGGCACACACACACTCCCACCGCCAGTAGTGAAACCAAAGCCCTCAGAACTGCTGCGACAAAAGAGACACTGTTTGACTACCAAACATTGGGGTCCTTTTTAAAGTGCCAGGAGGGGAAAATTAAATCAAGGGGCAAAGATGAGCAGCAGTGATACACAGTAATTACAATGCATAGCAGAAATAGCTTTTTTCATAACACATGATCATCGTTCATACCGGCCTCCCCTCTCTGAGCAGCATGGAGTCCATGTAAAACCCAAATATCATTTTCACCACTATCAAAGTTACTAAGATAGAAACAAAGACACATCAGTTTTATATACCTGGGAGTCAGGCACAGACTGAGGTGGTAGCTGGATTTACAGCCCTAAAGTTGGATACCATTTAATGTCCTATATAACATTATGATTTTTTTTCTTATAGGTATGAGGAAGTTATCCACAGAAGCACTATGGTCAAATAAAACAGTTCTGTCTCTCTCAGGTCTCAATTTTTCTCCCCACACCTCACACATATGCTGTGAAGGCAGATCTATTATGGCTTCAACACATATGAAATGGACTTGATGCTCACAGTACATAACTAAGTGAGCACAAGCTGTCAGTGCAATGCTAGAGAAAAAATGAGATCACTGGTTTCACAAACAGCAGGACTGGAAGTGGGAGGAGTATTCCCATAATATGCATCATCAGGGAAACTATTCCTGGGAAATCAGTTCCTGTAGTCACTTGACAAAGAGTTTGAAAAAGAAACTGCAAAGGTCCCTGCACTGAACAAGGCACAGCAATAGCTGAATGTCCAGAAGATTCCACTTAGGGGGAAACATCAAGGAAGTGCAGTTCATTTAGACTCTATCCAAGCAGCAATCAAGAGGGAACTTAATCACAGCCTACAAACACTTAAGAAAAGAGGTTTCAGAGAGCAGATGGCTCTTTAAAAGAAACAAAGGCTATAATGAGATCTCATCTATGTGTAACTGGAAGCTAAAGAAGGCCAGACTGCAAATAAGGCTGACAATTATTACAGTACCCATAGGTAAATGCCCACCTCTAAATCAAAACTAACATTTTTCAGACATGCTGCTGCTCAAGTAGGAGTTACAGGGTTGATGTAGAGTGAACTGCTGAGATTGTGGACCTTAGATATACAGAAGTTCAAAAATCTTCTCATGCTGTGGTATGAATTTAGTTGCTCTCATACAGAGCAATGCTTTCAGGCACATGGTGTGATTCCTGTGCAGGGCCAGGAACTGGACTTGATGATCCTCACGTGTCCCCTCCAACTCAGAGTGTTCTATGATTCTATGACTTTAATGCTGTAGATGGTGACAAGGATTGACTGCTACCTTTCCACATAAAAATCATTCAAATACAGGCCACTCCCACTAAATGGCTTTCTCCTCATTTCCTAAATAAACACACAGAAGAAAAAAAACGATGCAGAAAAAGAAGTTGCAGGAATATGCTCTAAAAATTATCAGTATGGCTTTGACAATAACCTTTGAAAGCACAAGTGAATTTCTTTGTTCATTTCTGTTTCCTCCAAAGTCAGGGTAGTGAAGATTCCCATTTTCATTATTCATTGCATTTGGAGAAAAATAGACAGAAGCAGGACGTTGTACTTCTCTCTATGTAAGTTTTATAAAAAAATAAAATTAGGATATGTAATATAGTCTATTATAAATAATAAAACTCTTATGACTCACATATACACATGTATATTGTATGTGTGCATACATCTGGATACAAATAAAACATATGAAGACCAACCTGAGCCTCAAGCCCAGAGACAAAGAGACAGTGCATGACACTGATCACTGTTTGTGAACTCCATACCTAAGCCATGGTTTTCCATAGCCCTGCCTGAGCTGAGGGCTGGATTTATTGTTGAAGGGCTGCTTGCACTGGAGAAGTGGGAGCCATGTTTTTAAGGTTTTGTTTGGTTCGTTTGGATTTCTTATTTGTTTATGTTTTTCAAACCATGTAGGGAAATGGACTTGAAGTTTAAAAGTTGAAAAAGAAAAGCCAGGTTTTAAAAGCACATTACAGAAAAACAACCTCAGCAGTAAAACCCCAGTAACAATACAGATTACAGTCTGGGGCCAGCTCCAGTTTTGGCACAGCTAGGAGTAAAACAGAAACAATCCATTCCAGCAGTCTGTCAAACCTGCAGCCAAGACAAGCCTCTTCAAATCCAAAAGTAACTTCAAAGCATTCCTGATCAGGACAGCACCAACAGGAGAGGCAGGTGGAGATTCAGATGAGTCTCTAAAGCAGAGCCCTCAGGAGACTGGGAAAGGAATGCACCCAGCCACCTGGGCACAATCTGAGGAGACACAGCAGCCACAGGACTGCTCAGCTGTCCACTGCCTCTGCCCTGCCAGGTCACAAAGTGAAAAATGCCAGAAAAATCAAACACACCCACCACGAAATACCCCCAGCACTTGAACTCATCTCAGAGGATGCAGAGCCCCACACAGATGGTGCAGGCTCTGCTTTCACTCTCCTGATACACACCAGCCCCTCAGTATTACCTGTACTCAGCTGTCACCTATGCACCTCACACGTCCAAAACAAGGCACAGCCATGATCCTAAGGTCTGTGCCCACAGCTAACAACATCAAGCACGGGAGGGCAGGGAAGGAGCCTGCACTCACACCCTGACTCTCAAGTCACAAGGAGAATGACCACAGTGCCTGCTGAAACTTGGGTCTTGCCTTGCTCCTGGCTCTCTGACCCACAGCCCTCCCTTTCTAAAAAGCTGCAGAGACTGGAAATCCGAAGACAAACCTGCACCGACCATAACAGAAAATTAAGGTTTCTTTCCCTATTTTTCTTACAGCTGTCAGAAATAAATCTGTGCCTGAAAAGGCTGCAATGAGATCTCCCTTACCCATCAGCCCTGTTCTCAGTCTGCCCTCCCAGCTTCTCCATGTCCTTTCAAGAGCATTTTCCACTCCACTGCTACCCACTGTCCTTCTCCACAGCCACTCTACAGTTGCTTCAAAAACCCCAGGGCTCAAAACTAGGAAGCAGAAACCTGGTGGGAGAGAGGTGGCAATGCAGCTGGTGTGGACAGCTTGTAAACAGGACACAGCCTCCTTTTTCATGCTGCAGCCTGAAGCCCTCCCCAGGCCATATGCCTGACTCACCAGTTCAGGCAAACAAAAGTGATCAGCCAGCTGCAAGCAGGCAGGTCAAGCATATAAATCTCTCTCCCTCTAGTATCTTTAAAGTTTATGCAAAACTGAATCTAAGAATAGATTCTGGTCATAGGGAGAAACCAAATAATGCATTAAATGCCAGATGCCTTGTACACATGTGCTTTAAAACTCACACCTTCAGAGAGCCCACACTAGCGACAGGCTGCAAGTACTCAAAAAAGATATTCTGAACAAAGGTGGGGAAATGGCCTCAATACAGTGAAGTCAGAGCAGTAAGTTGGAAAAGCCAATGTTTGGACCTTGACTTTATGGACACTTAAATGTGTTCTCATATTGAACTTGTCAGGACTTCTCGGAAAAGGTAAACCCAGGCTTATGAGTTTCCTAGGTTTTACAGTTCTAGCTCCTTTTAGAAAAACTTTATATAAAATTTACAGTTACAGGAATAGGCCAATCCAGCAGTTGCAGAAATTACAGTAATGGCCAGGCAGTGGCCAGCAAGAAACAGCTCACAGCAGAAATTACTCATTCCCCTGCAGGAAAATGGAGTCAGAGCAACCAGTCACTCCACCATAATGGCTGAGAGGAAACATTAAATAACATTTTCAATAAGGTGGTGGGAGACTTGGGGCAGGGAAAAATAAAAGATGGAAATAGACACTGAAAGGCTTAAACCTTGTCTTGAAGATTATGTGCTGAACAATGATCCTTTTTCTCAGCCTCCCTGCATGTTGAAGCTCAGAAACCTCAAAAGCCTCGCCATGGAAAAAGCATGAAAACACTACAAGAACTCACCAATCTGCCCACTGGAATGGGTATTTAGAGGATAATTTTTTTTTTTACATTCTATGTATGTCTCAGCTCCTGTCACTCCACAAAAACCCCTCCCAGCTCCCCAGCAGCAGAGGATCATGCTGGAGCATATGGACCTTCTCCATACTCTGTATTTTCTGGTCCCCAAAGGACACTGGTGCTCCCAGTATCTGTGCCCTTACTCCACCAAGGGGACTGGCCTCCACTGCAATTGTCAAAGGCACTGTGTACCTTCACTGTCTAATAACAGAGATGCTTTCAATCTCCAGTGCCATGCCCTGCAGTACGGCCATCCACAAAATCCTCTTTTCCTGTTCTCACAGATTCAAGGAATGAAAAATCATCAGGGTGATGGCTTTGAATATCTATCAGACAGCCAGGTTCATTCTAATACTGCAATTTCCTTAAGGATTTCTCGGAGCTTCACTGTTTTGAAGACAATAGGTGTGGAAAGGTCATGAGCATGATTCTGGGATTAAGATTAAATAAAATTCCAAACACCAACTCCTCCTCCTCCTCCCCCTCTCTTATGAAACACTCTGCAGAGTGAACATAAGATGAAATGTTTTCCATTCATTTCCTATTTTTAAACCCACTTGTTAATGTTTCTGGCTTTTTAAAACATCATTTGACTACAGCTCTATTACAGTGGTCTCAGCAGCATGAATTTCTTCTGGAATTTTCCCCAAAGGAAACTACCCTCACTTTTAGCCTAATTTGAAGCTTCTCTCTATTAACTTCCAGAGAAGCTTGGTTTCTGATGTTCCTTGTGCTTGTTTTCCCTTCCACAATTAATATCTCATGTATGCGTTAATTTAAAAATACTCACATAAAACAGCTAGGAAATATAGAAACAGAAGACTTTCGATAGATGATGTTTCCCAATCATTTCCAAAAATCCTGCCCCACTTGAAAAATACTTCTCACAGGTTTTATTAGTTGTCCCCTTGTAAAATCTCTAAAAGATTTCATCTTGTTCCAACAGAGCACTTTGGACTACAAAACTGTCAGCCTTTGAAGACCTGTCTGGTGGATCTTCACAAACAGCTTAGCTGGTCAGTGCTTAGCCACAAGGATTAATCTCTCTTCCTTTTATTGTAATGCAGCTTAACACTCCACTGCCTTGCACTGTAAAGCTAATGGTGAAGACAAACCATTTATTAGGAGTCAAAGTCTGGCATTGCAATTATTCCTTATAGTTAACAGATATTCATGGTCTTGCTCCTCCCCCAACCACTTCACACCAGAACAAGAAGGTTGGATCTCCTCCTCCCACCATTCATTCTTGCCTTTCCCCCTTTTCCCCTCCAGATGTTTATAACTGCTGAATTACAGATGACTGCTAAAAATGCTATGATGATGGGTTTTTATCATTTTCTATGCATCACCACTTTCCACAGCCACACTTCCACCAGGAGCATTTCACTACTGCATCATCACAACTGAACATGGGCTCAGTGTGTGGTACCTTCATTGAAGTTGTCATCAGTGGAGATGTGGGTCAAGGGAGACTGGGGTCGAGAGTCCCCGCAGAGGGAATAGCTGTGCTCAGCCTGGATGAGGGGCGCTGGGGATGCCGGAGACAGCTCCACTTCCATTGTTTCATTCTTCTCAGACAAGAAGGGATCATTCAGGAGCTGGCCTAGGACATCTGGTGAAAATTCATCCAGGAACTCTGTGAAGTGCTGTGGAGACAAAAAGGCAGGGGAAAGTTCATCTCCTTGCCTGTCTGCCATGCCAACCACAGGAGAGAATAGATCAGAGCAATTCTATACGTGCCCTGGTCATCCGTGCCAGTCAGTAGCAGGATCCACCAGCCCTGTCTGACAACCTCCTCCTCCAATCTTCAAGCTGAAGAGCTACAGCTAGAACAAAAGTCCTCTCAGAGACATACATTACAACAGAAGAGCCTGTCATTCAACTGCAACAAAAATGGAAAATGGAAGCATGGTACTCATGTCCTGAAGCAGTCTCCTCCCACCACACCAAAGGTACTCACTACAGTGAACCATTCCCAGAAATGGGAAAGCACATTTCCCTCAGACAGAGTGAAAGATCCAGCAGGATCTATCACCAGAACATATTGTGTGTGGAACAGAATATAGGGGGTTAATGTTCACTGAAGCATAGAAGAAAAATTAAACACATTCCAGCACAGACTCTGACACCACATATTGACTATTTAGCTGTGCAGAACATTCCATGTGCTCCAGGAAAACAGGTCCATGCACATCCGCAGCCAAGCAATTAACACGTTTGCTATAAAATGGGTTTCCTGATTGATTTATGTATATATTTTAGAAGTAGCGTTCCACCTAGAGCCCATATCCAGCTTCTAGGCCCCAGAGCTAAAGCTTCTGACAGCCAGTACTAATTACCACTTTGTCTATTGCACTGAATTCATTACACCAGCAGCACATGTTAGATCTGTATGTAGCAAAGTAATTTCATGTTTGTTTATTATTCAAAATGAGCATAATCCAAACTTTCCAATCTATTTCCTCCAAACTCCAATGCAGTTCCCATCAATAGCCAAAAACTTTGTCTCTTCATCTTCTTTCTAACGTCAGAAAACTACATCTTTGATGGATGAAAAATCTGCACTGCAATAAATCATTCCTGTTCATCTCATTCACACAAAGAATTCTATTTTTGTATAAAAATACTTGCACAGTGAATTGTAATGAGATTTTCTGAACAATGAGGCATTATCTACCATCTTATATAGGAATCTTTGTCGGCTGAGGCATGATGCTATAAAAGCCTAAGTTTGTTTGATTTGTTTAGTTTTTGCAAGCAGTATTGATTTTGGCTCTTGATCGTGCTCTCTCCTGCAGAAATAAACACTGAAATTCAAGATTCAGCTTCCTGTAGGCTAAATTAAGAATTAAACAGGTCAATATTGTATAAAACCACAAGGGAAGTGGTGTGCTCACACCCTCACGCACTCGCATTTCATAGCTCCAGCAGCACCTGTGGCCTTGAAGCCTCATGCTGAAAACCCTGAGCACAGCCAGCTCTCAGAGATCCCTGGATGTGCAAGCCACCTCCTCCAAAACCTAACAGTGCCTTTTTTCAAAATCAGTAAGTCTTGAGTCAATTCTAACCAACACTGAGGAAAAGAAAATATCGACTGAATACAAGGCAATAAACAGAGGTCCACAGCTGCTATGCTGGAATAACAAGCTAGCTCAAGAAAAGCCTTTACAAATGGCAAAACAGATTTGTAGCCTCATATTTACTTACTGTAAATGATAACACTAATAAACTCTTAGAGGACTCTGCAAGAGGGTCATGACAACCTCATAAAACCTCGTTTATTTTGTTATCCAAGGACTCACTAGCACTTCACAACCAGGTGCTTCCCAACAAGGATAAAACTATAAACTATTACTACCCCACTACGCAAGGAAGAGAGAAAAAGGATGCACTAAAGTAGTTAAGAATCCTGGTACATCAATAAAGATACTGAGTAAAACAGGGCAGGCAGGAAATAAGGCACAGAAAGACTTCCCAGGCATGAAAGAAGTCAAGGTTGAACATATAAAAAAGCAGTGTCTTTCTTAGTGACAATGTTTTTTCCTCCATTGCACACATTTTTTTTCATTTGTTGCAATGGCAAGAGTAAATTATGTTTGTTTACATATTTTCCTAAAGCTGGAGCATTTCATTCTGATTCTTGCATGCATTACTCTGACTGATGAGCAGCAGATGCTGGAATATTTATATCATGGGTTCCACATGCAGCTACTTTACCACCAGCATCATCCAATTTCAGGATGTCATTTTTGAAAATATCATAGCTACGTGTTGACTTAGTCTGACACTGTTTAGATGTTATAACTTAACAGACTCAGCTGAAAGAAACATGGCCACAGGCTACTCAGCTATTTTTGGCAAATTCACAAATAAAAATCTTTATTAGCTTTCTGTCTATCACTGTTTTGATATGGAATAAAACTTACCAAATGTTATTTTACTCTTCCATTTGACTGAAGTTAGGTCCATCAGATTTTATTTACTTTTTCCTTTCTGAATGGGGAATTTTCCTAAAACCACTTCAAGAAAAGCAAAGGAGGAAACAAATATTCAACTTCAGAAAACCAGAGAAAGAGGACCTTGGTGTGGGGAAGGATGTGCAACATGTTTGTCAAGATTTGTGCTTTCTCCTTTTCACGTGCAGGTGCAAAGCAGCAAGCTGTGAGCAAGAAAAGAATATGCATTTATAACAGAATTGTCTGCTAGCAAATAAATGGTTGGTTTCTAAAATGATTTTCTAGTTTCACTATAATTCTCAAGTTTCTTTATAATGGTCTGTGATATAACATTGCACACTGGCCAAGAGAGACTGCCACAGGTCAGACTGTGCAGCTTCTGAAGTCAGCAAACAGGCAATTTTAGGGATCTGGACTTCTCACTCTGATTAAAAATATCTCAGCCTCTTTGATTTACAGGAATCTTTCATATGTTATACACTTCTCTACTACAGTGAATGCTTAAAGCTGGATCACTTTTTGCCCTTAATAAAACAATTGTGTCATTGAAAGTGGCTCCATTTGCTTAGAAAGCTAAAGAAGAAAAGGCATCTGAGCAGCAGCTAAAGCAGAAACCATCTGGAGGCAGCCAGACTTCCAGCTCCCCAAAACTTCCACCTACACCTAAGCTGCTCCTTCTGTCTTCTTGAAGCACATTCTCCCATTGGCAACTCCCCTCCTCCTCCTCCTCTTCTTCCTCCTCCTCCTCTCTGCTGCCATATGCACCTCAGCGGTCATCAGCCTCTTCCATAGCTGGAAAGCCCCAGAATGACCCTCAATTTCAACACAGTAGCAACCACCTCTGTGCTCAGGAACAGGAAAGGGCAATTTAGGAAGAAAACTGAGACTTTGACCCTTAAAACCTGTATATAAATTTGCTTGCATAAGGAAGAAATTCTTTGCCTATGGCTTTCAGCTGGGCATCTTTCACACAGAGAGTTCACCTTTACAAAAATTTAAAAAACAGAGGAAAAAGCACTTGCACTGAGAATCTGCCCTTTTATTCTTCTTTTTCCTTTTTGTTGTTAATACCTCTGTAGACAGCTCAGCTGCCAGTTTCCTGCTATTCTCACACCCCACTGGCAGCCCCAGCACTAATTGCAGACATGTGTTAGTACAAGGAGTCTGTCTGAATTATTAAACTATTCTCACCACATAGCAAAGAGATGTGTTCTGCTGGGATTTTAACCTCTGTAAAAAGTCAGGGATTTAGGACAGATGTAACCTTATCTTCCACCTCCCCTTCCCCCAGAACTCGGAAAAGACAAACAAAACAGCAGCACTTCTGTTTACATACAGAAAGTAAATTGCAGCCCTGAGCAGTTCCAGCACTCATCTGGCTGGACATTGGTTCATGTCTATATCCTGTGTGTTTTTGGGGAACACAAACACCTCCAGACATCACTGCAGTAAGCAAACAGAGGAAAGCTCTCACATCCGGGTGCACAGTGGATTTTTGGACAGCTCTTCGAAAGTAGCACTTGGCTGCAGCCCAGCTGTGCTGCGGGCTGCAGCTCCCCACAGCATCTGCCTGTTCCTGCCACACAAAGCCCTTTTCTCCAGCTGCCTCACAGACCAGGGGGCTTTTTCCATCTTGTCTGATCAAATTAAGATCTGTGAAGCAAAACACTCAGGTTTCACTAGGTGCATGGCAGTGGTGGCTTCTCCACCAGCTGACCTGAAGCCAAATGCCAGCAGCACTAGCCCAGTTGGTCGTTTGAAAGTAAGACATTACCATGCCCAAAAACTGAAGTCATCTTCAGAAAATTTACCTTCTAAAAACTCATTAAAAAAGGAATCCAAAGAAGTAAAGAGCCCCAAATGACACTTCCCAATTATATTTAAATTTTAAACAAGTAGCAGGCTTTGCTGAGCCTGGAAAATGCACTGCATCAGCTGCAAGTCCCACACAGCAATTGTAGCAGCACAATCCCACCTTTTCCAGCAGAACCATGCCAGAGGGGAGCTGCAGTGACAGCACCTTTTGCACACTGCAAAACAAGCCCAGCTCTCCCAGCAGACCAGGGCAAGGCAGCCAGAGTTATATCCCAGGATTATAACCAGCCAAAAATTCAAGATATTACTCTGCTGGGAGTTAGTGGCTCCCTCCTGGCTCACACTGAAATGTCCCCATCCTGGAGGGATCAGTCACCCCTCCACAGGAGGAACTGTCAGGTACACAACAGGCACTCATAAAAAAAGAAATCCCACCCTCCACATCTAGGTACAAACAGCTTGGGGTTTATGTCTTTATTATACTGTAAAATCATTTCATGTCTACTCAGTAACCATACTGAAATTCCCTCATTTGTGGAAGAATAACACAAAACTGGTATTTGAAACTAGCAAAGAGATCCATTGTAAGAGCAGACAATTGTTTTGACTCTCACACCAGCATTTACTCATTTTAAGCACTAAAATAAAAATGTGGACAGATTAAAAAAATCCACTAAGTGAATAACATACAGATTGTGTCATCAGCAAAACAAATGCCAGGAAATTCAGAGCTAATAGATTTACATGGTAATTAAATCTGCACATCTTCTCAACTTGCTCAGGTTACACAGTTGGAAATGCTGAAGTTCATGCTGAGCAAATCTTATAATCCACCCCATTATATACACATGTATGCACACATTTCCACGGCAAACACTCAAATATTTCCACCCGACAACCAGCAAAGAAGACACGCATTTTTTCAACTTCTCAGGGGGATTTTTCAAAAACCATGCTTACTCCTCTGCCTGTCTTCCAAAATATTCTTTCACTTTCTTCTATAACAACCCCCACCAAAAAAGATTTTGTAATTAAAAAGATAACTAAAATCTAAATGAAACTCTTTAATAGACAGGACTAAATACGGGTTAAAAGAAAGAAAAACAAAAATCAAAGAAAAAAAGAAGCCCTTGTGCAGCTGAGGCAAGGGTGAGAAACAACCTTCAAGTTCAGTCTTTAAGTCCACTGTCTGCAAGAAGAGAAAAGGATGCTATTGCTCATTCCCAGCCCAAGCCTCCTGGGACTCATGCAAAATAGGAAAATCCTTCTCACACTCCCCTGCCCTTCTCCCAGTGCTTAGCTCTTGGATCTAGCCTAACTTTTTAATAGGCTGGGTGCATGTTTTGCTATTTCCCACCCTGTCCCCAAAAAGCCAAAGGAGGAGTGAGTCACTGGGGCCAGAGCAGTGAGTCAGGGAGCTGGAAGCCCTTCAAAAAGGCTCTCCTCATGTGAGTCCCTGACTGAATCCTCAAAGTACATTACTGTGTTGCAAGTAAGCATTTGGATTAAGCTCTCAGGTCAGACGAAGCTGTTCTTTTGTCTCAGCTCTTCCCCACTCCACTCTCCCATTGTTTATTTTTTTTTGTCAGCTTGAGCAGCAGAAGTACTGAACTCTCCATTACTTGTCCCCGTGCCCTTCCCCTCACCCAGTGAGCACCAGGGTCACAATTCTTTACCCCCAGTGACTGCAGAGGCTGCAAGCCAGGCCTGACTGACCCACCCACATCTCACAAGCCCCCAAGCCACCAAGAGCAGGGGCAAGCCTGTCCTTGCCACCTCCTGCTAGCATGGCTAACACTACACAGGGAGGGGAGCTCAGCTTCCAAAACTCAGTCACTGGGGTCTCCAATGATTTTTGGCACCCACGCAAGATACCTAAAGAGACCACTTATGTACTAAAAGCTGTGTAGTGAAGAAAAGTATGTTTGGTTTGTTTGTTTGGGTTTTTTTTTAACTCCCAGCTATGCTCCAGCCATGCAGTGCCACTCATAAATATTTGCTGTGAGATAATATCATTTGCTTGGTTACACCCTAGCTACACCTCCAGGCTCTACAGAAGGAACTTGCATTTACTTCAAGTTTTACATCAAACTAGTGTCTTGCATGTAATTCACAGAATTAAGCCAAAAAATAAACAGTGAAGAAAGTTTTCAGATTGTATACAAATTTTACAGTTCAATGGTGAGCGTTTATGGTCTTCTGCACTGCCCAAGAGCTCAGCAGCAGGGATAACACATTTTGTTCTTGCACAGCTGGTTCAACTTACAGCCATTTTAAAAGAACATGGTTTCTCCAATTCCTTCGTGACAGGAGAGATCTTAACCATATAGGAGAATTTTACACTGTTTGGCCACACTGCACTTGGCTTCATTTAACATCTTCCCTCAACATGAAAATGAGAGGGGGTGAAAGCAAACAAAATACATCTCAGGCCCCATGTAACAGCATCCCTTGCTGATGGATACAGATGAGCCCTTTGTAAAGGGCACAGACAGCACAGTTCCGTATTTAAAACAAAATCCATTAGTCTCGCATACATATTAGAGATCACAGAATATCTCAAGCTGGAAACAACCCATAAAGATCATCAAGTCAAACTCCCAGCTGACTTCAGAATTATACCTGGAAGGAGGAAAAGATAACCACTGATACTGTTAGGAGACCTCAGAAAAATCATAATTTCACATCTAGGTTCCCATTAGTGCAGGGGGCCTCCTGCAGAACACAGATGTTTTTCAGTTCAGCTCTTTCATGTTTAAAGTGTTCTCAACAGCCTCCTCCCTGAGGACCAAATTAGTATCTTTCAAAGGAGGATCTTTCACTAGTCTGACTGGTGTAGGTAGGAAACAACTTCTGCTCTATCAGCAGTGCTTGCTAGTCCTGACTGACAGGACATTTGACATTTAAAATAAAAATCCTTATTTTTTCCTTCAAAACTGTTTCTTCCTTAATGGTTGCAAAGTTTAAATGGCAGGGTTCCAGCTTGCAGGAGCCATCGTTCTTTCTTTTTCGTGACACTGGCTGCAAACCTACACACCATCCATCAAAATCCTGCTCTTTAATTAAAGCTGTCTGTTCTTATAAAATAAGTAAGGCTTTATGATCTGTATTGGCAGCTTAAAGAGAGATTGGGCATTTTATTTCACAAAAGAGTTGGTAGGCTTTGTTTCACAGATTATAGCACTGGGTGGGGGGAAGTGTTCTGCTGCATTCTTTGGTTGTTTTTAAGAACAGAACCATAGAAACTCAGGCTTGAAAAGACACAAATTTAAGCTGCTCAGTGTTTATTTAGGCACTCTTCAGTTTTGAAATGTCTAAATGCAGACACCCTGAATTGATTATGGAAAATATGAATTAGCTTTTATAAAAACTAACAAAAATTCATACGCATAATGGTTGAAATTGCAGATATGTGTATAGTTTAAAAAAAAAAAACACACCATGCACATATAACCCCTTCTTGAACTCAAGAAAAAGGTGCTTGAGCACAGTGGAGAGAGAAAAAAAAAATGGAGTGGTTTTGTGAAACAAATGTGAAGAAATCAACAGGTCATATTGCCCTACCCAGGATGACGACCTGCCCGACCCTCGCAGGGCTCAAGGATCAGCAGCCTTTGGCTAGCAATGACCTCAGCTGCCACAGGGTTTAGACCCTGCCCAGCAGGACCTGTGCCTCTATCACACAGATATCTGCTATCAGGGCAGAAGGAGAAACACACTGGCAGGACTTTGTGTTCAGTGCTGCTGCCACTGAGGGTTGCACATTAAGTACACTGCACTAAAAAAGTTGGTTGTGTGTCCAACACTATTGCAGTGTGTGATCTCACCAGTCAAACAACCAACCACACTGAAGAACACCTTTCCAAACAAGTCCTCCACCTTGCTTTCAGTAGAAACATCCTGGGCTTTTATCTGACGTACCTCTCACCCTTCCCATGGGCTTGCCCTAAGCCCAGACACCATGGATGCACACAGAGCTGGGATTTCAGCAGCAGCAGGTATCATCACAGACTTCCCATCCCTGACTGCCAAAATGGCTCCAGTTTGCAACTTTGCAGCAAGCTTCACGTCCAAGCTGCTGCTGCCCCAGCAAGCCAACAAAGAGCAGTGTGACAGAACTGGATGATGACTACACCAAGAACATCCCTCCCCTCTTCATGGTTTTTGAAGCCATGACATTGGAGCTGCTTCAGATGAACCGGCCCTACCAAAAGCATCCCACAGCAAAAAGCCTTGCACTTTAAAGCCACCCCCAGTGGTCCTCTGTACCACGAGATGGATACCTCAGGACACCCACATTGCACTTGCACAGCCTTAACTCTGCAGAAATTCACACAGGAAGCCACAGAAATGGTTTTGACACCTCATTTTGTATGGACCAGTACTTCCATCAGCTCTGGTACCTTGGGACCCTTCCTTCGAGGGAAGACAGATTTCATTTTATGTTGAAACAGGCATGTGGGTGGGTCAATTGGTTTTTACTTATGTCAAAGGCAGACAGAGTTTGTTTTGAAGCCCTGCTGAAATCTGCAGAAAGGAAAAAAGGAGACAGGATATGAAAAAGATCAAATAAATATACACTTACAAGCATGTGTAGCATGCATCTGGACAAATCATTTTAAGATATACCACACCTGAGAGCTGGTATTCCAATTTCCTATGACAAACCTTTTGTCACAGTGCCAGTAAACATGACTTCATTCAGTTTTATAAAAAATAAATAAATAAGCCATGAGTGGTACTGGACTAAGGTTCAGGACCCAAGATAGGAGTAGATGGAAACATCTGTACTGTAAGACCAAGTCTTAAACAAAAACAAACTTGTGTATTTAATTCTCCTCTCTGCTCCCTTCCAGAGATGCAGGGACTTGTGGAACAGGCTACCTAGCAAGAGGTATGGTGGCTCTCTCTCCTCGTGAGGCCTGGGAATACAGGGGAGACTTTCAAACCAATGTTGCCATGATTTGTCTGTGAACCGATATTTCAGCTTCTTTTTTTAGCCCCCTCCCACCCAGAGCATCCCTCTCCTTCATCTCTGCCTCCTCTCTGTACCTTCCATTTCCAGGCCTTTGCTCCCAAGCAGGTGAAAGAGAGGGCAAGCTACTCATCCCCTTGCAGGACACAAAGAAGAGCAGCAGAACTGGGAATGAAGCTACAAACTGCAGCAAAGACTCTGGAGGAACAGAGCCAGAAGTGCAAGGGAGCAGAAGGAAAATAACAGGAAGAGTCAAAGTCACAGCACCTGGAAAGGGATAAAATAAACCAATGACAGATAAGCAGCATATTAAGATTGTGCAAGAACTTCCTCCATCCCCAGCTGTGTATTTTTGCCAAGTGTCATTGACTTTTGAGCACTGCCATTTAAATCTCTGCGTATTCCAGTGTTTACTCTTGTGACCACTTTCTCTCATTTGTTCCTCCCCACCTGAAAGGTAAAACCACTGCCATCTCATCATGGCAGGTGAAGAAAAAACCACACAGGGAAAACAAACCTGCTTACCATGGGAACATAAATATATATTTGAGCTACTGGGAGAAAGGAAAAATTACCCAGAATTAACACAAATCAGAATCTAGAAAACAAGAAAGAGTTAACAGAAAATGCAGTTTGGAGGGAGAAGGATTGCTTCTGAGTTTGTCAGGATCCAGAGGAATGTTAATTATAGATCAGGCCATTGCTTGGCTACAGTTATTGGGGGGAGAAAAAAGAAGATCAAAATGTTTAATTGAATATTCCTGGGAGGGGGCGGTTCTGAATTACTGCTTTTTATATATGACCAGATGATACAGCCATCCCACAGGATGGTAACGAAATGACTTTTATCCCAACAATAATGAAAGAGACTATAAAAACAGCTACACAAAGTTAGCCATTTTAATTAGTAGACCTAGAAAATTTCCATCTGAAAAGTCTAAACAGAGCTTCTAAGGAGTTCTTGAAATTATTTTCAGTAGAAGACAGTACTAATGGATTGTAAGAACTAATATGAAAATATTTAAGTGTAAACAAAGCAACCAAAGTAACAGCAAGTTAACCTACCTACTGTTCATTTCTGATGAAGGGAAGAGATGGAAAGGGGAAGAGAGCAGTAAAGAGCCCAAGAACTTCCAAAAGGAAGAGAAATCTAATTTATGCTTATAATTCCACAATAACTGATAATCAAGCTTCTTAAATTTTATCTCATTCTGAAATAATATCACAAGCATAATACCCCTTGTAGTGTGAGGCAATTGTCTTGGTGCTATACAAACAAAGCTGGAGGGAGACGAAGTCAACAGGCCTCATTCAGTGTGACAAGGCAATCAGAAACCTCCAGATGTGAAACACAAATGAGTTGATTGTGCCACACTTTTTCAGGGGGTTCCCACAGGGATCAGTTCTTGGCCCCAGACTCTTAATATTTTATCAGTGACCTGAGAGGAAAAGCCACCACCACTGAAGGTTGCAGATAATGCAGTATCAGCAGGGGCAGCAAGTAACAAAAAGGTCAGGTCACAAAACCAAAACACAGAGAACTGGTAAGCAGCCATAAACAAGAGACATGTCTCAAGTAAAGCTGAAGGTAAAAAAAAAAATAGAAGTATGCAAACAAACAGCTTCAAGTCACTGTCTGGGAGAGATATGGCTGAAGGAACATCTGTAGGACAGGCACCACAAGCACTGGGTCCTGGGGAGGAATCACTGCAGATGTGTGCTCATGCTCCAAATGCAGGAGACCCTGCTGCACTTCAGGTTCAGCCCCTCAGCCAGCGCTGGGGCTTCACACAGTTCCAAGCACTGGGGACTCTTTATGGCCATCCCATGCTGTGGGGCCAGCACCCAAAGAACAGCAGGGAGGTATTGTAGAAATTTTGCCTTTTATTTATTTGGGACTTCTCTTGTTTGTATTTGTTCCTTAAATGAGAAACTTCTTTCATATTTAAAAGAACTGTGCCTGTAAAGCTCAACTCCCCCATTAGAGCTTCGTACTGCAGCCTCAGGCCAATCACACAATCTGCTGCACAAGTCTGTGTTCCCTGCAAAACCCAGAGCACACGAGTTTGAGGACTCCAGAAGACAGAGGTGTGAGGCACAAACGCCTCCATGCTCATGGTGGATGCAGCTGCTACTGGCCACAGCCAGGCTCCACTCCTATACCACCAAATTTCAAAAAAACGGAAGTTGAACAACCAGAGAAAGTTCAGAGAATCACAAGAATCACTATGGAAAGGGAAATCTTGCCACAAAATAAAAGCAAATAAGAAAAGAAGATACCAATGTATTCAGTTTATCAAAGAGGAAACAAATGCAGAACATGAATGTTTCTAAGTAATGAAACTGGGAATAAGACTTAAGAGGATGGCTCTATCAGCTTGCAGCTAAGTTTTCCAGCTGGAGCCAGATCCATTCATCATGGTTCACCATATTAAAAAAAGGGAGAACAATTGATCATGAAGGAACAGTGCGAATTCTTTGACCCAAGCCATTCTTAACTGAAGACTAGAGGTTACCCTAGAAAGATATGCAGGAATTCACACAATCTGGGGAAGTTTTACAGCCCTTGATTTACATAAGGTTAAAATAATTCATTATAATTGTTTCCTTTGGCCTTCTGGCAGCAAAACAAGGCTGTTTACTAGAATGGCAGCGTGTTCTGGAGAAAGTGATGCAAACCCAGAGCTGGGAAACCTGCTGATGCAGCTTTGCATTCCTGTACTCCTGATAACTTGATATCCTTATCAGGAAGGCAGCTGGGGAACAGTTCAAGAACTCAGGTTTAAGACCAAAGGTTGTCCATGTTAGACACAACGCCCTGCTCACAGGCCTGCTCCAAACACAGCGCTCGGCAAACTTCAAGCGGCCGGCACATCCCACAGCACCGGCCCACTGAAAGCCCTCTCCCTTGTTTATTTTTGAGGCTGGGCTCTCCAGCTCAGCTGCACAGGCGAATCACCTTTCCTCCCCACACCAGAGGGCTGATGAGGGCTGAACACATCTCCCAGCTAGCTGGGAGAGGGGGCCCCCACACTTGCCATCACTGCAAGAGCCTCACCTCAACAGTGAGCTGGAAAAGGGTCTCAGAGGAAAGATTTGGCAAGCTTGCATTGGACTGCAGAGTTTCTCTATCAAAGAGACTAAAAATGCAAACACACACACGCAAACTATCCCTATCCTTCTGAAACTGATTTGTTCCTCAGGATGGGAGGGGCAGCTGCAGCCACAGCACAAGCAGATGGTTGTGATGAACAGCAAGCACTCACAAGCACAGAGCACTGTGATCATTTTCAGAGCCCACATTTGATTTACACATCCAATAGATGGCCAATTTCAGTGCTGACGGGAGATTCCCCAGGAGCCCAAGTGAGAAGAATGCTGAAGTGCATGGGGAAATTGAAAGGGAGCTTCCATGTGAAGGGATTTGCTTCCAAAGAAGTCATTTAGAGGTTGCTCATTTCAAAGTCTCTTTTAAGTCTTCTAGTTAGTAAAGCTGCATGTGTCTGGGCATCTCTTTCAGGACCTATCATCCAAGTTTCCAAGTGCCAAGTTTGCAGCAGCAGAAGGCTGCCCCTAGCAGAGAAATCAAAGGCAAGTCACTTTATTCTTGCTTCAAATCTGACAAAGATCCCTAACACGAGTATGTAATGTGCAACCTTGTTCAAACACAGCAAGAACAAGGTTATTCACACTATTATTTTACATTAGAAATAAGCTTTTTTTTAAAAAAAAGGTTTTAAAGCTCTTTTAGTTTGTTAAAGAAAAGCTTTAAAAGCTACCAGCTGACAGAATCAAAGGAGCATTTAAGGAAAGGCGGAGTTTCATCCAGTTTTAAAGATTAAATACAAGATTAATGCCAGCCAGTGATGTGAGTTTCTGGCACTGAAGCAGAAGGTGCTCCAGCCCACACCTCTGGCCAGCACACACACAGAGCCCTGTGCAGCATCTTCCCTGTCCACATCTCCCAAACACTAATGCACAAACAAAGCCGCTTTCACTTGTGGCACTGAAATTTAATTAATTGGATACATTCAGCAAACGAGTGAGCTGTGCAGCGTGGAGGATGCCTCTCCCAAGACTGCCGAAAGAGCCTGCCAGCGTCCTGGGGACAGAGACGGCACAGGGAAGTATCAGACATCACACAAGCACAGGCACACGTAATCGCTCGTTCCCGCTATCCCGGCCAGCGATAGCTCAAACCCTGCCAGCCACGGCCAAGACCTGCTCCAGCTATTCCGAGACGGCTGGGTGCCTGAAGGGGGGAGCAGGCAGGGAAGCCCAGCCTGGGGCTGTGCCTGGGGAAGGACGTGGGACCTGTCCCAGCACCCAGCCACTGCCTCCAGGGGCCCCTCAGCCCCTGCTTGTGCAACCATTACCCAACAGTTTAGAAGCAGGGGGAGTAGGGTGGAAAATGTGGTTTTTCCAGACTTTGTCAACACATTTTCCTTCTTCTAAGGAAAGAAATATGGCCTGGTGGTTAGAAGGCTGGGCAGGAGCTGCAGTCACACACCAGCTGGGCCAGCCTGGGCCTCTTGTCCTCTGAGGCAAAGGCACCCTTTACCATGCACCCAAGGGCAGTAAGGAAGCGATACTCTCCAGCCACAAGGGAGGGATCTCAAGGGTAGTGGCACGGAAGATTGCATCACATTCAATGCCAAAATTATCAGTATCATAAGAAAACCAGGGCCAGCTGGGAGACAGAGAAAGCCCCTTATTGCAGGGCACAGCACAGGACACTTGCACAAAGGCCAGGAGCAAGAGACACACACACAAGCACTTGCAATTGTTTAGGTTAGAAAATACCTTTGAGATCATCAAGTCCAAACCAGCGGTGCCAAGTCCAACATGGAACCCTGTCTTTAAGGGTCACATCTGCACTTGTTTTAAAAATCCTCAGGGATGGTGACTCAATCCCTTCACTAGACAGCCTGTTCCAGTGCTTGACAACCCTGTTGATAAAGAAAATTTTCCTATCATCCAATCTAAAACCTCTGCTGGGGCAACTTGAGGCCATTTCCTCTTGTCCTACTGCTTGTCACTTGGTAGAAGAGACCCACCCCACATTGCTATGACTTCCTTTCAGATAGCTGAGACCAAGAAGGTCACCCCTGTGCCTCCTGTTCTCTAGACTAAATAACCCTGGCTTCCTCAGCTGCTCCTCATAAGATTTGTGCTCCAGATCCTTCACCTCCTCTGTTGCCTTTCTCTGGACTTGCTCCAGCAGCTCAGTGTCTTTCCTGTCACGAGGGCAAACACTGGATTCAAGATGCCACCTCACCAACACCACGTAGAGTACTTTAGACTCTGAAGGTTACCCAGAGGTAAAGTGCAAGCTCAGAAATCAAGATCTGGATTCGAATTTCTGGCACTGTGATTTCTTCCATGCAGCCTGTAAGCCCCCTGTGGTGCATGGCCACACAAGACCCCGCTGCCAGGTACCAACCCAGTACAGGCCCCCGCATTACAGCTCAAGCAGAGAGCGCCCAAAGGGAGGAAAACTCTCCCGGAGCTAAATGAGTCTGTCTGGCTCTAGGGAAACACAGGTACAGAGCCAGAAGAATAATCAGGGGAACCTTGTACTGCTTATCAGCAATGTGTAACTCCAGAGCCAGGTAGGACTATATATACATAGATTAACATACATGTGTATCTGTGTGAATGCTTGTGTGTCTGCATGTATTAAATATAGATCATTTTTTAACACAGTACCATTGGCTGCGGAACATTTCGGATGAGCATCTGCTACAGACCATCTGGGCTGGGAGGGAGGGAGACCAAAATGCTATGGGACTCTTGAGGAATTTGAAACTTGCAGCGGATTTTACACAGAAAGCTGTTGCGTAAGGGACACGGACAAATGTGTGGTATCAGGAAGGCTCTTTAACTAAAAGAAGGGGAAAAAAGGAAGAGAAGTGATCCTAAAACTGCTGCTTCCTGTGGGGGTTGGAGTTGGCTAGAGATGACAGGACTGACTTCACACCACTTAAATTCAGCATCATGAAATGAAACCAAACCAAGTTGCCAGGACAGGCACCAGTGTGCCAGAAGATCAAGCACTGAACTGATGTTGCCCCAATGAACTCAAAGTGGTACCTGGCACTCAGCAAGTTAGCACAGTGTCTTTTGCTTCCGTCAAAAAAAAGCACATCAAAGCCACACAAGTTTTACTTCAATAAACTAACATACAAGAACAAATGGTTCCTGTGTAAAGCATTCTCACATCCTTCTAACCAAGACAGCTTCACATTCATAATGTTTATATGTAGAAAGAATCCCAACCACTTCCCTGGGCGGACTGTTCCAATACCTGACAGTCCCTTGCACAATTTCTTTTTTGTATTTTCCAATCTAAACCTACCCTGGTACAACTTCAGGCCATTTCCTATTGCTTGTTACCTGGAAGAACAGACTGACCCAGCCTCCTTTCAGGCAGTTGTAGAGAACACTAAGGTCCCCCCTGAGCCTCCTTTTCTCTAGGCTAAACAACCCAGCAACCCCAGCCACTCCTCAGAAGATTTGTACTCCAGACCCTCAGCAGCTTCTGTTTTCCAGAGACTAGGGAAAAGTTTCACAAACGAGAAGATTTTAAAATCAAGGCTCACAATGATCACATCTTATGCAGTAACCATACGAAGACTCAGACACGCCAAAACTAAAACCATCATATTTTCAAAATTGCTGAGCATCCTCCTCTCAATGTCTTCATTTTTAATTTTTTTGTCATTGCAAGAGCTGCAAAGTCTAACAAAGGAAACTAAAGAACTAAAGAAGTAAGTAGAAGTTTGCAGAGTCCACAGATTTCCCCAGAAAAGTGTTGGGTGTGCAAAAACAGCAAGGGATTTAAAATCACTGCTCTGTTCTACCAGCAAGTTGTGGTTTCATATGGCTTTGGAAGATCTGGTCTTCAGCAAGCCAAAATGAGCATGGCTGGCACTAATGCCAAAGAAGAACTCCCTGTTTCTGGGATTTCTGTAAGCTGAGTTGTTCCTTTGTTGTAACAGTTGCAAGCATGCACATACTGGAAATTCAAGCATAGGACAGTAGAAATAGCTCTTCTTTTGGAAAGAGCAGCTGTCCCTCTTCTCCCCACTAAGTTACCTTTATTTTTCCAATAATGCAATAAAAAATATCTAGTACCATTTTAAAAGGTCTGGTAGGTTATCATTTTGTAAAAAGAACAAACTAGACCATTTTACACAAAGACTTAATAGTTTTGTTCCATGAAAGGGTTCCCTTACACAAGTCTCCAGTTGAGCTTTATGGGGACAGCTAGGCACACCCAGAAAAGCCTGCAAAGAGATGGAGATAATAGAAATTTAAATGGACCATCCAGCTTTTAGCATAACTCCTGTATGTGCTATTCTACAAGCTGCCAGGTGAGTGGGATGGCGGGAAGGAGTGGAAGAGATCATCCATCTCCCCATCCTGGCTACAGTGCTTCAATACCCTATTCACAGGATTTGTTAAACCAGTCAGAAAAGATCAGGACAGAACATGGAAATAGATTTAAACCAGATTCCCATGCTAATAGCAATTCAAACTCCATATTCTCTAACGCAAATGAAAATATTAAATAAAAGCAGTTACAATCTGATATCCTTTTAAAGGTTTAGTGCTCTAGCCATTCTTATTTAAGCTGATGATTTGTCTGATCCTGATATAAATCCATTCTTAAAAGTTCAAGCAGTAAACAAGGATACGTGCTGAGAATCAGCCTTTTTTGATGTGTAGGAATTTATATTCCTGGTTTTTCTGATGATAAGATAGAGGCCCTACATGTAGTGCTGTACCTGCAGGAATAAAAGCTGGACAGGACTTTTCACACCACATCACAGCACTGTTAGGCAATGCATTGTATTATCAGAAAACACCATGACTCTGCACCTCCAAGAGGGGCAACTGGGCCAATAAGCAAATGGGCCACAGACCCAGCCAAGGGCTGTGAAATCTCTCACTGCTAAGGGATGTCCATGCACAGTCAGGTCTCCTTGGACACTATGAAGCTGGTGTTTTGTTTAGGGAAAAAATCCAGCACCTAAGGAGAACTAAAGAGAGGGTCACTACCAGGACTTACAAGAACCACAACACAGACCTTCTAAAGGCTTCAGTGATAAAAATAAACAAGACCCAAAGACACAACTGGGAAGCAGAAGAGGAAGGTGCCCAGCTCCTCATCTTGCCTTTCAACAATTAAATTCCCATGGCAATGACTCTTTTCTTCCCGAAAACAAGAGCACACTTGTGAAACTGGTGCAGGAACACCACCAGCAAGCCTCCTCTGCTGATAAACACAAGTTCATCCTTGCCAAGATAACCTCTAGCAGCAAAAAGGTCCTGTGGTCATTCAGCCTCTGCTAGTGGTGGCACAAGAACACACTTGTGAATCTGTGATGGGAAGAGGTCTGGGGATATAGGGGAAAGGGACAATATTTCACCAACAGCCACCCAGAACACCCCAGGTGCTTTTTGTGTAAGATACCTATCTAGCCCCAAGATACCTGAACACTTTCGTCACTGCCCAAAAACTCAGACAAACAAGTTCCAGAAAAATATCCAGAAAAACAGCCCTGGTTTAAGATAACATCGTGCTAGACACCTGCAGGACTATCACTCTCATGATGGCAGGAGCAGGCCTTCACCCCGCCACTCCTGTTCTCAGGAAGGGACAAGGTGCCCACGCCGCCTTCCTGGCAGGGTTAAGCTAAAACACTGGTGCGTAAGGCCCAGGCACCTCTTCCCAAGACAGTCCCCAGCAGAGACATGAGAGGGACAACTGGAGGCAGCAGTATGGAAAAGCACACTGTGCAAAGACCAAATATATGCCCAGAGTGGCCTCAGCCGTGCCTCAGCCCAAAGCACAAACACAGAGTTGTTGTCCTTGGAAAGAGGCAAGAGCATCCCCACAGTTCACCCCAGCAATGTCCCAGCCATGCTCTCACACTTTATATTTAACTGCCAGTAACCGATGTGTTAACCCCTCCCTGGATTTACCTCATCCCTTAGGCAGAATAAAACCACATGGATTCAACGGGGCTTGGTTAAAAGTTATGCACACATGCAAGGCTCAGTGGTCCCAGAGCCTCAAAGGCCTGACTGTTGGTGCTGACACCTGCCCCTTCCCCTCCAGATCCAAGGGAAACACAGAGACATTTGTTGTCAAACTGTTCCCTGCTGGTGCACAGAGCGGGGACTGTGCAGCCAGGGTGGAAAGCAGAGGTGGGCTCCCTGCTGGAGGGGAGCTGTGTTCCATCTGCCTTTCAGATGGATTTCTGAGGCTCTTTCTTCCTTCAGCGCAGCTCATCCAAGGCACACAAACAGAGAAAGTGAGACATTTCTGAGCAGGAGCAGTTTCATCACCCTGCGGAGAAAGGGCAATAACCCTGGCCTCTCCCCATCCACCGTGAACTCCCCAGCAGAGCCCCTGCCGAGGCAGGGGCTGGCAGGGATCCAGCCCACCCGGATACCGCGCCAGGAGCCTGCAGCTGCAGGAATGTCTAGGACCGGGCACATGCAGCTTTTTTTAATTGCATGCCTCTGCTTCCACCGCCTCAGACTGCCCTGGCTGGGTACGTTTTGGGGTCAGCTTCCTTGCTGCCTTTCTTATTTCTTTCCCAAGTTCTACTTTTAAGTGGATGGGGAGGGAAGGGGCAAGGAGAGCAATTATAAGGCAGCCTCTCGTGATGGCACGCTCCTCTGCCTATTCCTAGACTTTGAAGGGACACTCTTGGGCCTAAATGACCACAATCTTATCCTACTCTCATTTTTGGGTAATGCTTGGGATTTTTCAAACTCTGAGAAACCACTCTTTCTGTTGATAATGGTGAAGAAAGCAGGGATCTCAGATGACACAAACCGGTGTGAACAAAGCTGAAAGAACACATTTCAGAAAACATCGACATGCCTGAAAACCCAGCTTGCAGGAAAGAGTGTTATAACAATATCAAGCTATGAAACATACTTTGGCAACCTCTCTTTAACAGCTCAAGAGTCTAAATGCTGCTCATATCCAATGGATGAGAGCACATCTTGAAAACTGAGCAAGTCCTGGCGAAGTCACATGCAAATTACTCGGCTACGCCAGCTCTGTCATTAAAACTCAGACTGAGCACAACAAAGAGGCACATTCCAACTGCAAGACTCAATCTGAAGCCATCACACCAGACCGCAAATGCACAAGGAGTTAATAAATATGCAATTTCTTATAGCCTGACCTTCTATCCTATCTGTTTCACCAAAAGGCTCAGCCTCTTTTCAGCATCCCACAGCATCAGTAGATCACGTAAAAGGCCACCACCAAGAAAATCCTAGTATTGCTGTGCCACTGGAATTCTGAGATAAAAATGTTTAACACCCATAACCTTCAGCGACAGTGCCCTTCTACCAGAAACTTTTGGTTTATTCCTCATATTCAACAGAAGGCACCATCCTTCCCAGAGGTCACACTTCTCTCAGGGTGAGCAGCTTGACTCCACATCCATTGCTCCAACCCAGTTCCATCAAGATGGATTTGTGGATTATTCAAGCTAACAGAGACCACCTTGGTAGAGCAGTACGAGGGAGCTACTCCAAGTTCAGCTACGCCAGCAGCTCTGAAGTGGACAGACAGAACACCTAACCAGTTGTTCACTTCTTGCTCTCCCTCCCACAAGTGATTTCAGCTTTATTTCTACCTGTTTGGTCAATCAAGACTGACCTCATTTAAGAGATCAGTGAGGTTCCACAACTTCGGAACAGCAGCAGCCCAAGCACTCAGCCCTATACAACTCAAGCTCTCTGCGCAAAACTAGGATTTCTTTTTTCTCTCCACCTCTCAGAATGCTTTTACAGCAGCAGCTCACCTCACAGCCTATTTCTTTTTGGAAACATAAGAGAATGTAGAATTACGTAAGTAATTCAGTGTTTCCATGCAGAACCTTACAGTGATGTGATAAAAAATCATGCAGTCTTCCTGCATTATGTGGTGTGTGTAAGTCTTTGTAAAATGAGACATTATGATGTAGGTTGTTTAGGCTGCTTTATCTGAATCACACTGCCTTGCACAGAGCACTGATCCCTTTACAGGTATCATGAATGACAGAATTTGGTGATTTAATTGCAACAATTAGACCAGTCTGGCTGAGGTCAGGTGCACAGAACTTCACTGAAGTGAAAAATGTGCTTCCATAAAAAAAGTAAAAAATAAGACCTGTATTCTTGTAGCAGATCTTTGCCAACAATATGGGCCACTCTTCATTTTCTATAATTATTCCATAAAACACAGGGAGGTATGTTAGCATCTATTTTCCAAATAAGGCAGTGCAAGAAGTGACCTCTTCAAACTAGAGCAGCATTTGGCATTGAAAATGCAACAAAAAATTGAATATTCCTGTAAGGTCTCTGTGAATCTACCTATCCCCATATGTGTAAGTCTGGAAAAGAGATTCTCTGTCTTCAGTCTCGGGAAGAACCAAAACTGGTAGAGAAAACAGACATCTTTAAAGAATTCTTCTTAAATTAATGGAATGTGCAATTTCTTTGTGTGAAGATGCCCTTTAAAGTCCAATTTCACTAAATTGTCATGCCATGATCCTAGGACAGGAAAAAAAAGCAGATTGATCTGGACATGTTGCCCAAGTTTGCACTGTGTAGCTGTACTATCTTCAGGGTGAACAGCTCTTCCCTAGAGAAGAATGTGTGGTTTGTGTGGTTCCCTATCCGTATGATCTCATGGATTAGCCTGAAATGCCTAGGGCTACAGTGCATCCTGACCAGGACATACTGTCTCTTATAATGTTGCAACAACAAATTGAAGTGCCGAGTAGATTTCACAGGCTACTCTCCCCAGCCCTGAGTCACCGAATGGCTGTAGGTGTCAGAGTTTCCATAAATCAGCATAATCCTGCAGCTACACTGACAGGACTGCCACTGCAAGCTCTGGGAGGGCACTAGCAACGCTACTTCCTCCAAAACCTGTGCACGCTTTTGTCAGAGCACACACAGAGGACTATTCCACCCTTCCTACTGAAGGGAACATCTGCTTCTGGCACGTAATGTTCCCAAATCCCACCAAAAAAGATTACTCTAGGTAGCCACGGACTTCATGATGGCAACAGATCAGCCTCAAACTGAGCAATCTCCTCATCTCTGGGCCATCTGCTGTCCACCAGACAAAAAGTACCTGAATTTCTTTCTTACTACAGAAACAATCCAGACATGCTTTAGCAATTGGAAAATAAAATTCAGCTGAAGTTCTTTTGGCCTGACCACTGCAGTGGGTTGTTGTTTTTTGGGTTTTTTTCTGGTCTTCCATATATAGTTGTGACAGCAGCAGTAAAACATTCGCTCAGCCGCCCTCCTGCAGCTGAGTCTGTACCCACCCACAGCACAGATGTACTCAGAGGTACTAACCCCTCCCTCCTATTTGTCACAGCGTGACAAGCCTGGGATGCCACTTGCTGCAGCACTGTTGGTGCTCCAGCCCTCCCACAGGATCCCAAATCTGTGTCTCCTGTGCAAAGTCTAAGGAACACGATGAGCCCTGCACACCCCAGATTCCAGAGCAGCGCACTTCTCGTGTTGCCCAAGATCATTGTGGGATCAGAGCTGCCTGGTAAGTATCAAAAACTCTTAACAGGAATGATTTCATTCTCACAGAGTTATCAAGTCACATTTTAAGCACTGTGTACACAAGAGCAGATTTCAAATTATTCTACACTTCCATGTTTTCCTCTTCACATATGCTTCCATCTAGCAAAACCCCACCGCATTAATGAACAAGATCTTTACCTTCCTTGTGTTTATGCATAATCCTAACTAAGCCAAACATGCACCTTCCACTTAAATTTCTGTAAGTTATTTAAACTACATTAGTTAAACATTATTTTGCTCATGTGCCAGTGCCACATTCTGATATATTCGGCTTTGGATGGTGCACTCCCACTCTCTTCCCAAAATACAGAAACTGTCTCCAAAATACTGCACACCTCCAAGAAAAACAACACACTAGTGGACAGATGACAGTTTCCTGCTAAGGCTTAGTACACTACTTCTCCTATTGAAGAGGGAATCAAATTTGGATCTTCTGAGGTTTACATCACTTCCTGGTAAAGGCACATTTTGTCTTCTTTTTTCCCCTGTCTTTAAATCCCTCCAAGCCCAGCCAGAATCCAAACCAAAGTGGCTGAGCCAGCTTGCACTACACTCTATCAGTCAGCCTTTGACCAAAGTAAGCTATCCAGACTTCCCAGAGGTGCCTCTGACCAGCAGGCCCAGCTTCCAACAGTGGCACCAATACACACAGCTGCATGATGTCTGCCAGGGAAAGATAAAAAAGCACAATCTGCAGACAAACATTCTGCTGCTAAGTCACAGGTTCATCATGCATACGCCAGAAATGAGGAATGAGAGGAACCCAGCCTCCTTTAGTGATAACTTTCACTCTAAGTAAGATTACAGACAGTTTCTGCTTTCTTAAATCTCTTCCTGGTCAGTCCTATTAGTCTTTATTAAAGTTGTAAGCTAAGAGACCTCCTTGCTGTTTTTTCCTCCCAAATTCTGTCAAACTAACTGCTTTCCAAACCATGCCCTGTCCCTTAGTCTGAACCCCCTGAAGAGCTCTCCAAAGCTTAATTTGGAAAAGGAAGAGGTTCTCCCATTAAAACATACTCAGCAGGAGCTGGCAGGTCTGGGTTAGATACACAAAAATTTAACAATGAGAGCTCCACAAGACCACCAACACCTACCAGGAAGGCAAGGAGCAGAAGTGACACCCTACTACACTGTATGGTTTCTAGGGCAAGAGTTGGCTGAAAGAGACACACTTCTCAGCTCTTCTACATCTCTCTGCCCCTTCCTCAACAGATCCTCTGGCTATACCCTTTTCCAATAAAATAATGCAAACCCTTTTTACTCCCCATAGTGGTTACACTTGTGCCCTTTCATATGAGCCTGTCCACCAGTGTGAGGAACTGTGCAGTAGGCTATAGTGGACAAGACCTAAATGAGGCAAGAGCTGTTCCTCATATAAAACTAAAAAAAATTACATTTTATAACCTTTTTTTTTCCTCCCTGTCAGAGAGGGATGGAAAAAACTCTCTCCTTCCTCCCAACTTTATTTTCTTATCTGGTTTTTAAAGGAACACCACCAGGACACGACTATTTGCTAAAAAGGAGACACTGAGAAGTTAAGAGTGATCTCGAGCATTTGAATATACTGCCTGCAGTTACACTGCCCATAAGGTCCTGAGGTTCCTGCTCACTCCCTAGGGGGGGAACATCCCAGTCTGGCTTGGCTCAGATTCCTGAAGCGCTGCCACTAACTGGAAACAGGCGGGTTTACAGGGAGATTCCAGGAAGAAGCCCAAAGGAGCGATGCAACCACGGGCACCACTCCTCAAACCAAATCAGGGGAAAATACAGGATGTTGAAGAAACCAGGTCTTTGCTCGGTCCCTGGCTAAGCTAACAAAAGAGGCTTCAAGTGTCTGTGTTGCAAATAACCGTAGTGAGGGACCTGAATGTGCTGGTTACATTAATTGTGCCCTTGTACTTCAGAAATCCCTGACAATCTCTTTAGAGACAAGAAAAACCCACGACAGCTACCTCCTCCCTGCTGCTATGAGACAGCATCAGGCTACGTGTAACCTCAGGGCTACTTCTACACCAGGCCCCTCTCCCCTCTAAAGACCAGATCAGCTCCTACATGGGTACAGCTCCAGTCCGGGATGTGTCAGATATCTCTGCTTAACGCAAGAGCTCTGAGGCAAAGCATCACACAGACACATTTGAGATTGTCACAGCACTGCCTCAAAGCTCACACACGGTGCAGCATCTGCCAGTGACTGAGCTGCTCAAAGAGCTGTTTCCCAGCACCAGCACAGCCATCTCTCTTTGGTATATAGTGCAGACCACAGAAGTCACAGCCTGGGCACACAACTCATTACATTTCCTCACCCCATCTGCTTTCACACTTCTTCATATCCCTACTCGATCAAGGTTTTCTGAGGCATTTGCTCACTCACTTCATATCATCTCCACAGAATCTGACTCCCATTTTTCCCTGTTGCTTGACTAAACTGATGGAATGCAGCCTGCCTGGCTCTAACACCCGACCTCTCGATGGAGATCTAAGCAAACGTGGGAATTGAGATTTTTGGAACACCTGCTGGAAGGTGCCCCCAGAGGGCTCAATTAAGAGAGGGCATGTAAGTCAAGAGAGACCCCCTCAACAGCCCTCTGGCAGTACTCTGAAAAGTCAGGCATGTCTTGTCCTGTGGCTCCACTGCCACGGGTTACCTCTGCACAGCAGAATGACAAAGGCAGTCACAGGAGGAGAACTCGCTCCACAAATTAACTGGTGCTGAACGACCAGCACCGCTCATTTAGTCCATCCCCAGACAGGCTCCAGAGGTGACTCCCAGCAGCACGTAGCTTCGGCCTCTCCTGGTGGAGCCTGACCAGCCTGACAGGATCATCAGGCTGAGGAGCTTCACTCCTTGCCAGACATTCTCCAGGAAGCACTCCACACCGAGCAGGTCAGGAAGGGGCCACTTCAGGAGTGGAACAGCATTTCCCCACACACACCATCACATCACAGGCACACTGGGACTCCATGCCAAAAGAAGGAACACTGCTTTAGAGAGGATGGGCACTCTCTTGGTCATTGCTGTGTTTCCAATACAGCTTTTGGACACTTTCAAACCACCTCTACTGTCCACACTATACTTGAATAAAATATTTTTGCTTCTAGCATATTCCAGAGAAAAACCAACACAGTATTACCACTACAAAAGGTTATGCCACGCCATGGAAGCAGTTTAAGGCAGCATCTCCTGAATACAGAGATGCCAAGGCAGAATAATTGCCCTTCCCAAATGTCCCAGGCACTCTCCTCCTCCTGTTTCAATATGCATGTCAAAATTAAAGACTGTTCCCCTGTAAACTATGAGAAGACTGACCCTGGCTCACACAGAGATCTCCAGGCTTGTTAAAATGCTGCAGAAGCTCTGGCCAGGCATGAATGACGTAAGACCTGCCCCAGGCAAGGGATTTTAAACTTCCTCCAGCTGATGGTGTAGAAAAGTACAGGGCTGTAGTGTGATGCAGAGGCACAGGGACAAAAACAGTCTTCCACTGTTAAACACTGGGGTAAGAGTTGGTACCATTAGTACAACTGGAACTGTATCAGCCACCACCTTCTACTAATTACACCTTTAAAATCAAAGCTATAAACTTGGCTTTTTTATCTGTATATTTATCCCATCTTCTCACACATTCCCTTTTTCCTCATATCTCACCTTAACTTGCTTTCCTCTTTTCCTCTGCCCTTCACTTGTCAGGGTTGAAGACCCTTGGCACACTGACACCAGTCACTTGTGTTTTACCCAGTCTATCCCTGACAGAGCCTTGGAGAACACAGGGCCACCTTTGGTACTCAGCTTCAAGAGGGAATATACAGAAAGGTGTCCTTGTATTTTGGGACTAATGCCTTTTTTCTAGAAGAAATCTTATCCTTCTACATACACCTTGTACATTATCCCCCTTTCTAGGTGTCAAAAAGTGTCATGATAAACACAAGCAGCTCAAAAACAGCTTGAAGCAATTAAAGTACTTATTTAAACTTCACTGAAATCAACAGTTCAGGAAAATGACCAAACGCTGTGATGCATGTGATGTATGTTACGCCTGGAAGTATCCAGAGTCAACAGGCCCAGCAATAAAGTTTTATAGCATTTCAAGCTAGAAAGGACTATGAAACACTCCTAATCTTCCCCATTCTAATCCACTGTTTCCATGAGGTACCCTTATATAGGATCTGATAACTTGCTGAAATATAACTGCCAGAAGAGAACATGGGTGTGCCTCAAGGATTGAGGAATGAGCATTTTTCTTAACTCAAGTATATTTTAGCAGATTTTTGTTACACTTTCCAAGTCTTGATTTCCAATATGTAGTCACCTGCCCCATAAGTAGACACATTTTTTTTGTTCCTAGCCACATGACTTTGCTTCCAGACCACAGATGAAAACCTTGAGAAGCCTCCTGTCTGGTACCTTTTTGCAGAACCCAATAAATCTATCTTCTGACACCAATTCTCCATTTGCAACGACTTTGAGTCAGTCCTTTAATCCCATACACTTCATGGTACAATCTTTCAACCAATACAATGAAATAAATAGCCAATTGCTTGCAAAATGTCTCCATTTACTACCATTTTTTTTCATCTCAAAGAATGAAAGCAGGTTTGTCTGACTGTATCTGCTTTGCATTGAATTTTACCTTAAATCCTATCTGTATTATTGTGCTCAGTAACTGCGGAATCCTAAAAGATTCCAAGTATTTTTACGTATCTTTGGTACCAGGATCTCCAGTGCATAGTTTTCATTTCCTCCCCCTTTACTCTATTAATTGAATATTTTCATCTATTTCCTCATGATGTCATGACTCAACAAAAATCAATGTCAACAAGCCAAACTTCTCCTCTGGGACCTTCCAGCTTATCTGGATTTCCAGTTATCAAGATTTATTGGTGCCAAGATGTTTTGTAACCTGGTTACTGACAGTGGCTAATTTTCATATGACACCATTTAGAAAAGCCCCCTTTCTATCCTTACACTTGCCAACATTGTGTTTTCCCCTTGGATATTCTTTGCTGATCATCACCAGCTTCCTTTTACTTCACACTGATCCTCTTTTACCCTTCTCTAACCTGTAAGCATTAGATTGGACAAAAAGAGAAAAGGTACTACCAGAGGACATTAGCAGTTTAAAAAAGGCACAGCATAATGATAGCTTAAGATTCATAATCCCCTTTATGATAATTCTAATCTAAGCACAAAGCTCTGAAAGGATCTTGCTGTGAATACAGAAATATTAATTATCTGTGTGTTATGAGAACCACAGCTGAAATCAAAGTTTTCACAGACACTCTATTCTGGTACTATTACTGAAAATGACATTACAGTCATCACATGAAACTGAGAAAAATGCCTCAAGAATAGCAATGAGAGCTTAATATAAACTGTTCTGATTACACCACTTCCTCAGACTCCTCCAAACACCTGTCCACCTTCAAAGCAATACACATTTCATGTTTGTAATCATTTCTCACAAACCTGCTACTTCACCCACTTACTTTTGCTGCTGTTGTTTGAATTCTCCCAAATTAGCCTCTCTTTCAGATATCCAGGTGTCAAGAACTGAGAAGTCCTCAACCAAACTGTGACATACTGACACCTGCAAGACCCAGGTTTTTAAGAATCTCCCCAAACCATACTTTTCAACACTTTCATCATCGCAGTGGCAGCAGCACCATTAATTTGCCATTCCCAGGCACAACCCTGGCTCCTTTACACCCAGACTTTACAGCTTTCTGCACTCAATAACTGCTTCAAAAGCCTCTTCAGCAGTGCAAATTTCTGCAGACTCTCACAATTCCAAGCTCCCTTTTCCCCCTCAAATACCTGTGAATTTGAAACAATTTCCTCCCAGTGGCTCCATCCCAGCCATGTAGTGCCCCTCCTGAGTACTGAACCCACATCTTAAAACTAAGTAGGGTTTTCTTCCATCTCCAACCAATCTTGCCAGCAAGCTGTCCCAAGCAAGGTTCTTTGTCATTAAAGCTAAAAAGAGATGTTCTGGACATGCAATGCCTTTAAACTTTTTAGGAAAGTAATCAAGATTTTTAACTGCACAATTTTGAAAGTCAGTGACACTTTTTGTATTCATTTTGATCTTGTAGTGTTTGTAGTTGAGAAAAAAACAGCAACATAAATTAAGTTCATCTTTTCCCTGTGGTTTTTCTAACACATTTCTAACAACCCAACAAACAAGCAACAGCAATAGGGAAGCATTCCCAAGTCACAGAGCAGACTCCCCGAAGCACTTTTCTGATGGAAATTCAACTGAAATTTTGCTCTGAATTAGTACAGCCAAGTGAGAAGTCACAAGTCACTCTGGGCAAGTACAAAATACTACTTTTTCTTTTTGTCCTGGCAAGCGACAGCATCCACTGAAAGTCATGAGGAGCAAATGAACCGAATTGAAAAAGAACTGCAAAAGCACTAGGGCTAGAGGAGGAGAAAAATTTTGCATCCATAAAGCTCGTGCCTTAAAAATAGTGCCCAAACTCATTCCTGCCATGCCTGTTCCTGCAGGGAGTCACGCTTGAGTGCTGCCTTCCCCTGGCTAGCAGAGGGAGCCGGCTGCAGACCCCAGGGGAGCAGCACCCACGCACATCTGGGGCTCTCCTGCAGCTGCCAGCTCCTGCCTTCTCCCAGTGAGCCTTGGTTCAGCCCCTCTGGAGTGCCGTGGGGGAAGGGGTCAGCCAGACACACAGCATCCGTCTGGGGAGGCAAGGGGGAAATGCTTCCCAGTGAGAGGAAGGGCAGATGGCTCACAGCCAACCATAATGGACATCCCCAGAGAGCCCTCAGTCCCTGCAGCATTTCACCAGGGAGCACACAAGGCATTAGAGCCATACGTAGGAAGAGCCAATTTGCCTTTCTTTTCTTTTTTTAAAAAGAACCCTTCTGCTTGATGCCCTTTTTCTAAAAAATCCATCTTACCAGCCTGCCTGAAACCCCACGCTGCTGCCAGGCCTGAGTCACACACCCAGCTGTGCAGGGGGGAGGCACAGAGGAGGAGGGCAGGGGAGCCACAGCACCGAGGAGCTCAAACAAGACATACCATCAGTGCTGATGACGAGGCCAGTTACACCCATGATGAGAAAGACAGATGTTTTCCAGAAAGTCAGTCGCTGCCTCATATTAGGAGTTATGAAAGTGGAGAGTTCAGACATCATATTTTCCCTCAGTTTTCATCCTCTGCTAGCCAGGACAGATCCCAGAAAGCCGGGTGTCTGGCTGCAAGAAATACTGCAGTCTTAGTTCTAAGTCCTTAGTCTTGGCCCCTCCTGAAGGCATCACCGTGTCTGTAACATCACAGGCTTTCTAAGGCAACCCTGCCATCGCTGCTTCGGCAGTGGCAACAAAATCCAGCAGAGAAGATCAGTTCTCTGCTGCTCCTGAGTTTTGGTTCTACACATACACAAATCTCTCCTGTGGGTACCAGAGGCTCCATAAACGAGAACACACATGTTTTCAAATAACCCTCACAAAATTAAAACATTGCAGGTGGATTACTGAAGCAAACAAAAGAACCTATGGAGGAGTGGGGAAAAAAGCAGCTTTGGGATAAGCACTCTCTTGTGTACAGAATTTGCTGCAGGGATGAAGGAACAGAGATCTGCTTGGTATTCAAGGATTGGAGTTTTGGAGTTTTTTTGTAGGGTGTATTTCAGGTTTTAGGTCTACAAAAGCTCTGCCATGCTATGCACACGAGCTAATGTGGTCTCTTCCCACACCCATAGTTTCAGAGTTATCCACAAAAAGGAAATAACACAGGTATGAGGTAGCGTAGACAAACAACCTTGAAACAAACCAGTCTGCTGCTCAGCAGTGCCCTATCTCAATCTGAGCAGGTCAGTGCCTTGAGTCCTAACTGCTGTGAAAGGAACTACAGCACAGCTCCAGCTGGAAGGGGGCTCAGGTTGTCTCTAGCCCAGTCTTCTCCTCAAATAGTGCCAACACTAAGCTAAGACCAGCTTACTCAGGGCTTTAGCCAGTCAGGTCTTAAAACTTCCAAGGCAGGAGGTGGTGCAGTCTCTCTGGGCAGCTCTCTCTCCAGTGCTCAGTTATCCTCACTGAGGATATCTTTATCCTTACCAGTCTGAACCTCTCTCACTTCTGCTGATGTCCATTTCCTCTCGCCCTCCTGCCATGCTGTGGTGTAAAGAGCCTGACTCTTTTCCCACTCTTTCCTACAGATCTTCACATCACAGCATCCAAACTTTGGAGAAGAGAAATTAAACCGTGTACTCCTAAGCACAGCAATTGAAAGGTGCTTCCCTTGCTTCACAAGCTACCATGAGCTTCAAAGAATTTTGCCATAGCTGAGGACTCTGCTCACATCCAAAATCTAGGGCAGCACCCAACATCTTTGGTGCAGAACAAGGGTAAATGACTCTCCTCCTGTCTACTGGAGATCAGCCCATCTCACCCAAAAAGCACGCTCCTTACCTCTGCAGGCAACTTCAGCTGCAGCAAGAGCTTGGAGGTGAGTGCTGCAGGGTCACCAAACAGCCTGGGCTCACGCCAGCAGAGCTGCAGGAGTGCAGTGAGCCCAGCTCCAGGTGAGCCACTAAAGCCCATCAGGAATATTGCTCTTTGCCCCCACACTACAGGAGAGGAGGCTCCACCAACTTCTGCCCAGCATCGCTGATCAGGACACATCCAGTCTGGCAAGGAAGGAGACCTGAAGCTCCCTAAGAGGTTATTAGAGGAGCCTGGTCTCTATTTCTCACCCCATATGACTGACAGATTGCATGAAAGGACAAAGCCAGCCCCAGCACAGCTGCAGAAGAATGTTTTTCTTTGGCAGAGAGGAGAGAGATGAAGTGGGTGTCACGTTTTTCTATTAAATTTTTGCTTGTCACCACAGCAGAGCCAGATCACATACAGAAGATTGAAAGCCAGTTAGCAGCAGATGGCCAAAAAAATAGGAGTAGTTTCCAAGACACAGAGAAAGCACAGAGAGGTCACTGGCAGTATTCAGCTCCACATTTGGATGGATGGCACCTATGGGGACAGCTCTAGCAATTAAGGTCTATCCCATTTAACCACACTTTATTTCCTCACATTGCCCTCTCTCCTTCCCTACTCACCCTCAGGAGAGGGAACACTCATTATTTGGTAGAGTCTGTGTATCCTTTCCACACACATTTAGCACTCAACTCAATGCAGTGACTTCTTTTCCTGAAGTTGTGATCTGTGTCTGACAGCTCACAGACAGAGAGAATGAGGAAGAAGTCCCTGCTCTGAAAAGGTCAGCGCCTCAGACTGAATGTGCACCTCAGCTATGCCTTGTTAAACCCTACCATGTTTCACCCGTTTTCTCCATTGCCTGTTACTTCAGTGAGGTGAAAGGGCAGCGTATTTGTCAGCAAAATTGTGGCCCTAAGCCAAGCTTATTCTTTGCATGCCATTCCTTTCATTTTTATGAAAGAAAAATAATTTAGCATCCAAGACAGCCTCCACTTTTCACCAGCACTTGACATCATGGAGGGGTGGGGCCATGGACCAGTCCAACATCAGTGATTCCTTGAACATGAAGTCTATCTATGTTTCTGCTACATGCCCATATCCTTCTCAAACAACCCTTTTTCCTACTGACCCTTGAACAAATACCTCTTCCAGGCAAACCCTGTTCTTTCCAGTGACATCCAAATAATTGTCTACTGGTATCAAATAAATATACGCATTCACATCAGGCTTGCATCTAAGCACAACTCATAAATCTACTCTGACTATTCCCACTGCACATTCCTTTAGCTCAAAATGCTGTTCCAACTACCCCTTCCCCAGCCAAATATTCCTACATGCCCCTTCACGTCAGCATCAGTACCTGGGCTGCCACAGGGCAGGCAGTGTCAGGGAACTGAGATCCCTGAAAGCTAATTTCTGACAAAAAGTCATTTTTAAACTGGAAGAGCTCCTGGGCAGCTGCCACAACAGCCTGTGGTTACATCCAGGTGCAGAATTGCACTGTCAGGTCTTGTCAGCCACAAAAAAAAACCACAGCCGGAAGGTAACTCCATCATTCATAGAGATGAATAGAGAGCAACAGCGCAAAAGCATGTGCTCTCCTGAAACAGGGACTAAGAGCTCCACTGTGAGTGCACCCCTCAGGGACCCACCAGGAACCTAATTCTCTTGGAAAAAGGCAGGATGCTGCAGGGAATCAGAGGAATTGTAAGCTCAGGGTTGGTAGCCAAGACAGGCTGTGACAAATGCCACCAAGCCAGGTCAGACACTCTGTGTCTGATAGCAATTTCACCTATCAGTAATTGCTAACATCTCACCCAGAAGATGATCCTTCTCCAAAAGCAAGAGAAGCAGCCTAAGACAGAGGACACAGAAGATGGATGTTTAAACCAAGTATTATGAAGTGACTGGAAAACAGCTTTTGGGAATACAGGGAGGAAGGTGTACAGACAGCAGTAAGGACAGCAAGGCCTGATAAGCAACATCTGGATACAAAAATGCACAAAAAAGCAGCACCTATCTGCAAGTGCAAAGCCAGCAAGAAAACTTGCCCAGTCAGAGACAGGGGGCTACTTTCAAAGGATTGTGTCTTCAAAGCAACCAAGTATCCCAGAGGGACCCTGTGAGCTGAGGGACCAAGGGAAAATGAGCCCACAGTGACACAGAGCTCCCAGATCTTTGGAGGGAGGAGTAGCCAGCAAGGCACAGCACACACTGGCCTCCTCTACAGACACAGATAATCCTAAAAAAGCGAGACTGCTTTAATAAAAAAGTGGTCTCCATCCCAGGATAGGGGAAACTCACTTAGCCCTAGCTAAGAAGGGACTCTTCACACAGCAAACAAAGGCCTGCAAAGAGCACAAGTTCCCACCAGCCCTGTAGATAAGTTGAACAGCTCCAGACACAGGAAAGCCCTGTCTGGTAACACCATAAGTGAAATTCCTTTGCCCCTGCTATCGTGCACAACCTGCTCCATGCACAAGGACTGGCTTTCCAAAGGAAACATTTACAGAGGACAGCGCACATCAGTCACGTCCAGTAGGAAAAAGAATAAATAGTGGGTTTGTACATTAAATGCTGGCTCATTCTTATCTTCCACACTTCAAAGTCAGTCCCAGGACAGACTAATATTTTTTCCAGCTCCTGTCTTCACTTGAGATCAAGCACTTCACTATACAGTTACAGCCAGCAACTCAATACCCCCATTTTTCTAATTTCAACTGTCAGAAAATAGCAGGGTAAAGTTTCAAGGCCTCCTACTTGTGTTTATCTCAACTTTTAGAGGAACTGTAGATCAGTTAGACCATTACAAGTATGTGACATGTCTCTGGGCAAACTGGAATAGTTTTCTTATTTAAATTTGGGGAGAAAATGAGGAGGAGAAGTGGTTTTCAGTGCACAGCACCGTGTACAACTAATTTTGCTGTTCAGCAGTTGTGATGTTGACTTTTTTTATTGATATGGAAAGTCATTGACAAAATTTAACAATAGTGCTTTGTATGAGCTCTGTATGCAACTGTTTAAAAATCTCACTTTCTCATTTCCCCTCTTTACTGCAATTTTTGAAAAATCTTTGCGAGTAGTGACTGTACAAATATTTTACATTAAGTCAGCTGCAGGTGTATAGAGAAAAAAGAACATGGCATTTCAGCTTTATGGTTTTTGGGCAACAGACCAAACCCCATGTGCAAATAAATGAAGTAGCTCTCCCCCTACAAAAATGAAACAAAAATTGGATCCAACTATACTGACACCAGAGAGCTTCATGCAGCCACCACACAATAAGATACAGCCAGCTCCACATCCACACCCACTGCAGTAACCGCAGCTTTCAATTAAATACACACGGGCTGTAAAAATCAAGCTCTGTCATCCATTAAAATAACGACTGCCGTACTCCAAAAGCTCGAGGCACTCCCTGGCAGCTCATCCAGAAGCAGCTTTCCTGCAGAAGTCATTAGATTCACAAAGTAACAGCAACCATCCTTTTTGTGGCAGAGGAAATGAGTCACCAGGCAAGCACTGCTGAGGTTCAGAGATTCGTAAAGGGGAGGAAAGAAGGCCAGCTCAGAGTTTCCCAAGCTCATCTTAGATGACAATCACAACCCTGACCATTAACCTTCACCTTTGGCTTTGCTTTCACAGGGAGACAGAAACTTGGTAGCTGCAGCCTGGGAAGCCTCCTCCTCACCTGCCAACCTACACCCCTGTCCCAGAGCTGAGCCGCCCACAGCATCCCCAGCAACATGGAAACAGGATTACAGGACTCAAACACCACTCAGACAACAGCAGCAATGTGACATTTCACTAACTCCAATTTTTTCATGAGTTCCAAGTTCAATAGTCAGGCTCTTTAATGAAAAAGCCATTTGGGTTACTTGGCATTTGAAGATACCTTCCAGTTAACCACTTATCCAGGAATGACATCTATGACATCTAGGATTTTAGTCCTAAATATCTAAGCCAGCTGCTGCTCCCCCATACCTGTAGAGCAGCTGCAGTTCTACATGTGCCATGCCAACATCACACTCGGCTGCATTTTGCTACCATCTGGAAGCAGCAAAGCATCAAAATAACCATGAAAATGGAGGGAGGGGAATAAAACTGCCTCCTCAGTATTACATAAGAAGGTTTTAAATGTCAAAGGCTCCTAAGAACCGCCTGCCTTGGAGCCCTCATCCAGCAATGGGACAGGTAGTTGGCATTTCACGGCTTGTTTGTCAGACTTGTCCATCTGCATCAGATCTGGCACTTGTCACAGAAGTCATGGTCCCAGCTGGGCCATGTCCAACCACAGATCAACTCCAGAGGAGCCCCATGGCCAGCAGCAGAGCTCTCCCACTGCAAGCCCACCTGTGTGTTATGGAAAGTAACAGAAGCAGCAGGAAGCTGGAGGTTTTGCCACCTGGCCACGCTCCTGCTCCCCTTGGGCAGTGGCAGGTGTTGTGTTTCCCTTCTGTTCGACCACCAGGAAAAAACACAGAATAATAATAATAACACAAATAATAATAACAACACTGCCTTGCACAGTGCCAGCACACAGCACAGATGAAGATTATATAATGCAGACACGTGACACATACCATGAACACACCTCTGGGAAACCTTGCAGCCTTTGCTTCCATGGGAAACTAAACCACTCTGACAAAATAACTGCTCTAAAGCTATCTGGCATCCAGACGAGCACTGGATGAGGCACCAGGATTGCTGCCTGCCAACAGCAGAGCTGAGCTCCTCGAGGCCCCACTTTCTCCAGGTACAGCTGACATATCACTGACAGCACCAGTGGGGTGAGGGAATGGCTCCTCACACAGCTCCAGGCACTGGTGAAATCATCAGCTGTTAAAGAGAAATGTAAATCCCCAGGAGGTTGGGTTTCAGCCCTGGTAATTAAGGCAGGCTGGAACAGTTTAAAATAGAGGTCAAGTTTTTAAGTGTATGCATACTTTCACGCTTGTCTGCTAGCGTCAAATCAACGAGAGCCAGGAACAGCCCTTTTGGTCATAGAAAGGTTAAATTTTAACTCAAAATATACAAAAGGCAGTTGGCACGGAATTCTCACCCTCACCAGTCCGTACACACAGGTCTGACCATAGACTGACACTGATCCTTCTTCCTGCCTGTGAGCTCTCCCCTCAGTCACTATCATCTTCTCCCTCCACCCCCTGCAGTCCAGCTCACACTCCCAGGGCTGCACCACTGTCCCAGAGACCCTTCCCAAGCCCACAGGGATGGGGATGTTTCCTAGGATGCAGAGCTGCACACCCAGCTAAGGAGTGTGTGAGGAGCAGGAGACGCTGTAGGACACGTGTTCCTTGGCTGTGAGGGGGACAGCACAGCCCACAGGGTGGGCACTCTGCAGAGGAGCACGGCAAGGGTCTCCTCATCATTCCAGTATTTCCAGGAAGACCCTGCAGTAAGTTTACAAACAGCAGAGTAACTGGGTCAAACCAGTCCTCCCAGACGGAAAGCACAGCCCAGGAGAAGAACAGATGTTTCATCCAGAGAGTTTGTTTGTTTTGGGTTTTTTAAATGATTCCGTGAAGTTCTGGCCAGAGGTAAATAGAGACCTTGTGTTTCATGGTATCAAGCACAGTATTTTCTTCCGCATGGCAGGGCACATTCACAAAGGAAAAAGTCCAACAGGCAGAAGTGTGGGGGTTTTTTCACTCTAAAGAATCTTCATTTCATAAACATTCTTTTCTTCTTTCAAGATTGCAATACCTCACTACACCTACTTTATAGCATTTACTTGGGCTCTTTTGTTCTGAAATTTCTTTCAGAAGAATTCCAAGAACAACCAAAAAGAGAAACTGATCTCACACTTTTTATTAGGCTTCAAGAGGGTCTGTGAAGAAATCTTAAACTCCTGAAAAGACCCAATCAGCAAGACAGCAAACACAAATGAATCAATGTCAGTGTTACTCCCAACAAAGGTCATTGCAGCCCAAGATTTTGCAGATCCAGCTACACATTGCCCCTTACAAAATGCTCATCACCATAGCATTTGAAGCTGAAAATCCCCAATAAAATTTGAAAACAGAAAAGGGAAAGGCATCTCATTTCCATCCACCAGACAAAGAGAATGTTTTCTTTATCAAGACCCACTTCATTCTCAGGCTCCTTGAAATAGTGCAAAAAAGACAAATATCCATCTCATTGCAGCCACAAGTTCTAGCCCAAGTGTAAGATCTTCTTCAAGGCACTAATTAAAGAAGATCTGCAAGCGTTATGTAAGAAAAAAGTTCAGAGTGGCAACTCCATCCTCATCACAAGGATCCCAACAGAGCAAGAGGAAGTATGCCAGCACAACTGTAAAATCTGAAGGGAAACACTCTCCAAAGAGCCTCTCATTTCATTCACAGCATTCTTCTTGATAAAGGAAAAGAACCACAAGAAAACAGCTGTTTGAAAGAAGAGCTTTCCATTGTTAAGTGCTCCTGCTGGCTCTTTTAAAAACCCAAGCCACCATAACATGATTGCTTTTCCCCGGATCTACCAGAAGACACATATTGCGCAAGGAAGGCCAAGACTTTCAAAGCCAAAGAAGCCAAACACTGTTTCACGATGGTCAGGCGTGCAGCAGGCTCGCTTCCTGCTGGAATGAGGCTTGGAGCTTGTGACGGACACGATCCCGGATCAGTAAGACTACCGCATACCACACACAACAAATAAGGTTTTCCTTGTTTGCCTTACAAGACCAAGGCCAGGATGGGCCCAGAGGCAGTGGCGGTGGGATCACCGCTGCTCCCACGAAGAGCTGGGTGCCTCACTCCGGGGCTGTATTCATTTCCACATCACCCTCTTGGGTGCAAGGAAGAAACGCGGAGCGAGTGGCAGCCCCTGCCCCTCACCATCCCTCGGGCAGTGCCACATCCCGGCTGCCACCACCGTGTTCCTGTGGGGCTCATCCCAGCACGTGCTCCACAACCACCCGAGCGCGGCTGCCCGAGCCTCGCACCGGCAGCACCGGGGGAGCCTCCCGTGCTGCTGTCCCACGGTGCTCCGGCACGCTTCCACCGGGATTTACACACACACGGGTGTACTGCTGTGCTTGTGAGAAGACTCCTGAGTAACAGCGAGCCAACAGAGCACAGATAACAAGACACATTTCCTCAGAACTGTCCTAACTACGCGTTTTGCGCAAGCCAAAATATAGGGATTCCAGCCAAAAAATAAACAACAAAAACATCGAAACTTGTGTCATTTCCTTCCTGAGCTCGGGGAGCGGGACGGAGCCGGGACAGTCTCGTCTCGAAGAAGGAGACACGGGAGAAGCGGCAGCACCGAGGGCGCAGAGGGAGCCCCGGCCGGGCGGGGGAAGCGGCGACGGACGGAGCGGGGGCTGAGGGACCCCGGTGACCGGGAGCGGCCGCGAGGCTCGGAGGAGAGAGTTCAGACCCCCGGCGCACAGGGGACCCCAAGGCCTGCCCGAGGACACCTCGGCCCTCGGGGGAGCAGCCCCGGAGGGGCGGCAGTCACGGCGAGTCACCTGTTGGCCAAACCCGCCCGGTGCCGACACTGGCACCCCGGGACACCCCGGCCCGCGGGGAGCCCGAGGAACCCCGCCGCGGCCCCCGAAACGCGGCCGCCCACGGCGGCGTCTCAGCCATCCCACCCCCGGCCTCTCGGCGCCGCCAGGAGCCGCCGCCCGCCCCCGCCGCTCCTCACCGTGCGGCTCAGCAGTGTGTCGGGGTCTGCGGGCTCGCACAGCTCGCTCAGCTTGCGGTCCCAGTGCAGCAGCGGCGGCTGCTCCCCGCCGCTCTCGCACACCTCCATGGCGGCCGCAGGCACCCCTGCCGGCCCGTCGGTCTGTCTGTCTGTCGGTCGCCGCCCCGCTGCCGGACCCTGCCCCGGGCCGCGGAGCCGCGCGCTCGCCCCCGCCCCGGCGCGTTCCCTCAGCCGGCGGCAGCGCGCGGGCGTCGGCCGGGCGGGTCACCCCCCGCCAGCTGCGCGCCGCGCCCCCGCCCCGCCCCCGCCGCCCCGCCCGCCAATCGGGGGCGAGCAGCGCCGGGCGCGGGCCAATGGGAGCGCGGGCCCCGAGAGGCCGCGGCCGCGGAATGTGGGCGTGGCGCGCGCAGCCAATGGCGCGGCGGAGCGGCGGGAGCGCCAGCCAATGGGACAGCGACAAGACTGCGGCCGGCGCGCGCCGCCCCGCCCCGTCCCTCCCTGAGGGAGGGACCCGCGGCGGCCCCGGCACCGCGCCCGGGATGGCGGGCCCGAGACAGCCCAGCCCGGTACCGGTGCCGTGAAGACAGGCCAGAACGCACCGTGTGAAAACCAGAACAGCCGCCGAGGACGCTGGGGCCTGCCTCAGATCGGTCCCAGAGCGCTCATCACCCGGCAGTAAAAATAATCCCAGGCAACGGGAAATTACGGTATTTTAAGACTTGTGTTCCTGCCAAGCCAGGGCAACACTGACACTCCATTGTTCTTTAAAAGTGAAAAGCTGCCAAATATTCAGGATTCTAAAAGCTGGGCGTTCCTCAGTGCCTGTCCGCGGCTCCCGGCACGGCCGGGTCTGTGGGGGCAGCTCAGCACTGAGTGACATTTCCAGGCTGCCTTGTGCAGGAACCAGAGGTCTCTCTCTCTCCCAGACCTCCATTTAGACATCAGCCCTTGGGGCAGCCCCTTCCTCCCCTCACAGAGCCAGCAGGAGTGCTGCAGTCCTCGCTCAGGAGAGCCCACAGCAGCCCTCTGAGGAAAACACAGGCAGAAGGATTCCCCAGCACTTAGCAGGCACAACAGCACCAAAAATAGGGAAAACAATGGTGAGTTCACCAGGTTTGTTCCTTTAAAATATATTCAACTGCTGGAGTTTGATTAGGAAAATAATTTAAAAGTGTAACAAAAGTTATACTACCAAAGATCTTCTGTAAAGATTAGTTGTTTTAAGTTAGTCATTGTGAAAGAAGTCAGTCTGAATTTGCCTTCAGCAGCACAGAAATCATCTAAAGCCAAACCTAAAGCCAAATTACCCGTGCCTGAATTGCTGCCTTCCACTCCAAGCCCAACCAGAGGTACAAACTTCTTGTGTCCTGGCATTGCCAGGCACTGTTATCAAAGCAATTCCACTGTCCCAATCCAGAGATGCAGATTGTGAAATTTGTAAAGGTCAGTTCCTCATGCAGGAGCCTCCGTGTTTTCATTGGATGTGTTCTTCAAAGCCTTGTGATAATCCCTTTAACAAAAGGCTCTCTATCACCCTGCTGGCTGAGATTAGCACCTTCAAAAATCACTGCTGGCACTAGATAATTTCTTGGGGCTGGGGCACTCAGTTTTGGGTTAGACTCAGAATGTTTTGGTATAGGAGAAGTCTAAAGGGAGACCCATGTTTGCCTTGCAAACCAACAAAATGAAAGCCACCTTAGAAAAAGGTGGTCCTGACGGGGTGAGTGCAGCTTCCTTTGCTGAGCATGATGAGAACAAGGGGCTCCCCAGGACTGGTATTTGAGAGTACTGGGCTGAACTTTCTCTAACCCTAACACACTTCTCAGGCAGAAATATTTATTTAAGGAAGAAGTTGCACGGGCACATACTTCTGTCGTGCCTCCTTGGGTAAAGCGCTCTTACAAAATTAGGCACCCTGGGTAAACAGCACACTGCTTTTCCCAGTGGTTTCCACTCATTTGCACCATATAAAGTTGTGTCCCTCTCCCCTCTGCACTTCCCCCAGGAGCTCTCTCTTTATCAATAGTACTGAGCACTGCTCCTGTGTGACAGAGCTGCTGAGAATTCATAAGTATGCTGCAAGACTTCTTTGGCCACTGAAATATTTGGACACACAAAACTATCCATTTCTGGGGCTATAATATAAATATAAACCAGAATATTAGTAACTAGGCACCCTGCCCAGTTACTGACACATTATTAAAATTAGTGTTCAAGGCTTACATGTAAGTTTTGAGCTTCAACATCTCTGAAACAATTACCCAAGACTTTGTAAGGAAATGTGACCAATTTGCTTTGCACACAGCATAGAGACCACACTGATGATGTGTTGGTGCTGCAGCACCAGTTCTTCTTGGGAGAGGAAATCTGAAATAGCACAGTTATGCTAGAGACTGGCAGCACATACACAACACCAAGAAGGAACAGACAAAGTGGAGGAAACTAATCCTTTCCAGAGAATATTAATTATTCAGCGTGCTGATATAACACATAGGACAGCAGTCTAATCTGTCACTTGTTGCTGCCCACAGACAGACACTTCACTAGAAATCAGGCACTGGGGAAAGCACCTTAAAACCAACAAGAATGTGATACAGCTATTCTAACTTTATCCCATAGTCCTTGGAGGATTCAAATGGTAGATTTCAATAGTTAACAGCCTGCTGAAAAGCCAAGGCTGTTTCTCCATACTTCATTACTTTTCTCTTAGAGCAGCTATAATAGTATTTTTAAGTTCCATGCATTCTGAGAGCATTTTTGGTTTCTTCTTTTGTCACCTTTCCTCATCCACTCTTCTGAAACAGGTTTGAACTCACTCTGCAGCACAGGGGGAGAGTGCAAAAAATGACCAAAATCTACAAGAACATAAAAAGGTGGGGAGTTATTGTCTGCACATACAGGGAAGAGTAGAGCTCAGCTTTTGTTTACTGAGAATTCTGTTGCCTTTCTGCAGGGAGCAGAAAGCCCACACAGAAAACACACACCAAAAACCTACAGAGAAAACCAAACCAGCTAAGAAAGAGGAGGCTGCTAAGGCAAAGCTCCAAACAACACCACTTACTTAAAATATCAAAGAACAAAGCAAGCAACAATACAAATCCTGGCAAAGGAAAGGTGCTCTTTCTCCTTGCAGATCCGGGTCACAGAAGCCACAGCTCCTGCAACCACATCGTTACTCAGTTCTAGATCAGGTCAGCTGCACAAAGGTTCATTAAATATTTACAGGTGACATTTTTCTGACTTGTGACAACCAGGATCAAGATAACCATCCATTTTCTACAGCCGCCCTGTTCAAATCAGTTTGAGAAACCAACCAGCAAGGAAAAAACAAACAGCAACAGAGCCCACAGGATGAAAACTGCCAGGTTTCTGAACAGCTACCAAAAATCTTACCCCTTGAAAGCAACAGAACATAGCCACAGCTAGAGACTTCTTCAACAAATTCAGCACCTCTTAAAGAGTGCAGGATACAAATTTCAGGTCTAAGAATATACAGAATAAACCAGCAGTCAATTTCTAATCACGGTAGTTACTGGAGTTTCTTGTGAAATGGCTAGGTATGGAAATAAGCTGAATTTTTTATGTGGGACTAAGCAACAAGCAGAAGAAAAATCTCACACACACTGACACATTCCCCACAAGAGGATGTCTCAGGAGAAACCCTGTGAAAGTTATTTCTTTGTGTGTTGTGCAAAGACTTTGCTTGCACTACCCAGTATCTAGCAATGCACTAACAAAGCAAATTTCTTGTGTAAATGAGATCTAAATCACATTGCTGTGCTGAGAAGCTCACCACTGCCAAGATAAACAGACACCAAGTCTTAGTTTGTACATCCAGACACGCTCAACTGCTCAGCAAAATGGCCTCCACCACAGAAATTTCAGAGTTAAAAATAGGAGGTGAGCTTGAGAATAGAGAAGTTTTCTTCCCACAATCCTGGCATTTTATTCCTTTTCTGACATATGAAAAAAGGGAGATAGCCAGCCCCGAAGACAGCCTGTTACTAAACCCACATCATGGGGACACTGACAGAAATACAGGCTCTCTACCAAAATCTTCTTTGGTGTTGTAGCCAGGGGCTTCTCTAAGCTCTGATTCAGCTTTCCTGCCTTTGCAATTCCAGCCCCTCTGCAGGGGCTTTCACCAGCTCCCCACAAGCACTGGGTTTGAACTGAAGTATGACCTGTGTTTGGGAACACAGACACAGTGCCCCAAATCCCACAGAGGATAATGAGAGGGCTCTTTTGGTGAAGTGGGACTTGAATTCTTTGGCTGAAGCATCTTCTCCTTTCTCATGCCTCATAATTCCTGTGGACAGAGCAATTTTTGCAGATGAGAATTAAAGTTGAAAGTGTCTTTTGCTGTGTGACAGAGGCACAATGCCGTGGTGCCTTCCTCCCAACAGCCACAAAAACAAGCAGAGAAGAGTGTTTCCTACACCTTACTGCAGGCTGACAGAAATAACTGAGTGCAACGGAGCTGCCTTGCAGACCAGAATAGCTCTGCCTCAGAGCTGTTCAGAAACGCTCCAAATACTTGGTGAACGTGCTGACATTCTAAAAAGAAGTCATCTGTACTTATCTGTTCCAATTATCACCATAAATACATAAAATAAATTCCTTAAGGTCAAACACTTCTAAATATCCTGATTAATGCAAGGAACCAGGGTTTGCCTCATCAGGTTTACACAAGATGCTAACACAGACAAGAAAAAGCAGAATGCCATTTTTCAGAGGACACTGTGGGAAAACACTTATTGCCTAGTTATAAACAAGGAATCACTGTATTTCACTCAGGTGATACCATTCCCATTCTATTTCCTCGCACAACAAGTACCTACCCATTAAAAAACCAACCAGATGCTACAGGAATGCTGATTTCACACAGGATTTTCTCATAACTGAAATGAATTAGTTACAGATTAACTTTGCCCCAGAGCAGACATAAGAGATGAACACAAAACAAGCCTTTGCCACTGGTTATTTTTGCTGTAACTAAGGCAATGCAGAACCATTTGGGAAGGCCTGCCCTACTGCCAAGCTGTGCTGAACATTCAGCACTCTTTCCAGTGTGTGTTGCCTTTGTAGCAGGTCAATCTTTAAAAGTGTACCAGCTACTTTAAATAGAACTGGAAGGGCAAGAAAACTCAAAGTTCTTGAGCAAATGTTTTTCCTTGCTGGCACCTAATCCTAATATCTTGTGTTAGCTCTCTCTGCTGTCGCCAACTTGAGCCAGGGGCAGAGATTAGCAGGAGCCATTCAGCAGTTGCAGAGTTCCGGCAGTTCTGGCCACTCCACTGTGGTGGTGAAGGGAATCCTTGCTGTCACATCTGAGTCTGGAGGTGAAAGGCCATTCTCAGGCTCCAAAACAGGCACTGCCATGAGCTCCACCACCACAGCAGAGTACAAGGTGACCACTGAAGGAAGAGAAGCTCAGCACATTTGCTCAAGGCCTCCTAGCAGAAAGCTCAAGACAAACCCCAACTTTTGACAAAGAGAAAAAAAACTGTGTGGACCAAGCACAAACTGTACTTGGATCACTCCTGTGCAAGAGCACCATCTCAATTCTCACAGCAGTACAACAAGCTCAGATTCAACAAGTAGTTCAAGGAATTAAAGTCAGGAGTTCATATTTGAAAAGAATCTCCTGTGGGTAACAGGACACTGAGGTAGCTAAGGCTTTGTGATACATCTAACACCCCAGTATGCCAGTGACAGGGACTTGGATTGTCAGAGCTGTAACATCAACCAGAAACAGATGCTGAATCAACAGAATTGAAGTTTTTGTTAGTACAATGCTCACTGGGCATAAAAAAACCCCAAAATTCTGTAGGGGAAAGAGCTCAAAGACTATTAATGTGTTCTGCACTGGGCTCAGAGAGATGAGATACAAAATCCCACCAGCTCTGAAGGCAGGAAATTATCATCTCAAATACTTTTCTTTCTCTGTTCACATCATGTTGTATTACAGTGGGAATTTCTCTTCTTTGTGTAGTAGAATCAAACCCCTTTTAGTTGAGCAACTTCTGACCAATAATACAGTAACTCTCACTCTGACAACAAAACCAAGTGAAACAAGTGCCTCTCCCACACTCCAAATCCCAGACCCGGAACGTTTTCCATGCAACTCCCCAGGGCACAGCCAAGGCCCTTGCTCCTCCAGCTCCTCCTGATGGCAAACCATGGGCACAGCACCCCAGGGGGACTGGCTGGGAATGCTGATGCCATCCCACGCCAAACACCACAACAAACAAGGGAAAGACAATGCCCAGGATCAGCAGAGGGGCAGGTGCACAAGAGGCCTGCTGTGGTCTGTGACAATTCTCCATCTGAGCACCAATGGTTCTGCTTTAAACTTACTGTCCTAACGGGCTTAGTGAAGGGAAAACAGGGAATGACACCTACAGAGCAGAGGAGGAATGTCAACAGTGAGAGGGGATCAGGCTGGCAGGTCCCACAGGACAGCAGAGAGATTAAGGCAGCCAAAGGCAGAACGTTTGAAAATGGCTGAAGATGCAAAGAGTGACCCCCATTTATACATTCATCAGCTCAAGCACTGATACAGCTACCTGGGGTACCTTTTCTTTTAAGAAGGAAAAAAAAAGGATTCCAAAAGATCACAACAGAGAAATGGGAAAACAAAACACACAGAAGTACCCTCTAGGTAACAAACATTTTATTTATTTCTTAAAGAAACTAAAGCAATATACGTGATTACAGAATTATGAAGCACTGAAAAACCGAAGGAATGAAATGGCCTAGATCCAAGCACTAAGGACATCACTCTTTGTCTCTTGTTGAGCTATCGCTCAGGAAAATCACATTATCTGAAAAGAAATTCAAAAAATTAATCTTGAGCATTATTTTGCCTTGGTACAAGCCTCCACACCATGAAGCCCAGGTCTTTGTGTTAAAATAAGTTGCTAAGATGTAGATTTTGGAACAGAATAATGGTTCATAAAACAGTGTCCAATACAGGGTTCTTTCTCTACATCCCCTGAAAGCAGACAGTTCAAGGTGATCATATGTACTCAGAAACAAGTGTGCTAAAGCTGATGAAAAGCTGCTGAACAGTCAAAGACACCAGAAACATTTTAAAATAACAGTTTAATTCTTAGACTACAATCTCTATCAGCCTATTTCCTTTTACTTTTGTCATGTTCAGTCTGCACTACCACATCAACAGCCTACAGGACTATGGGAAGCACCTGCTTCATCAAGCCTAAGGAACTCCTGAAGCAACTCAAGCCTGGGTCTTTTGAACAAGAAATCATTAGAATACTAATTAAAAAAGAAAATTGCTTCTCCCTTCCAGTGATTTATAGCACTGCTAGCTTTTAAAGAGGCTGCAGACACATCCAGGAATATGACTGTTCTTCTTCCTTTTTTATTCCTTCCTTTTCCTCTGTCCTAGTTTTAGACATACTTGTGTAACATGTTTGCTCTACTACCCAGTTAATTTACCCCTCACTCAAAAGCAACACACTAGCAGCTCTATCCACACAAGATATGGGATGCTCAGGCTATTTTAAAGGCTCAAGGAAAGTGTTGAGATTCCTAGCTTTCTTTGCTGTGTCAATCCAAGGCACAAGTCTACTCATCCATTCTGTGGGGTAAGCAAATGACACCAACAGTTTGCAACTGGCATGCTCCCATTTTCTGTGTGCTCAGAAGGAGTGCCAGAGGAAATCCTCTGGTACACCCTATCCATTCTCTCAAAATCCCTGAGTGTGGATACTGAGGAGGAAGATAGACAAACTCCCTTTCAGAGGTCTTCCACCCCCTTTCTATTTTAAAAGAGCAAGAGGCAGCTTGGTGCTTTGCTCCTTACCTGCTATAATTGTTGTGGCCTGTCGCCTCACATTGTTCTTATCTGTATATTCACCATAATCTATCTTCCCTTCAACAAATATTCGAGAGCTGAAAAAAAACCAAGAATTTGATTTTGGTCAGAGAACTGTGCTGCTGTTTTCCATTCTGTAATCCTAGAATGGTTTGGGTTAAAATGGGATCCTAAGACCACATGTGCCAACCCCCAGCCATGGGCAGGAATACCATCCCCTGCATCAGGCTGCTCAAAGCCCCATTCAGCTGACTTAGAACACTTCCAGGGATGGGCCATCCACAGCTTCTCTGGGCAGCCTGTCAGGGCCTCACCACCTTGGCAGTAAGGCTTATATCCATACATCCAACCTGAATTTCCCCTCTTTCACCGGGAGCCTGTGACTCCTTGTCTTGGCTGAATTCAGAATCTGATTCCAAGGACACAGGCTTTTATATCAGTTGTTTGTAACAGCTCTGCTAACTTGTTTTATGGCACCTGTATCTCACTACAGTTCCTGGTCACCGTAATTATTACAGTAATCCACTATTAAGGCATTAAATCCTCACCCACATTTGTTGTTCACTTACCCCTTCCTCACATACTGATAGGTGACATCCCTGAGGCCCGGCCTGAAGACAGAGATCCTGTGCCACGTTGTCTTCTGACTGATATCACCACCTAAGGCACACAGAGGTAACAGAGCTGGATGCCAAATCCTCTTTGTGACACAAGGCTCAGAAATTAGTTTCAACACATTGGTATTCTCAAATTATGAGAAGTGATTTGAAAACAGGAGGATACCAGCATTCCGTCTCCCACTTCACTCGAGAACTAAATGTCCCATTTGTCTGTGTCCAAACAAATTCTTGTCCAGCACAGTTCAAACCAAGTCATCACTTTTTCTGTAAGACAGTGCTCATGCTATTTATTTCTTTCCCCCTCAGACACTTCACACTGCATAGAATTTAGAGAATGAGACATCTGTAGATGCAAACTGAGGACAGAATCAATGAGAAAATTATCTTTTCTTTATTTTTCTCATCCTGAAATACAAGTGAGAGTATAGAACCTGCTATGCCTCTGACAAACCCCACCAGTGACAAACTGCCCACTCTACACTCTCCTCTCCTCCTGAGGAAGGGCAACAGCAGATCTCTCCTCAGTTTGTGCTGCTGGGGATCAGTAAGAGACACACAAACACACCACCATCTCTGCTGACCTAAAGGAGCTTTCCTGCACCCCAGAGATTTGCAGGTGTGGTGCTGCTGGCCCCGCAGCCGTGACCTGGGACACGTTGCTCGTGCAGACTCACCTCCCTGGCTCGCTTCACTATCTCCTGTCCGCCACATCTCATTGGTTGCAAGGGAAAATATGGTAACAGGATTTTTTCCTTCCACTTGCCTCATGATAGGGTCCTGTCCAACCCGACCCAGCAGCTGAACACGATTCATGGCTGAAACAAGAGAGACCAAACACACACAGGTGAATTATGGTGCATCTAAGCATGGCAAGCCGTCAGTCAGCAGCTTTTCTCACGGGCCAGGATCACAACTTTCTGTACCTCCTAAGCACTTTTTAAGCTCTTGTGACACTGGGCTTTTTTGGGCTGCAGCAGATTGTGCCTGTACCATCATTATCATTGTGAAATACTGGATTTTTTAAAAAGCCAAAGGTTTTTTATTCTTTCTGTTCCATCTCTTTCCCAGACACATCCATGTGTCACTTGAGACTAATCTGCATTTACTTATCTTGACTTTTATTTTATTCATAATGATAAAACACAATGTGCAGCAGTACCTGTGAAACAAAGTTGCATTACTACACTCCATCCTCTGAATGAGAGAGTCAGTTCTTACAGGGGTACCAGGCCTAGGCAGACACAGCCTATCCCTTCTCCATGTTCAAGGACAACTGGAAGAGGTCAGGGAAGTATCCCTTGTGTACAACGAGGGTGTGAATAGTGAAGGGGAGCAAATCCTGCTGAGGCAGCAGTACACACAAGGGTGCCCCAGGGGTCTCAGAAACAAGCACACAGGACAGCTGAAGGCAGGTGTTAGAAACCACTGCCACAGATAAAGTACAACTACCTGCCCTACAGAGGTGCAAGTCCTTGGCAGGGCTTTTTTCTTTTCCCCCTGAAGTGCTGCTTCACCTGACAGAGACCAGACAGGGAGCCACTCACGAGTCTGTGTGCTTGAAACACATTCTCAGCTGCTACACTGAGGAGCTACCACTCCCCCCTGCTTCTCTCCCACCCTATTTCAGACATTCTTCAACTGAGATAAACACAGTGAGTAGCAACTAAATTGCATGTCAGGAGTTACTTACATCTTTCAAGTACCAATGAGGTAACCGTATCAGAGTCATGTCTTACAAACTGGCGTAGCACCTGAAGGAACAGAAACGTGAGTGTCCAAGACACAGCCTGTAAATAGCATTGTTTACACTTTGTTTTCTGAACACTTGCAGAGGTTCTGCAAGTGTGTTCTCTTCCAGGTAACTGATGGGGGAACTGAGGAAAGAAATCTGTTCAGCCAAATGAAGCTAGTAAGATTAAAGAATATCTGGTTAAACCAAAGTTAGAGTTGCCCAGAAAGAAGTGTGGCCCAAAGCTATACCTCCCTCCAGCAATTATTTCTGGGACGTGCAGCAACTATTGGTTTTCTGTAATACATAAATAGGAGAAGAGGAGGTTTGTAGGAGAGTGGGGATTTAGCTGTTAGAGCTTTAGTCTTTGGAAACAAACAGGTCTGATAGTTCTGCTCCACTTCAGAGATTAACCAGGTGTGCCCAAAAAGTACATCCATGCACTGGAACGAGCAGTGGATGCACTGACATCCTTGTTCCCAAGGCAAATCTGAGACACAAAACTCTTAGTACTGCAAGTGGAAAACAGTAAAGGAACTGCCATTTTTCCAGCACACAGCCCATCCTAGAAGAAAGGAGGAGGGGGGAAAAAAGCCCAGGAACACTTCTGCTAGAGGTCCACGTGCAGGAATTGTGAAAAGGGCTCATTTCCCGTAACACGCAGTTCCAGGCCCGTGAGACAGATCACGCTCCTTCTTCCCCAAGGGCAGCACCAGCGCCGAGGCCCGGAGCAGCGGGCACGGCCGGGCGAGGCTCCGGGGGATCTGACCCCCCTGGCCTTGCCGGCACGGCCGAGCGCTGTTCCGCGGCCGGAGAGCCCTGCCAGCCCTGCCGCCACCGCCCCGAGGGCGCCCGGGCCCGCGCTCCGCCGCGGCCCCGCACGGCCCTACCTGCCACGCCGGTCGCCGCCACATGCTGCCGCCGAGCCTGCGGAGGGAAAAGCAGGGCTGAGGCAGCGCCCAGGGAGCCCCGGCCCGGCCCCGCCGCCCGACCCCGCGCCCGCCGCCGCGCTGCGCCCGCGGCCGCCGGAAGAGGAAAGGGCGGGCGGGCGGTTCCGGGAGGAAACGCGCCCCGGCCGCCGAGGGGAAACACCAACAGAACTGCACCACTCCATCGCCGGTTAAAAATGATAAAACCTTTATTCGCACCAAACGTAGGATCGAACAGTTAAAAGCCAGCACGTGCAACATCATAAAACAAACCAGTAAAACCTGGAAATAACCGAGTTACCAAGGTCTCCCTCATCACAGGGCAGCGCTCTGTCCAACACAAGCAAGCGACGAGGACTTCCAAAGTTACATTTAGTGGGGAGAGGGGGACGGGTTTATGACATCTCACATACGAAATATATACCACCATTAACATAGGCAACTCCAAAAAGGTAAAACCCCTTTCTGATTGCCCTCCTCTGCTGAAAGGCTGCAGTTCGCAGGCAGGCACCTGCACCACATGCGATACACGGAGGGGAAATGGGTACAAAGAGACCCAGCGACCAACGCACTGCAGTTATCCCCTCACATGGACAAGGAGCCCTCCCCGACAGACAGAAAACAAGTCGAGTATCTGGGACTAACTAGTCTGTTAGAGCACAGAGCTGCAAAAGTTTTGTTGCTGTTTTTCCTCATCTCCCTCTCCTTAACTGGAAGTACTTCCTATTAGTGTGTCCCCCCGCAGTGAAACACCACGGCAGCTGCATCCCGAGCCCCCAGGACTGCCGTGTAACCTGCCTGGTTCCTGGTGTGTAGCTAGAACTGGCTGCCACAGTCTCTGCCTACTGTTTCCTAGAAGGGGCCAGCTGTAGATGCTGCCTCCTTGGAGAGCCATTATCATCTCTCTAAAGGTATAGTAAGCCCAAGTGTTGAGACCACAAAATCCCCAATAACAGGGCCCAACTCAAGAAAGAGGGAAGTGAGTAGAGAAAACATCATTCTTTCATCACGGCAGAGTTACACTGAGTCTGTAGTAAGGCCAGTTACAGAAGAAATTAGACAGGTAAAAGACAGAACAAACTTAAATCACATGATCCAACACTTGTAAGCCAGTCATTCTTTTCTCAGCCAACATATCATAACTAACAGGGGAACAAAAAAAAAAGTCACCCAAACAACAAAAAGTAAGTGACAGGGAGACAATATGGGGCATTGGTCTGTGCAGACCCTCTGCTTTCACAGGGCCATTCAGCCATCTTTGGACAACACAGAAATTCAGTAACCCAGAGTAAAGCTAAAGGAGCGACAGCTCTTCCCTCCCACCAGACGCTTGCTCTTCTGCTTAGAAGAGGTTTCAGACTCTTGTAACTTGGCACTTCCTAAGGCTTGGTCCTTCATGAGGGTCTGGGCAAGGCGAGCTGCTTTAAGTTCCCTGCAGGGGGGAGATGGAAGGAAGAAGAAAGGAAGAAAACCATGTCATGCGTAAATCCCCATCAGCTACGGAAGCAAACTATGAACAATCTTGCACAAGAGGGTTACTGTAATACCGCAGCACTGTGGAAGGGGGCAGCTTCTCATCCCAGAGAGTAACATGAAGATTACTGTAGCTGTCTCTAGAGTTTCTGCTTGGAAAGGTATGAGCTCTGAAGATTTACAAGAAGAAAACTATGTATCGCGTCAGCAACACACGGGCACCAGAATGAGAAACACCTAGCTCAGTTTTTCTCCCACTGTTTCAGATATCTGATGATCATGGTTTAACTTAGATCAATGTCATTTTATGCAGCACAGATACCTAAACAAAGGCATATGCTTCTTTCCCATTTCCTTTCTTCCCTCGTACTTCCTGTTCTTCCAGAGCATTCACTTTTCTGTCTACACAGAAAACCTACTCCTCAGCTGATTACTGCACGTAGAGGGGTTGTGGGGCAGTTCTTGGATCCCAGCATCTCAAAACACTACTGCCAACAGCAAGGGGGAGAGGATAACTGCCACAACCTGATACTTCTCTTCCTTCTGTGCTTCACCCACTATCTCGGTGCATTATCAATTCCTCATCTGCCCACTGGCTGCAGGTTGTATCAGCATTTTCACCACCAGTGGTTGCAAGAAGCACACATGTTCGCCATTGTAACTCAGCCAGCAGCTCCTCCAAGCAAGAGCTGAAGCACAGCTGCTGCCTGGGCACTGCAAGTCCCTGTTTTACATCCCCATCATGCCCCCAGCTCCAGGCACAGCAGCTGACCAGGGATATCCACATGTGCATCCTCCCAGCGCTACCACCCTCCATCAAAGCTGCTGACCAGCATTGTTGTGCCCATGCCTTCTCCCCTTCACGCTCAAGCCAGCCCTACCTTTCCAGCATGGCAGTCTTGCATTTCTCCACATTTAGCTGCTCCTGGAGCTGCACAGCTTTTCCACATGAAGGACGGAGGACAGGGTGTTTGGTGAGGGCTGTGGCAGAAGGTCTTTGCACTGGATCAGGGTGGATCATGAGCTAGAAGGCAAAGGAGTTCAGAGCTTAACACTCCTGTCACGTGCCAGCTGCAAAAGCCACCATCCTGTCAAGACTGCTTCCTCACCTTAAGGAGCTCAAGAAGGCGGTGGGAGAGCTTCTGGGGCATGGCTGGGACATTGCCTTTGCGGATGTGGTGCCACAGGGCCCCATTGTGAGGCAGCGGGGCTGCCCCGGCTGCCAGAGCCACCGTGAGCGCCAGGGCAAAGATGTCTGCCTTGGGCAGGTAGCAGTATTGCTGCAGAGAAAAGGGAAGGGGCTTAGAAAGAACATCTTGTTGCAATAAGCAAAGGGGAGTTGGGCTATGAGCTCAAACAGAAACAGCCAAGCAAGTGTGTGTATGTGGCACAGCCTTCACCACCCCAGTGAGCTGTTTTCTACTCTTCAGGAGAAAAAAAAATCATTGGCAGCAGGCAGTAACACTAACCAAGAGCATACTGGCTTTCAGCCAGCCATAAGCACCCCTGCAGGCCATGTTGGGATCACTGCAGTAACTCCAGAGGATGGCCTAACACACGTGTACCTCTAGCCTTCACCACAAGGCACTAAGCTTCCCATGCCCAACCCAAACTGAAGACTGCATCTGATACATAGGCCTAACAGTTCCTAAATCCATTGGTAGCACAGATACCATCACCTAAATACCTGAGCTGAATAACACATCCAACCTGGTTGTTCAGCACTGATTCTCTTTCCATTTGTTGGCCAGAGTGACAAAACTGCAGTCAGTCTAAGAGGTGTCTTGTGCCTCCCACTACTTGTTCAGTGTTTGTTTTACAAGGATCCATCTGGGTAAATATATTCCTCAATAATCACATCCAGTAGTTTAATTTCAGCCAGATATGCAAATCAAATGTCTTCAAACTGATAAAGGTTTTGTCTCACTGATCCCTCAAGGGAAATAGTAGCAATAATTCAATGATAGCTACTTAAGAAATATTTACATATGAAGTATTTACATGATAAGACCCACACCACTACTGTTCATGATAAAGTGCTAATTTCACAGGATTCACAGCCAGACCAGACAGAAGAAAGAGGAGATAAGGGGAGGAACAAGTTAAATTAATGACTACTCTACAGTTGATCTCTTCCCACTTGTTCTCCAACCCTTTTCTCCCCACTGCCCTGCTGTAGCAGTTGTACCTCTTGCAAAATCTCATTGGCCAAAAACCGTCTGTCTCCTTCCTCCACCTGAGGGTTTGTTATTGATGTCACATGTCCAAGGTCACCTGAGACAAAGAACAAGCAACTGAAATGTAATGAAGCAAACTGAAGTCGTTCTCCAATAAAAGCCTGCATTTTATAGGCACCAACAAAGAAATACTGAGTAGGAGAGTAAGCCTGCACCTAACTAGGGAAACTGCACTTGGAAACAAACACATGAATTTTCTGTGACTTTTCTTCTTAGAGGAATTAATTCTGGTGAGTAATTGGGGCATTCATGACTATCCTATCAGTTTTGTGTGCAAGTCTCTTCAGCCACAGGACACAGCCCTAATCTTAGACCAGCTGTAAAGTGGGCTAAAACCTACCAATCTTATACACCACACCAGAAGAGAATTCATCTTCACTGTCACTCTCCTCCTGCCCAGCAGGGCCTGAAACTGCCAGCTTGTGACAGATGAAGATATTACCTGCAAGACAGAGAAGCTTAGCAATAAGGTGATATCATAGTCAGGCTGCAGCAGCCTGACAACTTTATAAAATCCCACCTGTCAAAGTAGTTAAGCTTTGCAGCCACAGAAACTATGCACGTCTCCTACCTAGCAGTCAGCTTTTTGCCCAGCTCACATTCAATCACACAGCTGGCATTAAACAGTTGTATCTTGTGCATAAAATATCTCAGTGAAATCAGCTTTCCCCTCCCTCTGCCCTCTAAGCTAGAAGCATAAATTCAGCAGGAAAAGGGAGCTCCCCTCTAAGAATATTAACTATGTAACAGGGGAGAGCATTGCCCTGGAGGTGACCATCCTGAGCTGCAGAGAGGAAACCTTGTTACTGTTTTTGTAGGAACTTAATCCCTCAAGGCAGGTGCACACACAAAGGCCAAGTGTTGCACAAGACAGCAGCAAATAAGGAAGTGCCCATCTTCCCTGGCAGCCCTACTTGCTCCACCAGTATGCAGCTGATTCCCACCAGCCAGGATTACAAAGGTCATGAGACAGGAGAAAAATGCTGCCAGCTATCAGAGAAGGCTGAATTTTAGAGGAGCAGTAGTGGCGCAAATCAAAATAAAAATTTTTAAAAAGCCAAAACAAGGCACCATACACAAGACAAGGGCAAGGTCCTCTTCTCTTTGAAGCACTCAAATCAGTCCATTCAGAAGGATTTATCACAGGTCCTACCCCTGAGGGATCACTGGGAAAACCCTCCACAAAGGAGGAGGGTGCTATACTTACTAGGTTTGATATCCAGGTGCACAAGGCCAGAGTTGTGGATGTATTTTAGTCCCATGGAGACTTGCAGCAATATTTCCTTCAGCTCTCCTTCTGGGAAATACTGCCCAAGCTTTGCATTTTCTAGCAGCACATCTTGGAGGCTCCCACCTAGGGGAAAACAGTTAGTCTGAGACCCAACAGAGGTTTCATAGAGCAGCATGCTTGAAATAGCTGAGCTGCCCAGAACACTTGGAGACTGGCTAGTGACAAACCCCAGCCACACCAGCTCTGTGTGCTCCAGTGAGCAAACCTGGACATCACCATTTGGCTTCAGCCATTCCACTGCCCTGGAATGCCCAGCCTCCTGCTGGACAAGGATGAACAACTGCAGTTCTACCTCCAGCCTACATCCTGCCAGGAGGGCTGACCTGTTAATGGTGCTAGTGCTGCTGCAAGTGAACAACAAAAAGGGCTTCTGCTGTGCTTAGATGCAGAAAAAAGGTACAGGAAAGGTGGAACAAGGAATTTAAGTTCCCACTAGCAGATTTTTGACTGAAAAGCATTAACACTCAACACGGTTTCACAGGTCTCCATTGAGACACACTGGATATTCCAGACCTAGAAGATGTCATTGCCTCTGTCTCCATCAGCTTACTTTTCACCACCTCTCTAAGTCTCAGATGTTCAGCCACCAGAACACAAGCAATACATCAATCTTGCAGCAATGAGCACTACATTTCATGGTTGCCTCCACCAGATTTGAAAGCAATACTCTGAACAGCTGTCACCACTCTTCATTGAGCTCCAAGACTATAGGTGCAGTCAAAAGATGAACATTACATATTTGCCTTCAGCAATTCAGGTAGCTAAAAGTATCTTTTCCAATTCTCTCAAGCAGTGGCATTGCCAAGGGCAAACTCAAGTAGGAGTGTATCACCCTGCCTGCAGCACTCCAATTATCCTTTGCCTCATCATTTGCTCCATTCCACCCCAGCTGTCAACCTCTTTCTTCTAGTCAGGATGCAAGGTGCCTTCACCTCAACCAGTCACTACCCACCTCCATCAAGAGGAGGTTCTTGCCCAAGTTACATGGCCTTTGAGTCACTCAGGTGTTACCTGGACAGTCCTGGCACAGCTCTAAGCATCAGAATGGGGAATGCTTTTCCAGGCCAGCCAAAAGAGAGAAACAGTTTTCAAATCCCAGAAATACAAAGGTTCTAAACTCACTGCTTCTAAAACATTAGCACCACCCAGAGCTTCATCTAAATATTATGTGCCCTTACTGGATTCTCCACGGGATGCAGCCCCAGGGCAGTTTGCTTTCTCGTAAGCCAAAACATCCCACATTTAAGTACAAGAGAGGGCAACTTTGCCCGTGCAGAGAGCTCAGCCTTGAACGCTGCCCAGCTCTTACCGTTGCAGTGTTCATTCTGGATAATCATGTGATTGTCCTCTGCCCAGGCCGAGTAGTAGCGCACGACGTGGGGGTGGTGCCCCAGGACAGCGTGGGCATAAACCTCGCGCAGTGCCAGCTGCCTAGGGGAGCACACACACAAAAAGCAGAGGTGACAGGCTGCCAGGGGCTGCTGGGCACCAGGGGAGGAACCCTGGTTTGCAGCCTGGAAGTCCTGAACCCCTCTGTTCCCCCTTTCTCTTGGATTTTGACAGACAGGCTGGCTCTCACAGCTGCTGAAGCGAAACCTGCCCTTGCTCAAATGCCCTGAGCAGCTGTTAAGAAAATAATTGCTAAGCCAGTCTTTTGTTAAAGAGGCAAAGGCAGCAGCAGCTTCAAAGACTTGGCTTTAGCATACAGGACGCTACAAGCTGGTCAGTACAGATAAGAGTAGCTCTGGCCATTCAGCAAGGCAGGGACAGCTGTATGTCTGTCAAAGTTCTTGACGGTTATTGTAAAGAAACTGTCAGCATGGACCCAAGGTGTGCAGGCATGCCACCCTCTCACTTTGCAGTGCATGTGACTTCTTCCTTCCCTAGGCATCTATATCCAGTAATTGTCTAGTGGTATCTTCCCCCACTCTCCCAGCTGCTGGAAGTGCAGCAGCAGCCAATTTTTGCTCATGCCACCCATCAGATACCTTTAGATCCACACTCCCTCCTTCCCCTCACACCTCTCAAAAACATGCCCATCATTTCCACGAGCAGTTTTTGCAAGCACACTCACTCATCTGAGGATCCTGCCAGAGGCCTTTTGGAGCGTTTGATGGCATAAACACATCCATCAAGGCGTTTGATGCACTTGTAGACAGAGCCAAATTCCCCCACACCAATTTTCTCTAGTTCCAGGAACTCCTTCTTGTAGCGGGAAACCATATTGCTGGCTTTCAGAGTGTATCTCTGCAAAGTCACAAAAACAGCAAAGACAAATGGGAGTTGAAAGGCTTTTAGCTGTCATTGTTTTAGAGGTGTGTAACACTTGCTGTCACTGAGCACTCACATTGCTCCCTCTCCCATTCTGGATGTTCATCCAGGCATATTTGCAGGTGTGTGGCCAGCTCTGGAAATGGTAATTTCAATTCTTGAAATTACCTTTCGCTTGTGTTTTTTCTGACCACTTAAAGGCCACCTTCCCTGGTTTGGCCAAGTTGCAAGGCTGTTCAGTTGGTTTCATACAATCAGGACTTGGTAGCCATAGAGGTAGAAATTGTAGTTCAGGAGAAATTCAGTCTGGTTGGCTGTATTTGCCTAAGCCTTCTTGGGTTACTGCCATGACATCCCAGCAGTTCCTAGACCACAGCTGATGGGGTCAGTCAGGGATGAACAGCGAGCAACAGTGTACTGGCCTAAAGACAGGACTTGAGAGGACCTATTGCCTGTTTTGAGCTCAGGAGAGGAGCCTGGTGTGTTGGCTTCCTGTGACCCAGCTATGCAAGAGCCGCTTTGCCCTGGCAGCTGAGGCTGCCTGCAGCCAAGGCCATTCTGCATCAGCTCAGACTCCCCACGTCTGAGGCACCAGATGTTGACTAATGGCAGATCAGCTGGTCTCAGTGTATTTGTTTGTATGCCCACTGATATCTCACCTGGAGACACATTTCCACTAAGGGCTGAAAGCTGGCAGAACTGTTGGAACATAATTATTGCTACCATAATGGCCACTAGGGATCTAGGAGCTGCTGGTAGAGTGATGCCTACTGCCAGGGAAAATAAGTAAAGAAAAGAGAAGCACTGGAGCATGAAGTGAACAACAGGAGTGGACTAAAGGATTTCTCTCCATCCTCCTGCATCCCTTACAGCGACAGCACCTCACGTTGCATAGTGGTTTCCACAGAAACCACTGATGTGATTTTTTGGTTTATGGTACATGAGCTTACAGAGGAGAAGGTAGGAGTTGGTCCTCACAGCCAGTAAAATGTGGCTCACATGAAACAGCAGCCCTTCCCAACAGGTTGCGTTTCATACCACAGCTATATTTTACACTCTCTTAAAAAGCTTGGCAGTAAAAATACCTCCTAGTACACAATTTTATACCTATATTACGTACTCAATCTCATTACCACTCAAGCAGAATAATAGTTCAGTAATTCACAAGTTACTTGAGGCTTTCTTCTAGGTAAAACAATAATTGTGGCAGCCCTGGATGTTGCCTGGTAGCAGATTTGCTCTGCAGGTGTTTTTCCATGGAGACCATTTGCCTGCAGTGCCGGTCTCCTCGGCTAGAGGGTACCATCATCCTTCGAGAAACCTGGCTACTGCACTGTTGCAAAGAACAATTCCATCTCTTCCAAGTTTGTCATCTCAAACAAATGTTAACAAAACATTCAGCTTAGACCTTTTCTGTCACAGGTATTCATCTTCTGGCACAGTGTCACGGTTTATACTCCAATAACAGAATAAATTCCATTAAACACCAAGCTTCTACAAACATCCACTCCGTGGGAGGGAAACAGAGATACTCACCTTTGTAGGCATCTCCTGTTTAATTTGGGTTCCTGGATGAGGATCATTCCTGTAACAGAAGATTAGGAAAGTCTGGTGTATCATTTTAATGCAGCAATCCAACTGGATTTCAAATTAAAACATCTTTCAAAGGAACCTCCAAATCTTGCTTTACAGCCTAATCATGTTTATAGAGTCGATAAACAGGTTTTTAGTTGAGGTCTTACAGACTGCAGTCCCAGGTTAGGAACTCTGTTTCCATTTAGGAGGCCTCCACAAAGCAATTTCAGTACTGCCTACAAGACAGAGTGGCATTGTCCAGAGGCATCATTCTGCTGGCCTCCTTATTACTGGTGAAGCTGCAGCCACTAAAGAGAGCTGTTGATCCCCCACTTACCTTTCTGAACAAAGGCAATGATTGGCTTTTATTTATATTTCTGTTACCTTTATACGTCTGCTAACATTGACTCTGCACCAATGACTACTACAGAAGTAGATGATTCATTGTTAGCAAACAAGTCCAGATTCTGAACATCTCCATTACTTATCTCCTCCCAGCAGTCTGATTGCAGCCTGCTGCTTAAGAGCAGCTCACTTACAGCTCTCCTCGGGCCTTCCGTTTGCCATTAGGGTGAAAGAGCATCTGTCGATAGGACTCTGGTGTAAAGGGATTAATGTTGACAAGAGAAGCTTGGGAAGAGTCATCAGAGTCAGCACGAGGAGTGAGTCTCAGATGTCGCAAGCCTTTGGATGGGACCTTTGTTGCAGATGAAGGGAAAGCTGTCTTGGATAACAGGCTCTGTATCCAGAGAAGAAAAAAAAAAAGGTGGTAAATAAACCAGGAATTTTCTTTGTTCCTGCTATTTCAGAATAAAATTCTTGTTCTGTAAATCAAGGAGAATTCAGCTCCCTTCATTGGAATAGCTGAATCATTAAATCCCTGTGTCTCTAGTTGAGTCCCCACAGTTTTCATTTTCCACAAAGCATTTCATTCCTTGTTAAGCCCTTTCAAACTCTATTCCCTGCTCACTTGGGTGAGGCCTGCAGAGCCATTTTGGCAAGCACAGTCCTCAAGAGGAGCCAGCTGCTCCCCTTTCCCTCCTACAGAGAGGTAGAAATTGCATCATATGTTGCATTAACATGGAGACCTAGTTCTGCCAGCATGGACTGTTGCCTCTGTTTGGGCAGGACCGGTTTGTCAGGAGATGAGCTAGAATACCACCCAGGTTTCACAGCACTAAGCAGAATTAGTAGGGGAACTTGCTAGAAATATTTCTTTCTGCGGCTACTAGCAAAGCAAAAAGAACCCATTTCTCCTCATGAATAAAAAACAGTTTCAGAAATTTAAGTTCAGAAAGAATCTATGGATCTTCTATAGTTCACCTTGCCACAGAACACAGGCCATTGTGTTTCACTCACTAGTCCAGAACCTTGGGCCATGGAAAGCACAGACACCAGTCTCGAGCTGAAGACAAAAATCCACTATCTCTGATTTCACTCCTTCAGTAACCATCAGCTTTTTAAAAAATATGTTTGGATTTGACTTATATCAGCTTCAAGAGGGAGGTATAAGGTCTAAAATATTATTGAACATCATGCTTTCCTCTAGTTAAAAGCCCTTTAAGAACACAGAATTCTCCCTGTTGAACATCAGAGTAGTCTCATATCTTTCCAACCCTACAGTGGTCTCACTATCGTGATCCTGGAGCCACATCTCCCCTCACAGCTGGTGGCTCTGTCTGCAGTCTTAGACGGGGCTCTGCTCTCTCACCCTTTCTGTCACTTTCAAATGTTCTAAGGCCAATGCTCCCAGCTTTGTCTACAAGCAGATTTAGGCCCTTTGGAGCCCATCTCTTGCAGCATGCTTGGAAAACAACACCTTTATCCCACAGAGAAAGGAAAAGAAACTTGATTTCATGCAATTGCTTCTTATGGGCTACAAGATGACGAACTACAAGCAGCATGTTTTGAATCACCCAGCCAACACGTTATCCACACAATGCACACCCTGAGAGCAGCCTTCACTACCTGCAGCCCATCTGGTCTGGTAAAGATTTTTATAGACCTGTATCATGGTTTAACCCCAGCCAGCAACCAAGCCCTCTGCTTGTGAACCCTTTGCTCACAACTGCAATGCTTTCCCCAGTGGGATGGGGAGCAGAAACAGGGGAAAAAAATGGTTAAACCTGTGGATTGAGAAAAGAACAAATTAATGATCAAAATAAAATAATAAAATAATTATTATTGCTATGAAAAGAGGCAACAGGAAGATAAACAAAACCCAAGACAGACAAGTGATTCACAATTGCTCACCACGTGCTGACCGATATCCAGCCCATCCCTGGGCCCTAATCAGCCCCACCTGGCTAATTTCCTTCTGTTTATATGTTGAGCATGACATTCCATGGTATGAACAGTCCTCCGGTTTGTTCCTGGCAGCTGTCCTGGCTATGGAGCCACACAGCTGCTGGTGCTTCTGCTCACCGGCAGAACTGGAGAAACTGAAAAGTCCTTGACTTTGGTAAACACTACCAGCAATAACCATGTTTTAGCAACACTGTCCTTAAGCCCAAAATCACAGTGCAGTATCAGTTACTAGGAGAAAATTAACTCCATCCAAAGCAAGGACAACTTTGCACCTGTGTTAAGGTGAGATTTAGGGAGATTTCTTGTAAAGAGTCACTTCAGGAAATTTTTGAAGTGATGCCCTTTACACTGCTTTCTCCTGGAGAGTGGCAGGTCATTCCTCAGTAAATATTGCCACACAGTCAATCATATAAGGCCAGAGGATCTTCCTTGTCTCCACATAATCAGGTTTTTGGAGGAGAACAGAAGTCAAATCGTAGCTCAGAAGCACTGAAGGATTGGTTCTATGTACCACTTAAGCAAAGGAGCAAATCTATCAGTAGAGCAGGAACATTGAGAGCAGACCAACAGCTATGCTTCACTGCAGGTCTGGACTGCTTGGAGCCATGCACACACCAGAAATTATCTAGGAACAGAGAAGCAGGCAACAAATCTCCTCCTGTGCTTACTCAAGACAAAAAGCAGTTGTATTATACACTCTCCAAGAGGTTACACATAAAACAGAGGCTGGGCTCATTCTCTCAAGAAACTGGCTCAGTAGCTATATTGCATTTTAGGACAGTGACACAGCTGAAGAGAGGCTAACTTCCCTCCACAAGCACACACCCGTTTGCTACCTCTTCCACAGGAGATTTACTACCCATAGAACAAAGTCCTGCTTCCCTCAGATTCACTGAGCAACTTTTTTGTTTCACACAAAAAGAAAAACTGTGGCACCAGACAAGCTGGTTGGAGCTGATCAGACTTGCCAGGCAAAGTACACATCCCAGCCATAACACCATTTCCAGTTTTCAAGACAAAACCCACTTGCATCTGAAAATGGCTGAATAGAGCAGCAAGTGCAGCTGCCCATCTCCAAGTTCCCCCCAAACAACAATCTTCTTGAAGGGAGGTGCATTTATCTCCGACAGAGGTGCTACAGGCCTGCCATTACCTTAGGAGTGTGGGGGGTGTCACAGAGCTGCAGCTTTTTCCAGGTGATGTGCAGTGGTGTCTCAGGTTTACTCCAGCTCTTGCTCACAGATGGGGAAGACTTCAGGGTGGGACTCATCCAGGCTTTTGTCTTGCTCAGGAAAATCTCACTAAGCTTTCTCTGAGGGGTTGCTGGCAGAGGACTGCTCTCTTGCCATTTCTGGAACTCTGAGCTTCTAGGGGGGCTCAAGCTCAGGGAGTCCTCCTCATTCACACTTCTGTCTTCACTCTCCTCACCACAACTGGAGAAGTCCAGTCGCTGAATGAATTCATTGCTGTTGTCCCAGTCATCCATGTTACCACATGAAACAGAACAGGTAGAGCTGATACTGGCCTGTCCTGTTAGAGGGACAGAGGGAGAGAAAGACAGCATTATTTACAGACAAACTAACCTCTTCCCTGCTTCATCAAGGGCATCAGTTCTGCTCACCACACTCCTCAATCCCACATACACAGAAACCTTGGCCATTCATCAGTGGAATTAGCACAGATTAATGAAGAGCACCCCAGAATTACCAGGTCCAAAGCCATTGAGCTACTGCCCATGTAGCAACAGATTTGGCTTCTTGCCTTATGGGCATAAGTCAGATACAACTCAGAAGCCACTGCCTTTCCCAGTAAGTTTCCAAGAGAACTCCTCCATCCACTACTCCCATCACACAAGGATACACATCCTAAAGAATAACACACACAGCCTCCACTCCCTCTTTCCTACATTAAATTTCTAAACCAGAAGAGAAAAAAAAAATTCCATGCTACATACAGCTGTAAAAGCAGAGGGTGCCCCAAGGAATCACCAGATACCCCACAGACAGCCTCTCTCCTGCCCTGGACCATTTATAACCACCCACACCTGAGCCAATGCTAATGGGAAACATCTGGAGCTTGGCAGCACCTGTCCACAGTTGCCTGGTGGATGAGGAATTCTCTCTGGATGTGGATTTGCGGTGCCAACAACCAACTCTGCAGGGAGCCAGGACTCCCCCTCAGTCTGAGTCATCTCCCTGCTCCTACACGCTCTCCTGGGGCCTGTAAGGGGGGTGATGTTTGCTGACAATCTGTCTGCTCCATAATCCCATCAGAGATCCAGTCTTTGTGGGCTTTACCCGTATCAGTTATTTGCCTTGTGGTGATGAGGCCCTGCATTTCCTTCTTTAAATCTGAATTTCACTTCCTGCACTTAGATATGCACTAGTTATGGCAAGCGTTGCAGCCTGAATGGAGAGGTCATTAGCCTAATTTATAATGTATAGATTTATGAAAGTATAATTAATAAGACTTCAGGACAGTTAGGAGCCATACACAGGTCTCGGTATAGCTTCCCGTTAGAGGTTTAAAGGAGAGGAGGGAGGAGCTGTGTTGGTGAAGGCAGCCCTAGGGGTGGGGTCGCTCTGTTGTTCCCTGGGAGTTGGTCAATGTCTCCCCTCCCTGCACCTCTTTGTAAAAAACAGGAATCTTCTGAGCCTTTGGGAACGTGTGTTGCAAAGTGGGACTAGAGCAAGTTTTAACTAATTGGGAACAAGGTTATAGCAGCCTTTTTCCTTAGCCTTGAGGAGAGCTGCTAGAAGGATGTGCAGAGATTGGCAGTGCTGCAGCTTTGGAGATGGGTGTTTGGCAGAAGCAGCACCGGCTTCCCTTTGCACACATCAAGGGCAATTCCCACCAGAACACACAGGGCCACATTGGTCTGAGGTCTCTGTCTCTCCTAACCCGTTCCTGAAATGAAGGTATGGCCATACAGACCTCTGAAATTGCTTGTTCAGACTGTGATGAACAATTCATTTGATACAGAAATGAATTGTGTCCAATTCACCAAAACAGCCTCAGGATGACATGCCAGGAGCGCAGTGCTGGTCGCATCTGGCCCAGAGGTTGCAGTATTTCTTGCAGGCACCGAGCTGTTGCTGCCATGCAGCCTCTCAGCCTGAAATGCAGCTGCTGCATCTCCCTGTGCCTTATCCTGAGTGAGGTCCAGAAGCCTGGCAGTGCCAGCACTGGCTGCTTTCTGCTCGGACAAGCTGTGTCTGCAGCAGAGATCCAGGACCACCTTACTACTGCTGTGACCTGACTGCATTCATCAGGTGTTCAGTACCTGAAGCATTAGATTGGAATATATTAATTCTGAAGAAATAATGCTTTTAGTCCCCATGACTACATGTTTTTAATAACCCAGCAAGGAAATTTCTTCAGACCAGTTTTCAATCCCACCTTAAACAATTTTTAAACATTTTTTTCCCTTCAGGATGTAGAGGCAGTATCTATTTTTGTAAGGAGGGATGTGACATGTTAAAGGAGAAAACTTGGACCTGCTGTGCAAAGAAGGCTCAGCTTGTTAATCTTGCATTTTGAAAGTAAAAGTTACCCCACTTTCATTTACATTTTTCCTGATATTCATTGACCTGATGACAATTTCCTAAACCCTCAGCTGGAGGGAAAAGATGTTTTCTTTTGAAGTAGAGTTTTTATTTCTAAAAGGGTAATATTATCTTCCAGCCTAAATATTTTCAATTTTGGTGAAATAATAAAACAGTAGAAAATGTGGCCTTTGTTGTTTGCATTCATCCATCAGCAGGCCAGGATTGCTGGCCAAAGCCGTATCAGTTGCTCTGGTACCACCGGGTCACTCGTCCCATGGGTTTTTTCAGCAAAGCCAGGAGCTCAGAGCATGGGGACATTTCACACATCCCAGAGCCAGCACTGGCAGCCCCTACTCCTTGTCACTTGTTGCTCTTCCCACTGCGTCTCCTCCGTCCTGCTGGGACAATACTGGTGTGACTGCACTGCTAAGGGGACCAGGAACAGCTCTGCACCACAAATAGCTTGTGTGGGTCATGAAGGAATCCTTAGTTGGGATTTGTTTCCTGCCTAGATTGCTGGGGGACAGACACTTGACATTTGTAGCAGCACTAGTGTGGAGATGAAGATAGAAATGAGCTGTCACTTCAGCGTCACCAACATGCAAAAATATATTCATCCAAATGAAGATTGGCACTGTCTATACAGTTAAAGCAAAGCATGTGGCCAAGTATTTGCAGAATCTGGCTTTTCTTTACACAGTAACAAAATATTGTGCAGGGTTTGTTTCTTTTTTTCTTTGCCCGTCACCTTCTATGAAAAACTCCATCTGCTAAAAACCACCTACTCTGGTCTACAGCTCTGCAAAGTAAACTTGTGCATGGGCTTTGCAAAACAAAATGCCCACTCAGTGTTGGAGCCGTCTGAAATGAAGCTCACAGTAAATGGATGCTAATGGTACCAAAAAAAAGAGAAAAACCCAAACCCCACTGCTGAGGAAACAGCTTGATGGGTTTCTTAATGGGGTATTGAACACTCAGAACTGCTCAACAGGAAAAAAGTTAGACAATTAAGGCTTTTATGACAATATCTTCCTTTTAATTGTGGTCTGCTTAATTGGGTAATTCAATTAATCAGAAAGACCCAGGGAACCAAATTAATCCTAATGACACTTAATGACATTGGTGGTGGCAGAAGGAGGACGGTAATTACAAAAGGTTGGCTGCCTGTGGATGCCTTGGTCATGCTTGTGTCCCCATCTTGCAATCTCAAAATGATTCTACTTGTTCCGGCCAAAGCTGTTTCACAGCCTTCTGTAGCACATACGTACGTGTATATATATATTTATGTATATACACAAAGAAGTACATATCAGTATATACTGGATCAGTATCCCTGCTCTCTCAGATTTTTGGCTCGCAGCTTCTAGCACAGCCATTGGGGCGGGGGGGAGGGTGCGAGCCTGCCCCGTGGCTGGCTGTGAGGCTGATCTGCCCAGTTCCGTGGCTTTCCCAGCAGGATGGCTTCAATGGGGCTGGGGGAAGCAGCTGCTCGGCTCTGGGGTCCCAGCCGGGGGGGGACAGAAGAGGGGCAGCTGGCTCTGCGCTGCGCGGGAGGTGAAGCACGGGCAGGCGGGCCGGCCCCTGCCCCCCGTGCCCCTCCAGGGGCCGGCACAGCAGAGCTCCGAGCCGGGATCTCCGCCGGGGGCCCGGGCGGCTCCGGCCGCTCCCGGCGCTGCTGCCCCGGCCCCGCCCCGCGGCCCCGGCCCCGCCCCGCCGGTGACACCCCCGTGCTCCCGCCCCTCGCTTCCCGCCCCCCGCCGGTGCGGCGCGGGGGGTGCGGCTCGGCTCGGCTCGGCTCGGCTCGGCTCGGCTCGGCTCGGCTCGGCTCGGCTCGGCTCGGCTCGGCTCGGCTCGGCTCGGCTCATCTCATCTCTGCCCCGCTCGGCTCGGTTCATCGCAGCTCGGCCCGGCCCGCTCCGGCCATGGTGGAGCGCTCGGACGAGGCGCCGCTGCTGTTCTGGGCCGAGGGCCCCGCCGTGTCGGCGCCGCCGCCCGCGGCCGAGCCGGGCAGCAGCGGCAGCGGCGGGCGGCGGCTCGGCGGCGGCTGGAGCGCGGCTCCGTGGGACGGCGAGGGGCCGGCGGAAGCGGCGGGGCCGCCGCGGGCCGAGGCGGAGGAGGACCAGATCGTGGCCGTCTTCGTAGTCACCTTCGACCCCCGCACGGGTGAGCGGCGCCGGGGGCGGGCCGGGGTGCGGGGCCCGGGCCTGGGGCTGCTGGTGCCGCTGGGGTAAGATGGATGCGGCCGGGACTGGGCATCCCGTGGGGACCGCTCCCCCGCATCCCGCCTCCCAGAGACCGCTCCGCCCGCCGCGCTGGGGCAGCGTGGCCGGACCCGGTGTGGGGCGGCCGGCGGGAGCCAGGCTGCCCTCTGCCCCACGGGGGACCGCGGCCCCTCCGCACGGCTGCCGGCGTCGGGACCGACCGGGGGCCGTGGGTGTTTGCCGAAAACGGAGCACAAGGGGGGTTGCTTTTGGTCTCTATCCCGCCGAGAAGTTCTGGCGGGAGGAAGGCGCCGCTCCTGCTGCCGCTCCGAGCAGAGGGATGGATGTATCTCTTCCCCACAGCGGGTCGCGGCACAGGGTCTGTGGACGGCGCTGGGGCGTCCCCTGTCCCCCGCACAGATTTAGGCCGAGCCTCTGCCCAGCGCTGCCTGGAGGGCACCAACCTGTTAGCAGCATCTTGAGAGCATCCTTCTGTCTCCGTGGAGTGGCGCAGACTGCCCGCAGCTGTCGGTGATGGATGGCGTTTGTGGCAGGCGTAAATCCGGCAGGCTCGCAGGGCATGATCACCAGCAGCAGCAGCAGCTCGGCTGTGTATTTCTTGATGACCGATGTGTTTAGAGGCTGGCCTCTGGTGGGGTCTCTGGGACTTAGTGCTTTGAAGGAGTGCTGCGATCCAGGAGGGCAAAGGAGAGGGGAAGGCAAATGTATTTTCCACTTCTCACTGCCACATCCATTCTCTCTCAGTGCTGTTGGACTGTGGTGTTGTATTGCTATTGACAGAGGTTAATAATTTCAGACCTATAAATCAGCATTTCACAAAATGTCTTAACTTTGTGTTCCAATCCTGCTGCTCCCATAGTATCCACAAAACAGGGTGTTAGGACACAGGTATGAAGTTAGCACCCGCCTTGCACCTGTGAACACAGGTACTGCTGTGCAGAGGGGTCTCATGTCCCGACACGCTGTTGGGTCTTTTGGTTGCCAGGCTGCCAGACCTAGGGTTCAAAGGAAAGAGAGATTCAGGAGCCCATTTGCATCCAGATGTGAGGCCGAGTTTCTCTTTCTTCTCTAGACAGGCACATCCTTAGCAAATCCATAGCAAAAGTTAATTAGAGACAGGAACGAGGTCTGTAAAGCACAGTGAGGTTGGTTCTTCAGTGGAAGGGGAAAGTAACTGACATCTCACTCACAAGAGGGCCGCGGTAGTGAAGAGTGAATGCCAGTCTTGAACTAAAAATCCTAAGGAAGTACTGAACAGTGAACAGGATGTAGCCCCTGGTGTGATGTACTGTCAGCAATACCCACTGTCAGACAGCATGGTTGCTGTGTCCCAAAACATGCAAGGGTTTTGAGAAGTTACCGTTTTATCATACTGCACCAAAGACAAGTGTCTTCAGTCTAGAGTTCAGAGACTCTTCACTCACAAAAATCTGAAATGAGATTGGATGTCATCTTTCCACCAGGAGATGGAAAATGGAGGTGTTTCTTCTAAGTATCCAAAACATGAAGGAGTCTAGATGACTGCAGCAACAGCAGGTTGCCTTTCAATCCGACAGCATATGCCTTCTATGAAATTGTGAAATTTTCTTGAGAGCTGGCAGAAAGCTGAGCTTTCTCAGGAGTTTTTCTGAACCAGCTGTTGCTTAGAATGAAGTCCAGAGAAAGTTGTGCAACAGCTCTTCTCAAATCTGATGTGCAGTTAATGCTGGGTGTCATCAGCCTTGGAGTAATCTGTCAAGTCCAGGAAGATTCAGCCTCCTGCTGCTACCCAGCACGGATGATAGGACTGTGAGCAATCTACCAGCAAATGTCAGCTTTACAGCTGGGGAGCAAAGTGCCCTACAGAGGGTGTGGGACTTGGAAAAAGATCATGAAGTTGCGGTGGTGTGAACTTGCTAGGATCAAAAAGAGAATACGGGAATCACTGGTCAACCACATCAGATAGTGTGAAGGACTTCTGTAATGTTTGTAAGGGTATTTGTGTATGACTTAAAGGAAATCATGCAGTTAGTGTCTGAGCTGGAGACCTGCCTGATCCTGCCCAGGAGACGCACAGCAGACTACCTCTGGCAGCTTGCTGAGGTACAGGAACAGCCGAATTTCTGGTGGTGGCTGTGCAGGTGGTTATGCCAGGTAGTGTCTGCTCAACTACAGGCAAGTGGGTGGGCAGGAGGTGTTTTACTGTAGAAGGATGAAGTGATGACTGTGCTAATAAAGAATGTAACAGCTTCCCTCCTAAGTTAGAAGGGCTTGCTGCAGACGAGCTCAGTGTATAGCAGTTGCATGTGATGAGTTTCCAAAGGTAGGTTATGGGGTTGCCAGGTCACTGTTACAGTTCCGGTGTCCCTGGGACTGTCAGTGCTCATGTGAGTGACTGACGTAAGAGCCAGAGGCAGCTTCTGAATTGGTGCTGTCCTCACCTGCAGCATGGTGAACCCTGTGGCACTTGAGAAGGAGCTCTCTTTGCTGCTGTGGGGCAGCTGATAAGAGTCGCCTTTGTGGGGGTCCCACACAGTCTGTTAGCTGAAAAGGTCTGTGAGCAGTGGAGGGAGACAAAGAGGGAAGAGAGGGAAGTAATGTGTTTTGCACAAGTACACGTGAAATACTCTGTTTTTCTGTCCCACATTTCTTCCATGCAGGAAATGGAGTGAGTGTGATGTTTAGGTTACACTTTATACTTCTCCTGTAGTGGCACAACATGGTAGCATTGCACAGCTGGGGGCCCTAAAGCCCTTGGGAAACATCTAATAGTAAGGAGGGCCAGGTGGTGACCCCTAAATGCTGGTGCCAATATCTTCTTTGTGAGGATGTGAAAATCCAGTGGAAAGAAAATAAGGGGAAAGAGGAAGAACATCCTTAACTTTGCACACTAGAAAATGAGTGCTGGTTCAGACCTGACCTGAAGGTGGGAGATAGCTTCCAGGAGATCAGAACTGCAGATCTGACTCTCAGTAAAATCACTAGCCTGCTCTCTAATGCAGAGTGACTCTCACTTGGAAAGTTTCCTGTATGCACGAGAGCTGCTTTCTTCATGGGGAAGGGCAATGCTTCCTGTTTTTCTACAACATTGCTCCCTCTTCCCTCCTCTGATTTCTCGGGCAAGCTGGCAGTCGGGTCACATCTAGGTGAAGTCTCTCCTTTGTTTACTCTCCTGTTTCGCCAGACCAACTTTCCTACTTTTTAATCTCCGTGTTTGTTCTCCGACTGCCACGTTGCTCCTGTGTTCATAGGGCAGGGTGGCGTGAGGAACAGCCGGGAGCACAGGTGCAGGTTGCTCCTGACAGATCACAGGAAAAATTAGCTCTGTGATAGGTGAGCTGATTTTGAGGTCACATGCAGTAAAGATCTGTTTCAAGGCATCCTTTCCTTATTGCTGCTACAGGACAGCCACTGTTTGAGCCATGTCCACCTCAACACCTCTAGAGTGGACACCTGACAGTGACTAAACTGAGCCAAGCCAATCTTCCTTTGCTCTTGATGGCACTCTCACCTACCGATCTAATAATCTACAGGTAGTGACCAATAAGGAGTGCTCTGTGGGGAAGTCTTGAAAGCACATCTGGCCTTAACCACAGTTTTGTGGTTATGAGGCAATAGTCCCAAGAGCTGACTTCCTCACTCTTTCAAGGAAGGGTCTTGCGCCTTTAAAACGCGAAGCAAACAGGCGCGCACAAACGCGAACAACAAAAGCCACGGTCTCTGTGTAATCCGCAGGCCCTCCAGGGGAGCGCGGCGGCTCCGATGATGTCAGTGGCTCTCTCTGCCAGCCTTTCACACGCCTCGGAGGCCGAGGCGCTGCACAGCAGCGTTGCACAGCAGAGCTCTGTGGCTTCGTGTGTGACTGCACAGGGCTGTGCTCGGGTCACGGGGCCGCGCTGCTCCCGGCCAGCCCGGCTCTGCGGGAGAGGTGTGCCCCTGCACTGCAAGCGGGCAGTGCATGCACGGCTTCTCCTGTTGCCATGCCTAACGCTGTTGGTTTTTTTGAAGTCCTTGCCAGGCAGGGCTGGGGGAGGTCTGCTGAATACAGCATCTATGTGAGAAGAAAAATAGCCTATTTAAATGTCAGTAGCTAAGCCCTCTTCCTGCGCAGGCATATACTTGTGCAGTATGAGTAATGAGACAAAAGACAGGCTTCAGAAATGAGGCTTCAGATTTAAATATTTCCAAGAGTCTTGGCTGAGTGTAAGGCCCTTCCAAATGTACACTATCTGCAAGCACAGCTGGAATGCTCACCCCACAGGGCAGGGAAAGGAGTGAACCGGTAGGAAGCACCTTTGTGCTGCATCTGCCATTGCATTAGGGTGAAGAATTTTGGTTTGTTTGCCTTGTTTTTAAAACTAAACCACATGACTTCAAATACCGACAGACCGACAGAAACTCAGTGGGTAAATCTGGAGTACATCTCAGTGCAGTGGGAATGTCCAGGTGAGCATGGGTTCTGACATGCTGGCATGGGAAAGTGTGAGTAGTCACCCCTTTTTTGGTGTGTGGTAAACTTTTTGGAGTTCATTTGCTTTAGGGACATTTTGTGACTCCTCTGATATCATCTGTTCCAGGATCAGGCTCCTCAGGTGGCCTTTTCCCCTGAACAACTGCATATTCTCTGGCTGGGTTGGCAGGTGACAGAAGTTTGCTGATCTTGATCTAACTTGTAATTTATGTACTTTTTTGTTGGTTATGCTAGCATACACAAACATATCACAGTACTTGGATCACTCCAGCCTTCATATGAAGCTTCAGCTAACTCCTCCTGTCCTAAAGAAGAAAAGAGGAGAGATTTCAGGGAAGAAATGATGACTTGGATGATGGCTTAAGGGTTTCTGTTTGACCAGGCCTGCCAAGCACAGGCAAAAAACAATATTGGTGGTGGTGTGAGCTATCCCAGAAACTCATCCTAAAGAGCAAGTCCGTCCTTTGGTTCTATCTGTATGGGATGGATACTTCTGTAGATCAAAGCTTATCCACCATCATGTAGAATTGTAGCTGCTCTGTGATTATCAAGGATAAACCCACAAAATAGCACTAGCTTCAGAAGTGGCCCCAAATGTCCTGCAGTGTCTGTGTGTTGTGCTCCAACAAATAACATTTGTAAGAGATGTGTGGCATATTGTATGTCACCTTACTGTCTGTGACAATTTAGTTCAGGAATTGTGTTAAGGCACTGTTACAGGTATCTCAGGGTTAGAAAAGCACCAACTTGCTATTGATGATGTATGCATTTTAGAAACGAGTACTGTATTCAAGCTTACCCAAATTAATTTGCTTCTCTGCAGGCAACATGGTGGAATGGTGTTTACCCCAAGATATAGATTTGGAAGGTGTGGAATTCAAATCCATGGCAAGCGGGTCCCACAAAATCCAGTCAGATTTCATGTGAGTACACCTGAGCTAGGTTACTTCTTCCTTTCTTAGTTGTGCATCTACACCACCAGCTCTTAATTCAGAACATTGAAGAAAAATACCACCTAGGAAGCCAGAGTCCTACAGAAACCTTGCTTAACTGTTTCTACCCGAGCCAGAGGTATTTTTCAGACACTTCCAGTATCATATGAAATACCACCCAGCTGCAGGGATCTGCTGTATGGCTGCTTTGCCTGTGGAGGCCAACTGGGACAGGCCAGCTTCTCACTGGTGTGCAAATTTTAATGTGTACTGGCAGATGATCTGCACTGCCACTATTCTGAGACTGTCAGCAGAGGCCTAGGGTGAAGGGCAAGGAATGGCAGAACTGAAATGGGAAGGATTTTGCAGGAACAGGACTTAGAAAAACGTTCTTAGCTCCGCCAGGGCTTTTGGTTCCTTTAAATGTTATAAACAGGTCTCGCTCACTTTCTTCTTTGTTAGCTCCTTCAGTGGAAACACATGAGAATTTTCTGCATTCTGCTAACCCAATGTTGCAATGCAGCAATGTTTTGCAATGAACTGCAGTGTCACAATTCCTTTTGGTCAGGAATAACAGTTGCTTTCTTAAAGGTATGTGAACTGAACACTTGCAGTCTCATAATCAGAGAGTGCTTCAATGTGCTGGCACCCAAAATATGACCAGGTAGCTGCACTGTACTCAGAACTGCATTCACTGCAGGCTTCTCCCTTGGAAGAAGAGCTCTGCACTGACTGAATCATGCATTCTCTTGGTCTCCCTTCCAAGTTATTCATTTATTTGCATTCCTTACCAGCCTGTGATGTGGCTGGTAGCGGCTTTAGTGGGAACTCCTGGGAACTCTTGCTTTAGATATTTTGTTTTGCTACTGAGAAAACTGGGCCATCCAAGGCCTGTCCTCAGCCCTTCAGCGAGCAGGGTGGATTTCAGGGAATTCCTTACAGAAGAAAATATGATCCCAAATCAGTAGTTTTAGCACTCAGTTATCTTTCTTCTCCTTCCCTCTTTTTAACATTAACCCTTCTGTCCAACCTTTGTCTCCAGTTATTTCCGCAAAGGGCTCTGTTTTGGCCTGGCCTGCTTTGCCAACATGCCTGTGGAGAGTGAGCTGGAGCGTGGTGCTCGCATGAAGTCCGTGGGCATCCTCTCCCCTTCCTACACGCTGCTCTATAGGTACATGCACTTCCTGGAGAACCAGGTCAGGTGAGTCCCCTTGGGAATGAGCCTGGCCATTCACCACCTGGGAGAGGTCATGTTCCTTCAGTGGAGAGCAGTTTAGGCAAGTGAGAATTCAGTGACAATATTCGCTGTGATTTCCCTGACTGGCTGTTTCTCCAGAAAGTATTACAGGTTCACAGTGTGAAGGAGACAAGGAACTGATTAGCAGCAGTCTGTTTCTTCCTAGCAGGCTAGTCAAATGCTACCCAGACCCTAGTTATTGTAGGCAGCCACAAGTGTCACAGGGAGAGCTGAGAGAATAAGATTCCCCTTTCCACCTTCTGAAAACCATTTTACTAGGGGCTTACAAAAGGCTTCTAATTGTGTAATGGTGATCCTGGCTAGCTGTGTGCTTCAATTGTGTTGAGTGGATCTAGCAGTGAAAATGGTGATGGTAAAAACTGTTTTTACCTGAGTGTATGTAAAACAGGATCAGGACTATGCACACCCCAGCTCGCTGCCTGTGTCAGTCCTGTGCCTATTTCTCTGGCTGCACTGCATGCTGGTAGTCCTGGTGTTTCTTCAGCCCTCCTGGATAAGTGTGTGCAGCTGAGGTCCCCAGGATCCCCTTCAGCTGGGAGAGCAGATATTTGCTGGGGGCAAGGCACTAAACAAATAGACTGGAGATGCTACAGATCTCCCCTTTTTTCCTTTCTTTTCCAGACACCAGCTGGAGATGCCAGGGCACTACTCCCATCTAGAGGCATTCTATGATGACAAGAAAGGAGTTCTCCCTGATAGCAAGGGCACCCCCAGCTCTCAGCAACCTGTCCACTGGCTGCCTTCCATCCACAGATACATGTACCCAGAGATGAAGGTGAGGCAGGTGCCTGAGGCCTGCAGGGATGGGCAGAGGGTGCTGCTCCTTGCTGGTGCCTCATACTCCTTTATGTAAGCAGTCACTGCCGCGCTTTGTAGGCTGCTTTAGATAAGACTTTGTTACTTGGACCGTTGCAAGCTGTGTGCTGGTCTTGCTCCCACATTTAGACTTAGCATCTGTGCATGTGTCCCTGTTTCACCTCTGAGCTGTTTCCTTCCCTTTCGCTCCACCTGCAGATCACACACCCTGCTGGCTGTATGTCTCAGTTCATCAAATTCTTCGGCGAGCAGATCCTCGTCCTCTGGAAGTTTGCCCTGCTGCGCAAGCGCATACTGATATTTTCACCGCCCCCAGTTGGAGTTGTCTGCTATAGAGGTATGTTTCCAGGGACACTGCAGAGCTCTGATGTAGTAGGCTGAAGCACTGCAGAAATGCCTGTGAGTACCGAGGGGACAGACATCATGCAGGTCTTCAAAATCCTTTGTGACCATGCCTCGTGAAGACACCGCTCAGTCTGCATTTACACATTTCCTACCAAATGCTTTTCTTCAGGCCTCGTGAGTAAGGACACATCTGGCACTGTCAAAGTCAGTTCCTGTCAGCACAGGACAATAAAAACACTGACTGAATTTGTGGATTCTTGAATGTGGGATTCCTATGGGAGAACTGATTTTTTTCCTATGCAAAACAGGATGTCTTCACTTGAGAAGTTCTGGTGTTCAAGGGCATTTCAGAGCTCTGACCGCTGTTTTTGTAGAGGCCTGTGGGAGAACTGGGCAAGTGGGGTTCAGAGTGCCCTGGAGGGAAACCAAAAACATCTCAGGATGTGCTTCTCTTGTCCACAGTGTACTGCTGCTGTTGCCTTGCAAATGTTTCTCTGCCTGGTCTTGGAGGAACTGTCCCAGAGTCCAAACCATTCTTCTATGTGAATGTGGCAGACATAGAAATGCTGGAGACAGAAGTATCATATGTGGCCTGTAAGTATGATGGATTAGGCGTGATGTTTTAGCTTCAGGCTGCAAAATGTCTTGAGACACCAGACTGTGGAATAGAACTGATGAGAAATAGGTTGTGCATGGAATGACTAACAGGAGAGAACAGTTGGTCTGCTGGGAAAGCAACGCGCTGCTCTGAAAATCTTCTCTGATTTTGGCAGGTACAACAGAAAAGATCTTTGAGCAGAAACGGGATCTCTATGATGTCTATGTGGACAACCAGAATGTGAAGACGCATCACGAGCATCTGCAACCACTCCTAAAAATTAACAACGCTGACAAGGAGAAGTACCGACGGCTCAATGACCAAAGGTAATCACACATCTGGGTGCTCCTGACAGGAGAGGTGGAATAAAGGGGACATTGCTCCTTTGTACCTTCCTCCTTGTAGTATTTTCAAAACGTCCCACTGGTTCAGCTGATCTCTCAAAGATTCTGGTTGTCTCATAAAGTTTTCAGGTTCCCAGCAGATATGTGCAATTAACCCGTCTCCCTTCTCTCAGGCAGATGTTAATGTACTCTCAAGAAGTGGGTGAGGATTGCAGCTCCTGTGAAGAGGACCTTTTCATCCTGTGAGTGGCTACCTCTAATACTTGGTTGGACACTGCTAGTTTTAGGGAGCCAATTGCACCGATTTTGTATTGCACTGTTTGGCCTATTATGAAACAGCATGTTTGACATAATTCCATAGTCAGCTTTCTTCCTCTAGGGTTCCAAAAACTGGCTCTTCCTCTTCAGATCATCTTCCTTTCATTTTGAGAAGCCAAAATGTAGTATCCACTGGGGTTGCTTATGTGCTGCAAGGGAGAAGTGAATTTTAAAAACACAATTAGAGGTGTAAGAATGCCCTCACAAACATGAGCACTGTAGTATTTTTGCCAGAACATTTGGCTCTGGAAAGGACAATGTTCATGGGGAGTGGGCACTCTTCCATGCTGGTGGTTGGTACAGTGTGGAGATAAGACCTGCTTGTGAAGGATTGGCCCACTGATGTGGCTGACTTCATACTTGGCAAACAGAGGAACCAGAACTGGGTGTAGAGTGGGAGGTAAAAAACCACATGTCTACCACCTCTGAAGCCCTTCACTGCCTGTTGCTATTCACATTCTTCAGCAGGTGAGAAGCAATGGGATGAAACTGTGTCAAGAGCTGCCAGGGCAGAGCTCTGATTGTTGAGCTTCACAGGTGTGGCCAGAGCGCTTTCTGAATAGCTTTGCATGTTTCTAGGAAAGCAACAGGCAAGAAATAGCTCTCACTGGTGTGTTCTGCACCAGTAATGGAGAATCTATTTACCCACTGGCTTATCAGATGGGTGACAACACTCTTTGCTCTTGTACATTATGGGAGCTGTAGGTGTGATGTACCTGCTTGGTGACCACAGAACACACTGCAGCTGATAATGTGGCTTCTTCGGAGGGAAATGCCCCCACAGATGGGAGCACCACTGTCAATTAAAAGCTACTGCTTTATCTTTGTTTATCCTGGGTCACCCACAGAGTGAATGGAAAAGTACTAAAGCATCACCTAACAAGGTGGGATCTCTGGCTGAAGGGGGTTGAATGCAGTTGTGAGGCTCTGCTGCCTGTTTGGTAAATACACTGTCACTTTGGAGGTCCAATGCCATTGCTGGCTTTACCCTGCAGGTTTTTCATGGAGCAGAACAACCGCATATTCCAGACGCTGATGGAGGTGTCAGCCAGCCAGGACAAGACACTGACAGCTGACCACGCGCGAGGCATGGGCCTGGATCCCCAAGGGGATCGGAGTTTCCTCATGGACCTGCTGGAAGTGTACGGCATTGACGTTATGCTAGTCATTGACAACCCCTGCTGCACTTAAACCAAGCGCGAGAGAGATGGGGAGCAGAGATCACTTTTTAAAGACTACCAGACATTGCTTAGGAGGACCACTGGAACTCACCACAGCCACAGTTATTTAATAACTTTATATGGAGAGTATTTATAATTTTGAAACAAAATGTGATTTTATTTTCTCACACAACTTCCTCGTGAGTACCTGCTCTACGGTTCCTTTTGGTTTTGTCTCCCTTTCCCTTTCATTTGTGTTTTTTTGTTTTGTCTAGCTAGGACCAGTGGCACCTTTGCACCAAACTCACTGTTGCCAGTGATAACTAGGTTTTGGCCTAGCCTGGATACCTGAGGGCTGAAGACTTCAGGAAAGCACTTTGTTTGATGACGACCAATGTGAAATGCTATAGCTGAGCTTTCAGACTTGGCTGGAAAATCCTCCTATCAACTCCCCCTTCCACTTGGGGACTGAAGAGGGCTTCAGCACAAGCTGTTAATGGCCCTGTCTCATAAATAGCTCCTACCAAGTTTGTTGGTGGGGACAGTTAAACCAATGATAAGAACCAGGACTCCTTTAAACACTCCTTACTGAACTTTAAGGTGAATTGGAGTAAAGCCAGCCTTCCTTGTAAATGGTAGAAGCAAGTTTGGGATCGGGGATGCTACAGGATCTTACGACTTTGCTTACTGGAACAGCACGGTTTCACTTCCAGCACCTGAGGTGGTCTAAACAGGCAGAGACTGCAGCTACCTATCGCATAGCTGGAGAAGAGCACCCTCTCCTCAGTCCATCCCACCACCTGCTTTGGTTTTTAGTTGTATCACATCTGCTGCTTTGGTTTAAAATCTTCAAACCAGCAAGATGGTCTCCCATTTAACAGGGACCAACATCACTGAGCCACTTTGCAGTCACTTTGTTCTCCAGCCTCACCTCGGATGGTGCTGGGCTGGATGGGGTAGAATAAGTATGCTTTAATTAATGTCACTAGCCTTTCCTTTGTAGCTGATGGGACTTGTTGCTCCTTTGCTTTAACACTGTCTGCTAATCCTTCTTTTCTTGAGCCTTCAGCACTGCCTGCTGCTATCCCTGGTATCCTTGGTATGAGACACAGAACAGACCTTTCAGCTGGAACAACTGAAGTTTGCAGGAGGTTCCCTTGGAGTTTGGTATTCTTAACTGGCACAGCTGCTAGGAGCAATGTTTAAAAGCAAGCCTGTCTTTTTTCCAGGGCAGAGCTGTAGAACCAGATGAAACAGATGTTTTCTTATGCTATGGAGAGAACAGGATTCAGTTCCTGAAGGACAAGTCATTACCTCCAGGAAGGCTATCCCAGTAAAGAGTAATCCCTTTACCATGCAGAATCCAAGAATGGTGCTGTGGGTTCTAGGTGTGACATACTCCTTTGCCCCAAATCCTTCAGCCAGTAGCAATAGCAGCTTTAAGCTGACTGTTCTTCCTGAACTGTGGCCATAGCTGATCAGTTGCTGATTCCATCGTTACAGAGTTCAGCACCCTTGGGAGGCTGTGTGTTGTAGGAATGCAAACTGTAGCTGATGTATCCATTTGTCCTCGCATTTTATAGGATGAGACAGGGCCTGAACCATCAAGATTTCACCCCCTAAAGCAGGCAAGCACCTTTTTGAAACAGGTGAAGCAAATGTTCTCCAAGCATACACTCTGTGGATTGTCTCCCTCTGGAAAGGAGAAGGCAATTGTTCCTCCAATTTGCCTGTCTCTGAGCAGTCACTCCTCTGGCTGCTTTTTCAAGGCTTTGGATGTTTTTGTACAGAAGAAAATATGCTGTTGTTCATATTGTCAATTGCTCACAACTGAAACATCATCATCCGTAGAAGGCTGGGGAAAAAATGTAGACAGAGGTGAAAACAGCTGAGTATCATTTAATGGCAAGACCAGTCTCTTTTCCTTAAGAAATGGCTTTGTTTTTATATTGAGACCTGAAGTATGAAACGGAACTGAAACTACCCTCTAGCAATTTCTCCTCTCACTTTCTTGATGGTTTGCTACATAGTTTAGCTGTGGTCAGTTAATGACTTTCTGTTCTCTTTGTCAGTAGTTTTTTGCTAAACTAAACAGAAACAAACCTTTAACGTTGAAATTTTACAGTCACTGCAGTCAGAGGCTTTCTAACCCCCTGCATTAGAGCACTGTGGTGGACATGAGGCCCAGTAGACAGCACTGCCAGAGCCCACTGAGCAGAAGCTCCTGAAATTCCTATTCAACATTTATTAAACCTCTGCTCTCCAGAAGTTAGGTCCTCAGTTGTCAGCAGTATTATGGGTGTAGAAGCATCAAAGCAAGCAGATTACTGTAGTAGCATCCATATGCTACCTCCAGTTGGATGGCTGCAGCCTATTTTGTTCTTGTAATTTTGTTCTTCCTTGTAATTTTGCTTCTCTACCAAGTCTCTCTTGGCAGGCAACTGCTACAAAAGTCAGGAAGTTGTCCAGCAGAAAACAGAACAAGAACACTTTTCTCTCGTAACCCTTCCTTATTTGATTAGCTGCAAAAGTGCTTTCATCTGCATCAATTTTCTAAAAATTATTGCAAACATTTTTGTCACATGTGGAAAGTTCCCAGGAAATGGGTAATGGGTACATAATAGAAACAAACTGTTACAGCTTGGGACAGGAAGGACTTTTCTGTGGAACCAGTTTAACTGAGTCTTATCTTTCCAGGAAATAACATAATTCAAGGTAAAACAGTTCTGTGCAGATATTCAAACCCCCCTCCTGGGCACTCAGTTGGTGCTTTGTTGCATACTAGCAGTTGGGAGACATCTGCTGGTGTGTTTTGAATTAAAAGAGGGAGGAAAGTGTGGCATGAGATAGATGTTGCTGATTTGTCCCTCTGAAGTACTTTGCCTCTACAGTTGCCTTCAGTTTCGTGGGTGTGATGCCTCTGGTCCCTTGCTGTGGTCAGTTTAAGGGGTGGTTGCAGTAACCAGGTCTATGCTGTGCCCCTGTGCGTTCTCCAGAACTCAAGTCACTGCACAGCCAGTGCAGGTTCTCAGCTGGTACATGCTGGACTTTAACCAGAACAAGAGCTTCCTAACTGCATCTTAACTCAAGCTGCACAAGAAATGTGTACTCAAGCAATGAATTATTAGTACTTGTACTATCTGCATTGAAGGGTAAAGCTTATGAGAGACATAAAAGCTAGGTTTTCAGTCTGAACCACCCCAGACATCTAAATCATCCAAAAGTCTTCTCACTGCAAGGTTAGGGCAAGCTGCATAGAGCCAAGTATAATAAAGAACTATAATGCATACTAGGAGAAAGGCACTTGATGGAATCAGAATTCAGATTTGTCTTACAGACCTTCTTTTCTAGCACACAAGGTACTTACTGCCAATGGTCATGACTGTCACAGGAACGGAGCTTGCCTCTCCACCATCCTTTTGGGCAGAAGTTCCATCACCTTTTCAAGAGGAAGTAGCTCCCTGGACAGGTTATCCAGTAAAGCAGGGTTATGGTGGTACCCCATTTTAACACCTGTCACAGTTAATAAGCAAAAGACTGGGAGTGGCTGTGGTCCTCCTGGCCACAGACTGTGCAAGAGTAGGCATGTTTCACTCTGGGAGGTAGAAAGACAGTGGCTCCTGGAATAGCAGGGCAAGAGCACGCTGTCCTAAAGCAAGATCTAGGTACAAAGCATGCACGCTAACCCAAACTCTCATCCAAGCCATCACTTCTAAGTTAGTTGCTGTCTTCTTCCTACCTTCCCAAAACCAGTGGTGTAGTGATTATGGGAAAAGACAACATAAATGTCTTTTGCAAGATACTGGAATGTATTGACTTAACAGTGTGATCTGTCTAAAACAGAAGGTACTTAATGCCTATGAACCAGGATTTTAGATCTTGGTCAATGCAACATGCCATTCAAATGGGAATGTTTAAATGTGGTCAAAATAAACAGGTGCCTTGAGCTGGTCCATCACTAGATTGTTATCCTTCATTTTTATTTATGTTACAGTATTTTAAGCCCTTCTAGAATGGACTGTAAGTTAAACCCAGAAGTGTTTTCATGTGTGGGACCTAGGATTCTACTCCTCCTTCCTATCTTGGAGTTTGTACAAAGAAAGTTTTTTGTGTTGCTGTTAGACAGAAACATGAGAACTGAGTCCTTTCCTCAACACTGTAGATAGTGGGTTCAGCCCTGCCCATTATTATGTAGTGTCTATCTCACCCCTCCCCTCTGAATGTTGCAATTCAGAAGTCCAGAATTACCCTATACTGGAAGAACTCTGAACTGCAGAGGAAGGAGAAAAATTACTTGAATGGTATTTCTACAAACTACTCAACTTATGCTGATATGAATATTTAAATACCAGCCTGTGTCTCAGATGATCCTTGGTACTTTAATATCACAACAGCATCAGCAATACCAATTCTGAAGGGATCTCTTGGTTACCCTCAAGCAAGGAATCATATGCTAAGGGAGCAATGGAAGAGAATTAGTGATTTTCCCTGTACAATGGTACAGATGAACAAGGAGCCAGTTCTCACCATCTCACCCCTTGCTACAACCTAGGCTGGTTGTAATTCTTACAGCTCTGATGTTGTTTGCATCTTGCAGATGTGTGGTTGCTCCCATAGGCCTGTGGCTCTGTAGAGAAACTGCTTACTAAAAACATGGGTATTTTTTAATACAATTAAAGCTTACCTTTTTGAAATGGCTGCTGCCTTGTCTTTCCTGCCACTGGAGAAAAACCACATTGCTGATTTTATTACAGAAACATCAACTCGAGGAAAAACTCCAGTGGTGAGAATCACCCCTGACTCTGAATGAGTTGGGCTGCAGCACAATGTCCCAGGTGTCTCTGTGGCAAGCAAAAGGAGCAAAGCACAACCACAGTGTTCCCTGGAGAGTGACCCAGGGCTCCACTGGGCACTCTTCATTACTGCAAACCAAAAGACAGGCAGGACAAACCAGGTCCTATCACCAGCATAACTGGAAAGGAACTAGCAGCCTTCTACCCCCTTCAGTCTCAGTCAAGAGTTACAGAACAGCTAGGGCTGGAAAGGACTTTAAAAAATCATCTAATTTAGGTAATTTGTCCCTCCACAGTGCGGTCCAGAGTAGAACATTCTGTCTGGTTTCAGCATTATGCAGAAACTCAACTCTGCTTCCCCTTTAGGGGCATTTTTCCTTTAAGATTCTCCAGCAGAGGATGCTGTTGGAGCACAGGCTGCCAGGATTCAGTCCTTGACAGAGCTGCTGGAAGCCAACTCCCTTATGTCTGTGTTTTGGTAGCAGCAGAGTCAAGAAGTGAACTTAAACTAGACCACAGCATAACACATTACAGACAATCACATCAGAAAAATAGGAATACTTTTCTTTCTTCCAGGAAGCAAGGCAGAATCATGTGAATTTCTAAGTTAGAATAAGGGCAACAGATAAGCTTGCCTAAGTCAGTAATACTTCCTTTCAGCAATTAAAGCAAAGCTTATAAACAAAAGCTCATAAAAGCAAGAAAACTAATTATGGTACTGAGGCTCAGGGGAATGGAGGTTGCATATGGAGTGGTGAGCACTGTTTACATTACAGAAGAACAATCAGACACAATAAATAATAAACGTTATTTGGATGTCCTTACTGGCATTATACTACTGCAGGAATAAAGGAATACTTACAAAAAAGTAGACTCAGCTTGTTAAAGAGTCTTTCCAAGTGTACTTCATACAGCTTTGGGTCAATGATGTTTTCCAATTTGCTTCTGTGTAATATACCTAAATTGATCAAAGGAATACATTTCTACTATATAATTACTGGAACTCTGTGCTGTTGAATCTGGCAAGATGAAAAAAATAACATAAATAATCTTATCCAGATACATAAGGGGAATTTTTAAACTAGCTCTGAAGCTTTGTATCACCAATCTCCAGTTTATTTTGTGACAGAGTGGATAACCAACTAGCTGTTTCAATGTGGCAATTCCAACGTTTCATAGAATTCCTAAGCATTACTCCCCCCTCCCAAATATTTTTTTTCAGGATCCCAGTTTTGCAAGATTTTTACGTGGGTAAAGTAAATCTAAACTCTTAGAACACAAGGACAAGTATACTTAAATTTTACTTTAATATACAATTGCATTACAGCAGTAGCATCTGGCACACAGCACTCAACCTGTAGTGCTGTAAATGGAACAACGATGACTTCTTAGGGGAGGGGGAAAGAAAGATGGCATCAAGTTAACAGACATTTTTGAGAATTTCATTTGCATTTTTAACCCCTTTGACACCAGTCAAATCCCACACTTCCAACGGAAGTACCTCGCACATAAAACAGCCAGAAGGCCTATCAGTGTAGTGGGGTTAACCGAGTTAGTGAAGTCTCCTGTGCCTCTCCATGAGGAGGCCCTGGTAAGACTGGTGAGCACTGCCCCTGTGCCGTGAGTTCTCACTGCACTGCTGCCTGCAGCAGCTGCTCTCTCATCCGGGGGTCACAGAAGAAGCGGAGTTTGCGGGGCAGGAGCTTCACCTCCACAGGCACGGCTTCGTACTCCTCGTTATCAATGCCGAAGAACCCCTCGGTGCCCTGTGTGCAGGGAACAGCCAAACAGCATTTCAGCACGGCTGGAATGCTGAGTTCACTGATAAAATACAATTGCATACTTAGCTCACCCTCAACCAAGATGACCCCCTGCCTCTGCCTTCAGCCCATCTGCTCTCCAAAACACAGGGAGAGCTATCCCTCACCGCACAGAATGTATTAAGAATCCGGTGCATAAGATGTTACTAATTAGTGATAATTAAACACTAGGAAGCTCTAATGACCCACATTGTTTATACTGAAGGATTCTTTGCTATTGGAACTACAATTATGTGCACTTAGATCTTGGGTCTGCCATAGTGACATAAACTAATCTGCAGAAACTCCTGTTAAGTAACTTCTATTAAATCCATGTTACAAACCCCTTTCAGTGTTGTTTTACTGTATTGATCTGAAACATGAGATGCAAAGTAATTTACTGGCCAGGAATTACTCAGCAGTAGGATTTTCTCAAGTGTTTAATGCTGGTAAAGTCACCATGTGATTAAAACCATTAATCAAAATGGCAGGCTGACTTTACCTAAAACAAGTTCAGTGTCTGCTTTGCATGCCCTTGACTCACAGGAGGGCTGTGCTACACGGGTACTGAAACCAGCTCCAAGGGAACTCGGACACCAGAGCAGCACAGACTAGAGGAACTGGTAAGTTCTGGCAGTCAGAGGTACAGCAAAGCAGTCCATCTCCATCACCAGAACCTGGTGAGACTCATCTGGGCCGCCTCCAGTTCCTTCACTGGACCTAGGCATGGATCAAACAGCACTGCTCTGTACCATGCACCCATGTTCTGAAGATCTTAGCAGCAGCTGCAGTATGAACAGCTCATTTTATACCACAACCCTTACTTATGGCCCAGCTGTACTTAGCCCAGCACTGCAGAGTATTTTTTCAGAATCACAAATCTGCCATGATCTGAATTCAGTGGAAGTATTAGGATGCTGGTTAATCATGACATTGTAGATCATGATTTTTACTCAGAAGCCAGAGATTTTTTTACCTTTCAACACATTCTTTCTCCCTTAAAATGTAATTATTTTGTTAAATGATAGATCACTTGAAGACAGAAATTATCTATGAGATTGATTTCATGTTCTTGTAAAAACAAGAAACGGTCCTCCGAGGGCTGCAATAACAGCTCAGAAGCAGGAAAAGACAAATCTAAATTACACAGCCATTTCTTTCTCAGCTTCATCATCTCAAAGTTTTGAGGCACTTCCTTATACTGATCTCAGCTCCCCTGCCCTGTCTTACCCTCCTCTGTCTCTAATATTTATCTTCTTCTCTACAGCACAATGCCTTCTACGGCAAAGTGTACACATCTTCAATGCTAAGGAGAAGATCTGCATATCACAGCATCACAGAATGGGTATGCTGGAATCAACAGTGGATCCTCTGATCCAACCTCCCTGTTCAAGCAGGGTCATCCCAAAGCCCATGGCAAAGGATTGTGTCCAGATGATTAAGTATCTCCAACAAAGGAGACTCCACAACCTCTCTGTGCTGTTCCAGTGCCTGGTTACCTGCACAGCAAGGAAACTTCCTCATGTTCAGGTGGAACTTTCCATTCATATGCAACACACTCAAGAGACCCTTTAACCACCATGACTATCTTCATAAAAGATCTGCCACTATTTCCTGGCAGAACAAAACTTCCCCTGCAGGTTTACAGACCACTTTGGGAACTGCAGTATGTCTGTCCTGGCAAGGGACTCACTGGCTGCACTGTTGAACTGTCTCACTTGCAGTGTAATCAGTCTCCCAGATTTAGAGCAGGACTTTCTTAAAGTGCAGCATCAACAGGTACAAGAAACAAAGTGAAAGAGTTTTTCAGTTCTCTCAGCTTCTCACCTCTGGAAGTTGCAGGATGCATCTGCTGGCTTGGATGTGCTGACTCCCTTCAAGGCACACGTGTGGATCATGCATCTTTTGACTTCTGTCCAAACCAAAGGAGAGATAAGGTAAGGACATGCCTCTCTCAGAAACAGCCTTCTTCAGGATTTTGTTGTGGTAAATCACTATGCATTTGGTAATCGTAGAGGTTATATACATATATATACACACAAATATTTGTGGGTTCAACTGTGAAAAAGTGCAAGAGTCCTTCCCTCTTCTGCTGCAGTCAATGCATATCAGAATGCACCGACAGCCTCCAACCAACTTCTGCTCTGAGGCTCACTGAATATATCTGAACACAGAGCACAGTTTTGTGCTCTTCACTTCCATGCTCAGCTGTGCACCTCCTGCAGTGACCACCATCTCCTGATATCTCATGCACCTGAATCTACTAGCAACCTAAACAACCTAAGCCAGAAAAAGATACAATTATAGTTACATTGAACCATTGAATTACTATCTAAAAACAAACAAACCCCCCACATTTTCATACCAACACCAATCAGCATGACACTTCTGATCAGCTGCTTCTGTTACCACTCATGAAGAAACCCCCATCATTTTATCCATTCCAAATAACACACCCAGTTTTGACAGTTTCTCTCTTCTGGTGCTTGTGAGATTCTCATTTATGTACTGTGCTTAGATAAGTGCTGCTTCCTTTCCTACTTCTGCTGATGTCAAAAGGAGCACATGGGATGCAGTTTCCTGTCTTGGACAGCTGGTGTTGCAAGTGCCACATGGTCTTTTTGAAGGCTTAGGTTGCTGTCCTGTCACAGGCTCAGCTGCTAGAGAACAGCAAGCTGTGATTCCTGCTGCCCCAAGTGCTGCAGAGTGAGCACAAGCTCTGGGCTGTGCTGACCTTCCCCTGGCCTCCTGACTGACCACACACAGAACCTCTGACTGACCACGGGCAGAGGGTGCCCTGCACCCCACACAGCAACCTCTCAGTGTGGGCCCCTCTCCAGAGAGAGCAACACACACAGAGCAAAGAGAACAGCACAGGATTGCAGTGTCAGTACACCACAACTCTCAAGCACGGCACAACTATCACAGATATTTATTTCTCTGACAGGCAATGCCTACTGTCCCCAAATTTCCATCTCTAGACTGATGTGAAAGAAGGGTATATTTAAATATTGCCTAGGAAAAGAACTCACAAAAGCATGTCAGAATCTCTTGGTACACCAAGTCTTCTACGCCCTGAGGAAGGCAGTGTCTCTAAAGTCACAGAAAAACCCAGAGAAGAAAGGGTTGAAACAGGAGATGAAAATCAAAGACAAAGGAAGAAAAGCTAAGGAAAGGGCAGGAAAGGACAGCAGCAATATTAACTGTGGAAAGTTTGGTTTTAATCAAATATGTATACACTAAAAGATTGATGAGTGACTGTGAGGGAATTAAACATCCTCCAGCAATATAAATTATAAATCATTGATGGCATGCAATACAGTCAGTTTATACAGTGCTGTGCAAACAAGCAGCAAAATTCCCCACTTAAAGTTTAACCTGCTTGGAGTTTGTCATACAAGGTCCTAGATACTGGGTACATACAAGGCATACTCTGGTGAGCAAGCAGATTTTTATGGTCAATGAAGGCACACAAAGCTCTATAGAGATGTAATTGTGGGGTCAAGGTAAACTCAAAAGAGCCAAGGCATGGAATTAAAGATCAATCAAAGGAGAGCACTGGTAGAAGCAAATAAGACACAACACTGCAGCGATTGCCCCTCTAGTGGTCCAGCATAAAAAAATCGTAATTCATTTCCCTTGGACTCTGCTCTTCACTCAAGACCAGACAGCAATGAGAAATAGGAACAAGACCAGAAGTCTAACAGCAAGTTTCCACTGATGGTTGTATCCCATGCTGAACTACAAAAATACAGGCAGAGAGAGAACCACACCACCTACCGCACATAATACACAACTGGAACCTCATTTTCGTATCCAGAAGCCGCCAATGTTAAATGATTCAGAGTAAGACCTCTAACAAAAAAGCCCAGTTTTCTGCATTGTAGATGACAACAGTACTTGTGCCCTGGAGTGACAGCTCTCCATATTCTCATATGCAGAATCTAAACTTGCTACCAGGAGGTGGACAACTTTCCATGCCTGCTCTCCTTCCCTGCAGCACTTCTTAGTAAGCACTCCATTGTAAAAAACTCTTCTTCCCCCTTATCTAAACACCATCTTTTGTTCACACAAATCTGATCCACACTAGAGGACATTTTTATACACTTGGGATGACCTCATTCTTTCTTGGAAATCCAACAGCAGCTGCCCCCCAGCACATTGATGCACCCCCACACCTCCCCAGACACACACACTGCCTGAGCCTCCATGGTAGTTTCCTGCTGGATGTGTGGTTTTCTCTGTGTGACCCATCAGCTCTCATGAGCTCATGTCAGTGCCCTCTCCAATCTAAAAACCCCTTGGTATCTGCATTGATAAGGTTTCCCCTAAAAACCTTTCTCAACCCCCCAGATTCTGGTGTTTATACTACGCACTAAAAAAAGAAGAAAAAATAAAGAGTTGTTTCACACATTTCCAAAGACAAACCCTGTTGGTGCTGGGCAATGGGGAGCCTCTGATAATGGGCTTAACTCAAATGCAGCTGGCAAAGGCACAGTGGAACCTCTGAACACCCTGATTCTGCCTTGAAAAAACAGGGCACCTTTTTTCTGCTGTGACTCCTCTCTGTACAACTAACCATCCCCTCCCACTGCTCCACCACCCCCCACACCCCTCTTTGTCTTTCTTTGTTACCTACAGGCTTTTTGGCGCTATTTAATCAAAAGAGCTTGTTTCTCTGAACTTTGCTTGAACAGCTCAAAGCTTTCAGTACTGCCTCTAATTAGCTCTCCACGGCAGGGCAATGGAAATGCTCCTCAGAGGCTTTTTCTGCATGACACTGTAGCTGCAGTCAGAAAATGTGCCACACTGCTGCAGGAAGCATGTCCAGTCAACACAGGAGGCATTATTTACAGTGGGAAGACATTTGAATATGCCTCCCTCAAGTCACACAAGCTCATCTACATTTTTCTGCTAGCAATGTGTTTGAGAACCCAGAATAGCATCTTCTTTATCCCTCTCCCTTATGAGACCAGATTCCTCTTGTTTCTAATGGGAAGACCACCTCCTCCTTTCCCTCTGTAGCCTCAAAGCAAACAAATCAGTCCCAAACAACCATGGTCCACATGCTGATGCAATTCAAAAGCTGCTGCAGGTGGTAACCTGACTTACAGTGTATGCATAGGTCAGAAGATTCTACTCCCACTGAGGCTCCTGGGATGTTCAAATAAGGGGCCTGAGTTGCCATAGGTATCATAAACAAGTATCTTGCAGGAATTATTAGGGTGATGACAAGCAGGTAAAACTGCATTGAAATCCCCCCACTGATTTCACTAGAGGGAGCTCGAAGACTGAGGAAACAGTAAATTAAAAGGTCATATGGAGATGGGCTCCCTTGCATTTAGCAGGAAAATCTGTTGCTGGTAAAACCTGCACTGAAGACGCAATGTATTTGTGAGTGGGACTGTAAAGAGCTGGGAAAAGCATCTCTGATTTGTGTCTTGTGAGAGCAGGAGGAACAAGCACACTACAACACAACATCACAAGCACAGAGGAAGCAGTAACATTCACTTTCTCCACACGCTGCTTCTTCATACCTGCAACCTTCTTATTCCACATATAAACAGGACCAATACCTTTGCTTAAAGTCCCTGTTTAAAGTCACATCTTCAAAAGTTCTTCCAGCTCAGACCTAGTTTCTCACAAGAGCTATTGAGGCAAGGAAGCCCTTTTCTTGGAAGAGGGCCTGTCTAATCACAGCTCAAGAATTCCCAGGTACCACTAGTACAAACATAGCAGGCTCTGTGACCCCCCTCTCAATCCACTGAGCAGCTAGGGCTAAAAGATTCTGGGTAAGTCTGCACAGCTGCCTATAAACTCAGCAGTGACAGTAACACCCAAGCAGCACTGACTTGCAGCACAGGGGAAAAGACAAAAGGTATAGCAAACTCAGAAGCTGGGAAGAACTCCAGGTTCTGAATACTGACATTCCAGGTTCTGGAGTTCTGCCTTGTTTACAGAAACAGAAGATGAGTAAGAATTTTAAAGAGCAGAAATATTAGTCTCCATGAAGCAGGAGTGACTGGAGTGCTTTACAGTCCTCTGCTTCCAAATTTTGCGGCACAACATGAGAGAAAACCAGCACACTTTTCAGAGATCCTGCCCCCTTTTTGCATACTCACCCTCTGTGAACAAACTGCCCTTTGCTGACACTCTCTGGCTCGATGCAAATGTTCATGAAGTCCTCAGTGCGCTGTGCAAAAGAAGATTCAGAAATCAAGCAGTTAACGTTTGAAAATGCCACACCCATGATAATGCAATATGTTCACACAATGGCCAGTCCTTTGTCCCACAGAAGGAGGCAGAAGATCCATTTCTGCACTTCATTCTTTATTCAAATCTCAACTTGAGATTTGAATTAGAAATTACAGGCAGTATTTTCCCACTAATGAATATTCAATAAATACCACAAGAAGCAAAATAATGAGTCACATGTTTGCCTTCTTGTTACATTTAAAGACAATACCAGGTCTCTTAGGTTTACTTATTTAATTGCTATTCAATGGGTCTTTCAGGAATTAAGGCAATAGTACAATGATATAAAATTTAGCCACCAAACACCACAGTAAGAGAATTTTAAACAATACAAATTGGAAATTGAAGTGTCCTTGATAACAATCCTTTAAACTCCTTACTTAGCTTCTTTCCCATTTACAGCCTGCCCTTAAACTGAGTACACAGTACAGCTTTTTCCAGGAAAGCAACTTTGATTAAGATGCAACTTATTATTTTAATTTATTTTAATATTTTTGGCCTGGAGAAAGTCCTAGTGCAGATGCAATCCAAATGACAAAAGTAAAAATAACTGCATCTATTAGTGTAACTTGGTTTATTCCTTTGCTGTTCTGCAGAGGCGCTGCCTGAGCTGTGTGGCTTTATCAGCTCCTCCTCAATGGGGCAGCCTCTGCAGGAATGTGAGGTGAGAGACAGAGACAGGAGTGCCTGGCAGCAGTCAGCAGATGTGGCCTGGTGACGATTCCAGAGCGCTGCTGTTCAGCTCTGAGGGCTACAGGGACAATGGCTTCAAGAGAGAGACTTTAACACAGCAATAAGGGATCCACACTTGTAGAAAAAGAGATGCAGTATCAAGATACTTCCAACTCTAGAAACAGGAAAGTACAATTGGTTGAACAAGAACTTGTCCATTTTTCTAGGCTATGCAAGAGACCTGAGAACCCTACATCACTTCCTTCTTTTCAAAACCAATATTAAAGTGCATCTTGAAGGCCTAAGGGAGACAAAACAAACAAAACAACAGAAAGAGCATAAGGGCTCATCTGTGGCAATCAGAAACTTTCTCTGTTCTTGGTATGTCTCTTTTTACTTTACATCACTGGATCCAATCTAGCTCAACAACCAAAACTCTTGTGTTCAAGTGTCACCTAGAAACCACTAAAAAAATACCTGAATACAAGACTCTGTCTAGCTTCTACCATTACTAGGACACTGACAGTCCAAACCATAAACCACGATGAAAAAGAAACTAAAGTTCATGTGGTATATTCTCAGAAGACACCAGGAGAACATTTAAAAAACTACATTGGCTTGTTTGGGCTTTTTTTGTCTGATCCTACAAGGTAATATATCAATATAACTCATGTTTTGATATTCTTGAAGACCCTGAATTCTAAGAAAGAAATATCTTGCAGTAAGTTCAGCACCTCCTGTTAACCTGGGTATGGTGGCAAGGCTTTCCTGCAGCCTTGAGGAGGAAGTGAAGGGAAGTTCACGAGTATAGGATCAGTGTGTTAGCATTTTTCTGTAAAATTAAAGACTGACATCTATCCAAACAGCTTTCACAGCAGTAAAATTGCACCAAAACACAGGCATAAGCCAAAGACAGGTTCTAAAACAGCGAATGAACAGCGTGAACATGCTGAGAAGATCATGACAGTAACAGTTCCTTTGCTGACTTGATTCGATTCTTTTAACTACCTGCGCTTTTTCTCCTTCAAATCAATGTAGCCCCTGTCCTTTCCCTAGTACCAATTATTTTTAACTCCAACTCTGCAAGTCTAAAAAGAGAAAAACCAAAAATTCCAGCCAGACTCTAAGGCTCAGCTTTCTTCTAGCAGCCATTGATAAGAGAATCACTCTCACACAGGTAAAGAGGGAAAGGAATGCTTCTTTGTGCTTTGTTTACTTGTGGGCAATCCTAAAACTTCTGTTTGGCTACTGAAACCTTGTACAAATTCTTTCTGATCCTAGACTGCATCCCAGTCTTACACTGGTCTCCAGTGATTTTACACTGGTTCTTAAACTTGACCATTCCTGGATTCAATCCTGGACCTCTTATTGCATGAAGTAATAAATATTAGTTATATAGACATCAGAATGGGACTTTAGCAAGACAGGAAAATTCTGAGGGCAGGTAGCATTTGGAATCCAATGATGTTATGGTCTTACTGTTAGATCAAGCTGCCTGTTCTGAGTTGCAATGCAAAGCTCAATGGTGGACAGCTTCAGTTCTTCCCAATCCTCTGGGCGTACCTCCTGGGGCAATCCTGCACATCAGGAAGAGAAGATATCAATCATTAAGTGGAATTCAATTACACAGATCACTGTGAAGCAAATGCCTGACACAAAAATCAGTCTGAGCCATTTTGGCCACTAGTTTTGTTTCTCTAAAATGTCAAAATCTTAAGAAACTAAAAAGGAGCTTGGGAGTATTGAAAAAAAGAAAAAAATACCATCAGCATTTATACAGCAGCAGAAAAGACTGTCAAGCACAGTGCATCACAGCCCTGTGAGTCCTTATGTCCAGGGATTAACAGATCTCCTGGGCCAGGGACAGGAACATTTTGAAAACTCATAAAATGCTAGTACCAAAAAGCAGAACTCCAGTGTTCAGGAGGCTGTGGTAACACATTTTCTACAGGAGGCAGCTCCACAGTTGAATTCTCATATTCAGGTCACTTTGTTCGTGCTCCTGCATGAATCACCTCTGCTAGCCAAGGAGGAACGAGGTCTTTGCACCAGACTGTGCAAAATTCCCACTCTCCTTCCTCCTGTGGCCTGCCACGTGCAGTGCCCAGACAACAGCCCAACCCAAGAGAGGCTCAGAGAACACAAAGCTTATGGCACAGAAAGAATTTAACATACTAAGAGAAAGCTTAGGGGCTCTTGCATGGCCTAAATTTTACTGTTCTATTTAAAGTAACATTTGTTGCTCTGTGTCAGCAATTCTCCCCACCCTGGAAAACAAGGGCTGCTCCTCTCTCCCCAGCTCACTAAGAAGCCATTCTGCTGGAAGAAGAGCTCAAGAAGCTCACCCAGAAGTGCCAAGTATCCTCTGTGGATGCCTCCACTGCAATGGCAAGGGAGTGAGTCCAGGGATGCCCTGGGTTCTTTACAAATGAGCATTTGTTTATGAGACACAAGCACTGGCAGGACTACTCTGTTCCATTTCTGAAAGATGCCACTGTAACTGTCTTGACAAAATCACAGTTTAAATAAACAAAAAAGGGAAACAAACAAAAAAATAAAAGTAATAAGAAAGAGAGCAGTACAGTAGACATGCTCTCCACACAACACACCCCTGGATGTGTTAGAGGAGCAGAGCCTGCATGGGAGTTTATGCCAGAACACACCCAGCCCACCTTTTGGACATGACCAGTACGATCGAAGTCGTCTGTAGAGCCTCACATACAAAGGAGGTCTGGATTTCTCCTCTGGCTCTTCTGGAGGTCTCTCAGTTGGACCCAGGTACATGAGAGCAGCTTGATGTTTCTGAGGCCACTCCTTGGATTTACATGGAAAGGAAAAACAGAAGATAAAATGGCATTTTGTTTAGGGCATTACCTGTTTATTCTGTTTAGACCTGTAGCCTATTGACTCTGTAGTCCTGCAGAGCTACTCAGACCTCTCCAGTGCCACAGACTACTTTATGGCTCTCCAGACTCCAGGTTCATTGGTGAGATGACATTTCTGTAGTTTCAAAAAGAATACCCACAGTTCCCAAATCCACTAATCCAATCCTTCCCTGCACTGAAGGGAGGGAATTTTCCCCTCTGTGAGCAGAGGGTGAGGGGATGTTTCCTTTGCTGATGATGTGTGGCAGGGTGACACAGCTGCTTCTGGCTGGAGGGAACAACCCAAACCAGCCAGGTCAACAGTAATGTCTGAACGCACAGTTGGTTTCTGCATGGTACAAAGGCAACCTCAAAGAGCAACTTCTCAGCAGGATCCAGTGCAAACAAAGACTACAGTGCTGTGTGCAGCCAAGGGGCACTAAAACCTGACAGACCTTTGTTCTCCAGCAACTCAAACAATCCAGACCTGACCTGATAGCCAGGTGCTTCTAAACAGCAACACAACAGCTCTTAAGGCAAGTCACGTGAGCTTTATAAAGTACCTTTAAAAAAAAAGGTAAGTACTAACACATTATTCTTGGCAATACTTCAGATTCCAGTACCAGGGCTACAGAAGAAGCTTAGCTTTTGAAATATCTCCAGATGCTGACAATGTTTATTTCCTGCCATTGTTTTGAAAATAATTTCCAAAATGCTCCAAACATAGGACTTAGGGAGGGAATCATTTAGTTGCTTTTCAAATCTATAAACTAAAACAATACAGCCAAGAGCCCATGTGAACTCAGTACAATTATTTTTCTATGTACAAAACTTCAGAAGTAGTTTAGGATCATAGAACACAGGTTGTTAAACTAATTTACCTTATACCTCTGAGAGTAAGGCAAGACTCCACTCTCATACTTACACAATAAGCAGGACAAACAGAGGTTGTATCAGTAGGGCAGAACACAAACAATAAATATTAATGATTAAATGGAAAAGCAGCAACGCTGTGATAATTTAGACCTGTGTATTTTAGAAGAGATGATAACACTCATAACAATACCCCTACCAATAGCAGAGGTGATATTTCCCATAACATTTTTTTTCAGCTACAGGTCATCCTGTTTCAAACGACACCCAGAGTAAAACCAGAAAATATGAAGTGTGGAGCAGCAAACAAAAGCCAGGAAGAGATTAAACTCAACAGGATGGAGCCACTGCTTGTAGAAATTAACAAAATGATATCATAAGAGGCACATAAATAATGAATACCACAATTAGGTGAGATCAGATAGAAAGTTTTCTATCTAAATGGCTGAAGAAGTGGGCACTTCTCTTTAACCTTCAGCAGGTTAAACAGATCTTTTGAATGTACAGTTAATAGCTCACCAGAGAAATTCACCATCACCATCCCCAGCTGAGCCTAAGGACTCAAAGGAAGTGAGAAAGGAGGTGGACAGAAATGAAGCACAGGTTTCTACCTAAAATGCCAGCACACAGAAGCTGTGGAATTCAAATTTTCTAGGGATGAGAGGGGAGGGGGGAAAACCCACTCCAACTTTCCTGGATACATAACTATTAAACGCCCCTTTACAGGAATTTCCTGTAAGGGAAGCATTGGCACAGTCACAGACAGCATGGCTGTGCTGCACTATGTGATGTACTGTACCAGCTCCTGGGTGTTTTCACTGCCTTTCATGAGGTTCCTTATATGTTCAGAGTACAGGAAAACCACGTGAATGAAAATGCCTTACCTCTTCATGCAGGTCAAATTTTCATCTTTCCAGGATCAATTTTAAGCAACAGAAAAGTTTAAGGCAAGATAAAAGCTATTCATCTTCATGTTCATTTTACTACACAAGGAAGCCTGATAATCAATGTGCAAGAGCAGTCTAATTATAGACCCTTCTGCCAGATGAATAAATCAGAGAGAAATGTTATTACAAAGACTGTTGAGAAAAGGTGGCTGAGCACTTTAGTGCTCAGTACTTCACCACTCCTGCTCACCAGTTTCACAGGGGGCTATTGGCTTCCCCTGGTGATCTTGCAGCAAAAAAAAGTTTAAATTTTTTTTAGAAGTATTTCTCTTCCCCTTCCTCTCTTCAGAAGTAAGTCTATCCATTGGTAAGCTTTTTAACAATTAGAGTTTTAGTTCCATTCTATATTGTCACCAGAATCCTTCACAGAAGCTTGCAGATAGATTGTACAAAGCCAAGTCAGCCTGTTCCTTTCCCGACCAAAAACACTTTCCTCACAATTAATGTTTACCTTAAGTGTACTGAAAAAGTGAGCTGCTTTGGTTTTCAGAGGCCCAAGGTACCAGTACCTGAAAAAAGAACAGAAACAGAACCTCTAAGATATCCAGGGGTCAACACTGGGAAAGGGAGAAACCTTGCATGAAGTCAGAGCACACAGACTTGTTTACCACTGAGTTAGTGCTCCCTGACAACCTTTAGCTTTTTGATACTGTAAGGTAGTTCCTACACATCAGCAGCAGCCTGGCAGTGACACCCCTATCCTGAGTTACACACCACCAAAATGCAGTGTATCATCTTCACTACGGGCAGCAGGACATCTCACTATCAGAATTTGACTTGGTTCTGTGAGACAGCTGGGGATGATTTAAAGGGCTGTGCTCTAACAGCTGGCGGTGTGCATCTCCACAATATGCAATACAGCAGGTTTAAAAGGCCAGAGGAAACAAACAAAAAACCAAAAGCTTCAGTGACAAAAGAACCAGCAAACATTCATTAGTCCCAAAGGAGTCTCACATCGAAATCAGGGTTTTACTAAATAAAAATCCTGCCAGCCACACAGCACTGTACAGAATCTAAAGCTGTGACTGTATTTAGGCAGGCTTGGCACACATTTGGATCACAGTCTTTCACCAAAGAGGGTCAACAAAGCACATTAAACGCCACCAGCTCAAGAGTACTGCAGATCTAAGGATCTCACTAACCATTAAGGCATGTAACTGTGCCACCACTCCCCTCAAGCCATGGAATTGTCTGTAAAATGGTAACATAAAACAGCACCAGGTCTCCAGCAGCAGATCCTTAGCAGAGGGACAGTCAGACACACTGTGTCTTATGGCTTAACTCCCTTTGAGTTCTTTTCAGTTTAAATCAGCTGCACTGGAACACACCAAATGTTTTTAGTCCAATAACTCATCTCTCACAGGGAACAAAAGTGGATGAAGTGGGAAAGTATAAAAACAGGACAAGCACATGAGGATTTTGTTCCAAGCAAACTCTGAGCACCTGTTCAGTTGTTGCTGAAGTGCTTTCCAATCTGGACATGTTTGTCTGCATTCAAAAACATTTGTGGAAGGAAGCAAGGCTTGAGGATGTTTGTGTGCCTCAAGTACCAAAGGTGCTGTCATGCCTCCAGCACTGAGTCTAAAGGAGTCTTACAAAAGGGAAGTCCTGCAGGGAAAAAGACGTGAAGGCTGACACCAGGAGAAAACCAGGGCATGGGCAGGAAGCCCAGCAGGAGTGCAGATACAAGTGCACTTCCTTGCACTAGGGGCTGCAATTAGCAGGAGAGCCTGCAGCACATCTCAGTCAGCACCTACACGGCCTACTAGGCATGTCCCTGGCTTCCCAGGGACAAACAACCTGACCATTTACTGCATCTCCTCCATCCCACATCACCTCTCAAACCCACTCCAACATTTGCCTGACACACTCCATGGGTCTGCTACCTCCTCCTTCCTGACAAAGACAGCTCATTCACAAAGCACAGGGTATTTCCTTACAGCTGCATTTCCTCCACAAGAGTTTGGGGAGTGTGCTGCTTTGGCTCTGCTGCTCCCTCAGCAGATAATGCCTGTCATTTGATACACAGACAGTGACATGTTAAATGTCCATTTGGAGAAAGCCCAATAATTATGAGTTTAGCCTTCAGAGAACAGTCATCAGATAGCACAGCCCATGCCATTTCTGGCAGGAACCTGAAGGGCATTTCTGCTGCATCTGATGTCCCTTGTTGGAATTGAGTTTCAGAGTACACACACAGCTTTTCATTGGCAGATGATGGAAAACAATGGGCAATTACTTTACTTAGACTTTACTCAAGGGAGAGATTTTCCCTGTTACAATCTGAATAAAGTTCCAGAAGCAGATACCATAAGGCAAGAAGAAAGTAAGTATGTAAAAGAACAGGTTAGCACCAAATAAGTGTTTATTTCAAATTCCAAAAATTCTGATACACCTTACACTCTTGTGTGTAATGCAAGACCTACCAGGAGTGGGTGCCTCTGCCTGTCAGATGCCTACACTCAAAACCAGACTTGAGAGAAGGGGGTTTGACTTTTTAGGCAATAGATGCTAAAAAGGGTACAGTTTCAAAAAACAGTGTTTTCTTACTTGCTAACTTTAACTCCTGTATCTCTGTAAGATCCCCATCTTAAACCAGAGACTGCAAACACAGGCTGCTCCTTTTCTCCCTGTAAAGAAAAATAAACATTGCAAAATTGCTTTCTCTTACCTTGTTTCCAACTTTATTTTCTGAAGTTGGAAAAACAGTATTTCTACATAAAAACTTCTGCTAAATTTCTACACAGAAGTTTAAGAGAACATGTATGCCAAAGAGCTAACAGCAATAAAACTTAGCAGAATTTAGGCACTGTACATTCCATCTGCCCCAGGAAGGAATATAAGAGGTGAAGTGTTGAACAGGTAGCCTGAGTTTGTCTGCACACCCAGCAATGGCCTTTTCATTTTGTGGATTTGACTGTTAGCCAAAAGCAAGGAGCTCTGCACAGCAAGACAAAACTCTCGCTGCAGAAATGCCCATTCTACAACTGAACAGAAAAAGAATATTCAGAAACCATATGAGGCATAGTCAAAGGTTTTTCCATTTTGTATTTTTCAGTTTGTCAAAGAAAGCTGTTAACTTCACAATCCACATGAATGCATCAAATCAGCAGACAGCTACTGCTATCTCTCACCATTGCTACAGAGATATCACTGTAGTAAGTTTTGTATTCATCAATATTCTCTGAGCCTCAAAGAAAGGGGATGTTGAGGCATTCTAGTGTTTTCTTCTGTTTAGATTGTCTGATGCCACAGCACATGGTGGAGAAATGACTGCCAGCAGAACTGCTGGTACCATAAACTAAAATTTGTAACAGCAATACACAGAGGAAAATCAGTCCATGTAAACACAAAAACAGGAGAACAGGAAAGTTTAAGGAATGTTGGGTTCCAAATAAGTAGATGCTTTCACCTTGATCTGCAAGACATCAAGCGGAACTGTCTCTCCTTTCAAAATAGCCAACGTAGCATTAGTAATATGTCTGCAAAACAAACAGAAAAAAGGCAAAGGAAAACAAACAGGAATAAGCTTTAAAATTACTTTTTTCCCCAACAAATTCCACTACAAGTCCAGGTAGGGCTTTTTTTCATTAGAAGTAAAAACCCCAGGGAAATGTGCTGCACTTAACTGAAATCAGAAAGCAAAATGGGTGGTTGCAACACATGACAAAACCTAACAAACAGCAAAATACACAAAAAGCAAATTATCAGCCTAAGCTTTTGAGATATTCTTCCTTTTTGAACTAACCTGGCAGGTCAGAGGACAACTGTGTTACCTCCTGTTCCAGATACTTAACACACTAAGGACCCAAATCATGGTTTTACTTTAGTGGTAGCAAGTATTACAGCCTGGGAGAGAATGGGACTGGTCTCCACTCACGTGTCTAGGACTGAACTGCATTAGTATGTGCTGATTTATTTTGAAGTTTTTAATCAACTTAAATCTACCTATCAGCAGTGCTCGTATCGTTTAGGTCTCCATTATGTTGTGGACAGTAGCCAGGGCACTTTGTCACTTCAAGCTGTAAAGATTTTGTAACCAAAATGTCTAAGTCCACTGAGTAGTCTATGTCCAAACCTAGAAGCATATACTTGATTGAAACCCCTTCCTTGTTTTCAAAGTTGGATAATATTTAGTTTCCACACTGCATACATTTCCAATGTCTCAGCTGGAGGAGGAAAAAATGGCAGTTTTCAGATCTAGCCCAATATTCATGTGAATCAGTGGGAGAAACTGCCCTTGGTTTCATCAAGATTACAATACTGAGACAGATAAGGAAGCTGTTCTTCCCACAGTCCATCTTCTCTCCCAGCTCTTATCTTTCTCTAAGACATTCACAGTTCCTACACTCCAAACTAAGAGAGTGCTGAAGGAACCAAAGCCCAAATAGTTCTTTGAAAAATATCACTTCTGCACTTCTTAACTCAGGTTCTGTTACTGGTGTGGGTCGTTAAGCAGCCTATTGACCAAATTACCTTCAACTTCCCCGGTGTGCTGCAGTCCCACCTGCACAGCTCATTACCTTGGGACGAGAAGATCATCCATTTCAAACAGCTTCTTTAGAACCCAAACATAAATTATTATTTTAATCTTAGCTGCTGATTACAGCCTTGTCCACCTTCCTGAGCTTCAAAGCTCTCTGGTGGTTTTAATGTACAATGTTATGCTGGTTGACATGTGGGTTTTATGTATGACGGATACCAGCAAGGGTTCCACAAAGAATAATGTTAATGAGTTACTGGGAGAGTGAGAGTGAAAAGATTTCAGGATCAAAAAGAAATATATTTATTATTATGAGAGGAGAAGAAGGGAAAAACTGAAAAGAAATTAAGTGTGGGGAAAAGAAAGATTATTTGATTCCCTTTTCTCTTTTTAAGTGGACAAAACAGTACTGCAGCAAACTGAGCTGCAGGCAACAGACACCACCAGACTGGATCATATCCAGGATGCTGAAGATAAGAATTGGCTTGATTATTGTCAGCATCAGTCCCACCACAGGAAAGTCAGTCCTGCCCTGCAAAAGTCAGTAATGGGATCCAACCTTTCCCAAATTGTTGTATGCCTTACTTTGCAGGTCCTAACCAGGCTATATGTGGACCAGTTTTTAGAATTCTTAGACTGGAGAAGGGTCAGAAAGAGGACTTATTTTTGGCTTATTTTGTCAAATCCTTGCTATATCCTTGTCATACCCTTTCTGCTATTCCTAAGAGGCTGATCCTTTTAATCCCTTTTTCTTTTTAAACTCTGAGCATCACACGATCACAGAGAAATTAGCCACAGCAAATGATTTCTAATAATACATACATTTCCTTCTTTTAAGTTTTAGTCAGTTTTTGGAAGTCATTAACTCAGGCAAGTCCAGAGAATCATCAGGCTCTGCCCAGAGACTGCCAACTTCTATGTAACACAGAAGAAAAAGAAAAGCATCAAGCAACCAAGAAGCACTGCTGCTTGAAAACAAACAACGATTTTTCAGAAACATGTCATACTCACTGGACTTGATTTGCGCTCTCAGGGTACAGTGTGTGGCTCAAAGTGCAAGTTTTTCCAAGGGGTATGAATCCTATAGGAATCTTACTGAAGGCAGCCTGGACACATAAGGAGAGTAAATTAACATTTGCATGAGGCTTCCTGTGTGGAGATCACAGCTGTGTCTGGCATCACCCCTTTGGCACTGAGCAGCCAGGCACTTCCTCACACAATGACTCAGAACATGGCACCCAAATCTGTGAAGCCACCACTGCCAACTGGGTACAAAGGAGCTCTCTGTAATCATTAAGAGCATTGTTACATGAATTTTGGCAGCCACATCCCAACTAATGCATGGATTCTGTCAGCAATCTGCCATCCTTCTTAATACTGATGGTGGCATCACAGGCTTTGAATCCCATTTACCACTGCAGAAATCCCCTCTGACAGAGTAACCTTGCACAGCAAAGAGATTTTCTCACTTAAGGAAAGGAAATTAATTGATTCCTCTGCCATCCAAATCATGAAGCAGCAGAAGGTCTAATTTCTGGAAGTCACTGACCATGTTATTTTTCTGTACCGCTGTTCAGCAAAAGGGCTCGTTGAGGGAGCAAGTTATTACCCTGTACCTCATCTTAAACCTTGCTTCTTGAAGCGTGTCAGCAAACCAGTGTAAACCAGCCCCTACCAGTGGACCACGCCTCTCCTGGGCGACGCTGCCAGCAGCACTGGGACACAGGCAGTGCAGCCACTCGGGAATTCCCATCTCTGCACACCCAACTCCCCGCTGTGCCCGTGTCACCCGCGAGTCCCAGCGCTCAAACACCTGCTCTGTTCCTCAGCACTGCTTTACAGTGTGCAGGTGTTTGCAGCTGTTTGCAGCTCCTGCAGCCAAGCTCTGCTCCCTGGCTGCCAGGCACAGGGCCTCTGGAATACTTTGTACAGGCTCTTATGCCAGGCAACAGGGGTGCGACACCCCCGAGGGAAAATGGAAGCAGGGCACAGAGAGAGGGAGCTCGAGTGCAGATCTTTACTCTTAGAGTGACATGAAGGACAAGGATTCCGTGGCCAAAGACATGAAGTGACACAGTGGCAATAATACAATGCAGTATTCCACCCATAATTGTGCTGGATGCAGAATTTCCTACACTGCTGTAAAACGATCCAAGCTACATCAAGATAAGAAGCCAAAAAAATAAAGAGAAACTAGTCAGTAAAGCCTCTAAATTTTTCTTCCACTATTGTCAGATTATAAAAGTCTCAGGATCCAACTATAGTAATATTGGACTTAAAACAATGATGTCTCAGAATTGATATAACTAGCCTTCCTTTAAAAATATTGACTTGGTTGCAGAGTTCCCCTTGTCACACTCAGAGAAAGCAAATGCCTAAACAGATACAATTCTAGCTGCCAAGGGTATCATCATAATCTTGTCTGGATCATTTAATTGAGTTTTGCCAGCTCCTGCCAGAAGGTTTTGGGAACAATGATTCCCTCCTTTCTTCAATAACACTGTCCTCCCACTTTAAAAAGAAAAATCTCTCTCATTTTTATTCAGAGTGATCCACCTTGAGAGGTTAAAATTTGCTTAGTACAGCCATCTGCATAGGTAGGTATGCACTGTTTGAAGAAACAGCAAAGCAATCCCAAAGCAGTAGGAGTGTGACCATAACTGAATTCGGTTTCAAGCCTGTACAAACACAAGAAAAACGTTTACTTTTGCCCAATGCTTCTGCCAAACAAAGTGGCATGCACAGCTGGTCCATGGGTCTTTGAAAATTGAGCATTTGGCTTCTCCACAATCCCTGCTCTGACGCTGGAAAATTCCCAAAGCCGTGGCTTGGGAGTCACTGCACCCTCTCAGAAAGGGAACAAAGAACAACAGGCAGCACTGCAGGACAGTAGCCCAGCTGGACTGCTGCACAGCCAGATGGCTCCAGAGTAGTAAGCAACGAGTTTGCTGGAGGCAGCTGAGGCCAAGAGATCACAGTGGATGCACAAGATACTCCAAGAAATAAACACAATTTTTAAAATGACACCTTCTCACCTCATCTGCTCTACGGAGAAGTCCAGTTATGACCTGAAAAACATGGGAAATGTTCAGCTCCAAGAATTTAATTTTTCAGTTACAGTAAAAAGCTATGACATCCTTTACCACGTGTACTCTTTGAGAAGGTTTAAGGAACAATTACTCTTTTATGGAAAGTGCTACAGTTGTTTACGTGGGAAGAACGTTCAGCCTGCAAACATGTTGGAAACAGCAGGTTTATGAGTGTGCCTGAGTACATGCTGGCACCACAACCAATGCCAGTGTAAATGTTTTAACACTGAATGATGCTCTGCATAATACAAAACCAGCACTGGTCAGTGCAATCAACAAAAGGCCAGAATGAACTTGCAGATGTATTCTGATCACTTTCTCTTAAGGTCATTGCATTCATTTAGCAATGAATGAAATCAAATCAGTAGTTAGCAACCAGGAACTGCTTGAACAAAATACAGTCTTGAAAAAGAGAGTATCCCCCAGTTCTGCTCCTGTCATTAATCATCTTGACAAAAAACCTTTATTAAATATGTTCCATGCTTTGTTATCATTCCCACGTAATTTTTAAATTATCTGATTCCCACTTAGCAAAATATGAATTCCTCTTGGGGAGTATACAGAAAGGAAGGAACTTTGCAAACCAAACCATTACCACTACATCACACAGAATGACAAAGATAGAACCATGTCCCTCCAAAGAGTTTGCTCATTCTAGAATAAAGTTTGGAAGACAGTTATGTCACACATTCTTTCTGACCCCACTCCCATCATCTCTTTAAGACTTATATCAATGAGTAGAGTGTTCTGTCCCCATAATATTATAAAAATTACTGAAAACACAGATATTAAACTGAACAGACCTCTAGGAACAGTTTTTATGATGCTGCTACATTGCATAGACTCAATCTTCTTGCCCTCAGCCCAACTATGATTCTCAACAAACCAGGCTCACGCAGTACCTCTTGGACTGTGCCATCTCCTCCTGCAATAATGATCAGATCCGTGTTTTCCATTAATTCCAGAAGCTTTTTTGCTTGTCCCTCATAATCTGTCTGAAGAAACAGAGATTCAAACATGAGGTCTCAAATGACTATTTTTACTGTATCTCTTTTATAGAAAAAAGAATCACCTGTCCATCTGGTTAATAGTTATTTTTATACACAGTACTGTATATTAATTACATCCAGAGAGTTGTTTTCAACTTATAAAAGCAGTCTGATGCATAGTATAATATGTGCAAGTAAACACACACACACATACACACATAGAGGTTAAATGAAATATCAGAGCAAATCTTACTCAATAGCTCTAGAATACCACAGCAATCATCTTATTTCCAGGGAACATTACACTGAAACAAATCCAGAAGCCAATCACTTGCAAAAAATCTCCCACTGTCTTTAACAGCCAAAGTGCTCAAGTGCATCTCCTGAAACACAGCATCAACTACATAAAAGGCCACTGCCTGCCAGCCACTGACAATGGATTCAGCAGTAAAGAGTACTGACTTTTTAAACCATCAAAACTGTTTTCTACAAAATCAAAGTCTTTTACAGAACCATCTCAGCCTCACTTCCTTGCCCAGCCCTGTTTTGCCAATTTGTCAGGTCTGATGCTACCAACCATCAGTTTTAATTCTTTCAAAATAATTTCTTCTCTTAGCGTGGGACTAGGTATTCTTAATGATCAGAGAAAGGGATTAATAAAAACAGCATTTTAATACTAAACCTTGTGGAAAAGATTACAGGACAGAAAGATGCGTATCAGAGTATTTTGCTTTTAGGACACACTGACTATTACACAATCCACAATATCACAGCCTCAAAAACACTGCAGAAAGATCAGAATCCCTTCCATGTTTCCTTGTTCTTCTCTTTCCAAAGAAAACCTGTTGGTTAATTCACATCATTTAGAGCTCAGCTTTCTGCTTTCACGGTGGGAACATTGAATTATTTGGAGAGACACAGAAATGATTTCAGTGTAAAGACAGAAAGTGATTTTTTTTGTTAATCTGAACAGTTCAACTGCATGTCAAAATTCCTCACTTTTCAATTGAAGCTTCAAGTTCAGGCAGAAATGACAAATTCAACAGCAATGGGCACGCACCACTAGCCAGTATTCAAATATTTAGAGAGTTTTCTCTCAAACATGAATTATAGAAGGGCTGTTTTAGACAGACAAACAAGCATATGTACTGCTTTAGCTGAAAATTAAAATCTCACTACACTGTTTGAAAACTAACTGTGAATTAAAAAGATTAGGTATCAGCCTAATATCTCAGTATTTATTTCTTCCTGTAAGATGTCTACAGGACAACTGACAGTTCCAAATGCATACAGATTTGAATTTCAATTATTCAAGAGGAGAAGGAAGACCAGCCAGTATTTCTGTAGTAGCAGAACCTATCAGTTCTTACCTTGACCACAGTTACATCCAAGCCAGATAAGTGCAAAATTGGTGCAGCATTCTTTTCAAAAAGGTTCCCAGCTTTGCTAGAAATAACAGAGTAAAAACTGTTTAATGAGTCTTGTGGCTAAAAAAAAAAATAAAAAGGAAAGAAACAAATGAATACAAAGAAGAAATCTACTTAAAACTGGGCATTCAATCTCCACAATCAGTCACTCAAGCTGACAGTCGGAGAAGATGAGATTTCATGTGGTTCAAATGCATTACATTCCCAGTCTCATATCTCAGATGTCACGGGTTTGTTGCAGTTTTAATAAATGCACAAGATGCTATCTAACTTTTGCCAAAAATAATTTTAAAAACCCATTAAAAGAAATTAAGATCTCCAGAAAGAAATTCATGAGAAAATGAATGACTTACAAAGCATCAGCATTTAGGACCACAAAGAATGCCCATGTAGGCTTTAAGAAATACTTTAAGAATCCCAATTATTTATTATTACATATTATTAACTAAGGTTAGAAGCAAAACTCTATCTGACCTATTTTGTTATAGGACTCCTACTTTTATGCCTGTCATTGCATTACAAAATAATTATATCACTAACTACAAATTGTTAAAAGTAGAAACATGAGACTTGATTCACACTATGCATTTTCCAGACTCACAAAAGCATGTGAGTCCAAGCACTTCCATGTCAGCTATAACATTCCCCTCATATTGGTAGTAACAACTCTCTGCCTCTCCACAAAATGCAACTATTCCAAAGCTTAGCTGATCAGCAGAAACAGACACACATCACATCCAAGAGTATGGTTTGTCTGCTAATGAGCACACAAAAATAGCAGCCGACCTCGTCCAGGAGCCTTGCTCCAAGCCCATATTTAGCCTCTCAGTTTGTGGGTACAGCCCTTTCAAGGGCAGGTTCCCACAGAAGTAAGATCACTTCTTGCCAACTTAAAGTCTTGAAGCAATCAAGGTCATCTCTTATTTCTATAGTTTTTGAGGATGGAAATATATCACACGCAAAAGATTGGAAGGAATACAAAGGAATTCTACATACAAAGGAATGACAAAGGCCGAAACACAGGATTAAAGAAAAGGTATAAAATATATGTATATATGTTTAGAAATTGTTCTTCCACCTCAAGCAACTAATTCTATTTCTCATCCCAATATTTTTTGGTGAAATAAAGTTTGGCATAGTTACATAGCACCAGCTTGGCATCAGAGGGAGGCAAAAATGAGCTCAAAAATCTGGCTGGCTTTTATAGTGGATAGCAGAGCAAAAATGCAGAAAGAGTGGCTCAAATGAGAGTGCTGGGAAGGGGGAATTTTACCCTTTGCAAGCTGCTGGGTTGAGGAAGACCGTTGCTTTCTTCAATGGCATATTGGCAGGGATCAGCTGGTTGCCAAAAGCCTAAGTGAGGGAAAAAGAGCAGGGCTCAGTTTATCTTTTACGCACACTGCTAAAACAGTTCAAAATAATGCATCTCTACAAATGTCAATGGGCTTTCAAGCCTCATGACATTCAAATGACTTCCATCTTCAGCCATTGTACAGGTCTCTTATTCAAAGACCTGCACTCTTAGCAGCAGCTCACATCACTGTCATAAGCACTCTTTAGCTCATTTTTACAATTCCACCACCATTTCGTTTTTGTCAACCTCTGGTTTTCTGCAATGGGCAGAGATCCAGGGAGCTCTCCTTGACTCCAAGGTTACCAGATTTTCTTTCCTTATGTAATTGTCATACACCTGCCACCACCTTCTTTCTGCATTCTTTCTAACTTCTGAACTTTAATTTCTCTATCTCTTCTACTCATTTTAGTATTTTCTATGCTTCAGTTTTCGAAGACAGGAAAGATAATTACAAGAAAATCTGCCTTGCCCTATACACAAGTCCACTGTTTCTTACACGTTTTAAAAACTATAATCTCTCTCTATAAAAATCATTCAATTCCTCTTCAACTTTTAATCCAATTCTGAAGAGGTGTCTCAATTTTAAATTCTTTGAGAGTTCCTCCACAAAGCCTCTTGCACTTTGTACCTATTTGCAAAGCTGTTCAGCACAGGGAAGGAAATGCAAAACTCCCATGCATGTTATATCTGCTCTGTAAGCCTCTAGAAGGTCACACCAAATCAAACTGGATTTGAACAGAAGGAATACAAGGTATTCAGCAATACCATCCAGAAGCCCCAGAAAGAGCAGGGACCAAAGACTACTGTGCTGAACATGGCCCAGTCAACTGTCCCTGGCTTTTTTTCCCTTTTACCTTGCAAGTTAATGCCCTAACAGGAATTTTTATATTGAAAGAGGTGATACTGTACACAAAGAACAGTACATTTTAGTGGCTGCTAGCTGTTCCAACTTATTATTAATTCCACTTGCAAACTTTGCTCAGGAAACCTCAATTTAAAGAAGGGTACAGCTGGCTGTGCTGCTTAAAACATCTGAATTTCCTCTTCAGGAAAGAAAAAGGATGAGAGAAGTTGCTGAGAGTAAAGAAATCATCAAAGAAAGTGAAACTAGTAAATAGCTCTTAAGCTTTACTCAAAGATCAGCTGGAAAACAGACCAACTTATTGTATTGCAATTGTTGGGTGGGAATTGGGGAATAGGGGACCTCTAGAATGTTACAGCTGTTAGAGACAATGTATTATTTGCTTAGGGGGCACAATGCGATGTATTTGCATGCTCCAAACCATCTAACAAGGCTCTAAACAACCCAACAAGGCTCATAAAGATGTTATTAGTAATGACATAATTGCTTCTTTATGTAATATACTTAGACATTTATGTTACATACAGGGGCATTTCTAAAGCAAATGCTGATTTGTAAGACAGAAAATAAAAAAATAATAATGCAATATTCTAGAAGTCTTTCAGAGCAGAACATAACTAAAGACAACTAATAGTCATAAGATAAAAATGGTTATTAAATATATATATGAAGGTATAATTTAGGTAAGTCAATGTCTTTTTCACTTTCTTGTCAAATGCACACTTGTAGGTATTGTATTTCTGGACTTCTAAAATGACAATCACTATTTTACAGCTATGAAAAACCCTTTTATACAAAGCTGTTATAATGCTTTATGAATATCAGCAAAGAAACTACGTTCTTTTACAGAAAACTATCCTTTGAGTAAACAGTCTGCCAGCTGAACAGCACCTCTTTAACACGTGCCCGGAGTTCAGCAACAAGGTCAAACAGCAAGACTGATTTACCAAGGAAGCCCAAGTCAGCTGACACTGACTTACTCCAGAGACAGGGGTGTAAAATGTTAAAAATATCATTAATGGGTTCTTTATTATCCAATCTTTCCATAATCTTTTGCCACACCAAGGGTGTCATCATAACCTGGTATTTAAATTCAGACACACATGGCAGATCCTTTGCAGAAATACTGCTGTGGTGGATACTTTCTCAGGAAGGCAGCTCCCTCATCAATTGGATAATGGAACAGGCTTAAAAACCTAAAAATCCAATCTAAAAATGGTAAGAACTTCACACGCACTTCAGTCAGACTAAACTTTTTATTTGGTGAGTTTGCTGCTATTTTTTCCAATACTTATACACATCACTATAAAAGCAAGTAGCATTTTCCAAACAATTTTCCATTGTTGTTATTCTGAAGAACATACCAGACACTTAATGCCTTAATGCAGTACTGCTGTGTGTTTTCAAGCACTATTTGGCACTGACATATCAGCGAGAATGGAAATTGCAGCAAGAATTGATTACTAGGCTTTCTGGTTCATTCCTTTCTAATGCAGGAGTCTTCTGCAGGACATTTTCCCAGGCTTTAACCACGAAAATTGCAGGAAGCTCCACTGACAGTGCCTTTGTATTTTCATTTGTAAGAATAAGCCATTATGGAATAGAACCTGTCACTTAATAACTGGATTTAAGAAATTGAAAATTCAGGATTTCCACAACTGAACTATCTGCTGGTACCAGTCTTTTCCTTAGCACTTACATATTTTGACAATAGACACAAACCACTTCATCAGCTCCTTTAAAAAAAATGGTTTAATTTGGTCAACATGCTTCAAATACTGAGGTATTAACGGCTATTTTTTGTGATATAAAAAACTTCTTTCGCTTTGTTATTATGCGGTAAAACTGATTGTTGAAAATGTAAGACTCTGAAATTACAAGTATGGTTTATGAAAGCAGCATTTTCAGGGAAAGATTTTCCTTGTTTTTTCATGAGCAGTGAGTTTCCTTACATCTATTCTGGCATAAAGATCTACCGCACAAGACAAGTTGCTATGAAAATCTTTCAACAGCAGACAGGCTGAAATTGGGGTAATTCAGGTGTACAACACTTCTCTACAGAGAAAAATAATTTTCACCATTCTGCTCAGGCCCCAGTACACAGCAATGATGGGAGCAGTGTTACATCCTGCAAAATGTCAAAGATCTGTCATGAAGAAGCAGGTTTAGAATTAACTTTATTTGTGGGAGGTAAAAACTCTTAAAATCCTACAGAAATTATGTCATCCATGGGCAGCAGCACTTACACCTCCAGAAGACTGCTTATTAAGGACAAGATTTCTTTGTGGGAATATTAAGAGTATGGGAGTTTGTTGACTGCTGTTTGCCCATGCAGGCCACAAATGAAATGCAGCAGTCAGTACCCTGAGAGGGTAACTCTCCTCCTCTGACAGTGGTCCTCTTGTCACTGCTCAGTAACCAGGCTGTGCCCATTAAGTCCCCAGTACACGGGTCCCCAGAGAGCTGGGCCAGTCACAGCTGGCATCCCTGATAAAGTCACTCCGGGTCAAACAGACAAGGGCAAGGGCTCTGCAGCTGAGCACTGACACGAAGCGGTTTGTGCTGCTTCTGCCCAGACTGCACCCCCTGGTGGGGCTGGGATCTCACTCTTATCAACAAATCCTCTTCCTATCAGCAGTGTACAGGCACAGAGCAATTGCATGTGCAGCACTGGAGGTCTGGGTAGCTCCAGCAGAGACTCGGATCACCCCAAGGATAACCCTGCACTCCCCTGCAGCAGCAGCCAGGACACACAGGGCAGTACCCCCTGTGCACCCCGGGCACCAAGGGAGAGAACACAGATGGCATCATCATAAGGCTTGTCACAGAGGAAAGGCCCGCTGGGAACATCTCAGGAGCCCTGCACAACCAAGATAAGAGGGAGATTTTCATCTGATTTTATTACTTTAAAAGGCGTTACCTGGGCTTCTTGGCATGCAGCTCTTCGTAGCAGGTTATCGCTATCAGGTAAGACAGAAAAGAGAGGGGACATTACGTTGTGTAAGTTTAAAACAATTTGCTCATTTTTAAAATGTAGGTACATACCCCTTTTACACAGTTTGACAACACTGAAAAAGAAAAAAACCCAAAACATTTTAAGGATAAAACACCCCCATTTGTGCACACATGCATATTTTTTTCTGCATGTGCACACAAACATTATTTCTACAGAGAAGAAAAGCAGGAAACAAAGACCAGGATGCCAAACGTGCTGAGATTACATAAGCTCTGGCACACTGTGCGACTGTGATTTATTTGTTAAATTGCTACGTAACTGCACTCCAGAGCTCAGGTGTGGATTTTCCCAACGCTCTCGCTGCCTGGTGTTTACACTGAAGGTACTTACCATTCTGGCAGTGTAGAAGGGCTCTGGAGAGGACATGAGTCTCGGTGCAGTACACCTGTGAACTCCCCTCTCCACCAGTTTGCAAGCCAAACACACAGTAATGCAGCACCTCCCACCCACCCAGGCCCGAGCACGGCCCAAAGCAGTGCCTCGGGGAGGTGAAAAACACTCATCTCATGAAGTGTAAAAAAAAAAAAAAAAAGAGATGATCAGTGTTAGCTATGTCACAGATGGTCTTTTCAGAAATACATTCCTGACTTCTCATGGCAAGGGGGGTATACAGAGGACAAACACTGGAGACACAGCTACTGATGAGGAATGAAAGTCTGTTCCTTCCCTAGCCCCAAAAATGCCCTATTTCCCCTTGCAGACAAAATGGAAGTACTGCTCTGCTGTGCCCAGAGTCTTGCCTGTCCCCTAGCTACCAACACTCTCCATCCTTCAGCTTGTCCTTGCCAATGCCTGGCAAGACCATGTTCGTCTCAAAATATCACATACAAAACTCCCCACTTACAGGCAGCATACCAAAACTAACACTGTATCAGCCAAAACAATTAACCTTTTGTCTTTAACCAGACAAAAGCAGGTGACTGGGAGAACAGCACACTTCTGCCCCGAGGTGTGGCTCATCAGGCCAAACCCTGCCATGGAAATGGCAGAAGGCAAGGCAAGGCCAAAGCCAAGTGCCATCCATTTGATTCCAATGGTTTACAGTATTTATCTGACACTGGAACTAGATAAGCTGCTCTTTTTGGCATCACCAAGAGATGCTGCAATGCCATAAAACGAGAAGTAGGGTGACTTCAGGTGAGATATAAAATTGGGTTCTGAGAAAATAACTACTGTATAAAAGCCACAGATTTATTCCTGGTAATAATGAAAAGACAAAGGAAGAGTTCAAGCATGGAAAAAGAAAATACGTGAACAATACCTCATCAGGATAACAAGTAATTCGAATGTCTGCAAAAATATTCCTCAGAGGCACGCTGTCATATTTGCTCCTTAAAACCAAAGAAGTAGATAATTTGTATTAAGCACCTGCAATATCATTTAGAGGAGCAACAGCCTTCGGTTTGATTGCAGTAATATGATGGAAATGCACTGGTCAAAATAACTCTGCAAAGCCTGGTGTTCCAAGCTCTGCAACAGCAGTGTCACAGCTAACTCCAGCCCAATCAAGACAGTGTGACAGGCTGAGTCCACCCTGTGCCACTGAAGGCATGAACAGGGACACTTCCCCCCCTTCAGTGACTACGTGTGGCCAAAGCAAACAGAAAATCATTGCAATTTCAATGTATAAAGTTGAAATATTGTAGGATATCAAGGAGCCCCCACTGTCAAATGATGGCCAAACAGCTGTTGTCTTTGAGAACTGCTGTCCTAACCTTCTGAACAAACCCCAGCCAATCCCACGTTATCTGTTTACTCCACATTGGTGCTATTTTGTTCAAAAGTCAAGCTCTATCACACTGTCAGCCAGTCTGTTTTCCTGGTGCCTCCAGCTTTATGCTGCAGTGTTAATTGCCTTTAAAATGAAGTTCAGCAACACTTTCCAAATGCAAGCAGAAGATACTGTGCTCTTTCTCAGCCTCAAAGCTCCTCAAAACAACTGTCAAGGATTCACCTCAATGAGTCTTACCCATAAAAATTAAGCTTGACAGTTTAGATATCAACATTTATCCTGGTTTTTTTCCTGCACTGAAGCACTTAAAGAGACAGGAGAAGGCTTCTTCGACACTTACCATTTTGGTGTCAAAGGAAAAGTTTAGATTCTGAGAGAAGAATCTAACATCCAGCAATTTCCAGGTGATCTGCCTCACTTCTCCAGCAGCACAGCACCCAGAATTCCATACCATCCCAGCCATACTCACAGGATTTCCACTTAATTCAACTGGGACATTTCAAAGTCGTCAGAGTTTGTCAAGGATGCCCCAAGTTTGGTTTAAATATGCCAAGTAACAGATTTTTTTTATTTCCTTAAACTATTATGTCAACACTTAACTAGCTTCAAACTCCAGAAAAAACAGCTCAAGTGCACTCACAGGGATGCATCTGTAAGAACAGCAGTCCTCCTCCTGCATCACAGCTGCTGCACTTACCTCACACAGCTCACCTGAAGTACCCCAAGTGGGTCTGCAAGTCCTCTGCAGGTCATAACCATTAAATAGAGCTAGAAAAATGTGAAAACCAGCTGAAAGCTAACTTCTTAAAGCCTTCTGCCTCAGCATGTAGTCATTCTCAAAACATGACTGCTCACCAGCTCCCAGAGAAAATGAGACTTTAATAATAAACATAAGATTTTGTAGATTTTTTTGTACTTTGTTGTCTACTGTTAGGTAGTAACAAAGCCTTTTCAACAATGCTCAAACATGAGCAGGTGGGGGCTGAGGGAAATTGCTCCACTGCCTTAAAGAACACACAGAGATTTCTTCTGACCTGCACCATATCCACAGCAAACTAAAAATCAACTTTTGCTTTACGTTTCCCCTAAGGGCTTATCTACACAATTTGACCTTAAAGCCAAACAGACAGGCAGTGTTGCATCTGCTGGCCAACTCAGGGCTGTCTTCCTGCTGTGAGAATTAAGCATCACACAGCCTACAGCTGGGCCAACTTGCTTAAGCAGTGAAAAATTGGGAAACGGACAGGAACGAACAGTGGCAGCAGGGTATGGAAGAAAGAGGCTGTCCCAGGCTGAACCCACAGACAGAACACTCCCAGCAAAGCCTCAAGGCCGGCAGCCACAGCAGCACGGGCTGTGTGGAGAACAGAGCAGCCCACACCACAGAATGGAACCAAGACAGAAAGAACACAGGGGTGACTGTGCAGAGCTCCCCGTGCCCCAGCACTCAATGCTCTGAGAACACAAAATCTGTCTGACTCCATGGGCAGGGCTGCTCTGATTTCTCTGGTGCAGGACAGCTGGCACTGCTCCTGTCCTGAATGTTTTCAGCTAGAGTAGGGCACTAACACCCTTACATATAAGCACAAGATCCACACAGCTCAGTATGGATGCTCCTCAAGATGAGACTGGGTCCCGTGCCCAGGTGTCAGCAGAAGGCAGGGCTGAAAGGACAGCTCCGTGATGAAAGGTCATCCAGGGCAGCAAGGAATGCAACCAGCAGAAGACAAAGTTGAACTGAAGCTATTAGAGGCTCTCAGCTGCAGCAAGGGTCTGTATTAGAGACAGCCAAAGCAACTCCCCTAAAAGTGATCACACTACAAATGTACAAAGAAGCTCAGGATCTCATTCCAAAATGGGTTATCAGCACTAAATTTAAGACTATTAAATATACTCAAATATGAAGAAGCCTAAAAACTTTAAAGTTCAGTGTCTGCACCAAAGCACAGTTTTGTGAGGAGAAACTTGACCAAAGCTGTGCACACAGGATCAGTCCTTAGGAGCTATATCAGAACTTCTGAAAAAGATTTTATCTTAGCAGAGAGCTTTTTTGGCTGCCTCTAATACAGCAAGAGCACAGAATCCACTTTACTGGGTATTAGAATTTACTTCCATCTTGGCCTTGGAAGGGCATGAAAGACAAATCTTAGGTTTCATCAGCTTTACCTAAGACTCAGAATTTATACTCTGTTTTTTTGACAAAGTTTTGATGAAATAAAGTCAGCTACTCAGGAAGTATATGCAGAAAGGTGACAAAGTGAGTTATCAGCTGGCAAACACACAGAGTAACATTCAAATTGTAGATAACAGCACCACTCAGGATTACTGGCAGGCAGTCAAAGGCTCAGGTGCTTTGCCAGCATTTTCTTCTGAGAATGTCAATATTTTAACATATACAGAGTCAAACTAAGTATGTGATGAGTCCACTGCCTCAGCAGAATATCCAGGGTCTCCATCCTGACATGGTGATGATTACTTGTGCAGTGACATCACTGTAACATCTGGTCAAATCTGACAATCAGTTCAGGTGATGCCCATCATGCTGGAGATTTCATTTCTGCTGATTTTACAAAGCTGGTAACTCACTGCACCTCCTGGGCATACAAAGAACAGCTGCAGCTCAACTCAGGAAAGGTGACCCAGGACATAAAGTTGAGAGGGGATTCCAAACTTGGTGGAAATTCTAGAACAATCTTTATTTGTAACAACCTCACCTGTGTATGTTAAGTAGAAGTATGTTACTGAGTATGAGCACACATCTGACAATCTGCATACCCTGCAAGCTTTGATATAGAATATTAAATTGTGTCCCTGCAGCATGACATGCTATAGCATGATTAAAATGAGCCTAATATATAAATTCATGCAATCCAGAGAAATTAAAGACAACTTCATATGTAGCAACACTGAGTTATCCTCCTACTTCTCAGATAGCACAAGAGTATTTGCTATCCCAAATGCAAGACAATGGATTTTTAAAACATATTCTTTCATGACAACAAAAGGAATTTTAAGAATGCAATGGAGTTCTAGTTAACAGTAGTTCAACCAGACATAAATCCTATCATTTGACACATTAAAACCCTTTGCCACCTCCTGACTGACACCCTTGTTGAAGAGGTACCTTCTGTACCATCACATGCTTAGAAAGGCTGAATAACACTTTGGGGAGGGGGAAGAAGCACAAGGTTTCCTCCTTTTATTCTTCCTGCTCATCCAAAGCTCCTTACTTTTAACTCAATCAGTATCTGAACAAACACCTCCCAAACTGACAGCCTGATACACTGATCCAGAAACTAAATGCTGCAGGAAGAAGGCACCAGGACTAAGCAGCTCCTCAACCTTTACAGCCATCCACAACCTTCAGACCAACCAAGCCACAATCCATGGCACTCCAGTGCCCCTCTTCCCTTACACCCCAGGGCACAAGGGCATCCACCCACAGCAGGCTCCACAGCAGTGCTCAGGATGTGCAAGGGGCACTCCCACGCCCATTTCCAGGCAGGAAAGAGGCACTGGGAACAAGCCTGGAACAGGTAACATTCTTTTTGTCCACACAGCATCCTCCAAAGTCTTAAAGAACTACTTCAGAGCTCTTCTATGAGCTTGTAGAGACTGACTAGAGAAGAGCTGCCATTTATCTGCAGGACAGATTGTTATTTACAACAGCTCCACTAAATGCAGGCATCATGGCTGCTGCATCCAAAAGAAGGAGGAACCTTGAGAAGTCAAGAAAGCAAATCACCTTCTCCTCGCAACAGAAATACCTTAGAAAATCTACAAGGACAGAAAGAGAGATGCAGGATGGCAAACAAAAATTTTCTTTGGCTGCAAATAAACGACCAACATCTCAGCTACTTCCAAGAAGTCAGAGGCTAATCTGAAGCAATGCTGTGCTAAAGCAAGGCCCTTCACCAGGAACTCGTGATGCCAGAAACAAAAGCACAAGACCTCACTACACCTCAAATGTGTTCTCAAAGGGCAAATATCAGTCCAGCCAGGTATGGCTCATGCACAGCAATTGAGCCTCTGATGTGGATAACAACAAGCCTCAGGGCCAGCACAGCCCCTTAGAGATCCCTCATTAACCTCTCCCAGCACTGCCTGTGGCAGTGTGTGCATGGGGCAAAAGGCACCTCTGCTCCCAGCACAACTGGGACACAGACAGAGACACTGGGGAGAGGCAATGTGCAAAAACACTCACACCAAAAGCCACGAGCTGCAGACAGGGATCCCGGCCTGCTCCCTGCTGTGCACCTGCCACAGGGTAAGGTCCTCACCATTCACAGAGTATCACAAAGGGGCTGTTCAGACCACCTTTGAATTCTTTTTTACTCTCTTGCCATCAGGCTCTTGCTGTTCCTTGTTTTTCTCTAACCTGGATAAAACAAGTCTCCACAGAGAATGGCCCAGAAATCCCTAAGCTGCTGCTAGTGTTTCCAAACAGTGTTTAGAACTCTGAAAGCAGTAGCTGTGGCCTACATCAAAGTCTGATGATGCTACACTGAGCTGTCTGTCATCACAGGAATTCTTACCTTACATTTCCAGTGTCTCCTGAGGAAATGCTGTCTTTTCCTCCACAGATAAAAGGGAGATTGGAGAATGGGTTATGTAAGATTCTTCTGCCCCCAGTACATCATCTGGGTTAAAGCACCATGCCTACACTTGGGACAAACAACCCCCACCCATGGAAATTCAGATACCAAAGATTCCCTTTTTGGTTGTTTGCCTTTCATATTTTCCTCCTTATTGCCCATCTCATCACTGTGTCACACTCCACATTCTCTGAGATCCAAACACCATTTCACCACTAGCACACAAGAAATCAGTGTACATCTGAAACCAACAGCACACGGGCACAGGAACTCCCAGACACAACAGACAGAGGGGACACTGAGCCTCAGTGCTTCAGGTAAGAAACAAGCAACTGAAGCAGATGTAGCAGGCAAAACAAAGACTGATTTAATGCCAAAGTCCCCAGGCAAAAGGATGTGAAGAAACAGAGTATAAAAACAACATAAACAGATTTATTTTCCTAACTTTTCCACCGAGGCTTTGGCAGCACTGCAATGTAAGCAGAAAAGAGCACTGTTAAAAACCTGACTAAAGAATTAAAAATCATTCAGACAGTGACAGTAAACAGCAGAACCAGAAGTAACATTTTCAAAAATATTTTGGCTACACCTGCTTTTCAGTGAAATTCATTAACCATAACCTTGAGGGATAAGGATTAAAATATAAACTCAGTTTTTTAAAAAACACAAATGAGGATTTTACTTACTGTAAGGGACATTTATTCCACAGGTAAGCAGTGGGAATGACACCACTAGATAAAACTTACGGGAGGAGCAGCTGACAGGCTCCTCCAGGCTGGGTGGGCGACAACAGGAGGGACAGCACACGGCTGCCGTGCCAGGCCTCGAGAAAGAGACGAGGACTCCTGCTACAGCAAAAAGGAGGTGGCAAAACCCACGGGCACAGGACACCACGTTGGGATGGGCCACGCTCAGCACATCCTGCAGGCCTGGTTCCAGTCATCCTTACAGTACAGCACGCTGAAGGCTCACGTATGGCTCACGACATTCTTTTTCAGGTTAGAAGACAGAAACCCTTCCCCTCTCCAAGAGGCCCCACCACTGCTCATGCCAGCCAGACATGCCTTCTGTTTAAACCTCCCGCCTGAGCCCGCTCCAGTCTTACGGCAGGGCCGACGTGGGGAGGCAGAAAAGGGCCCTGAGCTCCCCACGCCCACAGCTGAAGCAGGAGCGGGACCCATCCCCTCCGGCCGCCGGGGCCCTCCGAGAGGCGATCCCCGTTTGAGGCGCTCCCTCCCTCCATCGCTCCCTGCCGCCTCCCGGCCCGGCCCCAGCCGGCATTACCAGTGCTTCCCATAGAGCCAGTGTCCGCCCCAGCCCAGCAGGCACGCTCCGAACGTGGATTTCTTCCAGTGCTGCCTGAGGGTCGTCAGCACTCTCGCCATCGCGCCCGCCGGCCGCCCCCGGCCGCGCCGCCGCTCCGTGCCCGGCCCGGCTCGGCTGGAAACGGCTCCCGCGGCCCCGGCGTTCCGCGCACGCACCGGCCCCACTGCACAGACACGAACAAACAAACAAAAAACCTAAAACCCCGCGAATCCCAAGGAAAGGAGCTTTCACTGCCCAGAGCCCCGGCGCTCTCTGCCTTGCTTCAGCCCCCGAGCGGACTCTTGGCTGCCAGTGCCGACGCTGCCGGGAGCACGGGCAGATGGAGATGGACAGTAGCAGGGGACAGAAGTGAATAGGTCTTTTTTCCACATCAATAAAACCGTACACGGTGTTGCCCTCGCCCGCACACACGCGCACACTACAAACATTAAAAACCCCAATAAAATCCCAAACCTGCCAAAAAACCAAACCCAAACCAAACAAACAAAACACAGCAACAACAAACCCAAAGAAAATCAAAACCAAACCCACAAGTTAAACAAAATCACAAACAAACAACAAACAGAAAATATTCCAGAATACGTAGTTAGAAGAAATGTTGTCCAGGAGGTAGCTGGGGTTTGCTGTTTAAGCCTAACCCTTGGGATGGCCATAAGAACCGGGAGAAATGTCTCAAAAAACGCATGGAAACACCAATATCATGGGGATGCCATGCAGCCTTGAACAGTATGAACATCCTGCCGGGGGAAGGTGGAAACATAACCAAGGGGCAAGACCTGACCTCATCATGGAAAAAGCTTGAGGACAGACTAGTGGTAGTAGCCTATCCTAGCATTAGGTTGTAACTAGTATTCTCTATTTTTCACAAAGTAACCTACCCCGTTGATCAAGTAAAGCTGGGACATGTAATCTTTTTGGATTTCAGTAAAGCTTTTGTCAGGAAAATCCACAAATGCCAGAAGTTTATGTCCAAAAGGACACAGAGGAGTCCTGCAGCTTTATTGGAATAAAGGGGGAGAGTCCACTGGGGCACGCACCCGTGGGGTTTTCCCTCTCGGGGGTTCAGAAGCTGCAGCCTCCTTTCATCCTGAACTTCCCCACTGGCTGAGGTACTGGGAAGGTACACCCTTCCCAACACCCTGCCTACCACATACCCTCCTTGAACCTATTATTTTATCCCCCAATTCCGAAGCTCAAGCTTCTGCAGACCCTTGTTTACTTCATGAGCCAAGCTGTCTGGGCTCGGCAACAAACCTGCTGCCCGAAGTCAGCAGAGACATTAAGACCCATTTCAAAGACCTTAACACCCGCACCCATCGAATTCTTTGTAAGAAAATTAGCATTCCTCTCAATCCCTCCTCTTCTTATTTCTCCATTTGTCTTTACAAACCCTAATTAATATTAACTTAACCCTTTTCAACAACCTGGAACATATAAAACACCTCCTCCCAACTTTTCCACCTCTGGTCCATGCAGCAGGTGTGGCAAGTAAATACAGAGAATAAAGTAGACAATGACAGTTCACATTCACCCAATTATCCCCAGAGGTCCTTGTCCATGAGTACTGATAGTGGAGGTCTCCCATCCTTTTCTTCCAGTTGAGGAGTCCATATCTCCAGAGCTTTGGACCTTGACCCGAGTGTGATGGGTGCACCCATGTCCAGCTGTCCTGGCTGCTGTTCCTGCAGTCCTGGATGGATGTTCTGAACAGCACAGTCCAAAGGCAGCGTCTGTGCTGACTGGGCTTCCTGCTTAAGGAACCCCAAATTACCTCAAGGAACCCCTACCTTGAGGCACTCCAGTGACCTCCAGTCAGCCCAAAGGACCTCAAGCAACCCCTGAGGTTCTGCACCCTCAGCTCTCAGGGAGGAGCAGCCTGCCCCACCCCACAGCAGCCCATCATAACCAGGCTGCCAGGGGCAGGAATGCAGAGCAGCCTCTCCCACAGCTCCTTATGCAGAGCAGACTCTCCCACAGCTCCTTTCCCAGCCTGGTCCCTCCATTCCTCATCTTCTCAAGGAGCTGGCTCCTCAGCAGCAAGATCTGAGCAAGGCAGAGAACTCACCTGGCTCATGGTAGCCCTTCAATTTTGCCACACCCAGTCAGTACAGTCTTAAACTGGGTTAAAAAAAAAAAAAAAAAAAAAAAAAAAAAGAAGCAATGAATACGTTACACAGAGAAAATGTATAAAACAACTCAGTGGACACAAGCCAGCTTCCTGTTCATGTCTCATTCTTCCTGGTCTCCCCAGCCCTGTACAATGTACTTGAAGGGAATGGGCAAAGGCAGCTATGAAGGTAATGCACACTGGGAATTTGCATACCCACACCCACATTCACACATCATGATTGAATATAACGCACCCTGCTCATCTTTCCCACTTAGCAGAAGAACATTTGAAGAATTGCTCCCCTTTTGGCATCAAATTCAAACTAGAGAAGTTCCCATGTCTACTAGGACACACTTTGTGGTTCAGCAAGGGCTCCAGTGTGGTGAGCCCCTTGTACAACAGCAGATCCTGACACCCTTAACAATCCATTTCTAATGTTCTTTTTACAGATGGAACCTTAGTTCCTTCCCAGCCACTGTCCTGGTGGCCTCTCCCTTCCCTTTGGTCCGAGGGTTCCCTGCACTTCTCCTCAAAGCTTCTCAAGACACATGAGAGAGGATGAACAGCTGCAGAGATTTCACAAAAGTGCCGAGTTTTTCAGAGAGACCCCACCCTGTAAGAAAGGAAGAGGAATGTTGGCCATCCCTAATGATCTCTTGGCTAAATGAGTGATGTGAGGTAGCAGTGCTGCTTTTGTAGACCACTCTTGACAGGGACCTCAGTTTGCAGACTCAGGAGAACAAGGATGCACTCTAGCAGGGACCAGCGGGCAGGGCAATGAATGTAACACTGGACAGATTTTTTTTTTCTGAATGTTTTTTCCTTCTTACAAAATGCCATTTTAGCGATTCAAAAACATCAAAGTTAATAAAACGGCTTTTTCTTCTTTTCTTTTTTGTGAAAAAGCTTCTCCAAATCTTTCTGCTTAAGAATGTCAGGATGGGATATGAGTTGTAACATAAGGTGGCTGCTTGAGGCCAAATTTGGGATTCTGGGTATGCAAAAGTCTGTTCTGCAAAAATCAAGTTGATGCAGAAGATGGTCCAGAGGACTCTCTGCTGTTAGTGATAAGAAAAGCTGATTAAATCCTGTGGATTAGTTTCCCTACTATGTTTTGGGGTTTCCTTTCCCCTTATTTTGTAGAGCAGAAGGTCTGGGATTTTAAATTTTTTTAAGTAAGAAAAAATTAAATTATCTTCTGATGAATATTTCAGGCATAACCTTGTACAGTAGCCATTGCTTCCCACTTAAATATTCCAGGTTCATCTGTCCAGTGCATCTCACTTTGCTGAGTACATGTGCTTGATGCAATGCTGAATGTTCCAGGTGGTCTGGAGTGATTAAATGTCCTACTTTTCTTTTGGTGTTTGTCCTACTTTTTTAGAGGATTCAGATGGTATGGCCAACTGCTAACAGCAATGATAGCCACAGATATTAATACTCTCATCCTTTTCTTCACTTATGAAAAGATTGTGTGCTGATAAATGATTTTCAAATTCATAATTCTCATGTGGTGTCACAAATAATTTACAAACACCTATAACTTCCTATTTTGCAACCAAGTCTACCAAGGACAGTTATGTTCATTAATGATGTTTCCAAAACAAGCTTGAATTTTTAAAATAAAGCCTCTTCAGTATTCTAATACATGTTCAGAGCATTCAGAAAAAATGCTTAAATGTATGAAAAATCTGAGTATCTCTAAAATGGCTGAATGGCAATTTTCCTGTGTTCATAACCATGAAAACACATCAGAGTTAGTATCAGTGAGAAATTTTACCTCAGTTGCTAGTTGTCTTCAGTACCCCTAGCAGAGGGACTTGACCCTGCTTTGGGCAGGGTGGTTGGACAGGATGAGGTCCAGAGCTCCCATCCCATCTCCCCTGCTGGGACTGTGTGACACAATCTGAGATTTTGGGTTGGTGATATTTGATGCGGGGCTTTTTGAAGAGAACTGCCCTTGGAAGAGAGAGACAGTGCAGACAGCAACGACAGATTGTGCACTGGTCTTTTTATTTGGCATTACTTAGAATGCAGCGTCCATTCCGAAATTCCTCCTGGCAAACACGTATGTCCTAGTTTTTGGCCGTGGCTGTCTGATCACCCTGAAGGTAGATCACACCTGCCATGCTGCTGCATGTACCAGGTACTTCTCTTTCAGCTGTCCTAGTTTTCTGCATGTCAGATCAATAGAAGCATGTATTAGAGTGTGTGCAATGGAAAATGAGAGGATAAAGGACTGATCTTGAGCATCCGCTAGATTATGTGCTGTAGTAATTTTTTAGGCCAAGTAAAATTCCTGCTCTCTTTTTCGTAACACTGTTCAGAGGAGGCTGGGATGTGTGATTTTGTTTTCCTATGATTGCTGGGTGTTTTTTGTAAAAAACAGACTAATTCAAAAAGCTGCTCTGTAACTTTTAATACTTGACTGAGGACATGTCACCTAAAATTATCTCACAAGTTGCGTATGAAGGCAGGTGAACACCTCATCCTGGTTACTCATGTCTGACCCTTTTATGATGACTAATTTTTTATCATGCGGTCTCTACCATCAGTTCCAGGTCTGTTAGCAGGAGAAGCTTCAGATACGTGATCGTGCTTCAGGCACGTAGTTATTTGTTACTTTGGAAAAGTCACGTCCTCAGTCATCTCAGTGCTCAGCCACAGAATGTAAAGGAACCAGTAGAGAGGTTTTTGTCTACAGCTTGGCAGTGCCCTACAATTGATAAGGACAGAAAATCATTTAGTCTCCATTTCTGTCCAACACAATCTGTGCCTATGTTTGCATAAAAAAGGGACCTCCCCAGTCCAGTGTAGTCCTTCTGTCACCCTTTCAGCAATGGAGAATTGGGAGCCCTCAGCCTGCTGGTTATTCTGGCATTTGAGACTTGTTTATCGATGGTCTGAGGGTATGGAACAGCAGTGCTGTCAGCACATCCCGTGCCATCATGGTAATTCTGTCTCTTCAGGTGCTTTCTTACAAGTGAAATGCAAATAGCTGCTTGTGTTGCAAAGAGACCAAATTTAGAGCTCTGCAGGAGCTGTGTGCTTACCGCAGCGGTGCAAGTCCGTGATCCTGCCAGACCGAGGCAGCGTTGTCTGTCAGAGCCTGCCTGCATCCCCCAGTTTTTTACATGATTAATATCCCTGTGGCCAGAGAGACAGGGAAGAGCATCCTCACACAACCTTCGGGCTTTTGTGCAGCTGATGAGGAGAAAAACGGAATCTAAATATTTCCATGTCTCTGACCCAGCAAGGGAGATTATAATTTGTTTAGTTTTAATTCTACAGCACCTGAACACCAAGCATGGTTTAAACTGAGGGAGAGCCCTTTTCCTTGGTAGATGTGAGCAGCACTAAGTGGATACCTGTCCGGATCAGGCCGTGGGATGGGAGCTCCAGCCCTTCAGGCGCATCCACCTCTGACTTTTCTTAACCACAAGGCACAGGCATAGGCTTGGCTGCAGACATAGCTCTTTCCCCTCCTGTCCAGGAGGGTCCCTGTGCTAGCTGAAATCCCTGGTGGGCTTCCCAGTCTGTGTCTCTCTCCTTCTGTTCTCCTGGTTTTGTGTCCAGAGCCTAAAGCTCCTCCTCCACCGTGTGTCTCAGGTCCCACTCTATTCTACCCTGGCCAATGATTTATGTAAGAGAGAGGAGCACTGCAGCCACTAAAGCTAATCAGAGAAAGTTCCTGCCTGTGAGAGCAGAGAAAGTTCATGATGGATTCTCTTGCCCTCATTTCCAGCTCTGCCTGGAGGTGTGATTCCCTGGGGCAGTCATGTCTGCAGTCAGTGCCTGCTCCACTGGCTTGGAGAAAGAACTGAATCACATTGGCAGGGTTTTTGGTTGGGTAACTCAGAGAAACTCAGCACAAGAATAATCCCTCCCTTTTCCCCCCTTCTTCCCTCTTACGGAAGAGCTCTTCCTTGGCTCTTCTCTAAGCTGAACATGACCTGAGCTTCACCCTCCCTAGAAGAAAATTCAGGAGCGTGCCTAGCATATTTATATGGCAAAACCCACCACCTTTACGCTCTGCCCCTCTTCCCACATCCAAGCTATTACACAGAAATGCTCCCTAATTCTCTGAGTTTATTAACCTTTTTTCCAAGGGAATGAATAGAGATATTCACAGCTTTTGAACAGCAGCAGAAACCCATTAAGTGGCTCTGTGGCAATCTTGTCAGGAACTTGTTCCTTTAGCAGACACATGTTTCAGAAGGCTCTACATTCACTCCCAAACCATTTGGATTCAGTAAATGCAGGTGGCACTGAGGCATTAGCGTGAGGAGGCCTGGACCCTAAGCTTTGAGTGTAGTTAGATCTCCTCTGGGTCTGCTCCAAATGGGGAACAAGGCCTGTGCCCTGGGACTGGGGTCTATCCATTCACCCAGCAGCACAAGCCCTGCACAGAAACATCTAGCAGCTCCTGTGCTGAGTCTACCTTCCACTTCTCAGTGAAGGTCTCTGTGAGAGCTACATCAAAGACATCAATTTTGTTGCTGGTACAGGTTCCTACCCTCAGGAAAGTCCTGCTGACTGAGGCTGAGGTCACTGAGCTCATGCTGTTACTGTGGTACTGCTACATATCAGAGGACTCAGCATAGAAAATAGCAGGCTAGCAGGAGGGAGAGAGAAGGAGAGAGCCCAAATGCACAGTGCAGACCTGCCTGAGGATGTGCATTCCCCTCTAAGCAGCACCTAGTTGGGAGGGATGTCGTTTCCACCCAGCAGGCTGGCAGCACCAAACCTCTTCTGGCCTTACATCTGCAGGCAGGTATTGTCACTTCTGCACTGAATCTGAGTGAGGGATATAACCCATCAGACTTTTGCTTTTGGCAGAGATCAATGCTGATTGTTTAACCAAAGAAATAAGTCATATTCCCTCCTTTTACCCCCAGTGTACAGCTGGTTGAGAGAGTAGGAAATTATGGCTTTTACACTGTTCCTTGATTTCAGCACATCCACAAATATTATACTTACCCATATATATACTTACCCATAGTCACACTGAGATACTGCCTACCCAAAAATCCAGCTGCTGCTATATACCATCCGTGTTATATCCCATAGCCAGATGATCTCGTATTCAGAAGAGCTCCTGAAAAATACTAATATATCTGCAGCAATGGTTCATTTTTCACTGAGGCAGTGACATTCTAATCTATGGACCAGATGGAGTGGGGCCTTGGGCAATTGTAATCAAAGAGCAACAGCCATAGTTTGAAGGAAAGAGATTCCCTGTTGGTTTTCTATTAAATGCTTCTATTTTCATTTTCTTTTGACTCAATTGTGTGCATCACCATGGCCCACTGAACACATCTGGCTGACATCTTAGATCACATACCCAGCACATTACTGTGTTTGCTCAAAGTTTCACTCCTTCCAAAGTCAGTGGCAATGCTCTGTGACAATAACTTGTTTTATCTTTGTCCTTAGGTGGAGTTTGGGGAGCAACAGAAGTAGTTGCAGTCAAAGGCAGGAGAAAATCCGTCACTGTAATGATGAACCACTCCCATTCCTTTTCACCAACCAAATACCTTTGCTGCTGTAGAAGGTAGAAGATTAATTTGTCTTGGATGCTGGAGTGCAAAATATGACCACTTAGAAAGTGTAATCCCACTGAGTTACTATAAACTGGTCTACTTCAGTGCCTGCCAAAAGATACATTCTGCATCTTATACTGACAAGGATCTTAGCTCACAAATTGTAACTAGCCACTTCATCAGTCTGTGAAGTAGAGGTCTTCATGTCTTCAGGTGTTGATGAACACATAATTGTATTTTGTCTTTTTCTTTTCTCTCAGTAAATCAGTTAAATTAGAATAAAAATCTGATATTCTACTTTCTCATAGCTTTCAACTATGTAAAGGTAATCACTTTTCCTGTGAGAAAAACATTGTTGAAGTTACAGATCTGGATGTATATACTGCTTCCTTAGGTTTGGGAAGGCATTAGAGAGTTCTTCCAAACATTTTCTTTACAAATTCTGTAGCATTTTCAGCAAATGTACTTCGACAAGCTCGGTGGCTAGTTTGGTTTTGAACAGTTTCACATTGCATTTATCTTCCAGAAAGTTACTAAGTGATATGGTTTTATAAATTGGTTTTGTTGTTTTCATGTTGTTAATTGACGTGCTAATTATGACTGACACAAGCATTGCTTTTATACCTCATGTTGTTTCTTTTTGTGCATACAGTGCATATTCTTTGAATTCCTATCGCATTGTGATCTGGTGTCAGTTCAAAGGCTGTCTTTGCTTTTCAAGCTGTTTAGACATTCTCTTCACTTAATATGCTGCTTTAAGGATCTCTGATAAGATGTTGCTAAGGGCAGTGTGAGACTCTGGGACTTGACTAGGCTAGATTAGAACAGCCATGTATTTTACATTAAATGAAAGTGGTTTGAACCACAGTAACGAGCCAATACTTTTTATCCTCGCCCTCCAAATGCACAGGCATTATTGACTCCATTTATATGACATCTTTGCTTGCTTTGTTTTCTTGCTTTCCCTAGCTAAGAACAGATGGGAAGAGTAATTTAAATACCGAGTACCATAAGGTACCTGGAGTAAAGTAAATTAAGGAAATACCATAAGTGAGAGAATGAAGTGTTAAACCGCTAACAGGAGATTTACAATTAAGAATTAACAGAGAAGATCAGCTTTGCCAAGAAACAGCAATCACTTCACAGAGTGAAGCTTGCAGAAGATGGGCAGGGCTCTGCCATTACAAATACCTGGAGGATCCCAGGTCATAGAAAAGAGGAGACTCAAAATGTCAAATGTGTCAAACAGTGTATGGATTTAAGTTGGGATAATGTCCATTCCATGATGAAAGAGGCAAGGAATACCAGACCTGACTTTGCTTCACAAAACATGTGAATACCAACAGAAGAAATATATAGGATGGGTAATGAAAACAAGGACAGCACCACATGCTTAGATAAAATTATACATAGTGAAAATGTACAACACAGCAGCCAAAGATGAAATTATCTAGCTGGAAATAAATAAGACATTTATTTTTTAACTGTTATATGGAAGCATATGTGTTGCCAGAAATACTTTTGGAAGATACTTGTAGGAGAGTCACACATAGCAGAAAGTAAATATGGAAAGAATGGACAGTGATAAGCTTATTAAGCACAAAGAGGTATGTGAACAAAACTGGAAAATAAATGGGCAATATACTGGAAAAGGCATAATTTGTTATATTGACCCAGAAAAGATCTCAATTCCCTTAGCATCGTGCTATGTGCTCCCTGCAGTTCTTATCTTTAGGAGAGATACTCTTAAATCAGAGACAAAGAGGGGATGTTGGTGAATGGAGGATGTTAGAATCATCACATTAATTTTTGCAGGAACAAAGCACAGTTTGTTCAAATACCAGGACAAAGCTAAGCAAACAAAACAGAAAATTCTAGATAATGCAAATAATGCTGGAATAAATAACATGGTATAAAAACTGCAATGAATATGTCACGGGTGAGATGATGAGGGAGAGCCTGTCCACACAGAAGGGGAAAACATGTGAAGATTCATTGGGAGGGCTGCTAACATTTGCCCCTAATCTGGCTGCTTGCAGCAACCACCTGGAGCACTGCTGCTCACTGATGTTTAATGGATGTGCAGTGTCAATATTAATACAGAGTCTGAGAAACTGAAGGAGTTTATAAGGGGACTCTATTGCAATGGTTCACAGCACAAGAGTTAAGCTATGCAATCATTTCTCCAAGGGCACTATTAGTGGTCTTGCAAAGCTTTGCTCCAAGCTGCAAAACAATGGCTTCTGTGCCACAGATGCCAATGAAATGTGATTTTGGTGTGTTCTACTAAATAAAGAGATTTTGGGGTTTTTCACAGAAAACAGCGTCTGCTGAAATTGGCCATGTCACACTACTGAGATTGCCAAGCCAGTTCATCCTGGGGATTTCTACTCGCAGTTAAATACACAGCTGGCAGGCATTTTGGGGGCCTGGAGCTACTCCCAGCTACCTGTGTGAAAATGCAGTAGATACAGCTTAGAATTACATGTTATGTGTAATGATCTGACTTTGAAAAACAGCAAACCTACTCTCCAAAGTTCTGCCCAACCTTGAACAGAAGACAGACTGAGATTGCCAGAGGTATGACTGAGACAGAGACTATGGAGAAAATAAATGTTATTAGCAGAACTGCTTTTAAAATTCTGTAGAAACTCTCATTAGTTAGGACCAAAATGGATCCATGAAAGTCCTTAAGAGACTGAAAAATTCAAGCGAAGCTTAGCCAGGAAAATATTCCACAGACCATTAAAGGCACTGAGGAAGCTGGCAAAATTCACTAAATACACCAAAACAAGCAAGAGATTTCATCTTGATGGTGGAGGGCAAGCTGCAGAGCTGTGCATCTGCTTGTGTGCCCATCACTTTACTGCAGCAGTGGGACACAAGCAGCTGTGTACTGGGTGGAGTTTGTCACCTGGAGCACACAGTTGTGTGAACATGCCTGGATCCAAGAAGGGAGGGAGGAAGGGGATGGTGAGCCTGTTTTTTCTGCCAGGACAGCTGGGCAGCCTCAGGATCTGCAGGTTCATGGATGTGTGACTGCTTTGTCCCCAGTCAGCCTTGCAGATCCAAGAAACAGCAGATTCCTTGCACTAATACTGATCCTGAATGTCACTAAGCATTGATTTAGAAAGGAACGTGTGGCTTTACAGTTCCAACTTTGATGGCCAAGCATGCCTGTCACCGCTGTGCTGTCAGGCTTTTGTGGCCATCACACACGAGTCATGGGAGCAGGCAGGATGTAAGGCACAGCTCCTGAACGCCAGGCACAGCCTGATCACTTGGACTTCCCCACTCACAACCCAACACTGCTGGGTCCCACCTCTGCCACCACATCCCGGGCTGTGGGGAACCACAGCTGCTTGTCCATGCACACCCTGGGCAAGGCTGTGTCCTACAGCCTGGACCAAGCATCAGTCACCCTCACTGTAATGAAATGTGTATCCTGGTAATTTGGGAATAATTGTATCCTAGGTTAATAGCCACAGATATCTTCCCTCACCAAGTCTATTTACTCCATGACATAGTTACTGTGTCTTAAACAGAAATCACCCTCAAGGTATCATCTAATTATCTTCTCATCATTCTGCAAAGCTGTTTCATATTACCAATAATCTTATTACCACAACTGCAACATTCATTAAGCAAATGGAGAACAATAAAAATACATACAGTAATAGCAATCAAATTAGGTTTGAATCTCACAGTGAGTGATGGATAATTCTGGATCAGATTGTTCTCACAGATTTTGCCCATTATTTTCTAAAAACACTTAAATGGCTCAAAAAATTAATTTACAAGGTTCTCTTCTAGAATCTGGCCATTTTGTGTGACCTGGTTACCACAAAATGGCATAATCAGGACCAGAATTGGTTGCAGAAGCTTCCCATTGGGAGCAAGGAGACCTCTCAGCAGAGACAACATTGCTGGGTTCCCATGGCAAACATCAGTCCCTGCACAGGCCAGATGAGCTCTATGACTGTGATTCAGCACCTTTTGGGTATGCCAGATGCTTCCAGGTGACACCCTGAATGGGCTTGCATGGGACTGGGAAGCCATCACTTTGTTTGTGACATGTAGTGGCTCCTGATGTTGCACTGAGCAAAGCAAAACCACAGATTTGTTCTGAGCCACGAGTATTTAAAAGATTTGGGGCTTGATCCTCAGCCCAGGGGAGTAAATGGAAATGCATTCATGAAGTGCAGATGGGTAGATTTCCAAGCTGTTCTTGCCTATCAGCTGTGCCAGTTTATATTTAGGTCTGTTACACCTGCACAGAGCCACTTGAACATGTATCAAAACAATTCCCATCCCTAGCTGTGATCTGTACTCTCTAGTCCAACAACAGATCATCATTTGTCTCACTGGTAAAATAACTGCTGAGGAATATAAGTGATTTTTTCCATCTGCAAATGCACAAAAATATATTTGGAACATTTTTATGGGTACATTGCACACCTGATGGAAACATTTATGACTGCTTCTTCTCTGGGTACATCAAAAATATCCTCAGCCAACTTCACTGTTTTTATCAACTCTTCTATTTTATGTTCATTCTGGCTTGGATTTTTTTGTTTTTCCTGAGCATCACAGATGAGTGTGTGACCACTTTGGTATGCTCTGCCAAATGGTCACAGAAGAAATCCAGGCACTGAGGTACAGTATGTCCCATTAAATCAATGAGGGGATGGTGTGATATAGGCTTAGGTGCATGTGCAAATTGCTGTGTGGGAGGGCCAAGGCAGAGAGAGATGCCTGGATTTGGTTTGGACTCAGGAGAGGCTACTGGTCATTGCCTTTTGGTACTGGCCCAGTGCCTTCCTAGCTTGTATTCCTCCAAATAATTAAAAACCCTTTTTGTTTTAATAGGCAAGTTTGCATTTACCTCAGTAATTCAGTACCACAACTACAAATATAATAGAAATACAGCTATGCCCAAGTACATTTTTTAGCAAAATGGGCAAAGTGATAATAAACAAGAGTTTTTAAAAATGTAAAAAATTCCTGGATCCATAAAGAAAGAATAAAATGGGAAGTTGGAGCACAATATCCCACCCCTGATGGTATGACAGCCTGTAAATCTCTTGTCCTTTTCCCATCCATGTTGTGAGACCCTCCTGTCTGGGCTGTACTTGCCTATGGCTGTGCTCCTGTAGAGAAATACATCCCAGATGATGTATGCAGCCAGTCTGAGGAGGAATGAGGCAGGTCCCAGGGCCTTCCACTGCGCTGTTCAAAGAGACACAAGTTTTGTGGTGTGTAAAGAGGAACAAGAGGTCACAGGGATAAACTCTCTGGCCAGCTCCCCCATAACTCACGTCCTGTACACACACTGCCAGCATCTGTTTGGCTGCAATCCTATCTGGGCTCAGTCAGGAAATGGAAAAATGCAGTCAGCTTTAAGAAAAAAGTGACACATGCCCCTGGTTTAGTGTTTGCTACGTGTTGGGAGCCATTTGCCAGCCCAGTACTCTGCCTGGCTGGAGGTTCCACTGAGGACCCTCTTGCACCCTCCTCCTGTCTCTGCCTGGAGCTGCTGAGGGAGGGGCTCCTGATCTCCAACACCCTCACACAGTTTAATGTGGGCCCCCCAGGATGCAGAATTTGTAGGAGATCCCTCCTGGGGCTGCAGGAGGGAGCCAGGGCAGAGCAGTGCTTTGTCAGCTCTCACTGTGGTTTGCAAATTTGGAAATGGCTCAGGAGGAACTGGAAATCAACGTGGCTTCTCCTGGCCATTCTCTTGGTGGATGGAAGCTGAGCTGTAGAACTTGGGAACCGAGTTTGCCCTCAACCTCCTTGGATCTGTGCAAGCAGAGGGCGTGTGTTTCTCGAGTTGGCAGGAGTGAATGTGACAGCAAAGGAGAAATGAGAGAGGAAGGAGAACAAAGGGCTCTGCACAGAGGTGACACCCTTGAGGGCAGAGCTGGCAAGCTGAGACCTTGGTCTATTTGCACCAGTGTTGCTATTTGTGGCTAGATGCAGACAACAGTGAGGCAGTAAAATGCCTTTTATTTAAGGTGCTGACACCTCAGGAGAAAATGAGAAAAAGAGAGGTGCTAAAAGAAAAATACATTGCTTTTCATTCTTCTGTCCTTTCACTTCTTCCTTAAATTTTATGGGATGAACTCGCTCAATTTAAGTACTTGTCAGCAAAGGTCTGACAGGACAATCAAGAGCCATCCACCTAGCCAGCTGGGAACACTTCCAGGGGCCAGGTGCTGGCAGGCACTGCCTGAAGGGAGAGCACTGCTTCCCTCCTCCTTCTCCCCTGTCTCCTCCCCACCAGGCAGTGAACCTGGTGCACAACCTCCTGCATTCCTATTAGCAAGTCCTGCGAGCCCCTGGGCTGTAGGAGCACATTCTGTGTTCAGGAATAGATGAACATGCTCCTAATAAACGTGCAGCTTGAATCTAGCTCTGCAGAGAAGTTGTGGGGCTGGTGAAAATTAATTTGTTACTGGCATAAAAAGGACTGTTTTATACAGACTGGGACTATGCCACCTGGCATTTGAGCAGCGGTACCTCAGTAGATTTCACAATAAGCTCTTGCAGACGTTAGCATCCATCCCTGCTAACTCGTTGGCAAAGCAAGGCTGGCAGGTGGGTTGCAAGGTTTCCTGCAAGGCCATTCTGGATGGTGCTGTTACAGCTGGAGGAGGGAGGAAAGCCTGGCTGAGTGCCTGTCCTGAGCCACAGCTTCCCTCAGGGCATCTTTCCATCTCTGCAGATGTGTTTCAACTTGCCAGATGTACCTTGGGAGCATTCAGATCCTGACTCAGGCAAGGTGGATCTCCGTTCCAACCGTGAGTGTTCCCGTGTCATCCTCCCTGCTGGGCTCCTCTTCGGGGCTCAGTCCCAGAGCAGAGATCTCAGCAACCACAGAGCCTCCCAGATGAAAGGAAGACCTGCACCTTTGGCAGTAACAGCAGTGACAGCTGCGACGAGCAAAGATGTCACCCAGGACACAGAGCTGCTGCTGCCACCTGCGTCCCCTGACTTGGCTGGGCCTCCCGGGAAGCTGCGCAACTTTATGGAAAAAGCTGAGCTCTGAACATAATATTTTTAGACTGGTTTCCTAAGGAAATGAAGGTTCTGTCGCTTTATGTCTGCCCATCTGTCCCCATCAAACTTTGGATCCACTGGTTATGTGCAAACAAGTTTGATGGAGCATAAGAAGTTTCAAAAATATTTAGATTTCTCTTTGTGAAAATCGGTAGCCGGGAAGAGACAAGAAGTGCAAGGTAATGCATGAATCTCTATCTGACAGAGGGGAAGGAAGGGAGAACTCAGCAGTCACCTGTTCTGTCTGAAAGCTCTTTACAAACCTCAGCACATGGTATTTCTGCTGCAAATGTGGTGGGTAGAGAATTCCCAAAGGGAACGAGCTAGGTTAAATGAAGCAGAACTGCAGCCTGTCAGAAACACCCCAAACGTGAAACTGAGAACTTGAAGCTTTGTTCAATGCACACGTTTCACTCAGCCTCCTTTGCTCTGGCAGGTTTGCAGGAAGCTTGTAAGAAAACATAACAGAAAAGAAGGAAATCTGCATCACAGTGAAGGCGGATATTTGGGGTTGTTTCAAGTTTTACCCGCTGACAGCCTTGTGTACCTGTGTGTGTGTGCTCACTTTATTTAGTCATTAGAAGGCATTGAAGTAGCAAGTGGCTTTCTGTGCATAGTGGTTTCAAATACATACAGCCAGCTCCAAGTGCCAACTGCTGCTATGAAGACTTTGCCTTTGTGTTTTATTCCCTTCTCTCACCCTCTGCCTGCCTCTGCTTTTCCAAATCACACACTCCTTATGGCAGGGTTTATTATTTCTCCCTTTATGTTCCTGGCATGCATTTTGAGTATTGCTGTGAACAGTTAGCAAAAGCCAAAGCAGGATACCTGATGCCTTCAGTTCTCCTGTTTGATACCTCCTGAAATACCCACCACCACTCTGACTGAAAGGGTTGTCTCTGGGGAACTGAGCAGGGGAGAGATGATGGCCCCAAGCTTGGAGTCTGTGACCTCTCTCACTGTATATCTGCTGGCAGTAGAACTCTCCTGCTGCTGGGCATGCCCTTGGGCCACCAGCTCATTTCCTGGTACAGAGCTGAGCTCTGTGAGAGGGCTTTGCTATCACAGGCAATGCAGGCTTCACTCTGAGCAGCCTGTGCCCGGTGAGGTCTGCTTTGAATTTCAGAGCTGAGAAGGCCAAGAGTTTATCTCAGAATGGGAAGAAATAGCAGGGAATTAAACAGTCAAAGGAAAAGTGCAGTTTCTTACAAAGAAGCAGTCATTGGTCAGTCTTTGCAAGTCAATAGCAGATGCAGGGTAGCAGAGACACTGTGTTTGAGACATGCTGGGGACGCTGGGGCAAGTCAGGGATCTGCATGCTGAGCTCTAGGATGGCAGCAGCCTCTGTCACTCCTGGCTGGCCACAGGCTCACTGCTTTGTTAGGCCTGGGTTAGCAGGCTGATAAAATCAGAGCTGAGCTGGAGTAGTTATTCCACTTCTGTCTCATGCAAATGAATAGGACCATGCTCCCTCTGAGCAGGGAGGGAGCAAAAATTTTAGTAAATGTAACTTGTTAGGTGGTCTGGTTTTGGTCTCTGCAGGAAAAGAGCTCAGCCGTGACTCTTTAAAGGGCCCCTGGGGAAGAGCCCGATAATGTAACAGAATAATGAGTGTCGAGCTATGAAAGCATTTCATTACCAGCATCCTCACCCCATGCAGCCCCAGCCTGCTGCAGTTATCATGTGTGTCTGACAAGAAAGGTCACCGTGAGATTATCCTGCCTCTGAAACAGAGGGCTTGCATTCCAGCGAGGGGGTCCTCACTCCTGGGTGGGCACAAAACATTAGCAGAGTCTCAAGGCAAAGGGAAAGATGAACTTTGGGGAGCTCCTCGGGGACACAGCAGGTGATTTCTCTGCTCTGGAGAACTGGAGTTGTTCCTGCCTGTCCCTCTGTTCAATCTGCTGACACCCCACTGTGTTGCAGACGAAGCTGACAAGTGATTTCTTTCTCCTAAATCTAATTCTCAAAATTTGCATTATTTTCCTTCCTAATTCAGTAGTTTTTTTTCCCTACACGACTGGCTGAAATCTTGAATAGATGGTGCTAATTTGAAACAGGAGTTGGACCACAAGAGATGAGCACTCCTGCTACACTTCCCAAACTGAGCTGCCAAGTCCAGGTGCCCAGAATTGTGTGTGGGGTGGTGGCAGTGTCTGCTGACACAGCCTCAGCTCTTGCCTTCCTGACTGAGACAAGGGCACAGCAAGTCCTGCTCTTCCATGGGTGATTTGTGTGATTTTGGGTTATTGAGATCCCTCTGTTCATTGGCTCTGTGCTGAACTACTGTTAATGAGTTTTCCCTTCTCTTGCTGTCTGCTTTGTCTAGCTGCATTGCAGGCTGCTGTGTGACCCTGTGGCTTTGTGTATCCTCTCGTGCCAGAGAGCCAGACCCCAAGACGTGAGCAGCAGCCTGGAAAGCACCACAGAGCTGGCAGCAGCAGGGCTGGAGTGTTGCTCCACTGCAGGGAGCAACAACGAAAGGTGGGCTTAAATTCAGCTCTCATGTGGCTAATGCAAACCTGGACTTGTACGCATAAATCTTTCTTGGATTCAGGCCACTTTCTTTCCGAAACACAAGCCCTTCCGTGACAGCATCTCCAGCTCGGCCTTCAAGGACCAGCTGGCTTTTAAAGTTTGTGTTCTTCTTCCCCTTCCCTGCACAAGCGCTGAGCAGCTGAGCCCTCTGCCCCTGCGGCCGTGCCCCTGAGGCTTTCCGTGCTGCCGCTGCCACAGGAGAGGGCACCTGCTTTCTCGCTTGCCACAAAGCAGGCTCTGCAGCTTCCATTTTTAGCTCGGATGAATCACGTTTCCCCTGCTGATGGCAGAGAGCAAAGACCCGAGCAGCCCCGACCCCCAGCATCGCTGCTAAACGTGAGCGGTGTCACTGAGCAGATGAGGACGGCTGGGCGGGCGGCTTGCTTGGTGGGCAGGAGTGGACAAGGAGAGGAGATGCTTCTTCCTAAAGGTTTTGACTCCTCCTGGTGCTGGATATGCAACTCTAACTCTCCTGTTCCCATCATTTGCTTTGGGGGGGTTGCCAGCCTCTGGACCCCCAGCCAGCTCTTCCCTGCTCCCACTATCTGCTTCTCCCCACAGGCAATACAAGTGGATTCTCTTGAAACGTGGCAAAAACAGGCACATTCTTGGAGTTCTGTGTTTAGTATACCACCAAGATTTCTTCCTTCCTCAGCCATTAGTGCTGGGGAAGAGGTAAAGAAATTTATACCAGTACTGATGGGGTTTTTGACAGAGAGTGGTCTTTTACACTTCTCCATTCTGATTCTTCATTTGGTTTCTTACTACCACTGGTGTTTTAAACAAGACCTCTTTGGGGGCTGGAGGGACTCCATCCTGAAAACTGCAGGAGACTCTTTGTTTTGCTACAACCCATAGTCTGTCACGAGAAAAACAGCCAGCTTGGGAAGAACCATCCTGATTTTTGACTGACAGGTATTTATAGGTACAATGCCTAAATCAGGCAAAAAGAGTCAACAGAGACAATTTTGATATTTAACACCACAACCAACAAAATAATCATGTTTAAAAATACTTTGCCATCATTTTAAAATTCAAAACTATTTAAAAATAGTTTAGGTCTAGATTAATTAATTTAAAAATCAATAATTTAAAAAATAATATTTGTGCTTGTCTCTTTGATCCACTCTTTTGCTTTTCTTCTGCTAGGACAGTTGCAAGCACTTTTGTCTATTTCTTTTAATTTCTTTTTTATACATTTTAGGTAGTTCTGATACTTTTCCATTTGTTATGAATACCCTGAATGTTGGGTGTTCAGCCTGGGACATCTGCAGCGTGTGACTCTGGGTGCACACTCCAAGCCCTACAGAAAATGTGTGTCTGATGCATGATTGTCTGCTGCATTGTTGCCTGCTGCATGATTGTCTGCTGCATTGTTGCCTGCTGCATGATTGTCTGCTGCATTGTTGTCAGCCTGAGGATACAAGTGCAGTGAGGATGCTCTAATATCAGTGCACCGTTGTGCCTTCCAGGTGTCCTGAAGCCCTCACAGCTGAGCACTGGAAACCCGACAGGCTCCAATCCATATTCAGTTTTAGTTGTTTATTTGCCGGGGGAAGGTGGAAGCTAAACTACTCTGATGTCTCTATACATTTCAGTCAAATCACAGACTTCAACACATTTAAGTGGCTCCAAAAAGAGATTAATGGTGTTAGAGTACATGCAGTACTCTAACATCATGGTTCCAGCAGGAATCAATCCCTTCTATGACAGACAGAACATAAACAGTCACATTGAGATCCTGCTTGTGTTTGTAATGTTTTGTACAGTGATTCTGATCAGAAGCCATCTAATCTTTATTATTGTAAGTTTTCAAAGAGCATTTCCAGTACCCCATAACTCAGAGACCACCCAGAGCCCAGTTTTGCTCTTTGTCCTCCATCCTTTTGTGAGGATGGGGATGGTGAGAGGTGTCCAGTCCCGCTCCTGACACAAGCAGACACAACCTCTTAAAACACACAACATGATTTTTTTTATTTGTTTAATCAGTTTACATTCCACAACTGACAGTTTACTTATTTATTTTTTAATTTTCCATGAACAAGTTGTTTAGTTAGTTACCAGACAAGATTTTAATCGATGGAAATACAGTATTCTGTGCCAATCTGAATAAAACTAAAACAAATCAAAACAAAAGGGAAATTGTAAGATGTAGCCAGTTTTTTGGCAAAGTCCTGTGATGCTTTCTGCAACTCTTGTCTTTCAAAGTTATAGGGGTTTGTTCATTCTCCCTATTAGCTCCCTGATCTCAACCCTGTCACTAAAATGTTCTTTCAGGGCCACAGTCCTGCAAACACTTATTTACGTACACAAAGACCTGTGTGTCTGCAGATTAGCACCTTGGATTAACAGAACAAGAATTTGGGGGGTGTTTCATGTTTAAACAAATTCTGCTCACCTCTGCTGCAACAGATTACAGGAAGAAATGGAAAAGTACAATACACTTGATGTCACATTACATGTGAAATTAGCCACCACACTCACATCTCACCAGAACAACCCAACAAAATAGTCAGTGGTTGTTGATGTATTGTTAGCACCGATGGCCACAGGAGCCACTTTCCCTCCAACAGCAGCACAGAGGTCCCGACCTCACAGGACATGTCACTCCCTATTACTTCTGACAACTGGATGTTGCTACCCAAAAGTCATAAAACTCTGTGTGTATTGGCTCCACTTGGTTGAGCAGCTGCATACACAGTTCAAATATCCTTTACAATGTCCAAACCACAATCAGAAAGGGACATGGTTTCGGACTTCTCAAAATATGTTGAAGTTTTATATATTTCAATATAATTCCCAGCCTAGCAAAGCACTTAGGCATGTGCCTAGCTTTAAGCATGACAGTATCATCCTTAATGGGAAATTTATGCTTGAAATTAGGCAGGTGCCTTGTGGGATCAAAGCTCTGTAGCAGTGCTCTAAAAAATCAGGATCCTGAGTGTCCTAATCCTGGCTTTCATGTTTACAGCCACTGCAGATTTGAGTAAACTCAGCTACAGTCTGGATTTTCAAAAGTGCTGGAAAGAGAAGGCTCCACCTGCAGCTGGCAGAACTTGTGAGGGGGCATCAAACCACTAAATAGAAGGACTTTTCCCAGGCTTTTGGCTTCCCATCTCCAAAGCGGCTATAATACCTGCCTCAGACAGGTCTGATGGGACTCATACTCGTAAAATTTTCTATAGAGAAAATATACCAGATAAATGTGATGTATTGCTGCATTTCTCTGAATAGGCCTGAGTATTGTGGCATTCTAGGTCTTTCTTAATCCAGCTTTGATGTGTGTGTACTGCACTTAGAGGAAATATAAACAGCTGGCCAAGATGTACCCGCATGACAAATGTCCTGTACCAGTCACATTATTTTACTTGGGAATGTCCTAGGAAAGTGCTGACAGAGTTCATTTTGCAGGCATTTTAGTGAATTATTATCCTAAGCCTCCCAAACTGTCAATTAGAAACAGTGATGAGTGCAACTTTCATCATCATCAAAGAGTGATTATGGGAATTGTTTCATTTCTTCTGAGCAAGAAAAAAAACCATAAAGAAAAAAGGACCAATGAGAAAGTCAAGAAAAGGAAACCCTCCAAAAACTTTTGGCCAGTGTGGTAGCATGTGGTTAGGCTGAATATTCCTTGGGGCAAAAGAAATCCTGAAGGGCAAATATCTTCATGAGATGTGCCTACAGTGGATGGTGGGTGTCCAGCGTGTCTGGTTTCTCCCTGCCTCTTGTACCCAACGCTCGTGCCCTCTCACAGGAGCGTTTTGCACACCCACACACATTTCCCATGGGCACAAACGGGTGAGTGAGAGTCAGACCCAGGTGCTAAACTGGCCAAGAGATTCATGAGCAGCAGGGGAGCTTGCAGGGGGAGGTGGCACTGGAGCTGTGATGGCCTGAGAGCTCCACTCGTTCTCCTTCCTTTCCCCCAGGATCTCCCCAGTGCCAGCCATTGCTCTGTCCCTTGGAGCCTGGCCATTCACGCCCCGCTGCAGGGTCACAGGACTGCTTATGGCTTTCATTAGGAGGTCAGACAGGCTTTTGTGAGATAAAGTGGAAAGTTATCCAAGAAGATAATCCAAGTGCCATGGGGGTGAGAGGTCAGGCAGGCCCTCCTTGGCAAGCCACACCTTGGCAAAGTGAACCCAGCAGGGAGGAGAATGTGCATGGCTGGATGCCAGGACTGTTGTAAAGAATGGGAAACAAAGGTAAACTGGTATGGAATCACCCCTTAGAACCTCCTCCCACATGATAATCTGCATTGACTTTATCACCTTTTAAAAGGAGGGTTTCTTTGACACTAAAACTCTGAAAAACCTGCAAAATCCTCGTAGGACACAGTGAGTCAACAGTTTAAAGAGCAACCTTTGAGAGTCCCACATCCCAGTACCCTCCTTATCCCTCTCACAGAGAGGGAGGGCAGAAGAGGGATGATGAGAATTTAGGAACATTCTGAAAAATCTTGCAGAAAATGATGCTGCATCCTTAAATTTGATATATTCTCAAGCTCCTCCTCATTTCCAGAGTTCACTCTTAAAGCCTTTATTTCTTTTTCACAGACATCTCAAATAACAAAACAGTCACATATGCAAGAGCTGGTATGGAATGAAATTTAGAGAAAAAATGTCTTTACAGGAAGCATGTCTGTATTCTCACACACAAGGAGGAAAAGGAAGAGAGGGAGACAGAGATATATATCTTACTCCTCAAAAAAGGGAAAGGGAGAACAGGAGAAGAATGTCAGGATGATACACTACAGCTTGGGCAAGGTAGTACCATGCTGAAAAGTAACATTTGATCCCTGGAACTCAGCTTTATCTTCAACTTTCTAACTAAAGTCTTTCCTTACATTCTAGTACACAGTATTGAATCTTCATTTTACAGTTCCCTGCAGGTCAGCTGAAGTCCTTCTTGTCAAAACCTTAACAGTATTTTTAAAAATAAAGTTGTTCTGAGAGATGGGTGAAGATTGTCAAGTCACTGACTTAAATTTAGCTGTAGAAACAAATAGTAGTGACAATACATTGGCACAAGATCCAAAGTTCACTTAGCCTTAGAGTTTTCCGAAACCAGTTTAATTTTCCCACGCCTCTGACTGTGTTTATTTTATTCAGGTAATACATGGAACTATACAAGAGTTCCAAAGTTCTAATACTAGATTAAATTGCTGGTCCTTCTAGACAGACTTACTATCAATATACAATTCCAAATTTTGGCTCTGAGAGACTGTCACCATAAGATGGAGACGCACATTCAGCCTTGTCAGAGCAGCTTTCTGAATAATACAGCCGCAGTTCATCTGCTCGTTGAGTCCTCAGTTTGGTTTTTTTGAGGACAACTATAATCCCAACAATAAGGGATGAAATTGCAATCTCTGTAATCTCCATGTAAGCTGTTTGTAAAGCAGTTATTAACACTGGAAAAAAAAGAATATGAAACTACCCAGACTGTATCTTGAAGGGGAATATTTTGATTATCACTACCAGCTAGTTGACTTTTTTGGGCCAGTTTGGGGATAAAGCAAGAAAAGTAACCTTTGAACAGCTCAGCTGTTCAAACATTTGAAATGTAAATCCACTCTTTGAACTGCTTCAGCAATGCCCAGGACTGGCAGAGAAAGGTGAAGAGTTCAGACCAAAGACCTCTGACCTCCAGCACTGGGACCACCCAGTCATCTGTGCCTGGAGGCCACCACAAGGCACTCACCTCAAATGCTATTTCCAGGGGTTGGGACAAGCCCTGTCCTTTGTAGTCATGTTGCAGTTTGGGAGGGGAAGGCTGTTGTGAACATCTCCTTTCAGGCTTTCACAATTAAAACCTGTGTTTCACAGGTGGGCCCAGGCCATGCACGTGAAGCACACAGACACGGCTGATCTCCACTTGGATGCTCTTCTGCACTAGATGCCTGACTCACCTCACCAGGATTTAAGATCTTTTAAGATCTTGGGATCACCCAAGACAGGTGAGTGGTCATTGCATGAAGCAAGAAGGAGCTCCTAAAGCTTTGATGTCAGTTTTGCCAGGTCACCATCTGTAAGCAACTGTCTCTCTTCTCTACCTGTGCAAGAAACCAAGGGAGATGAGCCCATTAACATCATGAGCTCAGTTAAGTGTCTGAGGTTAATGGGGACAAAGGCAGGTCAGAAAATCCCGGCCTTTGGGTGGTTCGGTGTCATCCACTAAGGTATTCTCCCAAACATGCACCCAAAGAGAAGAACAGCATCTGTACAAAGGGCCTCCAAATAAAGGACAAGAGAATCAATTGAGAAAGCTAACGCTGAACAGAAATTCCACCATTGCTTTTTCAGTCCATTCCTTTTCCTTAAAAAAGCCCTTGAGATCCAGTCCTTTGACTGGATGTACCTGTGTGGATGTGCGTGCCGCTGACTTAATGTGGTACCCCTCCTCAGCTGGTGCAATGGCAAAATGAGGATTTTCCTGGGAAATAGTACTTTTTAGTTTGTTTTGGTTTAAATCTGAGATACATGAGGATTGTGAAAAAGAAACAGTCCTTTGCCTGAAATTCTGTACATCAGCCTCGAGTTATTTCAGGCAATCATGACGATACAGACATTTTTCATAAATTTACAAATATATATACAAATATACACATATATACAAGTATATGTGTGTCAGCCTATGGGCTAGTTTAATAATGCTTTATTCCAGCCACACACAAGTATCATGGTTGTTTTTTACAAAAAGAGATTGGTAGAAAGTTGGAGTGACTTAGCAGTGACTTTTCCTACATCTATGCAAAAGATCCTTAAATGGGCTGACACAGAAGTGCAGCCCCCTTACCTAAGTCCGCTCATCACATATACACATAAATGGATCCAGCCTTACATCTGCTAATGAAACAAATTTCTCCTTGATCCCAACGACCTGTAGTCAAAGAGAATTTAACTTGAGAAAGAACTGGAAGTTCAAGCCCATTTTAGATACCGTTTACAGTTTTAGAAGTTGTAAAGTCTGTTATACTAAGCCTCAAAATGGTTTAAAATAATTAAAGTTACTGCAGAAAAATACCTTCAAAAGTTCCCAAATATGCTTTTCTGTGTAAGTAGGGGAAATTTTGTCTTGCAAAAGATCCAACCGCAAATACATAAACACTCTAAGTGATGGAAATTGCCAAATAAAAATAGTAACAGTTTAAATTAGATAACTGTGATTGCTGTTGGTGCCCAGGAGTTATAAATAATTCAGTACACTCTGACTGAATAGTCTAAGGCTGCACTTTTGTTGTTCTGATTACTCGAACCTTTTTCTTATGATCTATATTGTTAAGGAATAACTCTTTGTAAGAAAAATACAGCCTTATGCTCTACAGCCAGAAGAAAACTCTTCTTGAGATAAAACATCGTGAGAGCTTAAGCAAATTAGGAGCATATAAGTTTTTTAAAAAAATATATAGGCACCAAAAGCATTTAGCATTTTACTTACTGTCTAAAGAGGAATTGGATGCTGAAGCTGTTTGGTGTATCAGGCCCCAGGAGACTAAGCCATGACTGATTCACACTCCTTGGAGTTTACATCATTTTGAAACTGGGGCAAAACCCACCGGTTTTTGAAGGCTTTACTCTTTATCTCACCTACTGCAGAACTGCTGTTGCTGCTTGAGTATTTCTGACCCGCTGGCACAGTAACAAGGCCGCCTGAAGAAACTGCTTTTACAGAGATATTCCAGTGTCCTGCTGCCACAGGTAGGGCTCAGACCCGCGGGCTGTGAAGCTCCCTGCTGTGCCCAGCAGCTTTAACCACAGTCTTCATGCTGCCAACAGCCCACACCAGCCCTCTGCAATCTCAGGGGTGTCCCGCCTCGGCACTGCCTCTTGGCACAGTGGGATTGTTACACTAGGGGATCATGAACATTTCTCATTTGGAGGTGATACACTGGCATCTCTTCCTTAAATAGCCAAATACTTTTTGATGGAAAATATCAAATTTATCCCTGTTGTATTTTGCTTTCTCATGCATCTCCAGCAGAGAGTTTACCTGTGATCTGCCATGCACAGCCTAACAGGGACATAGATGGCATCTGAATTGCATTGCAACTCCTGAGTTAAGTATAAAAGAACGGAGAACAATTATGTTGTGTTTTGCTATATATTTTCTCTCTGTGTAGGACACAGGTTTTACAGGTTCCTGGCATCCACATCATGTGGCATGTGCACCTGTGTGTGTTTAAGAAAAGAAGTGAGTGAGGGTGTCCATGTGTACCCATCCTATGCACGAAAATCTTGGAAGTCACTTTTTGCCACTGTGCAGGAGTGCTAATCAATGATGAAAGAATATAAAAGTGCAAGTCCAAGAAGAGTCTGACAATTCCTGCTGCTGGTGCTGAGGGTAACATTGGATTATCCTCACAGAATTCTACCAATTTTGAAGCAACTGCTGTTGGGTCTCCTTTTCTACACTCTCTCACTTTGCCCTGGAGATAACCTATCTGAGACTGATATTTTCATTGAAAGTCTTCCCTGAGCAAGAGAAGGTCAATTGATCTGTGATTCTGGAGTGCTTTACTAGAGGTGACCAGAATTTCATTTCCCTCTTGTGCCCTATATTAAGGCAGTCATCCAGACTCTTTCTCAAGTTAAATCCTAAACTTCTGTCAGGCGTACTGCAATTAAATTGACAGCACTGTATCAGGCTCCAGTTCTCCAGCTGATGACAGAGCATGTCAGAGCCCACTGGCACCAGCAGCATTTGTTGTCAAAATGTTGCAATCTCTAATTATGGCTCTGAAGAAGGCTGTATGATTGGGGTGTTAGTTGGGCATACAGGATGGAAACCCTAAGTTGAACTGGGGAGATGGCAGGGAGGGAGAGGAGGTAGCATCCAATGACTTTCTTTCTGAAGCCAAATAGATATTGTGAGTGTGTGAACACACATTTCATTTCTGGTGTTAACCAAGAGAGCACTAAAATATTTTCTAAGGCACCTGAGCTTTCTATGAACCTAACAGACCATGGAATAGTTCCATTATATTCCTGACTATGACTGGAAATTGTCGACTATAAGTTTTGACCCAAGCCCTGGTTTTTGAGTTCTCACCTTAAACTGGCAGAATCAAGATCTTATGGATCTGGCCTGGAGTTAGCAATCAAACTTTAGGCTTTTTTGAACTTCAGTTCCTGACTCTGGAAATTCATCTGTCACTAATCTTTACATGCTATTTGTGTTGCATGCCTGTTTTTTACTTTTTGTCTGTCATTGGTACCTGGCAATCATTCAGAGCTGTTTTTCACCTTGAGTCTTCCCTTGCTGTCTGGATGAGCACAGGGTGTGGACCATGAAGGAGTGAGAAGTGTGGGGGCAAGAAAATGCAGTGGTGGTTTGTGTGAGTGTGCCTGAGCACTCCTGTAGCCCTTCTAGGCCTATGTAGAGACACACAGAAGAGCCCGAATGATGCATGTCTTTATTTAAGCTATACTTGGTAACATATGATTTTCCCTTCATTTCACTGCTGGCAGTTAGTGTGGCGCTCAAGAATTAAGGACAGATTACAGTGATTTTCTTCTGAGCTCTGCTTATCAGTGGGGCTCCAGGGATGAGCCTGATTCAGAGGCGCTGCATGGTGGGTAAATGGGCAACCATGGAGACACAGTCTTCCAGGAATGCTTGGGAATCTGAGATAGCCCCTGCACATCAATCCCCTCCTTCACCAACTTTGCTTTATTTATCATCCATCGAACTGCACAGCTAACGTGCCATAGCTAAAAATGGTCCCAAATGACTTGGATCCACAGGAAATCAGAATACCTGCATGCTCACAATCCACTCCTGGGAGGATGAGGATCCTCTGTTTAGAGGACTCTGAGGATGCTTTTTTCTCCTTTCATTTGTTATTGCAGCTGGAATAACATTTTAAAAAGCAATGACAATTTTTCAAAAGCAATATTTCAAAGAAATTGCTGTGGTCACTGGTGGCTTGTGATCCACTTGTGACTGTCCCTGGGGTAGAAGAAAAAAAAAACCCAACTAGAAAAAGAACTGGAGGGACTGTACTATTTAGATGAGGAAAGATCAGTTGTGTGTTTGCAGAGAGGAAGAAGGGATTGATGATATATACAAGCAGCTAATATGGGTCAGGAAATTTAACACACAAACAGCTTTAGCTTGAAGAAGGAGGTGTCCTATAGGGTACATAGGATACAGGGCACGCGTGCTGCTGCCACACAGCCCCTTCACATGTACAGTGTCCCAGCAGGGAGGGACAGCAGAACCCCTGCAGCTGGCTTGTTACAGTCACAGGGCAACACAACGGAGTCACTACACACAAAACCTCAGCCTGCAGATCGCAGTGAGTTGAGCCAGTTCATCTTGCATTTTAGGATATCTGCATTCACTGCACTCCAGTGGCTCTGTGGTCTCTGGAGCATAGAAATGTGTTGTCCCAGAAGTGCAACGTGAAAGGCTGCATGTGGGAAGGAGCCTGCCAAATATGGATCCTGCATTTCCACCTCATGGAAAGGGAGACCAAGACCATACTGGTTGCTCAGGCTAGGACAGAATGTCACCTTACCTACAGGGGAAGGATGGGAAAAGAGCATGGGCTGGACTCTGCTGGAAGCTGAATGTCATCCAGGAAAGCACATTCTTGACTTAAAGCATCTGAATAGTCAACCAAAGTTAAGGGGATTAGTCACATGCTCCAAGTAAAGCACATGCTTAGGCACTTGGCTGGACCAGATCTGAGGGACAGGGTCAAGACCCTTAATGCTAGGATCACTGATAATGGATTTCTAATTAGCTGCTCCTCCAACTAAGAAACCCCGCACTAGTCAAAAAGCTTCAATCTCTGTTCAGAAAGATACTTCAAAGCCTCCCCCAAAATGCAGAAACTCAGAGTAGCTGTGAGTGTGCCTCAGCTCAGGAGAGATGGAGACACTAACCATCACAAATTTGCATCTGGATGTATTCTGGCTTAACCCTCCCCTACAGACAGGTCTGAGCACACAGAAGGCGTGGTGGGGCTGTGCCCCCTATTCAGGGGTATGGAAGCACATGGGACTCCTCCCAGTTCTTTGAAAAGCACAGAGGGAAATTCACAATCTCCCAAAGAGGTGCTGCCCTTACTTAAAGAAATGATGAAAGAACTGTGTTTGGACAAATGGTCCTTTTGGGGATCCAGCTGGAGATTAGGGTGACATGATCACCTGCTGCTTCAGACAGTCCCATAGCTTTTAAGATGCTTCATAGCCACACAGGCCTTACAGACGCAATGCTAGAGCAAGTGGAAAATCACAGAACTAGCCCAAAGATTGAGAGTGAACACTTTTCTGTTGTAAATAAAAATAACCATAACCCTCTTCCACCACTGCCACACAGAGACAGACACACAGGCTTATATAAAGCTGTTGTAAACCAACATCATCACAGAACACTTCAAGGCAAAACTGGTTTTATGCCAGCTGCAGAAAAAAAGGAAACCTTTGAAAATCCATCAAACAGGAAAATTACTTCCATTTCGTTAAATCTTACTGTTATACCTCTTTCAAAATTGTATCTGTAGAATACACCCTGTGAAGACTCATGGACCACACAAGGATACATCATCACAGGAGCTGCTGTACTGCTCTGCCTGCCACAGGGCCTGATGGTAGACTCCAGATAGGCACCTCTGTGACTCTGGTTTACCTGTGTCACTCCAGATATCTGTATTTATATGAAACACCTTTCCTATCACATTCAGCACTGCAGAGGTGGAAGAAACTTTGCATTCAAAGCTGTTTTAATTAAAGAGCTGTAATTTTCCTAATAATTTCTTACAAAGAAGTTGTGTTTTTTTCAAATTTTTTCTTGCTTTAAAGAAATGAACAATTTTTATAGGTCTTTTTTGGTTTCCAGTCATTGGATTTCTGCATTCACCTTTCATTTAGCTCTCCAAGGCTGTTTTTGTTTTAAATTTCCTTCTTCTATTCAATGGTAATTCATCAACCTCCTTACCAAGTAGGCACTTGCACAGTCAAATTATTTCAAAACTTTTCAAAACCATTCTATTTGAAAACCTTCCCAGAAAAAAATAAATAAACCAATCTGCTTAAAAAGGAAGCTTCTTCAAAAGGCTTGTATTTTCAACTCGAATAAATAACTAATTTCTCTGGTCACATCTAATGGAAAATGAAATCGTGAAACTTCATTTGACAGGGATGGCACTTGAGTGGAAACACACTGACTTAGCAGCTGGCATTGACATGTTGGGGAATCTGTAGACAACAGCAAACAAAAGCTAGGTAGTTGACCAAGAATGGAAGAAACCCCAATCAACTCCAACATGCCCTCCAGAAACTTCATTTCTATGAGCACTGTTAATACAACCACATGTGTAAGAAATACTTGTTAGCTGGATATTTTTAAACCAAGCAATACTGTTTCTTGCCAGCTAGGTAAATGGCATGACCTGGAAATTAATGCTTGCATTTCTATGCAGCAGGCACAGGCTCCTTCTCCTGGTGAGATATTTTCGATGGAGAGGATGATTTCTTATTGACTAATGAGGATTGATATCATGCAGCTACCATGGAAGAAAGAATTGCTGGTACTATCCCTGAATTAAGAGCATGTTGGGTTGGACTGATTGTGGGGAGACTTTTTTTCTTTGCCCTGTCTCCCTTTGCCTGCATATTTGTCAGTGGTGCCCTCACTCTTGCACATGGCAATTCAGTCATCCTTCTTCAGAGTCCCTTTGGCTACACCCTTGGCCCTTCTTCCCCACCTTCCCCTCAGCCACTGGTATCCTGCAAGGACCCACTGTCCTCACAGCCAAAATGCTTTTCTTCCTCTAATGGCATTCACCCACCTCTCCAGACTTAGCTGTTCGTTTAGCTCAGGGACCTATGACCTGAATGATGGGAAGAGCAGAGGGAAGGAAAAAGGAGACAATAGGAAAAGGAGTATCAGGAAAAAGAGAAAGACCAAAAAAAGAGAGAGAGTTCCATTTGCAGATTCACAGTTACATCATACAATGCTTAAGCTCATGGGAAATGGATCTCTGTTCTCTGCACCTGACCCTTTCGCGTCCATCTGTACACAGTTCTCCCAGATGGAGAGAGGAGATGTCCAGTGAACTGGGACGGTTTCCAAAGACAAGATGTGGGAAGGTCTTATTTGGCATACATGAACACAATGAGAGGCATCTCTTACTTCTCTTCTATACAAATCAGCTCTCTTTTCCTCCTCCACAATGGCTTTTGCCCAATTGTCTCCAACATCTGAACTGGAAACTTGATGAAATCCCATTCCAGCAAATCCCTGGGAAGAACAGCTACCTGGCCTCCCCCCACCTCCCTTCTCCTTGGTCAGTCTTCCCCTGGATCCACCATCCTGAACTCTCAGAAGCTCCATGAAAAAACCTTCTGAAATCCACCAGAGCAGATGTGCTGTCTCAGACCTGACGGCTTTCCTCACGCTTCTGCCGTTGCAGTGCCTCAGTCTTGGGCCACAAACACAGCATGGATGGTTCAGTGGACAACCACATTGCAATGTTTTAAATTTTTGTTTTTGTTAAAAAAAATAAATAAAGTAAGAGGGAAGAAAAAGTTTTACACACATGTATCACAGCATTTTCAAAAGGCCTTCTGCTGCATTTACATTAGCAGTTCAGCCTCAGTTGTAAGCCTGGATGTAAGGCAGCTGGAAGATTAAAACCGCATTGTTGGAAAGTCCGCTGAGATGTCCTCTTGGAGATTTTTATTGTTTTCTGGTTTTATTTTCTTAGATGTTTTTTATTATTATTAATTATTATTATTTTTGCTTGTTTGCTTCTCTCTAAAGTTTGGCAGACAAAGAGAAAATGCTTTACTTTTCCTCACACATTTTGTCCATTTTGTTTTCTGCATTTTAAGGAGGGAAAAAATCCAACAAAACCCCAAAACGAGTGACACAACAGGCTTCTGTCATTTTGTTTTAAGAAAGGAAAAGAATGTGGGTGCATTCCTGATAATGGCCTTGAGGAGGTACATTGTTGAAGTGGCTCAAATGCTTCATTTGCTCCTTTGCTTGCTGTTTGCATTTTCCCTTCTGGCTGCCAAGGACGTGTTTTTTGTGTCACCCCCCCACATCTCTGCCCCCACCATGTCCTGTACAGATTCTGGTTCCAGATTCCTCACGTGGATCCCCTGTTCCCCCTCCCAAATGGCAGTAGGTAGGTGCAACTGTAGGTTCATTTGACCTCTAAGGTATGATGCTGAAGTTAAGAGTTGGATGGAAGAGCCACGTGAGAGAAAAGCTTTCCCATCACTGTGAGAAAGAATGAAGCAACACAGAGTCCAGTGGAGATGTGAGTGCCGTGTTGGACTCAGCTCTACCTTGGCACTGGCATTAATTTGAGATTTTATATATATATAATTATATATACATATATATGCATGTATAGGCATACATAGGCATATATATATATATATGTCTGTGTGTGTGTTTGCTATTCGTTTTAGCACACTGTCCCATTCTCAGGTCTAGATTTGGGGCAGTTGGTCCTGGGGACAGGCTGGACAGAAGGGGCCAGAGTGCAGAAGAAGCCCGAGATGAGAGTGAGGCCCAGGCCCCCCCACGCACAGAACATGGACCAGCCGTAGCCGTGGCTGATGTCGTCGGGAAGTCCGTACAGGTAGCGGGGGTAGCGGGAGAGCTCAAAGTTGATTCCAGCCACACACGTGCACAGTGAAATGATGCAGAAGGTTCCTGGAGGAGAGCGGGAAAGGGAGAAGGAGGGAGGAAAAAAAACAAAGAGAAGTTAGAAGAGTGATAGACATACCCCTTTCCAAGCTGCCTGAGAAGACCTGGTGCAAGCAGTAAGGAAGTGCCTGAGGGAAGATGTTTGTATAGAGAGTGGCTTAGTCTGGAGGCTCCATGGGGAAAGAACTGAGTGCCACCAGAGCCTTGAATATTGATTTCCTGCTGAACAGAGCTGTATGGAGAAACCTCAACAAGAACACTTTTTCATTATGAGCACTCCCTTGGGAACCAGAACGCTCCATGGAACCATTGATTTTTCTGAAACTTTTCTTTAGACAAATACAGAGTGAATAATATTGTTTTGACATTTTTGGGAGGGCAAATAACCTTGAATTCTTTGTTTCATTCCCATTTTTCAGTGATAAACTTCATAGAATATTACAATATATTTGACATATTCTGGCTCTGTTGAAATGTACATTTGAACTTACGTGGGAGATTTTCTTCATGCTTTTCTGATATCAAAATACAGAATTTTCCATTATAGAGTCTCCTTTTAAATATCACTTTAAAAGGCTTTAAATCCTTCACAAAACTCAGATTTTGCCCTCTGCATGACTCCAGTTTCAATCTAGATGCCCTCTGCCATGTTGCTGAAAACTTCAAAATATCCTGCTCTTGTTTTCCACCTCTGCAGCAATATTTCATTTCTTATTTCTTCCTGAGAACACTGCAAGGACAAACTTCATAACTCTGTCAGGTGGTTATGGAAAGACACACATATCAGATGAGGCTGAACCTTATCCCACCCAGATGAGTCTAATTTTGATCTTTGGCCTCCAGCTTCATCGAAGCTAAACTGAGCTCCTGAAATGTCACAATTGCCACCCACACACCAAATAATGGATAGCTACAGATGCTGCACATGTGCCACAAGAGATAACGACTCAAGCTAGCATGAAGCTGGCATTTTGTTTTTCCCAATTCCTCCCTTTGTGGGCCTCTGAATTGCCTGGAAAGCCCTGGGCTTAGAAGACAACCTATAGGACTCGTGCTACAGGACACACACGGTCAGTCCTGTATGTCCTCCCTCTGTTCATGCATGGATCAGTAACATGTGACATGTGCTACCAGCACACCATATCCTGCATCTGTTCACTTACAGCTGCCAGTGAGGAATCTCCTTCCTGGTCCCATCCCTAAACCAGCACAATCTTCCAAAGCAGTCACAGTCAGCCTAGTTTCAGGGACAAGCTCCTATCTTCTGGTGCCCTTGCTTCCTTCTACTCCTTCCTGCCCCTGGCTCTGCTTCTCTTCTGCCACACTTTTGCTGTTGTTTCTCTGCTGCTTTGCTCTTTTTTAATTGCAGTTGCATTCAATAAGTGAATTTGACACTCCCCACTCTGAACACAGAGGTAAGATTATTTGGTGAATTCACATGGAATTTGGTTCAGAAACTGGGAGCATTTGCAGGAACATACACACATCACCAAAATGTGTGAACTTTCCACAATACCCACCTCCTTATTTAGTAGGAACCTCACACAGGCATTAAATCTACAAATCTCTATCATGGACCTGCTGTGAGATCACTGTTAAGGTCCTCTCTCTGTTCCCTCTTCTGATCACTGCTATGCCTGTTTGGATGGTCTTTTCTCCACTATATTTTGGAAAGTCACTTGCAGATAGTCTCTGCTGTAAAGGTCAGGTGCCTCCCCTAAATGCCATGTTAGAGCTGCCAGATGGCCCAGGATATTCATAAATGCTCATATTATGAGAGTGCCACTGGGTACCAGTGAGGACCAGTGAGCTGCTGCAGTAAATACTATGCCTATTTCATTCAAAACAGCCTTCTTGCCTCCTACCAGCACCACCAGTCTGCAATCAGTGATCTGGATTCTTGCAAAAGCCTTGTGAGATCCCAGGCTCTGGAGTCATCCTATACTACTTCAAAGCACAGAGTAGGATAAGTGGGAGATCTCCCTTCCACAATCTATTAGTCAAAAATCAGGGTGTTTGACTAGAAACCACATGTTCTTTCCATGTTTTACTATGTTATGTGGGTTATTCAGTAATATGAAGATGTCTGACAAGAATGCGGTTGTTCCTTGTGTTCAGTGTCAGAATGACTAGTACATTGTGGGATCAGGGGAAAAAAAGATGCCTCAAGGGCACTGTGCTCTGAACTGAGTTTTGTGGCTCATTTCAAATGGTTGTGGTTAGAAAATGACAGGGAAGGCCTTTCTTTGCTAGTAAGAACATGGTAATTTCAGCTACCTCAAAACATGACTGTTAAGAGAGGTGGGTGGGAAAATCTGTGTGGCCAGACTGAAGCTGCATTTGCTAGGGTCAAAAGGGAAGGAAATAACTTTAGATTTCAAATAGTCCCCCGTCCTTTCATGCTTTGTCTTGGCTGTTTTGATCACAAGCTTTTCAGTGCAATGAGTGCTGCTTACTCTTTGTATTTGAACAGTGCCCCCAATATACTGGCACTCCACCTTTGCCAAGGGTGTCCTGCCCCTTAACAAAGGAATAGCAAAGAAGAGCAACACTAGAGAACTAACCAAATCACAAGCTTCTCTAAAAAAAGCCTGCCCCCTTTCTGGAGAACGTGCTAACCCATGATGACAAAGAATGACTGCCATGCACAATGTCACAGAGAACAGAGAATGGTCCTCAGCCTGTCACCCCCCTGTGCTTCTGCAGGATGTCTTGTACAACACAGAGTTATCTGTGTCTTTAGCGCTGTTCATTGCAGGCACAAAAAATGCCATTTTACACCATCCAGAAAAATCATTATGGCCATTTTATGAGTCCTATGTGTTGCTTGTGTTCAGCCAAGCAAGGAAGTTCCTGCTCATCGTTAATCTGGCCTCTCACCAGGAAGGCTGCTGATGAAAACCAAGTAAGGTTCCTACCTCATTCAATAGCTTTTCCTCATGAACTGGCAATCATAACACAAAAGATCATCCTTGCGAATTGCACAGCTGTTGGCCATTGCAGTGAAAGAATCATGGGTAAAAGGATGCAGAATCTGAGCTTGCCCATGGGAATGAAGCCTCTGCTAGTCCAGGTAAGACATGGAGCTGAGGCAGCAGTAGGAGGGAGGCTGTCACTCCTGCCCGTGACACTCTGCACTACAGACACAGTGCTGCAGACAGCCAGCAGACCATTCCCAACCCTATGGTCCTTTTTCTCCCCAGAAGTCACACTGAACCCTTATGCAGCTTCCTCTCAAATATTTGCTGTCAGTGAGCTATCCTCCTACATGTGCACTAATTCCTCAGCTCCCCTGGAAACTGCACTGATACAAACTTTAATTTCTTTGTGCAAAACACTCCCCATAGCTGTGGTCCAAGTAGATGGCCAGACCTGAAGGCTGGTGGTCCAGCCATAGCCCTGACACACGAAATGTGAATGACAGGTGGCGATTAGACTTTGCTGCTACATGAGCTGCACAGATAAAGGCCATCTCCTTCAGCAGCTGGGGGTAGCAGAACTCACAAAGTTCTTTGTGCTGGGATTTACACATTATCCTCCTGTGTGACACCTAATGAATGAGACAAGGCAACAGTGGATTTTTGACAGGTCATTCACGTGTCATTTCAAAATGCTTCAATCAGGTGAGATGAAATTTCACATAAAGCTGTGTCTGTGCCACAGAAACTGCTGTTTGACAGGTAGTCAAACCTCCATCCTGACTCCTCGTCAGGTAGCCTCCCTTCATCTTGGCCTGGTGCTGACAGTGCCTGTCCTGCTAATAGGCTGATGATCATCAGTGGTTTGAGAACCTGAGCTGTTAAATACCTCTTGGTTATCTTGTGCCTGTATTTCTTATATATTACAGAATAATATTAAACATTACACTGAATGTCCCTTTCATTTAGATTGGAAGGGTTTTTTAGGACAGAGATGAACTTATTTGCTATATATGTATGTAAGATTTGGGTCCTGCCATCCTTGCTGCAGGAGCAGACATCATCTGAAGATGGATGGCAGGGAAAGGTAATATTAGTGTTGGTCAAAGCCTAATACCATGTGGATTATGAGTCAGAGCCTTTTGCTGTAGCTGTTTTCAAGCATGATTATATCAAGCAGTGCCATGGGCCTCTGCTGCAAGGAATTAATTTTTTCTTTTTTGTAAATGTCTCTTTCTTTCCAATCAGCTCAGCTGTGTGAAGGTCTGCAATGCCTCCACTTTTTAAAACCTCACCTCCAGGGGAGACCAAAACTGCTTCTGAGCAAACTGATTTAAACACAAACAGGCTCAAATCATCCATACCAAATCTGTTTGAATTTTCCCTGATACTAGTATCCCCTTGAACCATGTCAGAAGCCACGTCCTTCACCCACAGACCTGGCTCAGCTTCCACAGTGACAGAGCTTGAGGGATCTCCCAAGGTCTGCAGTGTTTTGTGAGACAAGAACTGGTGCCTTTCTTAGATGCACTGCAGATGAAGGTGAGCCTTCATGGTGCTAGGGCACAAACAGACCCTACAGTTGCCAGGACCTTCATCTAAACCTTGTCCTTATTATCAGGTAGGTGGTGTCTGACTGGAACCTGAAGGAGACATCACCAATTTGAAGGCATGGGAAATCCAGAAAGCCACTAATTAAAATGATCTGGGCACCAAGCCCATCTCTGAGACCCTCCTCTTACAGATCATTTGTCTCACGATTTGGAAATCACTTCTTTCGCATCTGACAGAATGATGTTCATTCTCTCCCTTCTCCCCACAGCAGATAGAAATGACTCACAAACTGTGCTCTCAGATGTACAAAGTAAACAACCGCAAAAACTGATTCTTCTTGCCTTCTGTTATTTTTTAAAGCGTATAGAAATGTCAAATATTACTTATAAATTAGTAGATAACAAGAGAACCACAAAGGTATGGATTTGAAGATGTCTTTTGAAACAATACAGTTTTCAAATGAATGTAAATCTCTGCCTTTTAAAGTATTTCTAGTAGGTTCTTGTGACCACTAATGTCTTTGGAAGGAGTGCAGTTTACTTAATTATCATCACTTTCTTTTATTATAGGGCTATGGGAGAAAAAAAAATCTCACAAGTGAAACATTATCTTTACTTTCTCTCTGCCCTACTAGCTTTTACTATTTTCAAGGTACATCAAACAAACAAATAAAATTAGGTCTGATCCTAAAGTGGAGTGTGTAGCATTAACTATTTAAATTATATCTCAAACAAATGAAATTATTAAAGAATACACCGAATTCCCTCCCAATACAGTGATGACAAAAGGCTTTTGGAGGGAGGGAGAGCTTTGCAGTAAACTCCTTCTGTGCACGGATTAAACGCCTCAGCAGCACGCAGCTCTTGAGAACACTTTATTGCACTGTGCATACACGCACAGAATATAAATTATTGCTTAATTATGTACTGTTCCAGCAGAAGCAGCTTGCAGCATCACCAATAGGCTGCAGAATAGCAAGGGGTTTACTGGAAAATTGCCCTTATGAAAAAAGCGGAGATGGAAGGATAAATCTGACTGGGTGATGGAGATTTAGTGCAGTGTCCTTGTGAGATTACATCCTCACCTGGGTTGGGACTTAATGCATTTTTTATCTTATACCATGGACTAGATAAACTGCAGGGTCTGTTGTGATATTGCATTATAACCACTCTGAGAATGTGGTTTGCATTTGGCCTTTGGCCTCCTGCCTCACAAGGTGCCAGAGGTGCCCAGCACACGCCAGAACTGTTTGCCTGCTGCCTGTCACCTCCCCTGTGTGCCTGTCTAGGGACTGCTGCTGCACAAGCTGTAATGTCTCATGGCATCAGAGGATTATGAGTCCTCAGCCACAACCCCCGAGGCTTAATGGGGACCATGCTTATGCTTGTGTAAATGAGTATCTCATACACAGGACCAATGTTACAGCAGCTCCGGGCTGAACTGCAGTTTGCTGTGCTGATACAAGGGTCAGTCCATACCTCACACTGCAGATTTGCACACGGTGACATTTCTGTGACCGTATCCCCTGGGGCTTGGGACTGCACGGGGAGTGGACACCCATGCTGTGCACAGCTGCAGCCAGCACGCTACAGCGATGAGCAAGCACTCTCTGAAGCTGTGAGCTGGCACGTCAGGCAAAAGCAACACTGCTTAGCTAAAGGCACAGTGGTTTCATGGACTAGGGAGAGAAGAAAGCTTGCAGATCAAAGCCTGAGTGAATAAACTTCAGAGTACTTTAGCAATGGTGATTCCCATGACCCAACCAAAATAACTTAGCAATAATAAAAGGGGTTGACTATAGCCATTAAGCAAACATAACGGGTCATGAACTTGCAGGCACAACACAAGAGACAGCAAAAGTAGTACCAGTTGTAGTGCTGTGATATTATTCCGATTTTGCTGGAGCAGAAAGGAAAGAAAGGATCTCACTGTCAAAATAAAGAAAAATTCTAATCCAAGGTTAGAAAAATTATCCCATCTGTGTGCTGGCAAGCACCATGCTTGGCACCATACAGAGGCTCCTGGCAGGTTCTTTATTCCTCTGCAGTGTGGAGCTCACAGCCTGACCCAGGCAGAGGCCAAAAGAGCAAACAAAAAGAGGCACTGGAGGTCTGAACAAACCCCAGTGACTCCATCACACCTCAGATTTGCCTTAGATGACAACACGTAAGTTTAGTATCAAGCTGTATCTCAGGCAGGTGCTTCCCACCCTAGGCATTTTTCAGAGCTAAAGGGAAACCTGTGGAGTCAGGTTGGGTTTGCCTTGTCACAGGACATGTTCTGTAGCATGAGGAATCTGTGCACCACATTGCATCTGGTCTTTTAGTAATGAGGTCATTACACCTCTAAGTATGTAAGACCATTTTCTTCCAGTCAAAAAATTGGGCATCTCTCAGAAGGAGCCTCAGGGGATTTGTGTAATCTTTCTTTTGCAGGAAATCCTAAATTGCTGAAAAGTCTACTGATAGGTGTTCTTCAAGACAAGTGAGACTGGAGAACAGGTACAGCACAAGTAAATTCAGTGCAGCCTTCTATACTGCCTACTGTGTGCCACTATAAATATTTCTAGAGGGAATACTTTCAGGTCTAAAAGGATAGTTAGTCACATGCCTTTTTAATCCTTTTGTTTGCTGAAGGCAGTACTAAAGAAGCAATTGGGAGCTTGGGGTAGTGGTGGTGGTTTCCTGATTTGGCTATTTTCCCCTTTAGGTGTTGGAGAAAAGCCTATCCATTAGTTTTTGTTAAGTGACCAAAGGACTCCTTGCTTGTACAACTTTCAGGATCTTTACTGCAAAAGTCTCTGGGCTCTATTACTGTTTCCCTGAGTTTACCTGTTAGGAACAGAAAAATCATTTCTTGTATGTGCTGATACAGTTACTGAGATAGAACAGGCAGAAATCAAAATAAGATGCAATTTGTCTGGTTGACAAGAAGCACTTTGTGCAGGGCACCCCTATGAAGTTTACATCATCCACATAAATGCAAGCAACATCTAGACTGACCCTGTACAGGCCTAAAGGATCATGCTGAAATCTCCTTTCCTGTTGCAGAGGAAATTCCTGTTCATCCTCTGTAGCCCACACAAGTACATTGGCATGACTCATTTATAGTTTTTTCTAGGTCCAGTTGCTTTTTAAATGCAGTTTCCAGTGTCCAGTTGGACTCTGTCCAGGCAGATTAGACCAAGAGAGTGTGGCAGTGATTTGCCCAAGGGGAATGTTGTTTTCTAAGCTGACAACCTGAGGAAGCAAGAAAGTGAATCTAAATCTTCCTTCAGCCTCTGCATTTAACAAAAAAGATCTGCCACACACAGAAATTTCCTCTCCATTCCCTCTGTGTTTTTCTTTCTGTCTAGCAAATCATGCCAGTATTAATCTTCCTTCTATTGCTTGTGCAGTCTTTCCTCTTTTATGCCAGGCATGCAAACAACTCAGCAAAATTTCCTTTTAAAAATAACAGCCCAATAATAAATGCCAGTTTTGTTTTCATTGTCTTCCTTTGGCTTTGGTGCATCTTGCCATTGGAATTCAGAAGCCAGTGACAGATCAAAGACCTAGTGACATTATTAAAGGAAATGGAACAACCACTGAATTTTAAAACACTCAGAACTTGTTTTCCAGGGCTGTGGGTGGGAAAGTCTTTTGTATTTCTATGGGATCTGTCTCCTCTGCCTTATTTCTACTTTCTTTTACCTTCTGTCAGCCCCCCAAAGACCTATTGACATCCCTGAGAAGCAACTTGATTGCATGCCCTTCACGGACAGCAACTAAAGTTGTCTGTTCTCATAACTTTAGAAGATACTGATGCTTCTGCCAGTAGCTCCCATCCTGGTGAGGGAGAAATTACAAGTCACTACAGCTGACTTAAAATGAACACACAGAGGAATATGAACAGTTCTTCTTGCTGAAAAGCCAGACAGAGCTGACTCCTTAATTTACTGCACACCAAATTCAGGGAAACAGATTTGAGCCAGGACAGAAAAACAATGAGTTTAGAAGTGTGCATATACTACTTGCCCTGTCTTTTGCTCCAGACTATAAGATCTCTGCACCTCATTAAAGAACCTTTTCCCTCCTTCTCCTAAGTGCCAGTGCCCTCCTGTGATCAGGTACAAGGCTGATGGAATTGTGTTGGTATTTCTTCCCCCACAGTCTGCAAGTGCACATCTAGAGCATCAGAAATAAGCCACAGGAAAAAAAAAAACAACCCACAACGCATTTGAAGGTTGACTTTGAAGTCAGCTGATAATGTTTCCATGGAGATCAAATACTATGGAGTTGACAATGAATTCTCTTGTTGAGCCTTCCCTTCTAGGGAAAAAAAAGCCCCAAAGAACAAGACTTCTAAATGGCTACACTCTGCAGTTCAGTTGGGTTATTGACTTGCAAACAACACATCTATATCCCAGCCCTGTTTTCTCATGGAGATGTTAACTCTTCAATCTCAATATTTCAATGCCAGGTGTGCCAGTATTCACCTAGAGAATCAGGTATATTCCCAAGGAACTGGAGAAAAATAGCATCTAGTGAAAATATTATTTTATGAGAAAAAAGATATTACTCTACATTTGAATTTATGCTGCAAATGACAGTTATGATTCCCCTTGAGGAGTAATATAACATGAAATTATAAAAGAGTATTTCAGTTGCTTTTATGCAGTGACACACAGATGTCTGTACTACAAAAGTGGGTGATGTTTCCTATTTCCAGAGTCTCCTATTTCCTTTTCAAAACAAGTGCCAGCATAAATAAATAAATGCAAAATGTGTTGTTGGTGCACCAGAGAGCAGAGAGAAGTACTAGAAGTAAAGATGTAACACAGACCCCCAGCTCTGCCTTTTAAGCCTTGTCTTGCCACCAGCTGAGCAACTTCTTTCTGGCTGGGAAATGCTCAACAGGCCATCTTGGCATTATATTAACCCCAAAAGATGGCAAAGGGGATTTATGTCTGCCTGGATGATTTCCTAAATATTTCTTTTTTGAGTGAAACTAAGAAATTAGCACTCAAAAGGCAAGTGGTAAGAGTTGCTAAAGGCTGATTGCTAATGGTTCACTGGTCTGGATGAAGAAGCACCTCCAGTTCCAGCCCCATATCTGGATATGTGTTTGTACAGTGAACCCGTATCCACAACACACGTCTGGACATGTATACCAGTATCCTAGTTTTGAAAGACATAAGAGAAGAAAAACCACACTTCAGACTCCAGAAACCTCTCCTAAGATGGGACCAAGGAACATGACCTTCAACCAGGTCTGTGAGAGACACCACAAACTGTGCAGGGAGAGATGTTTTGCAGGAATCATAGGATTGCTTAGGTTGGAAAAGATCTCTGAGATCATCAAGTCCAACCATTAACCCAGCACTGCTGAATCCATCACTAAACCATGTTTCTAAGTGCCACGTCTACACATCTCTTGAATGCCTCCAGGGATGGTGACCCCTTCTCTGGGCAGCCTGTTCTAATGCTTGACCAACCTTTTGGTGCAGAGGATTTTTCTATTATCCAATCTAAAGCTTTCCCTGGTACAATTTGAGGCCATTTCCTCTTGTTCTATTGCTTGTTACTTGGAGAAGAGACCAATCCTTTCATAGCTACAATTTCCTGTCAGGTAGTTCTAAAGAGGAATAAAGTCTCCCCCGAGCCTGCTTTTCTCCACAGCTAAGAACCCAAATTTCCTTGGCTGCTCCCCATAAGGAGGGACAAATCCTTAAAAGCAACAAAAAAAGGACATTTTCAGAAACAGATTGACTCTTATTTCCTGAATATGAATGCTCTTGGCCTTGTTACATTATTTCCTGATGGGCACAAAGCTGTGTGACTGCTCCAAGCTCTGCTTCTCCTCACAGGTCCAAAAAGATCCTCATCACCTCCTTTTCTGCCTCCCCCAACACCCGCATCATGTGTTTGAGAGTTTTAAACAATCAAGAGCCTTTGAGAGGTTTAAACATTTAAAGCACATTAACATTGTACATTAACTCAAGCTTGTTCCAATTCAAAACCTTAAATCACTTTAAATCATAATGCAAAATTTAACCAAAAGCACAAGTGGGAACCAGAGTGTTCATGTGTGTGGTGGGGGATGCACAGCAGAGGGGGGAATCGCTTTGTTGTGCTGAGGCTGGTCTCAGAGACTTTCATAACCCATTTATGGCATCTCCCGATGCAAACCAGCCTTTGTCTCCATCTGGAGGTCAATCCACATAAATAAGTTCTCACAGTGGTCTGTAGGGAGTTTTGCCAAAATTTTAAGCTCCTCTGCAGTTATCATTAATTTAGTGCCTCCCACAGGAATAAAACATGATTGGTATCTCATTTTTTTCCAGTCTTCCAACTTTTTTGAATTGTAAATACTCTTCAAAATGGCCAAAAGTATTAAGCCTTTTTGAAAACTGTATTTATCCCAAGCTTCACAGTTCATGTTCCAGTAACTTACTGCAGATATCAGTTTTTCTGAAGGTCACATGCTGCTGTTTAAGATCTGTCTGCATACATTTGTGCACTTACACTTGCCTATCCATAGGGAAAAAAATAGTTGATGTAAACTTTCTAAAACTATTCCTTTTTTATTTTGGAAGAAGCATGAGAAACTGAATTCTTTCAAAGAATAATGTTGTATAAATGAAAAAAAATAGGTATGATCATGGGAAATACCTTCCAAATTCAGTGTTGTGGTTGATCATGTCACCACAAGTAAACGTTTTGAAGAATGGGTAGAGACCTTAATTATTGAGGAAAAATAGAAAACCTAGTTGCCCTGTGGGACATATCATATTTCCCAATGAATTCCAGAGAATGGCTCTTACTTTCTCCCTTTATCTTTCTCTTTGCTTCTTCTTGGCAGCTACTATGAAGGTACTTCATAACTGCCTAGGAGATGTCAGTCATGGAGCTTTGCCTTACACTTGCTGCATTAAATTGCTCCATTTTTGTTAAATTATTCAGCAGTGGAACGATTTATTTTGAGACGGCCGGACCACAGTTGTGTAGAATAAACACTCTTATTTTCTGCCGTTGCGTGCTATTTTCAGGGTACAGTGAGTTAAATGTGAGAGTCCAATGACTCAACAGCTGGTAACGATCCATGGCTGCAAACACACAGATGCCTCGGTTCTCATCTCCTGACGTGTGCCCGGCACAGCGGAGGAAGCACAGCACGGCGGCTCGGGGATGGGGAAGGCACGGCTCTCTGTGGAGGTGGAGTGAAAGAGGATCGGCTGTGTGCAGCACAGCCACACCGACAGCGCTGCTGCACAGCCTCCCAAACCCTGCTTGGCAGCCCCAGTGTCTGATGGGGTTGGCATGCCAGCCTGGCCATCAGCCCCAGGGCACGGCGAGCTGTGCTGTGACAGCTGATGGCACTGGCACAGAGTGTGGCCTCATCCCCGCTGGCACCTTGCGCCAGCCCCGCATGGAGCGTGGCACAGCTGGGGCACGAGAAGGTGACCCAGTCTAAATGGTCAGTCCATCCTCTGGCTGCGAGGATAAGAAAGCATTTTGTTGCGTTACCCCTGGACAGAGGAAAGGAATATTTTGAAAGTATTTCTGAGAAGGCTGGAAATGACTTATTGAAAGCTATTTCTCCCCAGTTTAAAATTTAAAAAAGAGCACACTCATAACATACATAAGTGGGTTTTTCTTTATTTCTTTAATAAACATTCTCTCTTGCATATCTGAAATAAAACATTACATTGTGCCAACACACCTGCATAACTTAATTTTTTATTCCCTCTCACACATCTTTCCTGCCTGCTTATCTTTACTGCAGCAGCCAGCATTGGAAAGAATAGGTGATCACCTCTGCTGTGGGAAAGATTTGAAGCTTTTCTAACCCTAACCTGGGTCCTCTGAGTATAGATGGGCTACAAAAAATAATGTCTCTGCAGCACTGTTAGAGGAAGTCATAAGAAACCCACATCAGTGGCAAAAGTGGAACTGGCAAATGGCACTTGAAACCCCCAGACTGGCAGACCATCACTGGTGAGGAGGGAGGAGGCGAGGATGAAAGAAATCCCTGATGTTTTTGAAAGCAAACACTAGAACCAAAAATCAGGCCAGAACTCCATACTGCTACTGTATGTGTACAGCATGACTTCCAGGCCTTTCAGCACCAGTAGAAAAGGGAGTTTCAGACTCCCAAGCAAAGCTCCAAGCAAAAATATCACTAGGGAAAGACAAGAAATGAGCTGCTATATGAGACTCCAGGTCATTTTCTTACAGATCTGCATGGTGAAGCCAAATCATATATGAGGGCATTTAATAGCTGGAATAATTTCCAAATAGACTAATTAGAGACTGAATTATTAATGGTAAAATTTCTAGTTGGCTCAAAGCAAGGTTACGGCAAGAAACTCACTTGACTTTGCAAAGAATAATGAATATTTGCAAGGCTAGTAAAATTACATGCTTCTCTAAGGAAATTGTTAGCAAATGGGGAAAAAACCCTAAAGTCATCCCAAAGTGTATGTCACAAGACAAAACTGGCAGAGACCTGATAAGAGTGAACAGAACAGGTAAAACAGTAAACAAGTGCAGAGATGATTTATTGCCTTCATTTGCAGTAAATTTGGAACGAAATAAGACAACGCAGAAGTCTCTCCCTGAAGGGCTGCCTTGTTAGGCATGCACTAAAACTCCTAACTATTTTACTGAAATGTGTTCTCAGTACAAATTACAGACTTACAAAAGGAAAATACATGGATGTGCAGCTGAAGGACAGAGCTGTGATAAGGATAATAAAACGTCATTCTTTGTCGGTCTTTTAATACATTTACAAAGGCAAGTGATGTAGCTTTGGCCAGGGATAATTGTGTGCTGAAGTGAGTAGCAGATGATGATATCGGAAGTGCCATTTTGTATTTCCAGCTGGGGCAACAGAGAGAAGTTCAGCAGGGAGGTGCACAAGGCAGGGAGGGGGAGGATGAAATCACTGCCAAAACACTGGATCATGCTACCAGGGGGCAGGCACCTCACTTTCCCCACAGCAGGCACTGATGAGAAGGAAAAGGGCTTTGAAGCACTGAGGTACGCCCTGCCCTCAAATTAGAAATAATGCAAGCCATATGATATTTCAAAACAGCTGACTGAAATCAACTGGCCTGAAAAAACATTAGGCTAACACAAATTGTCTTTAAAAGACGATTTTATAAAGCAAGTTCAGTAATAGAAGATGTGGTCAGGTTGGGTTTGCATGACTGCAAACCTAGCAGAATCTGAGATGCTGAAACAAGAAAATCCTACAGATGAATGTAGGTAGAAAAACCCAGGGTTAGATGGATCAGCTTGCTGATCATGATACAGGAAATATTCCCAAACAACTTGATAGAGAACTGAAAGAAGGGATTCCTGGAGACAATGCAATTTGCCTTGGTAGAGTCACCAGTGTGCCAGTTCATAGCATTCAGCTTTGGAGCTGGAACTAAAACTGACATTTGACCTTGACAGTATTGGCTAAATTTGATGTTGAGGGAGTGAAGACACCAACCAAAAGAATTGATAGATTTGTCATTATAAGAAACCCAAACAAGTCAAGGATTTGAATACATTCAAAAGAACTGCTCAAAGCCAGAAAATGTGAGCACTACTTCCTACTGATGAGAACAGACGAGGTGGCCACATCTAGACTTGAAAAACCAAAGGCATAGCTTAGGTGCAAATAAATTTGCTTTGGTCAAAACACAATATATAAAATATCCCACCTGCATTTCCTCAGGTAGATGTTTAACTGAATTCCTGTCCTGTACTTTATGAGCATGAAGGCATCACATTTGCCACAGGACTCTGACATTTGCAAGAAGTGTTACAAATGCTCTTAAGGTTCCAGAAATTGTTATAACATTTAAAAATTGCTGGTTGGAGCTTTTACTGTTGCATAGATTTTCGGTAATTTGCATGAACAGAAAACACAAGAACCTGCAAGAGGATGTGCTTGGAGTCATATACAATTTGAGTGTGACCCACTTCTGTAATAGAATTAAACAGTCTCAAGTAAGATGAATAAAATGAACTAATCACAGTGAAATTTAAAAGCACAATTCCAAATGGAGAAACTCTCAAAACAGGAAACTCTCCCACCCTGCAGGGTAAAATGATACTGACAATACTGGAATGTAACAACCACGGATAGTGTAATTCTGTGTACAGGAGGCTGTGCAACAGTACCATCGTGCAAAATGAGATAAAAAGAGTTAACATAATTTACAGTATCTATCTGGCTCTGTAGAAGATGAGGGACTGAAAAAAAATCCTGCTGTGGTCAGGCAAACACTGTTGTTCAAGATAAGGAATCTAAGTATAAATTGTACAATAAATACCAAAAATTATGGAAAAGAACTGTGGAAGCCATGAGGGATCTGTGATTGCTGTTGATACAGATACACTTGGACTAAACAGAAAAGATGAATTATTAATAATTTTCAGTTTGTTACAAAACATGCAGAATAGCAGTGTAAAACAGACTCTAAATCACAGTTTACATGTCTTGGATTCCGGATGAGCTAAAAACCCAATAATGGCCTGCATTTTGTAAATGACTTGTTTCAGCAATTTGCTTGAGCAATTAGATCAAGCAAAGTAAAGCAAGTCCTTATGAGCCACTGCCACGTGGGTTAGCAAGAGGACTGTTTGGTAAATATAATAAAGAACCAGAGGTCCAAGCAAACCATGTCTGGCCTTATTAGATTATTATAGCACACTTCTCAGTGCTCTGCTGAGATTTCCTGTTCAAAGAAATATGGGCAGTAAGGGACAAACCCCATAGATATGTTAAGCTGGCAATGTTTAAGCATTGCAGAAGAGCTATTTGTCTAGAAATAACCATAGAACAAATGCTACAAACATAGCCAATACAAGTGGTGTTGAAAATGGAAGGGAAGGTTAGATTTCAGTCTGATTCTGTGGCTACCAGCTGAACAGGGTCTCCTCTCAGCTGCAATGAGGTCAGATGGCACAACCCTTCCAAAGCAGTTTTCCCATTGCTGGACCTGAGAAAAAGTTAGGCAAAACTAAGAAGTACTCTGGCTCCATGCATTTTAAGAAACAGTACAGTAATATGTTGACAGCTTTTCTGGTATGACAGAAGCAAGAGTTTTGATTTCAAACACTGTCCAGCAATAAAAAACTTTTAATTTAAAGACTCACTGGCTGTAAAAGGAATGACTGTGTAACACGTGACACAGTCTGAAAACATTGATAGCTCCTGACTTTTAGATTAGATGGCTCTAGTTGTGTATTTTATTAACTGCCTGCTTCAGTTTGTAGATGTTACTTTATGCCCATTTACTCATAAAAGAAATCAGTATAGCAGGTGCTATTGACTTGTGCAAAACAAGTAAGAGAGTAACCTTCAGGTAATACTGATCCACGTGTCTGCGCTGAAGCAGAAAATAAGTTTGATCTCCTCCCAGCACATCTTTATTTATATTACACAACTTGACAGAATTTGTCAAATAAAATAATCTGGTACCTCTCATTTCAATTAGTTTCAGGTTCCAACTGCTGGATCTGGTTATTATTTTGTCTATGCAAAGAGCATGCTACTATCAGATGGCTTCTTACTACACAGGTACTTCCACTCTCTGTTCAAGTCAATTATAAATCTTCTGGTAAACAGTTTCAAGCAATTGGCTCTTTGTGGCATGTTTTTTCTTGGGTTTCAAACCACAAGTCGTTTTTGTAGCTCTTCTGCAAAGCCCTCCCATTCTTTCCACATCCTCCTTTAGCATCGACACGTGATTAGGATGTCCAGAAATAGTTTTGCTTAGCCCAGAGATAACCCCACCTCATGGTCTCATTGCATATTCCATAAAAAAAACACATTTAGCAGCTGCATTGCACTGAGTGCTCCTGTGCAGCTGGATGATCCCAGCATCCACGATTCCAGAGACCTTTTCAGAAGCCACTGCTCTCTGAGAGGGAGCAGCCTGTTCCATGGGGATGACTGAAGCTGTTCCCAGTTGCATGACCTTGGCTCTGTCTCCACTGAAATGTTTGTTGTTTGAGCACACCAAAAGATGGCTTTGTGAGCTGTGAGTGACCCACTCCACTACACACAGTTAAAACAGAATCTCTTTTCACTTAAAACTTTATCAGTCATCTTTCAAATCACAAATAACGTTGAGCCAAAAGGTAATCTCTGCAGCTGCACTGGAAATCAACCCATATATAATGATAATTTCTGAATAGTAAACAAGACAGAGCTAGTTTCTGATAAATTTAATTTTTCTGTATTTATTTAGTATACTCTTAATGTTTTAATCTGAATGTTGTGCTGTAGTAAGTTAAATACCCTACAGATATCTGAGCAGATTAGAGCAAAATGGCCCCTGTGCAAACTGAGCTTTTAAATAAATAAGAAACACCAAGCTCATCTGGCAAGCCATCGCCTATAATGTTTTGACACCCACAACAAACACTTTACAGACATCCCCACGAAGACCAGTATGTGCTTGCACCAGGTCCTAGCAGATTTCAAATGTGTTTGTGGGCACAGAGAGAACTGATGTCTAATGCCACCAGCACAACATCACTAGAACATAAATACTTGTTTCTGCAGCACTTAACTCCTCTTCTGGGACTACAGAATCTTTCCTCTATGTCACACACTGATCTGTGTCACACCACAGGGCAGATAAACAGATGATAAAACGCACTGAAGTGATGATCTGCCTGGAGGGCAAAAACCCAGCTAAACAAAAATCATCAGCAGAGAAAAGAAGAGAGAACAGAAGTAGTGGTGTTCACTTTGAGACATTCACCCACCACTGTGTTTGGTACTCGACTCTCACACCCTTCATTTCAAGTAACTATGCCTTGAAATTTGCTGCAACCAGAAATTTGGATGGCATCTGTAGTAAGGAAGGCTGGTACATTACATGGAAAATGTTGGGTGACCTTGAGGGCTGGAGTAGTAGGAATAGGAAGAAGTTCAAATGCAGAGTGTCAGGGCATGTACCTGGGGGATAATAAACAAAACCTCTGCTGTAAATTGGGAGAGCATCAATAGAAAAGTACAAAGGTGGAGAAAGGCCTGCATCCAGCTGCACGATGACTGTAGGTCTCCAATGTGATGCAGCATGAAAAAAGCAAATACAACCACAAATACTTCAGGCAAGGAATTACCAGCAGGGAAAAGAAAAGGAAACCATCACACCACTTATACAAGACATTGATTACACCTTGTTAGGGAATGGTCCTTCTCACCCATATTTGAACAAGGCAAGAACAAAGACGAACAGGTGGCAGAAAGGGCTGCTGGATTCATAATTGTTCTTACACAGAGAAGTCTGCAAGAAAGTATATGTAGAGTGGGAAAAGGAAAACAGAGAATGCTCCTCATAGGCACAGCAAAGAAAGAAAGATGTAAAATAAAGCTTACATTCACCTCAAGAACAACTGATGAGTAATAAATATAGATTATAACTCTCAGCACAGTTTCTAGGTATTAAAATGTCCCACTGTGAAATAGGATAGTGGTGGGAATAACATCTGCATAATCTTTGGATTTTTATTACTGAGCTTACTAAGTTACAGTGTTACTTCCAACAAGGGAGTACTGTACTAAAAAACTCAGATTACCCTTTCTACTACCATGAGTTACAGACACTCCAGACAAGTTTTGTGGTGAAAGTTAAATATAACTGTGGCTGGGTGATCCTTGATATGCACCAGAAGGAGCTCGGACTGAAACCAAGTCCAGATCAAGTAAAAAACTCTGCAAACATATCTTCAATGACTTAGAAAAGGAGGGACACATGGAAAGAGGGAACATGAAAACAACAAGAAAAATGCATTTCTTCAAATGCCACCATCCTTACCTCCCATGAGGAAGAGAAGCCCTGCCACATACTGCATAAGGCCTCGATCCCAACAGCACCCCAGCACGCCGATGATCCATCCAAAGAGGATGATGGCCACAGCCATGCCCATGAAGCCAGCTGTCATCCTGCGCAGATCTGCAGTGGGGAAGCCAGAAAAACAACGTGAGTGGGAACAGTGATAAATCAGCATCATCAGAGGTTCATAACAGTCTTAATCCAAAATCCTGCTGATCTGCAAGGGCTTCAGTGTGTGTTGGTATGGGATGATTTACATAAGGATGATTCAGAGCGAGGACAAACCATAAATTAAGTCACTAACTTGGACTGGGGAGAGAGAGAGCAGGTGACAATTTTACCACACAATAAAGCTCAGTGCAGATGCACCCAAGTGACTTGTGACAGCTTTCTCAGGAGCTAGAAGTTGTAAAATGGCCTGAGTGCAATGCTGTGCCTAATAACTCTAGTCTCTGAGCACTAGCACAACATCTGTTTACATCTTGCCTTCTCATCTCAGTCCATTACTCCTCGTCACCCTGCTCAAACTGATCAGCAAAGCAGTTTCTGTGCTTTGTGCCAGCACAGACATGACAGAGGATTCGCCTCAACTGTGACCCCCTGTGTGATTTTGGGCAAGTCACTGAGCCCCTCTGGGTCACTGAGCCCCTCTGGGTCACTGAGCCCCTCTGGGCCACAACTTCCCACGTGTAAGTTGGGCCGTAGCACGCAGTGGTGGTAGGAGTGGAACGTGGTACGTCCAGAACAGCCAGGCACAGCCACACTCTGGAGTCAGACATCTTTAGATGCACTCCAGATACAAGGCTGGGACAGAGGACACATCACTGTCCTCTGCAGTACCTAGATGGTCACCTTGCCACGGGACTTTTGGGGGGATGTTTTTGACTGCTCCAGGGAGCACTAAGAGTAGGAGGAGGGCAGGGCGGTGGAGGAAAACATTTTTGTTCTTCAAGTGGGCACTGAGAACATCTGATGTGAGTGACAGGGGCTCACCTGCATTTATTTCATAAATAAAGGAAAAGGAATCCTTAAATAAAGACCTGGCTACATTGCATATTTGCCTTCTGCAAAAACAATGGGACTATGGGACTGCTGGGAACATTCTTCCAGCATGTGCTAGGAAAAAAAAATCCTTCACAGTTGGTTTGGATGTGAAATCTGGGCAGTGAGACCACCTGGCAACTGAAAGAGCAAGGACTATGTGAGCTAAAGAGCATCTTCACACCCTCAGATAATGAAACAGATGGGGGCATCTTCACTAACATTTGATTATTCCCTGTCCCCCCTTCTTGCAAGCATAAAAAGTTTAAGTACTGATATGTCAAGAGTATATGTACAGAGAAAATTCCAGCCAAGTCAACTCTCTAAACATTTGTTTCCTTCTTGAAACATTTTTTTTGCACAGCAATGATTTTACTTTTTTTTTCGAGAAACAGAATGCTTATGACAGAGGAGAAAGATTTGAAAACTGAATCATCCACCAGTCTCTCTGGCATCTTTTCTCCTTGGCTGGCCTTTGACTATGTCTCAGTTTCTGTTATTTTTTATGCTTTTCCCACAGTGGATAAAAGGACCAGCAATACTCACAGTGCAGAGTCAATGAATTCTGTGAAGAGTGATAAATTACCATCATCAGAGATATACAAAACTTCAAATCCAAAATGCTAAGTGTCTACAAAGTCTATCGATGTGCTGGTACGGAATGACTTGAAGGCAGTTTTCTCAGGTCCATGTTCATTATAGCTCTTTGTATGCAAGGTCAAGTTGCAAAATGCAACCTCTCCCTTCAAGCTATAACTCTTTCCTGTAAATTGTCACTGATTTTCCAAGGAGTCTCTCTGACAATATAAAGATAACCAGGTCTTCAGTCCACCAGTAATCAGGCCATTTTAACAAGATACACATCTTAAAATAAGTACTTTTATCTTAGGTTTTGTGACTGTCCCACCACAATTGAGTATGTTCAAGGAGCTCTAGTACAGAAAAAAAAAAAAAAAAAAAACCCACCAAAAAAACCCACCAAAAAAACCTCAAAAAACATTTCCTGCAGAAACTTGTGCTTCCCCCAGGCAACATCTCTGTTCCTTGGGAATTTCTCGGAGTGCTTTCTAAAACAAGCAGTAAGTGCTAGTAAGCATCTTTGATGGCTAAGTGTCTTCCTACTTTTTCAGTCCATGAGGGCCTGGGCTCAATTTGAAAATGAAAACATAAAATCTTTTCTTTTTCCTATATCATCTTCCGTAACAGCACAGCACCTCTCTCCAAGGTGCTGCACAGCTCTTTGTGTCGGCCCTACAAACCCCTTGCAATTTAACTTGTGACTGCTGACTCCAAGTGTCACCATTTTCCTGTCCTAATATAGCACACCCTAACTATCTGCTTCTAGTGAGTTCAGCTTAAATAGCTTTACTCATCTACAAGGTGTCCACAACCGCTCAGATCCACCCCAATGCCTGGCTGATAGACCCAGTTTTCGTAGGCCCCAGAGTGGATCACAAGCATCCCCACATCATGTATGCCAAACTCTGGAATGGTGTTTATCCTGCAAAAATCTGTGTGAATTCTGCCATTAAATGGAAGACTTAAAGGAACAGGACCAAGATTTCTAGACCAATTTCTGATTTTTTTTTCCCTCAACATCTTTTGATGGAGCCTGAAATCCCCTTTTTAACACAGTGAAATCTAAACTGAATTTCTTTATGGACTCTTAGTTCTCACTGTGTTCAGTGAGCTTAGTTTAAGATTGCCACTGCTTAGGGCAGCTGCAAATCTGCTCCTCACAAGTCCATCCACTAAGGATTATCTGAAACAAATAAAGTATAAACTTCCTTTTGTATTTAAAACTTTTTGGCTTTTGTTCTGCCATAACATTCCCTGGGAGAGCTTGAGGGGAGCCCTTGCAAGCGGCAGTTTTGGGGAAGGGCGTTGTAAAGTTGGTCTCAATAACAGCCTTCACTTGTCCAACAGCGTCCTCCTGGTGCTCCTCACCTGTCAGTGCCCAGGTCTGAGGTCAGTGCTGGGACCAAGTCTATTCAAAGTGATTCTTTTGTGGAAAACTACTTAATGGATGTAAACGAATCATCACCCTCAGGCTATTTAGAGGGATAGGAGCCCATATTGCCTACGTTCAATCCCTATTAATGGGGTTGTTTATGATTACTGTTTGTTGTGGTGCTTGACATGGAAAGGACAGAAGAAAAGCAAAGATTTGCATTCAGAGGCAACATCTAAATTTATTCTGCTAATTTAGGATGGAGAGAATAACATATAAATAAACAATAGCTCATCAGTACAAATTGATGGGGCTTTGTCTGAGTTTGATTGACACTGATAAGACCCTTCCTGAATGCATCCTGCAAAGGTAAAAAGGGTCATGCTGTCATGTAACATCGCTTTATGACGTTTGAGCACATTCTGGGTTTAGTTCATTTTTCTGAAATTGCTTTTATTTATTTTTAGACTATGAAATTAATAGTTCTCTACATTCTTTCTCTTTTTGAAAACCTCTCTGAGTAACAGGATCTCAGGGTCATGGCATGACAACACCAATCAACCAAAGGAGTGACTATGCCAGCAAAATGCATTGCTGAATCTTATCCAGCCAAACGGGAGCTGTAACAGCAAACAAACTTATCTGAGTGCATTCGTGTGCATTGCTGGATCTGGTCCTGCAGCTGATCCTTTCCTGGGTACCCATCCCAAGCCCTCACGCTGTAACAAAGTGCACAGATTGCAGGGACACTGAATTCCCTTTCTCCACCATCTAGCAAACCAAACCTTTAGAAATGCAGCTACAAGGTGAAAGTAAGGAATGTATTACATTGCTTATTCCATAACCTATAGTACAGAAATTAGTTTTTAATGCTTTGCCTATATGTTTACTTGTTTCAATGATTCACTATGTGGGCACAGATGCCAACATCACTTGAGGGTGAAAATACAGTATTATCTTTCCACACATTTTTTAGAAACACCTTCTTCATCCCTTTTCCTTTTGAGTGTTGACTAAAAGCTACCAGTGAATATCTTCTCTTTGGGAGATTTTTCATATCTAGCACTGCTACAGGTACTGCTGCTGCAAGTAAAAGGCAGAGAATTCAATCCTGACTGAAAAGCAATGTGAATCATCAAGCAAGGAATACAGGTATCATGTTCGTGTAGGTTGGGAACAACAAACTTCTTGACTGACAACACTGGAGGAGGGACAAAGAATGGAGAAATCCAAATCCCATGTTGGAAGCTGAAATGGTAAAGCTGAAAGCCACAAGCTTTGTGAATCATGATGAAAAGAGAAACATTAGCATTTTAGACAATGTCCTTAAAATACACACAGTTTCTTATAAACCAACGTGCATTTCCTAAAAGCATTTTTGTTTTCTGCTGAGAATATTAACTCTATAGGCTTCCTGAAGATAAAGAAAGGCAGAGAAGCTGATTAAGAGTAATTTATTTCCAAGCAACATGTGATGGAAGGTTCTCTCTGTCAGTTTGCAAATGCCCCTGCCCTTCCTTTCACCCTGTTATCTGTCCATCTGTATTTGTTATGAGCAACAAAGTAATTCATGCTGGTTATCACATCGTGGAAGAAGTTTCACACCCCAGCAGCTGCAAACATAACATGTTCTGATTCAGCTTTGCTTTTTAAAAGTTGCAATATGCTTTTTTGACTTCTGACTTCCCTTTCCTGAAATTGCAGATCATCTTTCTAAAGCAAGGTCTCAGTCTTCCTGTTGATATCTATCTTCCTTTCCACAGAATTTTACAATACCTCCAAAAAACTAGAGATTGTTTTCCTCACAATACGTACAGGAAGGACTGTATGAGACTCTTCTGAAAGATGGGGAAACCAAGTCAAGAATAGTCAACACGCCCCCAGCTACATGAAAAGTTTGTGGAGAATGTATAATTAAATCTGTATTAGCAGGATTTCTGGACACCCCTTGAACCACACAGCACTTATTTTGCTTCAGATGTGCTTGTTCTCAAGTGTTTGCCAGCAAATCAAACTACAGTGCTTGTTGTCAGGACCTCAGAAAGTGCAATATTGCTGCAAACAGCATTTCAGATAGTCCATCTTACGTGTCCTCCTTCCTCCTCCCAACAGAGGAACGTCTGAATGGACTAAGCACCCTGAGGTCTATATCAAGAACATCTAGAACAGCTTAGAAAACATTCTGGGTATAACACAGTTCTTTCCTAAGGTGTCCCAACAAATGGGAAAATCAAAAAGGAAATCACAAATGCATTTCTGTGCCCGTCTAGGAACAGATGTCAGGATATAGTAATGTCACAAGTAGAAATAGACTGGGATGGCATAATTCTTTAGCATAATCCTTCATTGCAGGTCACTGTGATCTATACTGTCCTGTACTAAATTCCCTCTGATTTGTCTTTACCAGAGATAGAGAACATTTCTACTTGACATTCTACTTGAAAAGAGTCAAAATCTCTCCTTTTTCTTCCTTTTCCAAACAAATGTATGTATTGGAAATTGTTCAAGAACTGCACACAGCCCTAGAGCAGAATTTACCAGATTCCACTGAGCTTTGTTTAAATTACTTCTCTTATAAAGAATCAACAGCACAGAGATATCTTCCTCTGACATAATCCCTTCTCTTATCTCACCCTGAAACTTCAGTGGGGGCCAAGATAGAATTGGACAGACATGTCTTTTATTGAATGTCAGCCCCAGCAACTCCCAGGTACAATGAACCAGTGAGTGCTAATGCAGGTGATTTTGAGTGGCATCTTCTGGCTCTCACTATTCTCTCTGCAGAGCTTAAAACTGTATTTTGGATGAGGCTGGCAAATAGAGGGTGAGGGTTTTAATCTTTTCTTTGCGCTTCAGGTATGAAGAGATAAAAAAAGAAATACGTATTAGTCTACCTGGGACTCTGCTAAAATCTCTGAGTGCCTTTCACTGAATCATGTGGCAACCCAGTCTTCAGTTTAAAGATTACTCTAATGCAATCTCAGTGAGTACAACCCACTTCAACCAAAGTAACAGTAGATTATATTTACATGTGAGTATCTGCACCAGAGAGACTCAGAAATACACGTCACAAACGTACACTAAAACACAACTTTCTCAAAGCTGAGAGAGAGAACAGCAGAAGAGCCTCACCAATGCTTTCTGAAGGGAAATGAGCTCCATCAAGGATGAAGTGAGCCTTCATATCTCAAGAGGTACAATGGTCTTTATAAGACAAATGCATAATTTCTCCTAAACCACAAAATCCCATCACCTTCTGTTGACTAAAGATTGTTATTTGAGTGATAAATTGTTAAGAGTTTGATTGCCAGCAATGTCTGAATCCATCGATATGGAAAAGCTGATTGGAAGCTTTGCAGGCTGGCTGTGGTTTGTGCTAGTTAACGTGTCCCTCAGGATGAGGTGTATGGAGCGTGGACATCATGAGATTGATTTTCCTTGTCAGGACAGGCCACCTATATGGATTCCTCCACTGGAGTTCTTAAGTGTTCTTACAGTTATTTAAAACAGAAACAATCACAAAAGGAAGGTGCCAGCTCCGCACTGCTGGCACTTCAGTCTGCCTCCCTTCATAGGAAATCCCACCATTTCAGAGTCAGCTGAAGAGTTCATCAAGGGAGGAATGAAGTCATGTCTTCTGCAAAGGCTGACACCTTCAGGGATTTATGCTGGCAAATAGTAAACCCCAAATGACACTGCAAATTCTTATCTCTGGTTAACTGTCATAAAGAGGAAAGGGGCTCTCCCAGACCAGGTCACATACTGGTGTTACTGTCTGAAAGAAATTCCTCCACTGTCTGGGGACAATTACAGGAGCCTAAGAAATTCTGTGCTGGCTGAAAGCACAGTCTGGAGCTCAAATAACAAGTTCTGATTTTTATTCTTGCCTTTTCCTTATGTAGAGCAGAGAAGAGGCAAAAGAAAACCCCTAGACGATAAGGGAGGGATTTAAGGAGGCACTAGAGAAGGAGGGAAACAAGGCTTGTTTAAGTGCAAGGCAGATGAGAAAAAGTGTCTCATGAGGGTGAAAAGCTGGATTTTTCTTCAAGAAACTTTAGGATATGGATATTAGAGAGTTCAGTCCATAAAGGGGACATTTGTACAGCAGGAATTTAACACGTCTGAAGCCATTCTACTGTAGAAGGCACATGACTGCTGTCCTGGGAGAAAGATGGCTGTGAATACCATCCCATAGAAGAGTTCAGCCTTTTGCTCCAACCCTACCTTCCCTTACACTCAAAAAGAAACTTTGGCCAGAGAAGAAAAAGGATTTTTTTGCTATTTGTGTTGCTACTCAGCTCTAAGTGACAACAGAACTAGGAAGAAAAGAAAAGCTTTGCAAGCCTTACAACCCTTGCTATAGTGGGCCAGAGTAGCTGAGCCTACACCAAAGCATCGTTCAACTCAACATCACTCTACTCTACTCTGTCATACCCTATTCTACCTTACAGACTCCACACCATTCCCTCTCCTTCCCTGGTTCCAGTGAGGAGATTTTATTGGATAGTACCTGAAGCTGATAATTTATATTTCTTCAGTGATGTTCACGGGCTGATCTTAGAGAGTCTTTCTCTCTCCAGATTTACTATCTGTGATTTCAGCACTGCAACATATCATCATCTAGAAATATTTCCAAGCTTTGGTCCCAGCAGAGTACACTTGCAATTTTCCCAGTCAAACCTTTCATCCCTCTTTTCCCTCTTTCCTCAGAAACAGGGAAGTCTGAGGCACCTGTAATTTTGGCCACTCTTCTTATTCATAGCTTTAATCCTACCTGCTCCTGCTAGGTGAGGCCACACAAAGTAAGTATTTCTCAGTTGTGACCAAACTAAGAGGCTTTTCATTACACAGCTTCCATGGATTATGCAGGTGTTGAAAATTCTGAGGCATTTGAAATAAAATGACTTCTGCTCAATTTCAGTGAGGACTCCGGGACTTTATGACATCAAAGCTGTGCCTTTTTCATTTTCTTTCTTTCCTGTATTTTTGAAAAATCCAAGTAATACACACTTCTTCATGCTGGTCATCTCTTATTGGGAGTGACCTCCACCTGGAGCGACCAAAGTACAAGTATGGTCTTGATGAGGAGAAAGGACAACACAGTCCCTCAGCATCACATCAGCCTGACCAGAGGGATCCTTCCTGCAGGATGTGAGGTTCCCTCTCCCTGGTCCCAGCACCTCCACCCCTGGTGGGAGTGGGAGAGGCCAGGTGGAAAGCCCATTTCTAAATGGAACTTTCCCTGCATTCTCCAATGGTCTGGAAGAAATCTGTGATGGGCTCAGGGTTCAGGACAAAGGTGACTCCCTTCACTGTAAAGTGCTTTCAGTGCTGGTGAGAAATGCTGCTCTGGCACCTCCCAAACGGAATACTCTGTTTGTGCCCCCACAAGGTGCAGTGCACAGGAGCAATGCAAAGCAGGGCAGCAGGGCCAGCTTCACCACACAGCCCTGCTGCCAGGCTGTCACAGGCACCTAGAGATGCCTTGGGGGCAAGAGAGCATCAGTGAAGAGCCCAGTGACCTCTGCTGTCCCTGAAATCAGTAGCAGGGTTGGGTGCTCCAAAGCTTTCCTCTGAAAATCAGACTTTCTCCTGTCTCCCAAGGGGGCCATGGAAGCCAGTTTACCCCTTTTCTTCATAGGCATTCAAATAATAATGACATACAGTAACATTTGTATGAACATAATCTGGACAAAGACAGCCCTATAACCTATTTTCTATATTAGTTTATTATTTAGTTTAGAGAATTATCCTTCTGCTGTGAGCAGACTCTGACCTGTTACAGTCTGCTTTTTATATGCTGGTCACCATCAAAGTATCTACATATCCACTAATCACATGGAATTTTATTAAGATTTAATCTTCAGTTATTATCTCTTGAATCACTTCTTGTAAAGGTGGATAAGGCTCTTCAGGGCCAGAAAGAAGCAGAAGAAAACCAGAACCACTTTTTTTCTTTCCTATTTCTTTCAGTGAGGAAAGAAGAGTGAACAGAAACAAATGGATAGTTGACAAGAGCAATGAGAAAAATTAAAGAAAAGCTTGCATTAAAGATGAGAAATGGAGTGTGAGAAGAAGCAAAAAGATAGTTTTATGTAGAACCCCAGTATCAGACAGTGCTAAGTGTCTTTTGTAAAAAGCAGATTTACCCTAAGCTTGTCCCAAAGATAAATGAAGTTGGATATGTGCAGAAATGGAGCTGGAGGGGCAATACAGAAAGAGAGAGACTTGGTAACAGCACCTTTTTTTTATCTTCTTCCCTCTGCATTTGACTTCCCAGCACCAAAGCCTTGCTCACAATCAGGAGCAACTAAAATATTATGCTAAATGTTTTCCTTCTTTTTCACCCCCTGCCCCAACCACTGCCTGAGCCTGAGCACAAACGCAGCACAAAGCATTCAGAGCAACACGTTTGATAAATAACCAGCATGAAAAAGGCTGGAGGTGGAGGGATGGCATCTCTGCTTTATCAGTGCCCCAGCACTCTGCTCAAACACACTCATTCCACAGATCCCAGCATTAAACATTTCATTCAGGAACTCTGAAAGATGTATTCTTCTTTTTAAAAAGACTATTTAATGCAAGCGAGACTGGGCTGAGGTGTAGGAAGAAAGGAAGGAGGATGGAGCAGAAGGAGGGAATAAGTAGAGAAAGACATTTAGAGCTGTGAAAAAACACTGTCCTTTATGGAGAAATTTTGATTTTGAAGTTTACTCTTCTATTAACATTTAAATTGAAAGGCGTTTCTTCCAAGCTCCACATATGAAACCAGAAAATCTGCATTTAAATAGATACCATTTAAATGTGGGGGAAAATATATATCAGCATTGAATGCTTTCCCATTTGCCTGAAAAGAACTTTTCTTATAGATGATTATTAATTTTTTTCTTTTTTCTTTATGTGTGCTAAAAAGAGAAATTGGAAGTACATTAAAATTCTGCTTGGCACAAAGAAGAAGTGGGGGATGGTTGCTTGATTGACCAGACCCCTGATTCTGAGCTCAGATTTCCTCCAGGAGGGCTGCTGGAGCCTGCAGGAGACAGTCCAGCCTGCTGCCACGGTCAGGACCAAGAGGGGCCTCTCCTGCCTGGTCCTTGAGCTGTGGCACCCAGGACCATGGGGCTCCAACTCATACCACAATGCCCATCTCACTGGGGATGTCACCAGGTCCCCATTCCCAGCTGGAGAATCAAACTCTCTGTAGTTTTGTTAGACACCTCTGTGGCTTCAGGACACTATCTACAAAACAGGGACACACACCGCAAAAACCACGGAAAGTCAGGCTTTCTGTGTCTCCATTCTCATAAAGTGGAAAATTCTCACCTCACTAGGTCATTTTGAAGATTAATACATTAAAGACTGCCAGCTAGGTTCTCTGCAGTGGTGGAGAGATTAGAGGCCCTAAAAAGGCCTTGGACAGATAAAAACCTGCAGTATGGGTATTTTTTTCAGTGATGATTTTGTTCTGATAAAATCCAAAAAAAAGCACAGAGATGTAAATAAGCAAAACAGTAGCTGTCACCTAAATACAGGCATCTATAAACTTGAGGAGAGCAACTAGAAATCATGACTCTTACGGGGCCAGGCTGGTATCATGGAATAAAGAAACCACAATCTCCCACTTTGACACTGGGTTTTCATCAGACCCAATTTTTGCAGCATGATCCCATCTCTAGCCACTGGATTGGTGAAAACAAACATCTGTTGTCACTCAACACCCAAGTGAATTTGGCCCACTTGCCCCCATTGCCTCTCCATCTCCCTCTCCCAGCTTGCTGGAATCTCACAAAGAACAGCCTCATTCTCCATGGGGTCTGCAGCTGATTTTTCTCCCATGCAGATGGCAACCACTTCCTGAAAATATATATGTGACAAGAAGAAATATTTAGTAGAGAAAGCAGGTGCCTGGAAAATGGATTCCCATTTGTCCTTCCCTGCCCCTCTCCAAAACCCAATCATTTCTGTGTTAATAAGCTCACTGACTATAATGTGACACTAACCTTTCACAATTGATGCCAGTGACATTTTGACAGTTCCACATATGGGCCTGCCAAAAGCAGAAGGAAAATAAATTTGCAATTTGGTAAAATGCTGGGTGAGCAGCCAAAGCAGCTTGGGGAAGGAGAAGAAAACTGCCAGAGAGCCAAACAAAAGCCCACTGCACAGATGTTACACACAGCAAAAAGGAAAAGCACAACCACAGCTGGAGTACCCCAGCAAATATGTGCTTGGAAAAAAAGCCTTGGGCACCTATTAAGCCCAGTCTAGCTTGAGATGCCTCCCAATAAATTCTTTTCACATGGCAAATTTAGAAGTCTTTCCTAGCAGAAGGAAATGGGACACGGCCTTCAATCTATACAAACTATCTAGTTAACATCAGATATCACAGGACTCAGCAGTTGCTCTAAGAAGGAATCTTCAATATTTCCACCAATCTGATCAGCTGTAGGGAAACAACTATTTTCTAACACTGTTTTGTTGAGTGTCTTTGAATTTACTTTTCAAAGTATCACTGCACAAAACATCACTGTCAGTTCACAGACTGACTCAGCTCCTTGGTGTCTGTATCACACCCCATCTTCAAATTACATATATTGAATCTCATAACATTTGGCAAAAAAATAACTTCCAGAAAGAGGTCTAATCATCATGTGACAAGAAGAAGGAAAGAAGAACGTTGCACTCAGCAGTTTCTTCAGGTGGTTAATTAACCCCCAATTTGGAGATGCAATGTATTCTTTCAGCTGAATAGGTCCAGTTTCTGCAGCCAAGCAGTTACTGATAAGTGGTGAGGTAAGTGATGTTGTGATCACCCCCCTTCCTTCTGATTCCCATTTCAGCAACACTGAAATAACTTTTCTCCTGAAATTAGAGGACTATGGATTTTATGGTGGTGCACTGATGCCTCGGTGGAAAATGTGAAGGTCTGTTTGCTGTATTTGTGTATGTAAATAGTCATGTGTTGGAATGGTATAGTTGATGTACAAGGCTAACCAGAGAAGCAAAATTACTACTAAAAGATAATAGTTTATTGAATTTTCTTTAGGACATTGTACGTTTTCTCAGAACACCAGACAAAGAGGCATCCCAAAAGTCTAGACAAGCATACTGCAGCTTTCAACTGAGAGGAAATAGAGCATAATCTTTCCATATTCAGAAACACAGAGCCAAACGTGGAGCCCAAAGGAGCTCTAACAAACCCAAAGATACTCCCTAAGCAAGGGCAGGGGGATCCACTGGTGAGCAGTTGCTGGTGGAGGTGGGCTGATGCTGTGGAAGCACAACTTCAGAAAGCTGAGTCTAGGCACAGGGTGAGGACAGTAAGCTCAATGAAAATGTCAGATACATTATCTTCAAAACATTTTCCCTGAAGCATTATTGTGTTGAAGAAGTAACTGCAGGGCAGCTGCTGTATGGACCCCTATATTAACCATGCTCATAGGGAGTGTGAACTCTAAGACCTTTTCAAAGTAATGTCATTCGATAGGCAGGGGACTGCAGCCAAGGCTGGAGCACACGTGGGTGTTTGATGTGACTGCAGGACACAGGTGAGTGCTTCCAGTGTGACATTTATATGGGGTTACTACACCTGATGGGATTGGGAGAATGATGGAGGTCAGAAATGCAGAGTGTCCAGCAGTTGTGACAGAGAGCATGCTGGATTTCACTATGGTGAGCTTGATCTGAAGTCATTTACCTGCGAAACAGCATGGAGCTGCTTCCAAAGCTAGTATACATAGCTCTGACTGATTCTGGCAATACATTCCTTCACCTAAAATAGCTGGTAGGATACAGCTTGGCATGTGAGACTATCTGGCCTCATCAAATTAAAAAAAAAAAAAAGTGGAAACTCAGTCATTATTTGGCCACAGCCCTGCAAGCAGGTAGGGTTTCCACACATGGCATGGGACAGAGTGAGCCCTTACCTTGTTCTAGCAATGGTGCTGACACAGAACAGTCTGCAGGTGCTTAGCCAAAGTTTTCTCCTAAAGTCAGCTTGTTTTTTCAGTTTTGCAGAGGGCCTCCCTGTCCCAGCACCAGTTCCCACTCCCCAGAGAGCTTCATCTCCTTCCCTGACTTCCTGTGCTGCTATTCACGTTTTTTCAGGAAAGACCTATCCTTGCACAGGCTTCCCTGACGGCAGCACCAGTGGAAGCACTGATTAGCAGCAGATTTTTCTTTGGCTCATATCAGCAGTCCTGCTGCTGATATAATTTCACAAGCCCACACCAAGCTGGGGCAACTGTGGGAGATTTTCTGAGAAATGACCTCATGCTAATAGAAATTGTCCAGTCTGAACAGCCTCCATGCACTGACTGACAGGGTAGGAGGCTGAACATTCTTGGAGCTGTATGTGGTCTCACAGGACCTGTTCCCTTTTCATGGCAAGCACCCCTTGATCTTTGCTGAGGAGAGCAGTGAGTGGTGCTAATGCTGCAGCGCCCTGCTGGCAGTGCTCGGTCTGGCAGAGTTGTGTGAGGCCATGAGACGTGGCTTGAGGTCTCTGAAGGGACTGATACTTGCAAGACAAACAGGATGGAAGGGCCCACATTCCTGAGGATACCAGTATATATTCTATCTAATTATCTAAGATCACCTAAACCCAATAAACAATTGTCACAGTGAGGGTGGCTGTGACAAGTCTTTTGAGTTCCCCGACTTCAGGGCAGACGCAGCACAGAGAAAGGAGAGGGTACAATGGAGTGCCCAAAAAGAAAATTTACTTTAATGAGAAATAAAATACGGATGATGCCCAAAAGCCAAGAACAGTATAGGGACAAACTCCAAAGACCATGTAGCAATGTATCTGCGTAACAGGCCATTTTGATGCACCAGCCAAACTGTTTGTGAATAATCTTATCAAACCACCTGCAGTTTTGTTATTAGAGCCCTCAGGAATTCGTCAAGGTTACTGAGAAAAACAAGGCTAAAAATAAGAAAAGAAGAGCCTAAAAACTGACTACCAAAAATGATAAACCTAGGTAAAGGAGGCACAATGCGATGATGGGCGCTTGACCAATTAGATGTCCTGAAAGAGATGTGCCTGTGTCATGAATAAGGGACTTAGCCAACCCAGAGATGTGTGCCCACGTGGACTGTGGACTTAGAATCTATAACTGGCATGTAATCTAAACAATAAATGGCTTCTGGTGAAATAATATTGATTCGGCTATTCAGTTGCCCATTTTCCCCTGCAAGACCAGAAACAAGGGAGGAGTAACAATATATAGACTTGAGGGTGAATCATTCAAGAAACATTACCAAATATGGAACACAAGCAACCAAAAGGAGAACTGAACTCAGATTTATTAACACAGTAACCCCAAAGGCTCCTGGGAGGATATCTCCAGCTCACCCTGATTAGAATAATGCCTCCCAGGGCTTGAAGCCAAGGCCTGGCCTGCCACAAGTGAAGTCTGGCTGACCTTGCATCCCATCCAGGCCAACTCCCACAAACAATTCTCCCTCAACACCATCAACAGACCCTGGTGGTGTTTTCTCACATCATGTATTTTTTAACTATCATCCCAAATGGTGGTTATTGTTGTTGTCATATACTCAACACTCCCAAAACCAAAAGTCCCTGTGCACCTCTGTCTCTGAAGTGTGCAGAATGCACAGCAACGTGAGGACAAATGTGACCATCCCCCATCTACCTCATCAATCAGCCAGGAGCAGGGCTGATTATGTGTTTGGAGACAGGCACGAAGAGAGACAGGGAAAGTGGTGACAGTTATAAATGTTTTGCCACCTGAATGTGACATTAATGTATGTATGCAGTGTGTTCACAACGTTAGGTATTTGTGCACAACCGTAATAAATACCATGTTTGACAGCAGTTTCACAAAACCACTCAATGAGCAAGAGGAACATGCCATGAGACAGAGTTTCTAGTTTTACTGTGAAAAAAAGAGATATCCCTGTATTAGTCAAATCCTTGACTTAGTGGAAATCTAGAGCAATTCCAATGAGTTCCATATAAAGTTTAATTACTCAAAACCATATTGAAATGACCAGATAGATAAGTCATAAAAGCCTGCTCCATAAAACACATTTAATTTCTGTTCCCCAGAAGAGAGCCTTAGTTAAGCTTCTGAGTTAGAAAGACCACTGTAGGATGCATGACATTGCAACATCTTCATCTCTTTTTTTGGGGGGAAGGCACACTTGTCCTGTTTCTTCCACTGGATGATGATCTGATGGCTGCATTCCAAAGTCAGAAATTCATCATACTACATGACTTGCCTATAAGTTCACCTTAAAGGCCAATTCTGTGATACTGATGTAGTCAGAGGTATTTTTTAAAACAAGTTGGAAGCTGACTGGAAAACTACCCTGGCAATTTCCTCACACTGCCCAGGAGCTGTGGTGCTGCATGTGGACACATGTGGGCCTGGCTGGGTGCTGTCCTCTCTGAGGGACAGCCTCACATCTCCTTGTCAGCAGAGCACTCCAAAAGCAGTGACACATGTCTGTGCATTTATCTTCTTGATTCTGCCTTTCTATTCTTTTTGAGGTGTTACAGGAGAGGAAAAATTAGGTATCACTTAAAAATGTTGGTATACTCCATATAAAAACCCCAAAAGGTCTCATATGGGCATTTTCTTACAATAAAGCTTCTGATTTTTCATTTCAGACAGCCTTTTTTAAAATTGCACCTACCTTTAAAAGGAAAAAGATTTAAGTGTTAAGACAATCAAAGCAACTCAATTCAGCCAAAACTCCATTGGCTGCTTCAAAACAAACTGTTGTTCATTTCACTGAAAAACTTATAAAAGCCACCTGCAGCCCTGCCACCATGCTATTTTATTCATTTTGCCTTTCCAGCCAGAAAGCCCTTTTATTTCAATAGCCCTGTCCATCAGTGCAGCACCTGAGCAGTAGCAGAGGGCTAATAATATCCCTGGCAAGAAAGCTAAACTGGGAAGCCAAGCTTTGACAGCAGTGGTAAAACCAGAATTGATTCTCAAATATTTTGTTTTTGAGATGACATATGGTTCCATTTTCATGCCTCCACACGAGTGACTCAATTGATTTGGGATCTGAAATCCTTGTAGCACATTTTCTCACTTTTAAGAAGCTTCTTGGTTCATCTGTACTGGCTGGTTTGCTCACTTCCTAATGGGTCTCCCTAGATCTGATACAGCATTTGAAGCTATGCTGGGTACATATGTGAAGGAGGGGAAACAAATGGAGGCAAGGGCCCATTGTGCATTGCTAACAGTCACACATTTCCAAAAATCTGTGGTTAGGAGATCTCTAATTCACTTAACCTCTTTGATCTCATCATGCAGTATGAGATGCTGAAAGGGAAAGAAAAGATTGCAGGCAGCTCTGCTACGTTTGCACATCAAAACACACGCCTCAACCTAGTACAGAGCAGCAGACAGATATAGTAAACACACTCGTGAGAGATGGAAAAAACAGCTTTTGATTGGGAAAGAAGAGCTTTCTTCCTGGTTGTGTAGAGCTTGTGTATGTACAGTAAGAAAAGAAAACCAGAAAACTCAAATTCTTTCAGGAAGCTCTGCAGATGGAGGCCAGGATTCGCTTCCATTGCACTCCACCAGACTACAGGCAGGATTTATCTCCCTTTTTCCTTTGGTAATTAGCAGCACAGCACAAGGCAGGTAGTTGTGCCTCAGACAACAACGACCTGCACTGTAAAAGAGCCTATTCTGCCAAATGCTCAGGCACCAAAAGATGAGATGCATTTTATCAGGATCCAGAACCCCATTCCCTTTTCCTTTAACTGAGACCTGTCTGTCCAGAAAGCCGAGACACTAGTCCAGTGCATGCCAATATCTGTATTTTAAGAAAATAGAACACTTTTCCCTCCACAGCTGCCAACCTGCCCCCTCCAGCCATCTCCCCACCTTCCCTTCTATCTGTTCCTCCATCCCCATCTCCAGTGCAAACCTTCCTTTTCTCAACCTGCCCTTCTCTGTCTTCATTTTGCATTGTCTTTCTCCTTTCTTAACACACACCTCCCTTTCCTTCCTAACATCCCCCTATAATTTTCTCCCATCTCCTTTCTCTCTCTCACAAGGCTGACACCTCTTAACACCCTCCCTGTGACTTTCAAGACATGTGAAAAGCTGTAGTCGGGTATTAGATTCCTTATCAGGTCAAAAGAAAATATTAGGGAAGTCAGTGGACAGATGCAATGATTATGGTTCAGTGTGGACAAGAATGACATCAGTCTCTATGGTCTCAGATGGGATTTAAATTGTTGGTAAAATGCATCATCATTGATTTTCCACTTCCTCCTTTTGTGGCATCTCTCCAGGGCTAAGGTAAGAGAGTTTGGGTGCCTTATCTCTGCATTTCTTATCTCAATGCAGTTTCTTTCTCTTATATATGAAGTCAGCTATGAATATCCAGAATTTGTGCCGTTAGATACTGTCCTCTACTATCTTTATTGCTAAGTTACTGATACTCTGAACTGTAACAGCACTTGATGCTCTGCTTAGCAATTATTTTACTGTGCTTGCTTCTATTTTTTGTTTTTTAAATCACACCTAGTAAGGTATAAAAGAGCCCAAGAGAACCCTACTTTCTGATATTTCTGGTGGCTTGATATCCCAAAGTACTAATTTTATATCACTCCTCCTAATTTACTCCTTTTAGGACATGTTCACAGTGTTCCTGTGGTGTCACACACCCAAAGCACACCCGTGACTTTGGCTTTTCACCTCTGAACAGTGTTTTCATCCAGGGCCCTACACATGAGCCTCTCACTCAACAAGGGGTGCAGAGGATGCTCAGATGAGTCTCAGTGTCTCTGTGCAGGCTCTGTTCTCCCAGAGGCAGTGCTCCAGCCACAGGGAGCCATCCCCAAGGCACGGGGGTCTTCTGGTCCTGGCATGTCCCTGCCAATGGGATCTCCTCCTCCAGGGAAGGAACATCCCTGGTGCCTGCAGACCACTGTCCTGCTGTGTTGAACATGCCACAAGGGAAACACAGCAACAGCTTAGGCTCCTTTATCTGCAAATCCAAGTGACCCGAGTCTGGCACAGACCCTGATCACCAGAGCATCTAGACATCATTAACAACTTAGCTTAATTACATCCTAATTTCTTTACAAAGAACCTATGAGAAGAATTCAATTAATTTTAACTATATATAAGTTTAATGTGTCTCTATCATTCCATTACAATCATCTGGGACATGACAAAGATAAACATAGATGTTAACATTCTCTAAAGTAGGAGATACTTAATTAATTTTAACAAAAATTAATTATAAAGTTATTTATAAAATTCATAAAATTCATTTTGTACTCACAGAATGTACAGTCTGTACATTTGGAATAGGTTTGTTCTGTCTCAAACAAAACAGAGATTCTCAGCCCCTTTTGATCTAATCTGGTTTTACGATGGAGCATAATCAGCAATTCTTATTAAAAAGAGCTTTGGAACCCTCAAATAAAAAACCCATCTAAGTGTACAGTCCTGTTAATGTTTTCAGTGAACATTTTTATTATCATGTGAAGAGCAAAATAATGTTTGGCTCAGGCAGGAGTCTGTTTGTCTGAACCAGGAACTCATCTTTTTGGGAGTAACAGTGGGAAACACACCATGTCCTTAAAATGAAGTTCCTTTAATATCAAGCTCTGCTCTGGCCCAAACAAAGTCACCCCATTCCCAGGACAGGATTTGAAGCTCTACAGGCACATCATTAAGTAGGTGTTTTCAAGCAAAGAATTCTACAGGATAAATCAGAAGATGCATCACTCTGTGGAATAGGATGCGTCCTGAGTGGAGACTTTGGATTCATTTATTAAGAAGGCAGCTCAGCTTCGGAATTGGCAGGTCAGGGTTTGCTGGCCATTAAAGCTGCCCAGTTTGCTGGCTGTTAATTTTAAACATGACTGCATACGCTGCCAGGTTTCCTGGCCACAGAGCTGTCACTTGTAGAAACCCTCGGAGACTGGGGCTGGCGTCTTGAGGGTCCCACTCAGGGACAGCCATTCCCCACATTTGGGGCAGAGTCTGACTACTCTCACCTGCAAATACATTTATGAGGACATTTTTCAAGCTGTGGGCTTGTTTTTTAGTCCATCCCCTGCCCCCACAGATGATTTGGAAAAAGCCTAAGGGATTTGCTCCAGAGGAGCCAGACTTCTCTCTCTGGCACACGGCAAACACAGTTGTACCACTGGGCTTGGTGCACTGAGAAGCTCCAACCCTGAATCTCCTTCAATCCTCCCCAGACAGGCTCTGGGGTCAGAGGGGAGGTGCAGCCGTGCCAGCTGCCATCCCTATCATCAGGGCCATTAGCAGGTTGCCATGGAAGTTTCCTCCCCCTGGAGAAGGTGTCAGGGGAGACAGGAAATTAAAGAGGAGGAAGGGAAAATGCAGAAGACTGGTGGAAAAACACTGTCTGTTGAAACTCCCCCCAGAGCATTATTTCCTTGGCTAGAGCAGACCACACACTTTGTAGGCAGGAGTGTGTATTTTGTCTCCAGAGAAATGCTCGCCTTGGCATGACTAATACAACAAGCAAAGGCAGCACAGCAGAAATGTCACCAATGTCTCTCCCACACAGGACCTGTGATTACCATAAGTGAGTATTCTTAACCTGCTGCACCTTTAATGGATAGCTAAGAAAAGATTGGAAGGAGGAGAAAATTATGCTGAATTCTAGCATCTTCCTGGCTTCTCGGTAAAAAAAAAGAACTGGAAGCATCAGACAAGTCCAATTCCCTTTCTACTACTGATTCCCAGCTTAAAGAAACAGAGCAAATCCCTCACAAAACTGTATCTCCTGACTGGGAAGAGAGTGCGAACAAGACTGAGGGAGAGGTTTAATACCCAGCCCGCACCGACTGCTGCACCAGTGGGAAAAACAGCTGAGGAAAGAGACTGGGAACGAAAAGTCTTTAAATGGTTTTTGCTCTCCAGAGTCACAGGGGGTGAGAATCCATAGTCTAGGTAAATCTGGATGTAAAACAAGCAGGGACCCAGCTGGAATCAGTTTAGTGATATAAAGACACATAGTCTTAATTAAGAGAATTGTGATTTGCCAATGAAATCCCAGCAGGGCGTCTGTCTGCCTGATCAAAGACTCGACTTTCTGATGGAATCTTAAGTGCATGAGCCATGAAATTGCTTTTTGAAAAGGGAACATGCAGCACAAAGAGGCAGAGCGAGAGGGGAGGAGGTAGAGGGGAGAATGGAGGGAGGAAGGGAGGGATGGGGAGCAGATTGGAGCTCCAAGGGATGCTACTTGGAGCCTTCATTACCTCTCTCCAAACAAAGCTAGAGAGGGGCAGGCTGGGGAAAAAATTATGTCAAACTACCAGCAGAGTCAGCACCTAAAATCATTACCCAGCCCACTGAATAAAGACACATTCCTAACTTGTTTTTCTTTCATTTGTGTTTTGGGGTTAGTTTTTTGTTTGTTTTTTTGTTTTGCAGCAACACAACACATTTCCCTCCATTTTCTTGCAGAAGAATGAAACAATAAGAATATTTGTTCTGAAAGATATCAAGCTTTCCAGTATACATGGAAGATATTTTGGATCAAGTCCCAAAGCAGGAAAATCCTGCATGATCTGGAATTATAGTGCTGTGGAGCCCTAAAACACTGAAAGATCCATAAATCAAGACACAAAGCTGACAGAAGAGACGCAATCTACCAGTTTCATTTATCATGTCTGTACCACATAAGCATTCCCACAGCACTCCATAAACTTTCCAAATTCCATCCTCTCACGTAGCAGACTCAGTACACAGCTACATGGAATTAACCCTGAAAAGCCTCACCTCTGTTTATGAAAGTCTAGCAAGGTGTCCAGGGGATATGACATTTACAAACATCTTACACAAGTCTTCTCTGACATTTAAATGTGTATTTTTTTAAAGAAAAGCTCTCTCATCACCAGACTAAAATCCAATGTAGTGATTGCAGAAACTATTATATCAGAAAAAGTGAACTGTCACCTTGTCATACCATCTTCCTCAAAAATGACTGAAGCAAGGGCTTTATGCACCTGCTGTGCAGGGCAGGGCTCCATTTAATGGAAGAATAGTCCCAAGCAAGCACACTGGGCTGTATTACTGGTCAGGCAACAGCATGAACCTAATAAATCTCAATTGCCACACCGATGCCATGCCAGGATCTAAAGTAAAAGAGAAAATAAGGAATCAAGCCCTATGACTTTCTAGCTGCGTTCAAAATACCTGGAAGAAAGCAATGGACTTGGTAAAATAAAAAAATAAAATAAAGATGAAAGCAGTGAGAGAAAACACTCCATTTTCAAGCATCTCCAATCATTTGGGTAGCAAAAAGACTTCAGGTTTCTGACAAGTGGCTGCAGAGCACAGACAGCAGCTCTGATCCTAGCCTGGTGGAAGGAACATGGTGCCTCCACTGCTCCCCTGTTCACTTGGTCCTTAATGATGCTGTTAGACCTACAGGGAAAACAAATCTCAGCATCATTCCCCGAGTCAGCTCTAAAGCTCTGCTTAAGGACTGTACAGCCCTCAAGAAAAGCTGCAGGTTGAACAAATAAATAAGTGGATTAGAGAACTCAAACATTTACCTTAATTACCCTGTTTAGACTGTGGGTGTCTCCCTTCATGCCCCACTCAGAAAGCATGAGTCACCCCATTAACTGAGTAAGGTATGGTCAGCTAAGCAGCAGCTGCCAAACACCCACTTTTTGAGCCATATGGGAGCTGCCACAAACCAGAAGTGGACCTCCTGGTCATGGGTGCTTTGCTTGCACTGGTGGAAGAACTTCTGAAATTTGCATTGGTGACAGAAATATTTTCCTTGCTGCTTTTTGCCCAACAGCTGCTATCACAAGGCCCTTCTCGGCACAGCTTCAGCACTGTGGGATGAAAGAGCCTCCTTCACCACAGCTGTGGCCACCAGCTCCCTTTCACTCAACCAGCTTTTCTCACTTCTCAATCTTTTCAGAGTCCAGGGAAGTGAATTTTCTCTCTTGCCTTTTTTCCCTCTCACCTGCCACTCTTACTGTGTGCCAGCTGTTCCTGTACTTGAAAATTTTGAAGAGCAAATTGATATAAGAAATACAGCTCAAAGTATAAAAGAAGGTGTTTTCCAGGAGCATATAACAAAAAAAAAAAAGTTGGTTCTAAGGAGGATTAACAGTCATTTCACATCTGTACCTTCTTCAAAACACTTTCACTATTAGAACAGGCTTCACAGCAAAGCAGCAGTTTACAAGCTTGCGTTTTCGAAGCAGGTTCTGTGCTGCGCTTGAGGGGCTAATTAGAAGCACCAAAATACACTATTAATTTGTGCATCCTTAGTCATAAACTGCTGGCTCTGCTGTTCATCCCCAAGCATGCTTAAGATCTAGAGGAAAATATCCCAATATAACACCACCAAGTTCTCAGTTACTCACACTTCATTTTCCGAGCCAAAGAGCAGCGAGTGGCCACTCATGGTCAGGAGAAAATCTAAGCTTCTGGTTGCCTTGACAAGCAGAATTCTTTGTGCCTGGGACTTCATGTTTTCTCAAGGCTTCTGACTCAGGAGCAGGAGTGCCCAGAACCAGCTGTTGAGCCATCACTTACATCTGCATGTGTGTGTATGTGTATATGGGAACGGCACAGATATTGCTGTTTGATGCTAAAATATGCACACTGCACAGTCTTTGAAAGTTTCTTTGAAAGGCTTCCTTTAGGATACTCTTCTGTATTTCCTTGGAAAACGGAAGAGCCCAGAGTCTTGTAATGCCACACCAAGTGGAGGTCAGGAGGAGGACAGTTTTCTAGTCATAGCAAATTATGAATACCAAGGAGAGGTGAGTCCTGCTCCTGGACTTCAGCCCTCCACCCAGGAAAGTGCACATCCATCCTTCTTTTCTTCCCTCCATCCCATAGTATGAGTCTTGTCACCTTTTCAGATGCTACAGGTACATCACACCAAATGAAAACAGCAGGAATGAGGTGCTCCTGCTCTTCACAGACCATGGATTTTTCTGCTCTGCTTGTGATGTATTTCTGAGCACTTCTGCTTCCTCAGAAGAACTCTGTGAGTTCAGACAGCAATTTTTCCTTTAAAGAATAAGGGTTACTTCTAGAGAAGGTGTGATCAACAGTCACTCCCTGCGTGCAGGTTCCAGCTCTCTTGCAGTTCATACTTGTTTTGCTCATCAAGAGATTCCCTCTCCCTCCACTTTCTTATAAAATGAAAAAGCCCTAATCCCTCCCTCCCCACAAACACTTCTTAAAATCAGTGCTCATTGTAGTTGGTACTGAGATCTCAAAGGGCATTAATTGCTTTGGGCTTCACCTCAGAGCTGCTGAATACTGGTAATAACTGGTTTGCCTGGGCTTAAATAGCCCAGTGCAATTTAGTGCCTAAATAGCTGATAATTACAGCCCAAAAACAGCAAGGAGCATGCAGTCTTCCTGCCACAGCCGTCTGTCTATCTGGTTTGCTAGGCATCTGTCCACCTGTCTCTAGGCAATTGTTCCTATTTGTACTTGACTTTCTTCTCCATCTCGGTCATGTATTTTACTTTTCAGTCTCTCTATTTTATGGGATTTTTTTTCAGAGTTCTGACATCTTTGATCTCTTGTCGACAAAGAACACAGCTACAAGTTCAGAGATCCAAACATTGCATAACCCCCCCAGAAGCAGGGGTGATGTGCACACTCAGGATGTGTCAGGTGAAACGTCAGAAACAATTAGAGGAGGAGAGAGACTTTCCAGCCCCCAGGGGAGCCATCCTGTCTGCATTCTGCGCTTCACCTCCTGACTCTGCGGGAATTGGAGCATCCATCCAGAGACACTAATGGGAAAAGATACAAACATGCAGGGAAGATGTTAAAGGTTTGGGAGGATAAAGGGGTGTGTGTCCTGCAAGGGAAACCAGTGGGATCCTCATCTACCTTCCTCTTTAGCTGTGACAAGATGCAGTCACCCCTGTGCATCTGAGAAAAATGTGCCCCCAGCAGAGACAGTTTTCAAATAACCTCACTGTGTTACTGTGACCATCTGCTCCCCCATCCTTGCCAGACTCCCAGGGACCAAGAGGATCACCATACTGACCAGGGAGTCAGGCACTGAAATAGAAGCACAGTGCTACAAGCCAGAAGGGTGATGCAGAAATTTGGGTCATGCTGTAGCTCAGTGCTCTGGAAACACAGAAGGATAAAAAGAGCACAGAAGTCTACTGGTAATGTGGGCCAAACCCCAGGGTTGGCATATTGGTTTGCAGACCATGGTGGAAATCTGTGGAGCCTCTGTTGTCTCCAGAGCCTGCTAGGTACAGCGGAGAGAAGAAAGGGTTGCCATGCCTGCCACTCTGTCACACCATCTGAAGAGTCAGAGGCCACCTGGACTCCTGGGATTTGTGGTTTGCGCAACCCAGAGCTCCCCTGCTAGGACTGCCACGTGCTGAGGGCTTTTCTAGTAAAGGAGTTTACAGAACCTTTCCTCCCCACCTGGTTGCCTGAACAGTGTAGATGGGCAGCAGAAGGAGCCCTGGACACTGCTGTACACATCTTCCCACAACTCTAAAAAAGTTGTCATTTGAATCCTCTGAAAATTTAGGAAACTCCTGCCTTTGCCTCCCTCTCTCATGCACAGATTCTAAGCAAGTTGCTGTTGGGTCCTGGAAGGAGCAGCCTATCTCTGCCCTGAGGAATGATCTCACTCAGCTCCTCTCTTTCTCCTGTCAAATGTACAAAATGGTTTTCCTGCACTCTCTTCTTCCCTCTCTTTTCCTCCAAAAAGCTGATCCAGCAAACAGTCCTTTTCCTTCCTGACAAATAGCACCATTGCCTCTTGTGTTGTGCACCCTGCCAGATGGCAGGGGAAACAACTATCTGCACAAGGAAGAGTTCTGGCTCTCTGTGCACAGGAAACAGCCAAAAGGAAAGGGAAAAACACTTGCAGATGATTTGCCTCCTGACACAGACTGGTACCAATCCAGGAGACTGATAGTTAAGCCTCTTGCACTTGTCCTTCACTTCATTTTTTCTGTGCTTTGATCTGTGGGAATAAATGACTGCCAACCGCCAGAGGCTGGAGAAAAGTAAAAGTCCAGGCTCTTACAGATGCTGGCCTAGTGTTAGAGCTCCATGTCTTGGCTGCTGTTTTCCAGCCCATGGCTGTTCTCAAAAAAATGGATGGGGTAAGAGAAAGCCCTTCCAACTCCGACTTGATAGGCTTTCTCTCTAAGTCATGCATCCCTATCCAGAGGTGGGATAGAGGTTGCATTTGCCTGGATGATTGTTGCAACGTCACAGACAGTAATTCCTTGTTTGCTAACTTCAATCAGGATATCTGGGACATGAGAGATGTTTAATCATGTTTTTGTCGCACAACACTGTGGTTCTTTACTGAGGCTGTGATGACATGGATCATGTCTTCCAAGTCTTCCAGGGAAAACAGCCCCAGAGCCACCTGTATCTTCATCCAGCCTGACCTAAAGACTTCACCTCAGATTCAGACCTCAATCTGCACCTTGAGGGAACATGGATTTAACCTAATGCTGACGAATGCACATACAGCAGCACTACTGCTCTGGTCTAAGCAATCTCAATTATATCAATTATATCCTCCACTGTTCTGGTTTAATCAGCTCTCAGTCAGCCTATGGAAAATATTCCATATTTGAAAACTACCTTTAAAATGTGCGTGGTGTGTGTGTTCATACATGACTTTCCCCTGTTGTTATTGAAAGAAATTCAGTTTGAAAGGCTCCTTCAATTGACACTGTACCTAGGAGGACAAGGACAGGTTGCTTGGGAAGTGCAGATCTCTGTATTCCTAGGCCATCTGGAGAAGAAAACTGCCTGGCATCTTAAAATTTTGAATGATTCAACCTTTAATAGCAGTGAATGCAAAACAAAGCGAGCCTGACGCCATTTTCTCCAGTGATGTGCCATGGCTTATTAGGAAGGGGTTATAAGCTGCTTTCCAGTGAACTTGTTCTCAGACAGATAAGCTGACTAGTGGGAAATCAATCACTATGAATTTTGATAGCAGCGCCTGCTGAAGTAATTACTTCAAACATCAATAATGCTGCTCACCTGCCTGTGCAGTTTTCAGTCATGCTGAAGGTTAGATTAATGCCACAGAGCTCCTGGGGACTTTTGTTTGTTTTGTTTATGTTTTCCTTATCTTTTTCCATCTACTTCCTTAAATATTTTTATTAAACAGTGGTTTAATTGAAATGTCACTCTGTCCATTCCTCTCTTTCTCTGTCTTCTCGCCCAAGTTATCAACAAGAGTTTGCTCGTATCAGTGAAATTGTCTCTGCAATTCTGTGCTTATGGGAGCTGCTGCTGATCCCTCCTGGCAGACTGACTGAGCGTTGAAAGCTCACGTCACATCTCTCATCAGCTGTTTGTGCCTGTGTTTGAGTTAATATGTATTTAGAGAGAAGGTCAAAAACACTTTGGTGCCAAATGCTCTTAGAATCATGGAATAGTTTAGGTTGAGAAAGACCTCTAAGATCACTGAGCCCAACTCTTAGGCTAGCACCATCAAGCCCACCATTAAACCACGTCCTTAAGTGCCACCTTTACATAGCTCCAGGATTTGTGCCTCCATGGTTTCCCTGGGCAGCCTATGGCAGTGTTTGACAACTATTTTGGTAAAGACATTTTTCTTATATCCAATCCTAACCTCCCCTGGAACAACTTGAGACCATTTCCTCTTGTCCTAACACGTGTTCCTTGGGAGAAGAGCCCAGGCTCTGTGTTCCTTTCAGGCAGTGGTAGAGAGCAATAAGGCCCCCGTGAGCCTGCTACCTTTGGCCTCATCCCATCGATTCAGCCTGTCCAGATCTTTCTGCCCCCAGCCTTTCTACCCCCCAGCAGATCAACACACCCGTCCATCTTGCTGTCACCTGACTGAGGGAGCACTCATCCAGATAACTGATCATGATATTACACAGGCCTGGCCCCAGCTGAGCCCTGGGGAACACCGCTAGTGACCGGCCACCAGGTGGATGTAGCACCATTCACCACAACTCTCTAGGCCTGATCATCCAGACAGTTTTTACCCCCCCAAAATGTGCACCTGACCAAGCCATGAGCAGCTAATTTCTCCAGGAGAGGTTGTGGGAAGTGGCACCAAAAACTTTAATTGAAGTCTAGTAATCTACATCCACAGCCTTTTCTTCATTCACTAAATGAAGATTCTCACCCTGGCCTGCGTACAATGTGATTTTAGTTCCCACACAGATAAGCTTGTCAGTTCAGGTTTTGCCACACAGATTGAGTGTGCTGATAATTCATAACTTAAAGCATATCTTACTGAAGTGTTAAGGTGATAAAATATCACCTAATATGTCCCTGTCTCAAAATGAATTCCCTTTGGAAGCAACAAAAGAATGGTTGGTAAAACATGTGTGTGCATCTTTGTATGTTCAGCATATGGCAAATTAAAGAGGGTATTAGTCCACAGAGAAACTAATTATTTCATCCAGTTACTAAACACCATGATAAAATTATAACATTATCCAAATTGTGTATCATTTTAATTTTAAATACAATGAATGATCTGAGTTTTGGACTACTGTGCTTCACAGACTGCAACCTCCTCCATTTGCCACATCTTGAAAGCCCCTGGATATCTCCTGCTGCCTTATGCTAAATATCCTCCAGCTCTCCCACTGCTCCCACTTTTATATCCGAATTTCACGCAGCCCCAGAAGTTCTGCTCTCTCTGCTGGAGCAGCAATATATTTATTACCATATTATTATTGTATTTCAGCTTGCAGCTATAGCAAATTCCATCCTGCTGTAACCCCTACCTCCATCTACCATTAGACAGCCTGGGATTCCCACAGACTTGGCAAATTTGATAGATTTGTTTATCAGCTCATCAGAACTGATGCGTGCATGCACTTACTGCCTGACTGAAAGCGAAAGCTGGCAGAGATGTGCCGGGGGTACTTTTCTCACTTTCCTCTCCTTATCTTTCTCTATCCAGTGTGGAGAGCAAACAATAGTGATACTCCAGGAAGCTTTAATTTGCATCTGGGTTTCATTCCAATAAACAGCCCACTCCTCTCCAATTAAACATTCTGGAAACTCCTTTTACTGTCCATTATACTGAGCTAATATAGCCAATATTCCAGCTTATATAGACGTCCTTTGTTTATTGCAGTGATTGAATACACATCACAGATTTCAGCAGAGAAAGTCCTCCACAGACTCAATTTCAGATCCAAAAAGTGTCCTGCTGATGATTACACATATAAATCCAAGCAAGGAAGGAATGAAAACCGCGTGCTTTCCTGTCTGAATGACAATTTCCACTCCCAGCAGAGGATGACATCCATCACTTTAGTACCACTTAGCCGAACACCACAGACACAGTAGGAAGGGAAGAGCTGGGCAGGGAAGAATATTCAAAACAATGAGTAATCAGGATTTTTTCATGTAGGCTTCTTGCTTATCTCATAGCTGAAGGTAGCCAAAAACAAAAATAAAAGCTGCACCTTTATCTAAATTCTAGTCCCATTATCCTAATACAGCTTTTACTGAAGTCAGGTAACTGAGAACTGCATTTGGTCTGCATTGTCCATAATGACAAATCAATCTTTGCTGACCTTCTGTGAGAATATCCATTCATTTTATTAACAGGAAAGTGCTCTTAGTTAACCTGACACTGTTTATCCCATTGCTATCAAAACTCCTCCAAAATTAACTGTTGGGAGAAATGAGGACACCTCTGCAAAGAGGAACTTAAGTAGAAGAAAGAAGCTTTGGGTGGCTGAGAAGGGGATTTCAACACTACCCAGACGGGTAACAGCAGGTCACCAGAATGGTTCCTAACTCTGGATTTTAACAAAAATTTTACACAACTCCAAAAGACATTTGGGATCTTTAAAAAATTCTCCTCTGTCTTTGAAGTAGCAGGAAAATTGCATAATAAAAGATCTGAGATTTCTGGTATTTGTTTAGTACTTCACATAAACATGTTTAGAAGAGATCTATGAAAATGAATGAAGAGGGGGTAATTAAACCTCCAAACAATGCCATTTATTCATTTTGATCAAGAATGAAGAAGTCGATAAAGGCTTTCAGCTAAACCTGGTGAACCTGCGAATGAGCACAAAGACAAGAAATGAAACTTGGTGCTGAAAAATGTAAGGTGCCAGGAGGAATGATTTGAACTCACTGCACACATTACTGACTTCTAAATTATCTAGGAACTCTATGGACAGTTCAGAGTATGACAAAGGCAGTCTTCAGGACAAATTAAATATCAAGTTGCATGAAGAAAAGAGGAAAGAAGAACATTGAAATATGATGGTTTCTTTATAGTAATCCATGATATTCATGTAGGGAAAGAATTTAGTTTAAAAATTGGAAGGGTATGCCTGGAAGGAAAAAAATGAGGGAGTCAGTTACAGAAAGAGCAACTGTTACAAGTCTGGAAACACTGAGGGGAAAAAAGGCTATAATGACTGTTCAGAAGAGCAAACCCCATTCCGTAGGGAAGAATTGCATGAATACAAGAAATGGTGAAGAAAAGTTAAATTAAGAGATTCTATTTCTTTCTTCTTCCTATGAGAAGATAAATTAATCATTGGATTGAAAAATGACAGTTGCCTGGAAACCAACTATCACAACCAGATTACAATCAATAAGGGCAACAAAAGTTCAGCACCTGCAAGCAATACTTACCCATACCCACATGCATACAAAGTACACAGTTACCAACAAATACTCTTAAGGCTTCAAGAGAAGGTATTTGAAGAAAATCTGAGAGAAATTGAGAAGGGACCAAGATTAGAGAGGTAACACGACTGAAATGTAGAAGTACTTTGTATAAGAAGAGTTAATTAAAGAGTCAAAATACTGGTATCACAGTGAAAAGCTTACAAGACTGGATAAGGAAACAATGCTTGGTTTGATGGCAAATAAAGCAGCAATTAGAACTTAAAGCAACATATGGCAAAATGTAAGGCAGCAGTTACAGGTGGCAGTCAATATCAATGAAAATGGTAGGGTGTAAGTAACTGATGAGGGAAGCTGAACAAATTAGGGGAAAATGCCTGCCTGACAGAGGTAAGAATAACAAAATCATAGAATCATTAAGGCTGGAAACAACCTCCAAGGATACTGACTCCATCCCTTGACTGAATCCCTCCATACCAACTACACCACAGCTCTAAGTCCAGTTGTTTCACGAACACTTCTAGGGTTGATGATTGCAACACCTTCCTGTGCAGTCTGTTCCAATGCCTAACCATCCTAGCAGTGAATACTTTTTCCTGATGTCCAATCTAAAACTTCCCTGGTGCAGCTTGAAGCTATTTCCTCTTGTTCTGTCACTAGTTGCAAGGGAGAAGAGGCTGGCCTCAGTATTCCTTGGTCCTGGTTGGCCATCCTATTGCTGAACCAGGCCAGGATGCCTTCTTGGCCATCTGGGCACAAACTAGCTCTTATGCAGCCACTGCCACCAGCACTCGCAGATCCTTTTCCTTTGGGAAGCTTTCCAGCCACTCTTCCCCCAGCCTGGAGCACCCCAGGGCGTTGTTGTGACCCAAGGGCAGGACTTGGCCCCTGGCCTTGTTGAATCTCACACACTTGGCCTTGGCCCATGGATCCAGCCTCTCCTGATCTCTCTGCAGGGCCTTCCTACCCTCCAGCAGATCAGCACTCCCACCCAACTTGATGTCATCTGCAAACTGACTGGGTGAGCACTTGATCCCCTCATTCAGGTCATCGATAGAGATGTTAAACAGGACTGGCCCCAACACTGAGCCCAGTGACTGGCCACCAACAGGATATAACTCCATTCTCCATCATCTCACTCTAGGCCCAGCCATCCAGCCAGGTTTTCACCCCCAAAGAGTGCACCTGACCAAGCCACAGGCTGCCTGTTTCTCCAGGAGATTGCTGAGGGTATCTGAAAACACTCTTGCAACAAAAGAAATCTGCGGGTAAGTGGAAGTATGATACTGGATAAAAGTGGCAAAATTGTTAATGCTGAGTAACAAAATATCACATAACCATTACTGTGGCTGTTTAACAAACTATGTATATATTTAATATTTACTGATTTGGCAATAATTAATTACAACCATATTGGGAACCAGGGACAAGTTCTATAGGCCAAACGTGCAATACCCATAATTCTTGAAAGTCTGGCTTTCAAACATCCCTCAGCACCATTATGTTAATTTTTAATACACTGTAGAATGTTGAGGAATTTGGTAGGACTGGGGGAATCTTAATGTTGAGTCAACAGTCAAAAAGGGCAGAGGAAGAAGGGAGGGTTCTCAGCCTGACAATACTCCCAGGAAAGATCACAGAAATGCTGAGTCAGTGTTAAATATGTAAAACAGTATCAATAAAATTTATGCCAAGAAACACAGGATTATGGGGACGAAGTATTTTTAAAGCAATAGAGTTTCATACTCTAATTAAAGTACCAACCCCGTTGACAAAGGTAAGTGAATATCCTACAGAAATTTTGGCTTTTGTAGAGTTTGTGACTTTTTATCTCATAGTACTGTGATTTAAATTGCATTATACCTTGACAATAAAGTGTCTATTCAATGAATTGAGGGCTGTCTGAGGAATCTCAAAAAGGAACAAAGAACAGAATCATCATTCAGTAGGAGGATTTGGTGTGAGGTTCTGCATATATCATGAGTAAACGGAACGTGGTTTTACATCTCATCACCTATGTAGAAATAAATGCAAAATACTTGAGGTGAACTTTGCAAAGACTGGTAGAAAAGAAGAAATATTAAATAAAGTGGATCCCTTCTAAATTATACCTGTTCAAACAGAATACATTTTAGTTCAGCCAAACAGAGAGTAATATGTTAAGGACCAAGGAATGCAGATGATATCTACAAAGCAAGACACTGCAACTGGGAAAGCAAGGACCTTGAAGAAGATTAAGGTTCACTGTGGATAAGCAGAACTATAGAAAAATGGGTGAATGCAAGCCTGTAAAGTGAAACACCTTCAAATGAGAAATGAGGCACAAATTACACTGCAAATGTTTAACTACTGGAACAAACTACCAAGAGAGACAGTAACTTCTCCATCTCTCAGACTCCTCACATCAAGAGTTGATGCCTTTTTGGAAAATGTGCTTCCACAAAATACAAATTATCAGTCTCCATACAAATGGAAGTTGATGAAGTTAAATAGCCTGTGTTCTATAAAAGGTCCTACCATTACAATGTCTTGTATCTTCTGACCTTAAGGTCTTTGGCTTTGCAAAAGGAGGCTTTTTAAAGAACCAAAAAGACAGCAACATAAAAAATGCAAATAGCAGATATTTTCAAACCCAGAACACGGAAAGTTTTTTCCCCACCCTTTGCTGACTGACTATGTTATAAGCTGCTGCATTCTTGGTTTCAGCAAGGATGCTACCTTGCTGGTCTCTTTCTGGGCTTCCAAAAAATATGTTGGTCCTGTGCAAATCCTGACCCTCTGTAGCCTGCCGTGACTCAGGGCTGAGGTAAACTGAGCTTCCTTGCCACATCATAACAGAATTTGGGTTTGGTTGTTTTGTTTGGGCAAGAAAGGAGCACAGTGGGAAGGCACAGGAGAAGGACTGCCACTCTCATGACTGAGCCTGTGCCCTCACAGCTCTCTGGCCTTTGGAAAGGTGCTGAGACTGTGGGCCACCTAATGAAGTGGGAAACAGGAGCCATGGGGCTACTGGGAGAGCACATCTGTCCCACAGAAGACAGCTCAGGATGATGCCAGGCAGTCCCAGATCTAGAGGAACTAATGGACCCTGGCCAGTTGGGGTTGTACATCTCAGAGAAACTTTCCCAAACAGATCTGCTGATGTTCAAGGTTCCTGCAGGGGGTTCTCTGACCAATTTGGCCAAAGAGGTTCAGACTGAATTAAGAGGAAGAACTAGCTCTAACTTGTCCTCTCTTAGTGTTAGAATGTAAACTGTTTCCTTAGAAAACTACTAGAGTAGAAAAAATCCTACCTGCACTAAGCCCCCCAAAAATATAGTGGCCCAAGAGGGAGTAGAGTGGAGAACTGTAAATGCCTAGAAACAAGCTCCGTCAACATACAGTAAATACAATCATTCAAAACCAAATTAAGCTATTTATATGCAGTTTTGACACATGGAATTCAAGGTATAAGGCACTGAGACATGCAGACCTTTGGCATACATGCCAAAAGGATGTCTTGTTTGCCCTCACACCTGATGAGAGAGATAACAGAGCTACCTGTTGCTAGCTGTGAGAGCAAAGAGAAGGCAGTATGAAGAGGAGTGGCCAAGAGGGAGAGCTGGACTGCAGTGAGTGTCTGAGGCTGGTGTGGTTTGTCATGACAACTTGCACTGCCATATCCTGTCCCACTAGGTCCACTGGTATTGCACTCAGCAGCAGCAGACAGACAGAATTGAGGAGTCCTATCTCATGGTGTTAGTGGTGAAGTGAACCAAGCCATTCCCAGGACTCCATCCTGCCAAATCAGGGGCTGTTTCCAGCATGAAAAGAGTACTGTGAGAAGACACTGGAGAAATGTAATCATGTCTTTGAGTCTGAATCTTCCCATCAAAGTAAGCAGTTTGTCAACCACAGTAAGAATAATACCCAGGCTTTGTCTTAGGACCAAATTAACTTGTTCTGGTTTAGAATATTGTGCGTATATATATATATATACAAACATATGTATATATTTATACACATTTATATTATTGTCAGTGTGTACATATAAATAAATATACATGTAACAGTAGGACCTTGGTAATGCAGAACACCAGAAAAAGAACCTCTAATTTCTGGACAAGAAAGAAAAGTCCATGAAAAGAACCACATATTGGTAAGAAAGAGAAATGTGAAAGAGAAAAAGGGAGTAAGGGAAAAAGGGAGACACTGGTTATGTGTCAGAGAGCCTGAGAAAAGGAAGGAAGAATATGTAAGGAAAAAAGGTTTGGAAAGGGCTTTTGGCTGAAGCAGAACATGGGGAAATAGAGGCAAAAGAAAAGTACAGAAGGGGCCAAACATAATGAAATGCTAGAGACGTAAAATAACAAACATCAGAAGGGAACTCACAGATTAAAAGATAAGAAGGGAAGAGGACATTTTTCCCTCCATGCTCCCTGGTTATGCTTCTCCATCTCAAGTCTTTTATTCTATCTCATGCACTTTCTTTATTCTTACCAGTCCCTCATAGATGTTAGAAGCATTAATCTACACAGATTCCCTCACTGTACCCCTGGCCCTCCACTTCCCTCCATCCCCAGCACACAAGGATAATAAGAGAGAAGACCTCTCACCTCTGCTTCTCCCCACCGTGAGTTTTTGTCAGCTTACAAACCACTGCCAGGTACGTGATGCAAAGACAGGACAATTTATCATCAAACAGAAAGTCTCATTCTGACACACCCAAAGTTTGTTTCCATCAGAATATGTTCCCCTGGGGATGGAGTTTTACAAATCATTTGCAGTATAATACTAATTTTTGCATTTTACTTCAAGCTGACATGCTGTCTGTTAGGTAACTGTTTTTCCTAACAGGACTATTTCACTGCAAAAAAACCCAAAAAAACCTCTTAATAAGCATTTCTTTTGTACTCTGCCATGTTCCTGCTATCGTTCTCTTTCAGTCCCCCTCATATACTCACTCCATCTGCCATCCTCATCCTTTTCCCTGATTGTTGTAACCCACTTTCACCTTTCTTATTCCTACCTTTCTTATTTTTCTGCACTACTCTTTTTCCCTTCTTCTGTCCTACCTCTTTGCCCTGATTTTCCCGTTCTATACTTTCTTTTCGTTTTTCCTTATTTTTCTATTTTGCCAGTTTTGCTTACTCCCTTCTCCTGTCCCATTCCCCTGCACCCAGGAAATAATGTTCTAGGTACTTGTGCAGCCACAGAGCCATAAGAAGAGTCAGCCAGCCTATTTAGAAACCCAGCCAGTCAGCCCCATAGAGCCGTCAGCATCACATGCTGTTCTGTAAGCTGGTAATTTCAGCTCCCAGAGACATAAGGAAACCAGAATAAAACCCAGAACCCTCTGGAAGCAGGGTTTAGCATCTTTGGGAACTTAACTCTAGAATCTGACTGGGCCTGCGCAGTGCTACAGGCTTTGAGATGGATGTGCAGAGACTGCCCTTGAACTTCAGTAGTTGTCTTGTCTAACTCTGCTATATGGTGCTGTAAACAGTGGGAAGAGATGGGGGAACAGTTCCAAAGAGTTAATTATTCCATAATTCAGTTATTCCAATACATAGTTGTCTCGGGGTGTCTGTCAAGAAAGCCTCAAAACTAGCCTAAATTAATAGCCTAACTTTTAGACAATAAAAGCTATGTAACATGAAACACCTAAGACAGGGGAGAAAACAGAAAGGGAAGTCTGCATGAGGGTAGAAAACTGGTAGAAAGTAGAGGAAAATCAAGAAAGACGAGAAAGCTACCTTGCTTACTAGTGGACAGACTGAAAAAAAAGTCTTTGCTAAATCAGCAGTACATCGAGGGCCAGAGCTGCAGACAAGCTGAAGAGCTCCCATTGATTTCTCCCACATTTCAGCTGCTCAGCATCTCTAGAAGGCAGAACCCTAACACCTCTCCTGAGCTGGGGACTAATCTAAGAGACTTGCCTTTCACAGCTGCTGCTCTGGCCATGTCACCCCCAAAATGCTGACTTCATTACATTTTGCACGGAGCTGCTACTGTGGAGAACAGCGCAGTGAAAGAACAGAGAATGAATGCTAACGTGTCTCACAGAAAACTGGTCAATACTGAGAAATCTGTCTCAGGCTATTTCCCTCACACCCTTTTCCACAGTATAATTTAATCTCCTGACAGCACGGCCTGTCAAGCCCTGGAAGGGAGTGCATGTGGACACACAGGCTGCTGCGTCTGGCTGCTGAGGCAGCGGCAGCTCAGCTCTGTGGAGATGTACACGGCAAACTGCCTCTTGCCAAGACTGGGAAGCACACGGGCCTTTTCAGGGGGATAAAATCCCTGCTGCTTCTGCAGCTGGTGGGAATCGGCCATGTCGTGTGTTTATCCACTCTGTATGAAGACACGGGATTGAAATCATCAAACATGGAGTGCAGTGAGGCTCAGCCAGTGGTACTGTCTGCTCAGGTTCCTGTTCAAACTTCTCTGCAAGGCAGGTTACACAAAGAGCATGTAGAAGAATGGGTGAAAGGTAGGAGATGGAAATTTCAATGAAATTAAGCAAGGAGGAGGCAAACATAAACCTGCAGCATAGGCTAATAACAACTCTGTGAATAATCAAAGCTTTCTATGTGCAAGACATCCCAAACAAAAAATTGGTGGGTTTTATAGACGGCTTAGTCCCCAACCAGCACCCAGGATCTTCACTTGCTTTTTGGAATTAAGGAACCTAATACACTATAGAAGTAATGCAGTGTTAAAAGTGTTAACTCTGACTTAGACACAGCATAACTGCATGCTGACTGTATCAAGACTTCTGGTTATGCACAAATGTTTGTGGCCTACAGCCTCCAAAACTCCAGATCTTGGCTTGAGGATGGCTGGGAGGAGGGGTCAATGGAGAAAACTCTTTCAGCTGTTTCGGTCTACAGAGTATCTGCTGCACAGTACCTGGAGTGTTAAGAATCAAACCTCTTGTGAAGCAAAAAATGTATCTACAGAAAAAAAAAAAAAGCAAGCAATTTCCAGAATGCTTTCATAGACAAAAAAGGATATCAAATGGAATCTATAGTATAGAGTATTTTTTTACATTTCTGAATTGTTTAATGGGTTTTGGTTTTTTGTTTGTTTTCTGGTTTTTTGTGGGGTTTGTTTTGTTTTGTTTTTGTTTTTTTGTGGGTTTTTTTGGGGTTTTTTGTTGTTGTTGTTTTTTTGTTTGTTTGTTTTTGTTTTTGTTTTTGTTTTTGTTTACTTCGCTTGTGTAAAGCAGCTTCAAAATAGTCTGTGAGCTAGTAAATCAATTCCTTTGTCCAGGAATGCTTTTGGTTTTGTTCCCATGCTTAGTCTCTAAACTATGCTGCCTTTTCACTGGTCTCTGACAGGTGAGAACATTGTAACTTTTGAGCTGAGATTAGGACATCCTAACCCTCAGTCCTGGAGTTCATTTTCTTTGTTGGCCCTGGTCAACCTAAAATTGAAGAGCAGTCACATATATTATTGATAAGGAATTCTGGAAACCTGATTTTCCCTAATGAGAAGGTAGTTTCCACTTTCTAATACAAGCTAGTGTGTAGAACTGTGCTATTCCTACCTTAGCCTTCGTGATCAAAGACATAGGACTTTTCTGTAATTGTATATTAGCCTCATCCTGGGACTATTATCTTCTCACATTTTTTCCTGCCATAAAATAACTTGCACTGAAGAGGCTTCGGAAAACAAAACAATTGCACTGTTTAAGAGTCATGGATGCCTCTGCTCTATGGCCACATATCATCTATTAAGTTAACATGTAACCTTATATGTTACTGTTAACATTTGGAAGATTCATTTGGCATTTCTTTCTTTTACTTCAGTATTAATACGTTTAAATAGGAAATGTTAGTCTTGGTTAGGAAGAACCCGGGTTTGAAGGAAATGCGGTGTCTGGAAAATTCCCCAAAGGAAGGAATAAAGCTGGGACATTAAAGATTTGCCTAACAAGTAGGGGGCATGCACAGAAGCCAAGATACACACAGAGTCACAGAATAGATTGAGTAAGAAAAGACCTCTGAGATCATCAAGTCCAACCATTAACCCAGCACTGACAAGTCCACTGCTAAATCATGTCCCTAAGTACCACATCTACACGGCTTTTAAATACCTCAAGGGTTCCACCACTTCACTGGACATCTGTTCAAGTGCCTGACAACTCTTTGAGTGAAGAAATTTTTCCTAATATCCAATCTAAATCTCCCATGGTGCAACCTGAGGCTATTTGCTCTTGTCCTATCCCTTGTTACTTGTGAGAAGAGACCAATCCTCATCTCACTAGACCCTCCTTTCAGGCAGTTGTAGAGAGCAGCAGGGTCTTCTCTGAGCCTCCTTTTCTACAGGCTAAACAACCCGAGTTCCCTCAGCTCCTCCTAATACAATTTAAAATACATCTATTCCAATTTATATTGTATTTAACTTAATATGTATCTCAGAGGAAGTGATGAATACAAACAATAGCAGTGATTTCACCATTAAATATGGATTTCTGAAAAAAAAAAAAAACCAAACCAGGCACCACCTATGAGAAAGTATGAGCAGGAAGATGGAAAAAGAGATAGTGTTTGGGCTGGATCATTGCTGGGCGAAAGGAGACAAACCAGTGTGTGTATGGAATTTGGTGTTATGTGGCAAATTTTCCCCCTATTTTACCTTTTCTCTCTCCATTTTAAGATGAAGGGTAATGCTCCTCAAAGCTGTTATCAGTGGAGAGGTTGAGTAGACCAAAACCCCTTTGACTCTGGTTCCCACTGTACTTTTCCTTCCAATAAGAACCACTGGTGGTGGGGCATTTCTCAAGCCTCTTGTCACACATGTACTGACGTTGCTGAACAAGACCCCTGCCCACCCCTCATTCAGACCAAGGAGAGGAATGTGAGGAGACAGAAAGGGAAGGGATGACACTGAAAGTGGAGCAGAGATGGGAAGAAGGCATAGATAGAAAACAGGCCAGTAGAGTGACAAAGCTTTTATTCTCAGTTTTAGAGAACCTCACCTTCAGGAAATTAGGTAATTTGTGGCTTTTCAACAGAATGATTAAGGAAAGGCAAGATCTATTACCTAATATAATTTATTTTATACAGAAAACTGAAAAAGCTAAATAGGACAGCTAAATAGAAAAATCAAAAAGATATGTGCACAAGGTGTCCTTTGTACAGCTGGATCACAGAGGACACTAGTCCTGGAGCCCACTGCACAATATCATTATTATGGCTAAACTAAAAGAGGAGATATTTAGATTAGATTATCAGGAAGACTTTTTTTACTGTGAGAGTAGTGAGGCACTGAAATGTGTTGCCCAAAAAAGTTGTGGCTGTTTCATCCCTGGAAGTGCTCAAGGCCAGATTGGCTGGGGGCCTCAGTGAAAGGTGTCCCTGCCCACAGCAGAGGTGTTTGAACTAATTAATTTTTAAGATCCCCTCCAGCCCAAACCATCCTATGACTCTGATTGTGAGACACAGACCTCAAAATGCTCTACAGATAAGGTGCCCACCTAAAACTTACATAGGAAGTGCAAAAGGCAGGCAATCAGTGGTGGAGTATAAGAGAAATTCTCCAGATGGGATACAAGTGAGTGCACATCTATCTGCGTGAATTTTTTCTACCACATGTACTTAAGCAAATATTTAGGAACAATGGGATGAAAATTAGCATAATAAATAACAGAATGATTTCCATGGAAGCTGCTCTGATTCTGAAGACTGACTGACCCAGGCAAAAGCTCCCTTGCTTCCACATGAACATTTAAACGTGACTGAAGATTGTATTTGAGGAAACAATAGTGAATTATATTATCTAGGAAAGGGACATGCGAGGATCACTACACCTTAGAGAGGAACCTCTAAGCTCTTGCTAGTTCAGCTCCGGTTGGCACCATCTCCCTCTCCTCCTCCTTTCATACACAGGCTCATGAATGATGCTATTAATCAGCATCAAGTCCCCAGAGCACCTCCTGCTCTGGAATGCCACTGATGAGCAGATGGGATTTTTGGCAAGAAATGACCTGGCACGAAAACGAACAGAGGAGAAGAGTACTAGAGGGGAGGGGCAGCGGCCTGGAGCTCCTCATTTAAAAGAATGGAGGAAAAGAGATTTATCTTCTCTGCTGATACCACATTCCAATGTACAGTCATATAAGGAATCATCAGAAGCCACCTGTGCACATCAACACAGGCCAATTTCCTTCCTTAACGGTCTGGTATATCTATGTTTGTGTGGGTGTATCTAATGGGTAATGCTAGCAGCTACCTACAGTGGTTCAGTGCAGGTTAACTAAAAAATCTTGACTCAGCATCTTGGCTGTGCTCTGCAGCTCACACTGATGTCCAGATGCTGTGCTAAGAACCTACCTGGCCATTTTAAATGAGCAGGGCCACAACTGTCTGAACTGCAGCAATGTCAGCCTAGAAGAAAGGCCTGAACTAAAGTCTTTTGAAGCCTGCTCTTCATTGCTCTTCCAAATATCTTTTTGCTCAGCAAATAACAGACAGGCTTCCCCCTGACACCCATGAAATTCACATACAGGAGGTGTGAGCTCATATTCTTCAGTCAAAAAATGGGCAAAACATCTCAGGAAGTTTTTCCACATTAAGCACTACAGGAAATAGCATCCCTGTGAATGAAAAGAAGATCCAGATCTTACAGGTCAGGGAACACTCTGTTTTAATTCTCTAAATCTCACTGGTGGTAGTGGAAGCTGGGGAGATATGTCCCACGTTACAGTCTGCACCTTTAGAGTGCTACAATGCTGAAAATCACTGTTACATGTCTTGGATTAGAATATGAATATAATACTTAAAACAGAAAAAAAGACTACTTATTTCTGACATATTTTCCTTTCCATTCACCTTTTTTATCTTGTATCTTAAATCTTCTTGCATTTACTGAATTAAAAACACACAGCAGAACGCAGAGTTGTTCTGTCAACAAAGCAGTGTGTGTGCAGCCTAGTAGACAAGCACCTGCTCAGGGATCATTAGTAAATGGAGAGGGAAATTCTTCCCTGTCCCACGCTCTCACTTCTCACACACTTTGAAGAGACACGTGGTGCATCATCCGATGATGCACATGCACAGAAATGCTTCTTTCTACAGCTCATGCCATACAAGGCTCAAGAAACACTTTACAAACACTAACAAATGAAGCCCTGTTTCTGTAACATCAGGGTTATCACCTCTCTTGAATCTATCAAAAGTCTCTCAGCTTTACTTGTTCTACTCTATTTTATGTGAAGCCCTAACTCTCAGAAGTCAAAAGATGTGCAAGATCCATAGCTATATAATTGGGCGGCAGCTGGCAAAACTCAAGTCTTATGATTCAGAAATCTGAAAGTAATTGAAAAAGTTTCCACTTGAGGGGAAAATAAAGTCTTGCTTCTTAAGTAAATTCTCTTATTGCATGGCTGGCTTCTGATTTCTAATTCTTGGGCTGGTAAATTGGAGCACTTCTCCATTAATGGACAAGTACTCTTATCCCTAGCTGGCAGATCGGAAAATTACAAGGTGGCACTAAACCTGGCTACAGTATAAGTGAGTATTCAATGCAGCTAAATTCCTGTTACATACTGCAGCATTGAGCTGCACCTGTAAAAAGGGCAAAGGATGCATTTAAGAACAAAACATGAGCAAAGTCTGAAGCAAAATCCAACTGTCTTACTCTTAGCCCAGTGTTTCAACATCTAAGCATGCTTGTCTAAATTTAGAACTCAGGAAAAAACCCTCCCATTTTTAAATAAAAATCTGCAAGCCTCTCTGCAGAGATATTTGAGGAAAGAAAAACCTAGTAAAAACCACTGGAGTCACTCATACCTAATTAGGGACCTGAAGAGAAAAAGGAGTACATTTTTAAAAGATTTTGAATGTATTGCCTCCTGTTTTGATTGCAATAAATTAGGGATGATTTCCTAGCCCTAGCAACGGCAAGAACAACAGCAGCACTTCTAGACCCATTTGATGCAAACCAGCTCAAAAGACAGCAGACAACAACAGGATTAAGGACATTCCCAGGAGCTAAGGAGTTAAGCAGATTTCACTCCTATTCATTACACATCCTTAGGAAGTCATTACAGAGCCGTCTCTAGCATAGCTGGGACCCAGAGAGCTTTTGTTTGGCTTGCAGTGTGTGACCACTGAACAGAGTGATGGAGCTGTCTCATGCAGTGAGGAGCTTGCACATCATTCCCAGTGAGTACATTCCCAGGCTACTGACTTTTCACAGACAATACTTTGCTGTACAAACAAAACAAGAATCATGCATTCTCCTCTGACTTATCCTGCTGTCCCCCTCTGTTCCACTTTCCCCCTGGATGTGACTGAAGACTGGACACCTGGAGGAATAGAGCAAATGATTTACACCACCCAAATGTGAAGGAAAAGAAACAGCAAAATCAAAAATTAGGCAAATGCAAAAAGTAAATAAGCTCTCCCCTAAAAAGCTTCAAAAATAAAGAACCCTTTGCAGGCAGTTTAATTTCAACACCTGTCTAAAGGGAACAAGAGGAATGGATGGCGTTAAGGTCCATAAAGTAGGTTATAAACAGTTCCACAAGCACAACACCATATATTGCAACACTCAATTTTATAGAGGCCTTCCAATGAAAACAAAACCACTCGGTAGTTGGGGCTCTCTCACATGCCTACAAAAAGTCAGGAAAGAAGAGATGATACCAAGAATTGACAAACTGCAGAGGACAAAGAAAGCACCAGAGAAAAGGAGCTAATAAACATTTTATTTTAAAATATTCTTTTGTTCCAAAAATAATTTGGTGGGTCACTTCAATTTATTTCCAGGTTAAACAAACTGAGTAAGGCTTCTGTAAGCTCTCTTCAAGGCATAGCTGTTAAGTAATGGAAAACACTCCCTTGAGTAATAAGTAATCAAGCCAGGAAACAGGGAGGGATTTTAGGAAAAAATACCCTACACAAATTAGTAGCCATCTCTTAGATGTCTTCTGTCCTCTTTGTAACCCTGGGGAAGAGAAGGGGTGAAAGAGATAAAGAAAATAGAAACAAAATTAGAATAATGCTTTGCCCTTCCTTGCATCTGTCAGGATGAGAGTGAAAGCTTTTCTTGGAAGGTGAAGGTCAGGGGAGACAGATACAACACACAGGCGTGCATGTCCAGCAAACCTTCCCACGATGGAGGAGCTTGGCCTTGTGTACCCTGCATTGATCTGCTAGCACTTCCACACATAAAAATTGATCGGATTGAATCTATCCATGCTCACCCAAGGGATTCTGCCTCTAAGCCACTTCTGTTTGCTCCCAGACCAGCAGATCATGTGAGCAAACTTGTCAGAGCCACGTGGGCACTATGACAGAGCTCACTGCCATTGTGCCTTTTGAACTGGATGATGACAGCTCTCACCTCCTCACAAACCAGAGCTGACTCCGTGAGAAAAAGCACTGAGCTTACACCAGGTAAGGGGGACCTTCCTGATCTGTAAGAACCTTCACATATGAGCACAGAGTACCCCTCCCAAACAACCTATAGCTTCCTGGGATGTGACCATTATCACCAACAGCACACATACGGCCAACTGGAACATGTGGAGCTGGTTAATGAGGTGGCACAAGTCATCCATGCATGTAAAGAATAAAATCTGTCCTGAAAAGGAACTGTTTCACAATCTGAATCCCTTTCTGAGAAGGTAAGTTTATCTTTCCCACTTTCCACAATGGGAAACAATTATTTCTTCTTTTCTGTCTTTTTTTCAACGTCTCTTTTTTTCCCACAGTGGCTATTGTGTGTATTGTGAGCCACATTCCTGTCTACTGTAAAATCCTCTGAGTGCAAAACAGAAGGCTGCAGCAGAAGTACAACTGGCACTGAGTGCCAATTCCCTCATTTCCTCCTCTCTTTCTTTTTCTCCATAAGTTAAGCTCTTGCTCTCTGCTTCCACACATGCACAGAGCCTGGCACAGCACCCTTCTGTATGAAAGTAACATTTAGTTAAAGCAGCCTGAATTCTGAGTGAATTCCTACTCCAGCCTTTACCCTAACACTATTCTCTTGTCCTAAATCATGTAGCTTTCATGTAGCTTTTCCCTAGGTAGTTCCAAAATAACAACACTCCCTAACAGTACCATATGGCTGACAAGGGACAGCCAGCCATAGGTCACACTCAGACAAATTCCAGCAAAGGCTTATTCTCTGCAAAGAAACATTTGAGCACCTTTTATTAACACTGCTGTTTGCACTGAGCTATGAAGTCACCACCTCAAATAACAGGAAACATTTGCCAAGGAGACAAAGGAAAAAGCTAACAGCCTAGTTAAGTCCAAATCTCCTCTGTTTTATACTGGGTTCTGGTTTTGAAGTCTTCACTACCCTTTATAAACTACTTAGCTTTATATACCTAGAGGCCATACTACTAAGATTTCCTTTATTTACTTCTGACCACTTGGCTCAGTATTCCCAAATGCACTCTTGTAGGAAGAGGCAACTATGCAATTACAAACACATCCTTTTGTTGTTATTTCATCTTTCACAGATCCCAGTTCTCAATATCATATAGAAGGTAAATCATCATCCAGGAGTCCATATGAACAGACCCAAGAAGCTTATTCACTCCAGACCTTGTTTATCTCCTGTTCTGATGATTAACACTGTGAGCAAGGAGGGACTGATGCAATCTGGGTTAAAACCAATATTCATTAAGTGACAGTAATGACCCTCACGCCTCCAACAGAAGCAGACAGATGCTGTGGGTCAGGCTGTTGCTTTCCTCCCATCTTTTATTTCAAATGAGATAATGCTGTTAAAAAGCACTGTGCTATCAGCCTTAGAGGCAGAAGTTCACCATGTGCATAGACAGGCAACTCAGGAAAGCAGCAGCGGTGATCAAACATCTGAAAAACCTAACCAAGGGGGTCAGAGTTTGAGGGAAATTCAGGGTGTTTAGTCTCCAGGAAGCTGAAAAGAGGTACAGCAGTCTTGAGATGTATGAAAGGAAACTGTGGAAAGGCATGGAATAAGCGGCTCTCCTTCCTCGCAGGGAAGAGGTCAAGAAACAAGTTTAAATTGATTGTACTGAGAAAGACACAGGTTAGACCTTAGAAAACTGTCTCCAGTGGGGGTTCACCATGGCAGCAGACAGCCTAGGCTGACTGCAGAACTTCCAGGGCAGAACAAGCCAGTCAAACATCTGGCAGAACAGGTGTGAGTGTAGCTGGTTCTGCCTCCACTCAAGGCAATCCTGCCTGGCCAGCAGAGATGTGATTCAGGCCTTTTTCCAGTGACTCTCAGATGTCAGCATTATAACCTTTGCACTGCCAGTGTGTTTGTACTCTCGACTGGCGATGCCAACACCAAAGTTTACGGGCTGTCTCCCTGCCCATGCCATTCAGTGGATGGCTGTACTACTCAAAGTGCCAGCAGAAATGCTATGCAGTGCCATTGCACTTTAGTCTCGCTAGCATCAGTCTATCTGCAAAGGAGCTGAGATCAACTAGTGCAGAGTATTTCAAGTGATCATTAAAAAAAAAGACTGAAACAAACCAGAAGTAAAAGAAATCACTTCCAAAAATCTAAATAAACAATATCCACATTACAGTACTCCATGTCTTTCTGTGTTTTAAAGACCTGGTACAGACATGTCCATCAAAGAGACCAGAAACTAGCTCATGATGTAATAAGGGAGTGTTAAAGGACACCCAGGCCTCAGAGGCATGCACAGCACATGCACAGCTGAGAAACTTGCCATGAACTTCTCCACATATGTCTATGGCTTTATGATAATCCTGGCTACCCCAGATATCTCTGAACTGCACTTGGTGGCTATGGACCATAGCCCTTCCCTTTTGATTATGTCCCTTGTGCCTAAAATATGAGGCGGGAGTACCTAAAAGCCAGCAGCTTAACCTTATCCTAGTTATTTGGTTGCAAAAACTTGACGCCCCATCCTCTACAGAAGTAGTTGGAGAGATTGGGCAGTGGAAAAACTGGTACACCTACCCCTGCATTGTGGAGTGTGCAATGGAAGAAAATTAGGAGGACACCAAAAAACCAATTTATTATAGTTCCCATTTGATTCTAGAAAAGCTACATCAGTCTCAACAAACTGAAAAATGCCTCTGTTTTTACCAGTGTCACCACTGTCTCTGCTGTGATTGCCACTGGGACTCAATGCTCCTACAAGCAGAGTGGAATAATCTCTGTGATCTCTAGTCCAAATTCCTCTGGCTCTCAGACACCAGGTTCTGCCTTCTGAGCACAATGTGTTGGGAGAAGCAGGAGAAAAACAGAAAGATATTGGTGTCAGTGACAATGGTCTCCTTGCTGCAAATGATGAAAAATAAAGGTGGCATTGACACATCATGACTACGGTGATGATTATATTGCCTGGAGTTAAACAGGTGAGGGAATAAATCAGTCTTCTGTCACTGACAGGATGACAAAAGGAGTTTGTAAAGGATGTAAGTAGCACTCAATTTTCCATTTTGACTATTTCTCCTCTAAGTTCCCCCATCTCTGCAGTTGTGAATGCAAAGTGGTAACCATTGAAGGATACGCTGACCAAGCTAATTTGCTTGACTTGCTCCCAAATCCCTCATTCATCCACTATATCTTAAAAGGCAACTACTAAGCCACTGGTCTAACTAAGACATTATTGCTATTAAAGCAGGGTCTTTGGCATTGTGGTGCAAATTAGCATAACGGCATCACACCCTGTGGGGGCATTAAAACAACTGCTTTTATCATTTCAGTTTAGGTCTTCAGAGACTGAAGCCTCTGATTGTGAAATTGCTCTCAAAAGCCTCATTGAAGTCATCCTACTGTATCTTATTAGGATGAACCCAACTCCAAAGACCACATCCGTGATTTTCTTTAGATAATACTGAAAAGATCCAGCATGTCTTAGCTCTCATAAAACATCAACACATTTACAGCTACCTTGGTTTTCCAGTTATGTAAATACCTTTTACCTTTTATCACAAAATGATAATCTGGTTAGTTACGGTGACTTGCTCAGGGAAAAAGACAGTATAAAAGTGGTTGGTCCTGCACTTTGTAAACTGCCTAAAATGCAAACTGAAATTATTCTTGTAAACAACTGCAAGAGTAAGTTATAAATCAGCAATTTTTCAGTTGCTGAATAGCCATATGTTATGCCCGCACATGCCGTCATTAATTTTTTGCAAAGAAGAGGAATTCCCTCACCCTCATGCATGAATGTCAGCATCCCTGGTACCCCATGTTCCCTGCTTATAGAAGGAACCAACGCTATGGAAATGCCCTAACCACACCATACAACTGGGGCAGGAGTTCCAGCCCCTGCTCTTTCTGGTCCCCTTTAATTACCTGCAAGTAGACCTCGTGGTCTGTGAATAAACCAAACAGTGCAGAGACATCAGTTAGCTCTGTCTAGCTCTGTGTAGATCCAGGCAGGAGGGGTAACCACGACCCAACACATGGTCCTGCTTCCAGACCAAGAATATATGTGTATGCTCAGCATCCATTTATGTACACAGCTCAAAACAAGGTTTCTGCTGCCCTGTCAATTGTGTGGAGGACCCTCCTTTTCCACGCAGAACATGTTTCTGCTGGTGGAGCAGCCAAGAAATGTTTAAACACAGAAGTTCACTTTTCTGGGTGACACCAGTCCTAACTGCCTTCCCAAGACTCACTACACCATTTTAGGCCACTCTTCCAGCCTGGGAAGTCCTGCCCAGAGGTTGGATATCCACCAAGCACCTTCCTGTTTTCCTGGGTCTATGCAGCTCCAAGTACTGGCTCATCCCTGAGTAAGAGGTACTGGGCAGGACAGACCAACAAGCTTGGTCAAAGCACCCAAGCTAGTTCTGTAGTAGGTTTGCTTTTGAGAGTGGAAACTAATACAGTCTGTGGTTTTCCATACCTGAAATTGTCATTTAATCAAGTATCAGGGAGTTTTCAGTATACATTCAACATTGATAGATACATCAGTGCAATTAAAAGAGCAAGGTTTCAGTATTCTTCTCACGACTATTTCAGCTGTATGCACCTCAAAACAGCTGGTTCTTTTTCAGGCCAGACCAATACAAAAGAGAATCAGACCCTTCAGTGAAGGGATTTCTCTTGAAGTCTGGTCCTTGGATCTTGCTGAGTTTAAGCAGTTCAGAATAGCAGTCATTCCATTTCTGACTCTGGCCTGGGGACTCCCTTTGCACTGCAGTGCTCCACTTCTCAGTGCTGGAGTGAATATTGCTTCTGTTTCTGGCTTTTCAGTGAGTCTCCAAAATGAGTGAATTCCAGCTGTAACACTACTGTACAGGGTGGCAAACTCCGGCACACAGATTCTCCAGAGACGTGCCACAAACCATGTGTGTCTTGCTGAGCATCAGCTGTTTGTTTGTAAAGAGCTCCCTGATCATAGTTCCCCACCTAAAAATACATTACATACCCAATTAAAATTACTTTTTTCCTCAGTAGGCAGTTGCTGCTGCTGTCACAGGGAAATAATGTGTTTTTCAACATCTGGGGGTGTTTGTGCAAGATGGCAAATTGGAAGGAGAAGTGCACAAGCAACTCTTTTTATATTAAAATATGGTTTGCAGTTGTGAAGGAGACTGAAAAGACCTGTAGTGCAGTAGCTGAGAAGGGGTTGATGTTATGAATTGCACCTTGTCCAAGACAAATAACAAGTCCTGCAGTAGTCCAGCTGAAGTGAGCCACAACAGGATGTGTATTACATGTGTTGCCATTTCCACTCTGATTTGAGTGTCTGGATGAGAATATAACACTGGGTGCTTTCTGTGATGGTAGGTAGGTGATACAGTCACTTTCATGCTGCTTTCTGTGCTCTCCTCTTGCCTTCTGTTTATATAACTGAAATAAAATGTTTTCCTGTTTTGACTGTGCCAAAGAAACCATGAGCAGCTCTGTTTTGCACGCTCATCTTGCAACTCCAAGAACCAACCCCCAAAAGAGCCAAGGCAGAGAGGCAGTATGTCCTGCCCCTTCCTTCTGCCATCCTGAAGACACCCTGATCCCACCTGAGAAGCTTCCTTAAGGTTCTATAGCACAGAACAGCAGCAGGCCCACTGCCCAACACTGTTAACACACCTCTGCGACCTAAAATCCACAATGAAAACAGCAAATACTGGCCTGTGGTGTCAGCTCTCCAGCTACTGTGATGACAGCTCAGAATGAGCTGGCACCACACACAGCCTTGATATGAAGGTAGAATAAAATATGAGGCGGGAAGGGAGAATATCAAAAGGAAACATGAGAGGATGCTATGCAAGGCAAGGTTCTTTGAAAATATGCTGAAAGACTGAGGGTGAAATAAGAAAAGTTTTCAGCTTCCCACTGTGAGACTTCTCTGTTGTGTCCTGTGATGGGAGCTCAGTAGGGACTGACCCAAGCTGGGTAATTTCCATCCTATCACCTGCACAGCTCTCTCCTAGAGCCTGGAAAATGATCCTTATGATAGCCTTGAAAAAATAATGACAAACAACTGCAGCTCAGATGAAGCAGCAAAATTCTGAATTCCTGCAAAGTGTGGTGGGCAGCACTAACAGGGAAAAGGGATTTGCAAAAAGAAGGCAAACAGAGAAGACCACGGGTAGAGAGCTGAATGTGGCAGGTGACTCAGGTAGAAGTAGTGAAGGAAGGCATGTGGCATCTAAAAACGAAGAAAAAAAAAGAACTGGGTAGGAGGCAGGAGGAAAAGGGCAAGGCTGATGCAGCCACACAGATTGATTCATTCCAGTGGCAGCTACAGTGGCACAAACCTGAGCTGTAATGGAGCAGTGAGTCAGCCCCTTATAATTAGCCCTAATTGGCAACCTAGTGAAAGCAGGAGGGTAGAGAAATAGCAGAGCAAATTCTGTCCTAAATGCACTGATGCAAATCCATAATGCATAGTTCTAAAATTCATCTTATCAAAGTTTTGTTCAGAAAGACTAAATAAACCCAGTACTATATAGGCAAAGGGCTTTTTGAACAGCATAGAAAATCCTAAAAGTTTACCATTTTCCTTTTGCAGTGCAGTCATTTTCAGATCCTCAAGATTAATATCATGGGGGTTTCCATATTTCTAGTAGTTTTTCAGGAGACATCACAAGCAGAAAGGAAGTTATTTCTGATGGCACAACACAGCCACTAAAAAACAGCCTCTAACTATTTTTCATTCAATACAACCTATTTAGATGACAAATTAAATGTATCAATACAAGTTGAGAACTATATTTCTTTGAAGACAGAGTTTAGTGTGGAATTTTCATCAACAGCTATTTACAGAAAAGCCATGGTCCTGTGAGTCAGGACACTGGCCTCTGGGAATTCACATTTTAACTGAATACAGTAAGTTTGATAATTTAATTCTCAGCCAAAAAAACACCATCAATAAATTTCACAAACACACATCCTTATCCAATGTGAATGGCAACTTCTCCTCAAGATCCAGGAGTGGAGCACAGAAACAGTTACTGCAAGTAAAATTGCTTGGGAGGTTTAATGTATTTGCAATAGGGCCTTTCATCTGTCTACCATATGGTAGCATATCAGTGGTATCACCTCTGCTTCTGTGCTAGTTTAATGAGAACTAAATACAGTCATGATATATTTGCCATAAAGTAGAAGCCTTTCATCCCTAACTGGTGACAAGGGCACTCAATGTCTGTGAACCCTCAGGGAAATTTAACTACAGTCCATGTTCTACTATGAGAAGTAATGGGAGACAGGTTGGATTATGCCAGAGAGAGACTCTTCAGGCCTCCAAGTGTTGGCTGTATGTGGAGCCCAGTGGGTCTGAAGCTTCTAAAACCAGCTGGATCCACAGCTTTTCCATGTGGAATAACTCTCCTGATGGTGCTCCCTTCCCCACTACACAAGAATACCCCAGAGACCCAGGTGGCTGCACTCCAGGTGGAGGTGATGGGGCCCACACACAGCATCGTGCCTCACTTAATAACCCCTCTGGGTTCAGGCTGCCCCTACATCCAAATCATGGATAGCCAGCAAGCCAGGAAACACTTTTCTACATGTTCATGTGGCAATAGAGGCCAGGCAAGGCTCTCTCAGCCACTGAACCCACAAGGTAAAATGGGAGCCTTCCAAACTGCTCCACCCATGCCGACAGACCACAAATGACACCCGCCAACTGCAAAGCTAAGTCCAAACTTCTCTTAGAAGTGGAAGACCGGAGTAACATGACACTGAAGGAAAGGAGGAATTTATCCTGTGGAAACGGGAAAAAGTCAGCACAGAACAACGCGTTTGTTGGTGTCAAGCTGATCAGCACCAGAAAGGTAACTGTTCCATAGCTGCTTCAAAAGGCATTTATCGCAGTTATGAGTAAAACTCAGTAGCCTATCTTTGGATGAGTTTTTTACATTAAAAAAAAAATTTAAAAAAAAAAAGCCCCTCACCCTCATTCTAGAGAAAAGAAATGAACAAGAGAAACAGCAAAAAAGGCAAGTGAAGGTGCAAGGATAGAGCAGGGACTTACTGTTTCACTGACACACTTTCCATTTGGAAGGAAAAAAAGGTGGAGAGAAACTTTTTTAAAGAGTCTTCTGTCAATTATTCTTTCTGACTTAGAGCCTTCAAAAATCAAAAATCAAAAATCAAATGGGCTCAACGGTGCAGGACACCTGCTGAGCCAGAGACCATCATGCCAAACTGACCTCCAAATGCATAGGCTATTTACAAACTAATGGAGGCAGCAAGCAATTCCACTGCTGCAAGGGCTCTTTCCAGCAAGAGGCAGATCAGGAGACATCACAGGCTGATTTAATAGATCATCGAAGGCCAGTGATTGAATTTTCACATCAGACATCAATCTCGCTCCTAGGTCAGTCTTTATTACATAGAAACAGTTATAGAAGGACCTCTGTGAAAAAGCCAGAGAAAGACCTGCATTTCAAAGGATTGAGTGAGTCAAGGTGGAAAAATTATATCTGTGATTCACCAGAGAAGAAAACTGCTCATTTCAGTCAGGAGGAATTACTGACTAACTTAAGCAGGAGAGGCAGGAGATTGGGGTGGCAAGGGGATTAGTGTTTAACTGCTCTTTGGATTTTTATTGATGTATCAATAATTTCCTTTTACTTTACTAAAGGCTCATCGGTGTCTTTGGAAGGACTTACAATGGGATCTACTGCTGGACAAAAGGTAAACCTAATTCCATCTCAAACCAGTCTTCCTTCTTTCTAATTTTCCTCATTAAAACAAGAACAGATGTCAGCAACAAATTCATGTCTGTCTCTTGAAAATTACTTATTTCCTGCTTGGGCCCCAAGCCTGGGAGATAACAAATGTTCTCCACTGCTACCGGACAGTAAAGCTCAGAGGAAGGTCTTGGGGAGGATTAGACACCAAATGTCACTAGTCCTGATTATCTCTCCCCCACCAACTGCCACAGAGAGCTTCTGAGAAAAGATTGGGACTGGGATATTCCCAGCAGTGGGTAGGGAAAGGCAGAATAGCAATGCAAAGATGAAGATCTCAAACAGATCAAGGAAATCTTTCCTCAACCCTAATTTTGTTAGGGCTGGAGCTAGTCCCATCAAAACTGGTGAAAGAGGAAAATTACAATCATTTTAGGGAATGGTAAAAACAGCAAAATTTTGAAGACGTCTTTCTCTGACCTTCTATATTTCACCTTTGTGTACAGCAATTTTCTTCTCTCCTTGGTCTTTTAGAGCTAGGGCCTACAGAATGATTTAAACAATGTGTATTAATGCATCACTCACACTGTGTGCCATGAGTTATTGAAATAGTCTCTCACAGATGTGCAACTGTGGAGAGCAAAACAGGTATGGAGGTAGCATTTGGCTGAAGCCATGGGTGTGGAGCCTGGGCCTGGCTGTCAGCAAAGTGCAGCTTCAGGAGGGCTGCAGGCTGAGACTAGAGGTCCTTTTCTATGGGATGCTGTATGCTAAAGAAATGATGGCAGAGAGTGGTATCTGAGGGACCCTGGTCACAAGTCAGTAACTAGGTCTCTGCACCAAGAGCAAACCTGGAGTATTCCGTGGCAAAAGAGTAAACATAGAGAGGTCTAACAGTAGAGAAGCCTAAAAAACCCCCAAACCTATTTACAGAAGACTGAAAAGTCACTTTGCCGTTTTTTGTGTTGTTTTGCAACTCCTAGTTCCTCCTAACCCTGACAGGACAAAACAGAAGTATACACAAAAAACACGTGACTAAAAAAAACCAACCCAAACAACCTGAAACAAACTGAACACTTCTAGAAAATTTCTAGTTGGAAATCTAGAGAAAAGGATGAACCTGTTCTGCCTCCCTCCCTCCTCTTTCCCCAAACACATCCGACAAGAAGACACAGGTAACAGACATTGTCAGTTCCTGATCCACACATTCATTTTTGATGGAGAGAAATTAGAAATTCAGTTCTCACCCACCTCCACCCACCCACTGGAGCTGAAAACGATAGTTCAAATTAAAATGATGATATTTCCCTTTTAGTCTCCAGGGGAGAGGAGAGTTTTGGGGGTGGGAAGAGCAATTTTACATAGTCTTTTCATTATTTTTACTTTTTTCCTTTATCTTTCTTCTTTTTTTTTTTCTTTTGGTCCAAGTGTGAGACAAAAAAAAAAAAGTGTTGTATTTGTTTTGTTGAGTTATGAAAGGTGTGAAAATAACCATTCCATGAGATAAGTAAAGAGCTGCTTCCCCCCCTTCCATCAAAGCTACTACACCCACAGCCCACGAAGAGCAGAAACCAGTGAAAACTGGGATATGGGAGCACGAAGAGCAGGAATACCCTGTTTTTAATTCAGAAGTCGTCTCTGGCAGTCTTTTGCCTCTCTCTTGTCTCTGCTGGTCACCATGACAACAGCAGCCCAGCAGAAGCATCCTTCTCCTGCCGGCTCAAACGCAGATGAATTCAACCAGGGGTCAAAAGCAGCCCGGCTTTCAGGGAGGCAAGAAAATGTGCAGTCTTCCTTCCTTTCCACTGCCAGCCTCTTTTGTGATTGTTTTTTTCTCTTTTGTGCACTGGGGTGGGAGCTAACCTGTCACGCTTGTTTTTCCTCAGAAAACAACAGCAAGAAAAGTGTTTTCTTTTCAGTCGTCTCTCCATCAGACAGGCTGATCAGCCATACTGCATGTGGGTAGGGAAATTCGGGACACAGACATGCCAGCAGAAAGCCAGGCTGGGATAGAGGCCTCCAGCCCAGATGGTTGGACACACATGTCACGAGACATGCTGTGGGGGGCTGCTCAAGCAGCCTCCACACTGGATTGATGAATTAAAGCAGGGGCTGCACTGCTGAGCAATTTTAATAATTGCTGCATTGTTGGTTGTTGCCTTGTTCCTTCAATATCTTGTTTGAAAACCCAGGAAGCTCAACTGATATCATCCAAACTGACAAGAGAAATTTGTTACTCTCTACTCTCTCTCTGCATTTCTTCTACTGAAAATGTTTCAGATACCTGGTTAAAAAAGAAAAGCATCACCGGAAAACCTACTCCATGGACAACTCAGTTGTGCAGCAGAGAGCAGAGACCTTAATTGAGCAATAGTCCCACACTACTTGGACAATACTCAGAAAGAAAGCATCAGCCAAAATCAGAATCAGTTTGCTGAAAGAAATGAACCATTTTCACTAAATATTTTATCTGGAGCTAAAAATTCTCTCAATTATTTTTCTGATTTCTCTGGGTTTGACAATAAGCTTTGTGTAAGGCTACAGAGACATAAAGATAAATTGTTACATGGCTCAGTATTTCCTGAACACATCTGTTACCACAGGGTCCTGATGAATAAAAATACAAGGGAACAACATTAGTCCTACATGCAAAATACGTCACCCTGTGCTGAGTGGTGTTCAACATCTTGCTTAACCTGAAAGAGTCCTGGAAGAGAGGAGGGTAGCTAAAATGCACCCTTGCTTCTCCACCCCTTCCTTCTCACTTTGTCTTTTATAAACTCACCAGCCCTCTCAATTTCTACCACAGCCTCTTGCAAATTTTAGACGAGGTTAGCACCAGGAGATATGTCTAGGTCTGCCCTGGCTCCAAGGTCAAGCTGTTTGCTGTCCCACCCTCAATCCTTGCTTCTGTTGCAGGGGTGAGCAGGAGGAGCTGGTGTTGCTGCTGGGAGTCAGGAGCATTCGGGCCAACAAAGTGTCACCCATCTGCGTGATGGGGAACCACCCCTGGGCAGCAGGAGACTAAAAAATGAGACAAACACTTGAACACTGTCACCACACATGATGCTGTGTGAGGCCCTGCTGCCAAGTATGGTATCTGACTGTGTCCTGGGGTCTGGTTCCTTGCTGGAGAGCAAAGCATTGAAATGCTTCTGAAATGTCTTGTGTCCTCTCTCCAGGCTGGGAGGTGCCACCTGCTGCCTCTCTCCATCCTCTCATTACCTTCAGATGTGCCTCAGAGAGGACACTGCTCTCCAATGTCAGAAAGAGAAGAAAACTCTCAGAAGTACAAATATGGTCTTTAGGTGGCTGTGGGCCCTTCCCACTCTTACTCCATTCCCACTCATTCCACCCGCTCCGAAACTTGTTTTCACATGTCAGAACCACTCCTACTCTGCCTCCACAGGTCCCATGGAGTCTTCCTCAGCTTCCACCTGCCTCCCCCTTGCTTCCTTTCCATCTCCGCTCACTCGACCCACTCCTGTTCCACTTCCATGCCTCATTCCGCTGCTGGCATGGCGAAGGGTTGACAGCCTTAATGCTGAGCTATTACAGACTCCCCCCACTCCCTTCCCTTCTCTCTTCCAACCTTGCACCTATTTATATTAATGATAAACTTCCATCTCCCCTTCAGTACTCCCCTGATGGCCTAAAAAACATAACTACTAATTTTGATTACCCATCTGCTCTCTCTTTCACAAGCAACCCTCATGGCAGAGACTGCAAGAATATTTTGGGAAAATAGCCAATTAAAAAAGCCAATATTTCCTTAGCCCAGAGGTCACCACTGCATGAAGCCCTAGGGTTACCTTTACAGCATTAGACAGACAGCCCCAGAGCTAGCGTGGGGTTTAGGTTTGGGTAAGCACAGAGATGCTTCTTGAGAAAGTAAAACAGCTTTGTTTCCTCAAGATAACCAATATCAAACAAAGCGAAGGTGGGGTGAAAGGGAACACAAAGGATGAGAAAGACTGTGATCAGGACTTTATTCCTTCCGTATACAGCTACATTGAGGTACACTTTCTCACATCTGTGGATTTTGACTGACATCCAGCACACCAGTTAATAACCTCCAGAACAGCAAAGCCTTGGATATTTGGTCAGTAAAGCTTTCACTCAGAGGCATCCTCAAGCTATATTGGAAACAGATGTAAATTTACCTTGAGAGGTTTTATTGTAAGAGACACTTGAGATGTCCTGAGTGGGTCTACTGAAAGATAGGAATGCACACAAACACACACACTGCCACCTCCTACTTTTAAATAATCACAGTGGTACGGTGGAGGTATAAATCATCCTGCTGTTGAAGGGAGAGGTGCACTGACTGGAATGAGGTTGACCCAGGAGATGAATTTAGAATTAGAAGCCAAGAATAATATGTCCATTCTTCTGATTTTCGAAGTAGAAAACAAGGTGGAGAGTGAAGAGAGAGAGAGAGAGACTGGAAGAGGAGTACATAATTGCCTAATTAACAGGATTTTCTCCACTGATTATAATCACTTTCAAATTAAAGAGAGTTTAACTGCATCATAACTTTTTTTTTTTTTTTTTTTTTTTTTTTTTTTTTTTTTTTTTTTTTAATTAGAGAAATGCCAGCAGTGTCCAGAAGACCACTGCAAGGTTGGAGCTCCAGAGACAGAGCTCTCATTAGTGACCTGGGGCCAAATTTTCACAGCTGGCCTAACCTGGCATGACTCCAGTGAAGTCAGCAGATTAAATACAACCTCAAGACTCATTCGTCTACTGTACTGTAGAAGAGTGGAAATGCAAATCTTATCTGGGTTGTTTGGCAGTATCCAAGAATGTTCAATCAAACTGCAGAAAGGATTTCAGCAATTATTTTGAAAAAGATGCTCAGTAAGCCATATACTATCATGCTGTGAGATGGGAGAACAGGACATGCTCTGCAAGGCAACAGCTCAAACTCCATGAAATGAAAATTTCATGCTATGCTCTGAACTGCAGAATTTTCATGCATGTTTCTTTAGTGCTGTAGACTGATATTTGGGCATCCAAACTTTGGACTGCTTGCATATTTAGCCATCATTTATTTGTGTAAGTGAAACATGCTATAAATTTGCATTCATTACCTTTCAAGCTTAGTTTGCTATTTTTTTTTCCTTTTCAACCACAAACAGGCAATGGCAACAAACTCTTCAAAAGCATTGTCTTTGTGAAATTTCACCTTAGTTATGGCAAAGTTAAAAAATATTGCAAAAAAACAGCAGGATGTTGCACCAAATCTCTGAACATTTCTATCGAAGAGCACCCTTGGAGACACAGGATAACAAAAGTATGTAAAACACTTTTCTTGCCCTGGTTATTTTTTTTTCCTTCTGATAGCTGCAGAAAGATCCAGTGATAGCTCTTTTCCAACTGAGGAGAGGCACTGGGCACTTTAAATTATAATTTTTATGAGTGAAATGGTCTTTGATCACTTACATGTGGAATGACCTTATACTGCCAAATGAAGAGCCATCTTTAACTAACGAACGGATGGCTCCCTACAGAGAACATAATGCCATACCCTGCACTACACCGGATCTTCCTCTTCCTTTGAGGAACTGTCACAAACATTAGCAACTTCCCAGCAGAAAAGAAAATGACCTTAGGAAACTACACTTACATTTCTCTATATTTTACGATAAAAATACACCTGTATGCATAATTTATACAATAAATCCACAATATTCTTATATTTGAAAAACAAGAATACACAAAGACACACAAAGCATAGTGTAAATATGCAAATTTTACACACAAATTTTTACCTATAACTCAGCCATCTACAAGCACAGACTTGGGCATATCTAACATGCATTCCCACTTCTGAAACATACACCTTATTTTAGCAAGCGGTAAATAATGACAACAAAGGTTCACCGTGCTTATTCAGTAATACATTTTCACTCCTGCTTATTCCCCTGTGCACACACCTGTAGTACACTGTTGTGATCCCACAGATGTGAGTTAGCAACACACTGTGTGAGCCACAGCACATGCAGAAGGAACATTTCATTCCTATAATGCCATGCAAGGGTCCTGCACCCTGTGCTAAAACACGCACGGGCAAATAATCCCCAGGGAATCAAAGAAGGGCATTACAAATAAGAAACTTCTTCAGGTTACCTAACCATTCTCTGTTAGTATAGCATAACTCCCTTGAGATCACTTCTTATTTACATTGTAGATGACAAAGGCACACCTGACTGTACACAGAGCTGCAAAGCATTTCTGAGGAGCACTGAGGGCCCAAACACAGCAAAAACCCAAGCATACATATCAGTCTTCACGGAAGGCAACATACAGAAGTACAGCATGCATTGTCTCACATACAGCATTTCCCCTCAGAATAAAGAGATATGATGAATGTCTGACCCTGGTCTCCCTGGGGAGCTGAAATGACATCTCTAGCTGCCTGTTTATCACCTCCAGTCCTTGACAGTACTGGCAAGGCCATCCATATTGCTGACACTTTCCTCCGCCCTCACCTCACTGCCACCCTCGCTTGCTATGGCTGGGTAGTCCTGCTAATGTTGCCATTTACAAGAACAGCTGAGACAGTAGTGCTGATAAAGCATTCCTAAATTGCCATTATCGATTCAACAGGCGTACAGAAGGCTGGGGGGTGCTCACAATTTGTCTGTGTACTTGAAGGAGGGAGAGTTGCAGAGCGCAGAGCTGCCTCCCTCTGTGCCGATATGCCCGGCTCCCTGTGTCTCCCGAGCACACACCATCCCCAGGCTGGCCCTGGATGCTGAACACGTCTGCCAAACCCATCAGCAACTTGGCCCTTTGCCATAAATCAATAACTTCTCTTTAGAATTCTACCTTCCAAAAATATTTACTGTACATAATTTAATATAATACTCTCCTGGATAAAGAGCTGACATGTTTAATTACTGGCTTGAATGTTTTTCTTCTAGAGAATACTGTACATCCAGCCAGGAACATGGACAAACAAAGCAAATTTTTAATCTGTTGTGAGCTTGGGGAGGGAGAAATTTCAGCCTAGAGACTCTCCTCTGACAGTGTCCACCCCTCTTAGGGTGAGCTTGGGTTTGGCCTGAGGAGGGAGAAGCATCCTGGCCACACAGCTGGAACAGGCTCTGCCTTGCCAACACCTGAAGGATTTTCAGGAAGGCAAGAGGGGCTGAAAAAGCAGCTCATCTCTTAATCAGCTCAGCAGATCACTGTTGCCATTGATTTGATGGTATGACCACTTACCTGGAGAGACTTCTTGACTGAAAAGCACTGGCAGAGTTGTATATCACCCACTACTGCTTTGTAGTTTCAAATATCCAGGACCCCTGTTGATGGGCCAGCCTAATCACACAGAAGAAATCCACCATTTTTTCCTCACAAAAAACTCACTGTAGTTCTGCTTGAAAACATTTTTTACATTTAAACCCTCATTTTCCCTTTATCTTCCAACTGAGTATGTACATACTGCCATTTGTCAAACGTGGCATCCTTGTCAAATGCAATGCCTCCCCTCCCACACTCAAGATGCAAACCTAGAGACTACCACCAGCAACTGTGGCTTGGGTTTAGCCCTTCTGCAGTCTCCTTAAGAACAAGCAACCCAGCTGAGGAGCTTGAATTTCAAGATCAGGTTCTTTAATCACTTATCCCATGCTGCCTGCTCTAAATTGCATAATCTCAGTGAATCCACTTTGAAGGTGTGGTGGGAACCAGGTATGGACTGCTGAATACAGGCACAGGAAGAGAAGGTGGCTTGTGAGAACACTTGTAGGAGCCTCAACACACACAGTTCACACATACTTCTGCAGACTTTGACTTCTGAATATCCAAAAGCTCCAAAACTTTAGGAAACTCAGCAGTGCACACAGATATAAATTATCCCACACTCACTTTCATGGGAATGAAAATATCCCATTTTGCTTATGCTTGCTGACAAGTTCCTAGTGACCTCTGCCAACTGCTTCCCTTTGATGATCAGATGAAGTTACAGCTCTGCATCAAAAGCCAAAAGCAAAGCCAACTTTGTCCTAGTATGTTAAGAGAAGATGTCCTTTTTTTCCTGCATGATACATGTCAGCAAAGTTTACTTGGGAAATATGTATATCCCACTTCTCTCACATTTTCACAAGGAGGTCCAAGTGATCAAGGTCTGGCTTGATCACAGCTTCTCTTCATGTATAATTTTGTTATTAATATTGCTGTTGCTACTGTGCATTTCTTATTCCATTGCTGCTGTCTTTCAGTAAATTGTTATCTCAATCCATAGTCTGTGCCTTTGTCCCTCTCTTGCCAAAGGAGGTGGGGGGAAGAGGAGTGACTTATTTGGAGTTTAATTTCCGGCTGATGTTAATCCACCACAATCCCTTATCTGAAACAGAACCCAAATTTCATCTTGTTCTCAAAGGAATCCTTTGAACTAACTCTCAGTGACTTCTGATCACAGTTAAAGCTTGGTGATCATTTCCAAATGCAAATCAAAACATACTTCTAAAGCAGCAGACATGTACTTTGAGCAGAAAGGTATAAATTTAGACCCCAAATGTTTTCACGGTAGGAGCTTTATCAGATTTGCTGACAAATTTGCTTCCTCTCTCAACAACGCAGGTATATTCTCAACAAAGACTGATTTTTTGGTTGGTTGGTTGATTAAGGGGTTTTGGCACCAAGGCTGGACTTGGTTGGTCAGATTGGTCACTGGCTTGAACACAGCCTAAAGCAAATTGGGAGTACAAGTGCCCCTGCCTTCCTTCCTTGCCTCTGAGGAAAGCAGAGTGGCCTGGCACAGTGCTGTGGTGGATCTCACACCTTGTGTGCAGAGCTGATGTGGCTGCGTTGGGTGTAACGTTGTCACGCGTGACATCCCGTGGTGACGACAACACGCATGGCCACAGCTTGCAAAGCCTTGAACAGGATTCACTGCACAGCTCTGGAAATGCAAGGAATATGAAAGAATTTGGAAGCTCTTCTGCTGAAAACAATCTGAAACCTTCAGAACAGCATAGCTGCGGAATGGATAGAGAAGTTTATGTTACATGCACGATCCAGTCATGCACCATGCAATTTCTCTACATGTAATAACAGATCACTCTTGACAGTGCACCTCAGTCTTCATCTGCTGCGCTTTCTGCTTTCCTTGTCCCCAGACAGCCTCACGCAGAGGCTGCCTATCATGCCAAATTTACTGCTAGTGACAAACATCTCACATATAAAAATAGCCCTGAACCAAATATCTTTTTTATGGCCGATTCCACAGGGCTAAGAGAATACAAATTAAGAACAAACATTTGGATTTCACAGCTGAAGTTAAAAATCCTCCTAATCTGTGCACTGTATAACTCTGGTATTCTTATAAGCTACATTCAGACCTGTAGTGTCCAGATCACCTCTAATGACCAGTTCTAGAGAGAAACCACAGATTTTTTTCTTTTTGCTTGTGACTTAACAACAGTCACTGAAAGCAGAGCGGGGGTTTTGCTGTATTAAGAGGTCTGAATCAGACACTACATCAGCTTATGAAACAGATTTAAGATGCAGCCAGTGTATTTACCACTATATTTGTGTATCCTTGTCTCTGGGCCCTCTGGACTTTACTCTTCCAGAGGGCTTTACTCTTCCATAACACACTGCATACCAGCTCCCTGCTTTTCACACAGGCTAACTCCTACTCTCCCCAGGAATAGCTTATCAGAGTCTCCAGCATTGTTTAGCTGGCTATAAACCAGCAAGCAAGTTCTGTCTCCATGGTGAATGATTCTTTGTCATCTTTTCCTCAAAGCTTTCTAATTAGACATCCTGTAATTTGCAGCTTTTCTATAACATATTTGCAGTGGGGTGGGCGGCTGTGTGCGTAGAGAATAAAAATTAAACCATGGCAGTGAATTGGCAGTCTGTAAATAAATGCAATAAATAAACAAATTTTTAATTTTTTTGTTAATGAGACAGGGAATGCATCTTCCTTTCAGGCAAGCAGCTGGTCATTTTAGTCCTTCATCCTTAAATCCCCAAACCAATCTGTCATAACAAACAACAACACCAGTTTTCACCTATTCTCAACAGTATGGGATGACACATCCCATTTTGAAGGTCCATTCCATAATCTGGGGCTGAAGCAAAGAAAGTGAGACCACAATAAAATAATGTGCCATTTAATAAAACATTCACCTCCAATTTGGAGTTTCTTCTCTGTCTGATCAAAATTTGTTAGCATTTACCAGTCATCTAGCTGGCTTTTCCTTTGTGAAACGTGCTGCTGATTTCATCTGGTTCCCTTTGGACAGGCATTTACCTCACAAAAGCAATCTTTACAGTGGGTATTACTTATCAGGCCACAGAAACATGCCAAAAAAAAAAAAAAAAAAAAAAGGGAGCTATAAAAAAACCCCATGCTGAAAGGAGTGCAGGCAGGGGTAGTGGGACAGAGGAGAAAAAGGAAAAAACAGATCTAGTGATTCAAATGACTGCTTTTCCCACCAAAGATCTACACAGCTTAAATTCTTATGGCTGTGTCCCAGCCCTTCTCATGACCACTTGGCCACCCAGAACTGGAGTCCTGGATACAGTGCAGTCTCCTCTGAGAAGGCTCCTGGGCTGCAGCAAGGGAGTGAGGACTGCACTGTCTGGCAGACCTCCCTGGGAATCTCCAAGCATGGAGCTACTTCAAAACCTAACCTCCCCCATAGTGCATACTCGATCCTGACAGAACAATACTTCCTACTACCAATACTTTCTATTGGAGTATTCACTCCTTATTCAAGCAATGAATAAGCTCTCTACTGCCTTCTGACCTTCTAAAATAAATATTCATTTAAAAAATGTGGTTTTGCATGGTACATAGGCTTGCATGTACATCATACATGCTCTCTCAAGGGTTTTTGATATTGCTAGGAATACTGCAAAGAAAAACTGAAATTCTATGTATCTCACTCGTTCCCTGGCTGAACTTGTAAACCACTGCTTCTAATAATGCAATCAACTCCACAGAAATATATTGCATTGTCACAAAGACAGGCTTACGATTTCAATTTAGGAATAATTAGATGGAACAGATGTGAATGTCAAGAGTATCTGTGTCTGCAAATTCTTCCAATAATGCGTCTGATGACCACAAAATGTTTTATGAGGTTCAAGCCTCATCCACAGCTAATGGTTCCCAGTTAATAGAAGCAGTCAAAGGGCAAGGAAAGGAGAGGGGGCGTTCATGAATATTTATGAAGCAAAATAAGCAGCCAAGATATTCCCTTTTAACAGGCTTCATTACTTTTTTCACTCTCCTGAAGAAGTAAGAGTATTAAAATCCAGGCATTTGAGTGTTTCTCATCCACCATTCACAATCAGACTAATAAAATCATTTGACCATACATATATTTATATCTAAAAATGGAAACAAGAAAAATCAGATACAGTCTATTTTTTTAAACTATTTTGTTGCTTGAGGACAGGACCAGATTGACAGACAGCCTTCTTCTGTGCTTTGTTCTACAAGCTGCTGAGTGTCTCCTGAAAACACTGGAGCCTTCTCAGAGCTGTGAACAGAAGATGAGAGTCGAGCTTTCCTGAAAGACGTTCAGCAGTCGGCAGGATTACTTTCTTCATCCTCAAACCTGAGGCAGTCTGGGAAGGCTTCACCAACATGGTTTGTGTCTGTGCCCTCAGGCAGCATGGCTAACTTGTAACAGAAGGCTAATTTTCTATCAGCCTTGGTTACTCCTTAGCAGTTCTGGGGAGAAAACTGATGGGAATGGGCCTGTATGTCTATAGGCATGTAAAAACTTAGGGGGATCAAGGCCTAACAATCCTTATGACGTTTGCCTATCATTAGCAATGATTTACTACTCCAGGCAGGTTGGAATTGCCTGGAACCATACCAGCCTGCTTGTCTGAAGCAGTAGGCTAACACCAACAAGCAGTTCTACAGCTGGACTCTCTTAATCTGCTACAGTCCCTGAATGCCACAGGTTATGGGAGGACTCCCTTCACCTAGGTATGCTGCCAGGCAGCCATCAGCTTAGTGGAAGGCAGAAAGTGATGGATATAGGAGTAGATGGGCCCTCTGTGTGCTGGGTTTATTCACAGCACTGTCATAGTTCACCACAGACTGCTGGCAGAAACTGCAAACACATCAAACCAAGCATGAAGCTCTGAGTTCCTGCCCAGGGCTGTAGAACCCACACTGTCAGAGAAGTGTGCTTGCAGAAAGCACACTCCATGTACCACCACAAGATACAAAAATGTACCAAAATTCAAACCATGGCAGACAGAGGTGGGTTATGATTGTAACTGCAGTGGGTCTTGTCCTCTCTGCTGGTCCCAGCTGCACACTCAACACAGAAATGGCACTGCAAAAACAAAGTTTTGCAAAACCTCAAAGAATACTACTCAGACACACTAATCAGGACAACCTAATTGATACAGAGAACATTCCCTCAGGCTGAAGTTAATCCCAAGACCCTGGGATTAGATAAAGGCTCCAACCAGTCCTTCTCTGCCTCCCAAGCAGAGATCCTGAAAACCTGTGGGAGAGTGAGGGTAACACAAGCTCCGTATGCCCAGCTGTGTCCTTGCAAGCTCTAAGAGAGAACATTTAACAGTATTAAAAGCCTCTGTATCTTGAGCCTTGAAAATAAGTCTTAAGTTGGGTCTGATTCCAGGCTTTTAAATTTGAGAGTGTGCTGAGTTGGGTCTCAAACTAAGCCCCTTGATAGCAACCATATAAAATCCCCATATCCTGGCCTGACACTGTTGGTTAGTCCTACCAACCCTGTTCTATGAAAAAAGAAAAAAAGGAGGACAGAAAAGGGGACAAACACCATAGCATCTTCTCTCTGGTGTCTTTCAGTGTCTTGATTTCCATGATGAGGTCTAAGTGGGAATATTTATGCACATTTCCCCAGAGACTGCTGCCTAGACTGGTGTGTCAGTGATGCAGAAGGTTTGAGATGGCATCTTGAGAAGACACTGATTTTTTCAGAGCTTAGCAGCACATGCACACAGTCCACTGACACAGCCTGGGCAGCTCCTCCACACACCAAGCCTCCAGAAGTTCCCAAAACCATGGTTCCCATGGACACACTGCTCAGGTCAAGGCAGAGCTCCTCACTGACTTCTTTATCCTCCAAGCTCTTCAACCTTTCAGGGGGCTGAAACATGGTTTGCTTGGCTTTCTTTCCTATGGGTACTTCTAACTACAAAAAAAAATTAGATTCTTCTCATCAAAAACCTCTAGAAGTAATATAAACTTCTATGAGAAAATAAAAGTCTAAAAATTTTGGTTTGGATCAATTGCTTGTCTACATGTTCTAGATTTTGGCTAATGGTTTGTAAACAGAGATATAATCTTGTAAGAAAATGCTGAAAAACAAGAAAAAAGCACATAGTTTAGGCCAAAATTAAATTTCACATCAAGAAACCTCGTGGTAGGTAATTTTTCTACCCATCTCTACCCAAAATTGTATGCATCAGATATGCCATTTTGGCACTCCTTCCACATAAGGATAAAATGGTACATCTTTTTAGCACTTTCCAGGAGCAGCTTCTCAAGCAGCTTTCAACATCTACAGCCATATACCCTACTGTTCACACCTTCTGTTTGGAAATCTTTCAGTCTTGATTGCTTTCAAATTATCAATGTCTACACCTTGTCACAAATGTACCCAGTCTTTCTAACAGCCCTTGACCTCTTATCCTTACCTGTACATGTAAAACCATGTTAATTCAGGAGATTTTTAGCAAAGAGTAGACAGTTAATGGACATTCTAGAATTAAGTATGGATCAACCCATCTGTGGCATTTTAGCCCCCTGCTGTTAAATGTGCAATGCCTCAGCAAGACACATACTCTGAAAAATCTCATAGAAGCCTGTATGGTAGAACCAACTGTCCTTCTTGCAGTAGGAAAATGTTCCTTCTTTCTTTAAAACTCCCTTCACTACATTGTATTTGCTAAATGTATTTTTTTGTGTTTGAAACAATGAATTTTATCTTTGTCTTGCATTAGCATAATAAGCATGAGACTCCTATGATATCCGTGCAGTTATTTTTAATTTATTCAAACAGAAAGGCAACTAGGTTTTCATTCTGCACTTATTCTCATACACAAGAGATATTTTTCCACATATTCATCGCTCCTGAAAGCCAGTGCAATCCTGATAATCAGATTATATCACTTATTTGTCTAACATACAACTTTTTACCAAGATGAGAGGAATAAGCAACAACCTTTGGTTCAGTATAAATTGGGATAGATTTGGCATTCACGGCTCACATCTGTTACACTACAGTCAATACTGCAATATTGCAAAATGTACTTAAGTCATTAATGGATTCTGAAATATATATACACACACACTCTAAACTAGAGTCCATCCATAAAGTATTGTTCCCAATGCCTGGAAATATTTGGGGTCAAGGGAAGTTGAAGGCTATTAGTCACTTCTAAGCTCTTGATTCCAGTCTGCTCCCTCTGACACCTAGCTGCAAACAGTGGTGGCTTCTCAAGTACTCGTGCAATTTTCTGTTCGGGTCTCAAAACTGCCTAGAACCTTTTAATGTCCTTAATAAAGGTAAAAGTTTTGCTATATGTATTCAAATGGATGCTTTATAAATTTTCAACATACAAAGAAAAACTTAAATTTGCATTTAGACTTGCAGGGGCACAACATTTGGGTTTCATGTACTGAGTGCACTGGAGCTTATTAGGAAACAAATTCCTTCCCAGATTATTAGGATACTGGATGTCACACTGCTACAGTTTCATTTCTGAAGGATTTTTACAAATTCTGTTAGGCTCAAGCCTAACAGAATTGTTTCCATAGGGCTATATGTTAATTTAAAAAAGGAACAGAACAGTGGAGGAATTTTAAATACAAACTAACAGTCTGCTTTAGTGATTGCATCTGTGTGTTGGGGTTTAAAATATAAAATTGAAACTGAGCAGAAAGTTACTATATAGGCAAAAATGAAAACCACTAACACCTCATCAACAGAGAAAACTTGCATAGTGGTCAAAAAATATGAGTATTGAGAAATGAAAACTATCATTTTAATCTTCAGTTGTAATCTCCTAAGGTTATTTTAAGTATCAAAGTAAGTACATTTGTTTCATTATTACTTTTAAATACAAAGACAAATTATTTGCTGGAACAGCTCTGTGGTATAATAACTGCCCCATGATTTTTCCCTGATCAAACTCTTTTAACTGCTCTGTTTGTAAGGAAGTTACATCCTTGTTTTGACAGAGCCCGTTCTTGTCTTTAGCATGAAATTCTATGTGTTTTTGTGGGATTTTCTCTAGGACACAATTGAAGAAAACCTATTTGGAGATCCAGAAACTGTCTGTGGGAAACCTAAGGTCAAAAGTTTCTACTGGAGCTTTCTAGATGATGTATCAAAGATACAAATAGATGTTGGAGTTTCCTTTGAGAACACCTTAACTTTACTTTCCCATTAGCTCCTTTAGAAATCTGAGACATCTAGACAGAAGTGCAGGAGAAGCATTTCCCTCACAAATCCTTTTATAAGCCTGACGTGACACCTTTTGGCTCCAGAAGCTCAGAAGTGCCACTGCCAATAGCTGTTGTACTTCATGAAGAGGGTCCTGGCACCCGGAAGGGCTTCACAGCCCAGTGCAGAGGAGAGTGGCTGACCACAGTCACCATCTGTGACTTCTCCTAACCAGACAGGCATGGGGACTGAAGTAGAGATTGCTCCCAGCAGGAAGGAGAGCTACATGACTTATGAAGAATCTCACATTAACCATTAGACAGCTGTGTAACACAAATCACAGCGCACACTGGTGACCTCTCAAGCCACCAGCTTCCCTTTTCAAAGAGGTCAGCTGTGAACCTGGCACAAACCCAGACCCACGGCAGGGTGCTGGATGCTCTTCAGTGCCCTTTGGACCAAGGCACAGCATGAAGACAGGACCTGCTGCACACTGGGAGGAGGCACAGGCACAGTGTATCTCTGTTCCTCTAGTTTCAACTGTCCTGTAAGGTTGAGGTGTGCACAGGGACATTCTTGAAGCAGGGTATATTTAGTGAGATGATATCTTTTGTTTAGACTAACTGATACAGTTGGAAGAAACAGAGAGACCAGCTTTGATCTTGAAGAACCTTTTTGTTTTGCTTTCCAGCTATGCCAGTTGAGCTAATATACCATATTCTCTTCCTATAAAACTTGGCCTTACTAATGTGTTTTAGACAATCATGACTACAGAAATCCTACCACTGTTTACTTTAACCACTCTGAAATGGCCCAGGGTTCTTCCTCTTTGGTCTGAGAAGTTAATTCTTTCTTCAGCCTCCACAGACTGTGTGGGTGCATTCCTCCCCTACCCAAGTTGTTGGTGTTAGTGATAAAACCATACAGCACGCAAATTACTCCAGCATGTATTATCTTCCTTATAACCAAAATAAATAGCATTGTTCCCACATTTTTGAACATAGGCTTGCAGAAGGAAGGCAACATACCAAAGACCTCCCATTAACACAGCAAGTCATCTACCAACATGTTAATCCCACATGATCTCACAACCCACTGTCACAGCAGTCATCCTTGCCTTCCCCAGCCATCCATCCCCTTCATTGTCCCCTGATGGCAGGAGACAAGACTGCGAAGCAAACACAGATGCATTTAGCATATCTTAGGGTCACCAAACACCAAAATAATGGAGCCAGAAAGAATGGTACCTATAGCCATTTGGTGCTGTATGGATTACATGCCATCTCATCAGACATATCTGACTATTATGGTGCCATTATCCATGACGTCAATATTTGCCTGTGTCATGGTTAAATCCCAGCCAGCAGCTAAGCCCCATGCAGCCATTTACTCACTCCCTCTACTAGTGGGATTGGGAAGAGAATAGGAAGGATAAAAGCTGGAAAACACATGGGTTGAGATAAAAACATTTTAATAGGGAAAGCAAAAGTCGCACACACAAGTAATTAGTTCCTTGCTTTGCTTCCCATGGGCAGGCAGGAGTTCAGTCATCTCCAGGACAGCAGGGGTCCATCACATGTAATGGTGACTTGGGAAGACAAACACCATCACTCCCAATATCCCTCCCGCCCTCCTCCTTCTTCTCCTCCACTTTATATATTGAGCATAATGCCATATGGTATGGAATATCCCTTTGGTCAGTTTGGGTCACCTGTGCCAGCTGTGTCATCTCCCACCCTCCAACTTCCTCACCAGTGTGACCCTATGAAAAGCAGAAAAGGCCTTGGCTCTGGGTAAGCACTACTCAGCAATACCCAAAACATCTCTACATTATCAACCCTGAAGCACAAATCCAAAACAGATCCCCACACCAACCACTGGGAAGAAAATTACCTCTACCCCAGCCAAAACCTGCACGGGCTGTGACAATTAGTGGTGTTTAGTTATCCAGCCACATAATTAGAATAAGCTTCAGTGCATGCAAAATGAACCTGCTTACTTATTAATAGCCATGTCAGGTCATTGTACACATCAGAGACTCCTCATTAAGTCTGAGTCCATTTCAATTTCTCTGTCCTCCACTAAAGTTTTTTTTCCACAGTACTGACAGCAGCTACTCAAGGGACCTCACTGCAATCTTGAGGATAACAGTGCCACACCTACGCAATTACACCACTGAGTAGCAGCGGGAGGCTCACAGGATGCAACGTCTGCACACCAGAGCCATCGCTCACATATCTGTTAGAAGTGCAGGTCTGCCCACATTTAGAGCTGAACACAAACCACATCCTTGTTTGTGCCTGTCTCTCTACAGAACTGCAAGTTGTGCTTTCACCTGCTGCAATACACCAGATACATATGCATGTACATGCACAGTGGAATGGGAAAAAATTTTATTAATATTATTTCACATTTAATGCCTTAGCAAAAGTTCACACACTTGATGTATGAGGACATATAAGCATTCATGTGATAGCTTGATCAATCAACAGATCAATAGCTCAACTGATCACCTGTCACCATTAATTCTTTCAGGATTATATCTCAAGACAAAAGACACAGTTCTTTCAAATACCTTACAAAAAAGCAGAGGTATCAGCTGTTTCTCTGGACTATATCAGTATTAACAATCACAGGCTCCTTCTAAGCTTCTTCTTGTCTTCTGCACCTTTCAGTTTCTAGCAGCATTCAGTTGCTGTGTAGAAATAGGTGCATTTACATTGTTTGCTACAAATCAAGGATTTGAATGAAGTCACAGTTAGGTCCATGAATGATGCTTAACCCATGTTTCATTGTTTGTTATTGTAGGTCCTCTGATAAACTGAGTTCTTCAGCTAGATTATTGGACCCAAAAGCAATCACTGGTGCTTCCTCAACTGCCTCACATCACTCCAAACATGAGTCAGTCCGGCAGTCACAGGAACAGAGTCTGGAGTCTCAGGTCCTCCCCTTTTTTATGCAATTACTTGACACTGAACTTGGAAAACTATCCAGCCTTGCTCTGTCCCAATCACTCAGCTTACAGAATGGATGTGCTGTAGCACACTAGGCATGGCAGGCATTGCTAACCAGCATCAGTGAAGCTGCACATGAAAGCCTCACGTCTGGCTTGCAGGAGAAACTGAACAAGGGTCTTGCAAGTGCTCCAGGCACTAATCCTTCCAACATCAAGCAGACAAGAGGTTACCTACAGTGCTATCTGACCCAAAGGAGGCAGCACAGAGACAGAGTACAAGCCATATGTGCTGCCTGTGGCACAGAAAAGTCAAAGCTCCTACAGTCTTCTGTACCTATAAAGGGTCTTGGCTCTGGGAAACAGCAACATATGGAAGACAAAGCAAAAAGGACAATTTGAAGATCCCTTTCCAAAGGCAAGTCATGCTCTGGGGAAGCTCACAGAGTCAAGAAACCGGAGGATCTGCGGAGGGCAAGGGGTCAAAGCAGCAGGAGCTGTTATCACAGACAGTGATATATGATCCTTGATGCATGGTGAATGAAGAGTGCTTGGAGCAGAGGTTGGCACTTCTCCAGTGCCAGAAGAAAATTGAAACATGAAGAAGTGATGACAGGTCCATCCATCATATTTGGATTTCTAACCACCCCGTTCAGAGTGGAAGGTCCCTGCTAAAAGAGGCATAGCATGTTTCAAGTGAAAACATTCAATGACAAGGATCCTTACAACATAAACTGCTGATTCTTTAAGTTGGGATCTCATCTTGACACTAAGATCAGGCAGACAAGACACCACAGGAAAGAGTTAAAGTAGCGTGGTTCATTTCTAGGAAAGTTATCTTATGAACAGAGAACAGAAGGCATCCTCTCCAATGAAACTCTCCTACTGCCAAAACAGAGATAGGTTAGGTTTCTCAGGAATTAATTTAATCTGAATAAACTTAATGCAGAATTGACCAGATGCTTGAGTCAGCATAAATTGTTGCAGCTCTTCTGATTTCTGGATGCCAAAACTCAGCACAGGGTACACCCAAAGTGCCACACATTCATCATTACCAACAAAACACATCACTGCTCACGGAAGTAAAGGGTTTAGAGGTGCTTCAAGACCCACCCAGCTACAGTACATTTATCTTTCCTTTCCTGCTGTTCGGTTGTTCTCTGTGTCCTTGAAATTAATGTGCAGATTTGTTAAGCTATTGTTGTAGTAACGAACATTACTTTTACTTCCTTCTGGAAAAAGTTACACTTCTTTCATTTATCTCACAACACACACAGACACTCAGAGTGTATGCAATCAGTTTGTAAATGTCATGTGACCTAGCTGGCTGAAAGGTGCTCTATGAGTATCATAAATCATTCTTTATCGGCCTTGGCTCTTTTTATAAATATCACATCTTGGCTTTGTATGTCTTAAATGCTTTGGATCATTTCTTTTGTTTAGGTGGTAAAAACAGCGATAAGAATTTGTTTATGAACAGGAAAAAAAAGACAGGTATTAATATTTCTGTACTGTGGCTGAAAGCACAGTCCCAACTGGGGCTGAATATTCAATCTTTTATAAAAAAGCCATCAACAACCTTTTTCACTGGGCTACCTGGGATGTTGTTTAAAGCTCAACACACATGAGAAATTCCATGTAAATTATCCACCTGAGGGTATCAACATGGACCCATGATTATAATAGCAACATATTGACATAAAAAGGCTAATTAACTGCTTCCTTTCTGCCAGTTGCACACGGTGCACATCGTGCTCAGCACCTTCTGGGCTCCTGCAGACACACCACCAAACACCCTCCTTCCATAGAGCTCAGCACAACAACTGCTTAAAGGTCTGCACAGAAGCACAGAGGAACAGCAGTGTGAGGGGATGGGTGCTCCACAAGCAAAGGTGTAGAGAGTTCAAAGGGTATCCCTTTCCTTCATGTGGAGCAAAGCTCTCTTCATGCATGCATCATTTCTGGAAAATCAGAATCGGCTTCATGTTTTTATTCCTCAGTACAAAGTGCCACTGAACTGCTGTAGTCCTGTGCAGCGTGTTAGGGGCTGATAAGAATAACAGTGTGTGGGGAATTTAGTCCTTCATTTCTCACAGAGGAAGGCAGACTTTCTGGTATTTTCTCACTGAAAGACAACCCCAAAGAAGGCTGTGAACTCACAGCTTCTGGAAGTTAAAGTCAGGCAATTCATCCAGGAAGCTGCGCATTCTGATTAGAGGATCTTAAGGTGTTAAGTAAAAACCAGTATCCTTCCATGAAGCAACTGAAATAAACTGTTCTCAAGCCATATATGGGTTGATTGCCTTGTATAGTGATTTGCACCCCCTCACTGTGAGTATCAAAAGCAGGTGTAAAATGCCCGCAGTGGAGACACAGGGGATGCTGATTAAGGGCATTTTATACACACATTGTCCTGAACTTAGTAGGTATGAAAGCATACTACAAGGTAAAGAGGAAAAAAATTCAGTCCCCAGAACCCAAAATACACATCCTTTGTGGCTATAAAGCCCTTTACACTTGCGATTGTCCAGATATTAATGCTTATTCTTGCAATGCACTAGAGAAAAGTCCCTAACAAAATCTGTTCTAAGTCCCAGAAAGATCTGGACTACCTGAAGCCCATTTTCAGGCTTTCCTGTTCATTCCCAGTTTTGCAGTTTATAGTCTCTACAGTGTTCTTTGGCTTGCCTTTTTACTATGTTATGCAGCACAGAAGTTGAGCACCCCTTCAGTGTTTTCCCTCTAACAGTTCTGCATCCACAGCATCACCTTCCACCCAGAGATCCTTTATGTAGCCATGAAGGCGACATAAGAATGAGCAGCTGCACAGGTCAGGTCAGTGGCAGTGGGACAGTAAGCCTTTCATTCGGGGTCACCAGTAAGAATCCAAATCATCTCAACATAAAATCAAAGTTCTTCCCTTTAATGACTTCTTGGTCAACTCAAAAAGGATTTAGCAGTTTCACAACAGACTGAAATGTCATAGAAAATAAATAATACAATACATAAACAGAAAACAGTGCACTCATGTGACACCAACACTACCACACAAAAACAAAACCAGGTCTGAAAAACAAACTACTAACTTCTCACCTTTTATCTTCTAGGTGAGGATGCAGGTGCTCTGGTGGGAGGCAGAAACATGCATTTCTGTTGCCTCTGTTGTCCTTGTTCAGAAGTAAAGCACAGGACTCAGTGTCTGAGAATGTAAAGCCTATACTAAAGGCTTTACCACACAACAGGGGAAGAAATTATGGAAATGCAAGGCACCAGCAAGAGAGATTATATGCTTATTCTTTCCCCAGTTGCAGTCCAAGGAGAAGCAGAAAATGCTTCTCCGTAACATCAGGTCCTGCTGACTTAGCATTCAGATAGATGGACACAGTTCTAGGGTAAAGCTCTTTATGTGTCAGAGAGCACCAGAACCAAAAAGAGTAATTTGTAAGCAGCCAGCACCCCTGCAATGCTAGCTCATTTCACATTTTTATATTCTCCACACTCATCATAGAGATAACACTTTCCCCTCTGGCTAGAAATTAAAACATCTTTTTTCTCTTATTTCACTGGCTCTGAGAGCATGAGAAAGATAATGCTGTGGCAAATACACAGTGAAAATGCTAAGAGTTAACAAAAAAACCTGGCTAGGAATGGGAGATAAGGTTAAGGGCAGTGACCTTCTTTTTGCTCCTAAAAATGTAGAACAAAGGTTAGCTGTTCTACTAACCCTGCTCACTGTTATTTTTTGAGTCCTCATGGCCCAAAGAAGGCCCTGAAGCAAAAAAATTGCCTCAAATCTCATGGCCTATTTGAGGTGCATTCTTTGAGAATCTCTTTCTTTCATCAGATACAAAGCAGCCAATGAATGAAGACAGCTGTCCCCAAAGAAATGCGAGCACCCAGCCACACACTGGGTTCAAGGTGCTTGGGGCACTCTGGCAGCCATCGGCAAAAATTAGGGAATTTATTTCTCCTGTTACATCCCATCTCACTAACCACTGCATGCTCAGTTGGACTGCTGCAAAGAAGAGGGCCAGAGCTTAATTTCATTAGCCAGCACTGACTAAAATTCCAATAAAATAGGACAGGAGAATAATGCTGTAAGGCATACTGATCTGTCACTATCCTAACACAACCCACATTGTAGTTGACCGTAAAAAAGAAAAAATATCTCACACAGCAACTCCCCCTAGGCCTCCAGACTAATTCTGACTGCTGTGGCCATTCTGAATTGATTTTTTTATCTTATTAAAAAAGCAGCAGTGATATCTGCTTCCTCTGTGTCAGAACTCTGCTTGATATTGGAGACTTGCTTTCAAACTCCAAACAGCTTTTGTGCAAGAAGCTTGCTTGCCTCTTTTCTTCTTCGATGTCTGTCTTTAAATGAAATTGTAAGGTTGGCAGGACTGGATTGAAAAAAAGAACCATTAAAACTTGATAATTTTCTGGAAGAAGAAACAATTTAAGCCAAAATGACACTCAGATCAGAAAAAAAAATCCACTTTGATAAGCTGGTAATTAAACAGAAGCTGGTGAGACAGTGTGATCAGTCAACCATGCTGGCCAAGATGTAACTGTCAAGTAGGACAGCACGTTTTAAAGGCAAATTTTACTCATTAGCCTCTTAGAAGATGCCACAGGTACTCCAGTACTCCACTAGAGAGGAGAGGTCATGTACAGAAAAACAGGAAGGGTCCTGGTCTTACAAGAGAACCCCAAACACAAGGACCAATCCAATAGAACAAAAAAGCTGAAGCAGAGAAATTTTTTTAGTACTTTATTGATTTTTTCACATGTCTGGTGATGTGTGAGCTGAAGGATAAGTGACTTGGAATCCCTTAGACAGTGCATTAAGTATTTCAAATGTCCCAGGGCAATTAGCCAGAGCAATCACAAAGCTGAAGACTTGGGAAAGGATGGATTTACATGATATATTTTGTGAGGATCAGAACTGGCCCCAAAGACTTAGGACTTTTGGAAGTGATTATGTGCCAGAGGAGTGGAAGGAAGGACAGTACAGAAATCTATGCGGAGGAATGGGTCTGAAATCACATCAGCTCAGCCTATGGAAACTGAGCAAAGGCAGGTGGGACCGTTCACAAGATTTAGGCCTGTGAAAAGAACCAACTCACATGAATTAAGCTGTCAAACCTTGCAGAGCTTTTCCAACAAACTAGGTTTGCTAATGCTGCTGAAGCTGTTGCTACCAGTCCCTTTGTCTCCTTCCTCAGTGCCAGTCCCCAACATGAACAAGATACATGTGGGGAGCCTCTAGTCCAGGGCTGAATCCCCTGCTCGGGAAGGGGGCTCCTCTGGTCTCCACACAGGCCCTCATATCTGCCAGAGAGGAGAGTGGGACTAAGAGGTGCCACTCATTGGTGTTGTTTTGGCATGTTCAACCATGAAAGACGCAGCCACAGAGACCTAGTGGCACAATTGACAAAGAATACTGAAATCCAGCCTTACTCCATTTTTCCCTCTTTCCCTGCATGTCCAGCCCTTCCATGCCCAAAAGAGGTTTGGCATGCAAATCACTCATTAGTATGCACACCAGGGATTCCTCAGTCCTGGTAGATTTGAATGAAAAATAAATGCATGGCAACTGCAATGCCTGTGACATTACACGTGCAGTATGTGCCTGTCCAGATATCTCAGTTGTAACCTATCAGACTGAGAGAGAGATCAGGATTTTTTTAAAGTCAAAGAATTTTAAATGGCTCAAGCTAAAAATATAAAAATCCTATTCCTTGTAATAACATTAAGGCTTAAAAAGTCTATGTATGCAACGTAGACCTTCACAACTGGTCTATCCCCTATTTAACACAAAACACCAAGGGTACAGGAATGGTTTTCCATAATGCCCAAACAACAGAAAAATACAAAAAATCCACAGCAATCATTAACAAGATTAACCAATGATATTTGACATCACTAGAAATTGATATTGCCTCCAGTGGATACTGGATTAGACTTTTGGAGATCACTGATGGATTACAGGGAGTGAAAAATAGAGGGGGAACAGGAAAAAAAACCAAAAACCAAAAAAACAAAACAAAAGCAAACCAACAACAACAAGAAAAACCAAATGTGTAAGGTACTTCAAGGCTACAAGGTTCAAGTCAAGTTTCAGACCCTTCCAAATGCACAAGGATTTGAATCTCTAAAATTTAGCTGCAAATTCATAATCTAAACTTCTCCAAAACCTCCAAGAATTTTTTAATTTAAGGTTATTATTTAGTCAAATGAACATCAAAACTGATAGTTTCCTTCTTGCTCTAAATAGTCTGAAACATTAACCACCAATATTTTCATTATCACAAGGACAGTTTCTTTCAGAGCAGGGAGAGTTTCTCACTCTTTGCTCTTAGATAAGCCATGGAGTTTCTTGAGTGTTGGCTACTAAACAATTGATTATTATCCTGTGGGCTTTTGCCCTTCCCTTCTTTTATGTAGGCTCACTGTGTGCCTGCACACATGATAGGATGTATATTTTGCAGCGTGCTGTTTTAGCACATGGCTCAGCATGCAGAGCACACACTCTGCAGTCTGACTGTCAGTGTTCCCAGCATCAGGACATAGATAAATAGCTCTCAGGATAGGGCTTATTAGGCTCCACCAAATAGCCAAGAGGAGCAACAGATTCCATGAAGTGAAAGCATTCACCAGGTGGAAAATACTCGTCACTGGGTTTGGGCAAGGATACATGTTGCTCTTAAAATACTTCCTAGTAGCAATTAAAAAAAAAAAAAAAAAAAAAAAAAAAAAAAAAAAAAAAAAAGGTAGAAAACCACATTTGAATTAGTTCTCTCAGGCTTCATCTTCACTGAAGGGAAGGTGCATTCTGCAGCACACCATCAATTCCTGGGATCCACTTAAGTGGGGAAACCACTGCAGCCCTGTCATTCCCATCTGCCTGGGTTTAGTGTCCAAGGAAACTGGAACAAGCTGGGAAATGACATCTGCTCAAGCCCTACCCTGACAGACAGTTTTAACACCAAGAAAGTTCTTAGTGAAAACAGCTGTGAAGAACTCCCAATCCTACTGTTTAGATAAAAGGGGCCATATCCTATCATTTTTATATTGAGCTCTTTGTCTGTATCCCAGAGGCCTGAAAGTGGCCAAACTGCACATCTTCATTCCTAAGATGCACAGACAAACACTTGAGTTCACTGAGAACATTGGGAAGCAGAAGTGGAAAACAGAGGTGATGACCAGGCATTAGGGTACACCGTGGCAGTACAGCTCAGAGCTGCTTCCTGATGGAAAGCTATTTCCATGTCTTGATTTATACAGAGGAGTTCCCTGATACTTACACTGAATTTGAGAATCTCTCATGCTCCAGTAAGTAAATTTGCACGGCACAGAACTAACTCAGTACAAGAATTGTTCTACAGAATATTTTTTGTGTGTTTGTTGTTGTTTTGTTTTAAACTGTCTCAGGATTACTCTAACTAGACTGAGGGGGAACTTCTGCATCCAATAGTTCTCTGGACAGCCCATGTTTGCAGGGCAAGTGAGAGGCTAGAAATTTCATGCTGGAAGCATCTTCAGCACCAGGGACATGGGAGCTCAAGGAATTTGCCTTCAGAAAAAGCTCTACCCAAATAGAGCCAGAACAGAGAGCTGGCTCCTGAAGTGAGGAATGAGTAACAGCTTGGAGAGAGTGGAAGGAAACAGTGTCAGGTCAGCAAGTGAAAGCTGTGAGGAGACTGTAAAGTGACACAAAAGCTGCCAGGCCAGAGGCCATGTCATCATCACCTTCTGCCACACCCCTGCAGAGGGGCACTGCTGGTGCCCCGGCAGAGATGGCACCCTGCGTCCCCAGGGACAGGAACAGAGTGAGAGGGAGCCACCCCGCCTGCCCTCCTCCCTGCCCCAGTCCAGGGGGTGGTGTCAGGACCGCAAGCAGCCCTCTGACACCAGAGCTCAGTGAAGCGCTGCATTCCCAGAGGAGCCTTCGCCCTGCTGCTGCCAGTGCAGAGACAAGTTCATAACATGTTTGCTGAGACAGGGAACCATGGTTTCTACACTAACGCTGTCCCTGCTTTGGGCTTTTTGTCTTTTTACAGCTGATGCCTCCCCTTGCTGAGACTAGAAGTCCTGTATTTACATAAAAATGGTTTCATTTCAGAAAATATTAAGTGTGTTTAAATATTAAACAGTCAATAAATGCCAAAAAAGACAAATATTCATATAAGATGTAAATAGAAAAAAGGTTTCAAGTCAGTAAAAGCCTATGAGACATGAGATCTCACTCAGAAAAGGGCACAGGCCTGACAGCACCAGAACAGATGTCCCATCCCAGAAGAATTGTTTCAACTTCTGTTGGCACTTTAGGACTTCTTTATGGTTTTTGTTTTGATTGCAGCCCCAACTCCAAGTTTACCTTCTTTTAGGAAATAAAATAGTATTGGAATGGCACACATACAGAATGCATTTTAGCCTCCCAAGTCCTGAGGGGATTTAGAAATAGCACAGAAGTCATCCCAAGCCAAAATCTTTGAATGTCCAGTGTTTTGTGGATGCACAGGATGCAGCAGAGGAGCACTGAACTGGCCAGGTTTTGCCCCATCCCTGCCACTCCAGGTATGATGTGGCATGGCAAGAGGGCGCCTGCAGGCTGTGCTCAGCCTCTGCTACCTTGCAATGGATGCAGTCCATACCAGGCAGCACTGAATACTCACAGACCATGTGAAAGTGTTGCTGAGCACAGTATTCATTGCTGAAAGAAAAAGCAACACTTTCTCTATTGCTTTGCCTGTAGTGGCACCCTCACAGTGCCCACTTTCCACTGTTGCACTTATCAACATGGCAAAGCTACCAAGACCCTTTAAACTGCAACCAAGATTATTCATGCCTTACCTAGCACTCACCTGCAGCCTGGTTTCCTTGAGAAAGTATGGGAAGCCTAAAAGGGAAAGGTGCTATATAGAGAAGTTTCATGCCAGAGAGAACACATTATATAAAGGCAGTCCTCTCAGAAGAGGAATATGGCTAGCACACAACCTGAAAAAATTGCTGGAGATCCACAGCAAGACACAGGTCACAGCAGTTGGAACACAATGTTGGGGTTAGGAGCAGGTAAAAGGCATACAGGTGTGACTGAAACCCCAGAGGACTTAGGCTCAGGTTCTTGCATAGCAAATCCTCCTAAGGCTTGATTTCCACATCAGTGAGGTCTGCATGATTGTACATAGTTATGCTGAAGAGTGTATGAGTCACAACACCTGCAGAAGGTTCCTAGAGGTTCTCTCTTAGGTGTCTGTAAGGCACATATTTAAACTGCATTTCCTAAATCATAAACAAACACATAAGGCTTCCTGATTTACATTCAAGGTAGGTTTTTTTTTAACATGAAAGTCACCTTGAAAGCTGCAGTGCAAAGAGAGAACTCGTTTTATCTCTAGCATCACAGTCCTGCCTCTGCCTGCCATAGCAAAAGATCCTCATCACAGGATAAACTCATTTTAAACTCTTATTCAAAATTGACCTGCCACAGATTTTGAATATACAGCCATGACTCAAGAGCACCTGTCTGGCCACATCAAAGAGCTGTCTGGGTAGGAAAGTGATGGATCCCTGGGCGCTTTGCTTACTTTTGAAGTAACTTTTGAGAAGCAATATGGTTTTGGAGATAGGATGGTGGCTCTAGCAATCAGAAGACCTGGATTCTATTTCTGGCTCTGTCACTGACCTGATGAATGACTCAAGACAAATTACTTCCACGTATCTGCCAAGTTTCAGAGAGCAAGTGTGAGACTCACACTATCCCATTTTCCCCCAAGCTGTCCCTTCACAGTCCCAGCTTCCCACACCTTTGCAGCACAGTCACGACCTCTGTTATGCCTCATGATACCTTACACAAGCTTAGTAACCATCTCTTGACATGCCAGCCTGCTGTGCCTAGGGTGCAGAACCCCAGAGCGGAAGGGAAGGTTCAGTCCTCAAGTTAGTTTTAGCAAAAGCACTACTTCATCTCTCTCTCCATGAATTAAAGGCAGATACATCCAGGGAGGATTTATTCCTGGAACACAACTCATGGACTATCATCAGCTGTGCACATTCAGTGTTCTGCATACATCTCACAGAGATGTGGGAAGTCAAGAGGTCCATTTCCAATTACGTACCTCTATTTTTCCTTCTGCCACCTACATTGACATGAAAAATCCTTTGGCACAGGGATAACATTTTCATTTTCCATGGTCTGCACAGAAAAAAGAGGCTCCCGCCCTCCCAAGAACACCAAGTTCTTCCATACCTTCATGAGTACAGACTCATTTTCCCACCTGGTAGATCCTTCCTGCACAAAACCATCTCTGTAACCACTCAAGTACATCACTAGTGATCCCATTTCCAAGGGCTGGGACTGGTTATTTGCTGAAGGACATTTGAAAAGTATTTTACTGTTGGGGACTTATGCATCTTCTAACACATGTCTCAGTAAGAATATATCAGTAAGAAGGGAGTGCCATAATCTTTGACTGAAAAATCCTACTTGTGAACCACCTATTATCATTATCGTTAAATACTATGATTATTTCATCAGTTACTCCAACAGAGGAAAATGTGCACTATTACTAGGAATCACTATCACTAGGGAATTCTCTGCCCCACCTGATATCTGACTCTTGCCTGTAAACAAAGACTGCCTACCAAATATTAATTTTTGTTTACCTTTCAAACTTGAGAGGTAGAACTGTAATGTAGCCATTTCTTGATTTTTTTTGCACCAAAAAGTGCTACGAGGAAACATAACTAACTGTACAATTTAAATTAGACTTCCATGCATAAACGCATTAATGCTGCTTTTCATTCGGTACCACTAGAAATCAGCAGAATTCCTAGTGGTAGAAGGGGAATGGAGATTCTCTCTTGTTCCAAGGGCAGGAAGAGCCCACAGCAAGCAGCAAACGACCAGCCCTTCCTGAAAGCAATTTTAGTCTCTGTATACATGATGTAACACCGAAAGTGATACCTCTCCTTGTTAAAAATACACTTCAGTTCAAGTTACTTTATGCAAATTGTCCCCACAGCCCCTGGATGGTAACAAGAGAGGAAAACACACAGCATCAAGTCATCAGCACTATAAATGGCAAATACACAGGGGAAGAGAGGGGATAACAGAACAGATAACAGGTGGCAGGAAAAGAGAATCTCAAAGGGAACATCAACTGTCAGTGGAAAAACCCTCACAAGGTATCTGCTACCAGTACTTTTGTTCTACATGTAATAACAGAAATGCCAGCAAAGCAGAGGATATCACTGAATGGTCACCTTACATAGACAGTGATGACAGTGAGCCTGAACAGTCTAAAAACTACACGATAAAGAGACAGAATAGGGAAACAGAAGGAAAGAGGCATCTGACAGAAGAAATACTGGAGTTAAGAGATAACAAGTTCAACATCACAGAGGAAGCCTGTTTCAGAGGCAGGAGTTTGAGATCAAGGCAGTGCCCTCACCTGGACAGTGCCCCGACACAAGAAAAGCTGATTGTCTCTGAGTGTCCTTCAGCAGTGAGGAAGTAGGAAACTTGAACAGGCTGAGGAAAAGAGTTCACCTGGCTTGGCCCAAAAATGTCTGCATCCAGAAGGCAAATAGAGTGAGAATTTTCTTTCCTTTTAAGGAAGAACATAACTAAGCAAAACTCAAGAGTAAATACTTTGACAGGAAAGAGCCAAAGCCCTATAACTGAGAGGCTGGATTAACCACTCATACAGACTTCTCTTAAATCCTTGTTATGTGATTCTTACCTCTGAGAGGATATTAACTTTTTTCCACAGTTTTTATCAACCTAAATAGTATTTAGTATTTGAAAACTGGGAAACATGTAGTTCCTTTACCATGGCTTTAAAGTAGGGTCCACAAGAATACAGAACAGAGTACAGTACATTCATCCCACTAATCTTCATTCACAAGGAATCAAATAGCAAGAAAACACTCTATCCCAAGCTTTATTCCTCAGAATTGCTATGGGAGGACTGCTCAGTCCATGCTCCTGCCAGCCCAAGGAGCCAGGAGTTCCTCAAGGTTGGAGCTTGAGGTCCTCCCCAAGCTTACTCTGTGCAGGGAGAGGTTTGTGCCTCTGCCTGTGCAGTGTGTACCAGCATGGTTCCCACAGCTCGGTTTTACTGCTTCCTAATTCATGATCTTCTATTTTCGCAATGCTGCCAATCCCAACTCATTGCAGACTATCCTCAGCGGATTTGCAGATTTATCTGGAGAAGCTTCAGGCTCCTCAGTGTATGAATCCTAAACCCTGACCTTGGGCATGCAAAAAATTCCAATGGTAACTCTGTCAATATTCCAGGTCAATAACATAGCAGAGGTTGTGGTCTTCTGCAGAGCACAGCCACGGAGAAGTGAGCAAAGGCTTCCCTGGCTGGGTTATTTTGGAGGGTCTGGATATGCTTAACCCCCTACAAAGACCTGTAACCAGGTTAGCTGTGCATGCCAATGAGAAAAGGGAAGAGCAGCCTCCAAGATGTCAGAGCACTGTAGATCTTCCCCCAGAAAGGCAGCACTCCCCTCCAACAAGCTCAGGGCTTAAGATTCCTTACTTAGAGGCAAGTAAAACACAAGCACTGAAGAGATAGGCATGACAGAAAGGAGAATGGAGGATTACATGGCTCTAGCAAAGCCACAGGGAACCCATCCACATGAAAGTGAAATGAACAATTCACCAAAAAAATGTGCTGTGGATATAGGGTCTTGTTGTCATCCCCTTCACTGCTAGCTATTGATTTTACAGTATTTGTGAGATTTATTCCCTTTTATTTTCACCAGGGGAAATTAGGCTGTCAGGATCTGTTAACCCGAAACAAGCCATTATCCCTCTCATGATTATCACCTTCCAGGGCTGCCTGCAAAAGGCTCCCAGGCTCTGTATGACAGGCAATGAGGCTGCTGGCTTTTACACACCCCTCACAGCCACCCTGCCTGACCCACTCAGGGTGCAGCCCCATCCAGCTGACCAGCTGCAGAGGACAAAGCCAGAAACCTGTGCCTGAACTGACACACGTCCACCTTCTCCACTGGCACCCAAGGCCTTGCAAATGTGCCCTATAGTTCAGACAACCCCATGGAAAAGCATCCCTTTCTCATGCCCTTGTAGCAGACCAGGAGACCCCCAGGGCAAGCATGGACCAAAGACATGAGTACAGGCATGGCTTAAGACAATACTGGCACTCACACTCAAATGGAATATGGGTTTCTCCATTTACTTTTTTACAGGGTCTGTATCTGGTCACTTTATGAGAAAGAAGCAGAATATCAAAAGAGATACTCTCAAAGCCACAGGGATATAAAGCATCCAAAACCAGAGAAATTAGTTGGCTTAACACCAGAAAAGTGCTCTCACCAAATTTTGTTTGAGAAGTGTACAGACTCATTTAGTGGCAGTTTCTGAGGAGACTGGGGACTTGAGTCTGCATCTGACCCCAGCTGAGGCACTGCTGTGGAGAACAGCCATCCTCAGGGGCTGTGGTAATTCTCCTACTAAAATCTCTGCTCTACACATTCAGCTCAAGATTTTCAAAACCCCTTAAAGTGAGCAAATAAAAATTAGTCACCCTTGGACCAAGGCCCTGTGCTGTTCCCCAGTGGTGACAATTTCCATAACAAGCTGCATCTCTCAAATTCCAGCCTGCCCAGCACCAGTCACACTAAACAGGAGTTGTGAAGTACAGACCTGGAAATAGGATTCATGCCCTCTTGACTTCTAAGCTGAGTGCATTTCCCCAGGCAACAAGGGCATTTTGACTGGTGGAATAGCAGGCACTATGGGACACACTTTTCTTACCTTAAGTTTTTCAAGCCACATGAAAAACAGCCTGTGCTTTTAAAGCTCTTTTGAGGCCCACCCAGTTGACTGCAGAGTGAAGTTAATTCACTCACGTACAGTGCCTCATTTCTAAGAGGCACACTTAAGCCCAGGAAAAACACTCCACAGTACAGGCTCAGTATGTGATTTTCAGTGTTAATAGTGTGGTAAAATCAAACCCAATTTCCTTTGGAAAAAGGCCACACATCATTCTCCAGTGAGGAGCATTACTGCCTTAAATCACAACTTTCAAACATCTGCCATTACTGCTGAAAAACAGCTTAAGAAAATCATCACCACCTAAAAGGCATACCCTCCTCTTTTATTTTTCTCAGGAATTAATAACTAACTTTGCTCTTATTTGAAAGAATGGGATAGGAAAAAAAAAGAAAAAAATGAAGACTCTTTATTTCAGACCAGAAAGCAAGTATAACAAATCTTTGCCAAATGGAGAATGCCTCTCAGGCTCGCTCTAAAACTGGATTTCCAAATTTCAAGTACCTTGATAATCCTTAATGCAATACTAATTGCACCAGTTCCAGCTAAAAATACTCATTCTCTAGCATTTCTATCACTTAAAACTCCCAGTGGATATGGGAATATGAATGTGGGAAGTACACCAAGGCAGATGTGCATTGGTCATTGCTAAGTGAACAACAGCCAGCTTCCTCCTAACAGCAGGTTACCAGAGCTGGCACTGCAAGCAAGAGCCCAGCTTGGGACTCAACCATGGCAGCCAGGCCATAACTCCTTGGGAAAGGCTGAGCTGCACCATCTGGGGCTGGCTCATACCTTGCCACGGGGGCATCTGCATTCCTCTGATGTTCAGCCTCACTCTGCAGAGACACACACGCAAGAAGCAAAAATAGAGACTGTACATCCTGTGGATGTGGTTGGAGTTTTCCCTCCCGACAGCAAATGGAGATCAGCCCTCTAAGATCTGACCAAAGGCAGGTATGTTGCCAAGCAAGCCACCAAGATAGCATGGTTCCATGCCTGTGATACCAAGGGACAGAGAGACAGGAGTGAAAACAAACCTCATAGAGCAAGTTCTGATCATGTATTTGAGGCTCTATGAGATGTGAGCATTACAGCCATGCTCATGGATTGGAATTTGACTGCTCCTGCAAAGAAAATGGTGTCCTGGAGTCACTTGTAACGAGGCAATCCCAGAGCAGGCCTGATGGCACACAGAGTGTGTAAAAGCCCAGTGGGAACCCAAGGGCCAGCCAGCACCCCAAAGCCACTTTGTCTTCAGGATGTTTGAGCTAGGCCTAATATGTTGTGGAGCTTGTAAAGTGCTCTGGGGAGAAAGGAAAGGAACAGTCTCTGACACACCATTCCTCATTTAATTCCCTCAGGAGTGGGATGGTGCCAGAGCTGGCCAGAGTAATTAAGCACACCATCTGGGCCTCTGAATCTCATGTATGAATAGACTAAGCCTGTATCCAGTTAACCCTTCTGCAACCAGTCACACGCTGAGAGAAGTTACACATTAGCATGAACAAAAATTTGGAGTAGGCACAAGGGGTGCAGCTGCAGAGCCTTACACAGGTGCACTCAGCACCGCCAGGCTGAATTAGACACTCTTCAATCCAGCCATGGGAAGGAGTAAATGATCCAAGGATAGACAGAGCACCATCTGAAAATGATCAGCCACAACACTAAAAACAATGGTTGTGATCTTTCAGACTTGTCAGTGAAGGCAGTCAACCCTTTTCAGAGAGTGAAATTTTAAAAACCAACAAAAGTGACCCTGTCAGCAAGAGATGGGGACTAGCCAGATCACAGCTGCCTCTACTGAAGGATTTCCCAGGTTCAAATGTTGCAAGCCAGGAGAAGAGCCAGTGTCCAGATGGTGCACTGAAGATCAAAAGCAGCAGAAATCCTCACAAGGAAAACTCTGAGTAAAGGCAGCAAATGGGCCTCCTTGGACAGAGATCATCACCAAAAAAAAAAAAAACCCAAAAAAAAAGAAAAAAAAAACCCAAAAAACCAAAAAAGACCAACAAAAAAACCACCACACCTTGGGGGCTTCCGAAGACACTTTGAAAACTCTCACAGTATTTTGTTTCACTGTAGTCAGAGAAATAAAATTTGGTTTAATTATCTTAGGCAGAAATTAGGTTATTGCACATCATCTCTCAGTTTATTTTATTCTACTGACTTCCAATCCTCAAAAGTTCTAAATGGCCAAACTCCAGGCAGCCACAGAAGGAGCAGCATATCATCACCCAGGGAAGAGAGGTGGTCATCAGGAAAACCCCAGCTAGAGAGAAGATCAGAAGTGCTGAAAGATTTGTTTACTAAAACAAATACATTTGGCCACTGTGAGATTTTCCCAATGACTGGAAAGAAAGTAGAGCAGGCAGTCAGAGATATTGTATGTCTCAGATTATGCAGAGATTCATGACTGAGGATATGACATTGGTCATGTTAAGAGACTATGGAAAGACTAAATAATAGACAGGTAACATCCAGGATTGAGGAGAAAAGGATTAAGCTCTGGCATAAAACTAGAGAGTCCAATCTGTGATGTGAACTGACCTTCAATGTGCAAATACTGCAGTTCATTCCAGCAGTAACAGGCCAACCCAGTTTAAAAAACCACCCGTTTTAGCCCTGCCTGAACCAGAATAGTTTTAAGGCTTAAGGAACAACCCTTGCTGCAACTTCAAAAATGCTTCACTGAAAAGCACCTTGGCTCTACACAAAAACACAAGTATCCCTGTGGGAAATGAGACACATGATAAGCACAAAGAGTTCTGAACCAGCTGAGAAAGTTCATTGCCCTCTCTGCCCACCTTCAGACACGCAGCAATGGACAGGCAGAGAAAAGCAAACTGGCCAGTTCATAAACACACTCATGACATCTCCAGGCTATGTCATGCGACTTTCTGGCTAATCAAATATTCCTCAGTGATTCTGGAGAAGGTGTTGTAATAAAATACAGGATTTATGTTCTGATACCACACCATGCATTCAAGCAGCTTTGGAAGGCCAGGGAGCAGCTTCCTCCAAGGATCTCAAGGAACACAGCCACCATATGCCAAGGAAGGAGAGCAAGAGTACCATCTTGTTTCCTTTTACTGCCAGGGCATGCAAAAAATGCATTCCTTTATTTCAAGAAGCCATGAAGCTGCACCTTACTCCTTTACAGTCTTGTTCCTTAATATGTGCTCTGCAGTCTTTTACACGCTTGAGTGCCTTGATGAGAGCAAAGACGGAAAACATGGAGCCATGAGCAAGGGAACCAATAAATGATGTGCAGTGGCAGACTCTGCTATGGTTGCAAGGCAGAAGTACACCCCAATGGATAAAGCAAAAAAAGGCAGAAATGTACGTTCTCCATTTTGCTACTGGCTTCCAAAGTGGTTATGGATCATCTCATCATCTTCACTTGTTAAAGGGGAATAATGCTAACTTACCACAGGGAAGAATAAAGATGAGCTATCTCATGTCTTTGGAGAGTGCTTTGAGAAGTAGAAATGCAAGGTATTATAAAACACCATGCCATTGTTTTCCACAAAGGATCATACAGATGAATTTGAATGGGAATAAGTATCCCTGTACATTGTCTTCATGTGGTGCATCCAAAGAATGCAAGGATCTGTTTAGATCTGTTTTATTTCAGTAACATGAGAAGGGAGATTTAGTGGTAGCACAGGAGGAACAAATGAAATCCCAAGGCCTTTCTTCATTGCCAGATCTTCCTCTGAAAGTCCTATTTATTGCATTTTCCCTGCAGCAACAAAACCACAGCAGCGGTAGCTATTACTGTTTCCATATACAAACCATATTAGACAGAATTTACAATATTAGCTGTCAAATAATATCCTTCCCTCTACCACCCACTCCTTAATATACAGCCACTGATGTGAGAAAATGAAAATTTGGGTATTGGGAAGGGGGGCATGTCTTTCAGGCAGGGATATTATCTGCAGGGCATGCCAGGAAGAAACTCAGAATTGAAAAGGAAAGATAAAAGGGCAAAATATGAAGTATTTTCTGTGGAGATGACTGTGCTTGAATTTTTCTAAGGTACATGCTGTTACACTGCTACCAACTGCCTCTTTCAAGCGATGTGAAAAGCTGTGATCTTCATCTGTATTCCTGCAAGAAACTGATTGTTCAAACAATGCACAATTAAAGCAATTTTTTTTGTTTTTCAACAAAACTTAATAATACATTTTACTTTTACATTAGTGCTTTCACCTTGAGATCTCAAAATAATTTTGACTTTCATTATCATCATCACAGTACAGCAAAAAGCTGCAGTCCCTTTTTATCAACAGGATGGCTGAGGCACGAAGATTTGTGCGAGCAGGTTGTGGTCACAGAGGATGGTTGCAGGATTAGGAGTGGAATCCAAGAGGCCTGACTCACAGAGCCTAGAAAAAGTAAGACCTCATCCCTCATTCTCCGTGTGTGTTTAGCCTAAATCAATCCCATCCCCCAGCCCTGTCTGCTGTCACAAAAATGCCAGCTCCAGAGCAAGCACAGCTCACCTCGGACACGCACCTCAAAACAAGCACGAGACATCTGCCCTCCCTTGTGCACAAACACTTGCTGAGAACTTCCCTGGGACAAGTGAGACTCAAACAGCTCCACCGTCACCCGCAGCAAGGAGAGGGACAGGAACACCTCCGGCCTCCCAACAAAGATATCCTGTACCACACATCAAAAGGGAGACCAAGCTGAACTGATGGCCCCAGCAATCCTGGTGAAGATCTTACATGTACAGCACCATTCTAAAGCCGTTTATTTAAAATGGAACCCAGGTTGGTACCACACATACCCATTCACAAGGCCCTGCAGAATGCCACCAGGTCAAAATGGTGGCACTGTCAAGTCCCCTTTGCAGTGATGTACAGGACCATAGATGGCACAAGGCAGCAAGGGATCAGAATCTATCTATCCCCCAGCCATTTGCCCTGAATATAAATCTGCTAAATCTGCTGTCAGCCACTGAGAATCCTCTCACCTCTAAAGCTAGCAAAAGAAAAAAAAAAAAAAGTCTGGCCAGTGACTTGCAGTCCCTCTTTGCAGTCCTGTACATGTCCATCCTTTCACAAACACCAGATCACATGGACATACTTGGGAAGGGAAAAGCTGATAGCTTCAAAATGCAAAGCTTCTGTACATGAACACACACAGTGAAAGCACACCTCTGGTTGTGCTGACAGCTTTGACACTCTCCCAAATTGCTTCTGCAAATGCAATTGTTCATCTTCTGTCAAAACACAAGGAAATAAGTTTGCTCTTTGGTGGCAGTTTCTTAATGGGGAAGAGGAATTAGCATCAGCCTTCAATACAGAATGAAAGTCCACTTCATCATCACAGTCAGTTCCAGCCAGGACTGTGGGGTCTAAGCATCCACCTGCTCTCAACCAGTGATAAGGAACAAAGGAGGGAGGGAAGGACAGAACTATGTCTAGTGGACATTATTTCAAGGAACTCTCCCACTATGCTGGGATCATATCACTGCTGGTATTTCTACAGTAGACTGGACTACTGTTCTACTGTGGGAATAAAATAGAAAGTTTGGAGAACTAAAAGAGACAATCTAATATTTTGGATTTTAACCACACATCCAGATAACAGCAGTGGCAAGATTACTTTCATCTCAGGAATATTAAATTGGAAAGAACTTTGAGCACTAGATTCACATTAATGAAAGGTCAATATGTGATACTCCCTGTGTTCAAAACGTACAAATGTACACAGAAATAAGTGTTGTTAAAACTAAGGGAAGCTAACTTTTCTTTTTACTGATAATTCTTAACTGCCCTTAAAATAATTCCAAAAATAGATGCCAAGTTTTAAAAGGAAATTTTCACCTAGAAATTAGGTTTTCATTTAGAAATTAGAAATTTTCTTCAATATTTCTGTAGGGGGGAAAAAAGAAAACAAACCTCTTTAATTTACAAAGCAATGCTTACAGGAGTTTCTGTAACTAACTAACATATGATGCTATTAAACTTGCTTAATTTGCTAACCAAGGTGTCTGCTTATGGAGGTGCTTTGGGAGGTTGAGGGGGATGGGGGTTTGTTTGTCTGGGGTTTTTTTTGTATTTTGTTTTTTGAAGTTTTTTCCCTCAATCTGCAGGATGCTGTGGTGTGGGCAGAAGCAGCACCTTTAGTCACTGGAAAGTTGCTGCCTGTCCAAAAAGCCTTTGCATGAGCCAACCATCAGAGGGAAGTACTTTGCTTTAGGAATGAGCAGAATATGGCACTTTTCCCTGTTGAACTTCACCTGATTGGTGATTGCCAAGTCCCCTAATTTGTAAACGCCTCCCCTGCAGCACCTTCCTGATCTCCAGGGAGTCAGCAGCTCCTCCCAGTTTTGTATGCTTTGCAAACTTGCTCAGTATCTCTTCCAGTCTTGCATCCAAGTCGTGAATGAAGAGGTTGAAGAGCACAGGGCTGAGGATGGAGCCCTGCAGAGCCTCACTGGTGACAGGTCCCCAGTCTGATGTCACCTCAGTCACAGTAACCCCTGGTGTCTGACCCGTGAGCCAGTGCTCACCCATTCCATGGTGTTTATCCAGCTGGGTGCTCACACAGATCATCCAGCCACACAACAGGAGGGAGAACATGGCACAGCCTGGCCCAACCAGGTACTTACTCCCTCAGGCAACAAACCAAAATCTTCCCTCCATGCTGGAGACAACACCAGTATTTCTTTCACTCGAAGGAGAAGTGTCACAGGGGGAAGAGGATCCAGTATTAGCGTGCTCATCTCTGCAAAACAGGTAGGGATACCTGCCAGAGACACAGGAACTGGGGCCACAGGAAATTAAGCCATAAGGTGCAGTTATAAGCATGAGTATTGTGAGTATTACCTCACAGCATGAGTATTGCCCCAGCAATATAGTCCTAGGTCCCTCAGTTTTAAGTAGCTCTATTTCACATTTTCCTGAAAAGATTTTTTTTTACCTCTGTCCATTTCCCACAGTTACACAGCACTTTACATTGTAAGAAGCCAGCATAACAAGTGACACCAGCCCTCTTCCAGAAAGCATCCCTGATGTTTTTTACTCTATGTAGAGTCCCTGAATATCATAGTAATAAGTGCTTTGTAAAGGGCAATAAATAGAATCTACAGATTTTGACACCTGCTAGTGTAACAGGCACTTTTCAAAGATGAGGAACATCAAAATGTTCAGCAAATTGCCAGTGTCTCAAAACCTAATTCCCTAAAACAGAACCTGATGTAAGAAAGGCATATACTTTTGAGACCTATCATCACTCGCAAATCCCTTCTTTTGACCCAGGCAAAGATACTGAGCTAATGGATGTTTTATAAAATACATTTTCACTAAAAGGCTTTTTTGTGATAATTCCAAAGCCATTACAGGTGCAAAGCCCCTTACAGAAATTACTAGCCTAGACTGAAAGACTCAGTTCTTAAAGTGAATCATTAGTTAATTTTTTTAAGCATCACTCTCTATTTGTGTACTAACAAAAATGAAATTAAATGCTCTATAAGATATTCAAAGGCTAGGCTTGTAAAACCATACAATGAAGACATTTTGACTTAAGCAATGCTCAACATTGCTAAATGACAACAAAGTATTCATCCATAAAACATCAATAACATCTTGGGACAAACAAGCAGTGACATTTTCTCAGTCACAAAGTAGAATAATCTAACTTGGAACTAAATACTATGTAGTCAACACAACAAAGCAAAGCACCACCCACAAATTTTGCAGCTCTTGTAATTGCTTTCATCATTGTTCTGTCAGGCATCTCATGGGACAGTTTCAGAAACAGGACCAAAATTAAGGAATATTTAAAGCTGGCCTGTGTGTAGGAAAATTCTTCCCTAGAGTACCAGGTGATTCTGATATGCCAGCTGAAATAAACAACTTCCACTCCTCAGTGCAGAGGGAAAAAAAATGACAAAAAAGCATCTATATATTTACCCCTTTACTGCATCAACTGCAGACCACTGGTGCAGTGACTCCTGATGTTGCCACTGAAATTCAGGTAACCAGCCATCACGAGGACACCTCCTGACAGTCCACAAGCTGTGGCTGCATGGTTGCCTGTACACTCAGGTGGAAACTGATGACTCATTTTCATAATTTTCATCACAGATAGGAAGAACAGTGATTTCCTTTGAAAAAACCCAGGGTGTGAAACTGGAGAACAAATATGATCTGGTTCAATTCAAGCCCCAGGAAACAAATAGCTAAGGAGTTCATAAACTGCATTCTGCCCATGGAATAAACACCTTCTTTTAAGAGGGGAAAAGTACCTTTCATCACAGCTCAGAACCCCAAAGGTGACATATAAAGGGATAAGAACCTCAGTTTTGAGTTTTTTTATGCAATGAATAATTTTTTCATGAACTATGATTTTTTTTAAATGCATTTACATTTTACAAGGTATTTTCCTGCTGATTTCTTACATGTGAGGACTGGTAATTTTCTGGAAGACGTTACAATGACTTGAGAAAGTGTGAAAGGTTATTTATCATAAGTCTAAAGCCAGGGAAACTCTAAAAGTCATTAATGAATGGGATTGCAATCAGGCTATTAAAAAGTTTGGGGAATTAGGCAGTTGCAGTTATGCATGTGGGTTCAGTTGTGTGAAGAAGGTGGATTGTTTATTTTCTTACTTTCTAATATCAGCATTTGGAGGAGAGTAACACATTTCTAAAGATTCTGCCTCTTCAGTTGTATAAATCAGTTATAACCTGCTGCTGGCCCACTGGATCATGTACCTGCTCCTGACACAGGCTGAACTCTGGGCATGCACCAGTGTCCTTCAAGAAGATCAGCAGTTATATTTCTCATCTTTTCAGAACTGCTTTGAACTATCACAGGCAAGCTTGAACATTCTATTGACAGTAGACCCAAAAGGTTTGTAGGACAGTCAAAAAGCAGCACTGCGCAGGAGGGACACAGAATTGCCAACATCAAGAGATGCCAAAAGGCTAATATCACCCAAGATAACAGATATTACATTTTCTGCTGCAAAATTTGACCAGGTGATAAAAAATAGTATCTATGCTGCAACATAAGATTTAGGCTATCACTGGTTTCCAAAATCTTTATAATTGCTTCTTCATGAATGCCTGCATTTTGTCTGCAATGCAGGAAGCACTTTCTCAAGCCTTAAACCAATGGAAGGAAGCTTTTTGATTTGGATCTGTCTTGCTTTCCTAGCACTACAACCTAAGGCATTTGCAAAGCACAAGTTTAAATAACCTATATTTTTTCTGAGCTGCAGTTTGCTAATGAACTTGCTTTCCCAACCAAAGATCTTACACACAGTTCAACATTTAGTAGAGGCAGCAAGTCCATGAGCACAACTCTCTAAAAATCACATCTCTCTGATGAACTACAGACATGCAACACAACAGAAAGAAACATTTTGGGACATACAACAGGACAGAGCTTCTTTAAAGATTTTTTGCTTTGTAGGTAAAATGTATATTTCGAGCAGCAATTGAGAAAGTTTGGGTTTGGGGAGTGAGAAGTAGTGGGTACCAGAGCAATGAAGAAAGCTGGGAATGAGATGAAAGCTCTTTGGATATGGTGAAACAAAGGGCCAAGAGAGAAAAAAAGAGTTTTAGGAAGTCCCTTTATTTATATACATTCTGCTCTTCCTTGGCCCTCTCTCCCCATCCCCATCCTCCAGGACACAGCACATTTTTTAGTTCAACCTGAGACCCCTGACTTTCTGCTTCCAACCCACTTCTACCACAAAGTCTCCTCCCCCAACCCTTTTCCCCACACAAATCTCTTTTCACTCTCTCCTGCTAGAAGGGGCTTGAGAGGAGGAAATGGCAGGGCTGACCATGAGAGGAGGAAAGGGCAGGGCTGGTCATCATTGCACTCTTGCATATTGGGCAGAGAAAGGGCAGGATCAGGGAGGGCAGAGTCTCCAGGGGGCAGGGATTCTGCTCCACTCATGCCAGGAGTGAAGCAGTAGCAGAGGTGAGTGCTGTGATTTTTTGCTATTATAAGACATCTCAGAGCAGTTGTCATCCCAACTCCGCCTGTCCTGTTCCTGGCTTCCCAAACAGCCTGCCTGAACCAGCACAGCTCTGCTTATTGTAGTGGCCTCTCAGAGCAAAGGATCTGCTCTGCTTTGGGGCTGCTGGAGCAGACTGCCAGGAAGGGGACCAGCCTGGTGACAGAGGGCCAGAAGATGTCACTGGAATGAAGTATGGCAAGGCAGGGGCTGGAATTGCAAAGCCAGGAGGAACTTCTAAAAGGCCTTGCAAAGCAGAGGCAGGATGGAAGAGTTCCTTACCATTTCTCAAGAAAATCAGGCCAGCTGCCATCTCAGCCAGCCTGTCCTCTCCCTGGGTCACCTCTGGACAGCCTGGTTCACTATGGATTCATCACACTGGCTGTGAGGGAAATGCTGCTTCTGCAAAGCACCCCATGCTGCTGAGTGGGCCTAATGCCAAGCACAGATTGTCAGGTAAATTCCAACCACTGCGCTCAAGGAGTAACGTATCCTGAAAGAATGCCAAACCAGAGGTATCTCCTCAATGGGGACTACACAGCACAGGAGATAAATGGACAACATACTGAAACAGAATAAATCCAACAAACTGCAGCTGGACTACAAGGAACCTAATGGAAAACAGCTATTTACTGCTCTGATTGAGCCCAGCCAAACAGTTCCACAGTGCTGTGAAGCAAACCTGCCTGAGAAAAAGATACATAAACAGAGCTTGCTGTGAGGAATAAAAAGGCAAGAAAGGGTAGAAAGAATTCAGATAACTTTTCCAGAAGCTCTTCCAAGTTTTTTGTGTGTCCAGGGAGAACATATCAAGTGCCGTATTCCAGAACTGGGGGCTAGGGATCAACTGCCATCTTATCACAGAGTAGCTGGCACCAGCCATGCTGTCACATTAGTTCTTAACTGCTCCTTGTGGCTCTACAATTGGTTTATGAGATTCTGTGAAATGTCTAAACAATATGGGACTCAGTTTCCTTAGCTCCAAAATACAGCAGTTGTTTTTCTTCATTGGGGCTCTGAATTTCTGTCACTCTGTAGCCTGCTCTCCCAGCTTTATCCCATAAATACATGTGGCAGCCTAAGCCCTAGCTGCTACCCTCTGATGAAGGTTTAGACTTCTGTTCATGCTGCTACTGCCAGAACAGGAGGAGAGGGTGGAAAAAATCAGAGAAAGCAGATGTTCTCAAAGTGATCCAGTCTGTGAGATACTCCCACTGCTCATGGCCCCTGGGTGACCATCTTCATGAAAGGAGAACAGAAGTAGTGGAAGAGGAGAAGGAAACCAAAGATGAAGAGAAGACTTAAGACAGGTGTCAAGAGACATAAGAACCATAAAGAGATGAGGAAGATGGAACACAGGATAAAGAAAGACCGAAAACAACAAAACAAACAAACAAACAAAAAATGTAACAGAGAAGGGGGCGTTACCTGCTGAATTGAAGGTAAGAGTGTTGGCCATCCTACTTCATGTCAGTGCATTTACCATAAGCATCTATGAAGTGTGTGAGGGTCATTTTTAATATAGATGGTATTCCCCTTAAAGGGATACCTCTCTCAAAGGACTAAAAGGACTAAGCACAACACAAAGAGGATTCACAGTTTCAGTAAATCTGGATGCCCCTGAGCTAATCACATAACTTTTGTACTTCAACCTTTGCATCCTTTGCTGGAAATGAAGAAAATCTCATTATCCTCACAAGGGATTATTGAGTCCAAATTCAATCTTTTTTTTCCCCAGGAACATGGAGGCCAGTTCTTGGCTTTAAACTTGTTTCAGAACAGCAAAAATGAATTGACCTGTACTAGAAATCGAGAGACCTACTTTTTCCAGACTTAATACAGTCATACCATTAGATGGCCTGAAAATTAAACAGATTAGCCTTAGGTAGTACTAACAGATGGCATGGCAGGGCACACACATGGCAGAGCAGCAAGGCACCACTTGGACATCTCCCTGCTCTGCTGTTAAACTTGTGGTGCTCCAAAGTTGTATTCAGCAATGGGCATTGGCCCCAGTTTGCTCCACTGGCAAAGTCATCTTTGCTTGGGAACAGAACACAGACTGAAGCCCTGCACTTGTCAAGCAAAATAACACATCTCAAAAGCCAGCCTGGGACTCCTTGTTATGGTTCCTGCTAAAGGGACTGTAAAGTGAAATCAGTTCATACCAGAAGCAGCAAAGAAACTCAAAGAGACAAGGAACAATTAAAAATGCCTGTCAGAAAGAAGCAGAGAAGGAAAGAATAGCTTAAGTCATCATTAAAGTGTTGCAAAAACACAAAGAAAGGAGCATAAATCCCCATCAAAAGGGGACTGCAGACAATTTCCCAAAACACCTGTTGAGAAGATGATGTCTGTATGTTGCTGGGGCAGTCCTGGAACCAAGAGTGCTGAAGGAAGGGAGCACCTCCCCTCTAGCCAGGATGGCCTGGTGGCCCAGCAGTACAAGAAACAAAACTCAAAGCAAGCTTTGCCACCTCTCAGCTTCCCTCTGGAAACCCTGCCCTCCTCTCTACCTGTACCCCAGCAGAATAACAGAGCACAACAAGCCCTGCCAGGGGCAGATTCGTTACCAGCCTTCAGGCCCAGCAAGCTGATAGGTTTTCACTTTACTATGAAGCAGCAAAGCTGTGAGCATGGGGCACACAGGCAGTCCCCGTGAGTGAAGTGCACCGATTTTCCCTTCGAAAGAGGCTTTGCCTGCAGCAGAGCAAGTGCACTGCCATCTCGTGGTGCCTTGGAATGACTTATGCCAGGTAAAACGCCGGGCTAACAACAAAAGCCCGAAATGGGGCTCATCGTTGTATTTGTGCTGGGGTCGGAGCGGTCACACCCAGGACCGAGAGCAAAACTCCAGTGGGGGTGAACAGTAACACAAAATCCTTGCCTTTCCCATAAGCAGTGGCTCGAGCGTCCAAAAAGAACTGGTTCCCAAAAGATCTTATTCCTCCCTTTCAGACAATTCACCAGACATGTACCCAAGCAAACAGCTTCCATTTCACACAGAGATCCCCACAGGGACCAGGACAAATGACACGAATTTGGGCAACAACTTGAGGTGGAAATACTTGAAAACATAGGGCAGGCAGTGTTTATCCCAGATAGCAAGTGATGCTCTTCTCACTGCCCACCTGCCATAAAACCTTGTGCTGCAGTGTGGCACAGCATTAAAGGCATTTCTAATCAGTTCTGATTAAAGCCCGGGATCACATGCACAATCCAAAGCCCTAAAACTGCACATATACTGTGGAGAAACCTTTTCTTTTTTAAGGCCAGCACCTTTCTCATCTGAGATTGTGAAAATCCAGGGAGTTAATAGTAATCAGCAGCAAATGGGGAACAAAGACCTCGTGTCTAAATAGCTCATCAGTACATAGAAAGACAGCTATGCAAAAGCAAAAGGAAGCAGACTTGTACATCTTAGTAAACTTCATCCAGCAAAAGTAGTTTTAGAATACAGTGGTTCCAAAGATTTCACAGAACAACTTTTCCTCCTCAAGATGAACACTGAATGAATGGGTGCACATATGCTTTGGTTATGCATTGTTATTTCAAGCCAGTGGAATGGTACTAAATTCCAAATTAACACGGTCTTAGAGCCATTTTCCCTCCGTACAGAAACCTGTATTCTGTTTCACAATTAGCAAATGGAGCTCATTGCTGCCCCTGAGGTGAAAGCTTCACAAACCTTTACAGCCATGTGCAGTTCTGCTGCTGTGAAAACACACCTGCCTGCTCAGCACCAACCCTTCCAGCCTCTGCCTCCCTGTGGGCCAGCAGACCCCCCTACCAGAGAGCAAAGGTAACATGAACTCCAGTTAATGGAGTTAACCTTCACATTACCAGTGAAGGTAAAAACCAGCTCTCAAAAGCAGGAAAAGTTTTCTGTGCTTATCTGCGACTTGTTTATTATTCCTCCAGAAAACAAACAAACAAAAGATGAACTCTGTCCCCACCTTTCCTCCTTTACCTGCATATGCCTAAATAATATTTCCTAGGTAGATGCTACTTTCCCCTCGTGCCCCATGCTCAGCCCAAACATGGCTCCAAGAAGGCTTTAGGGACAGGAAGAGCGAGCCCACCTGACTCTACAAAAGGATGTATGAATGCACTGATTTTCTCTTGACCTCTTCATACAGGTTCTTCACTCAACTCTTTCATTAATGCACCGATATAGTTATTGTTTCATTGTCAAATATCCACATGCTAGTAAAACAATCAAAATCCGTAACTCAGATTTGAAAAATCTCAGAAGGACAATAAACATGAAATAACAGGCAGAACAGGTATACGCTTAAAAAGGAAAATCCTAAACTAACATTTTAAACTACCTTCTAAAGAAGCCATAAATATTTTTTGTCCCTTTTATAAAAGAGGCAGAGACAAGAGAAAGTGAGAAAGAATCCTAAAATGGATGGAGGAATGTGATTGACCAAATTTCCTCAGTGCATGCAGGAACTCACCTGCACTTCCATACACACTGTGTGAGGGATCTCCACATGATCTTGAGCTTATCAGATGGAAAAATCCTACACCAGCTCTCACATCAATAGATTTCTAGGGTAAGGATTCCCTACATTTTGGGAATTCTGCTGGGAAGAAATGCAAAGTCTCATGTGCCTCAAGTGTGCAAACTATCAGTAACAGGTTAGGAAAAAACCCCATACAGCCTCTGAGCCTCAACAGGTTTGCAGCCAGAGGAGGGAGAAGAGGAAGCTGTAATGACTTTTATTACAGTTTTTCTCCTCCTTACTCAAAGCTATAAATAGAACACCAAAGAGAGGATGATGATGGTGCCAAAGACTGCCAAGCTACTTACAACAGTTTTAGAAAGTGCCTAAATCAGGTTCAGGGCTTCAGCACCTCTCAGCAGTAGCTTAAAAATATATACAGTGCAGTAAATACAGAATATAGAGCAAATCCTCTTCTGGATGCACAATTTGATCTTTTATTGCACACTGTCCCTCCACTTATATTTGCATACACATTTGCCATATTAACAAATACAGATATGTACACAAATGTTTAATAGACACACATACACGTAACGCTGACACTATTTCAAAGCTTTAGTGACAAACACTGTAGACAGCAAGAATACTATGAAGTTAAATCAGGTAGAGCTTGTTTCAGTATCGCTCACCAGAGAAAAATAGTTCAGATGACTGCCAACAGAAAACAGCCAGTACAGAATATCTCCAGGTTTTGTCAGGAGCTTATCATAAGCACAACTCAGATGTATGGACCAAGTCTCCTGGTGACCTACAAGACATAGATTAGCTACTAATAACCCAGACACATGCAACATCTACGGAGTGGAGTTCCTGTTCTGCAACCTTCAACAGCCTCTGTGCTCATGGCACAGAGGAAGGATGTAATGCTGGACTGAAGGCAGTGCCTTGCCCTAAAAGGCTCTATGGCTTTGCCCCTTGTCAAGGTTGGAGGATATGGACTGGAAAACACCTCAAGTAAATATGTCCCTTCATATTTAATAGTCAAAAAGGGAAGTGTGGAACAGACATAGCTTCAAGAAGAAGATTAAATTAATTTGTCCGCCTGGCAGAGGTTACACAGATGGCTAAACTGATTTGTGTGTGTGTGTGTGTGTCCTACTGGCTTATAGGTATGAAAGTAAATGTCTTGGTTTAGGGGGAGTAAGTGGCTGTAATCCTTTACTGAAAGTGGTTCTGTTATGTGGGCTCAACATTTCACTTAATTTCAAACTGTCACATTCAGGTACAGGTCTTCATGTCTCTTCCCTTGTTCATCTGATTAGACATCCCAGGGAGAAACTGTGTGCAGAGATGGCAAAACACCAATTCAGACACCCACATGTATGAGCACACCTGCCTTGGCACAGCAGAGCCACTTCCCCTACTCCCACCCCACTGCCCCATTGCACATCACATGGGCTGTGGGCCTCTCCAATAATCTGGGCTAGAAAACTGATTCAGAAGAAAAAAAGCATTTTTTTTTTTCCCCTCTGTGGGTCCTTATGAAGGGGAATCAGATATCTGATCCAGGTGACTGTTCAGGCACCCAAAGTTTGGCCTGACAGCAGTGAGGAGATGGCAGAGAGGAAGGAAAAGTAGCAGGAAGCAGCACACTACAGATAGGAATATGCACATCACAGGAGTTCAAGTCACAACATCACAAACTGCAGTGTCTCTGCTCCATATGAAGTAGACTTCATAGACTACTTCCAAAACTTTATACTATCATATATTCTCTGTGTGCTCCATGATAAAAAAGGTCTTTTTAGAACAATACAAAGAGCTTTCTAAAGTGCTGCTAGAACTGTGTTACTCATATTTTCAGCACAAGCACCAGGTGCCTTAGTTACAACCACCCCAACCACAGAGCGCTCAGAGGGAGCTGTTAAAACTGGGGGAAAAGAAAATAAAAAAGGGACATAAAAATAGCTCTCATATCTAAAAATATCTTAAGTCTTATCTCAGACTTTCTGAAAGCTGTAGGAGAGAGTTTTTCCCACAGGAAAAAGAGGATGACTTCCCACACAAAACTCCCACCCCCAGCTTTGCATGGCTGCAAGTTACCTGACTTTCACCACATCCCATCATTTTGTCCAAAGGATCAAGCACAAAATGATGACCATTCTAGGCCATGTTTAACTACCTGGCAGAAAAAAAAATAACATAGTAGGAGAGGAAGCATTACTCTGCCAAGCTGATTATTTTTTATTTAGTGTTAATATTTAATTTTTTTAAGATGCTGGAATACTCTCAGAAAAAATAAATTACTGAACAGAAGCCAGCTGACACACGTATTTAATTGGTATCACATGACTTCTCAGTTTAATATCACCTCTACATCTGTGAGGGGACATTCATGTGCATCTAATCTACACCTGCTGCCAAGAAACGTTGCAAGAGTAATTTTCTCTGTTTATGTAGGTCCTATGTTGTGTTATCCTTTACCGCTCCAAAACAAGCAGAGGGAGCATCTGCTATCAGAAAAAAGACCACAAAACCAAACCAATTCCCAGGGCAGAGGAGACATTATCCAACATTGTGCAGGTGTTTCAAATCAGGTAATAAAGCCAGGTTAATTTTACACCTACTGGAAACAAAGAATTATGGAAAAATATTTTAAGTGACAGTCATATGATGTGTCTCCGTCACACATATACTTCATGGCATAAGGGCAAAGGATGGGAATGTTATATATATCCCTCAAGAAAGTTGACAAATATCAGAAAATATTTTTTAAAAAGCAAAACAAAAAGCAAAGTGAAATCTTAGTTTTCAGGCCAAAAATCTGGCTCCACTTATTAGCTCTTTCATAGTCATTTATACAGGTTTTTCCAAGTTCCCCTTACATCCAAAAGCCAGAATTTCACTAGGGCCCACAAAAGTTCTTCAGAGCTTTTCTCTTCAGCTGTCCAGCCATAATCCAAAATTCAGTCTCCAGTGTTTTTACCACCACTGTGTATTACATTCATCTAGGAAAGAAATCAGACTGAAGAATATGCTAGCAGTTTACCACTGGGATTAAGCTGACTCTTATTTTTGTTCTTTCAAGACTGTGTTACTTTTGGGGGAAAAACAAGCCAGCACTGCTGCCTCTGTTGGTTTTTCCTCCTTTGAACGGTTGACAAACACAGCTCTATTTCCCTGTTCTTCCAAAGCCTTAAACGCCAATGCAATTCCAGGTTGGTTTCTGCTCTGTCCATACACAAGTATTACTATCTGTCTGTTCCTCATACTTCCTGAAGTAACTGTGACAGTAGAAGAGCAATGAGAACTTCAATTAAAAAAAAATGCAGGTTTTTAATAGAGCAACTGATAGAAACACCAAGATGCAGGCAGGCACATAACCCCTTCCCCAAGAGAGACACGACCTCTTCCTAAAAACATCATCTCTTCTTGCCAGAGTTGATGCAATTATATCCTGAAACCATCATGCCTAAAATAACAGTATCACAAGTATTTGGGTGCTGTTCGTAGATCATACTCAGATCATGCTCACATTAGGACTGCCTATAGTTAAGCACTTGTTTCTGCCTTCACATTTACAGCTAGATTTTTCCAGCTTCCCTTTAGGGAAGTTTTCAGTGAAATGGCAGATCCTGCAGTGAAACATGAAAGCAGCAAAACTTGGATCTCTTCTTGGTGTGCCACTGGAAGCTTTCACAGAGGATGCTTCCCACTGTCACACTTCATGTGCTGCCTCTACACGATGGACTGTGTTTGTTTCTCACAGGGCCATAACTGAAGAGCTGCAGCTTTCTGCCATGCCCTGGCAGCCTTTGAGACCACAGAGCTTCCCCCTGCACACAGGACAAGGCTCATCACACCACTCGCCCGTTTCATAAGCACAGCTACAACTTCAACTGGAAGCTAGTGCAGTCCTGGAAACTAGAGAGTATTGAAGTCCTTCAGTCTTTGAGTTCCCTCAGCAGAAAAAAAGTGCATTATCACCAAATACTGTTTCTATTCAACAAAGTAAGAACAGACTTTTGATATGTTATTTTTACAAGTCTGCCACTATGAAAAAAATCTTAAGGAAAGGTAAATTGTTTAGGCACTTAGATATTTAAATAATTAGAGCAAATTTAGCTCTCCAGCTCCAGTTCTGACCAACATCCTAGAGAGCTGTGCTTATGTACCTGACAGCAGAATTTGGTCTCTACTATTCAGAAGCAGGCCTAGATCAAAACACAGAGTTAAGAGACAGGGTTTGAACCTAAGGCATGCTCTTAGAGACAGATTTCTTTGGCAATAATGTCAGAGAAATGTCAAATATCAGAAAATTTAACTGAACCAACTTCATAAATATTTAATAATATTAATACTAGAGATTTATTTCTAATCAACTAGCTCTGCTCAGAAAATAACTACAGTTTACAGACTTCCCCATATATATTCAGTCAGCAGACTGGAATTGTGCTTCAGGTTAAACTTCTTTTCATTCTACTCAGCCTTCCCCAGTTATGTTCATCTGCACTTCTGCATTATTTACAGGACCTTCATTTACATAGTATTTAAGTACCTTGTAATAACATCAATCAGGGAAGCAGCATTTATCCCAATTTTACAGAAAACATCTGAGGTGCTGCAGCTATGTGGATTGCACACAGCCACATCAGCAGGCATCAGTGATGAAATCTGCAACTCAAGACTAAAATCAAGCCTGCACACTGCCTCTCCTTCCAGCTCATTTCTAGGAGGTAATTCTTTATGATCCTGGTTCCCTGGTATCCTGATTGTCAGCAAGGTATGTTATCAGCATAGTTTAAAACAAGTGGATCTGATAGCACCAATATCTGTCCAGCTTATCAAGTGGTTGCAATTGACACCCATTACCTCAGGGTGGAACAGAAGCTAAAGCTCCTCATCCTTGAAAACTAAATACAATTACAGAACCAGCAGCTGGACCCTATGGCCAACACAATATTTCTGCTACACCACTCTCTCCATTCAACAAAGGTCACAGCCTATCCAACTGAAAAAGAAGGAACAGAAACCCACTTTCAGAATGTCCAGATTGCTGTACTGGTTTGCTGGACTGATGGAAGACAAAGGGAGGAGTCAGAGACTGACTTGCCAGTGCCAAACAAATGGGTTGGCAGAGGAATCAACCTTTTCTAATCCCATCATAAGGAATGGGCCAGGGACACAAGGAGTTGCAGTAGAAGTGGCTTCTGGGGATGAAAGAGATAAAATAACCCCAGAGCAGCTTCTAGGACTACTCTAACTCCTGCCAGGCTACCAAATCATTTTTCTCTGCTATTTTCTGGTTGAAGATTGTGTGCTGCACTCTTCCAAGTCACCAGTGACTTTGGTAGGAGTGGAGCTGGTCGCTGGCACTGCGCTGCCTACTTCCAGCAGTGGCAAACACAAGGACCACAGATGGCTGTGACAGCTCCAACAGGGACGTGGCAGTGCATGGTACCTCTCTTGCTGAGTGCTAATGAGCAGGAGAGGGAGCTGGGCTGCAGCACAGCAAAACGAGATTTTGTCCAGAGAATCCCCCAGGGCCCACAGGTGTCAGTGCTGAAGGAAGTAGCTCAGAGGCATGAACCCAACTCCTTATGCTGCCAGATGTTGCCTAAACAGAGATGTAATATGCAGCATGCAGGTTTTGGGGTTTTTTTAGTGAAGAGAACCGACTAATCAAGCAACCCTCTCCTAGGTGCTTCCTATGAGCACTTGCAGTGCTTGCTGTGCTGCCCTTTTTGGCATGGATAAGACCCCCTTTTAAACACTGCATGATACAAGCAGGGAGGTGATGGGCATGCTAGCAGCTCAGCTGTGAGAGAGAACCAGCAGAGAAGCAGGAACTGCTCCAGCACACAAGGCATGGGAGACAAGAGGGCTATCTCTCCTCAGAAATCATATTCATTTCCTTACCACTTTTTAAGCAGACTTGCATGAAGCAGGGTAATTGCTGTTTCACACGACTTTCAGTAATGTCAGATAAAAAGAGATAATAAACACATTTTCTTCCTCTCCTCTTTATTCCTGACTCACTCTTCCTTGCTGTCTCCTGCACTTTGACACTCCATCCTTTGCAACCAATTTTCACTCCCTTCACTGATTATTTTTAGCTTGTGCTACTGAACCTGTCCTTCCTTTTCTTTTTTGCACTATCCTTTCCCCTCTATCTCACTCTACATAGTCACTGGCTTCTTTTCTGTCCTTTGCTATCCTTCCCTCCTCTAATCTCTGCTTTACCCCTACACTGCACAGAAGTACAAGTCCTTTCCTCTCTCATGCTTCTACTGGCCCTTCTAGGAGCTATTTTTAAAAATGAAGGATGTACTCAATCATTTGAGCAGATGAAGAAAACCTAGGACCCTTTTGGCAGGTGCAGCTCTTGGGCAGAAGCTACCTCCTCTCATTCAGTAATGTGCTGAACGCTGCAGAGTGACCCAGATGTGGGAGACACTTCAAGGCCTGCCACTCTCCCACTATTTCATGTACATCCGTAATACCGTAAGACATCAGTTAATCCACCTGACTAGAAATCAGGGTCTTTACGGTGTTCTGGTAAAACTCTCCTTTGAAGCAAAAAGCAAGAATTTCATTCCTCTTTCAGAACATTTCTTGCTTTGCATTATTAATAACATTTGGCATGCTATAGCCCTTAGGTAACTAATCCTTACAACCACTTCTCGCCTCCAGCCTGTCAGGTAGGGAAGTGTTATCATTTCAATTTTAGCATTACAGACACCCAGAAATAGCAACTGAGCTGGTAAAAACCACTGGAAGAGCAAAGTCAGAGCCAGGGAAGAAGCCAGAAATGCCTATTTCCCAAAATCATTATTCTATCCTACTCTCTGGGGAAGAAGGTGGCACTAATAGCATCTTATTAGCATATGTGTTGGAAAGCTCAGTGGGAGGTATGGTTTGCTATACTCCCCTGGGGAAAGGCAAGAAGGTGACCTAGAAGAGGGATTTAAAGGCTCTGACAGGCCTGATATATGGCAATCTAGAAACAGCCTAATTGGAGAAGAAGGCTTAAGGGTAAATCCATCCCAGGGATACGGAGAAGCTGAAACTCACTATTAAACTCAGAAATAGAAACACTGGAGCATCATGCAGAGGAGGCAGAGGCAGCAGGGGACAGCCTTGCTCGGTTCCAAGTGTCTGGGAGCTCCTCAGTGCTGGCACGGTGCCTCAGGGAGGCATTTCTGCTGCCCTACGTGCAAGGTGAGGCTTCCACTGTGCTTGTCACTCCACTGTATCACGTGGCATGAACAGAATTTGTGTTGCTCAGGGGATCCCACACTGTACCCCACCATAAAATAAACACGTCATTCCACATTCAGGATAGTGCTGTATTATCTTGACCACCTCAGAACAAAAACCCTGAAAAAGGTACAAAAATAAATCTGAAATAAAATCTGTGCAGCCCCTGTCAGATCTTTAGAGCATCTGGTTGCTTATACATGCTATTACAGCTTGCTGAAAAGTATGTAAAAAAATTATGTTTTAAAGTGGGAAGCCTTTTAACTCAAAATTACTCAGAAATTATAAAAAAATTCTGTTGAAGCCTCTTTTAAAATAGATAATTAGATTTTTGACAAAAAACACGTGGAAAACATTCTCTTTCCTTGAGGAAAAAAAGGTTTTGTTGGAGAAAAAAATGCTGAAGACTTTTCAGTATCTATCTGAAGTTTGGGTGATTTTGGGAATCGGTAATTATAAAAGAGCAAGACACAAAAGAGTTTTGCCTGAACACTATAAAAGTATTGCTGGGAAATGCTAACAAGCTCTTTTTTTTTTCCAGGGCTTTTAATGAAAAAAACGCTCTCCATTCACTCTTATTATTCATAGCTGGAACAGTCATAACTTGATTCATTTAAACAAGCAGCTCCAGTTCATGCTTTCTCTTGTACATGATGTTATACTACCCACTTGTTTTATTCATGCAAACAAGTTCTGTTCTAGTACACTAACACAAAAATGAATAAACCGAATTCCGCCTTGCACATCAAAGCAACTATGAGCTAATCTATTTCTGATAACTTTCCTTCATATCTTCTGGCAAAAAGCACCCACCTTGTATTTCAGAACAAAGGTTTGATTTAAAGGATTTTGCAATTGGATTGTATTTTAAGTAAATTCAACAGGAAAACTAAAGCAGGTGGAGAACACTGCTGCTCTTTCCACAGATACTCTTCTGTCTACAGATTCCCTCTTTACAGCTCTTTTATTCCCTATCTCAATGCTAACCTGTGTGGAACTGAGGAACAATACCCTGGTATCAGATTGTTTTATGAATAATAAGGGTTTGTTTAAAAAAAGGTAATCTTGGAGGTGCATTTCACATAAAATCAGCTTAAATATGGAATTTAGAAAGCTGGGGCAGGAGGTTTTTTTGTGGTTTTTTTTGAAGTGTATTTATTAATAATTTTTTTTCTTCTCTTTGCTAATGTAGTGCTTCTGGAAGTTGCCAGATTGCAAGCTCTAGAGGCATAAGTCCTATTTATTCACAAAATAGGTCAAAAATAGTCACTGAAGCAAACACTTTCCCACACAGACATCTCAGCCAAGAATGCACTGGAGTTTGTGCAGATTCAGTGGTGCCAGTCTTCTGTGCTCAGCTGCTAGCAAAGATTTACTCTGCTTAATTGTGCTATGGACATTTCCCTCCTGTGAACTATATTTAAATGTCAAATCTTTAAAGAGGCATCACATTTTAAAAGCTTTTCATTAATTTTTGACCTGATTTACCTTGAGGTTTGACTTCCCCTATGAACATAAAGGTACCAGCCTTCTGCCCTTCAGAAATTCCAAAGCTGTCAGCAATTTCTGAGTTGCTGGGGTTTTTTACAAAAGAGGTGTACATAGAAAAAAAAAGATATCCTACTGCTCTTTCTGGCCCACACACCTTTAAAAATCAGAAGAAACAATATGGTCATCTAGGAACCCAAGTTTCTCTGTAAGAATTCTTAAGCATTAATAGCCTCCTCTGCAGTTGAAAACAAAGACAACCTTCTTTAGGAGATTCCATCAGTCCTCAAAACAAAACTGCTCTGCTCACCCAGCATTCCGCACATACCTGCTCAGTCTCTTTTATACACATATACTGACATTCAGTAACTATAAACTTGGCTTGGCTGTGAAATCACAGCAAGAAACATTGAAATGCATGAGGAAAGAATGCAGTTCTGTGTTTTAAAAAGCCTATCTGAAAGAAATATTCATAACAAAGAAATTGAAAGGGAAGTGATAACACACCAGAAATTGGCGCCTTCCTACAAGGAGTATGTGTGTCAAAACGGGACGCACCTTCTCTACAAAGATCATGTCAGTAACAAACAGCCTCATCTGTACCATGACAAAAATGCAAGGCCTTTCTGCCTTCTGTGAGACAACTTGGGCTTCAGCAAGCCGGCAGGGAGTGAGGCAGGGATTACAGAGCAGCACCAGACCACACTGTGCTGTTCTCCTCTCCTCCTTGGTGAGCTGTCAGTTTTTGAAGACTGGTGAAAAGCCAGAAAGATCTCTTATGTCATTATAAAGGCCCAGAAACAATTTACAAGGAACAGGCTTGAATAGGGCACATAATTTCATCTTTTAAAGTAATTCCATGAGCATGTCTTTTTCAACAGCACTAATCAGAGCACCTGCCCAAAACTTTCAGACAGATGAGATGCTTTCTAGTTGCAAACAAGTAAAAAGATGGATGGTGCCCTTCATGACACGACACCTTCATTCCTTAAGTAGTTCCTCCAGTACTGCTGACTCATAATTTAAAAGCCTCAAAGTGCAGCCATTCCAGGATCCTGCACCCAAGTACTCATGAGCCAAATCCAATATGCATGGCATAGTCATGCCCTTACCTGTTTCTACCAGCCAAACTGTATTTTACGAGATTTTAAAAGCAACAGGGAAGGAAAATAAATCTGTTTTTCATGAAACATTTTTAATATAATATACCCACACATGGCAGGTGCCTCATACCTGCCACTCAGGTGGTAAGAGTTCTATTACCAGTTCTCTTTCCCAGCTTGCTAAAAAACACTGCATAAAGTCACTCTTTTCTCCTGAAATCTGCTGATGAGAGGGCTAAAGCTGCAACATCATATAAAAATTCAGCTCCAGTCTGCTCTTTACATTTCAAGGAAAGACTCAGGAACCCTCTTCAGAACCCAGCTGCTGGGGTTTATTTATCTCAAGCAAAGGTATCCCAAGCCTACTCCCTCTCTCTCTCTCTATTAAAACTCTCCCCCTTTCACAAGCCAATAGAAACCAGATAACCTCCCCCAGTAGTGTAAACACTTGCAAAAAGTACAGGATGATGATGAAAAACATTGCCAAGTAACTGTTGTGTAGTTGAGCATGGGTGAAAATTTGCTGTACTGAAATCCCCAGTTTATTTACAGAGCAGAAAGAGCTCCCGGGCTGGCAGCTTGCAAGCACAGTTAAAATGAACAAGAACTCATCTCAGCTGTGACCAGGAGGGAGCTCACCTGCCAGACTGAGACCAGCAGAGTCCCCTGATTGATTCAGCTCTTGGCCTCTCTTCTCAGACTGCTACAAGGTGCCAACTGCATAGGTAGCTGTGTGAAACAGTTGGGAAACTCACGGAAAGAGCAGGGAGAGCGCCTGTCTCTCCACACGGAGGCACTTACTCTTCCTGTGTGAGCACAGGATAAAATTCACGTGTGTTCTCATCAACAGTGTTTTCTTAATGGGTATCTTGAGATATCAATCTCAAGATACCCATTAAGGGCACTACAGCTTGAGTAGGCATAGGGAAATTGTACAATGTGTCAGCACATGTGATGAGAGTTACAGATACCACCCAGCTCTCAGAATATTCACTTGCATTGGGTTCCCCAGTTCTCAGTGCAGAAAACAGTGTTTTTAGTTAGCATTAATAACAACCAAATGTTTATATTCATATCTTGCATACATGGGACTTACTGGCAACATGAGTTTGCCCTCAGTCCCATTTATATATACAAGTGTGTGTGCTAAAGCTATAAGGGAAAGAGTAAGCAAGGGTCACTGCAAAGAGACAGGTTCTGTCAGGAATGAAAACACAAGGCTGTAGTCCTTGGAGCAGGGGGCACATTTATTATCTATACTTCATCTTGGGCAATCAGATCATGTGGAAGGAAAAAGTTGGTGCCTTTGAGTTCTTGCTTGAAGCAGCAGAATAGCAGCAACAAAGTCCTGTAATGAGCAGAGCACTGAGGACCAAACATCAAGAATGCTCTTGGTATGGCTGTCATCTCTCACACTAGACAGGATTTCAGACTCAAGAGGATCTGCTATAGCAGAAGTGCAAGAAGAGAGGCAGCCTCATTCCGCATGGAACAGGATAAGTAAGTTCAGTGGGAAAAACAAAACCCTTATCCGGAAGATGGGACATGAACTGTGAGGAGAAAAACCTAAGTTACTATTCTTAGCTATCAGCATGGTTCTGTTCTCGCTGCCCTGTGAGAAACCATATGAAAATACTGGTAGGATAAAAAGGGAGTACTGAAGAACAAACGAAAGAGAAGTTCTCCTGCAGAATATTTATGGCATAGCAAAAGGTAGACAACTGCGACATAAGGAGATCACTGGGAACTGGACAAAGGTTTATCCAGACATTTTAAGGCTCTTGTCACTACCAGAGAGGCAACATAAGCCTGTGCCCAGAACCCCTGAGACTGTAGCTAAAAATTTCTGCCTGAATAGACTAGAAATGCCTCAGCCAGACTGTTTTTTAAGAACACTCAACCCCCACACAGACTCCCAAAATTGAACTGATATGTGTAGATAAGGAGCTATACTTCTAAATTTATCTCTAGCCACTTAACTAATTCCAAATAAAACACCTTTGATATTTTGTGCAAGCAGTCTGTTTAAATCAAGTGGCCTGAAGAAACTCCTGACTACAAGATTAATCCCGTGGGCACTCCCTGGCTACCAGTTGTTGGTTTTTATGCTTATGCATTCTTCATGGAATGTTAATGTAAAACAAGATCTGTCTTCATTTAACCAAAGGGTTAACAAAAATCTCAATAATTAAATTAGCAGCAATCAGCTAAGGAGCTCCCCAGTGCCAAGTCTAGCACACATCAATTCCTTTTCTCTTTCAGGATAATAGACCAGGCAAGAAAACTTCCAACTGCCCCCTGCAGGGCTGTGGCAGGCACAAATGTGTATGAGCACTGCACTTCTCTCTCCTTCCATCCACAGCTTGACTCCAGCTCCATGTGGCAGATACATCATTACATAAAATGGGCCAACTCTATTCTGATTTTCCTGCTTTCTCCAGGGCTGAATCTGGCCTAACAGGACAACAGCAACAAGTGGTTAAGAAAGTGAGACTTAAGGTGTTTTAAAGGATCCAAATACATACTTGTCCCAAAAAAACAGAAGATACATGTGAGGTCAGGAAAGCACCTAAAAAAGCTTTTGAAATCCTCCCAACCTCTCTGAAAAACACTTTCTTTCCAGCATTCCCAACAAATGAAATTGCTGGAGAAGGCTCTCTCCAATGGTCACTGTTCTTTCTAACCAAGAAGAGCATCCCTCCCCTCTTCATATCTTAAAATGATACTTAAGACCCTTGAGGTGGCAATAACCACAAGGCTAGAGCAGCCACAGAAGCTTCTCCTACACTCTTCAGATGATGGATAATCTGTCTTGTTCAGATTCTCATTAAAGGCATGTCATAAATTGGGAAACAGAGCTTTCAAGAGAGTCACATCCATGATGGAGAGACATTCCTGACAAGAACAGAGCACAGCACTTAGTGAATAACATCACCAAGATGTTCTTGGTCAACAATTAAGGGAATCGTGCTGCATCCTGAGCAATCATGCTGCCAGTCAAATATGCCAGAGTAGGATGCAGTCCCAGAGGAGCAGGGCAGATGCTTCTGTCCCTGGAGAAGGAAACACTTGGGGCTTTTTCCAACCAGAGATCCATTGCTCACTGCTGCTGAGGGCTTCCCAAAGACATACTGCATCAGCACATTCACCCACCAACTAGGTTCTGCTATTGCCCAAAATAGTCTGGTTTATTCACGAGCAGCCACAGCTAGAACCAGGGGCAAAGCTTGTGCCATTATGTCATAATCCTGGCAGTAAAAAGCATCCACGGTGATTATGAAAATAATTTGGGTTTGTGATGCACATTTATAAAGCACTGTACATGCTATTTGTAATGCACTAGTGAGTGTATGTTTGTTACTGAAATTATGAAGGTGAACAATTCTTTGCTGAATTCAGCATTTAAAACCTGATATAAATTTAATATCAAATGTTTATACTACAGGGATTTTGAAATTTGGAAGAATCAACAGCAATGATCAATACTAGCTGACAACATCCACCTTACCACATACTTAAAGCATGTTGAGAAAGTGAAGCCTTAAATTTGTCCCTGAGGGAGTGTGAGGTGACACATGACACAGTAACAGTCAATTAACTCAGTCTTTGTCATCAATATTTTTAATGTACACTGAAAAATACAAGCTTTTTTAATATTAACTGTATCAAAACAGTAGTGCAAGCACATAAAGAGTGAATTATCTGTGCATTACTATTAATAAATAAATTCTATGTACTGTTAATAAATACCCTAATAGCATTCAGCTATAATGCTGATATTCCTCAGATACTAGAACTGTGTGACAGCTGTGTCCGAACTTTATTGTGATCCAGCTAGAATAATAACTAACTAGTTATGTTCTTCTCTTTTGTAAGAAGAATGTAACAAGATAGCCCTGTGATAAAACTAAAACAAGGTTAAGGAAACAACATCAAAAGATTATAAAAGTAATTCTGGAATGCAGATAGCCCCCTCATTGCTAGGTTTTGCAGCAAGCACATTTCAAAAGCTCTCTACAGTCAACACGCCTCTAAAACTGAGGTTCATTAACCCAGACAAATTTTCCTAACTAAGAAATAATTTGAACAAAATTAGAATTCAAACCCTGGCTTGCTGTACCACCTGCTCTGTTGTGACACTGCAGTAGTGGAGTTTCTGCAGCTCTAAAGATAGAGTTGTGCAGTCAGAGCCTGAGAGCTGCCAAAGCAGCACAGGAAGCACCTGAGCAGCCCCAGGCAGGAGCGTGGACAGAGCAACTGCTGCCCACAGGATCCTGAGCCTGACAGCAAGGGAATGGGGCTGGCATTGCGTTGTGTGCCAGCACTTTTACACTTTTGTGTAAAAGTTTGTTACAAGAGTTTTTACAATTACATTCCTCATTCTGAATGAGATCTAATCAAATTGCTGAAGAACAAGCCTGCCACAGGAACTCAGCTGTTAAAAAAAAAAAAAACACACATAAGTCAAACTCTGCTGATTTTGGCTGGGATTGAGTTAATTTTCTCCATAGTAGCTATTATGATGCTTTGTTTTGGATTTGTGCTGGAAACAGCATTGATAACATGAGGATGTTTTAGTTACTGCTAAAAGGAGCTAAAATTGCTCTCCTTTTTTATTCCTCACTATACCTCACCAGTGAGTGGGCTGAGGGTGCACAAGAAGCTGGGAGGGCAGACAGACAGGACAGCTGACCCCAAGTGACCAAAGTCCTGTTCCCTCTCAGAGAAACCAGGGGCTCATGTTGGGCAAATGCACCGACAGAACGTCCTGAAAAATGCCCCAGCCCACATGGCAGTTATTAGCAGGTGTTATTGGCAAGGTGGAATCTGCCCTTCTACAGCAGAAATGGACATGGAGAGAGGACAGGATGGAAACAGAGCAAAGATGAGGTGTACAGACATGTTTCATCCACATAATATTAGTTCAAAAGAACTGCCTTATTACTGTTTCTAGTAGCAAATTGCTGACCCTGTGCCCCTCAGGAGAGACTTCCTTCAGTTCAAAAAATATCCTTATCTGATGGATAAATACCCAATACTCAAAATTTGGGTGATAAAACCAGTGAAAGCACAGGAACAGGGCTGTCAGGAAGCAGTAACAGAATTTAATAACCATATTGTCTCTTATAGGAAGCATCCATAATGACTTTTTAAGGGAAGGATTTTAGAGTCTGGCTGCTGTGACTTTTGCATGGTAACTTCTAAATCTTATTGAGCAGTTAGATAGGAATTTGTTTGTTTGTTTAATTGCTATGGGTTAGAAGTCAATAGTAGAAAAAAACTGAGCAATAGTTCATGCTAGAGCTTAGAGAAAAGACAACAGATGAGTATGGTTTCTTTGTAAATGCATAAATTTGAAAATTCAACTCATTGGAAGTATATGCTATTTTGTGTAATTACAATCCTCAATCTTCTTGTGAAAGACAAGCTGTTTTTCCTATGTTTGGTCTACAGGGAGTTCTGAAAATAAGCAGTCATCTTTTTCTAAAAATTCTAGATTATCCCAGCTTTCTCTAACATGCTCTCAAAAAAATAACTCGAGAATAACATTTTTGTACTCAATGATGACACTGTCAAACATTTTTCTAGGCACATAAAACATCTGTGCAAACTCAAGCCAGTAAAGTCTATGTTGCCTGAGTAAACAAGCCTTTGCCTGCAGTACAGTCATGTTCCATTTGTAGCTAAAGTGGAGTTCTGTATTACTCAGTTTGAAACAGGCCTCTGCTAGTAATCGTGGTGACCCGAAAGAGGCTGTTTCAGACTGAAAATGGGGAAAGGGGACAGTATTATATTGCATGGCCCAATAGGAAGTACGGAGTCGTGGCAAAGAGCTGATACCAGGCAGGCTGCTACCTGGAGTAGTAATTACACACTCCAGCAGCAGCTGCTCTCACCAAATGTTGTTCCCTGTCTCCCCACAAGCCTCACTACAGACCACCACAATACTGTAGATTCTTAGAATCATAGAACAGTTTGGGCTGGAAGACTGAAACTACCTTTGAAGGCCATTGAATCCAATCACCCTTCCACTACATCAGGTTGCTCAGAGCTCAAGCTCAACCCAGCCTTGAGAGTTTCCAGAGATAAGGCATCACCACGTTCTCTGGGCAAATCTGTGCCAGTGTTTTACCACTCACACTGTAAAAATCGGCCTTATAACTACACATAGTCTAAATTGACACTCCTGTAAAAGTTTGAAACCGTTGTCCCTCATGTCACCACAACAGGACCTGCTAAAAGGTTGTCACCTTCCTTATAAGCCCCCTTTAGGTACTCAAAGGCTGCAATAAGGTCTCTCCAAAGCCTTCTCCTCTCCAAGCTGAACAACCCCAGTTATCTCAGTCTTCACAGCTAAGGTGTTCCATGTCTTTAATATCTCTGTGGCCCTCTGGACTCACTCCAACAAGTCCTTCCTGTGCAGAGGAACCTGGAGCTGGATGCACTACTTCAGGCTGTCCCCATATCCCTCTGTGAGAGAGTCTAGCAAGCAAATACAGAAGGGGCCATGTGCTTCTGGTTGAACATTGTCTGCCCAGCTCCAGCTGGTAGTTTAAATGGTTTGTACCAAGGATTATGTTGAGATTTGTGCCCATTCAGCTCACTGAGAAGTCATCTTTGCCACCTCTCATCTCCCTCAGATCAAAGGAATCTCAATCCCTCCTCTATCTCTTTACAGTCACCATGGACAAAGGCAAGGAAGTGAATCCTCAATATGACATACTATTGTGCAAATAACTAAAATTCCTCTCATGTAGAGGTACCTGGCACTATCTTCATTATTATAAAAAAAAAAAAGAGGCAAAAAAATCAGCTGGGAAAAGTTCCCACAGGTACATAGAGAAAGAACAGGGATATGCATATCTCAATTTCAAGTTAGAAAGAATAAAATATTCATGCATTTGAGAAGGATGGGCAGGGGGGATAAAAGTAGGAAAGGTGAAAAAAACATTCAAAATACTTTTTGAAAGGTAGGAGGGAAAGGGAATTCTAACTAATGAATGACCCACTCTCCCAGATTGATACTCAGGCTCATGCTGCAAGATCATAATTTCAAATAACATTCCTGAAGGACTCAAGGTTTTGCAATGCAATATACAAATGTAGCTGTAATTATGACTGCTCGTCTCAAGGCAAACTTAGCATTCAGGAGATTCTTTGACTTATGTTGCCATTTGCCACAAGCCTCCCAAAGCTAGCTCCACCACTGGAATTGCTCAGAAAGTTTGCATCCATCATGTTTTGTGCTGGTTCATCTGCTCTGGGAACAAAACATGGAATTTTCAAGATTCATTTGTAGCTTTCAGGGTCATTTGGGATCCCAAGTAGCCCAATTCCTTTTAGAAATCAATACATTATGATAATTTATTTCAGAATCATAGTTCTCTTGCTTTTGGAACACCAGTATTCGTTGTATATGTGGAGGAATCTTTCCACAGCAAAAAGTACCCAGTACTATGGTGCAATTTTGCACACACCCTTTTCTCCATGAGTTGGTTCCCAACCAAAATTCTTTCCTCCACTGAGAAAGCAACATCTTCACTGGAAATCTCAGACCTAACTAGCACAGAAATAACAAATACAACCAAACCTGCCAGAGAGACACCTTTGCTGGATAACTGCCTATACTAGCAGGTAATGTTGCACATAACCACAACAAGATGCTGACCATCTTACTTGGTCTCCTGAGGAATGCTGAGCATTTCCCACTGACCATCAGGCCCTTTAAAGCATACTTAATGTCAGATACCTCAAATTCAGGTACCCCAATTCATTTCCCTCTGAAAAAGTCACCCTTTTATAAGTAACTATCTCATTGATGTCACAGCTGTGCTCAGAACTGCTTTCTATCAAAGCTGAGAGGCACAGCTTTCTCTGTTTGTTTTTCAATGGCTGCCTAAAGGTCATATTCTTCTCCACAGCTACTAATTCTGCATGTGCAACAGAGGGTATAAAATATGTTTATGAGGTTTTGGTCTCTTCTTCGTAAATATAGTCTGAATTTCTAGTACATGCACCAGCTCTTAGCACTGAAGAGCTCAAGGACATGGGAAAAATAACATCCTGCTCTCTTCCTACTTCAAGGCCCAGGGCTCACCAAAATGCAATGACTTAGAAATGGATGGAAAGCAATGCCACTGCCACAGACAAAAGGATTTACAAAAGAATTAATAAATGGCTATCACTTCTCTTGCCTCGGGACTTTTCTGGGTAAATTATTACTCTTTAAATCAGTGCACTGTGAGTAAGCTGCCTGACTCCCATTAACATCAGTAGCAATGGCATAGCATAAGCTTTATGTGCCAGTTCTGAGGACTAATCACAAAGTTGTATCTGTAGGGCACACGCTTTGAACTCAGCAAATCTGCAACTTTCCTCTGTCAGACTCTTCTTTGAAGAAAAAAATCACAAGGAAGTGGGTGGGCTGCCAGCTAAGCCACTTCTTAACCCACCAGAACTTCCCCCATAACTCCAACAAAACACTAAAGCAACAAGTAGCTCTCTTGCTGCATTTCCAGTAATGTTAGACAAGGTAGAGGAGCAAGCAGGGATAATTTTTTTTGAGCAGGAAGAAAAAAAGGATAAAAGAAATCACATAGAATTAATGCAGTAAATGCACCATCAAGATAAGACTGGGGGTTTTTTAATACAGGATGAAAGCTGGAACACTTGAGAATAATTTCCATGTATGGATTTGGAAGTCTAAAAATAACACCTAATTTAACACAGAAAAAAGACAGTAACTGACCCTAAAATAGATGGTGATGAATACATTCAACATCAAATTTTCTCTATTTTCTCTTCCCTTCTGTGCTTGCTGGCACCTTTTCCACAGCCCACCCCTTATCATTTCCCTAAAGAGGGAGAAGAGGCAATCATTTCTGAGCAGTCTCAGAGCAGCTTTAGCAGAGCAGGACAGCCACGACGGATAAGGCTTCACAGGAGAGCGGTTCCGTCAACTCGGGTCTTGTTATTGTTTGCCTGAGGTGCTGGGATTTTGTCTCAAGTCATGCTACAGTGACAAACATCCAGCTCTTTTGGTTTCCATGTGATGTTGCTCCAGCTTTCAGACCTCCCCTTTCTGCAGCTGTTCTCCCCTTAGCAGCAGTACATCTCCCTGGCACAGGCTTTTGGTTTAGTAAAACGCCCAAAATGACCCACACAGAGGCACCATCAGGGAAAAGGGGATACAGGAATAAAGCCAGCCCTGAAACTTCAGTCTTCCCATCCCAGGGGTAGGAGAACGGCCCAAGGCTCCTCCACACCACTGCAGCTGCACCTTCAGCCCATGGAAAGCCAAAACCACTGACTCTATGCTATTCTCCCTCTATTTCTCCCTCTTCAAAACTGAACAAGACCTCCTCCACAAAGCTCTTGCTCTCCAGTAAAATCTACTGGTGAAAAAAGTTCTTGGGATCATCTCTGTCAGGGCCAATTACAATACATTTGCATTAGGGGCCAAAGTGCTTCTAGACAGCTTTTAGATGAGAAGCACACAAATGCAGCACACAGACACCAAACCAGTAGCTGGCCAAAGCTGAGAACCTGAAGAACAGGGCTGTGAGTAGAACTCATACCTTACTTTCCAATGCTCAACTCCTCCAGCAAAGCACGGCACTGAAGCAAGGCACATTCTGACCTGAGCACAGCCCTGGGAGCCAAACTGCACGGCTGCAGCTGCCATGGTGCTGCATTTTGGGAATGGCAGGACAATACTGCAGGAGAAGGCTCAAGAGACAGCAGCAAAGCTGTCTAAAGTCAAGAGAGAGCTCTGCACCAGGAAGAGATCAGCTCTTGCTAGAGCAACTGTTTGTACACGGTGATTATGCACAGTGGTGTGGCTGTAAATGGGAAACATGCCCAGTAATTGCCTGCAGTATGCCTGGGTTTAGCTGGTGCTCTCAGGTCTCTTGCCTTCACAAGCAATATATCAGTTTGGCCTTCCCCCACACACACTCCCAAATAATGAGAAAACTCAACTCATTGCAGGAGCCAATGTTCTGTTCCTTTTGCCTGGCCCACCAGAGCAGCTATGTCCAAACACATCTCACTTACTGATGAAGCCAGAATTGTAGGAAGAGAAACAAAACCCAGTGAATTCAGGACAAATGAAATATCTGTTTTCTGCTCCTTCATAAAAAATACCCACAAGGATTCAACTGTCAGCTATTGATATTTACTAACAGCAGTATTTCACTTACACTACTTACTGTCCTGTGCCATTTGCTGCATATCCATCCCTGACATTCACATTCAGGTGGGTCTAAGACGGGTACATACAGTACTGTCCACAATAAAGTTTTTACAATTTGGTGCTCCAACTAGTCAGAACAATTACCAAAACAACTATTTTCTTGACCATTCTATGTACTGACTGACAGACATTTTAAAAATACTTCACCAAGACCTCTTTGTTGATAGTTGAATGCAACAGTGGGCAAGATTTTCATTACACAGCACCCAGACAATGAATCTCACTGCCCACAAACCATACCTGTAAGACTAGTTGGGGTAAATGCACCGGTGTGACAATATCCCACATAGTTGATCGAATGTTCTAATGACACCCAAATGAACTCATCATCCCAGGCACCTGTAAGTCAGGAAACCAGATGTGCTGTACTACTGAACAGCTACGTGTGATCTGGTACCACTGAACCCCATGGATGTTGACTAACACCAACATGTTGATAGCCTCATCTTCACATCACCTGCAGCTCTGCCCTGGATGCTGTGGCCTCAGACATGTGCCCACGGCTCTGTGGCACTGCAGCCAGGGTCATGGACTGGCCAATAACAAAATAACAAACCTAGCCCAAGCCAAATAGTTTGAATTTTCCACACTTATGCCTCAAGGCACATTTACCTGTTGTGTAATACTCAGGTCTGTACAAACAGACCCCATGGCTCTGATGGGGTCAGTATAAATAATGTGTGGGCAAGAGCTCTCTTCTATGTGTCTTGGTACTTTGGTTTTGGGAGCTGCCTGCTAGCTATCAGCTGGCAGGTGTTAAGGAAAAGTAAAAACACACTCTTAATAGCTGGTTTTGTTTTATCATTCAGTTGAAATTAAGAGATTGATCTCTATTGATCTGTGGAAAGGCTCCATCTTTCTGTTGCTTATCAGCGTTGTGCCAAGAGCTTGACACACACAAACACAAACAGAAGTAAATTTCAAAAAGTAGTGAGTGAAGAATGGCAAACTCATGCCAGTCTCATTCACCATCAGACTTTGCTGCAAAAGGAAAGTGACAGAGGCAACAGCTTCTGGTTATTGTCTCAGCACTGCCAGAGATGTCAGGAATTTGTTTGATTTTCACATAAATCTAATGCATCCACATCACTGAATTATAAACAGAGGAGAGAAATTCTCTCTATACACAGAAGAGCATCTAGGCATCACATTTTTATTTCCCCCAGCAACTTTTCCATTATGCTCTGTTTTCTCTTTTAGCTTCTCCCCAGGTATTTACACATATCACCTTAGCTCCCTTATTCCTATTCTTAAAGGCACCACTGAATGCTCATCCAATTGCATTCTCAGCTTTCGGAAAAACAAACCAAAAAACACACGCAGCCTCCCAGGCATACAAAGAGCTCCTCTCTGCACTCACCACTCCCCAAGGCTACAAGATTCCTGCTCCTACACCAGGGAGTGCTTTCTCTACTCATGCCTACAGCACAGGAATAAAAGACTTGGAAAGCAGCAGTATCCTTCCAACTGCCAACCATACCACTAAACAGCCACCACCAGATGTTTTTCCCTTTCTATCAATATCAAAATGAAGGCAGCTGTCAAAGCAGATGGCGTTCTGTCCCAAACTAGCTCCCCTCAATCCCGCTAAAATGAGATTGCTGTGCGGACCAGAACCCTCTGCAGATAACTTGGGCCACATCCTATCCATGTCCTCCTTGACTGATCTTCCTTCTGCCATCTTCTTAGACAGATTTGCAATTCCTACAGGCCATCACTGCATGGAGATTGCCTCTCCACAGCCCCTCTCTCAGCTAATGCATCTTCTGAGGACTGCACCAGCAGGTTTAGGAGCCTCCCAGACCTTACTACCAGGCCTTTGCCCTACAACAATACTGATTATAATTTCTCTAAGCACTTCTTTGGTACAGTAACAGATCAGCTCATCTGCTCTATGAGGAAAGGACAGCGAAACACTCATCATGAATCCAACAAGCCAGTGACAAATGGCCTCTCTTCACTGGCTTGTAAAATACTTAGGCTCCCCTAGTTATGATAAAAACCACAAATAACCTTACCTTGCACTTGTCATATGACTGTCAAAAAGTGGGGATTCCTTTACCCCTGGGACTCTGCTCTTGCTTGCATAGAGGATTGGTTCCCATTGAAAGCCAATGCCAGAACTGTTAATCAGGGAATCCTATGAACTAGCAGCCAAAGAGATACATCAAATGATCTAATCCATCCATGCATCACACAGATTTTCAAAGTGCTCCTGCCTGTGCAACCCTTCATCTTGTCAAAAAGCTTCACCTAGCAGAGCTGTCAATTCATCTCTTCAGAGAACTACTGATTCCTCACAGAAAACTGAGCAGACACACTGAAATACTAATCCTACTGCTATATCAAGGAGGGTTTTTTTGCATTTCTCTGCCTGGTTCCTTGTTACAAAAGCCTTTCATTCTCAGTTCCTTCCACATGAAATATCTGGTCCTCTGTGGAAGGGATGACACCACGGACTTTACTACTTCATCAGCTAAAGTCAGTACAGAGGAGTGGTGCCCCAGCAAAGGGTTAAGTATCACTTGTTTAATGACTAAAAATCCTGCTTTCATGTAAAGACCTAAACACCCATGAAATACAGCAGAAATAACCAACATGTAGGTCCTGTTACACTGGGTTCCATGAGAGATGAAGATATTCCTGAAACAAGCCAAAGACCAGTTCAGCCCAGGTTTACGTAGAACACATCACAGGTAGCTCTAATGCACCCTCTGGCAGCAGATGGTAACCACAGCCAGTAATCATGGTCAGGACTATCCTGGTCAATTAATCATTTCCTGACCCATGCCATTTTGGGAAGAGAAGCAGAGCTGGCTGTGGCCAATCTACCTGTCAAAGAAGATTTGTCACCCATAAAAGGTTCTGCCCAAGCCATATCAGGAAGGCCATTTTTAAAACATATGCCTATAGGTATCCTTTCAGTGGGCTTTTTTTCCAGATTCTCTGTAACAGGACTGATAATTACCATTTCTCAAAATGTACTGATTTGATTATTTTTCAAAGGAAATGATGGTTAAGATTACTTGCAGATAAAACTGAGTACCATTATGTCATTTGTGCTGTATCAATTGCTGTAAAATCAGCAAGGACATTGGTGTAGAATGCAACTTAGACATGGCAGAAAAACCCCAGCACCTACACACACTGTAATGGACAACCTTTGATCCTTGTTCCTCACTCTCATATCTCCAAGGACCTGGGATTTAGCAGGTTCTGAGGAACCCCCACTTTGTTGTATCTAATCCACTAGCAGCTTTTGAAGGTGGTTTTGCTATTTTTCTAGCCAAAAATGTGTACTTGGAAAATGTCTATTTCAATTCTGGCTTTGGCCACTGAATTCTGAAAATCTTAACTTTTTTAATATCTTTAGAAAAGAACTATTAGTGATATTTGCTTTTGCAAGGCTTTTCTAGGAGATAGGCTGCCTAGTCCCTGGCACTACAGGACACAGCATTGTCTAGCACTTGGAGCAGTGGGAATCTAAGGACCTGAGTTCTGTTTCTGGCTCTCCCACTCACTCTGACATTTAGCAAGTCACTTTATTTCTCTGTAACTCTTTCTGCGAAATGGGTGTGCTTGGGTTGTGTTCCTCCTTTGGCACTCTGTTTAACTCCAAAGGCTACGAAGGGAAAACCATTTCCTAAGTGTTTCAAGACACTCGAATGGAAGGTGCACTACACGCCATCAGCAACAGCATTAACAGAAAAGTTTAACTGTGGGATCTGTCCATTTTCATTGAAATGCCAAAAAGTCCCAGATCTCAAGGAGCCTTTTCTTTTCTTCATATTTTCCTCAATATTTAGCACCCAGATGCTGATTTTGCACCATTTTCATCTTAGAACATCTGTTCTTGTTTCAGTAGAATTATTATTTTGGTATGAATATAAGCCAAACCAAACTCTTAATCCCCAGCCTATAGCTCCCTTCTGAATAGGATCTTTCTCTGTAAGGATTCATGTCTCTACTGACTTCCTCAGTGGAAGAAAAAAGATTAAGCCTTGCCTTGGCAGTTTAACACTTTTCTTCCATTGGCAATACCATCAGGCATGAGAGTAACTTCTAAGGAAAGCATTACATCATGCTCAAATACATGATAATAACATGCTGCAAAATGGATTCTACAAGGAAGATTGATTTAGTGTGTGCCTCTGATGATGAGTAAAGACCAGCTGGTACTGAACTAATGCATTGCTGAAGATTGTATCAGATTAAGCCAGTAATTCAGCCACCTCCATGTCCTCTCCCATAAAATTTTAATAACCCCAATCTTATGGGAGGAAAGAAAAGACAGGGGCCCTACTGAATTATTTATAACCTTAGTTACGTACGGCAAAGGAGCCCCTCTTAGGTGAGCAACTGATATTCTTCCATTGATTTTCTTCTCTGAGAATATCTAGGTGGGAATCAAGTTCGGGGGGAAGGAAAAAACCACAAAACACACAAGGATGCAAAAGGCAAGCCAGAAAAGACTAAGTTGATGAAGGCAGAGAGGAGAGAGAATTTGTATTTATTAAAGAGATATTGATCAGTTGCACACACCAGTGGCAGACAGACTCAAATTATCTGTCATAACTCCAGTGATGCAGAGGGACATGCAGGCTCAAGCTCCATTAAGTATAACCTACATCCAGAGCAGCCAGATGAGATCTGCGAGACTGAACTCTGAATTCCCACAGGAGATACCTGCAGTTGATTTATATTCCTGATTTCTTATTCCCCCACCAACTGTGCAATCAGTTCCTGAAGGTGGGTTGGGAATAATTGAACAGCTAAACTGTGATTCACCCAGCCAATTAAGGAGTCTTGGGATGGGCCCTAGACAAATCCTTCAGCTTCACCTGGTCTTCTTGGACCGGAATTAGATTCAGCTCTGACAACACGGCCAAAACCACAATGACCCAGTTAACACTAAGAATCTGAAGATGTAAAGCTGCATTATGTTTTCTGCACATTAATATTGACACATTTTTTTATTTTTTAAAAGCAGGAGGATGTCCTGGATTGTACATGAGGATGAGGTTTATTCTGTAATTCAATGACCAAAAAGCATCACGGCAAAACAGTAATTAAAATGGCAACCACTTCCTAGTAGCTATTGACATATAAAACTCACCTTCGTCTTTCAGACTGTAGCTTGTGTCAGGTCAGAGCCAGGTTGCTTGATTCAAAGTTTCTTTCCCTCTCTCTCATGCTGGCTGCTATGATGTTTCCTTGGGGATGGTGCATGGCTTTGTGAACAAATCACACTAAGCTCATTTCCAAAATGTTCCACTTATGTCTATCTTCTTGCACTAAAGTAAGGAAGCACTTAACTCCTCATTAGTAGCTCTGTATGTGGCATGTAATCACCTTGAAATATTTAACTGCCAGGATTTCATCTCACTAACATTGTGGGGTGGGGCATCGGACCGAGGTATAAACAAACTGGGACATAAATCATCATAAACCAGGCACTAAATTGGTATATAAATCAAAAATTATACAAGTCAAATGGATGAGACCCATTAGAACCTCCTGTTTGTTCTTGCCTCTTCTTTCACCCTAAGAATGCACAAGGCATCATTCTTGATTAGCCAAGAGACAGAAAAACGCCCATCTCTCCCCCCTTGTGTCTCTCAAGAGGGAGAGAGGGAAACAGAGAGCTCTGTATGCATATTAATAAAGCTATATTTTGACTGTCTGAATGACTGGAAATCATTAGCAGTGGTATGTTTTACCTGCCAACATCTCCACATGGCAACAGGCAAAAAGTAATATTTCTTTGCAAAAAAATCACTAGTGGGACTGGAAGGGGTTTGCTCTCAATTTTCCTGCACTCAGAACAGCTCTGTAAATACCTTAAGACTCTCTTCAACAACAAAGATAAAATGTCTTCTTTTTTCCTGTGTAAGTGTGAGGCAATGCAAAACATCACCTTAGCCACAGTGAATCTAAGTGCTTGCACTTACAAATGTAACAAAACAAAAAACCCCAAAACCTATCAACATGAAGGTTACCAAGCCAAGTAAGCCAAATCTAGGAAATACAGAAATGGGGCCCTTTGAAAGGATCAGTGTGAAAGCTGAGAACACAAGAAACTCCTCAGCAAAGAGCAAGCAGAAGAGAGATCAGTCAGTTGGCCACACCTCCTCTTCCCTCTCACACAAGCACTTCCCTCCTCACTTACCCTAAAACTCCTTGGTGATGGGAAGACAGTCCAAGAAATTTCTTTAGAGGTGGTCCCTAGCTGTGTTTTCTTCATTTACTCCGACCCAGCGAGAGCTGGGTGGCCATTTGAGGTTTGGTTACATAGTCTGGATCTCTTAGAATTGCTCTGAAAGTCAGTGGGAGCTGTGCTCTGGAAATACGTAAAACTCGAGCTTGCCTTATATCCAACTGGATACCCAAAAAACCCAAAAAGTCATCTTTGGTTGTCAGGCCTAAAATGCAAGTTATAGCCAACCACAAGAGGTTATTAGATATTAACAAATTTATATTTGCATGCCTTTCTTCAAGACAATGACTAGAAACATGACAAAATCCATGAAGTGGTTAACTCCATCATAGGATCAAGAGTTGTGTAATCTGCAATTAAAAAGGCCAACAACCATACATTGAGCAATAAAAAGAAATCAAACAGAGGCATCATTGAATGGAAACAGAATATGTCAAATGTATGGAACAAGGCAAGAGTGTGTGATTACAGTTATTAAAGACTCAATAATGAGTGTGCTTAGAGGAGATAAATTAAGGCCGAGTATGCAGCCCAAGCTGGGTCATCTAACTTTACATGCTTCTATTTGCAACCTTAAAAATGCTCATTTGATTTTAAGTGAACTTTAAGCAAACAAACTGCAAACACAGAAATTTTAGTGTGGGAGTTTTTTACTGATACAGAAGAGTGGCTAGAGGGTCATCAGCAGAATCAGACTACCCTGATTCACCTGTGATCTCTATCAAGTGAGCTGCTGGCTAAGAGTGGAGGATGAGATCTCCCTGCTGCAGGTGTTTCCCAGCTGCACTAGCAGTAGATGTACAGTGAGACTTCTGGCTTGTGCAGTTTGAACAGGGCTTTGGAGGGGATCCTGTGCTTTTCTGTTTGTTCCCCTCTTCAACGCAAACAACAGATCATTTTTGCGCCTTCTCTCCAAAATTGTTCCACTCCAACCTTTTTCCGAATTGCAATGCTTAGTAATCCCTCATCTCACCTCTCCAGCACTGTTTTACCCCTTTCCTTGTCCTAATTTTCTCCCTTCCCAAATATTGTCCATATTTGCTATTCAGACACCCCTGTCAGGTCAGAACTGGAGAGTCTACTGATCCTCCCTTACTCCACCTCTGCTCTCCTGCCTGTAAGAAGCAAATAAAAAGTAGTATGCAGTTGGGAAGGTTATTCATCAGTGTAAGTATTAAGGTCACAGGCATATTAGCAGATCCTAAGATGAAGCCTAGCAAAAGCAATAAAATCCCTTACAGATCTCAAAATAGGTCTTAGGCTTCAATGCCAAAAAAAAAAAAGTATTATCTTAGCTTGAAATAGCAGGATATGAAGAAAACCCTACAGCAGAGAGAGAGGGAAATGAGAAGGTCTGTCACTACCACCTGGTCATTAGCTGTGGGAACAATGACTGCAATGAAGATCCAACAACACAAGACCTCCAGGCATGTGAGCACCTGCTGCCTGACTAACCTCTGGGATGGCTGCCCCGTGTGCTGTCATAACCAATGCACTGAGGAATGACATCATACTGTCAGCCAAATGGCACTGACCAGCAGGATGGGGCTGTACTTCAGAGTGCACTTCCATCTGGGGGCCCAGGTAGCTAATTAAAACTGAAGCAGGATTTCCTCGTAGAGGCACATACAGGAGAGAGTGAAAGAAAGGAGCAAGAAAAGTGGGATGCTGCCTATTTACTTCAAACACTGCTTTCAGTAGTACCCATGAAAAAAACAAAAGCAAACATTTTCTGGGGTCAGCCACTATTAAAAATGCAACAATTAAATATTTATTGTTGCTTATAACAGCAGATGGGGCCATGTCCATAAGCCTGCTGGTGTTACCAAGGCATTATCAAGCTATCAACTGAGCTTCTGTGCAATTCTCAACTTCATGTTCCATGGAATGAAAAGGCTTGGGATGTCCATAGATTAGAAGTCTACACATTACAGAAACTTGAAGTACAGACATTTCCCTGAGCATTAATTGTTACTGGATAATTTTCCAGTAGTTTTACTGGTTATATTAAAATATTACCACTCTGTACACCCTGTAGAAATTACTCATTTCCTCCAATACTTGCTCTTCTCATAATGTGCCAGGCTATTATTACTTTTGACTTTAGAATTCAGTTTTTATGCAAATGGCTTTTAGACCACCACATACACAGGAGTGCTGCAGCTCCAGAGTGCAGATGAATGTTACCATTCCAATACAAAGTGTTATGATTGTTGTTCTGACAATGCAGCTCTCTGCACAGATACTTTAAATTTAGAGCCCATGTCCTGTAGTCCTGCAGTATAAATGTGGGGGTAGAAGACAGGTAAAGGACATCCCACAGGCAAGGAGTATTTTCAAAAAGCCCAGGAAATTCTTAAACACTTGGGAAGCATCAGCTACCTGTTTATGAACAGGTTCACTCTAAAGCAGTCTGGTGACACAATTTCTTAGCTGTGCAGAAAAAAATCAGTTTCCATAGCAATTCCAGCCACTTCCTGCCCAGATGCAGCACTCTTCACATTCCTGGACACAAAACACAGCCGCTGTGGAAGACAGGCTGAGGAGGCAATGGCAAGCTGGAGAAGTACACACAAATTCCCTCTTTTGTGGCAGTGTTAAATCCAAAGTAAAAAAATCAGGTTTGTGACATACAGGGAGGAAGGAAAAATAAAAGGCTTCTAGGCCAAACTATCTACCTCACACAATAGGCTCTGTGAATCAGCAAAACAAGAGCTTTTAGAGACAAGGAAGAATTTTTTCTCTCTCTTCTGATGTAGAGACTTTTATGCATTATAACATAAGCCACTGGGAGCTCTGCCAAAGGCTGCAAGTGCCATGCAGAAATTGTCCCATTTTCAGCTACCAAGGCAGGAGAAAGGGAAAAGGGAGTCTTGTACTTGTTCTCTGAGTGAAAAACAAACCTCACTCTTCAAGAACACACACCAACAACTTGCTTGTTTGCAGCACTTTAAAGCCACAGTAGTGTCTTCATCTGCTGTGGAGAAAAGATGGCTCTTTTACATGAAACAGTTAATTCTCAGAGTGCAGCATAAGATGAATATAGAGCCTGGGTTGCCTATAGCCAAATAAAAATACAGAATAAAACAAACACACCCACACAAAGCCAAATAGGGATGAAAGCAAAATGACCTTACTACAGTCCTTCTGGTAGTTAAAAAAAACCAAACCAAAAACAAAAACATGTGTTTGTTGTTCTTCTAAGAGTAACATAGTAGACTGAACACTCCCTTGGCTTTGAGTGCCATATCCCTCAGTGGCTTTAAGGAACAGCTCTGTGGGCTCCTGGAAGATGCTGAACTGAATACAGCCCATCCCCTCGTCACTTTGGAGGTACTGCCATTTTCATTACAAACACAGTCTGCTTTGCCATAATGTACTAGATAACAGTTTCCTGAAGATTTTGGGACAAGCGAAAAAAATTAACATCAACATAGCCTCCCTTTTATTGTCAGCTTCCTTAAAGCACAAGCACCCAGTTGAAATGCTTATTCTATCATCTGAAAACACCTCTCACCCTTCCCAATTCCTCCACCATATTCTACAGCTCAAATCCCTGCCATGAGCACATTCCCATGTTTTGTGAACAAATCTGTAGCACAATGAAAGTGAACCTACAGGAACAGAATAAAATACATGGAACAATGTGTGAATAAATATGGACCTGCTCACATTTTCTTGGCTTTTTACTGTAATAATGTCTCCATTTCTAAGAGCATCAATGATGTTGGTCTCCTTTTTTCATTAAAAAAAAAAACCTACCATGGATCAGGTTTTGTACTCAAAGCCAGGGCCAAAGTGTGACAAGGTGAATGCCTAACAGTGACTCTGTCATATCAGTATGTCAGCATCTTCCATAAAGACAGTTACTTGTGCTCAAAGTTGTTGGACACAGCTTTCCTCTGCTTTCTCTTCCCCTCTCAGCTCATAAAAAGATTTGTTTTGTCTAATTAGATGAACATTCATCTCTTGACAGGCAAGAGCTGACAATACTACCATCATCCTTCCCTCCATGCCTGTTTAACCAGAGATAGTTGAGAGGAAGTGATTGCAGAAAAGACAAGTCCTATTTCCCCAGCTCATACTGCCATAGGCAATCAATATGGAGCAAAGATTCCATCTTGAAAATGTCAAAGAGAATGAAAAAAAGATAAAATCAAAAAGGGTAAAGTCAGCTCCAACCATTCCTCTAGGACCAGCTGCTCTCTTGTGTTCTTCTAGCACAGCTAACAGCATTGCTAGAAGAGTATCTGCTTTGTGTGCTGAATGGGGCCATGGGGTCCTCAGCCTCAAATGAGTTGTCTCTCACCCACTCCCACAATTCAAGAGAAACTGCTGGAACATCAGTCCTGCCACCCAGCAATCTGAAAAAAGCAGTTTGCAGTCCACGGTGGGAACCCTCTCTCCTCTGACCCCCAACCCACTGAATACGCAAAACAACAGATTTCTTTCACAGGCACCACAGTTGGCTGTCCATACACAAGAAAAAGAAAACACACAACTGAAATGCAAAACAGCAAATTATAACAGTGGCTTCAGCCTGGAAGAGGTATTTGGGTTTACTAGGGTAACCAACTATTCTGCTTTCCCCTTTCCATTTCCTCTGAAGTTCTCCAAGATGCCATGTGTTTCTCCAGGAAACACTTTTTCCCTCCCTGTCTCTTGCTACAGATCTGAAAAATAATCCATGGCAAGAGAAAGAAGATAGCCAGGCCCAGGTCCTTCTTTTGCTGCTTGTCACAACATTCACTAAAAGGAATAGGAAAATTTTCTGAGAAAAATAACGCCAGGTTGACTTGGGAATATCAGATTGACCAGTGCTGAAATAAAGTAGCTGTGCCCCAGGTGAAACTAGTCCAGAGGCATGGAACAGGGTCAGTTGCTAAGGCAGGGGCTAAAATCACACAGATTTTCTGAAGATTTACCCTACGTGGTCCAGTGTCTAAGCTGCACCTTTGGAGACTGACAAATGCCCAACACACAAAGCTCAGGAACTTGCTGATCCTACCAAGGAATGCACACAACCTTAGATGACCAGGTGTATCACCCTTTATTTGAGCCATTGTTGAGATAAAGATTAATTTTAGAAAAAAAAAACTTTAACAGTGAGATTCCCAGTAGATGGTTGCAGAAAAGTCATTGTTACCCACAAAACAAAACCACACATACACAAAAAGCATAAACCAAAACCCCTTCCTACTGCCCTATGAGCCCTAAGAGAAGATATCTTGGGTGGTGGGTGCACTTTTATTTATGCTCATAGATGAGCATTTTTACATTTAACAAGAAACTAACACAAGCAGAAGACAGGTGCCAGGAGAAACCCGAAGGGAACTGAACCTTCTGATCCTCTGATTTCTAATTAGCATGACACAGTATTTTGCAAGACCAGCCTCTTACAACCTGCAGAGAGGTATAAGTTCAATTATTCCTTTTCTTTGTCATGTCACAATAAAAATATGTATTTATCCACAAAGACACATTAAAAAAATCAACAGGCATTTAGCAAGACCCTCTAGAATGTTCTTGATTCTTTACCAGAGTAGACTAGGAAGGCCTACAAGCACCAATGAATCTCAAACCATGCTGGACCTCACCCCTGCAGGAAATTAATTATAACATTGAACCGTCTCCTCCTTAGAGCTTAAAAGGACCCTCTAAAAGGAAGGCAAGAGCCACGCAAGGGAGTAGTGAAACACACAGAGCTGTGGGAGGTGTCTCAACCACAATCAGTATTGCCTCAACCCTGCCACCTTCAAGGAGATTTAACTGCTTCCACCAAAATAGAGCTGCTCAGGATATTCATCAGTCCCCATGAAAATGTAGTAACAAGAGCAGTCGCAGTGGCATCCTGCCTTGTGAAATACTACCTCTTGTGTTTTATCAGTGAAATCTCTTTTCCATCTCCAGATGAGAAAGAGACAAGATTTCAGGTCAGCCAATACATCCCAAGGCAATTCCATCCCTGTCAGATCTTGTCACTTCAGCAAATGTTACAAGTTGGTGACCACTGGCTACAATTATCACTGAGGGCTAAGCTCCTTCCTTGTGCCTTAAAGGGTGCAGCAATTCTCTTTCAAGATCTTCAAAGGAGAGTGATGCCACACTCACACAGAAGCTGCTGGCAGTGGGACATATTCTGCAATAAAAGCCAGCAATGAATTCTCCTGGAAGCAGGAAACTCAGCAGCAGTAGCGGCATGAGAATGTGCTCACGTACAGAGCATTCCACTGAATTAAAAAATAGGGCATTGATTTTGTTATTCATTTCTGTATTTAACTCAATATTAATCTCTGCATACAAATGCCTTTTCCCCACCACCACATTCACGTGGCTCGGCAGAATTTCCAGTCAGCAGCAGAAACAGAGATGTAGGTCCTAAGAGCAAATCGATCCGTCTGCTACAAAGACAAACCGTATGTGAGATGAGGGCTCTGAGGGGCCTCACTCAAAGCCTGTGCTCTCGTTTACCAGGGAGCACTGCCCCCTGCACACGAGGAGAAGGGTGAAGAAAGGCAGCAACACTTACGCAAGGCGTGCCACTCGTCCTGCCGGATGGTCTTGGTGATGTTGTAGGTAAGGTTCTTGGGGATGGTGGCTGAGGAGTAGTGGTACTTGATGTAGGAGCACCGCTCAATTGCTCCTAGAAAAGGCAAAATGCAGAAAAGGGTGGTTAAAGGAATGTAATGTCCTGCCAGCTATAGGCCAGATGGGTTTGACAGCCCAAAGCAAAGCAATCCCTACCATCCCTGCCCGCTGTGACAACCAGCACTCTGTCTGGTCCATGACATGTTAGCTGAGATCCAAACCTATGATATAGGAAGTCTATCTCCCACACATTCCAGGCACCTTCCAGACTGGCCTGGAGTAGCTGCCAGTCCTTCTTTCACCATAAGATATCTGTGTGGCAAATCACCCCTCCTTTCATGTCTTCTCTGAACTATGAGCTAGCAACTGCCATGCAGTCAGTGTATAGAAACTATAAATTCAGGTCTTAGCTTTTTGTGTCATCATAGTCATGAATCAATGTCCATACTGCAGGAAATGCACAAAGCAAACACCTTTGATCTTTCCTTAAATAATAAAAAACAACACAAAAATTATACATATAGATAGTGAACAATTTCCTGACCCTTTCCACCCCACAGAGGAAGGACATGTGACAGGCTACACTGTCTCTTGAAGGTACCCAGACACTTTTACAGCAGGCTCAGAGACAGAATTCATTGGCATCTCTGAACAATAATGCTCAGATGGCAACACCAATGGTTGAAATGGGCAATTTTTTTTTCTCTGTATTTTCCTCAGGATTTCACCATGTTTCATGGAAAAAAGCACCATGTGCTGCTTCTGATGTCTTCTGATCACATCATTACACCTCCTTTTACAAATACTTTCCTTCCTGTACAATGATTGCCCCTCCAGGATCTGATCTCCTGGCATCTCTCTGCATAGTTAGTGTCCATAGAAGACATAAGAAGTCCATAGAAGTGTCTGGTGTAGTCTGATGCTTTCCATGAATTACAGCCTAGCCAAATTCCACATCTGATCAGAAACCTGTAACAGTATAACTGTTCTTGTATTGATGAAAGCCAGACTGGTTTCCTACATTGCTTTTGCCAGCATTCTCAACTAATACTATCTTTATTAGACCTTCTCACTAAGTTGTCAGAGTCAAAGCTCATGGAAGTAATTTTCCCACTAACATTATGTTATTTTGGCTCAGACCTCTGCTAACTAAATAGGTATCCTTAATGTGGCTGGCCACATTGTTTGCTACTAGCTACCCCTAGTCAGACGCAGATATGCTGGAAATGCTTTTATGTATTAAAAATACATTAAGATGAGCACTCAATAGAATAAATTAAATGAAGCAATGAATTATATAAATAATAAAGAGCACTATACACAAGGAGGCAGGTAGAGGACACTTACTGCCAGCCTGAACTGAAAAGGCAGAACCATTAGCCTTATATCGACAGTTCCACAGGGTAAAATATGGTTTTGAACCACTACAAATTTCTACTAAGGGTTTTAAGATACTACTTGGCATGAACTTAGATCATAGACCATGAATTCACAGCATGAAGAAGAAAACCTGTGAAACAAGTTATTAATTACATTACAGACTACCAGCATCTTCCAGAGTTAGTGCAGTATAAACATCTGAGGTCCTCATTGTTTGCTTCTCTTAAGTATTCTTCACATTCTGCCTTTGACAGCAATTAGATTAGACAAAGCCAAATATTATAGGGGGAAAAGGCAAAATATTTACATATGTATCCGCCTGCCCTGACAGCGTGATGGGCTTCTGTGTGAGTCTGCACCATCTGGGCACCAAACGTACGCCCAGAATTAAAGTTTCAAACTAAGAATAGTATTTAAATAAAAAGACAGATAGTGTGCAAAGAGCTTTTAAAAAATCCCCAAATCACAACCTTGCCTTCTTATAGGTTTTCCTATTCCCTTTTGCTCAGTTGCTTTCATAGATTAGAAGCATCAGCAAGAAAACAACAAATGCTTATTTGTCCAAAATTAATCTTTAAGTTACCAGATATCTGCCCAAACAAGAGATTTATATAGAATAGTAGAAAAGGACACTGAGCCAAGATACAAAATAAAAGCTTACAGAAGGAAGGGAGAAAAAAAATCCTGTTCTATTTGCAGGTTTTCTGGAACCAAAAAAGGCTAATTTCTAATAAGGTCCATCAGATATCTAATTCTGCAAAGACTTCTGGTGGTAATGCAGCAAGCTGTTCAATATCACTTTTATCACCAAAGTGTAAAGCAGAAAGATTATTGGCTGAATTCAGGTCATCCCTTGACCATATCCATAATTTTGGGTTTATGTTTACTTGCCCCTGCCTCTAATGGGACTTAAGCATACAAAAATAGCTTTGGGACCACTGTCAACCAGGGTGGGCAAATAGGCCATGGCACAGCACTTGGCACAGCAGTTCACAGAGGGCACTGAAGGCCTGCCAGCTCTACCAGGGAGCAATGGTATCCACTCAGCAGAAGCAGGCAGTATCATACTGAGAAACTCAAGATTTTCATGGCCCAAGATGACAATGTTTGGGATTGCTTGGCATTTAAATCATAAACCACTTATTTAAACCCACTCTCACAAGTGTAGGAGAGTGACTTTGCTGAGTTAATGCCACTACATCAGCCTATATCTAACTAGAGACAAGAATAAGATTTCAAACTTAAGAAAAAGGCTTTTGATTGCCTGGATCTGGCAATAAAAATTAGGAGAAGGGTGAGTTTATGAGTAATGATTTCATGCTTCTGATGTTTCTCTACTTGTTCCACGCAGAAGAGAGTAACGTTCAAGATGCACAAAGATCCAAGTCCTGGAGGTCCTTGTGAGCAAGAGCAGCAAGGATCAGAACTCCTGCTCTGCTAGAAAGCCTTCTCAGAAAAATGCTACAAAATCCTTGTCTTCAGAAGAATTACTAGCTATACTCACTCTAGTCTTTGGGGTAGGAACCAAAGCAAGCTTTCCTTTCCATATCCTCAACAGGGTAACTGCAATTTATGAGCATCTCCAGTCTTCAGCACAAACTCAGACCAAATGCAACTGCAGCTTTGCTCTGCACTTTGCTCTAATAACTGGAAACAGTATTTATAGAGCAAAGCAGTGAGTAGGGTTTTTTTTTAGCTAGGAGCCACCACAGCAAGAGTTATAGCTGGCCACAAGAAACACAAAAACCACCACAAAGCTGCTCCAGGGACAGATGCAGTACATCCTATATTTTTCTGACCAAAGGGAAATGCTTGCTTGAAAACCTAAAGAGAAGTAGCTGACATCTTCCAATAGAATGCTAAGAAAAGGATCAGCAGAAGGACATGACTAGAACCATGCAGAGCAAACCTCTGCCTCACCATCACAAGCACAGGTGCTCAGGGGATTCAGCAGCTGTTAACTGTGGCTGCCAACCCCCTGTTCCTGCAAAGGTCAGATGACAAACAAATTGGAGATAAGGAAACTAGAGACAGCTTCATCCCAAGCAGCTAAGCATTCACAGCATCAAACTTGCACCTCCTCTTACTGACTCACTTAGCTGGCTCAGTTTCCTTCCCATATCTGCTGATCATTGCGCCATACTATTACCTTATCATTCCATAATACTTCCTCTTCTACCCATTACAAGAAAAACTTTTAACCTAGACCACAGCACAAATATCACTTGAAAACACTGATGTTTTTTCTATTCAGTTCTCAGAACTTTACCAAATAATATCCTGATGTTAGTCCAGCTGCTAAAGAAACTCAGTTACCACTGCATTAATGAAGCTGTAAACACTATCCCAGTAAAGGCCTCAAACTCTTTGGTAATGCAGGGAGTGACCGAACCATTACCTCACTCTAAACAGAAGAGGGTTGAGGTCAATTAAGGTCATAGTGCTGGTGTCCAGACTCGATTTGTCTGACAGGTAAACACACAACTTTTTCAGAACTTTTGGACCAGTATATGTTCATCACCATCGTGCTCCCACCACTCCCCTAAATATAATATTTCAACTCTTTCAAACACCAAGCAACAGTTTTTACCATGGTAGATTGAAAGAATAGAATGGTAATTCAAAATGCCACCAAGGTATTGGTTACTTCTGTCCTAAATTTTGGACCTCAGAAGTACCCAGAGGAATTTGTCCTGGTCAGTTGACTTCTGCAAAGATGGTTGCCAAGTTTCACGAATTTACGATGCCCGTGTGACTGCATAGTTTAGTATCTGTATAATATAGACCAACACATCTGAGAGCTGGCAACAGCTTGACTTTGTCTTTCATCAAACTGGTAACCTGTGAGAGCAGTTAGGTGACTGTAGTATCACTTCAGATCCAGCCCAAGATGGCACAGAGTTATTTGCATGGGTTATCTGAGTACTCCCCTCCTGTCCTGAGGACTAGAATATTTCACACTTCCCTCCCATCTCAGCTTTCAGGGCTGCAGATTGTGGAACCATCCTTAAAGATTGGCTACAGATTAACCCAATGCCTGTGAATAAGTTACTTCTGGTGGCCAGAGGAGTTCCAGATAGAGAAAAATTTTTCTCCCACAATAAGATTCTTTGCAGCAGTCCCTGGGTTCGAGCAGTCAGCAATCTCAGATGCAGGGAGTCAGCAGCTCACCCATTCTGGATGAACTATGGTGTTCATCCAGATTCAAAATTCATTCCAGACTCCATAAGCTATGACTGAGAGTCATCCTGCATTCTGTAACACGCAGAGATCTGAACCAGAGGGTACCCATTCTTCTCTTATAGTATGCATATTGGTTTCTAAGAAGATCCAGCTGTAAAACTAGTGTTTGTTTTACTACAGTTCCTGTCAAAGCTTTTGATATTATGAGCTTCCCAAAAGATTGGTGTGGATATTCCGAGCCTTTGCTACCTCCAGGCAGCTTTTCCTTCTTCTGTGTTGCAGACACCTCTGGATGAACTGTTTTGTAGCAAGCAATTGCACAAAATTCACCCTTTGTGCTAGTTCTAATTTTCACAGATCTGTTTGAGAATTACTACACAAATATTTGCTAGTAAAAGGAATCCTAGCCTCTGGCTTGCAAACTGCACTTACTACATATATTTGCTCTTCATTATGAGAAACTGCCTTCAGTATGAGAGATTGCCTTCATCCCATGGTTTGGTTACTGTTCCCTCATCGAGTGACTATCCCCATAGCAAAGAAAAATGTAGATTGGTCATTTAGCCTCTAATTGTTTCACATTATCTTCAGAAATCTGTAAAGCAGAGGAACCCACAGTTCATAGTGGGTTGTTTTTCTTAGTACAGCATTTCAGTAAGGATTCCAGAGGCTATAATCACAGTTAGGACCAACATTTGGTTACAAAAAGCAATTCCATGAGGCATATGTATCTATTATTGTCTTAAAAGTCTTCTCTCACCTGGAAAAGTACCCTGTTCATTCGTGTTAGCATTTTTGCATCCTTCATACTAGCCCTGGTGATTCAGGCTGGTGCAATTTCAGAATTATCACCCTCAGAAGTATGTGCTGCCCTCAGTTACTTTAATCATTCCTTATGAGTCATCAAAACTCATCTGGAGGTACCTTAATATAGGCAAGACTCTTGCAGATACAGCATGAATTAACTGGTCAAATTAAACCTTGGATGAGGATAGGAGAAATTAAGTTCTACTTTGACCAGCTGCTATGACATAACTGTAATCAGATTGCAATCAGATTGCAATCAGATATGCTGACTAGATAATGAACTCAGGATGACTTTTTTAATGAAATCAGATACTTACTAGAAAATATTGTAACACCTTTAACAGGATAATTTTGTTATTTCTACTTGTTACAACCACAAAAGTACTGGTTACATATTTTTTTCCAGATCTATAAATAGATTAATACTAAAAATGTAGGAACACTGTTCTTCTGCCTTAACTGTAGTATTATTTATGTTAAAATGGTTCTCTAGATGTCCAATGCCCTGCTCAAAAGAGGCATAACTTCAAAGCTAAAATCAGATCTAAAGATAGTTCATGTTGCTTAGGACCTTGTCCAGTCAAGATTTAAATAGCTCCAAGAATGGAGGTGCACATCCTTGAGCACCTATTCCAACATCTGACCACCCCTAATACCTAATCAAAAACTCCATTGGTGCCACGTGAATATTTTGAATAATAGAATAGCTCAGAGTAAAGGGCTAAAAATCTAGGAAGAATATGCAAAGGAACACCACCTTAATCAACATGTTTGGTGAATATTCATTAACTTATATGCATAAATAGAAGCAAATGTTCTAATTGACTGAGCTCAACATAGATTTTCAGTTGCAGCATGGGCAAAACTATTAGAACAAGAGATGATGTCTTTTCCTAACTGGCCTGGCATCACCCTGCACTGAGGTTCAGCTGGATCTGCCAGTAGGGCTTGTTGCTACCTGTCCTAGATAGTGCAGCACCTCCTGGTGCTCATTGTTGCTTGCTGTGAGCTGCCAGGAAATTGGGCTGATGTGTCCCTTCAGGTGATGAGCTGGAGTTTGTCTGTTGGGTTTAAGTCTCAGTTGCCAGCCTCTGCAAGTGGACAGAGGTGCACAGTCAGGTTCTACTCACCTTCTGGACATCTGAGTAAAATCAGAGAGGGATCTGATCCAGTGCCCCGTCCCCATTCACAGACAGACCCAAGGGTTACGTATTGGGAGAGACAATGAACGTGTCTAGAGGAACATGTGATGTAGATCAGGAGGGCACTTTTGAAAATGCCGCGTGATCATGTCTAGTTATCGTGCTTTGGTTCAGAACACAACGTGCGAAGAGGTGATGCCCATTCTTCACAAATAAAGCTAAATCAGAAGATGTGCTGATGGAAATTCAACTAACTGTACAAGAGCAGAGCCAGTTTGAAGTAACATCCCCTTCTTGTAAATACAAGGTGAACACTAGGTCCTAAGCACAAAATGTTTCTTTTAAATTCAACCCCACCATACCACACCAGGAAAAAAAACAACCAAAATTTCAGGTCACCAGAAAGATTTTGTACAGCCACAGCTGCAAAACTGTATTGATCTGTAACTAACTTTGAAGTTGCCTTTAAAGAATAATTTTAAAACTGTATTTCAATTGAAAGCCTGAAAAACATACTTTGAAAATTCCACAGCATTTTTCTAAATTCCATAGGTTTTTTCAGCTGAAACAATCAGCAGAATTAGATGAAGTTTGATAAGTGGTTCTGCTCCCTTATATACTTTTTGATTCAGGAACAATCTTCTACATGAAAACGAACACCAATTTCCTAAATGTATTTAAGTGTAACTATAAATGTACTTACAAGCACATTATGCACCTATAGACTCCCTGTGGGGTAAAACGCAGAAAGTCTGCAGTGCAGCCTGTTAGGCTGCCAGTGGCAAATGGATATTTTAATATTCCATCTTATTTAAACTTGCTTTTTACATGTAGGTGCCTTTACTGACCACCAAAGACACAATGAACACAGAACTTCAGGAAAACATACTGAGAAGATTGCAGCACCCTCTGCTTTACCTGAAGGGAAAAAGCTTGCCTGTACCCACTGAGTTGGGAGCCACTGTAAGGATGAGACAGAAAATAAATATTTTGTCCACAAAATGGCATGTACCCAGCAAATACATTAACAGAATGCACAGTTTAAAGATTTTCTTTAGGAAAAAGAGTAAACATTTTTTTAAGAGTGAGAAGCAGCACCACGATGCTCTTTTTCCCTTCCATTTTTCTTCTAAGCTCATCTCACTTAACATCCAAATAAAGACTCTCTCAGAGCCTCTAGTTTAGTGAAACTTGCTAGGCAATGCTCAGCTGGTAAAGCAGTTTTGTAAAAACAACAGGGAGAGGGTTGAAAGGATCCAACAGTGTGCTAAACATACAGAAATGGGGTAATAGAAAACAGCATAACATTCCCATTTTTTCCAAGTCATCTGGGATGAAAATCTGCCAGCTCCCCTTCAGTACTGACCCACTAGATCTCTAAAGATACAGAAAAGTCAGACCCAACACACATGAAATGGAAGTCACCCCTATAGATAACTGATCTGCAGACACACAACAGCTTTGTTGTACATGGGCTTATGTGACCAGATTCCACAGAGCGACTTCCACCTACATGTCAATTTCTGTTTCCACATCAAAATAGCTAATTTTTCTTTTCTACACTGTGTGAGCAAAGACAGAGGTGCAGAAGACGTGTGCACATGTACTGTGTAGACGGCAACATTTTCAGAGTAGAGAAAAAATAAAGTGCTTGAGCAGCTTTTGCCAGCCCTGTTCCTCACATACTCTCTGGATAGCCCAGCAAATAGCAGCTTGTTTAAAGCCACCAGCTGGCAGAAGATAAATATTCCACCCATGATAAGAAAAGAATCCAAGTATGAGACCAAAAGCTGAATTTGCATTGGAAAGTGATGAGCTCACACTTTCTCTCCAGGGACCAAGGAAAGGGGGCTGGCAAGGAAGTAGGAGCAAGAAGAGGATTATGAAACACTTTTTTACTTCAGCTATTAATAACAGTCTCCAAGCCACAGGGCACTTCAGAGGAGGAAGGCATCTCCTTGCTTCTATTAATCTTTTTGTCCATCTATTTGGTTTGGGTTGGCCACAGGGGAGAGGGAAGCAGAGCACAAATGAAAAGTTAAGGAGGTTAAAAGGGCGGAAAAATATTTGCTCCTACATGTTTGGAGGCAGAAATTAAATGATCAATAAAAAGTCAGTGAGACAGCAATTACCAGTAAAAACTCACTGATGACCCAATAGCTCACGGAACAAAGCAATATCTCAGCATTGCTGTCAAGCCAAAGAAAAAGCACAGCAAATGCTATTCCATGGTCAGGTTTCTTCTATATCAATGTACACCCTAAGATTCTCATAGTAAGATGCTCCCGTGAAGCTTGGTGTTTAATAAACCAGCTTCAAAACCTATTTCAAAGGGATGTCTAAGAAACAAGGTTCCAGACTGCCAAGAAGAACATGAGGGTGGATCCACTGCTATCACTCATTCTGCTGAGTGTCTGATCACATGCAGTGAAGTCTAAGGGTGCCTATCCCTCTACCTTGGGAAGCTACTTTACATGTTGCTTGGCAATGTAAATGGGGCTTTCTGGACACATTTAGTCCTCTTCTTAAAGTGAAAGGAACATAAGCTCTGCTCTGTATCCTCTGTTAGTTTACAGCAAGCACCACAAATAGCTGAGCTGGAGAAAGCATTTAGCTGTCTTGTAGCACTTCAACCTCATGTTTAAACAGCAGAAATCACAACATGACAGAGCAAGTCAGATGCTTCCATGCAACACTGAGGAAATAAGGCTGAGACCTAACACAGACAAATTTCTCAGAAGGTCCCACTTACAGGGGATCTTACACTTCCATTCAGCACTACAGCATCTCTTGAAAAAAAATCCCTTCAACAAAAGGTCTTATATGAGCTATGCAACAACTTTATGATACCATTTTCATGTAGTCTTTGTCCTGCAACTAAGTCCAGGGGTCACAGGCAGAGTTTCACAACTTGAACTAGAAGATAGTAAGTTAAAGTGAGGAAAAAGGAGAAGAAAGAAAAAAAAATTGTTGCAGGAGTAATATGGTATGGATTTATAGAATTGAACTAAAGAGACAGTTTTTCCCTTCTAGTCAAAAGGCATTTTGCTTATAAGTAGAAAATTAAGAGGCATTTTTCTAACTCACACTTTATATATAAAAGGTGAATTGTCTTGCCTTAAGTTTGGGAAGTACACCCCTGTTAGCACAGACCCAGTTTTGCACATTTTAAATTAAAGGTAACTAGGAGAAATCACAGTATTTTAAATTATCTCAGTTCCAAAAGCAGAAATACCAGCAGGCAACTAGCCTATCAAAGAAATAAGTGAGGAAGAAATCCAGCATCAGCTTTGCAACCAGGCTGGGCTTTTTCCCCATGAGCAGACCCCAGCATGGATAGACCAGAAAGGAGACACCCTGCTATTCCCATAAACTGTTCTCTCTACATTCTGTGCTGATGAGACAGTATCTCCATCCACCAAGGACTCTGTTGAGACTTTAAAACTGCACAAACAGAAGACTTTGGACATATTCTCTCTTTGGTAGAAAGATTGCATTCTTAAATACATCCTTATATTCTACATTCTCTAAAATCCATTAATCTTCTTTATACTGTCCTTATTCTAGTTACTTCAGGAAAAAAAATTAGGGTACTGTGGTTGGAATAAAGAAATTTTCAAGACATCACTTCATACATAAGAAAGTACTTCCAAGACAAAGATCCCCTGCAGTTATTAAATGTATGTGCAGAGTAAAGCTAACAGATGAGTTCATCCCTAAGTGAGCAGAGTTCCTTCCTGCAAGTAGATAATGTCTCTTGCTTGAAACTCTACCAACTGAATAACTCCTTAGATCACATAGTCTGATGGACAAAAGCTACTAAAACTACCTTGAAATAAAAATTGAGATTTTTTTTTTTTCTGGTGAGTAGAGACCATTAAATTATACAAGCAGTACGTACAATGTCTCTCTGAAGTGAGAAACAGCTTCATGTTTGGCCATGCTCTTTCCCTGTAAAGTCCTTCCTTGGATTGTCCTTGTTCAAATTATTAACTGGTGAGCCACCATCACTAAATTGCAAAGATACTGCATCTTCCTTTGTAAAGGAGTACACATTCAGAGGGACAAAGGACTGCACAGCTCACTGCCCTTCCCTTGCAAGGCTGTTTGCTGCACTATTGTAACTGGACTTACTATTGTACACGAGGGCTTGAATCAAATAAAGGCCTTGAGAAATTGAATGTTATGTAGATATTTAAAAAGGTGTCCTTGAATAGTCAAACAAACTGAAATACAACTAGTAGGAAAAGGAAAAGAAGATAAAGATGGTGGTAAGAAGATCAGACAACTGTACTGTGAAATCCAAGATGAGCAAAAGCACAATTTGGTCATTCTAAAGCCCATGAACCACAGATATTGTTAATCTCTCTGCCACTGTCTGAAATCCTAAGTGGTTTCTTCTGCCAGAAAGAAAATTACTCTTGAAGAAGTATTTGAAATAGGAAAAGACAGTGGATGTGATCAAAAATTTTTTTTCCAATTGACTGGACTGTGCCCTTACTTATCCAGTGATGAGTTCTGCAATACCATCATATGCCCTTGTGTACAGAAGGCTTAGGCATTGAGCACCTCTTCACAAATGCCACACTAAACTCATTTCGGGTGCATCAAGTTCTTGCTGCACCCAAATGTACTTCAGTCAACACCTTTGGGCTAGAATCTCAACATTGCTGCAGCCACTCTGCACCAAACGACAACACGTTTCACAGCAGATGAAAATACTGGAAGGGTAAAGGCCCTTGCATGGGGTTAGAGGGAACCAGATTTTGAGACTGGACCGACTTCTCTCCTGCCCCAACCTTCCCTTTGCTCATTCCCAGTACAAATCTGCAAGAATCAGGGTATGCCAATACTGGCCAGCTACGGGAAAATTAGCAGTGATATGACCTGTCACCAACATGATCTTCAACATGGAATTAAGTTATTCTTGCCAAGTCCCAAAGTTATTTAGTATCCAAGCACTTTAGCTAAGATTCATTATATTTCTCTTAAGACATGCATATGATGTGCTTTAATGCAGAAATAAAAAACAGCAGAAGCCAGCCCAACTTAGGTAATAGAATAGAGTAGGGAAAATATAGGTCTAAAAGCATCTATTATTTTTTCCATGCCAAATAAAGTTTGATTGTTATAAAATCATGTGACCCCCTAGCTTAGGCCCAGAGCTGCTGTATATTTAAATGTATTAAGGTGTGAGATGAGAATTTCTCATCCCATCTACTGCTGGGCCAGTGCAAGCTGGAGGACAGATTGGAATTTGCCTTAGGAGGGTATTGTGACATGATGTTCCCTTGCCTGTAACATCCTCTTGTCTTTCAATAAATGTCATCTACCACTTCTTGCACCTTCCCATCTGAAATGTCAAATCAAATCAGAGGGTCACAATATGAAGATCTCCCATTCACTGCAATGTAAAATGTTCTGACCAGGACAAGCTGGACTAAATATTTCTGCTGCCTGTCAAGAAAGATGTATAGAAGGAAAGACACAATTCAAAGTGCACAGAGCAGCATTAGATAATAGAACTCCATGGATGGCAGCAATAAGCATTGTCTGAAAGGTCCACACTGTACATCTGAACACTTTTGTCACTACCCAAAGCATCCCACCAACCCTGTGCCTGCAATGCCAGCTAAATCCTTCTGGAGTTTATAGCCTGAAGTGTTATTCAGCCCTTTAAAATTCAAGAACCTGCTTTATGATCCTCATCCTGACAGAGGAGGAGGCAACCATATCCCACAAGATGCATCAAGATACATGGGACCAAAGAAGAGCTCTCTTCCAAGCACTTGAAAAGTGCAGAAAAGGCCTTTAACACAACACTGGTGAAACTCAGATTTAGAGAGAAGGGGCTACGGGAACAGGCATTTATTCAGACACTGTCAGCTCAGGAGTTTCCTTTTTTACTCCATACTCCTAGTCTGAACTTTAATAAAGGCTTGTGTCCCAGTACCCTCTGATAGCACCCAATGGGACAAAGGTTGTCTGATTACAGTGAACAGAATCTGCACCCTGAAAGACTTTTGCTGATCCTGTTCAGTATCTCCCCTGCGTTAATTTTGTATAATATATAAAGATAAGTCTTGAACTACAATGTTTGATTTTAGAAATTAAAAACTCCATGATTCAGCATCCTATGTGCTTTTGGACACAATTTTATCTGTACAATTATTTCTAAACCCAACTGTTATTCTATCTGTTGTATTCTATGAATGCTTCACTTTCTATTTTAGTTACTACTCTAAAAGTACCTTGCACAGTCTACTTCTCTATAATACCTGAAACTATTTACTAAAGACAGTATTGCTGCCCAGCATTAATTTACATACTATTCTCCTCCCAAAAGAGTAGGAGACTTCAGTTCATTGAGCGCAGGATGAGGTGAGAAAGATCCGGGATTATCCTAAACTTGCCTCCACTGGATTGTCAGCCACTCTGATGCAAAGGATGAAGACAACATGCCAACCTAACAGAAAACACATTCATTGGAAAACATCCAAACATTTAAGAAAACATGCCATTAGCTTAATATTCTTATCTCCTAGGGTTCTGCTAGATGATGTTTAATTACAGCAATGGTGACAAAAATCATAGTAGAGAGATACAGCTGCAAGCTTCTTTTGCCCAGAGATTCCATCCACCAGGGTAAGAGACAAATGCAGCACTAGAAAGATATTGCAGTACAAGCTCAATGAGTTGTACACCCAAATCAGTTTGATCAAAAATGTTTCCAAGTACAACCGACCTTGAAGAGAACAAGAGATTAAGGCAGACACAAGGCTGAGATTCAGGAGGCAGTCCCAGGACAAGGAGACTTGGGAAGGAAAAGTAAAATCCCCATCTCATACTGCAGTAGAAATACAGTAAGAGTGCACAAGTGCCAGACTCGCAGGCAGCACAGTCAATACCCCAAACTGAACAGCCAAGTCTGTTGGATGACTTTACAGGAATCACCTGAACATGACACTTACGTGTCCTCCTCAGGCAACTGACTGGTCTGATCATGCCTAGAGAAACCCAAGTTTAGATGTTAACAGAAGGGACTACAGAGCTTATACTCATAACTACACAACTGGGCAACAGGCATAAAACAAAGAAAAAGGGAGCTAGCAGCACAGAGTTCTAAAAGGAGTGGGAAATAAAAGACCAAAGAGTCCAGTTTCTGGAATTGATGCCATTATCATATATGTTTATATAACTCATTTGCAAATGTGATAGATTTTACACTTTAAGGATTAAACAGTTTTTCTGAACCTAGCCACAGCAGATGCAGGGTACGCAGAGAATCATTCTCAGTACAGGGACACAGTTCAAGTAAAATACTGCAATCCTGGAATATTAGTAAGTGAACAGCTCTCAAATGTGCAGGAATGCGACTTCATTCACACAAATGGGAAGCCTTTGCCAGGAGCACACACAAAGGCAAGACTGAATGTTGACACCTCACAATGGACTAAAGAGAAGCTACTTGGGAAAGAATCATAGAATAGGCTGGGTTGAAAAGGACCCTAAAGGCCACCTAATTCTAACCCCTTTGCCACAGGCAGGGACATCTTTCACTAGGATCAGGTTGCTCAAAGCTACATCCAACCTGTCTTCAAACTCATCCAGTTACAGAGCTTTAATATTTTTCTGAAATTTAATAAACATCTTTACAAAAGGAGAGCAAGTGATCTAGAATTGTACAGAATGGCAGAAATTTCTGGGTATTCTTTCCCACAGTCCAGCAAACATCTTTCCTACTAGAAAATAACCACGTCGTCTTAAGAAATGAAAATTACCTGTATTTATCTGTTACTCTATAGACTTTCAACTATGGAATAAAGATTTTACTATGCAATCACATGACAATAACTTACTTTAAAGAAGAACATGAAGTACTCTTGACATATAGATGACAATATTTAAGAACACTGAGGTTGTCTTGAAAAGGAGGGAGCTAAAGAAAATACCTTAGTTTTCTGTTTATATTTCCTACAGACTTGGTGGCATTTATTGTAATCCAGTAGTGCTGTGGCAATGGCCAGGAACTTCAGTTTTAGGCCAGGTTCCCATGAGCCCAGGCACTGTGTGATTGTGAAACTAATTTGTGAAATTAATGTGAAACTGTCCCAGACCAAATTTCTTCACCACTTGATAAAAATTTCAAGTGCTTCTGCACGTCTCCAATATCACACCTATAAGCTGATTTTGTACTGAGGTAGAGAAATGTACTTAAACAGTAAAAAATCATAGCTCAATATACTACTAAATATTCAAAATCCAAGAAAAGACATAACCAACTGGAATGATCTTATGATGCTCAAACTGTACATGTCACCCACAAGAGTCGTTACTTGAGGCCAAGTCCATAATTTTATTACTCATATTATATCAGGGAAGAAAACCAGTCTGAAATAGTCCTGATTGTTTAAAAGACTCAGAATCTCGTACCCCAAAGGAAAGCAAGAACACGTAGACTCTTGAGGTCCCACGAGGAAGTAAAAGTCACGTAAGCTGCACATTGCCTCCGTGGCAAATTTTAAACCTCAACTCATGCTTCTCTGATTTTGCCCAATTAGGATAATTTAAGCCTGAGGCTTTGATCATTCTGTAACCCTGATTCCATGCCATGAAGTACAAAAACACTAAAGAGGTTTACTTCAAACAGTTGCACACGACCCACGGCAGTAATACAACACTTGAATCACTTCAGCACTGGACAGCTCTGCAGCTTCTCACCACTGACACTGCAGAACCACAGAGGCAAATATGCTGACCTGGACATGAAGCTGAGCATGATTTCCCCTCAGCTTTTACTCCTAATCCTATAAGGTGAATCTGAGCAACACAATGTGGCTGTTGTGCACAGTAGTTGAAGGATGCCAGTCTCACTTTTAATAGGAGAAAAGCAGACTCACATCACCATAGATATTCCTACTAGGAGAATATTTCTGAGGAGATTTTAAAATCGTTTTTATGTTATGCTAGATATAATCATTACTTACCTCTGTCTGGAGAACACTGGTGCCTGTGGGATCCTCAGCCCAGAGTTAAAAAGAACAGGGATAATCACTCAAGTGCCTTGTCAGAAATGGGTACCATCATACTTGCAGCAACGTGCACACTTGCAGCTGTGCTGCGTCAGGGATGCAGTCAGGCATTGTGAACTGCACTGCTCTGCCACATCACTTAAAAGCATGATGGAAGGTTCTGACAGTGTCTTTCATTAGGGTTAGGGCTATGCTGCTCCCATCAGTCCCAAGGAAATGGAAGCACTGTCCTGCCAGAGTCCACGGCTTGTCTTGGCAAGCAGGCCCAGGCTCCTGTGTCAGGAACTACCTGGTTGGAAGAACTGCAGCTTGTTTCAATATTAAAAATAAACACCCCTTTCATTGGTTTAACCTTTACTCCCTGAACCCTGCAGCTCACCTCCATGATCTACAATCACAACTCATGAGTATTTAGCGAGGGACAGTAGCTTCTTGTTATTCCAGAAAAGGAAGAGTGAACTGCACTATTTACCATGAACCCACACCAGATGATAATGAAATGAATTAGTAATAAAAATTTATCTCATGTATAAAAACCTTTTAAAAGAGAAATAAGCCAGGCTCCAAATTACCATTAAAATTAACTTCCACTGATGCTCTGCCAGTGCTGCTGAACAAATGTTCTTTGCAAAAGCCGAGTGGATTGATGATTGAGTGGTATCAATTAACATGAACTGTTGTGCTAGTTGCTTCATCTGGAGATCAAAGCATTTAGTTTAAGGATAACAGAAAAATGCAGCACCACTAAGGTCCTTCTGCATTTCTCTCCATTTCCAATACCTAGTCTCTGGCATGAGCAGCATTCTTTCCCAAGCGTAACTCTCTGTATTTAAGTAAACATCAACCACAAAGTCAAAACAAAAATTCCATCTTCTAGGAATTAAAGCTCTAAAAAGAATGGCTCACAGACAACAGGCAACTGAAGTGTTGTATTACAAAGCTATCACACAACTAACTATGGCTGAGTGATGTTCAGGTGACTGGATGCAGCTTGTGCTGGTTTCTGTCCCTGGGCTGCCTGGCAAGATGACAAACCTCTGTTCAAGGCGGCTGCCTGTTTTTTCATACATTTTCAAGCAACACTACTGAGTCTTTCAGCCTTCTTCTTGTCAAATATCGATTTGATATTGAGAGTGTGATGTTTATATCTTTCTCACCTTATAAACCACCCGATTTTGTTGATCCATGCCCGTGAGCTGCAGCTGGAAGCATCTAAGCAGCGAGCGAGTTGTGACAATAGTGAAGGAGCATCAAGACGGGGAAAATTACATATTGAAAGAATTCTGACTGCCCCAGAAACTCACACACACTCTGTCAGGTCACTCAAAACACTCCCAATCAGCAGTCTAGACTGAAGCAAATGTCTGGGGAACAGTGCACAAACTATTTTGACTTTTGTGATTTGTGCCCAGTCATCATCTGAGTGTTTTGCCTTTGACCCAGGCAGGGAAGGACAGGTACAAAGGCTCTGGCTCAAGGCTCGGCCTCAGCAGAGTTTCTCTGTACTGACTGCAAGTCCCAATATGATAACCAAACTCAACTAAGTAGTCTGCCTGGATCTCAAAGCAGGCAAATTCACTACAACACACTCCAAATGTGGGATGTTAGCAAACACACCTGTTGGGAAACAGATTCACGAGATTTGTTAATATTAACATCTATATTAGCACAGGAGTTATGCCTGAAAGGAATGGACAGCTTAATACCTAAAGTACATCCATTGCTTCTCTTTACTCTTTAGGGGCAAAGAAGGATCTACTCCAGCAGCTCCAGCCAAACATGACTTCACTTGGCCCTAGCACACTGTCCCTGCTAAATCCCAAAATACCCTGTAGAGACAAATAAATAACAGCAGGTATGGGAAGGAGTTAAGGAACTGACAGAGGCCACATTCCCTTCTCAGTTTTGAGATGAGGTGGAAAGTCAGTGAAAAAAACCTTATGCTGATGGCAAGAACTGCAACAAAGAAAGAAAAGTCCATTCTGATGGCAAGAGCTGCAACAAAGACTCACATCAATGGGGCAAGACTATCAGCTGTGAGAAGGCAGAGATTAAGACCGTAATGGACAGTCACTCAAGAAAAAAGGGCCTAAATTTTGCTTCTTCATATGTATCTTAAGACATTTGTGGCTGGAATTATACATAGCAGTTGCTTGCAACAGCAGAAGACTACACTGATTCAGCAGCTCTCCCTAGCCCTGTACAGAGGTGTCAGAAGAAGTCAGTAAAAAATAATCTGTATTTCTTGGACATGAACAGGGAAAAAACACATGAGTAATTAGATATTTTCATTTTCCTCTCTCTGTTTTGCCACTATGACCTCACTACATTATTTGAAGTACTCTCTACCCAGCTAACATTTTTATTAAGAATAAACCACCTCTAGCCTCCATTCCACTTAACCACCATTACCTACCCATAAGACTTGCTCAGTACAGCCATTGAAAGTCCCCTGAACAGCATCAGAGCTATGCAGCCTCGTACAACAGAGCAGCAGGGAATACTCTAATTAGTGTTTTCCTCTGAAGGGTAAAAAATATTCTGAAATTACTTTGCCTGGTAACAAAATTCATCTTTCACACTATTGGAGAACTGAAGCCGATTCCTGCTTCATGTGCTTTCCTTAGTTTAATTTTTTTGTTGCTTTGTTTTACAGATTTGCTTCTATCACGAAAGCTACACAAAATATTACAAAAGGAATGGAGAAGGGAATGTCAATATTAAGGGAAATTAAGCTTTCACTTATCCTGCTAAAATAAGTTAGTCAAATAAGTTTTCCAACCCCAGTGGAAAAAGAAAACCTACAAACTACTTTATTTCTCCAAATTTCCTCTGCCCCCTTCACAGGGTGACTTGGTTCCTTGGCTCTGAACTCAAGAGTGAAACAGAGGTCACTTCTACTTTTCAAAGCAGGTATGGCTTGCACACACACACACCAGCACCAGAAGTCTTTACATGGGTCAGGTTCTGGAGACATTCCCCTGCCAAGCTGGGCATCCAGTCACCAGCAATTACAGAAACAATTAAACACATGTTCTGCTACTATGCAATGAAGTGCATTTCAATAACATGCTTGTGTATTTATTAAAATGTCTTCCACTGGAAGATCTCCAGAATGATAAACATTCATTAATCACCACAAAACTACATGAAAACTACATCAAATACGTGATCAAAGTCAGAGGCCATCTTATATTAGGTCACGCTGCTCTCCTGACACATAGCCCACTTGCTGTGAGCCATTCTGGCCCCAGAATTACCTTTCCTGCAAGAAAACACTTTGGCCAACACCACTCCTGCTTTTGTCAATCATCCCAAAAGCTTTGGCTGAGAAAAGAAAGGCAGATCCAGGCATCCATGAACTGATAATCCTCAACTTCACAGCTGAGCCAGACCACAGATTGCCAGCACAAGTGACCTTCAGGCACCTCTAAGGAAAGCTCGTGGGCCAGGGGGAGGAAGGAAGGGCATAGCCAGATCCCACATCTTCCCACAGGCCATGGAATCACAGATTTACAGCTCAGCTCGTTGAGTCACCCACACCTCAGGAAAAGATGACAGAAACCTTTGCCATGGCAGCAGGTGGCTCTCACTGCCCGCACCCGATACAAAAGGTTCTCAGTGAACAGCCCAGAGCATAAGACTTGACTGGAGTTAACAGAACCTCAGAACACACACTCAAGGGGGAGTCTGTATTAAAATAAGGTTTTTGACATGATTTTTTGCAATAAAGGTAAGATTTTTCCTGAAAAATCATACTAGCAGAAAATTCAGTACACTGTGTTACAAGCAAACCACTTGATACTAATATAGCTTGTTTTTGTTCCAGAACAGGAACAAGCTATTCTATTGGAAAAGCTGGAGTTGAAATAAGAAAACTTAGACACCAACATTTTTTACAATTAGAGCAATTGCTAACACATCACTAGGCTGTTTGAATTTCATACCCATGTAAAAGAAAAGACTTGAAACACAGTTTACAGAAAATTTGCACTGCAGAGTACTGCTGTCTCTGATGCTCAATCAGAAGAACATAGAAGTTTGGGTACTTTCATTTGTATACATGAGTATTTGTACATATGCATGTTTTAATTAAGCCTTATTAATGTACTTAGTCTATTTTCTCACACTAATTATACAGTTACGCAGAAAAACATTCAAAAGCCTAGATGACTCAGGAGTTTGACAGCAAGATATGAACTGCCAAATTTAGTCAACAGTACAAACCCAGCTTAAGTCAGTAATCTGGAGCAGACAGTCATTTAAATACAACTCTGACAAGTGTTATCCTTTTTTCTTTGTTAATTGTCACCCAACAGGCTGCAAATAAAATCTGAAATGTATTCATTATTCAAAATGATTCATGAATGTCTTCCCTGACTAACTCTCGGCCTACAAATATCTTAAGCTATGGCTGTCACAACTAAGTAAACAATTTGCAATTCATGGTGTAACTTATGTAATGAATTTCTTCACCTTATGTAACCAGCTTGAACAGTTTAAAGAGCTGACAAACACAGCATACATTTTTAATTGCACACTCCCAGCTAACAGTTGGGTGGTTAGAGGAATCACCCTCCCAGGAAACATACAGTGCCATATGATTTAGGTTGCAAATATCAAATCTTTTGCTTGAGAACTTGCTTTGAAACTCCCTTTCTTTGCCCACACCAAATGAAGTAGGAAAGCCTTCAAGCTATAAATGCTCTTCCACACATCCTTATGCTGTTGTAGTAGTAGTATTAAAAAGCTTCCAATTTAGGCATGATTTTATAAAATTCAGAAAAGGACTATTTATTCCATCTTCTCTGCAGTACTGCAAGATCTGGAAAATGCACATTTACATGGAAGCTACTGCATTCTTCCTAGTGACATAAAGTGTGCCTATAACCTCTCCATCAAGGGTTGGGATCACAATAACATGGGCCATGTGCTCCTCTGCTCTCTTCCCAATGCTGCACTCCACTTCAGGAGTTAAAAAACTAAATACCTAAAAGTACACTGCAGTAGATGGCTTAGCACAGTTCCTCAAACAAATTAAAAGCTTCAGGCAACTCAAGTTTACCATTTGTCTCAGAATCCAATTCCAACATTTATCACCACATTCAATTCTGTCTTGTACTAAACTAAAATTTTACATTTCAGTCCATTATTAATCGTTTTTTCTATACATTTCTCCAAACTCTGCTGTTACTAGAGCCACAGAGTTTTATAATCTCCAGTATTTCCATCCATTTTTTTGTGCCAAGGTACAAGCCAGATTTCTATACTATTAATAGGGCTCTTAGAACCCTTTTAATTGTGTGTTAAGTCAGGAGAAGGAAGGTGACTCCAATGGGGCTACTATTGAACATGAATAAAGCTCTGAAATCTGGCCCTCCTGATTTAGCTTTGAAAAAAAAAAATCAGCTCCTAAGCCAATCATCCCAGTGTCCCAGTTTTTAGCGTTCTTTGATTTCCCCCAGTATTACTTTGATAGAAAAGTGAAATATTTCTGTGCAGCCAGGCAATAGTTATCAACAGTTCTGGAGTACTCTGATGCTTTGCCCCACTTTTAACACACTTTAAAATCATGTCAGTTTAATATCCGTTCTCACACAGGTTACAACTCCTATTTTTTCACTAAAAGGAACTATTCCTAGACAGGACTCTGCCCAACAACAAGAGCTTTTCAAGAGCCCAGGCATGAAACAGCAAGGCCTCCCCATGAGGGCATTGGTATCACATCTGTGAAATATTTCTTGACAATGAGTATAGGTCAGTGGTGAATTGGATACCAGGAGAGGGGTATTAAATTAAAAAAAGCACTTTTCACAACCAAATAATCAAAGTCCTCCATGTTGTTTGGTTTGTTTTTTCTTAATTCTGCCAACTTCCACTAGTATACTTGTACAGAAACATTACTGAGAATTTCAATATAACAATTAGAAAAGAAGAATCTCATTGTAACAACTTTAAAGATTTTTAAAATGTCATTGACATTTAAGGGAGGAAAGACAAAAAAATGAGCTTATCTTGAACTATCAAAAAAACCCACCTATCTAAGAAGTCTGGTACTATCTTTGCACAACTATGTTCTCATTTTTCAGACAGCTCTCACCTCTGGGACTCTGTCTGTCCTCAAGATTTTCCTTTACCAGTGGTAACATGTTCCTGATGATTTCCCCTGGAGGTATGAACAGCCCTGTGTACCTCCCCTGTCAACACACACACATACTTGTATTTCCTTGCTTCCTGCCCATGTTCCACTGCTATTTTAGTCTACTTTTCTGTCTAGAAAAATTTTACAGCTATTCGTATTACTGGGCTTTCCTAATAAAAATACCCCTGTGCAATCTGCCATCACTGTGCTTGTGCCACTTAAGATAAATGTAAACACACAAAATAAAAGCTGAAAAGGCGCATGGGCCTCATATCTTTTGGATATACAGGAGTCACACAGATATGAAATCCGAAAGCAGTTATTGCAGTTCTTCACAGGAGGATTTATTAGACTGTTTTCTGAAGAAAACCCCCATAGCATAGATGATGTTCCTACCAACCCAAACTCTAGCAGTATATCCCAGGCAAATGATCCTTCTAGACAAGACTATAGCATTTACAAAGAGTAGCATCAAATTTTGCATTCTGAGCCAACTGCAGAGCTGTAACCTTTTGTATTTTACCAACACTTCCCACAGTATTTTATCTGTTAACACTCAGCTCCAAGAATGTAGTAATTAAACTCATGGAGGGCAGCTGAAAACCTACCCTGAATATCTGGGTATTGATCAATAACCAGAACAAAATTAAAATTAGGCCAATATTTGTCAATCACATATGTTTTATAAATTTTAATTTTTTTAGAGCTAAATTGATTTTTTTGCACATTTGGAATGGATATTGTCAAGCAATGCACAGAATAAAATTCAAATATCAATGAGAGTATTAAAATTTAGACCTTAGACATAAATCCTGCATGACAAAGAAGCCTTTACAGTACTTTTGCCATTTATAATATTCCTCTCAGCAACACCTGGCACATATCAGCAGTTATCCCCTAAAATCTCACACAATGTGATACATATCACAATAAAATTCATTTAATATAATCACTTCTAAAACATAAAATTTTCATTCAATTAGAGTGCCACCATTACAGCTTCATGGTAATAGTTTGCTCTAGGAAAGTGTGACCTAGTACTCTTCCTATTTGTTACTCCAGGGGAGAAAAAAGTGGTGATACTGCACTATGTAAGGGACCATCAGAAGGCAAGAAGGCTGTCAGAGCCACTGGTTTCAGCCTATTGAAACTCATGGACCTATAAAGCATCTCAAATGGAGGTATGGATCCCTGAATAATGAATTTAAGCCTAATGACAATAGCCTCACTTTTCTCATTATCTTTCACAAACCCATAGAAATAGTTCTTGGACCATTGGTCGAAGACCATTACTTCAGGGCAGAGAAGAATTACATGCTGACACTCACAGTACTGCTGACTGAGTCATCAGGTGAATAATCACACACTCTGCAGCAAACTCCTGGGGCTGGCCAGTCCAAGGCTCTGTGCCAGCACACAGGGACCTGTGTGAGCAACAGCTCCAGCGAGCAGAGTCAGTTCAAGAAAGGAAACCACACACAGGTGTTCAACTGCACACAGCAGTATTCACTGACTTGAAAAAGGCTGCAGCTTGAGAGCTTTTAACTACCATCCTCTCTTGCAAGTCATCAACCCCACACATTCAAAAACCCCAAACTGAAAACACAACACTAAAGAACAGGAAGAGTCCTATTACCTTAATTGAACCCATTTTTCTGATCCCTTTAGCCCCCAAACCTTTTGTGGGAAAGTGTTAATAAATTCTCTGTTGCTTAAGTCTATTTTCACTTACTCTTAAGTGAACGAGACCAAACATACCTGAAGCACTTTTCCCTTATTGCTCATTCACCAACTCCACAAGCTCAGTCACACCGAGTCCTGATCCCCTTCAGACCCACAAGCACAGAGCCATTGTGTCCTGCCAGGGCTGCAACAGCTTCAGGGGAAGCTCTCAGGCCCATGCAGACCCCAAGCTACAGCCTCCCTGGATTGAAAACAAAGTTGTTGAACATCCAGCCTGCATGGGGACAACCTCACAGGCCACCAGTTTTGTTACCAGGATCACACACAGCTGTTCTTGCAAGCCAAGTGAGGATCACCCAGCCCTAGCACTGGCACTCCCCAGGTGGATGTCACTACCTTATTGTGACTCAGGGAAGAAACCCCCCCAGCTCCTCCAAAGGAATGGCAATCCCCCAAATCAACAGCCAAGTCCCCCCAGACCAAGGGAAGAAACAGGAAAGAAAAGGATGCCACGTCATCCCACAACCAATGTGGTGCTTGTTTTCTCATCCTGCACAAGCCATGAAGACATGGGGGAGGTACCTACAGCACCAGCAGCAGGTGCCCTGTCACCTCCCAGACCAGGGAAGCGTCCCATCTGAGGGAGATGCCACTTCTGTGCCACAGAGCCACACAAGGGGCCTCAGCCAGCTGCTGCTTTTGCAAACACAATCTGCCTGCAAGAAGAGCTGTACCCAGTCCACGAGATCACCAAAGGCTACCCTCCTGGTCTGGATCACAGAGGCCACAGCACCTTGGTCCCCAGCCCACAGGGGCACCCCAGAACTGCTCCAAGCAGCCCCAGGAGGGTCTAGGTGCACAAAACCAGGCCCTGCCTGCACCCAGCCATGCACATACCTCGTTCAAATGGCGGGACGCTCCTCACAAGGGGCGCAGACCCACAAGACAGAGCATGGGGGCTGGTAATGGGTCCATCATCACAGCAATGAGCAAGCCAAGACCATGGCACCCCTCAAAGTGTAAATCATCACCTCACACCAGCGCTCAGGGAAGAGCAGGCCTCCTCAGGCTGAGCTGAAATGGCCCCGGGAGGGCTGTGGGGGCCCAGGTGGAGCCAGTTAGGGCCGTGAGGGGCCATGATCACTCCCAGCTGGCACGGCCTCTGCTGAGCCGCAGCTGCAGCCAGAACCTTGTGCCAAGAGGGGCTGTTTTCCCCACAGAGACACGGAGGAGCCATGCCCAGAGTGGAGCTGGGCATCGCTGCCTCAGTGGCTCCCACAGTGCGGGGCTGAGGGAACCCAGGGCTGAGGGAAGCCAGGGCTGAGGGATCGCAGCTCCCGCAAATGGCGTCCAGACAGGATCTGGCCCTGCGATGGCTGAGCTTGGGTGAAGTGTGGTGTTTCCTTTTCCCTCGAGAAAACTTCTAGCTGATAAAAGGCAAACAAATTCCCTCATAAATTTTCCTAGGATTATTTACAATGTTCTTTCAGAAGAAGCGATTAACAACTAGGGGCCTTATGTATCTCCCCTTCCAGCAGTAAACAGCTGCTGAAATAAATGAGTTGTCAAGAAAAGAACAAGAGAAAAGTGCACAAAATTTCCACCCCTGTACCAGTGCTTGGATGACACTTGTGCTTCTGTCTCTTACTTGCCTCACTCCTCCAGAAACCCCTGGCATGAGCATCCTTCTGCTCATGGTCTTGGATTTATTTCTGCACCTCACCCACAGTCCAGAGGCAGTGCCCAAGCAGGTGTTGTGCCTGCCAAAAATGACCTCTGGAAATATTTCACAAGCAAGGACCAAAGGTCTGATCTAGAGACTCTGTCTGTGGATGTAAACAGTCCATTGTGCTGCAGATGAACAAAATTAAAGCAATCTGAAGTTTACTTGGGGAGGAAAACAACATTACAGTAACACAATCTCATATCTGCATGTGTGGGGGCTACTGCTGCGGGCTACACTCTTAGAAGAGAAGCTGGGTCTCTGGCAGTGAAGAAATTTGTGAATCAGCACAATGGAAGAACAAAAAAACCAACCTTGGTTCTTCTTACCTGTGTGGCAAGGTACCTGATGGGTAAACTCACCAGATTTTCATGGGTTTAGACTAGATATTAAGATAACATATTTGAAAGATTGGGCTAAATTAACAAGATTCCTGGAAGTCGTACACTCACTGAGAGTCATAATATATAATATGGAAGTCATAATCATATAGAAATAGATTAATATGCAGATTCAATGTGTTGAGTTAGAAGAGATAATTTGAGTGACTGGTGCATTCACAAAGATTGTTTTGGAAGAAACAAAATGTGTGGTAGAGGAAAGCTGTCTCAGATAGGTGAACAGGTGATCTCCAGTTCACCTCTCTTCTAGAGCAGGCTGGCTCCATGCAGCACAGCCTCCCAAGTTTTGCCTCCAGGGCCTGTTACCTAGCTCTGTAGATACTTCACTGACAACACAGTACTATATGTTTTGACAGCAGAAGGTTCTTTGTAGTTTTCAGACTATTTTGTCACTTCCTTCTGTGTCATTTTTTATTATATACCCCTTTAAATCACACAAAGTAATTCTTCTCCTCTTAGCATTAACACCCACCAAATATTTGTAGTCTCTTCATGCACGCCCGCCCTCATCATCTCTTACTCACATTAAGTACACCTAATCTTTCAACCGAAATCAATCCTGAAGCCAACCTGACATTTTTTCTTGTTTTTCTCTGAACTCCTCTCAGTTTGTTGAGACACTGCTATTAAAGTTTTGTGCAAGGCTTTATGTGATAGTTTTAGATGTATATGCATCAGAAGTGTATAGAATTAATCTATTACCACCTTGAACTGCAACATAATGCTCCTGTATATGCAGTGCAAACACTGCTTTGCAGATTAATATAGAATGCCCTATCCAGAGTTTCTGAGCTGATCTCCAGGCTTTTGATTCTTTTCGAGAGTCATAAGTTCCAGATTATTTTCATATTTTGCTTTTTCCATTAGTAGACACACAGGTTCTGAAAAAACTCAATAGAAGGAGCATCAGAATACAGTAAAATAATCAGAAAAGAAGTTTTAAATGTATTTTTCAAAGTCTCCATGACATTTTGCCCTAATGAAAAAATTGGTTTGGCTGAATTCTTGTTTAGTCTCTGTGTGTACAGTGATTACTGCTGGGACAGCAAAGGACCACCAAATCCCACAATCACACAATCCTGACACCACTGCAGAGCATCATCCATCGCTATATACAGCTCTTATAGCCTTGGATTATGTGTGGCTGCATGCACATGGTGAAGAAAGCTCAGTGACAGGATCACAAGAAGACGTGGTACAAAGTCCTGCTGACAGATGGACAGGAGATTCAGAAGACAGTGAGAAAACAGTACTGGAGAAAGGGACTCAAAGTCACCCAACTGATGCATGGGACAAATGAACAAGTACACAGAAGAGGATCCCCCAGACACCTTTAAGAGGCCCAACCTTGCCTTGTTGATAAGGTGTGAGTCTCCTCTCTTACCTAGACTGATTGCTGCCCACTCACTGTGTTTTGCTCCCGAAAAAACCAGTTACCTGTGTGTTCCTGCTGCAAGAGGCCATGATTGCTGTGTGCTGGCCACCTCTGGTTTTTCAAAGACGAACAGAGAAAGTTGTGTACGAGTTATACAACTTGCATGGGAAGACACAGGGTCTATGCAAAAGAGGTAGGAGATGAAGACTAGAAATAACAGGTCAAGTTGGAAGGACAATACTAATAATAACAAAATGGGACTAAGGAAAGGCACAGTAAGAAAATGGAGCAGAGAAGGGCAGAGATCAAAGGAACAGGAAGAATGGTAGTGTGGAGACTGAGAAGAAAGATTGTGACAGCCGCAGACTGTGACAACCCAGGGCAGCAGACCGCATCAGGCCATTAAGAGCACAATTTTGTGTCACACACAACCATGATCCAAAGGAGGTCCTGGCAGCTTCCAAAGGGTCAACCTCTGCATTTCAAACACACAACAGGACCCCAGACGGAGCCACTAGTAGGTGAGCTGGTGTTTGAAGGCAATGACCAAGAGCCATTTCTGATGAGACAAAACCTGGCTACACATTTGTTTGAGAAGCCAACAAAGATCTCATATTTGCCCAGAGAGAAACTGAGTAATTCCATTAGCATTGTGACAGTAATATTCCTTTCTTTAATAGCACCCTCTTTATTAACAGATTTCAAATGCCTTACAAAGGAGGGATCTCCATTGCCACTAACAGGTTAGTTGGCTGAGGTGCAGGGGACGAAGTTGCTTTCTAAACTGGCCCAGCACAGATTAGGAAACAGACACTGGCCACGTTTCCTCTGCTCCCGTGTGCTACTTGCAAAGCAATGCGTCCTATAAGCATGATCTCTTTCTCTCTCTGCTTAAAGGGCATCACTCCTTCAAACTGATTATGCTTCCTCTGGTTTCTTACAGCTACCCTAGTGACAGGAAAAAAGCCAGGTGACATCCAATCTTCCCATTAACATTCATCATCAGACATGAGGTAGGGGTGGTTAAGGGGAAGGACCAGAGCTCTCCCAAGCAGAGAGATACCTCACTTACCCTGCACCCAGCCAGCTTCCCTCCCCTTGCCTGACTACTCAGCATGCTAAGTACATGACAAGTGGATTAAAATAACATTTAAGACAAGACCTAACACTCATTAAAAAGAGGGAAGATCCCAAAGCAAGATCAGACTGCATCATCACCTCAACCTAAAGTGATGGGAGATGGCAGCTTTTCGCACAGAACACTGGTGGTCTCTGTCAGGCTGGTGTCACGGGTCAGGCTGCCACACATGCACATTAAATACACACAACCCAGGGCAGCAGTCTGCATCGGGCCATTAAGAGCACAATTTTGTGTTACACACAGCTGTGATCCAAAGGAGGTCTTGGCAGCTTCCGAAGGGAAATGCACATGACACAAATGTACATGTCAACGAGCTCAGGAGGGTGTTTGGTATCATGTGCCATACTCCATGAGGTACCACGCTCAACAAGGAGAGCTATGGGGCTGGAAACCCCGAATCTGACTTTATGTTCCATTGACCAGCTGATCCCTTTGCAGAGCAGAGCCCCAGATATTCCTACCTTGTCCCGTCACCCCTATTCCCTCCCCTTTTTAATCCCATACACACATTTTGCTTTGGAAGATGGGCACAAAGATGAGGGGAAGGAAGGCAAAAGGGATTTCTCCCAGGCCTACTATCACAGGGGCTAACAAGTGGATTTGTCTGGGAAACACTTGGTTAAAATGAAATGCTTTTCTGGTGGAGAAAAGCATTGCATAAAACCAACTCCATATTAGGACATCTGCTATTTGGATCATCCTGTTCTGGCTTGCTTTACAGATAACACACATTAACCAGCTAATGATGAAGAGTCGGCCTAGCTCTGGATCAGTGGCTTGGATTAATCTCTTTTGTCTTGTGTATGATAAACACCAACTTGTCAGCTAAATCCTGTCTATAGAAACTTTATTAAGGATGATTATGCATGAGTCAGAAAGGACACAGCTTGACTTTCAGATCCCAATTTGAGTTTAAGGGCTGGCTGGTTAGAAACATCACCTTGAAAACCAAGTAAATTTGATCTGGATGCCACTGAAGAGAATAAATACCAAGTCTGGTGATGTCATTTTTCTCCAAAGTCACTTTTCTGTCTGCAGCAGAATTTTACCTTTATTTGAACAAAGACCTTTATTTTGACTTTTCTTATCTTTGTGCTTTATAAACTATGTAAGAAGAAAAAGAAAGCCAAAGACAAAAAAAAAGGAAAACATAATTGTCAGTTTGGGGCAATGACATTCTTAGCTGTGACACTATGTATAGCTGCAGAGGAGAGAAACCAATAAAAGTTATTTATAGGGATTTTAAGTTGAGTAGATAAAGGTCAAGATGTTTACCTGGCCCATTACTAGAGTCAATGGGCTGGAGGATGTTTTAAAAGAACCAAAGGGGGATGAAATATTTACATATCCATACTAAAGTTGCACATTATGAAAATTTAATGCATTTAATTTTCAACTTCTTTGTGCCTTTTTTCACATTCAAGTGCAAGTGCAAGATCAAGCTAGCAAAAGCTAAGATGCCTTTTTAGTAAAGAAAGATCCACCAGAAAGAGATGGGAAAATGTGAAAAATCAGGAAAACATTAAATTTGATTCAAGCAGAATAAAATTTTTAAGCTTTTTAGTGAAATGTTAATATAAAAAAAAATCATTTTAGGTCATCCCAGGATGTTTTGGCAAAACAATAAAGAAATGCTTTGATTTTTAACTGGATCAATTTTTCCTTGAGAAATAATCCCTAAAAAAATGGAAGTCTATTTTCAAAATATTAGAAATTGTCATAATTTTCACAATTATATCTGTCATGCTGAAAAAAATATTACTTTTTCACTGTCTTGTTTCCCTCGACCCTTCCTTGCCTTCTGACACTGCAGTGATTATGTCACTAGGCTTGACAAAAATTCACAAAACCCTTTGATTCTCTTCCACATTGGTAAGTTTACCATTTATGAAAAAAATTGGACCAGCTCTGCAATGGCAGTGATTCAACCATGTCATAGAGACATCATCCTTCTCTTTTCTGTATGTCTGATTACATTGACCTGAGGCTTTATTCAGAATCATAATACTGGAGACAAGAGTCTCCATTTCTCTTCATTCCCTAGGCAGACCATTACTAGAGCTATTCAGAAAGAAAGGAAGCTTTTATAGCTAAGGCATAAGACTAGGGGTCAAGAGTTTTGGACACATTTCCAGCTCTAGCTCAGATTTTTGTAAGATTGCAGACAAGGCACCTGAGTTTCTTGGCAAAAAAAGGAAAATGGAATATTTCAATAATTCTTTCACTGTTTAGATTTTACACTTTGAGGCAGTCTTTTTCCTCAGGACAGTAGTCAACTCAGATACACAGTCCTTAATCAAGGACTAGGCCTTCTGCTGGGCCCCTTGGTAGAAATCTCATCCTGAGGCTCAGCTTTAATATTTTGAGGTGAATTTTAATGCACCCATGACTGCAGGACTACACACAGAAGGCTCCTGCAGAAGGAGCCTGAGTGCAGGCATGGAGTAAAGCTTTCCCCCACTGCAGGGAAAGCCAGAAAGACATGATTTAATAACAGCAAAGAGTCGGCCTCTAAGAAGGCACTTCCCAGTGCTGTTTCCCTATAGCTGTGCAGAGAGACATTGCAAGCACGGTTCAGCTGCCACTGCTTGGGGAGAGGAGAGTGGGGAACAGAGGAAGCTCTGGGGCTTTAGCAGCAGGCAGTAGTCAACACGTGCTTACCGAGATAAATGAGTGAATAAAGCAAAATCAAAATTAAATATCTCAGTTACTAAAACAGGGGCTTTCAGCTGACTCAAATTAAATGTCTGCTTTGGTGTTTCAGTTCTGAGAAAAATCTGCTATTTTGAATTTCCGGATCAGTTCTTGCAAGCCTTTCCCAGATTGAAAATCTGCTGCCTGTAGCTTAAAGCAAAATGGACCAACTGTTCTCTCTCCTCCTGGGCCATGGCTCTGGCTCTGCATCTCACCCCATCTGTACCCCAACAAAGCTGAGTACCTCTGGGTAGTCACAGCAAGTCTGATGGTTCTCTGTGCTCACAAAGACATGGCAGAGGGCATCCCTATTTGTCCACAGTGTGATATTCTGTGCAAAGCAAGGCTGAATGTGTTGTATTGGCATGCTGGGTAAAAACTGATGTGCTGGGCACAGTCTGGGCTGCTAGTCTCTGCTCTGCCTCAGCAGAGGTGGGGGCAAAGGCTGCCAAAAGGCTTTCTGCAAAAGGGCTTTCTGCCACCTTGGTATCTTCTGAAGATAGGGTCTGTCTGGGGAGTGTGACTGTCCCATGTGTAAGTCAGAGCAACCTCAGAGACTGCTCTAATTTATGCAGACGTGAAATACCTTTTACAACAATTTTACAGCTTGTGTTATTCTCATTCTATTGAAAGTGAGTAAGCACAAAACTTAAAGTCTGTTTTCCTTGTGCTTTTGCTGAGGTTTCAGTCCAGCTGTACTGACCCTGCCTATGCTTGGGACTTCCCAAAAAAAGCACCATTTGGGATGGTGGTTTAATCATGCAGACAACTGTCTGCTTATAATTGACTGAGACCAATACATTTCACGTAAGCCACTTATGGTAATGACTTTTGGTCACTAGTGATGTGAGCAAGGTCAAGTTAAAACCCATGGGTGAGAGACTGCATAGTCCTTTTTGAGTCCCTGAGGACATCCATTCTCGAGTGATGATAACTGAAGTAGCAGGGTGGATTGCCGGGAAAACTTAATTTGCAAGCAAGAAAATATCTTGGAGCTTGTGCAGGGCTGTCAGCAAAGTGACTCTGCTGGGCTGGAAATATTCTGAGTGAATACGATAAGGTGAGACTGGCCAGCACCGAGGCCTTGGCAGCATGTCACTCCCAGAGCTCAATTTTAGGGATTTAAGAGAGATTTAAGTTGTGTAGAAAAGTTAATTTCTCCCCACAGACAGAAACTCTCTATCCCAAAAGCAAAACAAGCACAAAGTAATTTTAATTTCTTTTTTCCCTTTTACCTGCATCCCCTTCTTCTAACTATTTACATAACTCGCTTACTCTTCCAAAATGAAACAAGATCTGAACTGCATATTGCGCAATGCCAGTACAGTAGGAAGCAAAAACTGACCATCCATGACCTGAATCATAACCAACTCCAATCATAAAGCAAAAAGTTCAGCTCATCAGTGTTTGAGGGATTCTTCCCTCCCTTTCATTTCAAAGCAGAACCATGCATCTCCTCCAGAGGCCATCAGCTCCTCGAGCTGCAGCCCAGAACCTGCTCCTGGAAAGAAGGTGCCAAGGGCAGATGTAAGATCTCAGGAGCAAAATATGGGGCCCAAAAGTTCTTTTGTTGCTTGAGAGGGGCTGGGCAGTGAACACTTCTGAAGTTTTGGCCAGTAAGTGCAGATTCCCTGAAAACTGTATCCTGTGACTATCTGCAGGCTATGGAGAAAAAAATACAAATTGAGTTCTTGCTTTTTAATTGAAATACAGCAAATCTCTGGTTTTTAAATAGTCTGTTTTGGTATAGTCTGATGTGGTATAACATCTACCTAGCACTTTTTAAGTGACATGATGCAGCATGTTTGTGTTTAAAACAACAATAATAACAATCTTATCTCAAGCCCTCAGGATGCTGAGGGGTTCTGCATCGGGTGAAATGTCACCCTTGCAGAGGATAGGCTGAGGAATTTGTGTGCAGCAGTAGCTTGTGATCTGAGCACAGGGGTTTAGAAAAGGGCTGCATTTCATGACCTACAAAAGAGAAAAAAATGAGATTTACATTCCAAATGTGCTGAGCAGCCCTTTCCCTTTAGTTATTAGAGGCACTCGGCATAATTCATAATCGCCTGATGCCAGAGGGAGGGGGGAGGTGCCCGCCGCCATTCAACATCAAAATCCCTCCAGGAACAGCAGTAACGGGGTTCTGCTCTTATTTATATCGTGACAAAAAATGGCTGGCAGGAAGACACTAGCAAATATCAGAATAAATAATTCAGTAAGTGTAACAGAAGGTCACAAAGACTAACGAACGTTTCTGTTTCTTCTCCTTTTCTCTCTCCCCATCTTTTATGTACATGATCTTTCTCTATCCCTCTCAGATTTCCCTGGTTTTGTGCAACACTTCTCTCCCTTCTTTTCCTTATGAACACAAAATTAAGGCTTAAAATGAAGCTTTCCCATTTCTCTGCTTTCTAGCCTCCGTTGTGCTTCTGATGGTTTTCCTGCATCTGTCCTTCCTTTCTAAGTTTCCCTTTTGTTCTTTCCCTCTTTTACTGCTCCCCCCTGTCATCACCCTGCACATCCCTTCTTGTGGGACAACTAGTCATGCTGACTTGCGAGGGTAAAGTCAGTTCTGTTACAGTAAAATGTTGCTGATGTTGATAAAATTCTCTTGGCTTGATCTTGGAGCAGCAGCAGAACATGGCCTGGCATTAAGAGCACTCCTAGGCTGTATTGCTGTGGCACCAGAGCCACCCAAAGCTTTGAAGTGGGTGCATGGATGGCTTTGTGTACTTACACACATAAAATACTCCAAGTCTTGCTCTACATTCAGGAAAGCCAGAGAACCCTTTGACTGACAGGTAAAATGTGAACTCTTGGTACTCATTTTAAGTCAGGTACTCATTTTCCAGAGCCACAACTTCCATGTAATGTTCAATCATAAATTATGAGTGCAGAAGGCAGCTCTGTGATCACTCACTCAGATGCCCAGTAGAGGCCACGGGACTTCCAGAATTAATTTCTGTTTGAAAAACACAATCCAAGTTTTCAAGGTGTTTTCGATGGAGAATGTGCCACCTCCAAGAAGAAGCTTTCCTTGGGCTAACTAACTGGCCTTATATCTCATTTGAATTCAGCTGGTTTAGCCTCGGCTTTCCACCTCTGATGAACCCAGTATCTGCCTGCTAGATACAGAGTCCTCTCTGAGCAGGTTCTCTTTCCACATGCAGCTTTATAGCCTATGATGAAGCCATCCCTCAATCTTCTCTTTGTTAAGCTTGGCTGGTTGAGCTCCATAAGACTTGCATTACCAAGCGTGCTCTCCTCAACCATTTCCACAGAGCTACCTGGTTTGCATTATTATTTAGCACTCCCCAAACTATTATTAGTATACTTTATGGATCTCTCTGTCATGTTTTTCCCTAGTTCTTTAATAAAAATGATAGCTAGCCTAATGCAGAAAGCTGTTACCTATAACATCCTGTGAAATTTGTTTTATTTCTATAGAAAATTTCATTTTGAACTCCATAATTTACCCAGCTTTTAAATCTATTGAATGTGCAAAATGTTGATTTCTGTAGTTTATTAATAAAAATGTCATCTGGTACCCTGTCAAGTGTCTAAAAAAAGAGAAGGAATATTCAATCAATGCTAGCACCTTTAGCAACAAAAAATACTTTAATGAGATCTATTGTTATAAATCCATTTCGATTTGCATTAGTTAGTCTATCTATTTAATTCTTTTTTAATTTATTCATTAACTACATTAGCTTTTAGATACTGGTAAAGATACATTACTTTTCCTAGTATTGTTATATTTAGACTTTTCAAAAGTTTGAATAATATCAGCTTTCTTCTAGGTTGTTGATATTTCACCAGTATCCTAGCAAATTCTAAGAATCACCATTTATACGAATTAAGTCTGGACATTTCCTTAGTCAGGTCTTTCAAAATGCTTGGAATCTAATTATTCAGATCAATTAAATTAAAATGACTGAATTTATTAATGGTTTTGTCAGTCTAAATTACTGCTGGAGAAGAAAGTATTTTGTTGTCATCACATGATAAGACTATCTCATCTAGGATTTTCCCAAAAGAGAAATAAAAATTATTATTAATGAAACATTGTTAAAGATATCCTTGACTTCCACAGGTTTTCTTAATCATTTCCGTTTAGCAAAAGACAAATACTATTGTTAGCATTTCTATCATTAATATGCTTTGCTATTACAGAGCATATAATAATAATTTTCTTGGAGTGTCTGGGTTTTAATAGCTTTTGGAGCTTTGCTTCCTGTATCAACACAGCTACCTATAGTTTTCATTCTTGTGCTTCATCTCCTACCCATCTGTTATCGTTCCAAGGTTTTAATTTCCAGATATTTCAGTATGTTGCCCTTTCTTCTTCCTGTATGTGAGAAAAGGCCCATTCACAGTTTTTATTTCCTGCTATTTTTACTTCCCCTCATAGGAAAGCTTTTGTAGTTTTTAACAATACTGTCTTCTTTCTCAGATATAGCATTATGGTTTTTTGCAGACATGTAGTAGAATGTTGTCGCTAAGTTCCCAATTACCTGTCAAGATTGTTTAGATTTTATCTCCAAATTAATTCAGTCCTCCATTATTTTCAGCTTTGTGAAATTTTACACAGTTCTTTCTCCTTTTGCTTTTAGCCTTCAGGGCTTTATTTTGTTTAGTACACTTTGCAGTTCAGTGAGATCCATTTCTCAACAGGCAAATATCTACAACTCTTGGATATTTACCTGTCTCTGCAAACACAGGTGCAGACATGCAGAGCAGGGAGATGCTCATGCAGAAGGTGTAGAAAATGTGCTGGATCCACTCTTCCAATGCCAGATTTCACAGGCCCAAATCTGCCATCATGTCACCACACAACCTGACATCCCCTGTGCTGTTAGCACCATGCTGACCACAAGAGTCAGCAGTCTGGCTTTAGCTTCAGTTCCCTGGACACAACTACAGAGTCATCTAAGTGTACTGGAAGCTCTAAATCTGTGCTGAAAGGAACAATTTAAGTGAGTTAGGCAGCATGATTCAAGTCACCCCTCGATATGCAGGGCTCTGCTACCCAAGGGTAAAGCAGGCAACTTTTCTAAGCAAATCCTTTCCCAGCACAGGGGCTTAGTAATCAGTGAAAGCTGCTGGCTCGCTCCCATCCCAACTGTGGTTCAGCTGCTGCTCTGAGGTCAGCTCTGCAGGCACTTGATAAAGCTTCAATTAAGTGCTCTTCTTGCAGCACTCGCTGATTTACGCATCTTGTGCCTGCATCGGCCATTTTGCTGAATAAGCCCGCGTGACGGCGGGGACCGCACACGCACAAGTGCCCAACTTCCCCTGCTAAGCTCCACGGTTAAGCTCCTCAAGCTTGGGCATCACCCATAAAATAAATAACAATATTCAAAAAAGTGCTTAAAAGGATGGGGGGAATAGAGCTGCAGAGCCCATAGTACAAATATTACTACAGATGCTTCAGCTGGGTAATTAATAATACATGGCATATCTATTCCAGACAGTTTCTGAGCTGTTATTTCCTTGCAGAGTTATGCATGTCTGTGTTTAGATGCTACTGTGATGGGATGGTATAAAAATTTCAGTGACGTGAACATCATGGTGCGCCTCTCTAGCCTGTGTAATAGCCTGAAAGATCAGCATCCCCCCTAAAAGGTTACGGTGGAAAGGCCTGACCTTACCTGCTTGTAAATGGGAGTCACACTTATCTGCAGAGAGCAGCTTTTATCAAAGCCTCACACTCGTGTTCAATTGCTTAGGCTACAAGTCAAAATGGAAAGTGACTCATAATGATTGCAAATCCCTCTGGGAAAAATGGAAAAGTAACAAGCCTAAGACAATGGAAGTTGTTTGGTCGACACAATATGCATCAAGGAAGATCTGGGTTATTTATTTGTGAGTGAGACTGGTTGAAAGGAAACGTTTACATTTGCCACTTTCATGGAAGAAATGGGTTCTATAAGAGACCACAATCAGAGGTGTCCTGGATTATTCAACTAAAGACCTAACATTTTTATTTGTAAAGGAATTGATAATATGAATTGATATAAAGTCTTGGATTATTTTTCCCTGAACTTTTTTGGGGCAATTGTTCAGAGTAGCAACCTCAAAAATGCACTCAAATATTTATCACCCCCAGCACAAAATCTTCCTCTTTGCCAGGAGTGTAGTAAAGAAACAAATTAACACAATTTTACTCTCTCCTCAGGAAAAAAATACTTATCCCAGCCAAACAGGCAAATGGAATTTTGCAAGACTGAATTGTTGACATGCTTTTATTATACCAACAAATAAAACGTTAACTGCAAGAGTTACACGGCACTTGCCTTATATAGGTCATTTTCTCTAGGCAAACCTCCTGCTCCACTCAAAGTAATATTTCAGGGGACTCACATGGCAGTGAACCTATGCAAGAGGGAGTGATTAGTAAGTCCCTGGGAGGTTTGGTTTAGAAGGCCTTTCCCCATTTTTTCTTTAAGACTTTTCATAAGCAAAAATCAATGCTGGGCTGTATCTGTGTCCCACTGAAGTCAAAGGCATGCTTGCTTCCAACTTCAGCAAGGCTGACTTAGCTTCCCTGGACTTAAAAGCAGTTTTGCTTGAGCAAGAACAGAGTAAAAGCTATGTGTGATCTTCAGCACGTTGCCCTGGGCTAACTCCAGGGAACACAATCTTCTCAAAGCCCAGCTGCAGACATGAGAACTTATTTAAGACTACTTTAAAATGCAAATTACACTGGCATGCTCATCATATGCCTATGGATCCACTAACATGAAAATATGCACAGTCCAGAAATATCCATGATCTAACTTAACTCTCACCACCAGGATATTGTGAGTTAAGAGTGAAAATCCCATATAAGGGTCCATCCTGAACTTAGACAACATACAGTATATCAGCATGGATTTGCTCTGACTTTTCATGCTTTTCTGGGTTTAAGTCTGAACCCCTAACCTCATTTTAGTGCGGATTTTCTGCAGATTCACTGACAGAACAAATGACAGGCACCAATGAATTGCAAGGATATAAAAACTGTCCAAAGGCCGAAGCTCTGCGACCAGAGCTGATACAGTAAATGATTACTATCACCGATTACTTCTTGGCACTGCATTTGCAGAAGCAATCTGATCACTGATTATTCAAGGTAGCAAGGAAAAAAAATAAAATGGCACCACAATTATTCTCCATGATTCTGGCAACCTGAGTTTGTTTTGCCGTGTTGGTGCTACCCACAGCACCAGACCCATGGCAATGTCCCAAGGCTTACAGGCAGGACAGAGTTATCCAGGTCCCAAGGAAACAACCATCAGCAAAACAGGACCAGTTCCCCATGAGCAGTGGGAGCCCACACAGGTGTAGCATTGCAGGGAGTAACAGTGTGCACAAGGAGGGGGTGTGTGCCACGGGCCACGCAGAGGGGGACTGTCAAACCAGGCCTCCTCCACAAACCACCCCACAGCGAAGGCTGTGGAAGACCTGCTCATTGCCAAATATGAGCCTGCAAGGACCAGCTCAGCAAGGGGAGTTTGCCAGAGTTGGTGCTGCCTGGCATCTATGACCCATCTGTGATCTGTAACCCTCTCTCCTCTTCCCCTTCCCGTGCTTCTTGGTGCAAGGTGAAGCTGCAGAAACCGCAGACTCCTGGAGATTTTGTCCCCAGCCTGAACTGGTTTAAAGGGTTAATTCCAAAAGGCTCCTGCATCCTCTCACATACTCCTCTGTACACATGCTTCATGTTAGTCACAGCTTCCTCGCAAAGCTGTGTGCTCTGATTCAGGCTAGCCTCTTCCCATGACTGAAAAAGGGACCTGTTCAGTTATCTGTCTCAGTCCTGATGGAAACAAGCTGATGCCTGCTGTATTTCACGAGAGCTATGTCCCATCTAATTTTAAATGTCACTTGTAATAGCTGGTTTTTCTTCCCCAAATAACTTTTGCAGCCCTGCAGTTGAAGTCATCTGAAACCACAGGATTGGAGTTTGAATGGTCCCTGATATTATCAGTGAGCCGAGCCATTGCTCTGCACCTCAGCCACCATTTTCCCTTTCCACCCTTAACTGAGATGTACGTGCAAATCCAAAGGAACCATTCTGTCAAACGTGGTGAAGCTATCAAACACCCTGCTTCTCTTCCACAGCAGAAAAACCTGCCTAAGGCCAAGGAAATGTCTGGGTAACTGCAGCCAGTAGAGGGATTTAGGGCTTTCACAAGGCATGACAAAGCTGTCATTAAAGAAACAGAGCAGTCCTGGAATCTTGAAAAAATGCAAAGACAATAGTGTAAACAATGAGGAGGCCTTGTTTGATAACAAGTTATTCCCAGCATACCACAGTGTGCTCTTGAGCCTCCTGAATTCACTGCCATCTGCAATGCTTGTATCCCCTTGGAGGAACTGATGCACTATCCAGAAGCTCAATTACGCAAACTTATTCAGAGTCCCTTATGATGTTTGTGTTATAAGGCTCATGCTGTATATTGATTTGTCTTCTCCTCCTCCCTGCTCACCTCGGGGCCTCATTTCCCATTTTGTGTACATTGGTTTCCTGGATTGCAGAGGGAATTGTCTCAAGGTCATACCAAGATGCTTCAGTATGGCTCAGCTATGAAAAATGTATGTAGCCAAAAATATTGTTTAAAAGCAATAGACTGAATATATAATGCCTGTGGCTCGAAGGAGCCCTGATGTATTTAAGATACAGGGATATAGAGGCAGATTTTTAAAAACTGCCTGTACTTCACCAGTTAAAAGGAGGAGAACAAATGAGGCTGTGATCTGTCAAGTGATCCTTCATCACTCCCAGCACAGCCCCATAATCCTTCGGTTGTGATTATGCAAAAGAATATTACATTGATCCTGTAAAATATCTCTGATTGGATCAATGTTATTTTCTCTCGCATTGACAAGGTCTTACCAGAGAATGACTATAATTCCACTGCTAACACTGTCTTAGTGAAATCCCCCAATAAATCCTCCAAGCAGCACTGTTAGTAATACCTTTATTAGACTAACTAAACAAGATATTTATATGCAGGGCTTTCCAAAAGACTCTGGCTCCTGCTTGATTTTCTGGAGGAAAACTTGATCAAAAGTGCTCTGCTGGAAGAATTGCCCCCAAGGAGGCTCTGCAAGGGCAGAAATGGCAGGTGAAATTACCCTTCCAAGACAAAAAAGGTTGGTCACAGGTTTGCCCTTGCCCTGCCCCTGCTACAGTAAGGACCCAAATGCATCTTTGTCAGAAAAAATCTCTCCGTGAGTCTGGTTCACAGGCAGCACTGGAGTTCAGGTTCTTCCCACACATTCCACAAACATGCCTACAGTTTGCTACAGCCAAAGGGAAAACATGGTCTTTGTGTACCTTTTGTCACTTCAATATTTATTCAAGGACAGATCCTGGCCTTCAACAAACGGCCTGCTGTCCTGCTGTCTCTCCTTACCAGTGCTTCCACTCTCATACACTCTTCCCCTTCTCTCTTTGCATGTCTCCTCTAACTTTGCCACCATTTTCTTTTCTCCCCAACTCCAAGCTTTCAGTCCCAGTGGTTTTATTCTCACTCTGACCTCCCCTTCATTGGTGAATTTGAATTTTCACCTTCTGACTTGAAACACGATGTTCCAGTGAAATGACTGTGATCACCTTGCTAAGTCATTATTTTCCAGGCTGCCTGAGGGCTCAGGCACCCACTGCATCTCTGCTTTCCCTCGGTTCACTTCAATAAAGTTACTGTAATCCACGAGAGCTACAAATTTGTTTCAGACTTATCTTCCTAAACCTTTAATTAGAACCACAAGAATCATGAAAAAACAAAGTCGTTTTTCTAATATAAAGCTGGAGCACAGCTGAAAGACCAGTATATATAGCCATACATCAATTAGCAGATGAAAAAGCTACAAAGACAATATATCAACAGAAAAATATCAAACAAAAAACAGCATGGCAGACAACAGGCCTTCTTAAATCCTTTGAAACCAGATTGGCATCTGTGGTGGGTAAACTTTGATTCGTACATATTTCATGTGAAAAGTTTCTCCATATTTTTACAGTGATATACTGAAATGTCAGAGGAGTCACTTCTCAGCTCCCAGGCCCTCAGAAACAAAGGAATAATAATTGATATATTAATTTTGAAAAAGAACAGCCTGATGGTTGAAGAAACTGTTAAAGACCATAGAGAGAACTCCTGACCTATTTCTTCCACTCATATTCATTTTTTTACACATTTCTTCTATCTTTTGGTTCAAGTATGTGTGCACCAGATGCCTAAACCATGATGTCAGCTTTGAAGATCATTGCCATAAGTCTGATGGAGAGAGAAAGTTTGTCACATTAAAACTTAAACTCACGAGCACTGACCTGCATTTTAGCACAGACCAAAACCCTGGAAAGAAAGCATTGAAATGAATGGAGAAATATTCCTATTTGGTCCCCAAGTATTAGAACCAACCCTGCTGTAAATTGCCACCAGGATAGATTAAACTGGGGCAATTTGTGCCTTCTAAGAGCTAAACAGTTGGATCTCATTTCCAAACACAGATCCTAAAGACATGCAACAAAACATTATCACAAGCAGCCTGAAGAGCCTTAGTCCTCAGAGAAGGTATTTAAGTGCCTAACTCATGTGCCCAAGATGAACATTCAAACAACAATTTTCTAGGTGACAGGTACAGTGTACCATCCAACTATAGCAATCAACCATATCCAATCATGGCAGGTCACCTCAAATTTCAGGTTCAGGAACTCCCAAAATGCCAAGAATTACTTTCAAAGGAAGGAGAATCTTGGAAGAAGCCATGCACCTTCCAGTCACCTTAATGCCACCTGCCAAAAACTACACCCTGGTAACACAACCAAATGGACATCAAGGCCCCTCAGATGGAAGCAAGGCTGGCAGCATGTGAAGCACAGCTTGAGTTTGAAGATTTGCCCATACCTCAGGACTGTGGGCAGCTTTCCACTGAAGGAAGTTCTGCTTCTTTCCCCTTTCTCTCCTTTTGTACTTGTATCCTTAGGAGGACTTTGGTGCTGAAGAGTTCATCTGCTCCTGCTCCGGCTGCTTCCTCATTTAAAGGCATTGACAATGCAATTAGTTGCTGTGTCACAGGCCGGATGCTAACAATAACTGATGAACAAGAGGGGAAAGATGTGCCACAGGTTCTGGTACGGCACAGAATGCAGAGGACAGCAGTAAGAACAGCACAGGGGATGAGAAGGAAAGATTGGGGGAGCAGCAAAGGCAGCAAAGGCAGCAAAGGCCATCCCTGCATTGCCACTGCTGTCAGTGTGAGGGAGACCTTACACAGACATACATCCTTCCTTCTTCCAACCAATCAAGTAGCCTCTCCCTCCTTCCCTAGAAGACACTTAAACAAGCTGCCACACTCTTCCCAATGATACTTTCTGTTTAAAAAAAATGTTTGAAACAGGTCCCCATGCTTCCTCCAAATGGAATTTTCCAGGTCCAGAGGCCAAGACACTGTATAGGCCCATTCTGCAGCCACTTAGTCACTGATAAACGTGGACCATATGGAGTGGTCAATGAGATTTGGTCCTGCTCCCGTCCCCACAAAGCTGATGCCTTGGGAGTCTGTGACTACCTTTCCCATCAGGATCAATGAGTTAAAAGGAATAGCACTTGAAAACTGGAGGCTCCTCAGGATTCCTCTTTCCTCTTGGACATGAAATATTATTTCATGGAAAAAGGATGGCTTAAGTCTACACAAATAAGCCAAGAAAACCACTTATCTCTGCCCTTGTTCCAAACCCTTAGCAGTGTGTGGTGGCTTAGCATAGCTCACATTCATACGGCTCAGCACACAGGCACAGGACCTCACATCCAGCTGCTCCCACATATGTGACAAGCCTGTAGAGGCAATGCCACCAACCTCCAGCCCCTCCTCGCTTGGTCTCTGCCACCACCCTTTGCAGTTCACTCAAAGCAGAATGGGGCCTGTTCATCACACTGCAGTCATTCCTCAACAGAAATAGCAAACAGAAATCCCTTCTCTGATCCACCTTAGATCAGCCCTGCTTCTACAGGTGCTCAGGCAGAGGGCTGGGTAACAGTTCTTCCCAGTAATGCAGAAGGCAGCTTTGCTACTGGGAGTGTCAGACAAGGTTTTCTGAACTTCCAGACAGGAAGAACATATACACTTGTCTTGCTCTGTACTGATGCAATCATGCTGCCACCTTTCCTGGGAGCTGAACTATAGCCCCAAAACACTATCCACAATGATGCTTTCCTACCTTTAGTGCTGTGGAGCCTTTATGTTCTCTGTGAGACCTTGCCAAACACTTCTCTGAAGATTGTGGTCTCCTGCTTCACACACAAGTGAACAAGGCCCATAGTGGGTTGTTTAGTTCTCATATGGTGGTGGATCCTGTGCCAAAATCCATCCCAATATAAGGAAATTCACCCACCATCACCAGCCAAAGGGTTGAACATTTTGTGAACTGAAATACACAATTACCATCTCATGGTAATTTAAATATGTACAAAGAAGAGTTTAATTCTGCTCTTGCCAGCCATACTGAACATTTAAATATAGTACACAACTTCTCTTTTATTTTATATAAACTGTTTTAATGAAGAAGCTGAAGGCTCTGCACTCTCCTGGTTTATGAATATAAATAGCTAAAAATCTAACAGGCCTTTGTTGTTGTTGAACTAAGGCAATCTGAAATTAAAGCACATGAGGGAGCCAGGAAACAAAGGCCCTACTAACCATATTAGTTCAAGGAAAGGTGAAGTATCCATTAAGTGCTCAGAGTCCTCATCTCTAGTCCTTCCTGGCTGTGTGGGATGGCACAGGAACGAAACAAAGTGTGGCTCAGATCTCAGGGAGAGACAAAGCAGCTGGGATAGTGCAGCTGGATTTGCCTTAGATCCCTTTCCTCTCACCATACACCTGTGACTGGTGTCAGGCAGCTCAGTGACAAACACTCTTTCCATCAGGTCCTGCTTGATACAGACCTGAATATGCTCTTTCATAGGGAAAAAAAAAAAAAAGGCATTAACAGTAATAGCAAATGAATCCTTCTCAGTCCTATGGATGTTTCACAAGCACACAGTACTGGAAAGGATTCTGTTAATTTTTCTTGCATAGTTCATTTTTGTTGCATCTTTCTTGTATAGAATCATAGAAACATTTAAGTTAGAAAAGGCCTTTAAGGTCATCAAATCATTCTAATTGAGCTTTGGCCCTTCTAATTTCTTTCCTCCATAACCTCATTACATGCTTTGGTCCTCCTGAGCTGCCTGCCTCTTTCTCCAAAGGTCATAGTCTCTCCTTCCAACACACCACTAACTCTTGTATCTGTATTGCCATATGGATCACTAATCTCTACCAAACAGCAAACCAAAGGGCCTTGTAGCACACTGTCCCTAAAATATTGGCATGCCACCCTCAAGCTTATCTCTAGCAAGCCTGGCTTTATCTCTTTCCCCTTCAAATCTAGCTTAAAGTTCTTTCAATGAGCTCTGCTAACTTATGTGCAAAGATGCTACTGGCTCTGTACTTCAGGAATTCTACTGTTGCCTTCATCTTGATACTTCCCCTCTCAGTACTTTTTGCCTTCCCTTGGTCAGTTCCTTAAACACGCAGTAAATAGTGTACTAATTACCTTAACATTGCAACAAACCATTTCCTTAGGGGCAGAATATAAAATCCTTTACTAAAAATCCTGATAATTTAGATCTAAGGCATTTCCTTATCTTAAACCCCAGTTATCTTCCTAGAAAAACATATTAGGGTAGTTTGGCACACATCAAATAGGAAAACATATGTTGCATGTTTATTTCATTTTCCCCAGTGCATTTAATTAATCTCTCCTTTAGAACTTACTTTAAACACTGCTTGGTATTATTATGATCAAACTAAAAGGTCCACTGTGGCCCAGAGAACTTTTGCTCCTTTCTTTAAATATAGATTTGCTACTTTTCATTCCTAATGTACCACCCTAATTAGACAGATTTATTGAAAATCCTTTTTACTGGACTTGCAATGTCACATCTTTCAGAAGACTGAGATGGAAATTGTCCAACTTCCCAATTTGAGCCCATTAAGTTATTTGAGTTTTTCCATTTCCCCTGTTCCTGTTGGCTGGCTCCTTTGTCTCTCTGATCACGATAACATTCCTCCCTTTCTCTATAACCATTACAGAATATCATATGAACAAAACTGGACAGTCTTGGGAACTGGTAAATAGAAAGGGGATGAAATTCAACATAAAATATGTAATTAGGGATCAACAATGACGAATTTCTTTCCAGCGTGAACTGTTGTCCTGCAGAATTTTGCATTGTTGAGTAGCTGTCCTCTGTGTAAAACAGGGATAAATCCAGTCTTCAAATTCTTATATGTTTAAAACTCAGCAACAGTATTCAAATACTCTCTTAATAAGGGCCACTCAAGTACCTAAGACAAAGAAATGTAATTGGATCATCAGCTCCCATAAATCATTACCTCTTCAAAACCAATCTGACCCTAATCAACACCTGTAACATCTGAAAAAGTTTTTGTTTCTTTTGTTTGTGTTTGTTTCTGTTATAATATTTATGTCATTAAATGACCATTAGGCAGAAGGAAAAAATATATACGGTATAAAGTGTCTTTTGCATATTCAAAGATAGGCACTGATTAATACAGACAGAGACGCAGAGACAAGAATCATACATTCATATTGAGGCAGAAAGATCTTTTCAAATAGCTTTTGTTATCCAATAAAATTAGCATAACTGTTTCTTCCTATTAGAAAGTCTAGAAATACATTTAGGAAGCTTCGTTCAAAAGTCTGCTGTTAAAACTCAAAGCCAACAAAAGCTCTCAGAATTAAATAAGGGCTGCAATGAGAGACTTCATGTCTTTCACTTGATCTGGTGGGATATCTTAGCAGGTTACACATTGCTGTGCACACTGGACATCCTAGAACTCCTTTTCCTTAAATACCCACAGCTCTGCAAATACCGTTCTCCACACACACACCACTTTGTGGAAAATACCCTGAATTAATACTGGATATTTATTTATCTTTGAGGTTCAAGCTGAGAATGGAGTATTGGCTGTTAGAAGCACTGGACAAACTTGCTGAACTCTGCTGGGGGAGCCACGCTTATGCCTCTGTAAGGTTACACAGGATAAACTCACAGCAGGAAGGCAGAGCAAGTTATAGAAGAGTCAGTGGTAGAGACTTCTCTGCCCTTTAAGCTGTATGTTTTAGTGTCTCCTCTGTTCAGTGTACAACTCTGTTTGACCCAGTCAGTCACCAAAAAGGCAGGGCTTCATACTGAACCCTGTGTTTTCCCCCCATCCTTCTCCTCCACTTGGACAATCCCCAGGACTCTTTCAACAAGGACCAGGCACCTCTTCACACTAAGCTTTCTTGGCTTTTCTGTCACCTCAGATCATCAATATCAAGGACTTCTTGCCTGCCCTTATTCTTTTATCATCCACTTTATCTTTCCTTTCCTTTTATCTGTAGATGTTATCCATGCTGCATTCCTTCACTCACAGACCTGTTGCCTTGCATTCCCCTAGCTATTCCTGCCCTGTACCCCAAATGCCAGCTGGTCCATGCCAGCTGGTCTCTGCTGTGTGTCACACAGCATGGCATCTCTAATGTGACCCTTCCTGCCTGGCTAAATTTCTCCACTATAAAGGCATTGTTCCCCCATTCAGTTCTGCTCATTTCCTAGACTTACTACTCCAGCTCAGCACAGTTAAATCTCAGACTCACAGCCGAAATCACCTCTTTGCCACATTTGGCTCACTCCTCAGACCCTCCTGCCTCCTCCAGCCCCCACTTCAGCTGTCACACAGGATTTCACCTGGCTCTTCCATGAGAAAATGACAAACCATGATCTTCCTCTTCCAGCAGCTTTGCCTTCTGTTTCCTCTTCCCCTCCTACAACTCCTTCCCCATTCTTCTCTCCTATAGATAAAAAACCTCCTATGTGGCTCTCTTCCTTTCTTTTATTTGCCACTGAGCCAGTCTTACCCTACCTCCTGCCTTTCCTTATGGCTGCTCTTGTCTTCTTGTTCTCTCTTTGCCTTGACCTCTCACACCCCTCTGCCTCTTAACTCTCATAACACAAATACCATTCAGTCTCTTTCCTCTTAAAATATTCTCATCCTAAAACACTCTTTCATCTTAAAACATTTATTTTCCTCTATAAATATCCTGTCTTTTCCTCTCCTCCCTTCCTCACCAACCTCTCTGAATATGCCAGCTACAAACGCTGCCTGGGGTCCTCCCCACTAGTTCACTGCAGCTTCCTCTCCTTTGCAACCACTGCTAAAATCTTTACTTAACACACTGGGCAATCTTCAGCACAGTCTGAGCACTCTGTCCTCACCTGCTGCAGCACACTGGCTGCCTGCAGTAGTCTCTTGTGCTGTTTAAACCTGAAGAAGTGTCTCTCTTCAGCTACCGTGGTGTTACTCACTTCTACTGCACCACCTTTGAATGTGCTCCTTTTGCATGCCCTCCAGAAGACACTTTTCTGCTCCCACATCTGCTGGGGTTCATGGGGCTTTTCTGTTCCTATATTTCGCTCCTTGATAATTTCAAGTGCAAAGACAGATTCCGCTCTGGTCTCCAAGTAGCAATTTCCAGGCTCACTCCTCTAACACAAACTTGTCTCCCTAGGTCCCTACCCACAATATCTCTAATATTTCTTCAAGGACACACATATAACAAACTCAGTTTATTGTAATTAAAACAGAGTTCCTAATGGTCTTCTCCTTTACTATATGCTCTCTTCAGTAATTCTCCTCTAGAGGAGAATTTAAATGACTTGCATCATAACAGACAGTGCTGTTACTTTTCTTGTTGTTCTGGTCAAGAGCTGGAGCAACATTTTCATCTCACATCTCTCACCATTCATATAGATCTAGGTGATGTCTAAGGTTTGCCTATTCTTTCACCATCCAGGCTCTCATCACCTCGTGCCTTTATTACTACAATATTTCTTTTTCTGACCTTTACAAATGTGAACTTGCCCTCCGTGTATCCATTTAGGATGCTGCTAGAAGTGTAATTTTCCTAACACATCACTCTGACCACGTCATTTCTCTTAGCAGCTGTAGACTGCTGTCCCCATATCTATCTCATTAGTGTAATCTACTTGTCTTCATTAAGGAAATGTCAACTTCTTCCTACAGCCAACCGAAGAGGTCAGTCCCCATCACCTACTTATGAATATTTCAAGCAGACATCAGCCATGATTTTTCTGGTGCCATTCCTCAGTCTTTGGAAGACCATCCTGTAAACATCCGCACTTCTTATTCATTATCCTTCTTTCAACTCCTGTAGGATTCCCACATTTAGTGATGCCCACAGGAATGTGGTTTGCCTCCTGGTGTTCTAAAGCCACTGCTGCTCGCGCTGAACATAATTACTTTGTAGTCTCGTTGTACTCTCTCATAAGGCTGCATTCACTGCCAGTATTTAAAGTGCAGCCACATGTCAAAAGGACAGGGACATTTTTCTGATCCATGATTTCTGATCCATGATTAAGGCTCGTAAATCTGAGGGCAGAACACGAACTGGCATTAATAATAGTGAACGAAATCCCTATTATACTGCTACTGAGCTGAGGTATGAGAGATTTAGCCCCTTGCCTCAGGTCATAAAGAAAGACTATGGCAGAGCTTGGATTGAATCCTGGCTTTGTAAGCCCCTGCCCTAACTGCAGTACTACCTTTCTTTCATCTATTTTGGTACTTATCTACAAAGGATTATGATTTCAGCAGGCTCAGCTGGGCAGTTCTGAATATTTATTTATAAAAGAATTAGGCCTAATGAGAAAGAAAATGGATAAAATTCCATTTTTTTTACTCTGATTTCTCTCCTGCAGGGAAAATATGTTAGTTTATATTCTTTTCTTTTACATGGATTCTATTCTGAATTATCTGTTGAGGGAACTTGGATTCCAGAATCCACATTAATTATTTATTTATTCCATAAAAACTAAGAAACACCATCTTATTTCTTTCTTTTGGTCCTAAAGAGGTAAATGTGTAGTTAAGAGTGCCAGCAGCAGTTTGTAAGCAATGAGCCATTAAGTAACTCACATTATAAATGACTGTCATTATTTCTGCTAAACCTACAAAACATAAAGCCTTCTTATCTACTGGTTCTGCAATAGTTAATGAACTCATTCCCCTCTTGAAGCTTTTCTAAATGCACAGAAATACTTTTTTCAAAGAGAAAAGGCAATATTAATATGGATTTTTACTGTGGGAAATGACAAAATAGTTCAGACCATTTCATCTCTATTAAAGTAAAATTATCTTTCAAATTTTTATTTTACAGTGAATAGAACACAACTGTACTCATATTAAATCTTTCCTCCACAGCTTTTACAAATTTTTAGCAGTACGCAGAAAGGATAAAAATGCTGAGATTTCTCAAAAGGATTTGAATGTTCAATTAAATGAACAGGAATTAAACATGCAGTCCTGCAGGCAGCTCTGCAAATATCAGTTTCTCTTGAGAAGGGCAGGATCCCGTCATTTTTACTCAGGCAAAATTTCCATTTGTCTTCACTGGCAAATTTGTTTGAAAGCCAACAGCTTGATTGAAATTTGCCCTTTAAAAAGTCATTATTAAAACCAGTTGCTGTTCTGTTAAATTACATATATGTTCTTAATATTTTTAGCAGATATATATTATCAAACTAATTATCTCAGATGTGTCAGAGGAATGTGTCAGGTTCTTATTACTTGTGGCAAAGAAACTTTTTAATGAATTGCTATTTAAATTTGATGCAATTAAAATATTAAATTGCTTATTCAAAATATGATGGGCCAAATCCTCCTGGAACTCATACGCATGAACCAGTGATTTCATCCACTAAAGGATTTTAGAAAATCCCTGAACAAGAGGATGGCTTTGCTGTATCTCAGTTGTTTGACTTCCAGTCTTACATCAACAGACTAAGAATAATTTCAGCATCAAAAACTGGAAACTGAATACCTGGATAGCCTAAGATTGAACTCCAGTGCTGTCTAGTGCCTGGATTTAAGTGGATGCCTCCAGCAGAACTCCAGCTGTGACAGGAGGGAGCACAGACCTTGCGCTCGCCTTTCTACCCAGGGACAATTTTAACCTCAAAGGAAACACTAAAGGCCTGAACTTGCTGCATCACCATGTTCAATAAAACATTTACTATTGACTTCTCTAGGATCAGAATCAAGACTTCAATAAAGTCCCTTTTTTAATGAGTCCATTTGGAAAACAGTTGGGATTTCAAGCACAGATTTTAAACAAAGTGTTTGAGTCTTTCATGTATAAAGGATACATGAAAAAAAAGGATGTCCTAATTTACCTGTCAAAACCATTGCACTTTAAAAGTCAAATCTAGATCATTGCAAGGTATTGCAAGAATTTCTACAAAAATAAATAATTTTGCTCCTAGATATAGCTGCAAGTAGCCTCTCTTCAGCAGCCTCTTTTTCATTTGTGTATAAATAATCCCTAGTGATGGCTGGAGTAGTCCCGTTAAGCCTTTCTTCCTCAATTATGCTATACATCTGACAAACCAAACCATGCTTTCATTTCAGAAATCTTGAGTATTATTTCAGGTGGAGGTAGCACAGGAACCACTTAGGGGTTTTGTTTTGTTTTCAGTAGTGGCACGGGCTAAGTGTACTCACAATAAAATGTTTTAAAAATAGGATTTACTATGACTTCCACAGATCTCAGGGGAAGAAGGAAGGTAAAAGGAGGGTTGAAATAACAAGGTCATTGTAAATTCTGGGGTTTTAAAATAAAAATTGGATTCCAATAGCAGGCAGTAGAGCCCCATCCAGTCAGGTGTAACTGGCAGCCTTCCAAAGACGAGATGAAAGGTCCTCTGAGTAGTAATTGTCTAAATGGAACAGACTCTGGTTATTGTGCAACTTCTTCATCTACTTTATTGTACCTTTATAATTAAATGATGCAATTCCCTTTTTTCCTTTCTTGTTCTCCTCTCAACTACTGCAGGAAAGCATCTGAGCAACATTGCCATAGGATGCAAACAGACTCCGTGGCTCCTCATTTTTTTTTTTTGGCTCACTACAAGTTGTACACAAAGAGTTGTGAGCTGCTGGTTGCCAAAGCAGGACATAAACTCTGCCTTCTCCCGGACACTCACCTGCATTCCAGCTCTCTGCTTGCTTAGTGCTGGAGCTGGTTGGCTCACTCAGAGTTGTTGCCTGGGTGAGGCATTGCTGCTTTTGCCAGAAGCTCCATGGTAAACAGGCAAACAGTGGCTCTGATAGGACAGGGTGAACACTGCTCAAAGGGGCCTCCAGCAGCAAGGATACTCCATTTGGGGAGGAGAGGGGACAAACACCTGAGAATCAGAAGGATTTTCGAATATTTTGTTGAACAACCCCAGAGGCAGCATTTCCTGATTCTGCAAGGCTTTAGGGATCAGGAGTGAAACTCTGGTCCTGAGATGCTAAAAGGCTCAATCAGATGTGAAAGCAGAATGAGGCAAACAGCTCTGTTAGCTTTTCCTTTTCCACTGGTCCCTCTGTACCAGAGTGCTTTCCCTTAGCCCAAGTACTCCATTCCCAGAAATAGAGATTATTCAGCTGAGGAAAAGTTAGCAAGACTGAGACCTCAGTTTGCATGTTCAACTCCAATAATTTCTTTAGTGATTTTAATTTCTGTTGTTTCTGATTTGATTTTTTTTTGTTCATGATGACAAAGAGAAGAAATGAACTGCCTAATTTTGTTGCAGGTTTAGAATACTCTTCAGGTCTTTGGTCTCATGCTTGTCTGCCTCTCCCTGAGTATTCTTACTTGTGACAATCTCTTTTAATTCACAGCCTATTTACCTAATAGTATGATTTTGAAACATGCCCATGGGTTCTATGAAAATACAAAAAAAACCTATAGGATAAATAAAAATAGGACCAACTATTTTATATATGTATTACTATCTATTATATCTATATTATATTATATAAGAAACCTGAAGCAACAGAACTCCAGTTTTTCCAGCAAAATCCAACATAAAGGTCTTGATTTATTTCCCAGAAAGTAAAAATTAATAAATACAGAACAGAATTACAGAAGTGACCCAACCTATTCAGAAGCAGAACTGGTTTTTTAAATCTCAGGTATCAGAATATTGCCAAATACTATGGTTCATGATCCTGCCACAAGCCATTGCCTACAGCTTGTATTAATTTCAGCAGAGTTCATAAGCAGAATAACTGCGGGGTATTTGCAAAGCTAGTTAGGCTCTTAATGACCATTTTTTGTTATACTTTGATAGACAAATCTCAATAGACCATTTTCAATACTGGAAGTTTTGCCTAGGGAAAAATGTAGGATCTGTTTTAAACTAAATGGATCACAGATCCCGTCCAGCTTTAAGAACAAAGAAACAAAAAACCGAAACACTTAATAAAATTTACATTCAATTATATATAACATTACACACAATATTTGGGGCCAGAACCTGCATTAGTTTATCCACTTCTGGAAGAGTTGTATTACATTAAATTAACAGAGGCAATAGAGTTAAAGCTCTAACATCATCCTCTTTTATAAGGTATTTGCCCTGGATCGCCTAGAAGTGATTTCATCTGTGCAAGGATATGTGCCCCAGTCATGATATTTGAGCACTACACACAGAGAATATCTGCAGCCCCTCATACCTGCACACTACACACTCTGTCCACACACCCATCACTGCAACTCCTAGCTCCCAAAAAAGTATCTGTCATGGAAGTGAAAACTACTTTTAGTTTTTACTTTCGTGATAGATCCTGTTGGTATGAACCTGGAATACTTGCCTTGCTTTGAACTCACAGCTCTTCTCAACATTGGACAGCAATAACACTTACTTCACTTTCATCATATAAGTGAGGATCAAAAAGGAAACATCTCTATTTTTATTTCTGAGCAAGTCAAACACTTTACTTTATGGAATTGCCATTATACTTGCTTTTTTCTGTGTTTCAGTCTACAAGTGCCAAAGGAACACACACCTCTATAGCATTTATGGGTACCTCTTCATCATGGCTGAGAGCTATAGTATATACAGCTCCTTGCCCCAGAAAGGCCATCAGATGAACTAAAATGCTGCTGTTCAATGTCACGAGTCTCCCTCCTTTAGCACTTCTCTCATCCTACAATGAAGTTTGTTAGAAGTGTATCAGAACCCATTTAGAGCAGGCAAGGAATGACACACCCAGACATTTGCACACAGCTCCTTTATGTGCACAAGTTGCACTTCTGACCTGGGGGCAGTGATTTTGTGGGGTGGCTCTCTGGCCATCTGCAGACACACATATCCAGGAGTGTGTGAGCAGGGACACTCACTGCATCTGAGCCAGGGAATCCCTGGCTGCCAGCTGGGTGCTGCATGTTCAGAGTTAGTTCACGCACTCACACACACTCATTCACACACACACGAACACAAGCAGACTACAGCAGGATTTTTCAAAGGCCACCTTCTCCTGCACTTAACCACCTCCTTTGGTTCATCACATTTTCCCTATTGTTAACACTTAGCAGAGCTGCCATTACACATAACCCAGTGCCACACAATTTCAGCTGTTTCTGGCAGGAGAAATGGACATTCCTGAGCCCAGGACAAGGCAGGTGGAGAAAGAGGAAAGATTCTTACTTATTTCAGGATGCAAATCCTCTCTAATAACTGCAACTCCATTTGCAAAGGTGAGCTCTGTTGACATGTTTGCCCGCTGTCAAGGTTATATTTGTTTATGCCCCGAGCACAGTGAGCACACGTGGCAGAGCGATCCAGCTCACCACAGCCAGCCCAGCACACACCACCCTCACCTAGCTGGGGAACAGGAATCACTCCCTTGGCACTGAAACCAGCAGCAAGGAGGCTGTCTGGGTGCTGACAGCCTTTTGACATGTCCACTCGCCCTTTACAAATTAGGCTGAAGACACCAATCTATTTCCTAGGAGTTGTTAAATAGCAGCTGGATATGAAGGGTCCCCAGCAACACAGGCAGGAGCCCAAGCAGGGATCCAGGTAAACCACCTGTCTGGACAGTTTTGGTACCAGTACCTACCATGCCACTCACATCCAGTGCTCACTCGTAAAACACATGGAACAAAACATGTCCATGGGCAAGCGTGTGAGAGAACACCTCCCCTGAATAAGTAGCTTTAAGCAATAATTCCACTTGTAATGTCTGAGGAGGGAATTAAGGAAGGCTAATGAGAGTTTGGGATAGAGAACACTCTTGGAAGACAAGTATTTTGGAAGATGGCACTGTGTGAAAAGCAACAATTTCACTAGAGTGGAAATAAACCAATGAGGAATCTTCTGATTGCAACAGAAGAACCATGAGAAGGAAATGTTATGTTGTAGTACAGAGTAACCATGCTGTGGGCAGCAAAGATGCCCTCACCCTTTACTGAAACCGTCATGATCCTTCAGAAACATTCATCTTCTGTTTAGGTAGGGGTTTATGCATGTGGCCCCATCCTATACTTCAGATCAAAGAAATGTTTGGGGCAAAATGGCCATCACCTTGAACCACTACCCTGGGGGAAAAATTAAGACAAAGGACCAAAAGATAGACAAAAATAGCACTAAAATGCTACAGGTGAACAGATGCATCTCCACCCCAAGAGAAAATTATTCCTTTCTAATAAATTCATGAAATGTTTTGTAGATATTGAAAATATTCCAAAGCATAGCTCAGTGTAAACAGCAAGCTGGGTCTCCTCCTGCTCTTTAGCATGTCTCTTTGTTTACTCTCCATTTGAGGATAGAAAAAGCCTACATGTGAGCACTGCAAATGGTGTATTTCAGGATGGATGGGGCATTTGGAAAGGCAGTGATGAAACACAGACATATGTAGCCTCCTAATAAAATACTATGTACTTTGCCTGAGCCACCAGGGTCAAACAAATTAAAAAAACACAATAATTCCATTGTCTGCTTTATAAATACTTCCTATTGTGTATGGAAATAATCTGATACCATGGTGATGGGAAGACTAAATCAAGATTAGAGAGAGAAGCATGAAAAATATATTCTTCTTGCTCCCAAACCTCATGTCTCAGGAGTAGAGATCCTATGGGAAATTGCCCTGGCAGTACTTCTGGAAGCAATGCCCAGCCAGGCCAGTTCACCCATTGGAAGGAGAGGTACTTGGCTAGAGACGCCAGCTCCCATCTGTGAGCCCAAATGGCTCTGCTCAGCCCCTGCTCATCTCAGGAGAGGCTGGCATGTTCATCTGGTAAAAAAAAATAGCCCTTACTTACCTTTGGCAATCAGCTCCTCCAGCTCCTGGTCGAATCCTTGTCGGTGGCATTTCCTCCAGAGCCCCATATTGGTGGAGTTGTACTGTCTGTTGCACTCGTCAACTGCGCTCATAGCAAAGATCTGCCTCCTGTTTCTTGCCAAGAGGAGTTTCCCTTCCCAGCGGTCCAACCTAGACCTGCTGGCCCTGAGAGGCAGGTTGTTGTTGGAGTTATAAATGAAGCCAGGATCATTTCTCTTAGTGGTGATGCTCTTGCACCTCTCTCTGTGCTTCCTGGCATCAGTTTCGTACCAATGGTCAGAGCAGATTGCCACAGCCAGCATGCCAAGGGCACACAGAGCTAAAGAGAGGCCAGCATAGAGCAGTAACCTTCCAGCAGCCATGCCTCAGCTTCACAGAAACACCATGGACATCTTCACAACAGGCAAAGCCGTTGGGGGTGAGACCACACAAAAACCACCGGAGCAGTTGCTAGGTGTCACTTGGCACAGACCGCCTCAAACATCCCCAACTCCCGTGGCTCACATCCACGCTGCAGAGGGATGCTGAGAGCACTACAAAGTTCTGCTCTGGAGGCAGTCTTGGAGTCTCATCTGCCTCTTCTCCTCTGCAGAGGAGACCTGGTGAGGAGAAACACGGCCTTTCACCAGTGACCCCCTCACCACGAGCACCCGAATGACAGGGGCAGAAGGGATGAATCCCCCTAAAGAGACCTGACGGCTGATCAGTCCATTAATCTCTTTCAATCTGACCTGCTCAGAAGAGATGGCTTTCAGATCAGCGAGCTCACTAAAGCATCATTACAGGACAGAAAAGTTCAACAGCCTGACATCTCCCACTTGCAAGCAGCCAGTTGTCCCTGTTTCGGGAATGGGTGCCTTGCCTTTTCTTTGTCAGTGGCTCAGCAAGAGCATCATCCTCTGGATGGTCGGTCACTTGCTTGAGTTTAAAGCGGGGTCGAAAGGGAGGGAGCAAGAGGGGGGAGCAATCTGTTGTTGTTGCTGCTGCTGCCGCCGCTGCTGCTGCTGCTGCTGTTTGAAATCGTGGCTAAAACATCCCCTCCCCGGCTGGCTCCGGGAACGCGGGCACGCACGGCTCTCTCCCTCAGCAGACTCCGCTGACAGCCGCTGGCATCTTGGCTTCGGAGGCACCTCGGCTTCTCTCCGCCAGCCTCGCCATTCACTCTCCCGCTTTTGTCGTAGGCGCTGTCATCCAGGCAGCCGAACGCCGCGCTGCCTCCCTTCCCCGGCGCGCCCGGGCAGTCTCCGGCGCCGCGGCGGGCAGGGGCGGCGGGAGCTGCCGCAGCCCGGCAGGAGCGGCCCCGGCCGCGCACCGCCCGCTAGGCAGCGCGGGGGGCTGCCCCCGGGCCCGGCATCCTCCTTCCACACACACACGCTGGGCGCTGCTGCCCCCCCTTCCGCCGGCAGCTGAAAAAGCTTCCTCCGTCCCCGGCGCTGGGATGTGTTGTGCACAGTTTTCCTAACACGACGGCACGTTAGCCATCTGCAAGATGAAGGCAGGCAGGGCTACGGCTGGCGAGAGGATGCTGAGGAACGGGGAGGGGAGGGAGGTCGGGGGAAACCGAACCAAAACAAACCGGGGCGGAAGGGCGGAGGGGCGGAGGTGGGGGGGAGCTACACACCTTACACGGGGAAAGGGAAGCAGCCCCTAACTGTTGTCAACAGCTTTCGGGTTGCACCATTTCTCTGCCATATGGCCCGATCTCCTCGTCGGAACCGGGATTTTTTAGCTCAGCAGCTTCGTACGAATCGTATCCCCGGCATCCGTGGTTATATATTCAAGCATATTTTTTTTCTCCTTAAATGTTCACTCCCTTTCTCTTTAATGGGAATAACTCACCCATCTTGTAGAGATCAAGTGCAACAGAAGGCGAGCTGGAGTCCCCAAGCTTTAGAAATCTCATTTCACCGTTTTTAACCCAAATAATAGCAAATTCAATCTTCTGTACACCTGGGAATCTTTCCTTGTTCAAACACCGAGCCCTGCAGCTTTGGCCGAAGCCTACAGACCGAGCATACAGAGCGCTGAGCCAAAAGCCAGTGATGTCACCCATGCAACGTGAGACTCATTTCTTATTTCTCTATCCTCCTTAAAGATAAACTGCACCACTTCACAGGCAGGAAATGTCGAAGCCTTACTCTCTTAAGAGGGGTAAATGTAAAACCTGGATTTAACTGGATCCTGATCATTCTTGATCACAAGCCCTTACATTATGTCAACCAAATCCAAAACAAACAGAGCTGTTCTCACTGCACCAAAAAAATTCCCAACCTGCTGTGTAATAGAGAGAACGAGCTTGAAAGAAACCCTGGATTCTAGACCTTCTGTGATCCGGAAAGCTGAGGCCTCCAGACTCTGAACTGAACTGTTTAAAAAAGAAATACACATGGTCGTTTCCCTGGCACCAAAAAAGGGCTGGATGCTGGCACATCCTGATCTGCGAGCACCACAGCATCCTGGAGGTGACAGAGGAACCAAGGTAGCTCCATCCAATATTTGGCTCCCACTGACTCCACAGCATGAAAGGCAATCAATTCAGTTGTTGCCTACTGCACCAAAAAATCCACAGCCCAGTGCCTCCCCACAAAAATTTATATCCCTGCTGGATCCTCCCAGCTTTTGGCCCCTGAATCCCAAGCTGTATCATCTGAACTGAAAATATGCACAGGTTCTCTGGGGCTGGGGACAGCCCTTGGCCCCAAGAGGGGAGTCCTGGGATTTTGCTAGATTTTAACCCTGGCCACCCAAATTGTACTTGCTCTTTGTGTATCACAAATACATACCTGGGTTGTCTTGTAGAATACAGCTGCACCAGGAAAAAATTAACCCCATATGGCTGGATCATAACAGTTTTTGGCACCAAACCAAATTGTATTATTGAAAAAAACAAAACATTTCCCATTTTGCCTGGCAAAACCAGGGCCCATATCAACTAGGATTTGCAGCTATGGAAGAGTAAATTAAAGAGTAATTAAATGACATTAAAGATGTCATTAAACCATTTTTGGTGTTAAATGTACTGTATTCTCTAACCACCTTGCAGGATTACGAAACTGGCAAAGAAAAGTCAGTTATCCAAACCATAAAGGTTACAATCATCTGCATCTACTGAACCAAGTCTATGCCAATTTTTCAATGTTGTGTTATGAATATTCACTGTATCTGGAAAGCTCTAGGTAAAGTTTAGAGTTTTACTGAAAAAAGGGACTAGTTTAATTTTTTTTAGCAGTAACTTCCCTTTGTTGGTAATAATAACAGCCAATATTTAAGGCTCTCAGGAGTTTTTTAAATAGTTCAGCACAGATGGATCCACTTCTATAACTGGATTTTTCAAGTCACTACATGTCAGTAGATAAAAAGAATTAGATGTTACAGAGGGCCTGGAGCAGCCATACTTGTTGTCTGTTCAGAGATAAAATTTAGGGTTTGGTGGCTGAGAAGCTGTTGGTTCCTATAAGAAGATGACGAACAGGTTTCTCGTATCACACCCACACAGACATGAAAGTGCACCTGGATTTCTCTGCCAATTTTTAGCATCAAGCCCCAAGCTGAGGGATGAGAACAGGGAACACGCCTAATTTTACCAAGCATATTTTTTGGCTGATTGTTGGATTTTCTGTTTAAGCACAAGAATCTGCTATGTTTATTCTCTGTTCAGATTGAAGTGGAAAACAAAACTGTTTTTTTGTCTAAACATCCATTTGAGACAGAACTGGAAGACTGGGACTAAGAGCAGAGTGGAGGAGCCAGCTACTAGAACTGTTTTTTTCTCATTGTCCTGGCCAAAGATATGTCAAAGGATGGGAAAATCATATAATGGAATCACACCTACATTTCTTTCCTGTTAAACATTAGGATTACAGTCCAAAGAGCCAAGATTTGGTTGGACCCAGGGAGGCCCAGGTGCCAGGTTTTCCCATTACACTCCAAGACAGCAAGACAGTTTGGGGCAGGAGGACTTTTGTACCTGGTGAAGCCAGAATTGTTCTTTCTTCTCATTCTCAAGAATGGTTTTAAAAGCCAAAAATTGACATTCAATTCCAGGTTTTATATTTTTCTCTGAAACTGCATTTCAGTGGCAGTTTCTATGTTTTGTTCTTTTTTTCTTGGCTTGCATTTGTAGCTTTATCAGATGCAGTCTGTATCGTTCTGCAAGTCACCTTAAAAATATAACTGTAAGAGAAATTGTTGGATTTTAGCCCCTCTTTAACTCTTAGAATTAAACATTTTTCTCCTTCATCATCATCATTATTCCCTTTTTTATTTCACGAGGGGAGAATATTGCTTCCTGCAAGCATTAGGAGCCTTCTCTATGTCTCCAGCCGGGATTGTTACAGACAGCCCCTTCTCAGCACAAACAGATCATTATTAAATTCTCTTCCTCCCACCCCACCTCCGCCTCACCACAAGGGAAAAAAAAACAATCCTTGGCGATCTTCCGATGAATGTAAGCTGGGAGAAAGAAATTTTTTTAAAAAATCACAACCCCTCCACGCACACTTGGGCACACGACATGGAAACCGCTCCTGGCAGTGAATTAAGGGCATCTCAGCACAGGGAGCTAATTCAAGGGTTTGAAAGGAATCAGGGGGTGAAAATGCAGTTTCAGCGACGGATTGAAAGCTGAGGCTTTCTTTTCTGCGCGTTACGATTTCAGTGATGCAGAGGGAAAGCTAAAGCACACGGGTGCACAGGAAAAATGTCCGAAGGCGCGGGACAGAGGAGCGGAGCCCGGTGAGTCTGCTCCGAGGCGATTCCTTGTGCCGAGCCGTGCTCTGCCTGCTGACCCCAGCACGGACGGTGTGCCACAGCTAGGGCCGGGCTCCATCCCCTCCCGGCAGCGCTTCCCCTCCCGAGCATCCTCCGGCCACCATCGCCCACCGCCTCTGCAGACAGCTCCAGACACAAAAGCAGAGCCAGCGCCTGTGCGAAGGTACACAGAGGTGGGCTCGGGGCTAGGAGCGGGGAAGGGCAGAGGAAATGGACAGAGTAAATGCTCAGCCAATTGCAATTTGCTTTTCTTTGTCGGTTTTTTTTGGGGGGGGGAGGGGGGGGGGTCTTTTTTTTTTTTTTTTTTTTTTTTTTTTTTTTTTTTTGTGGCTCTTTTCTACATCAAAATGACCTCCACCATATTTTTCTTCCGCTTTTTTTTTTTTTCGTTTAAAGAAAAAGAATTCAGTGCCATCTAGTGGGGGAGGGGATCGAGCAAGTCAAGGTGCTGCCCATTCCCAGGGATCTATACTTCTAATTCAGTTATTCAACAGGGAGAGATGACCCTCAGTATGTCCCTGCTCTCTCTGTGATCTTCAGCTCCCCAGAGGTGGTGTTTAATTTACATGGGCTCCAGCCTTCATTCTTTGTAAAGAATCACTTACTGAAGTCAAAGGAACTCATCCTAGTGTTGTATTACCTGAAGCAGTACTGGCTCTGGGGGCAGTTCGCTGCCCTAATTACAGGATTTCAAACACAAGACAGTAATCAAACCAAACAGAGATATAACAAATTATGTCTACTAATATTTTTTATCATTCCAGTGCACCTTGAATACTGGTCTCTATGAATCCTCAGCATGTCAGCCCTTCTAATAACACAGCCTAAAAGATGCTACCATAAAAACATCTTATGATAACTCCCACAAACACTTGACCCATCATTCAAACAGATTTTGGCTGTTCAGGTGACTCAGAACTAAGCAGAGGCTCTATAAAGGAAGATCTGAACAACAAAACACCATATAAAAGTTTGTAATCTAAACCCCAGGCATTAACCAGTTGTAAATGTCTCTTCTATTTTTTTTTTTTAATAGAAAAAGAGTTTTTCAAAGGGAAGCATCAGCCAGCTGCATAAACACGGGCTAGCCACACCCACACAACAGAGACACAGAGAATAGGCACGCAGGTGTTTACACACTCGTGTAGCTGTGCACACACTGATATCTAGCTGCACACAACAGCATCTAGCTGGATGTCCTCTGCCCTCCCCACTGGCAACTCCCCAAAGAGATGAGTTTTGCTGGGTTTAAGGAGAAGAAAAAAAAAAAAAAAAAGGCATTTGGATTGCAAAGTTAAGCAAATTAGCGTGTACCAGATTTAAGATCACCTATGAAACATTAATTTGCCCAGCTTGCAAACACACTATGATACAATCTTTAATAACAGGATTTTTGTTTCCATGGGTCTCCCATTTTTTTACAGTGCAAAGGATGAATGTTGTTCACTTAATGAACACTATTCAAATTTTCTCCTATCCTTATCATCCAATGTGTGGTGCATGTACTATTTATTGCAGAGCATCCAGGTCTTGCATTGCATACACAATGATTAATTTCCTCATGGGCTTTTCTATAGTGGTGCTCTAATTGTAGAGTTGGAGGGCTGGGGTTTTTTTACAAACATCAAGGAACTTATCTTCACAGCTCCCTGCTGAGGGACAGAGATAAAAGGCAGTATTTTCAAACATGTCAGTGTATTTTGGGTACTCTATTAAAGGAACTTAGAACCTAAACTTCCAGAGTACTTAGCACTTTCCTTCCTCAGAGAACAGCTCACAGCCCCTTTTGCTCTAGGCACAGTGGGCAGTATTTCCACAAATTAGTCATGGGTGACTGATACTGGACACACAGAAAATGAGGACCACATGGACAGAATTTGGGAAGGATGTCATGTTTTTGAGTCACCAAGTTTTACAACAGTAACTCTCACAAAGTGTAAAACAAAATCCAATTTTCAATTTCAATTCAAATGCCCATGACCATGATTTTTCCTACCCATGAGCTGGGCTCACTACTCAGCCTCCAAACTGTCCAGCAAACAGCCACCATCTCAGGATGCAGAGTCCTGGTTTATCTATCATCTACCGGGAATGAAAACAGAATCTGGGCAGAAAGCAGGTTGTGAGCATGTGTTTTACCTCATGACCACAAGTCATAAGTGAATGGCAGTCCATGGGCAATATTTATTCTGGTGTTTTCTTAGAGTCTTGATTTACTGACCTGAGATTGTGATGAACAGGGGGAGCACACGGGAGCTGAGGGAGAATTGATCAGGGGTCAAGAGCTGAATGGAGTGTACCATCAAAAGAACAGATTTGGTTTTGGGGGAAGCAAAATTAATTGCTGGGCAGAAGGCAGGAGGACAGGTAGGTGAGAAGATCTAGATCATATTTTTCAATAAAGCAGAGGTAATGGCCATCACTAAATGGACTCACACTGAGACCAGTAAAAGACAGTATACGGATAAATAGAACCACAGTATAATGTTATTTTTCCAAAGACAAAATAAAACAAAAGGCTTTTGGCTTTTCACTAAAATTGCTTCCTCCTGTTAAAGCTTACTCTTCATTATTTAGCTGTCAACTGTCAAAACCACATCACTGTTAACAACCCAAGGCTGCACTGTGGACATGGCTATGTATAATAATCACTGCTCCTCAGGAGAACATCTCCAGGAATGCTTTTAAGCTCAGGCAAAACAAGGATAAACTACTTTAAACAAAACTTTTCCCCAAACTGCCCAGTATGGACAACATGCCTGGAAAATGTCAGTCCAAGCAGCTGAAGGTTAGCTGAGTTACAAGGTACTGAAAACAAGGCCAGGTAGGCAAACTCAGCCTACTGAAAACATGATCTCTGACCCTCTGCACCACCTCCACACAGCCTGAGTGTCTGTGGGCACTGTGGTAAACTGCAGAAGGACTGGGGAGATATCTCTTCACCTCTGAAGGTATTGCCACAGCTTTAGTTTTTTCAGGTGCTAGGATCTAAATGTAGATCATGCCACGTTTAACACATTGAGTTCTAAAGTAAAGTACTCGGGAAAGCCATTCCTGTCTCTTGAATCCTGGGTAAATCTTCAAGTGCTTCCAATCACAGGAGAAACAAGAATGTTTTAAAGAAAAAAGCCTAAATTGCACAGGTGTAAGCCTCTGTTAAAAGAGAAAGTTATGCTGGGAGACAACTCAGCTAAAGCTCAAGGGCAATATTTAGCCCTCAAGGCTCTTTCAAATTCATCTCCCTACAACAGAAAACAGATCTTAGCCCCAGCTTTCACAAGCAGAGATTCAGCTCCAATCTGCTGCTCTCTGAGATCACAGCAGACACTCAGATCTCACTTCTGCTTACTGTCTTGCCAGCTTGGTAGTCAACATCTTCATTTTCTACAGCTTCTTCTCCTCTGAGCTGGACAGGCTTCCACATGAACAGACCTGTTTCCCCAAAAGCCTTGCTATGAGGACTGCTGTTTCATTCAAGCCCATCTCTGCTTCCCCCTGTTTACCTTTTGGATATGTCAAGCCCAGCCTCCTACCCAAAATCCTGCTACAGGAAAAACCCATTGCCTGCTGCAGTGAGGAAGGTGACATTGCTCCGAATGCAGGAGTTGTACAGCAAGGTCACTTCCAGCCTAAAGCCAGCTGCAACAGCAAGATGGCTCTCAATATCATCACCACTGGGCTCAGCTGAACACAGGAGATATCACTTCATTAAAATTCATAGATCTTGTGACTCTTATAGAAATAGCAAGAAGAATCCAGGATGGCAGAGACGAGATATTAGGGCCAAAGAGTACTGACTGAGTGCAAAATCCCAGACTTCTGTCTGCCAAGAATAAGCATATTTGGTAAGAAGTGAGTTTTATTCTTAAAGTTATATATAACACATTGATCTTCAATATATTAAAGCCTGATTAATTCTGGGTTTTCTGTATTGCATCAATAGGTAGCTCATATAGGCAGCCTAATGTAAAGGTGCATCTGCAGTACTGTTAGTTTGCTTGACATGACAGGTCACACTGTACAACCTTCCCTAAACTTCTTTAGAATTTAGATTTAGATTTCTTTAGAAATTAGAATTTTAGATTTCAGAATACATTGATCATTCCTGGAGAGACTTTTTCTATCTGCACTGTTTTGGGAATAGCAATCCAGTGAAAGACCGTGCCACAGCCTTTGTAGATGGATAATGTGGTGTTTCATAGTGACTGCATCACATCTGTGATTGGCTCTCAGCTACAAATTAAATTCATTGCTTTTTTAGTCACAAAAGAAGAACAATGATTAATTATAAATCAGAATTCATAGATCATAAGGAACTATCACAGGAGCAACTGGAGAAGAAAACTAGTAAGCAAAACAAAAACCAGCACCTGCTTGGAAAAACTGTATTCTCTAAAAGCACTCCTTCACTTTGGAACAAGACTCAGGAGCAAGACTTCAGTCTTCATCTATTCTATTTGGCTGTGAAGTCCCAGGAGAGTGGATTCATTTAAATCATTTTTTTAAAAGGTGCATAAAAATATATTGTGTGCTGCTGTAAAAGCAGCTGACATCCAGGATGATAAACTCTCTGTTTAGACACAAGCATGCTGCCATCTTTGACAGTTTTGCATTTACTTCTCTTCATTTATTATCACCAAGCATATTTGCATCAAAATAAAGTAGTTGGTTCTTCAGAGTTCATCCATTTGTACAGTTCATTTCCCCACCCTGAGCTTCAGAACTGTGATATCACAATTACACCTTGTACTCTGAAGTTGTTCTACTGAGAACTGTTGGGACATGAAAGACAGACATTTATTCCCCTGTGCTGCAAAGGCCTCCAGTAAGTACCCACCAAACAAGAAACCATGGGGAGTAGCACCAAGTTTCAGTGACCACACCCTGTTTGCCCATGATAACGAAACTGGCCTGCAAGAATTTACTTGTTTCCAGAGAAATAATGTTTCCAGGACTAAGGAACAAAATTTCTGAAGGAAAAAAAAAAAAAGGACAAAACCCCAAAATCTGGGACTCATAGACATAAAATCTGAAGAAGGATTTTTTCTCAGAAAAAAGGGAACAAATGTCCAGAAAGTACGTGTAAGAGCACAACTTACTCCACCTGGGTACTAGCAAGGTCAGAGAGAAAGAACTGAACCAAAAAAAGCCTCTGCAGAATGCTTCTATAGGCTGAAGCAACTGATGTTGAGAAGTGCATGCAGGATTGATTATGATTCTCTAGACAGGCAAATTCTAAAACAGAGAGCAGCTCTGGTTACATAACTAACAGCAGCCTCATGTCACCCACCAGGACTGCAGCACAGAACTCCAAACTGAAACCAAAACTATTATCTGTTTCTATACCTCTGCCTTCAAAAGACTCTGTGAGGATCAACGATGTTTAGGTCTACAAAGAGCACCACTGAAATGACTGGGTACCTGGGAGTCCAGCCAGATCTTGGGAAAATCTGCTGACTTACAAATCAGGCAGCCAGAGTGGCTATTCAGAGTGCTCCCAACGATGGAACCATGTATCCTGTGATCAGCACTGGTCAAGATATCCTATGACAGGAAGGCACCTGAACCAGGAAAACATGGAGAGAAATCTGCATTGAAATGCACCATAGAGGTCAACAGGGATATACAAAATCAAAGTCTGCTGAATCTCAGGGGAGCCACCAGCTCACTAACCCAAGAGGTCTGGATCTGAGACAGTATCTTGAAAAGAGCTGAGCTTGAAGAAACAGAATGTGAACTCAAACAGACCCAACTAATCTCCCTAGATTTTATGTTTAAGAGATTGATGTATTCCTGAAAATTCTGTTGCTGGAACATTTTTATTCACTGTGTTTTCACACTTGGTCAAACAGAATTAGAGATTAACAGCTTTTTGACCCCATTTGAAAGCCTTGGTGGATGTCCTTTCAGATGAGTGTTGCAAGGAATGACGGAAGAGAAGCTACTAGAGCTTTTATCAGCAGTGAACCAGATGTCTCTATTATGTCTTCTCTTTTGCTGATTCTGACATTTTAATATTTTTTCTTTTTTTCCTCTCCTCTGCAATCCTCTGGTCCAGCCAAAAAAGATGTCTTTGTTACTGTTGCCATTAAAAGTTTTATGTGCATGTTGTTAGTAAAGTAACAACAACACGTCTATAGTATGTTTTTCACAAGGGGAAGATGAAGCATTTTCTAAGAATCAATTAATCTTCACAACCCATTTCCGAAGCAGACATTATTTTCCCCAGTTTACAGCTGGATGAAATGGCAGATAGGTTAATTAACTTGCTTAAGGTCATCCAGTGAGTTAGCTGTGGAGCTGCAAAAAACCCCAAGATTCAACAATTCCCATTCCCAAACCCTTCATCTAATCACAAAGAAACATCCCTCCTCTTCAGTCTGAAGTAGTTCATTGAAATCTATCACTGACCATTTTTTCTGACATATTGTTGAGCTACAAATTAGTCAGTCTGAATGACAAACATGGAAGTGTGTGGAGATCCACAGCATCCTTTGCCTGTTCAGCTCTGTGCAGCGTCCACTATGCCAAACAGCTCATCTTCCATTAAAAATGGATGTGTCACAGCTCTCCTGCAGAACTGCCAATATCATTTCAGGCATCACTCCTGCCTGAAATGCACTGCACAAAGGACAAACAGCACTGGCTCTCTTTCCCACGAGGAGGGAAGGCTGCCTCGACAGCCTGGCTGTTGGGGAAAGCAATAAACTCAAGATGCCAACTGGCTTTGAAAAATAATTTCTGTTTTTTCTCTTTTGCTGCATCTCCCTCCCAAGTGTTCCCAGTGTTAGAAAGCTGGAGTGGCAGTATTTAATAGTGACATCTTTGTGGATTCCATGCTGGCATTAGTTTGATAAGTTACTTTAGAGTCAAAATATCCTTCAAATGCCCACCCAAAGTCTCTCAGTCTCTTACCACTACACACTCCCTCCAGAGGGATTTGCAATTCAGATGTCTCCATGGCTCAGCACAAATTGCCGTGCAGCAAAATACAGTTGAAGTTTGCTAATTAATCATGAACACATAATAAATAACTAATGATTTCTAAACACGTATGTAGCCAATGCAGTTTTACCTTGCATGTAATACTCAGAGGGTCTTCTACTTACTCAGATGATTTTGTTCCCTTATGTCAGTATTTATAACAAGAAAATGTTGGAGATCATGTTACAGCACAATAGCTGCAAGCGTAAGACTTAGGAGTGAAGCTGATCACTGTCTTACAGGTACTGCTCAAAAGCCTCATTTCCAAGATCAAATGATACAAGTTCAGACTCTTCTTTCCTCTAAATGTCAATAAATAAGCACCAATGAGCAAACTGTTACCGTAATCTTTTTTTCTTTCTGGGTATGCTTTTGCCTTCTCAGGGCAAACAATAGATCAAGTGTTGCATTTTGTCAAAATTTTGCCTTAAAAAACTGTCATTCAGTTATAACTAAAATACATACACAAGATGAATTAACCAGATAAACAATTCCAGATCACTATTGATCAAATAATGTAACTCCAGACAAAAGTACTGCCAACTTTATTGTCCTTTATCATGAGGTCTCTTTCTCTGTTTTTTTTAGCTGCTTTGCATGTGTTCCATGAATCTCACCACTCCCTTCATTTCTTTCCTCCACAACAGTCCCTGTACAGAGAATGTCCATGTTGTCCTCTACCCCATGTCAACTCGCTCTCCTTTAACTCATTTCTAGGCTTTTCAGCTTTTTCATTCACCCATCTCCCACAGATTTTCTTGTAAATAAATGCTAACAAGTCTGAACACTTCACTTTGCTTGCAACAAAAAGCTGAGGAGGATCTAACGACATGTCCATCCAATTCAGCTCATCACAAACCCATCCATTCCTGCAGTCAGTCTCTGCTGCATCCTTCCATTCCCTTAGCATGCCAAGTCTCATTTGGATGTGAAGACCTCGGAGTGGGGCTGTTGAGTTTACACTCCCTGGCAGAATATAGGGAGACACAGCAGAGTGCCAGATAAGGTGAGCGAGACTTTTGGGTCCATGGACTGCAAACCAGATCGTTCTCTGTCTCTGCAGATTTGCAGATGTGTTGAGTGGTTGTTTTGTTGGCTGATGTGACCCTGATTTTCCATCCTGAGTGTCTCTGTGCTGCCTCACTGGCACGCTAACCCTGGCTGGGTGCTCTGCAAGCAACTCTCATAACCACAGCAACAACAGTGCTACAGTGACATAAATAGGCTCTTGTAAGTGCAGATTTTTACTGTGATTTAACAATAATAATAGTAAGGCTGACAGGAGAAACAACTGAGCAAAAAGGCAGAAAAATTTAACTAATGCAGACCTTTTCATATCTGTGCTTCCACTACACCAAAAAGGCCATGCAAGTATAGGCAGCAACAATACTTTGAGGCAAAGAGGAAAATGTTTCCCAGTGGTCAATATGCCAGTTTTTAGAGTGTGGCTAACATGTAAGTAAAATATTTTCATTGATGAGGAGGAATGAGATTGAACTGATGTAACTAGTGAATCAGGCAGGATGATTTACTAAAACTGACTCTTAAAATACTTTGCCCCAGTCCTTTAACATAAATAAAGAAATTTGAAGATTGAGAAGGTCAGAGTGTATATGAAACCATCATCATTTTAGAGACAGTAACTTGTTCCAACTAGCCCTGTTGAGGAGGGGTGGAATGCAGTGGGGGTGGCTGCAGAGAATCAGGCTGCTTGTCCCTGCAGTGTACCAGAGGTGTGCTCAGTTTGAAGCTGTGTGAGGAAAAAGCCCCAACAGTCAGAAGCCACAACTCATTTCATTTTCCAAAAACCTCCTTTCTATCATAGAAGTTATTCCAGTCTGCATGGAAGAAGCATTTTTGAACCCATAATGTTTAAACAACTTAATCACGGAACAAAAAGGGGGTGGTTGTTTAGGAGCCAGCAATCATAATTTGATTACAGCAAGGACAGTTGTTATAACAAGGACAAAAGACAGTCCCAGTCAGGGAAATTGTCTCTCTCTCTCTCTCCTCCCACCCCCCTCTCTCTCTCTCATACACACAGACAGCTTCAGAAAGACCTTCTCCATCAAGATGGGAGAAATGACGAGAAAATTGCAATTCAAAAATAGAGACAGAAATGCAAATGAGGATACTTATGATCTTACTCCATAAAGTCATGATTGCTTAATTAACAAAATGGCCAATTTTTGGCTGAAGGACAACTTTGTCTCAGCATCAGGGTGAAGGAAACACTCAGAAGTTAAAAGCATGGTATAGAACAACGTAGAAAGGCAAAATATAGGAAAAAATGTTCTGTTAAAATAAAAAATGAAGACTACAGAAAAAGCATAAATGGTGTGACTATAGACAGTAAAATGAGAGGTGCAACAATGCTGATGTGTATGTCTAGAGATGGTAAAATAGCACAGAAGGGGCAGAAGTGCTAAAAACATCTATTTCCTTCTTAGACAGAATAAGGAAGACATTTTTCTTATCTTGTAGGAAAAAAAAGAAAAAGGAAGCATTTTTCTGTCCATTAATCAGTAATGAAAGTGGTAGGCAAGATCTACTAGAGCAAACATTTTAAAATTCAGGTATCTAGAGAACTTTTATATGACAGTGTTTGAATAACCGGCTAAAGAAATTCCATGAATGTTAATTCTTAATAATCACAGAATCATACAAAGGCTCGGGTCAGAAGGGACCTTAAATATCACCTAGTTCCAACCCCTCTCTGCCATGGGCAGGGAAACCTTCCACTAGATCAGGAATATAAAGGAAATTAGAGGATCATGCTAATATTCAAAAAGGACAAGAAAGGGGGTTGGGTTGCCCAGGCCATGAGGCTGCTCTGCCTGTGACAAGCATGGAAAAGGTGACAGAAAATTAATCAAGGAAGAATGACAGAATAACAATTGGTTCAATGCTTGGCAGAATCTGCTTTTCTAGAAAACAGGGCAAGCCAGACAAACCCAATTTCCTCCTTCGATGGCATTACACGTTAGGCATATAAATGCAATCACATAATTGTCATTTACTCAGATGTTTGCACAGAGTCTGATTTAGCACCTCCTGGCACTGATTAAAAATTAGCATAAATCAAGCCCTGGGAAAGCTCATGTCTAGTGGGATTGGCAGTGGCCAGGGGAAGCATGGCAGGGTCAGGTGCCCATCCCCACAGCCCAGGGGCTCCACTGGGCACACATCCCACTCCAGCTGTGGTGCATGAAGTGACCAAGCCACTGCCATCACCAGGGTCAGGAGACCAAGAGGACACTTGTGCTGAAAGACTGAGATTGTGCAGGTAAACTCGCCAAGGCAGATATACTCATGCAGCCAAATAACCACCTTTGAAAACAAGCAGCAGGAGGGAAGCAAAAGTTATGAGGGTAAGGAGTGGCAAGGAGCACAAAAGAAAATACACCGTGAATTTGAAGTAGAGAAACAATCTCTCAAAGTGGTTTGGAAACAGAGTGAATGACAAACATTTGTAGCTCCCAAACTCTCACCTCCTTTCAGTAAAACTAGATTTTGACACTTGTTGCAGTTTGCAGCCTGGTCAAGGCCCTGAGTGAAGACACCCGGCTTTCAGCTCTTTATGTAAGCTCACGCCTTCTCCCAAGAGTAAACCCAGCTTGTTCCATTGACCTGAACATGTAGAGAGGCTGCTGACTGGACGTGTCAGTGTGGGCATCCCTGCCACCCTCCCCTGGCAAAACCAAGAATAAAGCTCTGTGTAGACTTGTCACCAGCTTTTAATGAGGATAACCGCATTTCTCATTTCATTATTAGATTAGGCATGTCACTCCAAAGCTGCCAACAACAGCTGAAGAGAGGAGGTTCCAATGAACACGTTCTTGAGCAGAAGGGTGTGACCCTCGCGGGGTGTGTGGCATTTGGGGTTGTGCTGTGCAGAGAGCTGGGCGCGATGGTCCCTGTGGGTCACTTCCAGCTCAGGATATTCTGTGGTTCCGTGAGCCCGTGGCCGCGGGGACAGCACCCGAGGAGCCGGCCCTGAGCGCGGGGCAGGAGGCCAGACAGCAGAGGGAGAACGAGGAGCGGGCAGATCCCTCCCCGGGCCGCCGGCCCGCCCCGCCCCGCCCCGCGCGTCACCGTGCGCGCCGCCTGCGCCGCCAGCGCCGCCGCTCCTGGGCCGCGGTCAGCGCGGGGTGAGCGGGGCCGAGCGGGGCCGAGCGGGGCCGAGCGGGGGGACCGGGCTCCGGGACCGGGCTCCGGGCTCCGGGACCGGGCGGGGCCGTGTCCCCGGGAGCCGCGGCCCTCGGGCCCGTCCCGGCGCTCCCGTCCCGCAGGGGAGCGGGGCCGGCGCGGCCTGAGGGTTGAGCTCCGTGGCGGCCTGGGCCTCCCCCTGTGCTGCGGGGAAAACCAGAAGGAACGCGGGGAAAGAGCGCTCTCCTGGCGTGTTCCGAGTGAGCAGGGAGCGGTCTGAGACAAGCTGGTGGATCGGGAATAAAAAATAACCCAGCCCGGGACGGGCACGCCTGGCCTTGGGTGGGAGCGGGGAGGCGGGAGCAGAGTGCGGCAGCGCTGAACACTGGGTTTGGCTTAGGTGTGCTGATTCCTGGTGATCCTGAAAAGGTCATTGCTGGAGGTGACAGTAACCAAAGTACTCGTTCATCTCACAATTAAACATCTCACGGAATCACCCTAGGACAGGCTGTGATAGCTCTGGCTCTTGGGAGCCTGCAGCCTTTGCTTTGCCTCTCTCTCAAGCTTCTTAGTTGGGCAAGGATTAATGGAGGTCTCCAGCCTTACCTTGGGCTGTTGTAATTCCTTTAGTGATTCAGAAGTGAAATTTTCATTTTAAGGATGCAGTACCTAGAAATTAAGCAAGTTGTGTGTTTGAATCTGGTGATAAAGACACATTTTTGGAGTCATGTGATGAAGAGTTTGGGGGACAATTTGTTGCTTTGTCCCTGAATGTAGGAGAGCTGGCTGTTCTGAAGCAGATGATTTAGCAAAACTTAGTGATTATTTCCCCCAGTTATAGATGCTCATCTTGAAGTGCTGCCCTGCAATCATTTAAGAGCTTCTGTCCTCTCACACTAGGCCTACTGCCTTAGATCAAGGTCTCTGATGGTTTGGCTTCCCTTTTATTACTTTTTCCATTATTCTCTCATATTATTTTCATGCTTGGTTTTTTTTCCTGTTTCCTTTAGAGTGCTTTGCTAACAGGAGTAAATCAAAGCAGGTCCTCCAGTGAGCAGATATGTGTACATGAGGTTATGAATACTTCAGATCTGTGTTATTAAACAACAGGCTCTGTGTAATCATGCTGAAGTGGACTTAGCACTGTCCTGATGATCACTCTTACCCATGATCTTTAATTTGTTATGCTCATATTCTGGAATTAGCTGTGCAATATTTTTTAAAACAAGTATTTTAAACTTTAACCTCAGTGTCATGTTCTTGAATGAACCTGCTTAATTTGTCTGAAGACTTATCACTCATTCAAAAAGGCAAAGTACAGACAAGGTACAACTTCAAATACAGGATTATGGGATTCTTGTTCTTGTCTACTACAACCCATTCTGCAAAGAAAGAGTAAAGAAGACTTGAAATGGGGAGGGTTGGAAAAGCTGAGAGAACAGCCCTCTCATGCTAGTTTAGTAAAGTTGTCTTGTGGCCTAACACCAATGGTTTTGTCTTCGGGGCATTTTTGTTACAGGGGTTTTACATAAGAAATTCCTAAAAGAGAATGGGAAGCTGCTGTTGGATTTCTCTTGGAAAAAAGAATCTGGCATAGGAAAACTACTTTTTTCCTCTCAAGAAGAAAGGGTATTGTGAGAGACTGAAAAGAAAATGGAGAAAAAGCTGATGGAGATGATCATGGGAAAGGAATTGAGATGGAAAGATCTGTGTGAATCATATAGAGAAAGATGATTTATTTAGCCCATTGTTACATGGATTGTAACAATGTTTTAAATAGGGTGAGAAACTTCCATGAGGAAAACCTTCCAGGTGGTTTTTTCTGTATGTTGAAGTGGTGCCTTACCTTGTGCTTGTGTGGCAGCCGCAGGTGCGATTTCTGGCAGGGCTGACGCTGTAATTGTTCCTGTGGCTGGAGTTCAGGGGTTGTCCTGAGCAGGCTGAGTGGTTCTGCTAATTAAATAAAATAAACCATGCTGGCCATGGTGAATCGTGGTGCAGTGGAGGTTCTTTTGTGGGTGGTATCGCTGTCTGTAGGCTGGGAGTTGTCCCTGAATTCATGTAGATGTTCTTCATATGCAGGATTACATGCTAAAGTATTAGACTGGTTTTATGCAAGAAATAAGGAGCGATCAATGCATGATACATTCCTTTGATTGCTGTAATTCTGGGATAGCTGTTCTGTCAGCCATTGTAAGGGCTGTGCCTCTCCTGTTCCCTCTGCAGGAAGGTCCCTCTGTCTGTCTGTGTGTGTGTGTGTGCCCACGTTCCTGGGGAGATGCCCAGCGTTTCCAGCTACGCGCTGCGCATGGCCCGCCTGAGCGCGCAGATCTTCGGCGATGTGGTGCGGCCCACGGATCGCCGGTCCATGAGGGTGGTGCAGCTGTTCAGCGAGCAGCCGCTGGCCAGGCGGGACGAGGTGCGCAACTGGTACCCCCCACACAACACCTACTACGCCCTCATGAGCAAACTGCGCTACTTCGGCCTCTACAGGTGCTCCCGGGCTCGGGCTGGCAGCAGGGCTGGAGTGGGAAAGGGCCGGCGGGAGTCTGGGTGGAGCTGTTTTCCTCAAGGGAAGGAGGGGAAATGTTGAGTTCTGAACACGGCACTTGATTGTTGCACTGAGGGCAAGGAGAGCAAAGTGACTGCTGTGTAACTTCACCACAATTGGAACCTTCTGTGACAAGGACAGGAGTGTAGCTGTGGGCAAGCAGTTACCTGTTGCCCTGGTTTTTCTGAGATTTTTTTAAAGCCTTCTACTTGCTTATAAGATGGAGTCAGTTCTTTAGTTACTGTACAATATTAAGGGTCAGTTTTTCACTTTCTCACACTTTGGAACATAAACAACCTTTCTTGTTTTTGTTCACTGTCCTTTGCTTACATATTTCCAGCCTGAAAATAATGTTGGTTGACAGCTGGTCTGGCCAGTGGGGCGAAGGGGTAGTAACCCCAGAAGCCAATCTGCTACCAGGCCCACAAAAATTATAAAAGGAAAAGAAATTAACAGGCTGGCCCCTTTTTTGGTGGGGAGCAGCTTTTCACTGAAGACCTCTGCCTCCATGTTGTTGATATTGCGTTCCGGGCAACAGTTACCTAAGAACTAGCTCCTGCTTTTGCCTTGTGGGGAAGAGAAGAAAGCTTTCTGATAGACAAGAGATGGGGCTGTAGTTCTGAATATGGCAGATGAATGTGCTACAGAGAGGTGATGTTAACACCAGACTCACCATGTATTTCTCAGTCATTCAACAGCTAATAAGTGAAATGTAGAAGAGACAGAAAGTCTCTGTTAGGCCAGAGGGCCTTTTTATTCTTCAAAATAAATTAAATTAAATTCAAATGTGATTTAAATAGCCTTGTTCATTCCAGCTTCATCCAAACAGTTGTCTAATTTCTAAATTGACTTCCACAGTCTGTATCAGGGAGAATTTGATATGTACTGCTGAAGATCATCAGCAGGAGTCCAATGCAGTTCTTTTACTTCAATCAGGTAGCAATAAAAAATCTTCAAAAGTGAGGCTGCAAACCCTGTATAGCCAAAACAGATTACCTGTTGCTAATATGACAATACTAACCATCAAGAATTGATGCTGTTGATTTAGCATCATTTTCTAGACTGGCTGTTAGTTCACTCAGAGAGCCTCAATGTGATGCTAATGTACTTTACTCTTCTCCTTCCCCTATTAAGTTCCTTCTCTGGCTGCTCTGTAAACAGAGTTGGTAGAAGAAAAAAAAATGTATAATGAAGAATCATAGACTAATGGGGCTGGTAATAAATCACAAGCTTTTTGCTTCTATTTAGAGAAGTTGTGTTTAAAAATAGCAGTGCAGCAATCTTAGGCCACATAGGATGCCGTTACGACTTTTGAAAATAACTTTGCATTACAAAAACACTGCTAAAAAATGCAGGGCCAGATTAATAGAACGTAATAGAAAATGATTGAGGATTAATTATCTCTGCCAGCCCCTTCATCCTCCTTCCTGCTTTATTCTCTTATTAAGATTCTACCAGTGCTGATGCCATCTCCATAACTCATTCCTGAAGTCACTGAGAGCGGTGCCATGTGCTGTAATTACTGCTCAGCATGGCCCTGTTTCCCTGGGAGCTAATGACCTGAACACAGGAACACAACGTGCTGTGGCTGCACTGCTGAGCTGGATAACAAGGGGGGAGATCTTACTTTTGTCTCTTGCTGATTTTGGCATTTTACTGCTCATTTAAACGAAGGGGATCAATAAATGCAACTGAAATAATACATATGTGCACACACCCTTTGTTGCTGGAAAGGACAGCCCTGCTAGTTCTGACAGTATCAGAGGAAATCTCTCATGTTGCTATTCATTGATACTGCCAGCAAAAACAGTATGGACTTCATGGTTAAAAAAAAGTTCTGATTTTTGTTTTCATTAGCATATTGTTCAAAGAACTATTCGTATCTCTGCATCCCAAGAAAAAAAGGTAAACTTTATTCCTTCTTCCCCATCTAGGGATGAGCATCAGGACTTCAGGGAGGAGATGAGGCGAATGAAAAAGCTCCGTGGGAAGGAAAAACCAAAGAAAGGGGAAGGAAAGAGAGCTCTCAAGAAGAAATAATGCTGTTTGAACAATGTACCTGACCACTCTGGAAATGCTGGGGAATGGCTGGAGAGGGCTTGGCATGTGAGCTGCGTGTGGGGCACAAGAAGCACTGTGAAATAGTGGACTCCACCTTGGGAATGCCCTTGGGTCTTTGAAGTTTTACTGCTTTTGAATTTCTGTACTTCAAATATACTGTATATTGCAGCACAGTAATAAAAAAAAGTGCTCAGTGTTTTTCTTGAAACCACCTGTAGCTGTTTCAGTTTTGCTTGATCTGGAATTGTTTGCTTTTCATTGTCTGTTTCACTTGTATTAATATCAACACTCTTTTGCATGTGGCCAACCAAGGATTCCTGCTTCTGCCGCTGCTTGTCAGTCTTAACTGTTATAATTAGTTTCATTTCAGGTAGCTCTAGTGCTATTTTTTTCAAGTTTTTTTAAGTTCTTAAGGTTTTAAGTTGCTGTTACACTCTGGTGTTCTGTGTCTTTCACTGGACAGTACTTCCCAGACCACTGCCTGCCCACAGCACTCTCACTGTACCCTAAACTTTTAGATACTACAACAGAAGAGGCTGAAATACAAACTAAATCCATATAATAATGGACTATCATATGCAAAAATGAAATTTTAAATAAGTTTTTTACAGTACACTTATTCTGACTGCCTGGAAGACGTGTATGACACACTACCTAAGATGATGAACATTTTTGTTGGCATTCAGTAGGGGTTTTATCACTAGGCTCCTTTGGTTGCTAATATTAATGATGGGTGGATCTACCTAAATTTGTAACAGCTCAACAGCTCTACCTCACCAAGGTTATTAGTTGAAGAGGTGCTGGTTGTGTTAAAAAGTGTTTCTGGTGAGCTGCATAGCTCTTGCTCAGTGTCCTGACTTCATGTTACCTGTTTTTCTAAGCTCTTAAGAAAAGCTGATTTTTAAGAAATCTGCAGTGTTGTGGGAGAAGCACCTGAGTTCTTACCACAGTCAAAAAAAATGCTGTAGAAGTTAATATTTTATATGCACTGCTCTGTACTGCAGTGGTTTCTCTCTTATTCTAATTTAAATTCCTTTCAGTAACTTAGAACTTTTGCTCAGTTGTAACGTGCTTAAGGCATCTTTGTGTTCCATGTGTTGTCTGGGGGTTGTGGCCTGTCTGGTACTGAACCCAGAGCCTGTGATGGGCCCCCCAAGAAGTTCTTGGTTCCTGGGACACATGAATGCAGGTGAGGGGAAGGGTCTGGTTCCCTTGAATTCACCTTTGGGAAGAAGGGCAGCATGGACTCACATACTGGGCAGGAAAGAGAATTATCCAAGTGGAAAGGCTGCTGCTGCCTGACACTTTCTGGCTATGAGTGTGAGGGGTGAAGCTGTTGTTTGCTTTGGTGAAGAGAAAGACCCATTCTGAACCTCTTCAGCAGAGCTACTGCAGCAGCTCTTGATGCCTTCTCAACTTAGATCCAAGATAAATAAAAATGTTTTCCTGGCTATTTAAGTTGAAAAATCAAGGCCATCTCTTCTGGTGCTGTGAAAATCTTAAAGCTTTCACAGTATAAAGACCCAAGGGATCAAAATTGTGCATCAAAAAGGGAATTGTGGTTCTGTAAAGGAAGTAGGAATGGCCTTAAACTTTGTGTGTGGGGCCAGGCTTGGTTATGAGTACACTGATAGCAATATATAAAATACTTGTACAGCATGATGAAACTGATGGAAGTGCCTATGAAGTAGATGTGAGACAAATGGACTGAATTGTTGATTTTCACCTTTTTTTTTTGTTGTGTAGCATTTACAAAAACAAATGGATGGAGGAAAAAAAAAGCCACTTTCTGAAGAAGTATAAGTACAAGAGAGGTTGCCCTGCATAATTTTTCATGCTTTTTTCTTCTGTAGTACGCATTTGCTAGAACTTGGTCTTTTCAAAAATGGCTGTTTCCCTTCCCCTAAGTCTTTTAATTTATATTTTTTTATATTTTAATATCCTAAAATAATGATGTCTCAGCCAGTATTGGAGCATATCCTAGTGTTAGTATAGTCCATTGCTTGCTGGGACCATTAGCATAACTATTTTGTTCCAGAAAATACAGGCTTCTCCTTTCCGTAGCTGGGATAGAAATAGGCACATTCCTGCCTCCCTTCTAACCTGTGCTCTGTCATTTTGGAATAGGCATGGCCTGAGGAAGGCTGCATTTTGTGAATCATGGGCACTAGACAGATGGGAGTCAATCCTGAAGCCTCACATGAGGGATTCATGCAGTCAGGAGTATTTAGGAGAGTTCCAGCCACGTTCTGAAGGATAAGGATAGGAACACTTATGTTTTATATAGCTATTGGTGTAATGGTGTTTTATGTACATGCATTTTATGTACAAATTACCAAGTTTACTAGATCTTTATTTTCAGTTTTCCCCTTAAAATGATTTTTTCACCATTGAAACTGCTGTGTCTTGTTACAAAATCCACTCTTTTCCTGAGGATATAAACTGACTGCCCTCAGAAGATGCATGTTTTAATTCTTGATCGGAATAAACCTGGCTAGCTGACCTCCAAGGGACTAACTGAGAGTAAAAACCAACCTCTTCCCAATCCTGAGCAGCTTATAAAGTGCCACTGTTTCTTTATTTTGCAGTGCTTTAGCTATGCCTGTCTTTAATTAGGCTCTGGTATGATGTATTCATAGCTGCTGAGCACTGCTGTGATAATCACAAGCTATTTTGTAAACAGGCTGACCCAGTTGCTGTATATATCCTATAGGGAGTGCAGTATTGCCAGAACCTCTTACTCTTGCAAGCCCTGCAGACAGGCAGGAGCTCACTTGAGTGTGACTGTACTTTGCAATGGTGGAAGGAAAAAAAGCCTCAGTCTTGCTTTCTGGCAGAGCTACCAGAGTGTTAAAATACCTGTGCTCTGCTCAGAAGAGTAATAATCTGAACAAAGTTTCTCCTAATGTGGAAAGAGTCTTTTCTACTTATTAAAACAGCAGGCTGAGTTTACACAGGCAGTGAAATGCACCTGAGTTACTCTGAGGTTTTAGGTAAATGCTTTGTCTGGCTTGCTTTGCTTCCCCAAGAGTAAAATTAGAATAATGATCACTTAGTGAATGGCATCACGAGGTTAAGCTGCTTCGAGGATGGGAGTTTACCCCAGGAGAACCCTGCAAAGGGCACCTTAGTCTGGCTGTGGTAGGACCTGTGGCCCTGTGTGTTCCAGGGAGATGCCTGAATGCAACAGCCGAGGAGATTTTTAACACATAAAAATAACACATACAGCTGTGGTATGTTACTTTGTTTGCTGTTCTGCTTTAGATGTTTAAAAGATCAAATTATGAAAAAATCTTGATTTGGTCAGAAAGAATAAATAAATTTTTAAAAATCACAGTTCTTTAACTATTTTTGAAAATTTGAAGTATCTGTGTACGTCTTCCTCTACCGCTTTGAGTTTGAAGGCTATTTTAGGATAATTTAAAAAACAACAATTAATAAAGACTATGTTTTTGAAAGGATTCAAAGTTTGAATGGCTGCTTTGATGAAGGAATGACTGTGTTTTGTGTTCTTTCTTGCTTTTAAGGCAGAAAGGGTAATATGCGAGGAAAACAAATGCTATGGGGATCTCAGATCAATTTCCTTCAACTCAGTTCTCCTCAGTAACTGATTGTGGAACTTCTCATCCAATCCCTTGGCAGTAGATTATGAAGAGAAAATCCTTCAAGGGGACATTCTCTGTTCATTATCTTGATATTGAGAGAGCGGAAACCCTTCCTGCTTAACCTCCTGTAGGGGCAGCATCATTTCTCTAAACTGTCCAAACAACAGTGGAAAACTCAAAGGTTCTAATAAAAATTTAAGAGAAAAAAGATTGTATGAGGCAAGTACGAGAAAGCAGAAATGAAAACAATACCCTTATCATAAATCCTAGAGGTAAAACTTGAATTATGTGTGTAGGCCTGCTATTTAGAATGGATCTTTCTGTGCCTGCACTACTGGGGTAGCATGAAAAAAGGTGGGTTTGTCTTTTCACTTCTTCCTTCTTTCTTTTCCTTGTCCTTTTCCTCAAGTGTAATAATAATAATAACAACAATAACAATAATAATGATGTCTTGAATACAAAGAGGAAGGAACAGACAGGAAAACATTAAAAGAATTTCTTGTGAAGGTGCAATCACAGCAGAGCACAGCAATAATGTGTTCAAATGGGGAGGAGCATAACTGTAGACAGATGTTAGAGGGACATCATCACCACACTGGCTAGGAAGTTATTTAGGGTTGTCTAACAGGATAAATATGCAGTCAACAGCATCATGATGATGATGACATCAAAGTGTCTTTATACATGCTCTGTTGAAATTTTCTGGGTGGAATACTGGGGAAAATTCCTCAAAGTGAAATATTTAGAAAAATGGCAAAGATTCCCAAGAAATGGGTGTGGTTTAATGTCTGAGTCAGGCAGAAATGGGCTGAGCCAAGTATAAAATACAGCACTGGGACCACTTCTCTCCTGGAACAGGAGGAGGCAGACTGGATGACCTAATACATTTTCTCATATCATAGCTAGGTCTTTGAAAACAAGTCTCACCAAGAGCTAAAAAAGGATTTTTATATCCATTAGGTTTTCTATCTCTGCTTGAAAGTACTTCACTTCATCCCAGGGCTCCTAAAGCTGTTTGTAAATATTTCATGGAGTTCAGAGGGTCTCTCTCACTTCAGTTGTTGTTTCTATGTGTCTGATGTTTGCCTCATGGGCTGCTTCAGTAAATAGGCTTTTAATGGTATTAAGAGCAAAAGCACCTGAGCTCCAAAAATTCTAAAAGCCATCCTACTGCCACACACACTGGTGTGCTGCTGCAAGTATGTAATTGCGAATGCATCACATTCCTCAGTTTCCACTACAGTCTTGACTGGATAAAAGTGAGTGGGGTCATTTGACTCCCACCTTTCACAAGCAGATCTCTAAGATGTGATTCCAGGTTAAAACATCTCCAGAAGTGGCCTCACTTTAGAAGCTGTGTAACTATTGAGTATCTCCAACTGAATCAATGGGATTTGGCTCTGTGTAAGAGTAAATCAATGCCAGCCTTTGGCTGGTAGTGGTCTCTCCAAGGTAGTGCTTGTGAAACCTCATCTCTCCAGAGACTCTGTCATGTCTGTGCAGGCCAAAGGCTCTTCCCTAGGGATATTCCAGCTGGACTCAGTGATCACTGGGGGTTCCTTCCAGCTCAGCATATTGTGATTCAGTGTTCAGAGTAATGTCAGCCTCTCTGGGTGCCAGGCATTGGTTTCTGCAGAGAACAGAGCTTCAGTGGCTCCGGGAGAGCCTCATCCCTGAGAGCCTGTGCTGGCACCTGGGCGATGTGACTTATTTACAACCAGCAACCACCGTGGACAAGGTGAGACATTTGTAATTTCTGTACTTGCATGCAAAGGAACCTGTGTGCAACAGGCAGCATCAAGCTGGTGCTCAGAGTATTTCTGAAGGAGCCACAAGCACTGAGGGTATTGCATTCAGTATTGAACTGCTAGGTTAACAGGGAAGCTGGCTGTAATTTTTTAATTATTTCTAAGATGTCAGAGTTTACGCTGGTTTTATATTTAAGTAAATGAGATATGACTGATGTGTCAGCTGATGTTACTTAGCATTGTGTTTAGTTTGTCGGCACAGGAGCATTTAAGTGAAGGCTCCAAGTTAAAACGGTCTCAGCGTGCTGGTCCAAAGCAGCACATTTACATCAGAGAGGAGCCTGGGGATGAGGCAGTGCAGATGCCACCAGACAGGGACATTTCTGGTGTGAGTGGATGCCAGGCAGTCGATGCCCAGGCTGCATGTGAGGCAGCATGTGGTATTGCTCAGGTATGGTCTGTCCTGTCCTGTCCTGCTTGCTGCAAGTGATGTGCAGGCACGCGGTGTTTATGAGCTCTAAACCTCACAAATGCTTTCTGAATCAACAACATAAACAGAAAAGTGAAAATTAGGCTACAGAATGTCAGAGGTGTTACTGGCAACTAGCAAGTAACACTGTAGCCTCTTTATTTTTCTTCTTGTGCACTTAGTTCTGCTTATGTGCTGTGATGTTTGCCAAAACACTGCTCTGTCACCTGACACCAATAAAGCCAACAGCGTGATCTGTCTCTGCATTTTCAAACTCAACTGGTTTGATAGCATCTTCAAGTTAATTAATAAATATTATTGCCCTCTGAGGACAGACAGTAGTCTATTGACTAGGCATGCAAACCACTTACAAATCAGCTGAATCTAAGATGGAGTCACTGTCGTGGTTTCACCCTAGCTGGCAGCCAAGCCCCACACAGCTGCTCACTCTCATTCCCAGCAGCGGGATCAGGGGGAGAACTGGAAGGATAAAAGGCAGAAAACTCGTGGGCTGGGATAAAGACAGTTTAATAGAGAAAGCAAAAAGCTGCTCACACAAGAAAAGAAAAACAAGGAATTAATTCACTGCTTCCCATGGACAGGCCATCTCCAGGAGAGCAGGACCCCATCATATGTAACAGTGACTTGGGAACAGAAATGCCATCACTCCAAATATGATCCTTTCTCCTTCCTCCTTCCCCCATCTTCCTTCTTTCCCCCACCTTTATATACTGAGCATGATGTTACATGGTCTGGAACATCTCTTTGTTTAGCTGGAGTCACCTGTCCTGGCTGTGTCTCCTCCCAGCCTCCCAGTCACCCCAGTTTCCTCACCAGCCTCAAAAAGCAAAAAAGGCCTTGGGTCTGTGTCAGCCCTGCTCAGCAATAACAAAAACATCTCTCTATTATCAACCCTGTGTTCAGCACAAATCCAAAACACAGCCCCATACCAGCCACTGTGAAGAAAATTAATCCTCCCCTAGCCAAATCCAGCACAGTCATGTAGAACACCCCAGAGGGAAGGAACAGAATTTGTGTTCATTTACCAAAACAAATGTGTCTTGCAGAGAAAGAGGTCTCGTTATATCAAAAAGGGATAACCCCATTCAAGAGCCTTCAGCATAATTGAAAGCTTCAAATAATCCACAGCATCGAAGACATTGAGAAGCCACTGGTCACTGCACCAGAAATTTTGCTTTTGGCCAAGGGCATACTCACAGGAATGAGGCTAGAGCAATGTGGTTAGGAGACTGTCCTAATTCCCTCTTCCTTGGTGAGCAGCTTTTTTCTGTAGGAGAGACTAAATGTCTGTGAGGCTTGTGTTGTCTTGGTGGTAGAGAGGATTAAAAGACAAGGATGGATTATGAATGGTGATACTGACTCTGTCAGCAAAGGACACTGATGTTTTAACACATAAGACATGCATATGTGTATTACAATGTAGGCATTCATTTAAAGAGGTTATCCATCCTATCTGACCTATCCCTGAAGAACAAGAACTCTTAAAACTCCAGCAACGTGGAATATTGCCCTGAGAAACATATGTCACCATTTTTTCGCTCTCCCACCTCAAAGCTACAGTTTCTGTATTTGATTCCTGTTATTGATTTAGATTTTTTTAAACTCTTAAAATAGCCTTTCTTCAGACCAATACCAACCCTAATGGACTCTTTCTGCTTAGAGAAGAGGCTAGAAACTGAAAGGTGCAAGTTAGTATCTAAACTTTTATTAGATCAGAGATGTAGATAGTCCCCAGCATGTCTATAAAGTGCTAGAGAATCAAATAACAGCAGGTATTCAGGCCAGGGGAAGCTCAGCTACCCTGGATATTATGAAGGAAAATCCTAAGACTGGAACATAATTGAACAGTCATTTTCTGAACAGTGAAATGATTTGATTGAGGTGGTATCCTTTCCTGCCTTTTCTTGGAACACATTCAATCACATTCGTGAGGGGTTTTTTGCCTAAACAGGATGATTTTGAGTTGTAAAATGTGATTATTCACACTGGAATAATAATGTGAGGCATATAAATCTGTTTAGTCCTTAAAGCTGATCAGCTTATCAGTGTCCAGCACAAAGGACTCAGAAAGCAGATATCCGAACAAGCTCAATGTGTTACAGCGGTGACCAGGGATGCTATGGGAACAGGGGGACCTGGACCAATCTTTGCAAACATGAGATGTGGTCCCAGTTTTAGTAAAGTACATCAAGCAGGAAAACCAGTGTTCCCTGCTCCTTTGTTTCCCTGTTTTCATCTGCTTCTTGTTTCCTAGGAGAGCCGCATCTTCTTTTCCAGCGCCTGCTTCGACTACATTCTCCCTCCATCTGATCTTTCACCCCATCCCTCCCCTTCCTTTTCTGCTGGCTGCCACTTCTGTTCCCTTAACAGTGGTTCCATGCTGTCCCTGGAGGGTCCCCAAGTGCCACACAGGTCGGTATTTACACTGCTTTTGATTAAATGTTGTTTATTTCAGCTTCCCCCACGAGTGAGGGCGGGAAGCACCAGGGAGAGCAGCGGAGCCCTGCGAGGCAGCGCTCACATCACAGACCCCAAAGGCACCACTCACATGGGGAAGGGCAGCACTGGCTCCTGGTGACACCAAACAGCGAGCAGGGGACACAGGGGGCCTAGAGGAAAAGGCACTCCCATGTCCTAGTCCCATCACCTTTCCTGCCTCCCACATGTCTCCAAAGGAAAATATTTTGCTTTTTGCTTTCGGAGGGTTTGGGCTGGGGTTCAGGGAGAGAAGAGCAACAGCTTTATAAATAATGACTGAAATAAATTACACTTGAAGCAAATGAAATATTCCGAAGATTACTACAAGAAAATGTAGAATAGGTTATTATTTGTATATAAAATAAAGCTTGTTAGGTCAATGTTGCTTTTAATGGTAGAATGAAAACTGAGTTAAAAATCTGGTGGATTCACATTTTTTCTTGTTTTCCTATTCCTGTTTTACTGGCAGTCTCCACCCATCCTCATCACTTCTGCTCATGTATTTAACTCAGAGGTAAAGAGCTATGAAATCTCCATCAGCTGAGAAAATCACAGATAAGAGTATTCAGCAGCAAAGTTCAAATCACCATCTGCATATTCTCTAATTTCACACTGAATGTATGAATGTCTCAGGTTTAGCAGGGTCACAGAATGGTAAATGTCCTGAACTAGCTCTCAGGAATTTCCAAAGGAAACAATACATATGCTCTGTACTGGAATAGTTTAAAGCAAAGGAAAAAAAAAAAAGTAAAAAGCAGCTTTGTTTTTAATATTGCCTCACAGTGGCTCAATCAGACAGCAATTCCCAGAAATATGAAAATATGAATAGTGTATCTTAAGAGTAGGAGAGATAATGAACTGCTCTAGGTGCTAAAGAGATGAAAAGAAAAATATTATTTGGGTTACATCTTTAAAAATATCTCCTACATTTCTTTCCTGGAAAGCAAAGTAATTTTCTTAAGTGTGTATTATTCAGACTAGTAATCAGAAAATGACTGAACTCTGGACAACAGCCTAATTTTTGTTCTGTTTCACCTATTCTGTCCAAGGTAACAGGGAGCACAACAGGTGCCATTAGAATCCGTGTTTTTATAAATCATCCAGAACTGTATTTCTGCTGTTATGGCTGAGAATTTAAACCAACACTTTAAAATGTGCATTGGCCAAGCACAAATGCTCCATTTTACAGGACAAATACTGTCTCTTCAGTCTGTGAAAAGGCTGAGCAGGTTTTGAATTTTGGATAAATTTTAAGGGCACTTCAGACATCCTGAATTGAATGTGTATCAAATTCTCACACCACTTAAAAATCATATCTATTACCACACCAATATGCAAATCTTGTAGTTGTTTTGATTAAGAAAGTGGAAGGCTGGGGTTTTGTGGAGATACTGTCTTCCATTGAAAGAATATTATACAGGAGACCAAGATTAAGTTTCATCTAATATCTCTTTTGGATATTCACATTTTGGAGCATCTCATAAAGATCTCATAAAATTTTGGTGTTTTGTTGGGATCTGTTTGGAAAATTTTGGTGTTTTGGATCTGTTTGTTTGGGTTTGGGGTTCTTTTTGTTGTTTTTTCTTTGGTAGCGGTTTTCTGTTTGTTCGTTTGCTTGCTTGGTCAGGTTATGGGGATTTTTTGGTGTTGGTTCCTTGGTGGGTGTTTGTTTGTTTGCTCTGGTTTTTGTGTGTTTTTCTTTTTTTTTCAAGAAGAGATGAAGTGTTCAAATGCTCACAATGAGACAGCTGCTCTCAGGTAATCACATATATTTTCTTACTGACTCCCTAAAACATTGTTCTCTGAAAGTGCAGGTGTTGATTAGATTAGACAAATGTTCTGGTGGTGGGCAACCCAGGCAGAGAGTCTTGGTCTTCTAACAGCTGGATTTGTTTCCTCATCCAAATTCAAATTAATTCAAAAAATTCTGAGGAGGATCAAACCCCAGTGCATAACCAGGAGTTTGGTGGGAGATGGCAGGTTTTACATTTACAAGTTTGCATTACCTGCTGCAATACCAGATAAACTGGCTGTGCTGCATTGCAGGAGTCAGCCAGCCAGTGGCCCACAGATTTGATAGCAGAAACCTGCCTTTCACATCTAGGTTGTAATTTGATTTTGACCATCTTGATCATGAAAGCTGGTCTCTGTAAAGGTGTTGTAGATAGGATTTCATATCACAGAGAAATAGCTACAGTTATTAATCATTTGTCTTTCATCATGATGGATCAAGCAGAGAGACCAGGTAGCCACCATGTGAAGGAGTACAAAATTCCATTTATCACTAGGTGTGGAATCCCCCTATCAAAAGAAAAGTATAGTATGCAGAGTGGAATTTGTCTCCTTTCTACACAACAATCTTTTAAAGTAGTTCTCAAGTAGGTTTGGTTTTTTTGGTTTTTTTTTTTTAATCTCATGTATTTCAGGAGGTGACTGCTGTGTTTCCAGCATTGGACATTACTTCTCAGTATCAGAACTGCAGCTCTTCAGTGGAACATCAAATGTGATAAGAAAGTCTAGCAGAATTCTAAGTGAATGAAAATCTTCTGGAAACAATCAGAACCTCAGAAGAAAGAGACCCAACACTACTAAAAGCAATGGGAAAGGTATTGCAAGTTAACAGATTGATATTAGTCTACTAATTCTACTGCTAGGGTTATGCCCTGGACATAAATTGCTTGGGGAATAAAACAAGGCTATGACTATATTCTGGACATGGAACCTAAATTATCCCTTGGTATAAATTTCATGGAAATGAATGGACTTACTCTGTTAATTAACCTCTGTTACTCTGCTGGCTTTTCCTCAACACGCTGTGTGCTGGGAGAGCCATCTCCGATTACCTCTGCTGCCTTTTCCTTCAGAGATCAGAGATTTGTCCCCTGTCCAGTCCTCAGCATGGGTGTTATTTTCCAGAGTTTGTGTGCATTTTGTCACTACTGTTACACATTCCTGCCACATAGCAGGAATTCCTGATAATTATCCTCTTCATTAATGTGGATATTAGAGAGAAATTTCTAAACTTGGCCAACTGCTTAGTCTGTGCATGTGATTCTTATGTACTTATGTAGCCTTTCTGGTGACTGCACTGCAGGGCTCCAGTCCCAGGAAACCCCAGGCTCCTCTCTTAGCAAGCGTAGCCTGTAAAAAAATCAATTAGAATCCACTGAAATATTAAAAGGAAATTGCATTTATTTACCAGTTGCAACACTGCCTGTATTGAGCTGCATTTGAAATGCTATTCTACAGCAGTGGCCCACAGTGTAAAAGGTGAAATATAAACCTCATTTCTCTCAGCAGCATTATTATGTTGAGGTTGTGCGCTTACATGTTCACAGCTGGAGTGAAACAAAGATAAGGATCTTGCACTTGCAGGTTTCAACCTAGTGTATTTTAGCTGGCTACCAAAAATATATCAGGCTGTGTTAGAGCAGCCTTTCTCTGGAGTCCTGCTGCCTTTCTGCTTCAGCAGCTTCTCTTTGTAACACACTCAAATACCGCTGCCATTTTTGAATTTATAATAAAGACTTTTTCAGCAAGAAAGCAGCTTAAACCAACTGATTGAGCAGGTGTTTTGTGTGTGTCAGCAGCATTTCAATGGGTACGGCACACAGGGATTAGCCACGGGAGAGGGGTTTGCTTTTAGATGGGAACACAGGGGCACTTTGGGGAAAGCTGGCGCTGGGCACCAGGCGGGGAGCGGCTCTGGGGTCAGCAGCTCTGGGGCCAGCAGCGGTGTTCCCGAGGGCTGGAAGGGTCCCGATGTCCTCTGAGCAGCTCTGGGGTCAGCAGTGGTGTTCCCGAGGGCTGGAAGGGTCCCGATGTCCTCTGAGCAGCTCTGGGGCCAGCAGTGGTGTTCCCGAGGATGGGAGGATCCTGATGTCCTCTGAGCAGCTCTGGGGTCAGCAGTGGTGTTCCCGAGGGCTGGAAGGGTCCCGATGTCTGCTGAGCCAGCCCCGGCCCTTCCCGAGCTTGGAGCATCCTGTGTGAACACAGCACAGCCCGGGCAGCCAAGGCCTGGAGGGCTGGCAGCGGGAAAAGCACGGAGATTTATCGATCCTGGCGATTGTTTATTTTAGTTATCACTAGAGGTGCGCCAGCAGGTTAACAAGGGAGCTTTGGAGCGTGTCTGTCTCTGCCGCACGGTTCGTGTTTGCGAGGATTCACCCCACAGCCGCAGCGCCGCTCTTTGCCGGGGGATGCTCGGCGTCCCATTCGTTCCTCGCTTGGATTCCGCCGGCACCGCGGGTTTCCCCGCTGCCGAGAAGGGCCCGCAGACCGCCCGGCAGAGGTGTTCAGCCCGATCGCGCAGCCGGGTGTGTTCCCCGTTCCCGGTTCCTCGTTCCCGGTTCCCTATTTCCCGGTTCCCGCTCCCGGGCCGGCCCGGGGGGGCGGTGCCGCCAAGGCGCTCCCGCGCCGCCAGGGGGCGCTGCGGCGGCGTGGGCGGGGCCGCGGGGAGGGGGCGGGGCCCGAGCTCACGTCCGAGTTCCCAGGGCGACGGGGCGGTCGCGCCGTGACGTCACGGTGCTTCCCGATGACGTCAGGCGGGCCCATGCGCCGTGGCCGCGGCGGTTCTGTGTGACGTCACGAGGCCGGCCGTGACGCGCCGGCGGCGCTGGGAGCGGGCCGGGACCGCGCTCGCCGCCCGCCCCTCGCACTACGGGTCGCGGCTGGGGCCGCCCCGGCGGCGGGGACGCGGCCGCCCCCGGCCCCGCCCTCGCCCCGGCGCTCCGGCCCAAGATGGCGGCGCTGAGCAGCGGCGGCAGCGCCGAGGGGGCCTCGCTCTTCAACGGGGACATGGAGCCCGAGCCGCCCGCGCTCGGCGCCGGCTACGCGGGGGGCGGCAGCGGGGACCCGGCCGTCCCGGAGGAGGTGAGGCCACGCGGCGGCCGCTCGCCCCCGGGCGCGGGCCCGGCCGTGCCGGCGGGGGCCGGGAGCGGGGGCCGCGGCGGGGAGGGTGCGCGTCCCGGCCGGGTTGCGGAGGAGCCGGCTCGGTGCCGCTGCGGCCGCGGGTGCCCTGGCCGGCGAAGGTGTGAGTGGGGGCTTGCCATCGGTTTCCCCCGATGGTTTTGAAACACCCCAAATGCGTTTTAAAGCCAAGGTTGGGTTCGGCTCGCTGCGTGGACGTGCCTTTTGTGGACGTGTTTTGCACAAAGCGTCTTACTGGAAATGTTAAGGGCCAGGGCACCGTGGAAGCAGCGAGGATGGCAGGCCTCGGGTCGGTGTCTTTTCTTACATACTTCCTGTGTTTTCGGGGCTCATTTCTTAGCTCCCCAATCCCACGGGGAGCGAGCGGTACTACCTGTTTTGCTGGGGCTGCAGCGTGAGTTGCGAACGCGTCTGAAATGTTTTGGGAGGGAGAATAAACTGTGCGATAACAACACAAGGTGCTTCGCAGATTCACTGTAGGCATCCAAGGCAGCCCAACCTGCCAGATGCCATGCCTCGAGTCTGTTCTGCTGGTAAATACAGATGCCAGACGCTCTGCTGTTTTGTTCTCAGCGTTACCGGCTGAGTTTCAGCTCAGCTTTCCCCCGTGTGTCTGTGCGGTTGGTGCGAGACCTCTCATCTCTGAGCAGCCCTGCCCGCCTGGGAGCCTCTCCTTTGTAGCCTCCTGCAGGGAACATGAGCTGGCTTGGACCAGCTGCTCTCAGAGGGGACCAATTTGATTCCCGACTCCCCAAAGACTGGGGTTGTATCCATTTTTTTATTAACAGAATACTGGATTATAGTGCAATTAGTGAATTGAGAAGTTGGAGAAATGATGGAGCTCATGCTGGGTAGATGGCCAGAAAGGAGAAGTAGGGAAAGAGCCTGTCCCTATGGATGTATGCAAGACGTGAGTTTGATTCCTTCACCTTAAGGAGTTCCTGACTTGCTTATTTGTTGAAGGCAGGCAGAACTCGGCAGTACACATCTATTTTACACCTACCCAGCATGGTGATTAAACACCTTGAGTAATGCCAGTCCAGTCTGAACTTTCCTGAGTAAGGAGAAACTCTCAGCTGGTTGGGAAACCCAAACACCCGAGGAGTGGGGTTTAACAAATGCACGCTTTTAGCAGCAAAGTGAGGTTAAAAAGCTTCTGCATTTCTCTGTTATTTCTGTCATTAAAAAGAAATCTATGGAATTAATCCAATAGCTGGACCTTAAAACAGTAACATCGATACAGCTGAGCTGCTTAAACTGAAGTGTAGGAGAAAAGAGAGGGAATAGCACTAGCAGAAGGTAAGAATATTTTAAAAAACAATTTTCGTACTGAAGGGGGTGTTTTTGAAACTGCTCTAAGTCACTTGAACTTCAAAAATGTTTTAGACTGCCAGTCACTAGATTTGATTCCAAATGGTAAATGGCATAGTGTGGCTGCTTCTGCTTCCATCCTGAATATCTTCCCTGGATGAGGCAGAGGAGGGACAAGTGGGCCAGCATGTGGAGCACCTGCTGAGCAGAAACGTTGATACATTGTCGGTATGGGTGTGAGTATTTAGGAAAGTGTGGGGGACAGTCTTGGATCAGTTCAAAGCAAACTTCTACACTGGAAATACTGAAACACATGGGTCTCAAGGTAGAGCTGGTGGTAGAGTTTTTATTTTCTGGTGTGGTTTTATTCTGTAGTTAGCTAGTTCTTCCTCAAGTTGTAGGTAATTAAGTTTTGTTTACTGTATAAGTACACCTATTACTTCACTTAAACCTGTACCTTAATGAAGTTCAAGCCCAAAAAATTGCTGACACAGTTAAAATAGAAACTATCCTTAATACTAAGACAAGCCAACCTAAAGTGTAATTCCAGTTCAAAGGGACATAAGTCAGAAAAATACTGGAGTGCTTGTAACTGACTCATGGCTGTAATGTAAGTACATGTTCTAGTGTTTTGTTTAATTGCTTCAAGACAAGGTAAATCCAGGCTTTAAAAGTAACCTTGCTGTAGAAGCCTGTCAAGGAGCATGACCTTACTTATTTAAGGTGATACCTGAAAAGGTTTCAGTTCCTGTAGTCTGCAGGGAAATGCAGCCCTGATTGCCAGAAGGCAGACCTTCAGTCCTGCACTCAGTTTCTACTTTTAAAAGGGGAGTAGACAAGAAGAATTTCTGACAGATGTTGAAGTCATCTTACACACACTTACTTGTATGTTAGAACCCTCTGGTGAACGAGATATTCTGTATTGAGATTGTAATCGAGTGCTCTGTGTTGCTTACAGCTACATCACTGTCCCTTATGAATTCTCAAGGGTTGGGGCTTTGAAAAACAATTTTAAGCCGTATTGTTCAACTCATGACCAGTTCTTAATCAAATAGTGAATTTATGCCTTTAAAAGTTGCTTTGGTAGCCTAAGTGCTGTTACTATAGATCTTCTAATAACGAGTATTATAATTCTTGTAATAAGTAATATAATAATTGCTAAATCTTTTTTCCCCCGTGCTAAAATTCAGAGTTGGTAAGGATAGTTGTCCATGCGGTCATAGAAGAGGTACAGAAAATGGCCACTTCTGGGGACAGAAGGATTTGGAAAGGGTAGGGGCAAGTGCACGTAGAAGAAATCTGTTCCTGTTCCACTGCCTGTTTGGTTGCTGGTGCTGGGAGGCCTCGGATGCAAGCTGGCTTCTCCCCCAGCATGAATTCTCGGGACAAGAGATTGTTTGGATTGAAGGTTTTCAGAGCATTACAGGGTTGTTGATATAGTAAGGAGTGTGTGACAGCTGGGAGGAAAGGTTCTGCTCTTGTTGCTAGAGATTATTTACACCAATATTAAATAATTCAAATGGGATTTTCTGTACTCGGAGCTTTGTGCCCTAAACTGCTCTTTGTGAGACAAAAATTACTTTGAAAGCTGTGAAGTGAGGGCCTGGGCTGCTGGATGGTCGTTTTCTAGGCAGCAATGCCTTAATTTATCCTGCATGAATATTAGTTATAAATTTAGAAACCTTAATCCTATGAAACAGATTTAAGGGTAAAATGGAGAATGGATGAAAAGATACATAAAATGAAAATAGAGTGAAGAGGCACCTCTATCCTTACAATTTTAAGTAAGTGATGGGTTCTCATAACATAATGTAGATACATGAAGTAAAAGTGGAGTTGATTTTGTTGCAGTAACATTTAGGGAATCTATGATGCTGGGTATTAGAACAGCTTTCCTTTAGAGTATCTATTTCTCTAAAGAGTTGGCTATTAAACATGCTACTTATTTGGAAACTTGAAACCATATGAGTGGTTTTTTACTTCATTGCTTTTGTAGTTTTGGGAATACATTTTATATTCAGTCTCAGTTACATTTCCTTGCATTTGTATTCAGTGATTGAGCTAACTTCATAGTCTGTGAATGACATCCTATTTAATTGTGAGGACAAGTTAAAGTGGAGCTGGATGTGAAGCATCTTGTAGCTAATATTCTGCAGTAGCCTATCTCAAAAGATAAGTGAAATAATTGTTTCTTTTACATAGCATGGGAAAAGCCAAGGTTGAATACTGTCTGACTTTGGGTCACAGCATCAAGAAATGCATGCTCTGGCTGAGGGAAGTCTAGAGCACAATACTAGCAGTGATGTAAAATCTGGAAAGTCGGAGCTTTGAAGAAAGACTCAGTAAAAGCTGAAGTTGTTGAAAAAATAAATGGAAATTATCAAATCTGATGCAAAGAAGAATGCAAATAACTCCTTTGCCAGGCTTGTGGTGATGACTGCCAGAAGTAGTGCGTTTAAGTGGTAGCAGAGGAGATGGTTCCATGTTACTATGAGATGTTTTTCTTTATGGCTAGGAACAGTGAAGCATGATTATAGACTTTCTGAACTTACTTATAAGCTGTTCATTAATAAACTGTCACCTCAACAGGCAAACATATGTCAGGAGTGATGGAGAAAGTTGATCCAGGTGTAAAAAAAAGACCATGACTTGGGTAACCTCTCATCTTTTTTTTTCCTTAGGGTTTTTATGATTTATTTCTGGCAAGGTGGATCAAACATTAGAACACAACCTTTAAAATACATAGGTTTAGTGGGGATAGTAGAGATTTCTGCTTATGATGTTTTTCCCAGAAGGGAATAGGATTAACAGCTCTGTCCTGTGGTAGCTTGTTTGATTACACAAAACTTGCTTAATAGAGTGGTGGCTCCTTCTGGAAAGTTGTGATGTCTTGGGAGGCTTATTTCTTATCTCTGTGGATATCCACAAACTGGTTGGGTACAAAATGTTTTGTACTGATTTTTTTTTCCCCTGACTTGTGGTCTTGCTTCTTAATTCCCATTTGTATTTTGTTGTAGTTGTTAAAGATCTCTTATTTTTAAGGCTGTTCTAATAATACCCTTCTTGACACTTGTTTAGCCAGGATTGGCAACTCTTTTGTTGCATGAAGTTAAAAATACTGTAGACCAAAGGCATTTTGGGTTTTGGTTGTGTTTTGTTGTTTTTTTTTAATGCGGATATCTTTTGATGGTAGCTATCTTTTAACGTAAACTGGTAGCCCCCAAGTTTCCTTAAGGCTGCAATATTCCACTTTTTAACAAATCTGTAGTTTAGTTTAATTAATTGTTACATCTGTCAAAAAATTTGAATGTGTGAAATATTTTGGAGGGAATTTGATTTAGAAAGAAATCTAATTTTATTTGTGCTTACAAGGGGAATAAAAGAAGGTTTTGATTGATCATGGAATTGCTAATTCTCTTCTAGTCCAGCCTTCCAAGGAAGGCGTTTCAGGTTTAACGGAGGGGGTTTTTTGAAACACCCTTTTGCCCAAGTGTAAGTTTTATTTTGAGTTTGAACCACTGGCTTCTGAAGGGTGGTGAAATGTACAGTGCATCAGAAATGCCCTGTCATAATTGTAGTCCCTACGGTGTCTGCTGCTCCCTGTCACTGCAGTTAGAGCCAAATCAATCAAGTGGTGCTCTGACACCCAGAGCTGGAGGTTTTGCCCTTTGCTGTGCCCATATCACAGCTCTCAGCCAGACCTACTCCCTTGTGCCCACTTGGTACCACACAGGTCCTGTCCTGAATTGACTCCACTCACTGATCCTGAAGGAAATCAGCATTGCTTTGCTGGATTGGTTTTCTGCAAACTTAGGGAGTGGAATCTTCTCGACATGAGGAGCACCCAGTGAGTTCCAAAACACTTGGACACTAAAGGAGTGTGGTTAGGGGGGGTAGTGGTAGTACGGTGTGTGTATCCCCCTTTTCTGTTTGGTTGTTATAAATAATCTTTGTCCCATAAAACTCCATTGGAGCCTTAATTTTTTATATTTGAATGGGAAGCTGTGCTCAGATGAGACTGCCTTAGCTGGACTTGCCAGGTTTAGGTCCTGACAATGTAGACGTTATAGTCCTGACCTTCCCTTGCCAGGTTGTAACAATCTTCCTTGGTCTCTGGAGCCCTTCTGAGCATGCCTTCTACAGGAACAGGACTGCATGCCATAGCTTTGCTGGTGTGCCAGGGATGTGAAGGTGTCTGTGAGCTTCTTGTGTAACAAGTGTGCGTTTCCAACAGCCTTGACCACGTGAGAGCTCTGGGTGCAGTCTTTCGTTTTGTGAGGTGTGAGATGGTTTTCATCATTTTCAACCGTTCACACATCTGTGTGTGAACACAGCTACTTTCTCACAGCTAGTGCAGGATACAGAAGTCAGCATGCAATATACACGTGCCTTTGCTTCAGCTTCTTTATTCCGGTTGCTCTTGAGCTTTCGGGGTGTACAGTGGAATCCTCCTAATCCTCCCTCCTGTGCACAGCTTCTTTCAAAAATGTTGAAATATGTATTCATTCAGCTGATTCTTCCTTCTGTGACCGGTGCTGAAGGAGGCTGGTTGATGCAGACCTACATGCCTTTTCCTTTTCTTCTCCTGCTTAAGCCTCTTGCTGCAAGTGTTGGGTTACTTGCACCTTTTTAGCATTTTTGAGTTTTGAAAGGAGCAGCAACAGTGTCTTTCTTTATTCTGTTTGTGATGATGTTTTAGGAATGTGGACCCTAGCAAAAAAGAGTAGAACAAGCAAAAGCCTAATTTGTAACCCTTCCCTTTGACTGAAGGCGCTGCCAGTTCAGGCAGGAGTTTTGAGGGAGCAGTGCTGCCAGTTACCGTCCCACCATGACGCTGCCCAACCAGCATGAGCATTTCAAATCAGAAAACAGAACTTCTCTTTAAAGTGAGGCTTGTTGAGCAGTGCCACATACAGTGCTCAGTATCAAATGAATTTTCAACACTATCTGTATTAAATTCAGGAGATCATATGAGTGTGTTTGAGCACTGAAGGGCACTTTTATTTTTCTGAGGTTCTGATCTAGTGAAATATTTTTGTGGGTTCCCCCAGTATACCTGCACGAAGCTTAGCATGAAGAGGCAATTCGATTTCTACATGAAACATACCAACTTTGTTTAACATCTTTTTGCTGGGAGGCAAGCAGAAAAGCCTGTTAATAAATGCTTGAACTTAGTTTAAAAATATGTTGCATAACTAAGTGCAAGAAATTTTTTTACCCTGGAAAGGGGGATACCAGCTCTAATGTCTTGATCTGTTACACAGTGAGGCCTCTTAAACAGTATCATTATTGGTAAAGCAGTTGTTAAAACAGCTAACTAACTTTGTTAAAAGTTATTAAATGCACTGCTAAGTAATTAATACTCTTCAAATGAGGTATGTTGTGTTCAGGGAACATTTCCTGACACTTGGAGCACAGACACAGTCACTTAATTGTTTTTCTTCACTTTATCCCAGATAAAGGGTTTGTTTTGAAGGTAGACATTTCGGAGTCAGAATAGTATGTCTAGTTTTTCTCTTTGTAGTCAAATTATTCCCTAATGATGTTTGAAAAGCACTATAAAATCAACCTGAAATAAAACACTTCATTATGACTAAGAAGTTGGTACTATCTCGATATTTGGAACTGGATGGTTGTATATTGGTGCCACAATGTTTGATGTGGTTTTGAAAATTTATTCATTAAACTTAATAGGTGAAATATTCTCTATAATAGGTTTAAGTAATGTAGATTTAAATGTGAATCTTCAATATCATCTGAGGTAGTTTTCAGAAAAGATTTCTTTAAGTGTTCTATAATTCTGCTAGAATACAGTTTGTACTGTCTCTTGTGACATTTTTAAGCCTATGTAAATCATTGAAATTGATGTAACTTTTTCCAGATTCTAGGTTAAGTAGTTAGTGTATTTTTTTTAAACTCTCCTAATTCTACAATGGATGGCAAGGAGCCAATTCTACCTTTTAAATGATTTCATTTTCTAAGGTGGTGCTGGGGTTGCTAAGACAGGGTGGTCTGCTGGTAGAACACAGAGTGCTGCTTAGGAGAATGTGGTTTCTGTGGCAGTTCCTATTTGACTGTTTCCCTTGACTGGGAGCACATTACTTGTGTTTTAAAAATAAAAAGAAAAAAACAAGTACATTTGCTCTGTTTCAGCTTTTGAGATTTGTTTGTTCTAAAAATAGGATACCTTAATTTCTTTATTGGATCATAGCTATTTCTAAACAAGCAGAGTATATTTGTACTTGACCAACAATTCCAGCTGTCTTTTACGTTTTCTAAACAGTTGGTAGGAAACTATGCACAGTAGTCCCTATGTAGTAACAGTTCAGTGGTGGAATATTGCAAAGTTTATAACAACTTATTTTACGGATTGATGGTACGAACTTTTAAATAGGTGCTGATTGTCTTGTCTGCATAGTCTAATTAATTGTGTACTCTGGCAACAAGAGAGAAGAATTAGGTTCTGTAGTTCAGCTGAAACTGAGTTTATTTGTTTTGTCATTTTAATTAATGTGACCCAACCTGTGTAAGAGCTCTGCTGGACAAGCATTTGCTCCTTATAGGCAATTATTGTAATTAGCTGGCTGGCTGCTTACTTTCCATCACAAATGTGGCTTTTCAACTTAAGGTGTGCAGAATCTGGTGTCTTCATGATAGTCTTTCTTAAATGTCACCAGTGCATTTACCTAGTGTTACTGGGATTCTGTGGTAGTTACCTGGCTAAAGCAAAATGTCCTTCTCAAATGGGTTAGAAAATCTAGATAGTTTATTTCCTCTTTTATTTTTTTTAAACCTGTTCCTGTCTAGAGAGAAGTTGTTGAATTCATGAATGTGAATACAGTGAATTGTTCCCGAGCTCGGTCTGTGCGTGATTCTCGTGACTGCTGAATTAGTATCAAAGTGAATAAGAGGGACTAGTAGTACTCCAACACAAAAGCCATGAAAAATATGGAATTAAAGATTTAGCTGTGCAACTGGTGGTTAATGATTTAAATGAGGGATACAGGCAGTTCTTATTTTTCCAAACACTGCTGTTCTGCTGTGGTAAAGAACATTTGTTAACTTTCCTTTTTATAGTGCTTGGAGGCAAATTCTACTTAGCAGCAAGCAGCAAAGATGGCAGGTGATGGAAAAAGTGGGAGAAGGAAAGAGAATTGAAACCTAGACAGGAAGGCTGCTGGTTCAAGGTAGCCTGAATCCATCTAACTGTGAGCTATAGGGAGGAAAGGTGACTTTTTCACCAGCTGAGATGATCCCTGGGTCCTTTGCCAAGCTGTTTTAGGCACAGTAGACTGGCAGAAAGCTAACCTTGACAAATAAAACAATTTTTCACTTGTTTAGCGTACCGAAAGGGTTCAGCCAAAGGCTTATGTTATGGAGAAGGAGTAAGGAAGAGAGCAGGGGTAAACAGCCAAGGATAATATGATAACTGCACCCATCATCTTGGCTGGTGTGAGCTGCAAAGCCTTCAGTGCCTGTGCTCTTGGTGGCTTCATTCTTACACAGAAACTGCGTGGTTCTGTTACAAGGGTAGTCTTGTTCACTGAGCTTTATCATTTACAATTATTGAATTTATTTAAAAATATATTTTAAACACTTGTTAGGAGCATTTGAAGTCTGAATTCCTTTGTTAAAGTGGAGGCAACTTAAGGGGCAAGGGCCTGTCCAACTGAAAGGCTGTTTATTCAGCTTTAAGAGTAGAGCTGAGTGATGAGCAGTTGAGTTTGTGTATAGAATTAATGAAAGCAAAAGACATAGATGACTCTCAGTTGCAACTTATGGTTTGCCAAGAAATGAGTGCTAGTTTCTGCTGTGAACTCTTCAGAAATGGTATTTTGATACTTGAGTGTTAACTTAGATGTTTCCTAGTTTTTTGGAGAAGGGTGGAAGTTGTTGGGTGTTTGGTTTTGGTGGGATGGTTTTGTTCAACAGGAGCAGTGTCAGATGCAGCTGGAACCTGAACTGCTAGTTTCAAGTTAGTCTTTCCTTCATAAAAATTGTTGCCTGTTAAACGGAAAATAGATTTTCATTTTGAAGCCTTTTAAATATTTAATTAACTGCTGTGCTTACAGCAGATGCTCACTGATCACATTACTGTATTAATTGACCTAGTTATGATCCTACTTGTCAGACAGGATGGTACCAAAAATGTTGTACGTCTTCTTGAGGATTTTCCTTCCTAAACATAGTCTTGTGCATCTTCCCTAAGGCCATTCGTCATGAGTCTAGAAAGATATGCTCATGGGCTTTTGTGGAAAAAGAGATAACAGATCCTTTTTCTCTTGGCTACAGTCACTGCTGTAGGTATTGGTGTCTGTAACTTGTTTACTAGTCTGTGGTTGTAAATTTTACAGACTCATTTTGAGCTGCCTACTTACAGACTTCGGCAGTTTTACGTTGTTGGCTATCTCAGACATTTTAAAGGACCTATAGATAAAAATGATAAAAATTATTCATTGAGATTAGTAAAAAGTTGGGAAATATGAACTAGGAAAGGCAAGCTTGATGTTGACCTTCATGTCAGCTGTGTAAAATCTCATGTGAAAGCCTTTGCAAGCTGGTTTTCAATTCAGTGAAGTTTTTCAGCTGTTGGTATTTGTCACATTTGTTTAATAAAAACTTTAACTGCACTGTTGAAAATGTGGTAAGCATGAAGAGCCAGGAGAGTAGGGAAAGTTGGAAAATTAATATTTTTGGATGCACAACTTGCAAGAAGCTTCCACAGAGAAATGGAGAGGAGCGATAGCCTGGAGTACTGGAAGAAGGCAAGGACTCTCCATCCCACTGTCTTTGCTTGTTCCAGCACATGCCTGCAGAAAATGAGAAGCAAGCTTAGATAAGAAGAGGAAGAGTTAAGAAGAGAACTGGGACCAAGATGAATGGGGCAGGTGGGGGGAAGTACCAGAAGAAGGGACCAAAGTGCAAGAAAGTGGTTGTCAGCATAGAAACTCAGGCCCACATATTCTGCATCATGCCATGCAAATGGTATGGTGGGCTGCTCTGGTACTAATCCCATTCCTATGTCCTCTTGCCTTTCACGCATCTCACTTTCAAGTTAGGTGATATATTAATCCAGCTAAAGACAATCTCATACATGACAGCTCTCTTAAGTGTTTTCTGGCAAAGTGGATCCTTGCTCAGGGAACCAAACAATTGAATTGATCGTGTAAGAAAGAAGCCTGAAAGGTCTGATTGGAATAGTATTGGGTAGGTATTGATGATTTTGTCCTCTGTATAAAGCAGTTTCCAAATGAAATGCTTAATTTTGGATTGGTTTATTCTTGAATTACATTGTAAACTCTGAGTGTTCTCTGTCATCACTAAGTGTGATAATCCAAATGCAGTGCATACTGTTCCTGGACAAATAATGCAGTTTTTTTCTTACAGAATAGGTTTGAACTTTCAGTGTCTTCTACCAAGTATGAGTCATACAGCTTAGAGTTGGGATGCACTGCAAGATTTGAGTGGTGATGCCAGGTGCAGAAAGTACGAAAGATACGTTTGCTTTGTGATGTCTCAGGCAGTTCACATTTTGACAAGCAGCAAGGGATGTGAAGATAACTTTGTGGCTTAACCTTGTGTGTACCTGAAATTATTGTCCAAAGGCTTCTTGAGCTCTCTCAGGCTTGGTGCTGTGTTCACTTCCCTGGGGGGCACTGGAACAGGCTCCTGGTGTGACTCCTGGGGATGGTCCTACGCAGGGCTGGGAGCTGGACTCGATGATTGTTGTGGGCACCTTCCAGTTGAACATATTCTGTGATTTGTGCAGCCATGGTTTTCCCTGAATAGAATGGATTCAGACTTCCACTGTATCTGACTTGCGTCTGGCTTGAAATAGGTCATTGTCTTTATTGCATTGTAAGGGAGTGCTTATTTGCAAAATTAATGGACAATTATCCACAATAGGCAGATTTAAGTTGATATATTCCAGTATATCTGGAATATTTCCAGTTGTCTGGCTGCCTGTGTCTATGTTAGCCTGCGTCAGCTTCCTTGTGTCAGCAGCACTAAAAGGAGAATCAAATCTAATCTCTTGTGATAGAGAATAACCTTAACCTAATGCTACAAGATAGGCCAGAAACATTTCTTTGATGCTTTTTTTGGAAAAATGATATGGTTATCCAAGCTGTAAAGGATTCATTACTTTGTCATGGAACTACACTTTAAACAGTGTCTCAAATCGCCGTTCTGTTTCCTATGGAAAGGGATCAAACTTGCATGTATTCAGGCAGTGCTGGATGCACTGCAGGTTTACTTTAGCATGCTTTAAGATTTCCAGCAACTGTCTCTGAGGCTGGCATCAATTTTTGTATTTCTGTAAGATACTTGACAATTGTGGTTTTATGGTTTCCTAAAGGTGTGGGTTTCATAAATATAGTGGAGTGCTCATAAGAATATGAAAGGAATAGGTCTGTTCTTTCTTAATAACTTTCAGGCAGTTTTCTTTTACTTCTAAAAAAATGTGAATAAAGAGTAGATAAAGGGTTTACTTAATTCTTTAAAAACTTGGGTTTATTTTGTGGTGTAAGAAAAAGGTCTTTGGACCTGAAGTGATTGATAAAAGGATTCCATATGCTGTGTTTTTGGTGTCTCTGTTAGGCAGTTCTTTGCTGCTGCCCTGGAATTTATGTGCTTATGGGCAATGAGACCCTTGCTGGGCCATTTTTGCACATTTGGGTTTTATTTGGACAGTTTAAAGAAACCTGTATATCTGTGAGTGCTGCTGAACTCCAGAGACGTAAGAACTCGGTGTTTTGCAGACCAGAGATGGGGCTCTATCTTGGCTCAAGGCCTGCAAGGCTGGGCTGTGCTTTTGACACAAACTGAGTTGTCTGAACAAGCAAGCCTGCAAGGTGGAAAGATGGGCTGAAGTTGCTGCCTCTTCTGGCTGTGAAAATGGAAGAGGGATGGTGGAATTTTTGTGAGGCAAAAGCTGTGGGTGCTGTGGTGGGCAGCAGCAGATTCTGAGTCCCGTGAGGTCACTTGTTCTGGGTTCCAGTAAGGAAAAGACTTGAGTTCCTTCCATTGACTTGAAGTAGCAGTAGATTGTGCATAGTAGGATGCAGTACACCTGCACAAAGGTTCATTCTCAAGCCAGCTACTTAAAGATTGCTCTGGACCATGAAGAAACTCTTAGTGTATTCACAGATGCAGGAAGCCAGAAGGTGCATTTGCTCTAAGTAAATAGAAGTACAAGTTGCCACTTAAAAGGAAATTGTGAAGCTTGGAAATTTGTTATGGCATATGTGTTCTTGTGCTAGAATATGTGTTCTTGGGCTAGAATATGCTAGTCAATACTAGATTTGTGAAAGTTCTCATCTTGTCAGAAGACTTGATGAATATGGCACACAAAATAGCTTTTCCATTTCTGTGAGCAATAAGTAATTATTTGTTGCTATGGCTGACTTTGATAAATTTCTTTCTGCCTTCAGTGTACATTTAACTGTATGAGGAGCCTTTCTAAGATTATAAAAATCCATATTAAGTTTGCCTGTAAGGTTCAGTTGTGGAAAGGCTCTTGGTTTACTGCACAGATATATACTAGGTAATTCAGGCCAATGTTTTTGGTTCCTCTGAGAAATTTTGTCTTCCATTAGACTGTAATTTCAGCTTCTTCAGGTGAAGATATTTTTATTGCAGGCTGGCAGCAAGTTTAAAATGTTTTTCATCAATCATAGAATCAGAGAATAGTTTGGGTTGGAAGGGACCTTAAAGATCATCTTGCTTCAACTGCCCTGTCATGGATGGGCAACCTTTCACTAGATCACGTTGCTCAAAGCCCTGTCCAACCTGGCCTTTAACATTGTCAGGGAAGGGGCACCCACAATTTTGCTAGGCAGCCTAAATGCATCAGATTCCGCTTGTCATGATACTAACTTAGTTGGAAGATCTCTACCCCTTCTGGCGGGCTTCCATTGTGCAAATTGCTGGTGGTGTTATATTTGTTATTTGGTATCTTTATTGTAAGAGAAGAGAGAAGCAAGGTTCTAGTTATGGACACAAAATAGAAAAGAACATGAGCCGGGAAGTTACTCATTATTGATGTTGAAAAAAAAGCATTTGGAAACCCATGTGGCAGTGGGTCATTGTTCCTGGCACTGGTGAGGAGTGCTGGCACTGGAGTGCTGTGTCCACTTAGGGCTCCCCAGTACAAGATAAAGGTGGCTGTACTGGAGGGAAGAGCTGTGCTGTCTAGACTGTCCAGGGAAGAGCTACAAAGTTGATGGGCAAATGGAAAATGGAGCCAGACTGACCAGCAGTGCCCAGTGACAGGACCAGAGGCAGTGGACACAAAAGGAAACACAAGAAGTTCCTTCTGAATATCAGGGAACGTTTTTACTGTGAGGATGACTGAGCACTGGCACAGCCTTACGGAGGCTGTGGGCTCTCCATCCTTGGAGATACTCAAAAACCAACTGGACATGGTCCTGGGCATCCTCCTTGAGGAGGAACTTGGACTGGATGATGTAAAGAGTTCCCTTCCAATCTCAAATCCTTCTGCCATTCTGTGTTGCTTTGTCAGTAAGAATCTTCCCTCTTCACCTTCCTCATTGCCAGGCAGTTAAGTGTAGTAAATTGTTCACTTTGATGAGGAAAACCTTTTCTGGGTAAAATTGCCAGAATAACCAAATAATAGACATTTTCTTAAGTACTAATAAACCTATTTCTGAAAGTAATCCTGAGATAATTCCTAAGATTGCCAGGAATTCTCAGTACATGCAGCCCAGGTTAACAGCATGTTACCAATGGTAAACAAACATCCCGAGCCCTATATTGAACAGGTCAATCAATCTGGTGTTGATTCATGCTTATTCTTTTCACCAAGCATACAACTAGTCCTTGCCATCTTTGGAAAAACTAACCAAATGCAGAAAACCTTCTCTTTGCTGCTGGTTGGCAGTCCTAGGTTCACTGATAAATGCTTGCTAGCTGAGAAGCAAGTTTGACTCCCACCATTGCCTCAGGGGAATTTACATACAGAATACTTGAGTAGCACATTCTTTCGTATCCCCCCACTCTCACTCTTTGTAGTTTGGTTTGCTTCTTCCTGAGCAAACTATTTTTGCACAACTGCAGCTTCTTGATGAAGTCTTTGTTCTGGTATCTGTTCCAAAAATTGGGCTAGAAATGAATCAATCGTTAGTTTAGTTCAGGAAATTGCTGGCAGATAACTGATATCCAGAAATAAAATGGGTAAATAAGGTGATGTGCAAAGTGCAAGTCCAGTATTTTAGATTTGTTTGTGAACTTCTCAATTTACATATTAAAACTTGTTTTGATCCATCTTGGATTGCATCTTATTATTGGTGCCTACTTCAGAATATGAAATTATTGGCAGGGGTTTTTTTGCAAAGGGAGGTTGTCACAATTTGTACATCAAGACCTGATCTTGAGACTATGTATTATGTATTATAATCCATGAAGCAGAAAAGAGATGAACTGGAAAAGTTAACAGGAATCTCTAAACTGTCTTTGGAAGAAGCACCCTGGGATGCTTTTTAGAGCATCCTGGCTCTAAAAACTCGCTTGAATAATTTTTTCTGAATAACAATATGTACGAAGGAGCAATTCTCCTCTCCTCCTCCCTCGTCCTCTGCTATAAATTTCTGATTTTGCTTGGACTTGCATCTTACATCAGTGTAGCATTATTGCTTTAAGGTTCAGTTTTGTGCTTTGCTGCCTTTTTTAGGTATAAATTCAGATTTGTAATACTGTTCACCTACAATAGTGTCCAAGACCTAAAGTGATCTCTTTCCAGGTGTGAAGAATGAGTAGCAACATGAGTGGTTTCACAGTACAATGATGTAGGTCGTCTCTGTGCACAGGAGGTAATTTTTGAGGTCATGCCCAAGGTCTGTAGCTTGCAGGGTAGACTGAATATGGAAGCTGAGACATAGAAGATGGTCTGTAAAATCAAGACATTCTGTTATCATGTAAATAGAACTCTAGGTTTTGGGTTGTGAGTATTAACACAATAGTCAGTAGGTTTAACACAATAGTAGGTTTAATAGAAGAACTCCTTCACTATATTTTGTAGTACTGGAGAAGTTGGTTTGCAAAGTCTTGCAAGGAAATACTCAGTATGATTGATTAACAAGAAAAGCAAGCTGTTCTTAGAAGTTGTTTATTCAATGGGTCCTGAATTTTAAAACCAAATATAATTTTTTTCTGTTTATTTCAGAAGCAAACTGTTACCATCACTGGATAAACAGGATAGCCTTTTGCACTCATTTATGGATAATTAAAAATTTTATTATGGACTTCTCTTACTAAATATTGAGAGATTCTTGTTTTGTTCTAGGACAGGTTCTGTAGGCTTCCTTTGATGATTAAAAATTTTAATTTTCTGTTCTAGGTGTGGAACATCAAACAGATGATTAAATTGACACAAGAACATATAGAAGCACTGCTAGACAAATTTGGAGGAGAGCATAACCCACCATCAATATATTTAGAGGTAAGTTTACATTCAAACAAATGTGGTTAGATTAATGTTGTGTTATCTTAATCTTATGTGAAGTGTCTGAGGTTAAAACTGAGAATACCTGTTGTAAAAGGGAATATTCTCCTTCTGCATTACAAACTGAACTGTCTTCTAAGAGGTGGAAAGGAACTGTAGGGGATTCCTGGGATTCAGTAGGGGAGGATCAGTGGCATGGTGTAATAATGTTGGTGCAACAAAAATGTCAAGCCTCTTGGTAGGGGCCTGGGGAGAGAAGAATATGTTTATAACAGAGAAGGGCATGCTCTGTTAAAAGCTAATATATACACACAAAAACATTTTGCAAGACTAACTTTGCCTTTAAAGCATTTGACTTCCCTTTTTTTGTCTTTGAAAAATGATCATGTATAATCCAAAAAACTGCATTAGTAGAAGGAGACTTCTTGCAGAAATACATAAAATTGCGGGGTGGGGTAAAATTTTTAAGACATTTTTAATTTACAAACTAACTACAAATTCAGTGTCTGTTTCTTTCATCACTCCAGACTGATACAGTTGTATTGACATAGAACCATTAAGAACTTAAAGAGCTGCATTCAAAAGTTACCTCTGTTAGGAATTGAACGGGCATGATGTGCTTCAAATCTGCCCTTTTCGTGCTTCTCTCAAGTATTGAAATAACTGGAGGTCAACCAGATTTCTTTTGTAGTCCTTTTATTTGTAATTGCTGCCTTAAGGTACTGGGTAATTAAAAATAAAGATCTCATTATTTGAGGTACTTCTGCCTTTATCTTAATATGCCAGAGCAGGGCACTAGGTTGATTATACAAATGTTGACATTACGTCCTTAACAGTGAAGGTCAAATGAGGCCCTCGGTGGTTGCTTCACTTATTGCTAATGTAAAATGGGAATATTGAATCAGTGCTATCACTGTTTTATCCACTCTGCTGTATTTAAGCACACCTCTCTTTTCACAAGGACTGGTTCATTCCATATGTCTGGATTTATTATTGCCACATGCAAGTGGGTTTTATTAGATTGTGTACCAAACTGCAATAATAATTAACTTAGTCTATACAAAGTCTGGATTTAAGGTAGGGAAGTTGTTAGTTCATCACGGCTATTTGTCACTTGCTTTTATTGGAGCTAAAACCTGGAAGCTCTGTGTTTGTTCTGTAGGTCATTGGTAGGGAAAAGAGCATGTGCAGTCATAAGTAGGTATTGGGAAATGATTATGACAGCATGAAGAGTAAGTCTGAAATAGTTGGTGACCACAAATCATGAAGCTGAAAGCAGATTTGCAAGTTCAGTGAGTCCGTGTGCCACTGAGATGAAGCTCCATCTCTGGCTCCTCAGTGTGGTAGGGCAGCCCATGAGGCAGAGCAGTGTTCTGCAGCTGCAGTGAGTGCCACTGGATCATGAGCACATTTTGGGGAAAGCAGTGCTGGTACTGCATAGGGAGCCACAAGCTATTGGGAGGAAGGTGAAGGGGGCTGACACTGTGCTTTTGCAGCTGTTATCCCATGAGACAGTCCTGTGGAAAGGCCCACCGTGGTTAAATAAAAAGCTTGTTCTTCTCAGCTCTTTGCTATGCGGTTCCTCCGCTTCCTTTGGGCAGGCATTTGCAGTTCTAAGCCACTACTACAGCCACTAACCTGTAAGGAAAATATCCTGATTTTGTTGGATTACTTGACTATCCAGGTAGTAGTTTAAACCTGATCACAGTGAAGCCCCAAAACTGCGGTTAAGATTAGGGAAAGGAAAAAGTTTGTAGCTGTGAGCCAAGGACTAGAAGATGGTGTGAGAGAGGAAAGGAACTTTTTATTTGGATGGTCACTAGCATAGATTAGATCATCCTCAGATGCATTTATCAAGGTGAACAGAATTAAATGCTGCAGACCTGTAATTTGTTTAGTGTGTAGACTTCCTGTGGTAGAACTGAAGTGTGAAAGAAGGAAAAAAAAAAAAAGGAAGAAATCTCTTACTGGGTGCTAGATACAGTTAGAAGCAAGATTACCTTTGACTTGGACTTCAATCCAGCAGCAGTTGTCTAGTGTGTCCTTTCTGTGCCTTTGCCACATTTTGGTTTGGTCAAGACAGGGCTTGCTTTGTGTTCTCAGCATTTACTTGGCAGCAATTTATCTGAATCTAACCTGTCACTGCTAGAGCTCATGTTTTGACTTCCTGTATTCCATCACTTGTCAGAGAAAGGGACAGAAAAAATCTGGTTGGAGCATAGAAAGACAAAGTTCTATGTAAAAAGTTTTGGATGTAGTGTGATAAAGTGTGAAAGAACATGTTTGCCTCTAGGAAATTCAGAACTAAGAAACATAGTATTTTTGATATAAATAAAAAGATGTATGTCTGATGTGTTAGAAATAGCAAATGTCCCGTGTACAGAGTTAGTGTGTGGTGTTGGATCTGAGTGTCGTCACAGACCTCTGTGGAGGGCTCCTCTTTCCCCTTAAGCTCTTCCCTGTAGTCTGTGTCTTGGTCTTGGTGTAGATTTGGTACTCTCACCAGAACACTTGGGTGGAAAGGTAATGGAACTTTGACTGTGTCTATCATCTTCTGGTATTTCTGTTTTTATTGCTTTGCAAAAAACTTGTTTCTGGCTGTAATACAGTCCTGCTTTTACTCAGAATGTGTATGGATAATTTTGCTAGTGTGTTACTTGAACTGCATTACCCTTCCCTTGGTTGCCTTACATTCACAGAATGGGTCGGGTTGGAAAGAATCTTTAAAGGTCATCCAGTTTAACCCCTCCTGAAATGAGCAGGGGCATCTTCAACTAGATTAGGTTGCTCAGAGCCCCATCCAGTCTGGCCTTGAACATTTCCAGGGATGGAGAATCCACCACATCTCTGGACAACCTGTGCCGGTGCTTTACCATCCTCATCATAAAAGTTGTCTTCCTCATGTCTAGTCTGGATCTACCCTCTTCTAGTTTAAAACCATCAGGCCTTGTCCTGTAACAGCAGGCCCTGCTAAAAAGTCTGTCCCCATCTTTCTGATAGATTGTTTTAAATATCAAAAGGCTCTTTAACTATTACAGGCTGAACAACCCCAGCTCTCTCAGCCTGTCTTCAAAGGAGAGGTGCTCCAGTCCTCTCATCATCTTTGTCGCCTTCCTTTGTACCCTCTCCAGCAGGTCAATGTCCTTACGCTGGGAGCCCAGAGCTGCATGCAGCACTCCAGTGGGCATCACAAGAGGGGCATCACCTCCCTTGACCAGCTGGCCACCCTGCTTTTGATACAGCCCAAGATATGGTTGGTTTTCTGGGCTGTGAGTGCCAACTCGTGGCCAGCTGTTGACAGCTCTTGTCCAACTTCCCATTCACCAGTACCTGTTCTGCAGGGTTGCCCTCAATCCCTTCATTCCTCAGCCTGTATTGATGCTGATTTTGAAATCCTTCTGCTGCTCTGACCTCTTTGCATCTTCCATAAAACCTGACTGACTCTTAGGGACTCCTTAAGAGAGCAGATTGTGCCTCTTGATCACCTCTTGAGGTTGCTATCAGCAAACATGTTGTCTTCTTTTAGCAAAAGTTGAAATTAGCCAAAACTAAATGTTAGGTAAGCGTTTGCTAATGAACAGTTCTGCTTTAACCCATATTGCCTTTCACTAGTTGTAAACATCTAGTTTTATTGTAATGCTTCCTGCACAACCATGGCTATTTTTATTCTTCTGACCAGTTTGACAGCTATCCGTCCATCTTCCAGTGTGCAGAGTTTCAGCATCATGGGTTTTGTTTGGTTCTTTTGTACTCCTGCCTGGCTTTACATCTTTAATTTACTACACTTCTGACTATCTGCTCGTGTTCACAGAACTTGCAGCACTTTGTGCATTGGCTCCTGGCCTGTGCTGGAGCTGCCTCTGAAGACCTGTCAAGTGAAGTTGTGGTTGAACCTGGTGACAACATTGCCTTTCAGTAAGAAGTGAAAGGAGGGGTTGAGGGGAGCAGAGGCTTATGAGAAAGCTGAAGAATTCAACAAGAAAATAATTCTGAAAATTGAGAATTCTAAGGTTATAGTAAAATTATTTGTGCATTGAATATAAAATGTACATCTCATTTAAAAATAAAAAGGAATTTATGCCTTAGTTACAGTTGCTCAAGAAATAGAAGCTTTTGTTTCTGTGTTCATCTGAGAGCGAAGACAAAATTTTCACCCCCCCTCAGATTTTTTTTCCCCAATTCAGGAGAGGGTGTCAATGCATGTTACGTCAAAAGAACTTTAAAACTGACAGCTGTTGTTGCAGCCATCATTTCAGGTTTCATCAACTGACTATGAAAAAGGAATGCTTTTCTGTAAATATTGGAAATGATTGACTTGTGCTGTGTTGAGTTCAGCGTGTATTTAATTATTCCTGCAAGAGGGGATACTCAGATTTAGGGATATCTCCTTGCCTTGATCCCTCACTCCTCAGTGATGGTCTTATGAAGGTGAGTGTGCAGCAGGGAGAGTAGAGCAGAGCGTGCAAGCCTCTGGTGGAAATGTAGTGTGAAGCTGGGGGGCAGCAAGTTGCTTGTCTTGGTCCTCCTGGGCAGGAAAATGAGGGCTCAGGAGGGAGACCAGAGCTGCAGAGAGACTTCTCTGAGTATATGTTTAAGGTACAGGGGGAGGAAACAACATGTGCTGAAGAAAGAAAAGAATATTTGTTATTAACCACATAATTTTCTTCTAATCATCATAATTAATGATAGCTTTGGAAATCTTGATATTCTCTAATATGATGGTAAGAAAGATATTTCTGTTTGTTCTGTCTGGAAGAAAGAACAAATCTAGTAAGCAATGACTGTATTAAAATCCAAAAATAGCTTGTAGCCAAATTTCCTTTTTATGTAATCTTGGCTTTTAACTTCTCCCATTCACTGTGTGACCTCAGCTCAAACAGACCCCTGGAAATCACTGTCAGACCACGGGATGGTTTGGGTTGGAAGTGACCCTAAAGATCATCAAGTTCCAATCTCTCCTGCTGTGGGCTCGGAACCTTTCAGTAGAGCAACTTGCTCAAAGCCCCATCCAGCCTGGCCTAGAACAGGGATGGGGTGTCCTCAGTTTCTCTGGGAAACCTGTTCTATGCATCACCACCCTCACAGTTTCCTCCTAATACCTAATATAAACATGCCCTCTTTCAATTTAAAGCTATTCCCCCTTGGCCTGTGACTACATGCCCCTGTAAAAAGCCCCCCTCCAGTTTTCCTGTAGGGTCCCTTTAGGTGCTGTAAGGTCCCTCTGGAGCCTTCTCCAAGCTGAGGAACCCAAACTCTGTCACCCTGTCTTCATAGGAGAGATGCTCCAAATATTTGAAATAACTGCTTGACTCAGTAGATATAGAAATATTATTAATTGTATTTTTATTTTCTTCTGGTAAAGAAGCTGCAGGAGCATCTCAGTAGTTTTTGCCACACTTTTTGGAAGCACTCTGTATGTCAGTAGCTGAAAACATCAATGATTTTCATCTTCCCACATAATTTCTTACTGCGTTATATCAGTCCTTGAAGTGCTGTTTCCCAAAATACATCATTTGTGACTCACCATGGAAAAACCCTTTTCCTAAGGGTTTGTCTAAGCATTGTAAATATTGGAAATATTTACTGCAAAGAAGGCTGCTGGTATGATACTGGGAAAGCCTGGGATTGACTTAGCAAAAATGGTTAAAATATGCAGTTGTGTATTCTTTAGGGCATCCATCAAAATTTATATTTCTTTTATCTCTACCAACAAAATAGTGCTGAAAAGGATAAGCTGGGTTAGGGAAAGGAGTGTAAAGGCCTGTACATTGCTAATAAATGCTGTGTACAAACTGGAATGGGTTGCACAGACCCAGGCTGGCCAAAAGCACTCAGTTCAAAGGTACAAGGGAGGGATCGTGCTTAAATGATTTAATCAGATTTGCTAGCCTTTGTAGACTCCTAATGACTGTTCAGGGAGGCCTTACCTATTTCAACTTCCCAACTCCTGAGTGTCCTTTTTGCCCCATGGTCATGTGTACAGTATTAGACACCAGCACTTAGCTATGAGAACTGAAGCAGCATTGGCCCATTCACATGTGAGTTGTCTGGGGTGGGGCTGCCTTCTGGACCTGTTGGTTACTTAGTTAACAGTCCAAGACTAAGCCTTTGGGGTTGGTTTGGTTTGATTTTTTTTAATTTGGGCTCTACTCAAAATGAAACAGTATGCAAATAGGTAGAATACAGTGGTATCAAAATAAGTTTTATAACTCGGTCAGCTTTGTAATGCTGTCTTGAAGGAATAATTTTCTTTCTTACTCCTACTCTTGGAAGCAATTTAAAATGAGAATTGTGGGGGTAGAGGTATGTTTGCCCCCAGCTACCGTGATTTTTATTTTTTTCCTAGCTTTCTCTTTGCCTGGACGTGTTTTATTCAGAGGTGTTGCTGTTGTCAGTTTTGAGAGTTTGGCTGTTGAACGTCAGGAGAGTATTTGATTTTTTATTCCTGTATATCTGAAGAATCTATGCAGGAGGTCAAATTAGTTAATTAAAGAAGATTACCTCTTCGCTGATCTGAAGTATGCTTATTGCAACAGCATGCAGATACAGTCTAAAATAGATCTTGGTGATGAATCTCAGATTGTTCCAGACTGTGGGATTCCAGGAAAACGCTAACGCTGCATATAGACACTGGGAAACCTGGTGGCCCTGTGGGGGAATTTCAGATTGGTTTTTACCAGCCTCTGAACAGATGCTGTTCAAATATGTTGGACCAAAACTGGAGTGTCTAAAGTTAGACTAAGTACAGATTTAGGAGTCTTACTAAATGAAGAAATCGTGACGTATGTTACTGTCTATCTTCAGCTCCCATTTAACTTAGTGGGATTTGCATTTGATCAACAGCCTAAAAGGTCAGACATTTTTTTAAATAGAAACACAGTCTCAGTTTCAAAGACCAGGAACCTGTAGTTTAGGCTTTTGAGTCTTGCAGTGTGTGGATATTATCTAAAGTTGATGGAGGAAGAGAGAGAGAGCCCGGCAAAAGCAGTTACCTGCTTGAGTTTGGACTGGTGTTCTAACGGGGTGTAGTAGGGGGCAGAGAGAAGAAGAAATCGTATTTTGCTACTTGGGTTTCTCACAGATTAATTAAAAGAACTTAACTTGTTGCTTTTTATTTCCGTAGATGGTTTTACTAGAATGTATAGCCTGGTCATGGCCCAAGAAAACAAATTTCAAATATAATATAAATGAAATGTAAGAAAAAAACCCTGCGTATTTTTGAGAAAATCCTTTGTCCTCATCAACAGAACTCTTCTGGCACATCTGTGTAACATCTCTCAAATTCTGTTGACTTCTGAGGTCAGTTTTATTTTGTCAGTAGGTTGACAAAATTTAAGAAATAACTTAAAAGCTGTTGCTCCTGAGTATATACAACAGTTAAAACTGCAGAATATATACAGCAGAATAAGAAAGCAGTTGTATTTTGGCATGTTTGCACATTGAATATAAACATGCCATTTTGTAATGCTTTAGCTGGACTTTGCAGCTTATCAGGTCTTAATGCCTTTTACTTAGCTGAAATCTCAAATGTGTTCTTACATGTATGAGACTGTTATATGATGTGTAAATACACTCATATGTAATATGATAAAAATTCACTTTTTATTCTGTTTTTGATAGCCATAGGTTTATGTGTAGATTGACAAGTTGTGCTGATTTTTATCTAATTTTCAACTTTTCAAATCTATACTTTGTGAAATGAAACTGTAAATTCATACCACGTTGGGAGCAGTCTGAGCTGTCAGTGACCCACCCTCATGACAGCAGCAGCAAACTGCACACTGGGCTGCAGCAGCACATGAAGAGGCCCCCATCCACTCATTACTGGTGTGGCTGCTTTGGGGTGGGGTTCAGCGTGGGGAAGAGAAGCTTCAGGAGGAATCTCTAAGTTCTTTCAGCCTAAAGAGTGAACCAGACTCTTCCCAGACCTGCACAGCAAACAGGGAAGGGGCAGTGTCAGAGCTGGTGAGCATCAAATTCATTTCCTAAGAGACAGTTCTTCATGGTGAGTGTGGGGTTTGAGCTCTGGGACTGGCTGCCCAGAGCTTGTGGGCTCTTCATCTTCCAAGACTTGCAAAGCTTGTTTTGGCAAGGCCCTGAGCAACCTCACTGGACTTAAAAATAATTTCTGTGCTAAATATGTGTTAGGACGAGATGACCTCTGCAGATATCTTCCAACCCTTTTTTTCTCTCTTGTGATTCTTTATCAAGTAAGATTTAAGTTTTATGTAGAACATTAGTCACTTCTTAATGGGAATATGTAAACTGCATGGATTGCAGTCTAGATTTCGTGAACTCTTCCTTCTGAAATGCCTTAAAAATCCTTGAATTAATGATTAGTTTATATTCGTCTTAATATTTTTCATGTTGTTGATCCTGTACAGACGTAACTTTAATCATTTTAGATTGTTTTTGAAAAACACTGTCAGAAATCAACCTCATAGTTGACCCAGAGGGCTCGCCCTTGACTGACTTGAAGGTTTGTGGAGCTGTTGATGCCTGTCTGCAAAGGTGGCTGTGCTACTGCAGGTCAGTTTAGCAGACAGGCCGAATCTGCAACATGATCTTTCTTTTAGTTAGAAATACTTGCCACGGGTCAGCTTTGCTGATGTGACAATCTTTGAATTTACCTCTATAGAATAATTCTTGACTTGGTGCTGTTGTCTTTGTAAGGTGTATTGGTGCTAATCGTCAGATGAAACTTGGTTTCCCCAAAGTACTTAACCTTTGTGAAATGAAATTTTATTGGAAGTATTCTGTTTCTGCTGCATGTACTGTAGCTCCTTTTAGATAAAAAGAATTATATATTTTTAAGAGAAAAATGTATTTAAAATCTAGCAATGCATTTCTAGTTCCTTTGTTTTACTGTGGGATCTTCTGCTATTACACCAAATAACCATATTGTACTTGAGAGCTTTTGTTCTCAGAAAAAATACAGAGCTTTTTGCAGAAATCTATGGTGTAGAACCCAAAGCCAGCTGCAGCTCCCAGCTTTCCATACTCATTGTTTATTCTCTTAAGATAAATCATTTGACTTGGAGTTTGCATTAGTGACAGATTAAGCTGCCAGTGTAAACATTGTAGAATTGAGTATTTTGAAAGTTGTGTGTAATTTTGTGAAGGAACTAAACCCACAAGTGTCCGGAAGCAATGTGATGTTGCGTGTGTTGGAATAATATTTTGCAATGTTCATGAGAAAGGGAAGTAAGTATTTAGAACAGTATTGGTGAAATGGTAACAGTTTATCTTTCCTAATTTTTGTTTACTGAAAATAATTCTTGACACATGAAGCTTTTACTCAAGTTTCCATGCAAAGTTGATCCTGGAAGTAGGAGAGACACATGTGTTACTGTACAGCTAAAAAATGCCATTATTTATAGTTGGGTAATCTTTGAATTTACTTTTAACAATACAGTTGGGTTAGAGTGAAAATGTTCTGGTTTTAAGTCTCAGAGTTTGGGGTCTATTTGTGAAATGCTAGGCATCTTCAGTTTTTAAAAGAAATATTAAATAGTTCTCAGTTTCTTGCAACTAATGTATGTTTATTAGAAGTGGAACCCATAAAATTTAGAATTTGCGACTATGATGTTCACCACCATTCTTTAAAATGCTTTTTCTTTCTTAGGCCTCACTGCCAAATGATGATTTTCTGTGTTAACAGTGTGAGGATGATGACACACTTTGAACGTAGGTCCATCCTCAGAGGATGCTCAGCTTTCTTAAAAAGGGAGTGATGAACCACTGTTACACAGCAAGAGCAGTTTGGATTAGATGAGACTGCACATTTAAGCTGGAGAAATAAATTTCTAATAAAATGTAGTACTGGTGGCAGCACTACTAAATGTTGGTGGTTTTTTCAATTTATTTTTCTTTCTCCACATGTAAATGCTGCAGACTTTTTGGTCAGTTCATTTCTCCTGTAACTTTAATTAGCAACAGTTATAAACAAAAAAGTGGGAAAGCAAGTAAAATAACTAATTTTAAAGAAAGAGAACCAGGAAGTGTTTTTCTTTTGTATAAATATACTTGAAAATATCTTTGTTTTGCTATAGAGAAAGTAGAAAATTCCATTCACAACTGCTTACATGTTTGACAGATCTTTGTTTCTTTGTTTCTGTAAAGGTCTAAACATGTCAGTTAAGACTGGTATGCTTCTGTAGTATGAAACCCAGGTTGCTTTTCTTGTTACAAAGTTGTGGGTAACAAACTTTGAAGAAAAATATATACTGATTAGGTATTTGTTTTATACATCTTGGCAATAATGTGACACTTGACAACGTTTAATAATGACTTAATGGACAAATTTAATATTACTAATTTTTGTGTTTGTTTAAGAAATTTGATCTGTATAATCAGGTTTTACATAAATATGCTGAAAAGTTGTTAAAAAACTTTTGAAGGATCACTTTTACATGTTTATGGATGGCTTTGAAACAAGACAAACTGTGTTGTTCTAACAAAAAGGTTTTTCGTACTCTTTGGTATCAAAGAACAGTGCCAGAGGTGAAGGGTGGTGAACACTGAGCTGGTGAGGTGTCAGATACAGATGATAAAAACCAGATTTAACCTTTCTCTTAGTTACTGCATTAGGAGTATTTAACTGTCATTTCAAGAGAATGATAAATTTATCTGGTGCACAGTAATTCAGCAATGAAGCTGGCAATATTAGTTAAAGAGTTCTTTTTTTGAATGGTTGTGAATTAGAGTCTTCAGTGCAGGTGCTTTGAAACTGTAACTTATGATTTCTTTGATCCTTTTCCTCATTTAATTTATTAAAGCATTACTTGTTGGTTCAGAAGGTGTAACATGATGTTCTTCATTGTATCCTGAAAAATTTGACCAGACCATTTTGCTCACATTCCTGGGAAACTTATATTAGTTTAGGAAGTGTTTTGTTGCACGTTTGTTCCAAATTTAGATTTCTGGTTTTGTCTGAGGCTACTGCATGATTAAAAGAGGTGCTGTTCCTTCACAGGCCTATGAAGAGTACACCAGCAAGCTTGATGCCCTACAGCAGAGAGAACAGCAGCTACTGGAATCCATGGGTAATGGAACTGATTTCTCTGTCTCCAGTTCAGCTTCAACAGACACAGTTGCATCATCCTCCTCCTCTAGTCTCTCTGCAGCACCTTCATCCCTTTCAGTTTATCAAAACCCTGCTGATATGTCACGGAATAACCCTAAGTCTCCACAGAAGCCTATTGTTAGAGTCTTCCTGCCCAACAAGCAAAGGACTGTGGTGAGTCAGTTTCTGTTCACATACTTGTAACCTCAAAATTTCCTGTATCTCTTTCCCTCTGTATGCAAAAGTTAATTTAAGAGCTGAAGAAATACCTGGGTGGAGGTCAGAAGTGTCATGATCACTGTGCTCTGCCACACTCAGTTGTTTTGATCTGTTTTGACAGGACTAACTCAAAAAAATGTCCATTATCGCAATAATACAGAATACAGAACTTTCAGGAGTTTTGTAACTATGAAGATACCTCAAGAAATATTTTTCTCAAATCAGCTTTATCAGATAAATAGTAATTTACCATTTTACAATAGTTAGGAAGGGACAATTAGCTCTATTTCTTGTATAATACAAAACTATTGATTAGCTTAACAGGGCAAGATGGAGGAAATATGTTCTATGTTGTCAGAGTTACTAAAAGCATTGAATGCTTTAGAGCAAGAACCAGCCTCTTGCAGCTAAGAAGGGCTGTGCAGGATTGCTTGGGGTTTTTCTTTTATTTTTTCCTCCCTACTCAGCATGGTGAGCATTTGTGTGGAGACTAAGATGCTTTCAGGCCTTGTGTAGAGAACTGGCTAGGGGAGGAACATAGGTGCAATTAGAGGGGTCAAGAAGTGTTGCCCACAAACTGATTGGAACCTGGTGTTTATCAGTTTTGACATTACAGTGATTCCTGATGTCATGGAAGAGTAGTTCACTTTTTGCTGCTAGAGAAGGGATTCTTTTGTCAGTTAAGAGCTGCCAACTGAAGAGCCTTGCTATGTCCTGTAGAACAATACACTGCAAACTGTGATACATGAAATTATTGACAAGCCATAGCCTAGGCTCTGTTTGGCAAGGTGGTGCATAATCTACACTTAGCACCGGAGCAGTGTTTCCAGAGAAGGTGGGAAATGAATGGAGAAGTGCCCATGTCAAACCAGGACGTTTTGCAGCGGTCAGTCAGGTGTCAGCTGTCTCTGGATTGTTGCTGTCTGCTGAATTTGAGGTGCTGGTAGAGATAAGAAAACATCAACTGAGTAGTGCTGGGCATTGGAACATGTCCTCACCCCTTCCCTATCACTTTCCTTTCATCCTTCCCCCACTTCACTGAACTTAAGACTTATAGTGGGAAAAACATTGGAGGGCATTATTTTCACCTGACTTTTTTTTTTTTTGTAAATGTTGCTTGATTGTTCAAGATATTGCTGAAGATGGAAAGTAATATTTGTGTTTTGACCTAGAGAATGGGAGTTTAATGTTGACTGTGACCAATGTGCAGAATGTACAGTGTGAAGCCAGGTTGAGGAAAGTCTAAGCACACAGTACTACCCAGAGTGAATTCTGGAGAGAAGATTTTGGAGGGACTCTGGTTTCTTCATGTGTTCTGTCCCACCCTGTTTGGCTATTTGCAGCCCCTGTCATGAGGCTCATAATTTGGTTTTGTTTCTTTCCTGTAAAGGATCACAGCATATCACTTCCTGCACTGTTCTGTGCATTACCTTTTTTGTCTGTCCTATGTGTTCTCCTGTCCTCTAACCCACATAGTGCAATTCTACTCTTGCTCTTTTCCCCTCATCTGCAATACTCTTGTTCTCCTTCTTGGTCTCTCCCTTTTTACCTCTTCCTCAATCCTGTTTTATTTTTTACAGCACTAAAACTGTAGTTTTATTTACTTTTATTTTTTACAGCTCTTTCTAGGGGTTTTTATGGGCTATGGGAGGCAAGCATGGTTTAACTTGGTTGTAGTCAGGGAGAGTCTCTTGCTTCTGTCCCCACTTTTCTAGTGGAGGCTGAACACTATTTTCCTTACAGGTCCAGCTCTGCAGCTAATTTCCAGCTTGCTTTGTTTTTTATTTCAGTTTTACACACTGCTTGGATCAAATTGTGTTACTAAGTTGAACTTTTTTTCTTACTTTCTTTTCATACACTACTAAAGTATCTCTGGTTTAGAGCTAAGAAATGGTGCTTGTAGGAGCTCTGGAGTGTGCGTGTTATTGGCCTTGGAGCTGAAGTTAATTTCTCTGAAACTTGAACCGGTGCTCATTTTATTGAGAAAGTCAGGAATTTCTTGTATGGCGACTCCTAATGTAATTACTTTGTTTTCAGTATTTATTGATCCTACATGTAGTCTGTTGGAAACTAAGGAAATGCCAGGAGCAACCACAATCCTTGAAGGAACTGCAGCATTACTGAATCCTGGCGGGGCCTCAAGCACAGCATTACTGACTAGTTGGGAGAGGTGATTCTCCTCCTCTACTCTCAAGTGTGGCCTCCCCTTGAGCACTGTGTGCAGTTTTGGGTGCCACAATATAAGATTCTGTGATTCACAGTGCAGTTTGAATGGCCAGCAGTCAGATGATGCATTGCTAAGCTAAAAAAGCATCGAGCATTTTTCAGGGAGCACTGAGACTGCTTCCCTCATTCTCTCAGTGGATTGAGAAGTGTTGCACACATTTGTCTGCTTTCATAACCTCTGGCTTCTAAAGCAGACTGGCTGTGTCTCACTTGTGCCCATTAACTGAGCCATTTGCTTATGTAGCTGTGATGGTAGCTCAACATGTTCAAGTACACAGGTTAACTTGTGATGGGTTGAAGCAGGAAGGAGTTTCCTTGTGAAAGTATGTGATACTTGCTATTAGAGCCTTGCCCCTGCCCTAGTTCCCATTCCATATGGCTGTTAAAGCAAGGGTGATGTGTTCTACAATCAAGCAGGTGGCTGGGAGAGATACTGTTGAAGTTGCAATGTTGCAGCAATCTCCTCCCCACCTCAATCTCAATTGCTTTCAATTCATATCTACTTCTGAAAAAATATTGTTAATATCACAATAATAATTTCAGTCTTTATTTCCAATTCACTTCAGGAGGGGAGAAATGTCAGATCCTAAGTAGTCTATTTTTGTCTGGGAATACCGTGACATTTCTTAAACTGACTTAAAGTGACTGGAATGGAGTTGGTAATGGAGAGCCAACCTTGTTATTTATCTTTGATCACTCTGAAGCAGCCCCAAGTACTACAACAGCCTTCTGCTATTTGTTTAGAGCTGCTAAAAATGCAGGAAATGGGGGGGAGTTGCTCACATATCTTACATTTTTGACTAGCAACTGCCTTGTTAGTTGAGAGTGCTCTATGTGTTACTGTTGGTGTAGGATCAAGCAAATACATCTGTTGGAGCTGACTCAAAATATAATTTAAGGAAACTGGTGGAGTACAAAGAAATGAGACCACGGTGTTCAGTCTAAGTCATGGTGGTGCTGAGGCAGTGTAGCTGGGAAGTTTTTTTGTGTGTGTCATCGTAAAGGCAGAGCATTGGACAAACCTTTTCCTAATGGAGGACAGGGTGTGAAGGTGCTTGCCTGAAGGCCTGATGGATCTGTGGCAGAGCCCACTGCTGCTGATGGTTTGAAGTCAGCATTTTGATTCAGCTGGCTACAGGACAGGGTTCAAAAGGAACTCCTTTTTGGAAGCAAAACCAAATAGCTGGCTTGGTTAGCTGGAAGGGAATCAGTGAATAAGTAGTGTCAGAAATAAAAAATTGTTTTCCTTGGCCTTGGCCTGGAAAAGGATGAAGAGAAGTTTCTCTGAACAATCTCCTAGAAGAAACAACAGATTATTTTTTCCTCTTTGTGCTGGGGTAATTTTATCCCCTATAATGCAGAGAGAGACACATGTATACTTCTTTCCTTAGTGGCTTTGTTCAACTGGCAAATCACACGTCCTTTGGAAAAGCATTCCACGCAAATGTGACCCGGCTAAGTCTGTGACAGTGGGTCTGTTCCATTTTGTTCTAGGCCAGAGAGAAGGATGCTGAAAGCATAAAAATGTAAGGTAGTGCAAGTCTACCTGAGATGACAAGTTGTTTTTTAGAACAAGTTGATGAGGCTTATTCAAGCAGTGGCAAAATTCAGGGAAATATTAGTTGAAAGCTTGTTTCAGTTAGGAATCTAAATGTCTGTGGTGTGCATAGTAACAAAGATGGTAATTAAGGGAGAGCTTTAGGAGGTGGAAGGAAAGTTTAAAAACTCTGACCTCCTGCTGGTTGCTAGAAGTCTGAGAGATTGTTACATGCTAGGACTTGGTTTTGGTGGAAGGGAGGTAGTCTTGAATGGAAGTAGATGTTAGTGTGTTGGCATAAAAGCAAGTTAGATTATTTACTGGTGAGATGTCTGAGAGAATGCATGGAGCTGGCAGGGAACACAGCCTTGGGCATTCTTAGCTGTGGTGTGGATTAGGATTTTTTTCCCAAATTTTACAATAAAATGTGCATGCAAAGAAAGGAGACAGAAGACAGTGCTCATGCAAATGAATAGAAATAGACACCTACCTGGGTGTTGAGAAGGGACAGTAATTCAAGGAGAATGGTGATTATCAACTGATGCTAAGAGGTATGGGACAAATAGGATTAATTTCAGGTTTATGTAAGAGGAAGAAGACATGGAAAAGTTAAAAATTACCTGAAAAAGTTTGGGCAATGAGCATAAAAAGCTTCCTATGAGTGTAAAGAATACAGGAATATGGTACTTGCATGTCGGGCAAGATTCAGGCATTTTGTGGGATTCCTTCGAGTTGTGTGATATTTAAAATTTTTTTTCCTAATTTTTTTCTTTGAGGGTTGGGGGAATCTTTTTTGAAGACCATGGTAAAGCATCAATTTTTAACTGATAGGTTTGGAATAAGGAAAAAAAACTCCATTTCCAATTTAAAAACCAGTTCCAATTTTTGCTCTGTGAAAGCTGACAAAATAGTTAAAATTTAGGGATTTCTCCATTTAGATTGCTTGCTCACTGTAAACCTTAAGGTACTAACAAGAATTTTTAGACAGTTTTCCTGTGGCCCATCATGTGAGGCTGGTTTCCTCTCTTGGAGGAAAGTTCTCTGAAACCTGTAATAGAGTAAACATTTTGTGGACATATCTGGAGTGTGTCTCTGTCACAGTGAAAAAGCACAAGAATAAGTCAGGCATGTATGATATTTTCCATGCATTGTCTTCCAAATTTGAGCTATTTGTCACTCAGGAATTTTATGAGTTTAAGTGTTTTCTGTTTGGAAACCCTCTGTTCAGCCTCCAATAAATGTATGCTGCAGATACTAGAAATTTGTGTCTTGTGGTTGGGAATTCCTTGGGCGTGGTTATGTGTAGTGTGAGTAACTATGTTCTGTGTTCATCTTTACATCTGCCACATGCTACTTTGCACTGAGTGAAGTAAAGGCTTCTGAGAAAAGCCATTAAACACAAGGGCTGCCATAAAAACAAGTAGCTAAAACTCATCATAACTGCAGAGGAACAATATTAGGAGGTTTTTGATGTTGTAGTGAAGTCCTAGTAAAAGGAAGGGAGGAGTGAATTCTAGGAAAGAAGAGAATGCAGTAAGAGGGCTTCTAACTCAAGTACTTCATGAACAAGATCATACAACTTGATGAATAGCAGCTCTGAATGATTTTAATTACCCAAGAAATCCCTTCTGGACAAATAGAGTAGGGGAAAAAACAGTCTGAAAGCAAATGAGCTCTCCTGAACGATGATCTGGAGCATGGAAAGTTACAGGAAAACAGTGTTTAAGTGTAAGGAATGATGGCCATTTGAAGGGCATCAGGTGGTGATAGGTCTTGTCCTTCATCTCTGTGGTCTGTTGCTGCCTCCTGCAAATTTCTTACCAGCTTCCAGAGGAAATGTTCTCCTCACGTCTGCTGGGTGGAGCAGCTGTGAGGGTGGTAAGGAGTCTGCACTGCTCTCCCCAGCTGCATTTATAAAGGATCCTCTCCCAGCTGCAGTGCCCTCTCTCTTTCTGTCAGCATGAGCAAGGAGTGGATTTGGTCAGTTTGAATTCTATTTCTGTCTGTAGTGGTCTTAGTAGGGGCAGTGAAGCAAGGGGGAACAAAAAAACCCCAACAAAACAGATGCTGTGCATGCTTTGGGAAAGCTTGGTGGCCTCCAAATATTTCAGCTGCCTGCAGATTCTTGATGCGATCAAATCATTGTGTGTTATCACCCACCACAAGGTCAAAAAATTTCCATGGTAGCTTCTAAACTGAAAGTAATACTTCAGGTAACAAAAAAAGTTACCCTTTCTTCTATGTTCAACTGTAGAATATTGTGTGGGTTCTAAAATATTTTGGTTGGTGGTTTTGTTGTTTTTTTTTTGCTTTATTTTGAAATTTAAGAGTAATTAGAGGTGCTTTGTGTAAAAACTCAGCATAAATCTGGGCCAGTAAAGTTTTTCCACTTGTGTTTGTGTTGGTATGCTTCACATGCATCTCATAGTTACATATATATTGGAAAGCTAATGGGAGTTCTCAAAATATGAATCTGAGATGAGTTTCTAAAAGTGCCAATTTGTATGTTCAAGAGTTAAAGAAACTAAACAGGACTGAGAATGCTGTGCATGGGGACAATTCTTGAGTGTCTCACTCTTGTCACACCTTGGTTTATTAGTACATCTGCCTTTTAATTAGGCAGGCAATCATGTGATCTTCTCTGCAGTCATGAAGACTAGAAGAATAAGCTATTTTTATTTTATGTAAATTCTTAGCATAAATTAATTCATCATGCATGCACAACTGGGATCCTTCAAATATTCTGTTTTTAAATCTGATACTCGATTCTTTTGAGTTCAGTTTTGCATCTTGCTTTCTGTAGTTTATGCTGTGAGTTTTTGCCTTAAGCTTGCAGAGTAGTAAGCACTGGATTTCTGCAGGCATTTAAGCTGCCCTACCAGTTACACCTGTCAAGTATGAGGAAAATTCAGAGAAGGGATGTTCAGGCACCTGAATAAACCAGTTTTGTGCTTTTAATTACACACCTGGTTTGACATGATTAGGTTTTTCTAATCAAAAATACAATTAAAACCTCCCATGATGTATCAAACATGAAGCAGAAATTGAGTTTATTTTTAGCCTATGCCACTGGCTGGCGCTGAATGTATCTGAATGCTTTGGAATTTTATGCATCTTATTAACTGTCTGGTGACATGGAGTTCACTTTCAAGTAAACTTCACTTGATACTTCTGTATCACTAGGAAAATTTATTCCATCACTGATTAAATTGTCTTTCATCTTTGCTCTGGAGTTTTCTTTCTTTTGTCTTTTTAATTCTCTTCTCCCCTCCCATTGAGGAGGGAGTGAGCAACCAGCTGGGTGGTGCTTGGCTCCTTGGCAGGGTAACTCACCACAAGCTACCCTCAAATGCTGGATAAATTCAAAGGCATATGTGTTGAAAAGAGAATAATCTACAGTTTTATTGACACACTGTCTTAGATCACAAAGTGAAACAATATTGAAAACTTGCCATTATAAAACTGACTTGTCATTTGGAATGCCATGTGCAACGTTGATCACTGGTTTTTACTCAAGTAAAAGAGTGTTTAGTGATTCCTTATGAGATGGAAAGTCTGGCTGTATAAAGTAATGAATGCTAGAAAAATAGAGTTTCAGCATGCTTGCTTTGCTTGTTAATGTGCTAGGCAGGCACTCAGTGAAATGGAATGCAAGTCACAAATCTGAAAATGATCATAATAAATGTTTTAATTCCATGTCTAGTAAGTAATACTTAAATTTATGCTTCTTGTGTTGTTTAAGCGAACTAGTCAACAAGAGTTTTAACACTTGTAGAGAATATGTGTACTACCTGAAGATGGAAGTATCCATTTGATTTAGGATCAGTTGCAACAGTTTAGAGCAGGATGTGAATTTTAGCCCTTCTGCTATAGTTTCTTGCCCCCACACTGCTTGTAAAGCAGTTGGAGTGTGATCAGCTGAGACAGGACTCTACAAAAGTGAACTCTGGGTCTGACCTATTACAAAGATTTATTTAAACTATTTTGTACCTTAAATTTCTAATGCGTATCAGTTTTGGATTGGAGAGCAGCCAGCTGACTTTTCTGTGTCTTGAACAGAAAGCCACAAGGTCCTAGAGTTTCATGCCCATGTAGTGGCTACAGATACTTTTCTAGATGAGCATTTCTCCCAAGTCTGAAGTCTAAAGCCATATTTTGCAAACTATTTTACTAGTAGTTCCTTGTCAGCCTTCACAGTTTCTGCCACTGGTATTCACCCTAACTAAAATTTGAAGATGGTGATCTGCTCTCTACTGTCCCCTTTAAAATGATCAGTGCTCTTCTGAATACAGTTTGGGAGCTCTCTCTCAAAAGCTTGAAAAATATGTAGAGGCCATTGATTAGGCACAACAGGTTTCATCCAGTGGGGTTGAATGATGATGTGTTCTTGAAAACATTTCTGCACTGACATAAATCAGTCTGTTGTGTTCTACAAGTTCTACATTTAATTGCATTGGAGGTGCCAATGGGTGCTGGTAACCCATGTCTCTGCAAATTAAATAGAATGCTTTTGATTGAATGGTAACAGCTTTGTAAAATGGGTAAATTCTGTTGAATTTCCCTTGGAAACAAGCTTTAATGCAGTGAAACTGCCTCTCATTTGTCTCACTAATATGCTTCATTAAGAATGTATTTTCTTGCTGCTTTCTCCTGGAGGTTGGACAGAGCTTCATGTCCTGATATCCAGAACAGCTGTTTCTGAAAGCTGTGTTCTTTGTTTTCTAGAGGATGTGATGTTCAGTGCCATCTTATGTCCTTTTTGCCACAAAGGAGGGTAATTTTATCAGTTAGTGCTGTAAGAAGTAGCTGACTGGTTTGGTGAAATATTTGTCCCCTGTCAGTAAGATGAGAAATTAAATGTGAATCTCATGTTTGGATTTTACCAGAAAACCTGACATGTTGGAAGGCCCAACTAATTATTTGGCAAAAGTATAGTTTAGCCTAATTTTCTCCCAACACGTTTAATTCTGTGAACATGTGGCTGAAATTTTTTAGTCCTAGGTATCAGGTATGGGGAGGAAAAAGGTGTGATCTGTAAGGGATGTTGTGGTAAACAAATAAATACTTGGAAGTGACATTTCAAATCCATTCTACTTGGCATGTTTCCACTATTGCACCCAGTAGTTTGCTTGATTGTTTGGAATTGCTCTGAAGCTCTAAGGTATGTTACAGATACCTTACATACCATACATACATTACACTTCATTACAGTGACCTGAACAACAGTGCCAGGCCGAGGGAAAAACAAAGCCAACAACTGGTTTTGAGAAGTGTGATACTAGATATTTAGGGCTGACCGGCCTCTCCACTTTCAGAGAATACCTTTGCATTGCTTCTTCGGAGTGCTTCTCAGGCTCTTTATTGCTCTAAAACATTGGAAACTAGAGTGGTGTAAGGAAGCATTTTTAACTTACTGAGACTATGCCAGTTTCTAGTCTGATGTTAGAAAAGTGATGTAAGAGTTATTTAGGGACGTAGCCCTGAATTTCTTACTGAATCAGGAATGACCTGATTTACAGAAATAAATGATTTATTATGCATTCCTTAAATGCTTGTGGCTGCAGTACTAAATATATATCAATAATATTGTTCAAATACTTACTGTTCCTAGAAATAGTTCAGGTGAGAAAAAGAAATGAGGACATTAAGGGGTACAGTTCTGTTTAATCTGTCTAGGTAGTAAGACTGCTTTGAGAATTTCTGCAATCTGGAGTAATTTTCCTTGGGGTTTAACACTTGCAGACTTGAGCATGTGTTTTGGTGTCTCCCTGAATTGCTACTCACCCAATTTAAGATGCTCAAGTAAACTATCTTCTGTGGTATATTGTTAATCTACACACTGAACACACCTTGCAGTCTGTGTTGGCAGCTTCTGTACTGTTCCTTAGTGTTATATAGTCCACACTTTCGTACTCTTCACTTTAGAAAGTTACTTGGTGAATCAACTTTCTAATTCCTGTGAAAACCTAAGCCTTTTCTGATCTACAAATCTTACGTATACAAGTAACCTAAAAAGAAAGCCCTTAACAATCACAATTTGAAAGTACATCCCCTAGCTTAGTGACATGAGTTTCTAGGTGGTAATGGTTGTGAAAAATTTGGATTTTCTTAGTTATAAAATAGGGATCAGGAGATAATGGATCAGTGCAAACCAAATGGATTTAAAATAATATTAAACATTCTATGTTTCAATAAAATACCAACTTTGTTCAGTCTATTGGGTTGCAGGCGTTAAGAGTGCTGTGTATTTTGGAAGAGATGAGAAATTTTCTCCCGGAGAACTGACTTTGTTAACAAATGCTGATGTGATTCAGTTAAAATGCTCTGTAGGAATCCTGGCAAAACTCTTGCTGGAGCTGATAAACCCTCCTGGGTGCCTTCCTGCCATGCTGGAGCTGCCCCACGCGGGGCTGCTGCTCCCTGCTCTGCTCCCCAGCTCTGAGGCCACACTCCCTCCCTCTGCCTGGGGCTGAGAGAAAAGATCTTCCAAAACTCCTGCTGTGCATCAGCAGGACTCTGTTAGCCAGCAGAAAGAACCAGTTCTGGTTCTTGTTTTTCTAAAGGCTGAGTTGGTCTCCAAATCACTTTCTTGGAAACAGCTTTTTCTTTAACTTTGCCATAATGTGGGGTGAAAAGAAGCCTCGGGCAAAAAGGGGTTTCAGAGGGAATGCTTTGCAGGGTGAGATTTCTGCTTTACAGCAGGCACTACTAGGGACTGAAGGAGGGAGCTGAAGGGCTACATGCACAGATGGTGATAGACCGTGCTGTACCAGTCTGGGAAAATGATTAATCAATATTACAGGGACTTATTCTAGTACTAAGTTCTTTTAATTTGCCCTTATGTTTCTCTGCTCAGGACTTCTGTTAAGAGAATGTTCTAAATGTGATGCTGATTCAGGATCATGATGGTCTTTGAAAGTAATAAAAAAATTGTTTGAGTTTTAGCTAGATTTTGATGCAAATGGCAGTGAAGAGAACAAATGTTCTACCCATGTTTCTAATTGCAAGTTGCATAAATATGGCTTGGATTTTTGTGAAGGGGGTTTGGGATAATAGAACTGAGGAATAGCAAATGATCGGTGAGCAGAATGTTTAATGCATATTTTTCATAGTCCTACAGCACTTGTGTTGCTGTAGGTACCCTTCATTCTGATACTTCTCAAATTTTGAGAGTTTGCATTTTCAACTGTACTGATCTCTTAAAAGAAACCCTCTAACTTCATAAATCATGTTTTTGACAAAATTAAAAGGAAAAATATTACACCAGTGTAATTAATTAATATAATTTGAACTTTGAGGTTCCTGATGCATTTCTTTGCTTCGTGAGTTACTGGAGGATGTTGTCATCATTTATGGAGGATCAGTGCTGGAGAAAGAAAATGTTTTCCTGTGACCACAAGACTGCTTATCTCTAATGTTAGTCATCGTCCTACTGCTTGACTTTTCCTCCTTGTCTTGCTCCACTCCTCACATAGGTCAAGATTTTACTAACCTGGTTTCTTTCAATATTTCAGTCTGTTGGAGTTTTCTGCCTAATCTAGAACCTCTTCCTACTCTGTGCTGGGTTCTCTTGCTGCTCTTAGGCATTTCCTTCCCCCTGATGATCCCTGTCCAAAACAAGCCACCTTTTCTACCAGTCACAGCTTGGAAGCTTCCTCTTCAGCACGTACTTCCAATACTTCCCTGGGTGCTGGCAAACAGTTCTCCCTGCAAGGTGGTTCATCACATCTTTTTTTCCTGCCTTCAGCCTCAGCTCTTCAGTCTGTCCTCCCTCTGTGTTACTTGTTTGATTCCCACCAACCTGCTGGTCACAATTCCCTCTTGCAGTATACACATGCTTCCCCTGCATGTTCAGTTCTTGAAGTTTGTCCTGACCCTCTCCTCCCATTTCTTCTTCATGCCCAACCTCATTCCTGGCTTTTTTCATTCCATTTTTTGTCCCCATCATCTGTCTTCCACCTTTGCAGTATTTAAGTTTCTTCTGCCACTGTGGGTATCAGTGGTGAAGGGACTGAGGTTGCTGGAAAGGTAGACCTGAATTGTCTGTGGGGACTCAACCTCAGTCCAGCAGGAAAAACAGCCTTGAGCTGAAGAACACTTGCTTCCTCCATGGAAATGGCTCGTGATTGGATCTAATGTGTGGGAGGTTGGAGCACACCTGAAATCCTCTGAGATTTTAGTCAGATTCTTAAAAATATTTACTCTCTATTTTTAAATATATATGTTGGAAGCACGGAGAACGACACTGAGGGGACAGGTTCTTTTATGGATCTTTGGCAGAATGATGATGGCATTAAATCATAGGGACAATTAAAGAGTTCTTTTCTTAACAAGATATTATGATTAGTATAGAACAAAATTGATTATTAGAATGGCACATGAGTTCTACAAGCAGAATCAATACAGTGCAATTTATAAGTAACATAATACAGAATTTATTATAGAACTTCACTTAAAATTTCTAACCACCTTTGTAGATCAAGACAAATCTCTAACACATATTTTGCTGTATCAATACAACAATCATAATTTAGACTCAATATTTGTATGAAAGAATATGAGTCATATCGTCCATCCTTAGAGAAAGGAGAGGAGTTCCTTATTAAGGAGTAAGCTTAGAGTAATGAAAAGATGCATTAAAAAAGAATGCAATGTGTAAACCAAAGTCACCTAAGACTGAATATCAAGACTGTAATGTAGTATGTTATAGGATGTTTTTTTCAAGGAATTAAGAAAAACTATTTTTTTAAAATGTTTGTGTTGACCAGATGAAATTCACAAAATCCTGTAAAGAGGCACTCTCATGTTAATAGGAGGAGGATGGTAAAGCAAAATATTCCTTTTTGTCTTCTGAAAGCGCATATATTTGAGTTGTAGAAATGTAACATACAGTGTAACCTCAAGTGATGTTGACAAAGCTTCTTGAAGTAAGTAGGCTGCTACTTTGCACTGTCATGCTTAAGGAGGACACAGAGCCCCTAAATACCCATGGAAACTTAAATGCAGGGAACAAAAACTAGGCTGCGATCCAAAGCCAGTTGAAGCTGATTAAAAGACTCCTTTTGGCTACTGAGTGCTCTGGCTTAAGCCAATTGCAAGCTAGATTTGAGTTTCAGGTGTTCAGGCAGACTTGTCAGGTAGGTTAAGTTTGTGGTTTTTTCTTCTGGTATGTGTTCAAGGCACTGTCCATGATTATAGGAGATATCCCAGTGTGTACAGTGCCTGAAGCCTTACAAATTTTCACTACTGAGTTCGAAAAGTAGTTAGTAGATAATATTAAATACCTTAACCACACTTAATCACCAGATCATGTATTCGTGTTTATTGCTTGACACTATACACTGTTAAATCACAGGTATACCTAGAGATGATCTACTTGTGTACCATATGCCCACACTTAGAATAGAGGTGAGGAAAATACCTTTACACAGTATGCAGTTCTTGATTTGGCTAGTTTTAATGTGCTCCTTATTTTTCCCATCCTGTTAGTTATCTAAACTTTTCAAGCCAGGAAACAGAAGAGAGCAGTATGTTTTTCATACAAGACATATCTCTAGAGTTACAAATATAGGTTAAAGTGAGAGGTGATGGTCTCCTGACTCCAATGACTGTTTTGTTTCACTTGTTTGCATGCTTATCTTCTGTTTTAGAAATAGAAAATAAAATATTTACATTTTATCGTTAGGTTTTTTTGAGTGCAGTCCAAGTTAGTTCCTTCACTTAATTTCACTTGGCGTATTTCCCCACTTAGGTTCAGGCCAGCCTTTAGAATTAAAACTGAATGTCGTTATTAGTTATCTATGTGCTATGTCTCCAGTTTCTTCCAGCTGAGAAAGTTGGAAATTCACTTTCGGAGTTGAGTGAAGATTGTGTTCCAAATGTTAATAGAAGTGTAGAGGTTGTCATCTCTTCTAGCTGAGCCCTTTTCCTCATATACTATTCAGCAAAAAATTTTTCCTCGGGACAAAAAAGGTTTTGGAAAACTGACGTACAATTCTGTAAAGCATCCTGAAGAGCAGGTTTTAGCACTTGAGGGTCAAAACGTTTGCAATCAGTTTGGGGGGATAAATTGGAAATCGTTTTAACTCGTTTGTTTTGTATTTGACCTCTAGGTTCCAGCAAGATGTGGAGTTACAGTCCGAGACAGCCTAAAAAAAGCGCTGATGATGAGAGGTCTTATTCCAGAATGTTGTGCTGTTTACAGAATACAAGATGGGTATGGCTTGTGTGGGATGCTTTTTTGCTCTTAGAATCTCTTACTGGAGCTCCCAATGGCCACTTCTATCTAGAATTTGTTTACAAAGTTCAAAATTTTATGACACTTTGCCCTAAACAATTTGCACATTGCAGACATGTTGAAAAGAATGTCTAACTCCTCAGAAATGGCTCAGGCATAATCCTGAGTAATATGAGATTATGGCAAAAGATGATTAATTAAACTCATGCTAACCAATCAAGTATTAAATAAGTTGTGTTAACTTCTTGGTTTTGTTTCATTTGGCTATAATGCATTCTTAACTAAAGACAGGGTTACCTTGGGAGGAAAAAAAAGAGTTTTCAGCCCTAAAAATTTATATATTATCTTCATGTACACAATTAGCCATCTCTGTGGAACTCTTACACAACAGGTACCTTCACAAACACTTTATTTGATCAAAAAGCCATCTGCCATGTAGGAAACAAGGAATTGGCCACTACTGGAGCTGGTTGAAAAAGTCCATTTCCTTCCTGCAGTTTGTGCAGGGAAGGTGTGCTTTGTTTGCTATACTGAGCCTAAGGTCTTGCTTCTGAAGTTTCCTGTGATTAGACTGGGTCGCAGCCCCCCACAGTGTGACTTTTTAGCTGATCTCACAACTTTGGCAAGAGACATGCAAGGGCTTGTGTGCCAATGCTAATGAGAGGCTCATTTGCACTTTAGAGAGAAGAAGCCAATTGGCTGGGACACAGACATTTCCTGGCTCACGGGAGAGGAGTTGCATGTGGAAGTTTTGGAGAACGTGCCACTCACGACACACAATTTCGTATGTACTGAGTTTTGTGAGGTGTTGAGTGGGGGTTACATCAACTTTGTACTTTCAAATTGGAATATTTTGCATCTGTGGGATGTGGTGGGAGTTACAAAAGAAGTTTTTAATCACAGTAGCTCAAGTGAATTAGAATTGTGTTTGAAATAAGTGATGCTAGAGTACTTGATCACCCTTAAAACTTTCATGTTTTGTTGGAATACACCCTCTAAAATCTATAAATGTAGGGGGTTTATATCAGCACTGCATTGCAGAGCTGTAATAATAATCTACTATTTTTGTATTGCTGTATCTATAAAATGTATTCTGGGCCTCCCTGCTGGCTCTGCAGCAGCAATTAACTAATGAACTAACTATTCCCAGAGCAGTGCTGACATCATCAGTGATGCAGTGCACAAATATGTTTTGACCTGATAAGGCACGAAGTAAATGGAAGCTGCTAAACAGAATCTGTCTAAATGTTTCCAGCTACATACAAAATCCTGAAAATAATGTTTGTCACGTTGGGAAGAAAGACCTTCTATTTCAGCTGAAAACATAGCAAAATTCCATCTGCAAGCTGATTCAACCTACTTAGCTCAAACAAGCTGTTTGGGTTATGGCTAGTTAGGTGAACTCTAGTAGGCTTAACATTTTTCTATATCCCTCTGAAATTCTGATTATTACATCTAATAATAGAACTGAGAATGTGTTTTTATGCTAGGGATTGCTAAATTTGGAGATTAACTAAATCATTGCCCCCCTGTAATTTGGGGAGAATGTGTGATCACCCTTTTGTGACTCTCAATGTTTCTGAGGTTCAGTAGTCAAAATTACAACTGTATGTGTAATCATACATTGAAGCCCTATTTTTATATATATATATATGTATATGCCAGTGTGTATTTCCAGTCCTGTGAATATTAGATGGAAATATTCTTTGGCTTCTGGAAAAGTTAGAATATGAAATACTATTTTAGCAGTTTTGTTTTTATAGGTTGGGTCCAAATAAATTCTCAATGTTTGCGTCTGGAACGATAGTAGTGAAGTTTTGCTCCAGGTTTTTTACTCTTATTCTTGGTGCTAGTGAAGTGAAGCATTAATTCCAAGAAACAGTTGAAAGAAAGTTTTAATGCATGAAAACTTATTTCAAAAAGGAGAGCATCCTCCATGTAAATCTGTTTGATACGTAAAACTGTAGCTCCAGCATCACAAAAGAGGCCTGTAAGTGCACTTGAGGGAAAGCAAATAGCCTATCCTGGGCTTGCAGAAGGACTCTAGGTAATTGTGGCTGTTTTTGAACAATGTAGGTACGAAAAACATTCTTCACGTTAGCGTTCTGCGACTTCTGTCGGAAGCTGCTCTTCCAGGGGTTCCGCTGCCAGACCTGTGGCTACAAATTCCACCAGCGCTGTAGTACAGAAGTGCCACTGATGTGTGTTAATTATGACCAACTCGAGTAAGTAATCACAATTGATTTTCAACTTGAGCCTTTTAATGAGTGTACAGCTGTCAGTGATTTCTTGTGTTAAATCTGTAATTCAGGAAGTCAGAGGAGGTGCCTGAAAAAAAAATAGGAACTGTTCTTTTGCGACTGCTTGATTCATACTCTTTCTGTGCTAGCTCAGACAACCAGTTCATATTTCTTTGCTGGTCTATGAAGTGCTTTTTTTGAATCATGAATAGGGTTGCTGAGCACTTGACTGTATCAGACAGACTTCTCGTTGTTCACAGTTGTTATTATTAATCAAAACTGGTTCTTTATTGTGTGATCACTAGGGCCCTGTTAAGAATTTAGCTGTGGGTTTATTCTCTTCAACCTCAAAAAAATGTTAAGAGACATTAGTTGATTATAGTGAAATTGCAGTTGATTTTACAATAATTGAAAATAAATCTGCTAGCAAGATTAATGCCTAGGTAAGAAACATAAAAGAGAATGACCCTAACAGTCCAGTGTTCTTGGATTGAGTTCCTGATCTATTTGTGTTAGTCTTTGATCTAGATTTAGGATCTGGTGTAAACTGGCTCTGTTCTATTTGATTAGTTTCAGCAGGGGCTATTAAGTCTATTTAAAAGACTTTCATATAACGAATAATTTAAAATGCTATTTTTCTCCCCAAGAATGAATTTAATTTCAGTTTATTTTGGTATTTGTAACTGTTTCCTTTGGCATCTCTGGAGTTTGTGCTCAGAGTGTAAGTTTATGCACTCAGATATAAGTTGCACATTCTTGAAGAACCAGATGTTTGCAATTCCAGCTAAAAGATTTAAAAATTAATTTCCACAAAGCTTATATTTAAGGCATGATCTTTTTATCCTCGGTAAAGTAAATAATACTTTTAACCAGTTTTGCAGATTTAATGTGTTAGTGTAATCTCTGTTGAAAAATTTAGAATTTAATCAATGAGATTCCTGGGGTTTGGGGTCTTTTTTTGTAATCTTTGAGTATTATATTGTGAAACCTCTGGGTTTTGCACAAGTTAGGTTGTTTTTGTTTTGTTCTTGCCTCACAGTTTGCTGTTTGTCTCCAAGTTCTTTGAACATCACCCCATACCAGCGGAGGAGGCCTCCTTAGGAGAGACCACCCCAGCATCTGGATCATACCCCTCAGTGCCCCCCTCAGATTCTGTTGGGTATGAACTTATTCCTGCTGTTTAATAACATAACATTTCAGTACTATGCTAAGAAACACTCAAAATACTGCTTGGCAGCTCTGTATTCTTGTAATCTGGCTTCTCATGCAAGTATATCCACCTATGCTTGACTTAAAAGAAGTGAATGTCTTCATTCACACAAATTCTGTAAATTAGTAATGAGCCTAGGTTAAACGTGTGTGTAACTGTCTGTAGAGTTGGGACATTACCTTTTAAACTGATTTCTTCTGCATGATAGCTTAGACCTGGTCTAAACTGGAAAGATTTTATACTTAAAATTAATATAAACCAAAGTTATATCCTCACAGCTCCTTTTATTTGATTATCAAACTACAGTTTATATGCCTTGAAGTGACATACCTTAGTTTCAGAATAAACCACATTACTGTAAGGCTGATGTGAACAGGTGCCAGTTCCAGGTCCATGATAGTACTTTAGTAGCTTTTCCACATACACTGCTTTAGTATCCTCCAGACCAGCTGTCTTCTTCCTGTTCATGTTGCAGTATTCCAATGGCATCTGTTTGATGCAGCTCTAGGTTTTGTAAAAGTAGATCTCTAAAACTGACCATCCCCCTGTATTTCCAACAAAGATTCTGGACCCTTTCTCCATGAAGAGATAAGAGAACATATTTAAATTGTGTTCCCAGTAGCAAAAAGATCAGTGGCACCATCCACCATTAGGTAGTTGAATAAATGTCCAGGAAGAGTAACTCAGAGGTTTATATCACACTCAAGAAATCTAGTGCGTGTTTATTAAGAACACCAAATACAGAAGCCTTCAGAAAACCATTCCCAGGACATGTGTGCTGTGGAGTTGAGCTGAATGTGACAGAGAGACTCTCTTGGATTAGTGAAAACTGTGCCTAGAGTAAAGCAGAAAAACACTGGAAGCTACGCAGGCACTCTGGACTCTTAACTAGAAGATAAATTCTCTGGACAGCCGAGACTCTTATGGAAGACCAAATAAAATGCCTCCCAGGAAAACAGATTGACAATCCTGCAGAGGGAACCTCACTTGGTAAGTACAGAGATTATGTTCTTACTTGTACTGCTTTGTGCAGATTCAAGTGAATTCAGAAGTATTCTTCATGGTAGTGCATGTTGTCTTTAGAGCCCGTGGATATTAGTGCAGCAGATTGTGGGCAAGGCTGCTTGTCAAGTGTTTGTCATGGTACAGCCAAAATTGTAACTGGGCTGGAACTATTAATTCATGAAGAAACTTGGTCATACTAATTGTGTTAAAATACTAGTGGATGTCAAAGGCATTGCCCTAATCCTAATAGTCTAAATTGTCCTGCTTTTCAACTGCCTTTGCCTCACATTGGTCCATTCTTGACAGCTTGTGAGGTTACAACAATACGGATTATCTTGATAAATGCAAGAAAAGAGAAAACCTGAGACCAAAGCTGGTTAATGCCATGTGATCTTTAACTTCACGTACATAAAAATGTTAACACTTAAATGTATTTGCTAGTTGCTGTTCAGCAGCTTTTCTCAAGTGTTGCATCTATAAATATTTGTAATTGTAGAAGATGTAAAAGGTTTCTAGCTTTTCTCCTTTCTGCTTTTTTGCTTTGTTGTACACTTTATTGTTAAACAAAAAAGGGCATACATCATGCTTGCAAATTTCTGTTCATTTTGAAAATGGTTTATGATTATCAGATGGTGTTCATATGTAATGTGCTTGTTAGTCATCCAGTGTTCCCTTAGCATGTGTGTATGTAGTATTTCCTTTTTAGAAGTAACTCAGGTGTTACTGGATGAGCATATAGCACTGTCCATAGCTTTTTCCAGTTGCCTTTCTTGCCTTTCTTTTGTAATACTTCTCTGCTTTTCAAGAACATAATTGTGGAAATATTAATGTAGCTGAATTTAAAAAGCTGGCCTTTTCTATGAAAACATGTACTCACTTGTGGTTTTATTAAAGAGGACTAATATTTTATTTAATATGGGATAGTAGCTCAACTGGAATAAAAAAAAGGCTGACATTTGAGCTTATCTTGTCTGGGAGGGAGGAGAATATGGGATTGAAATTTGAGAACTGAACAATGGGATGGAAAATATGAGGAACTAGCGCTTTAATAACACTTCCTAGACTAATAATTGTTCCTTGGATTTCTCTGTTCTCCTAGCATCTTGCATGAAACAGCTCACAGAGGAAGGGGTGTTATTAATCGTTTGGTTGAGGCAAGAGGAGGCAGCCATCCTTCTTCATCTCTGGCCTTGTGAGGGGATCCCAGCGGCAGGCAAATACCCACAAGAAGGAAGTGTGTGTTGCAAGACAAGTTTGAGAGCAAAGGCCTGTGTGACGTGCTGAGACACTGTCAAGGGAGCCAATGGAAACGTTTGCAAGAGAAAGGGACATGAAGGACAAGACTATTGGACATGATGCAAAAGCTGCTAAACATGCTGGAGAACTGTTTCACTTTGCTCATGTGTAACATCCTAAAGCAGTCCAGGCCTGTTGCCTTTCATTCTTCCAGCTGTGAGCCACAGGCAGTCCCTCCAGGTTTTCCACCCCAAGATGAGGGAGCACAGATGGTCCCATTTCATGTTTATGAACTCCTTATAAAACTGTGTCCAGCTTCCACATGAGGTTTTGTGTCCCATTTTAGTTCTTTCCATTTGCACTATCCTGTTATGCCAAAACAACCATTTTAGTTACAAACTGCAGTTAACTGAAAAGAAAAGCCTAGGTCTCCCTGCTGAGAGCCATTTGTAATAAAATTGAAGTAAGGAAACTGTATATCATACATTGTATTTGTTTCATTCATTGCACTGTCATGAAGTTTCTTCTCCATCTTGGCTCGTAAAATAATGAGCACAGGATTTCTGTGAACCCAGTTCCCTCAGTCTCAGATACATGAAAAAGAGAGAAATAAGCAAGTTGGCAACATCTTGGTTCTTTGAAAAACAACATTTCCCAATATGCTTCGTCTTCTAAGTTGGAGGAAGAAAAGAGGAATGTCTGGTGCACCGTTCTTGGAAGCTTGCCAGTCCTTGCCTTTGAGCAGGCTCCAGCTTGTGATTAAACACCTCTGCTTTCCTTTCTGTCTTCCAAATGTTCACTGATCATTCTGCTTCAGCCAGAGATACTTGAATGTCTAGAAAAGCTTCTGAAAAGCCAAGGAAGCAAAGATGCACTCGTACAATATTACATTTTATGCTACAATGCCATTTAAATCCTGTGGTGTGTAAGTGAGCAAAAGCTTTGTGTTTTAATTCATAAAACAATGAACTTTCTCCCTAAAAGTGTCAGAATCTTTAAATCAGAACCAGAAAACTCTGTCAGTTCATAGAACAGGTGAGGGAAACCTCTTGCTCTCCAAAACTTTATTTTCAAAAACCTGCTAGTGAAGTGGACCTGGTTTGGAGGACTAGGAGTGACAGTGTGGTTCTCTGGATAACCCCTGGTATAAGAAACTCTCAGGAATTTCAGGCTCATCAGCTTTGATTTGGGCCCAAAGGCCATTGTAAATGAGTGCACACCATTGTGATAATCCTGGCAGTTGTTTTTCACTTATAAGCCAACGTGGATGAAAACAAGTTATCATGGTATAAAAAACTGCACTAATTTGTGTGGGGCAATGACTGTTATAGGATCTGTCCCATAATGCTTCTAGCCTGACTTCACAGGGTGCTAAAAGGAAGTTTTTTGGCTTGTAGTTACAAACTGATGCTGCTGTCCTTTCCTCCAAATCCGCATTTGATTTGGGTTTATTGAGTATTTCCAGACTGCAGGGATGAGGAAAGAAAAAAATACTGTTTTCTGGCAATGTGTATGGAGTACCACGATAATTAAATCAGAACCTATTTGGCCTTCACAGTTTACCTGCTTGCTACTATAGCTGCAATACCATTGTATCCCAGATCCTTGGAAACTGCTTGGAACTGGAAGTGCACTGTGTTCTTGATTAACAGCAGATCCAGTCTGGTGTTAACACTGGTGTAAACAAAAAAAATTCAAAAGAGAGCCTTGATACACATTTTAGCTTGCAGTAGGTTTTGTTTGGATATGAGTGTGCAGCCTTACAGGTAATCAGTGTGTGCAACACTGAGCCCAGTGGCTAAACTGAGATGGACTTGCTCAGGGTGTGAGGAGGAGAAAGAAAACCTCAGTCCAGGAGAGATGCTGTCATTTTAAAAAGGAACTGGTGCGCACCTTATAATTGAAGATAGGTGAATGTGAATTTCCAGTTCAAGCATTTGCTAAACTACAGCAAAATAAAAATACAGTCAACAAAAACTTGAAGCCCAAATACACCTATCATAAGAAAAATTCCAAGAAAAATCTTTCCTGCGTAGACCAGCTCTTAAACACTTATGAAACATCACATTGGTGAGTAAAGGACATTAAGGAAAATCTGTATTTAAATTTTCTTTTGCTTTTTTAAAGTGAACTAATTTATATCATATTTACATCAAATTCTAAAACCCAATAGACATACTGTATATGACGTTATAAAACTATTTCTTTATATGTAGCGTAACATGTGCAGACATTTTTCTGAGTTATCTTACTCTTTCTTGTGGACCTTGGGCACATTTTGTGCTTGGTAAAGGGTATAAAAAATTTACATCTTATCAGTTATTCCTGTTTCCTGATAAAACATCTTTCTGTTTTGCCTGATAAAAAGGGAGGGAACAATATGCTAATCCCAAACATATGGTCCAAGGTAAAAGCATGTCCTGTCATATTGCCAGGAAAGGTTATAATATATTAGATTGAGATTTGACAGCTATCAGCTTGTTGCTTCAGAAGCCAAGAATCATTTGTTGAAAAAGAGTGCCCACATCTAGGAGACTGGGAGAAAGTGATTTATCTGCTTACTTGTAGAAGATCTCCTTTAGCAAGATGGCTGTAAACTGTTCACAAAGGCCACAGGAGAAACAGAAACTCAGATCCTGATATTCAAACTGCCTATTCCTTTGAGCCTCAGCCTGTTATTTTGGATCAGGGGTTTTTTTTGGTGTTTGGTTTGTTGGTGGGGGAGTTTGTTTGTTTTTTGGGAGGTTTTTTTGCAGTGTGTTTTTTCCACACTATGCTTCTGTAGCCTAAGAACTAGTTTTGGAACTGACCTGGAATAGACAGTGTCACCCTTTTCCAAATGATGATATCTGGCCCTTTTAGCTCCAATGTCACTTCTACTCTTCTCAAGTAATTCCAATGTAGGAATACTTGAGGCAGAAGCTGGTGGTAATATTTTCTGAGCTTGTGATCTCAGTAGACTGTCTTTGCTAGCAAAGACCCCTCATCTCTTTTACTTCACTAGTTACCTTTTTCAAGAAAAACTTCCATTTAGCAGAAATAACCTACTTTTTTCAAAGTGTCTCAAGGACACCCCTTAATAAAATCAGAATGGAGCACATGGCTGACTGCTTATGAGGTTCCCATCTCTGGATTCTTTGTTGTCTAAAGCCCAGAGATCCTCCAATTAATAGCTTAGAGACTATTAAAAAATATATCATTCTTTATCAGCCTGCAATTATTTTCTAAAGATCTGGACTTTCCCCAGTAAGAATTTAATGAGTAGAAAAAGCTGTTCAAGTTGTTTTCAAACATGGTATGATGTAGCATGTATCTGTGTTAGCAGTGTGATGGCCATGATGACCTGTGACCAGAAATACAGAAGCAGCAGATGACCATTTATGACTCAAAGGAGGATGTAATTGAAACAATATTGCCTCAATCTGGTTTTCTCTCCCTTGGCTTACTCACAATCACAGAAAATCTGATTGCTTCTGTTTTTGTCATGTGGCAGAGCTCAGATGGTGTGTCACAGTCAGTCCTGGTGCAATGTTCTGATGCATGTTGAGATATATTTCCCTTAATTTCCTTATTACCTGAGAACTCTCAGGAAGTTCAAGCAGGAGTCAGCTATCCCACCAGTGACAATACTGGACTGCTTGAGACACCTTTTAGACTTCTGATACTGCAGCACTTGACATGCTTGCCTTAACATGAAAATAGGGTGCCTTTAAATGTCAGTCAGGTCCTGCATTTGGATCTGTGCAGTGTCCCAATCTCCTGATGTGTGTTCGAGTTGCATAATTTACAAATACATTCAGGACTTCAAAACTTCCTCATCTGCAATATTATACCTGAAGGCACTTGGGTAGCAGTGAATGAAAAGTTCAGCTTATTGTATATACAACAACTGCATTTAAAAAAGAGTTCTGAAATTATAAACAACTTGTGGAATGCTGGGTTTTTCAAGGCCCTTTCTCAGGGATTTGACTATTGCTAGTTTTAGTTCATCATTTCCCAGTATCTTCCCAATATCTGTGTTCTGTCATGTGACAGTAGGTAACTGCTTTTTTTTAGAGTTAACCAGGGTTAACTCCCCTTGCCTCTTCTTCTCCTGCCCCACTTCCCAAACATACTCAGGTATTTCATTGGAAAACTTACTAATTGTGACTTGAAAGAATTCACAAGCACTTGGTCTTGCCATTTTCAATTGTGAGATTATTGGCCAGAAGGAAAAGATGACAGGTTCTTAGGATACAGATAGCACAGAGTTCTGGGAGCAGTGCCAAACTGGATAAATTTCTTAATGAAAGGTAGGATAGTAGGCTGTAAAGCAGACCTGTTTCTGACAAAATGCCAAGATGTCCTGTTGAAAATGTTAGTTTTCCCAAAGGTTTTTGAGGAGGCCAAGGAGCATTGCTTACAGGAGGTGATATCAGGACCTGTTGCTGCTATATGCTGCTGTCTGTTTTATTTTTGAGGCTTCTCCCTGTGGACATCGCCTTTGTGGGCATAATAATTAATCCATGAGTCACTGAATGGCTGGAGGACTCCACTGCTCTTTTAGAACTTACAAAAAGAAGCCAACTCTTAAAAACCTTGTTGTCAGATACCATGTATGTTTTAACAAAGTTTTCTTTGACAAAGGCGGCAAATGTTTTCATTAGCCTTTTGCCTTATATCCATTAGATTGAATCATTAGGCTGAACAGTGACTGACCTTGACTAGAATAAGACATAATTATTGCCAGTTTATTGCACTTTAACAAAATTAATGGATAACCAAAGAGAAGTGACTTTCTGCCTTTTTACAAACAAAAACCCTAAGTGTTTAGTTGTTTCATCTTTTAAATATTCATTGTACCATAATTAAAGACTATCTATATTTATGACTGTCAGTGTTTGCATTTCTTCAGGAAACTTGTTTGTGTATTCTGAACACTTATCTTTTCAGTCAAACCTATTGCATTGTAGCACTGTAAATAACATTTGAAATGTTGTGCTATTCAAAGTTGTTTCTTAAAGGTTGAGGTTAAAAGGTGATAAGTTTATTTTTAGTATCAACGATATATTGGCCATATATCATGTTATTTTTAGTATCAATAATACATTACTATTAATCAATTTGGTTGAATGACCACATGTAATTTCACTCTTTCTTTGCCAAAAAATAATCCCATCCATACATTTTGGTTTATGACATTTTCTGACTGTAACATTAATATGAGATGTTAAGCAGTTTTAGTTCTCAATTGGTTACCATTAAAATGAGCGTATTGCATTGACTCAGAGGTGAGGAAACCGCAGAGTATCTTGCTGTCTGCAGTGCATGTTGGGCAGCATGAGTTTTTCAGATCAGGATTTAGTATTATTAGTTTGCTATGGTATGGTAGAGTTTTCTTTTTGTTTTAACTCAGAACACTTCACAGCCATATGATTAGGAAGTTGATGCAACAGAAAGTTGTTGCAATTAATCGTAGGGGAGTAGAGACCATTCAATATAAATTGTTTTTATTTAGGGCTTTAGATCAGTTTCTTTGTTATGTATTATTAATATTATAACAAATAATAATGAAAAGGACTTACCACACCCACTATGCAGTGTTTGAAGCCATTTGTAGACCTAAATCCTCTTTTTCCTTGACTTTGTTTCTCAGACCACCAATTCTCCCTAGTCCTTCTCCTTCAAAATCCATTCCAATCCCACAGCCCCTCCGACCAGCAGATGAAGACCATCGGAATCAATTTGGGCAACGCGACCGATCCTCTTCAGCTCCCAATGTCCACATCAATACAATTGAGCCAGTCAATATTGATGTGAGTATTGCTGACAATCAGATCAGGAACAGTAGATTTGATGTGTTCCTTGTGAATATCAGTGTGTGAAATGCATGCTGTACACACAAATGCTGTTTCTAAGATAATCCTCAGTGGTCTGTCAGAATCTTCAGAGATCATGCATTTTTCATTTTTTTAATAGATTATTTTTTGCTGTTGAGAGCTATAAGAACACAAATAATCCATTCTCCAAAAGCAGAACTGCCTTTTGACAGTCCTGTCCTTTTAATTTTCAAAGAAACATTCTGCCCAAAAAAACTGCTTTTTCTTTTTTTCTGTCAGTTAGTCCCAAGGCATGTGCTGTTAGCTTGAAGCCAGTAACCACTCTTGCAAATCATTCTGTGTTAAACAGATTGTTATGCAAGATAGAAACTTTTTAGTATTTATATTCCAAGTAATATGTTTGGCATTGAGGGAAACTAAGTAATTAAATTAAGCTGGGTTCACCTATTCTTGTAGTTCCTTAGGAGTTTAGGAGCTCAGCATACTTTGTTCTGAGCATTCCTTTGGAGTGTTCAGAAACTGCTACACTTAAAGTTTTTCCACAGTTTTGGAATCTCTGGGTGGTGAAATGTAACTAATAATAATGGTTGGTATTAACATAAGGATAGTTGGGACCTTTTGAGATGTTGCCTTTTGCTAATTTTGCTGACATACACAGTCCATATTTTACCCTTAAGTCTGCTCTCTAGAAATCAGTCATTTGTCAGGTGAGCAGTCTCGAAATCTGCCTGGACACTGAGGCACAAAATCTGTTTTGTATGTGAGCTGAGTGAAAGGTGAAATATTAATTTTAAGAGTGTGACTGTATAGACATTTGCATGTGGTAAATGGCAGTGGTGCAGCTGAGGCATAGCCAGTGCTTTTGGCAAAACACAGGTATGTAAGGGAACAAATATAATTATGGAACAAGAAGGGAATAAATACAATAGTGTAACAAAAAAAAAAAGCTTTATTATAAAAATGGACAAACAGAAGGAAACTGCTAGCATTTTCTACTTCTAATGGCTAGCATTTTCTACTTCTAACTGCTAGCATTTTCTACTTCTGTTTATAAGATCCTTAGTGCAATTTGCTTTCAGTCTGGACATGTTGAAAGAGGTAGTTCACGGAGGATTACAAGTGAAGAAAGCCTTCTACAGTTAGTCATTTCTGAGAAGAACAGTGTGCCTGGCTATGCAAATGAGGTTGTTGTTACAAGAAAAAAACGAAGCAGGATTCATTTGACTGATGTACCTCAGTACAGAAAATTGATGTCCCAGGTTCTGATATGACAATTCGAATCATTTGTGTTACTGTAACAGGAACATTTGACTCAATATTTCTTCTTATGTTTTGACCAACTTCATTTTTAAATCAATATTTTCTTGTCAGCATCTCTTTTGGGTGGTGTACATTTCATTTTACTCCTGAGAGATGCTGTTTTAAAGCAACTTAATTTTGAGAAGTGTGAAGTGTAGTAGTACTTTGGAGTCATTGCTATTAGTATGTCAGGGTAGGAAACTACTTTTATTTCATGGGCATTGTATGTCACTGTGAATTCTCAAACTTATCAGTCTAAATTAAACAAAGCTTTTTAATTTTTTATAGGACTTGATTAGAGACCAGAGTTTACGAGGAGAGGGAGGTAAGTAGTGTTTAGCCTAACTATTGTTACATTTAATTACACAAGTGCTTTGTCCCTTCCTGTTACCCTACTTCCTTCTACAAAACACAGCCACAATGCAAAATATGACTAGAACAAAAAAGTGAATTTACATTTGCTTCTCCATGAACTTAGTATTTGTTTCGCAAAGATTTGAGTCATTTGCTGGTCATTCTGGGAGTGGGGGAGACAGAAGGAGAACAAGTTTTTAAGTAGTGTCTAGTTTTTTTAGTTTTAAAATTACTTTCCATTTTCACATTTTTTACTCTCTCACACGCACACACACACACAAACACAAACACACACCTCTTCACTCACATGGCTGCACACAGATACACTACAACTTCCCAAAGATTTTTATGCCTGTTGCTGCCTTTTCACCCATGGAAACAACAGAGGTTTTCAGTGAAAACCATTGTGGTAGATGGGCCTTCCTTATAAACTGCTGCATCCTAAAGCAGCTTGAAATACTCCGGTTCTTCTCCCCCTCTGCCCCTGCTGAAGTTGCTGCTTTGCTGTACTGCATGCCTGTGCTACTCTTGGAAGCAGATTGTTAGGATCTTACACAAAAGCCAGGTCTTTTTATGTTTCCTTCAGTAACTCAGTGCCCTAATTCACAGTTAAGTCAGGACTAGTGACAGGAGGTTTATTTTTCTTCACGTGTTGTGCACGGGCCTCTTAAGTCACTTCTCCCACTGGTTGCCAAGGTCCTGAAGTGGGCTTCTTATGTGCTGTATTTATTCCTATGAATATAAGAATAAAGCAGAAATATTGGAAATAGAGAAATACTAAGTAGGGCAGGCATATGACAGTTTTTCCAACTCCAAATCAGTGACACAGTTGTCTCCTACTAATTGTAACTTGCTTCAGCCATGAGTATGGGTCTGAATTACCCTAGTGCACCCTTTCCTGATCTCAAAGGTTTTGTACTGTGGGCTTTCACTGGCTTTGTTTCTCCCATGCAAATTTGGTATTTGGTAGGATGTGTTGTGTTTAATGGAACTGTCTTTAATAATGCCAGCAATAGGCACTTTTAAAAAAGAAATTTCCTTTAACCCTGCAAGCTACTAATTGAAAGGTGCCAGTTCTAGCTATTTTTGTATGTGCTAATAGGTGTGGCTCTTCAGAGTTTTGCCCATTTTGTCCAACATTTAAATGTTGTGCGATCATGTTGGTTTTAACTTTTGATCATAAACTGTCTGCTTGGCATCTGAAAACAATTGGCTATTTCCAGTCCTGAAACTGTGCTCTTGGGAATTGACTTTTTTCCTTCAAAGTACAGAAGCAATCTATGATTAGGAGTCAAAGCATCCTAGTTATTTCCCATGACTTCTTTCATTTCTTCTGTGTGTCTGTCTTTCTGTCTCTGCCTGCCCGTCTCTTTCTCTCTAACAGCCCCTTTGAACCAGCTGATGCGCTGTCTTCGGAAATACCAATCCCGGACTCCCAGTCCCCTCCTTCATTCTGTCCCCAGTGAAATAGTGTTTGATTTTGAGCCTGGCCCAGTGTTCAGAGGTAGTTGGGCTCTTCTTTCTTGTTTTCACCCAAACAAAATAAGTAAAACCACAGATGCTGTTTGTGCTTCACCCTCACACCGTGTGTATGTAAGTGTGTGAGTTTATCAAAACACCTCTGTTTTTTGCTTGGCCTGGCTGGAATGCTTTGAATGTGCTTTTCACACATACTCACCTTCACCTTGACACGCTTGAAAATGATTATAACTGAAGTCTGACTTAAATCTTCAGAAGCAAGGAATTTTATAGTTGAGGTTTTTCTGTGGACCTTAACATAATTTTTCTAAACAAAGGTCATTGGATTGCATTGCAGTGATTTTAACAATAAAATGATGTCCTTAACTTAGAATTTCCTTGACTGTTCAATTTAAGTCAGTTCAGTGCTGTAACAGTCTTCTATATTTAATATTCTTTGTTTTGAGAAGTGATGTAGGAAATCAAATGTGAATTACAAACATTTCCATTGATATCTTGGTAGGTCTCAAGATTTTCAAGTAACATGTCATGTCAGCTTTCAACAAATACTTCATTTTGACAATGTGCTATTGACACCACATCGAGGCTCTAGATGGTTTTAGTAGTTCTTATTTAGTTAGTAAATTTGACTGAAGCAGAATGTCTGTCCTATACTGTGTGAGATGAGACACCTAGATTTTCATGTCATTGACCGTGGGGGTAATTCAGGCCTTAAGCTGTCAATGGATCTGTTGTATTGCACAAAATCCCAAAAAACCTCTGTGGGATTTCGTATGCTGGAGAAACCAACTACTGAGTAATAGCATGAAATGTTTATACCTGTGTCTCTACATAATACATGTAGAAATGGTTAGTTCAGTGCATGTAGTGTGGTATTCAAATGCTACCATCTTGGCTGTTTCAAAGACTTTTGTTTCAGAATATATCAAAAGCAGTTCACCTTTTGAACTTATAAAGATCTTCCAGAACTCTTTGTAAGAAGACAGGTGTTCCCAACAAGCAAACTGGCTGCAGAATGGGATATCTTATGCTTCAGAGTCCAAGCTATTGACTTAAATCCAGCATTATCTGAAGTATTCTACTCTAATAACTTGGAGAACAGGCCATCTGGTATTGTTATGAACAGATTAACTACACTGTTCTGCCATGTGCTGTAAGCGTTTTTGGTGAAGGGTGAATATTGTGCTAGTGTTCCCATATTGCAGTATTAAAAATTAAATAGGAGATTTTAGTTACCTCAAAGAAAATGCATCCCAGATCTTTGCTATTGCAGAAAAAAACTGTAACGCAGTAAACTTTCAGAAAATTGCTCATGTTCTGGGAACATCATACCTTTAATTCCATGTATGTTTGATTTCAAATGAATCAGAAAATAAATAAATGACAGTATAGTGGCTGTAACATGAACACAAGTCAATCCTTCAGGTCACTGGCTTCCAGCTGCTTATAAACGTAGTTAGGATGCCCAATATGCATCATTCTTGTTTTTTTAGTACAGAGTTTACAGGTGTCCCATTTTGGATCTGTTGGTATGTTATTTTGTGCATCCACTTCCAAGTGTACAGCTTTTAGCTTACTGAGTCTAGTGATGGATACATATAGTCTGATAAACTAGCATGCACTGAGTGACTGAATTTAGGCAACAGTTTTAAATGCCACAAAGTCAGATTTTGAGCTCTAGTTGCCATTAGGAGACACTTTTTGCTTAAGAGGGGAACTTCTAAGGGGGATATGAGGAGGAGTATTGTCTTCCACCACTTCCCAGAGCACTGATGTGAGAGAAGGCAGTGGAGTGTTAGAGGTCTTGTTCAATGACATACATTGTTTAGCAAAGCAGCATGAATTTAATTAACAGTTGACCCTATTTTATGTCCTTTGCATTGGAAGGGTCAGCATAACCTTGTTAGGAATAATTGTGATGTATTTTAAAAAGCAGTGTCTAGGTGAAGTGCTCTATTTGAAAAGGGCCACTGGGGCTCTGAAACAGCTCTCTTAGTAACATTTTCCTGCATAGATTTGTTTAGATAACCTACAGGCTACAGACATACTGTTCTTTTTGTGTTTCCTAGAATATGCTTCAAATAGCTAACTAAAGTACTTTTCTTTTTTAATCCTTTCTAAGGTCTTAGAAAGACTATTAGTCTTTCTATACAACTTAGTCTATTTATTTTTAAATAATAGTTCTCTGCTAACAGATAGCTTTAAAACAGCCAAGTGATTTTGAGGTGGCACTTGGAGACTCAACCAGAAAACATTTCAATTATTTGCATTTAGTCTATTTTGATTCCAAAGTACAGAAGTTCAGCTTTCTGTTGGGTTCCTAAAAGCTTAGCTACAAAAATATCAGAGGTAGATGTTGCTAACTAAAATGCTACTGTTCTTCTTAGAGAAACTGATGGAATTTAAAAAATACATTTTTAAGTATTTTTTTCTTACTTAAAAAGATGTTGTCCTTTTGTTAATTCATGAACAAGAGACTGGGGACTATCTATACAGGGATGTTTACTATAGACTTGTCTCTTCCTGAAATCTGAGACTTGAGCACTAATTTAATATCAGGACAATATTCCTGTATATGTTTGTTCTCTCTTAACATTCACATTGATGTTTAGAGATATTGAATCTTAAACACAATTCTTGCACCTAATATCAACACATTCTTGTAAGCTGGGTTCTTACAGATAAAACTCTGCTCTTTCTGAAATTCAGGCTCAGCTGCAGGCTTGTCTGCAACACCTCCCGCATCTTTGCCCGGGTCTCTAACCAATGTGAAAGCGTTACAGAAATCACCAGGACCCCAACGGGAAAGGAAATCATCCTCATCCTCAGAAGACAGAAATAGAATGGTAAGGGAAAGATCAGCTGTTTTCTTTTGTAGAAATATTACACAACCATAGTCCTCTCACTTTTCTTTCATCCAAGTTCCCTAAATTATTTTGAAGATGATTATGGCAATGATCAAGGACTTGAAGCCAATAAATAATAGAGTGGGATAACCACTTGAAAATCACTTTAAACCAGTAATTAATTGTGGGACTGATATATAAATAATTTAAAAAATTGACTAAATTCACATTTACTGGTGTACCTTATATTGTAATGCCACTTTCCCTTCATACAGCACCTTAACTTTTCCCACCGTGATTCTTAAACTTTAAAAGTAACAAATGTATGTAACAAATTTTTATGTAATGATACATGAAAATATAAGAACATCCTTTTTTTAATTCACAGTTTAGTAATATGATTAAGAATTTAAAATCAAATGCTACTTTCTTTTTTGTAAGCATTTCTCCACGTTTTCTGGTTTTAACACTGCCAGAAAGCTGTTGCAAATGTTTCTTGCCAGATAATAATTTGGCATATCTGTGTCCTGAGGTTTTGTTAGAGCTAACTTTAAAAGTCAAAAGACAACATCTGAAAAAGAGCATCTTTTTTAGGGTATTAATGATGGGAAATGCTGGTGAGAAATTTTTAACAAAGGAGCTGTTTTCAGAGACATTAATGCACTTGTTTCCTTCCTTTTTATTATTTCTACACATATATAAAGAAAACTCTTGGTCGACGAGATTCAAGCGACGATTGGGAGATACCAGATGGACAGATCACAGTTGGACAGAGGATAGGATCTGGATCCTTTGGAACAGTCTACAAAGGAAAGTGGCATGGTATGTGGCCTTCATGGCAAGCAGGAGGTCCCAGTGCCTGCCAGGGCACGCCCAGCTGGCAGCAGCTTCCCAGAAACACACCTGGCATTCCGCTGGGCACCAGGCTGAGGGGACAGCAGCGTGCCACAGAGAGGGAGGGTGGGCTCCTGGGCTGCAGTAGGCATTGCCAGGAGGTTCAGGGAGGCAGTCCTTCTCCTCAGCACTGGGGAGGCCACACCTGGAGTGCTGGGCCCTGTTCTGGGCTCCTCAGAACAAGAGAGGTGTGGACATAATGGGGAGAGTGCAGTGAATGACAGTAAATACGACTTCTAAAGTAATAAGTAGTGTGCTAAATAACTAGTGTAAGAACTCACTATTGCTTAGAAACTCGTCTTCCATGTTCTTCTGAACTGAGAAATTATTAGGGTAAAGGTGAAACATTAGAAAGGCAGAAATATCCATCTTGATGAATGAGGATTTCAAATGTGTATTTTCAGTAGCTTTCGCCTGGCTATGATTTCTCAGAGTAAAGTAAGAATAGTATTTCTACAATTTACTGAATATTGACTTTTTTAAAATTGTAAAGTAAAGTAAAAAGTGATTTGTTTCATGTAAGCTAAAAAAACCCAGTATATTCCAAAATTTCTGATGCTCTGTATAGCATTTTCTCAAGAGAGGAATATGTATCAATGGCACTTACTAAAAATTGCTGTTTTACAGGTGATGTGGCAGTGAAAATGTTGAATGTTACAGCACCCACACCTCAACAGTTACAGGCTTTCAAAAATGAAGTAGGAGTGCTCAGGTAAGAATATTTTTAGTGGTGTGAAATAACATGTATAGATTTGTGCTTCATTAATCACTGAATTTTAGATATCCATTTTTGGTCTCACTCCTACAGGATGATACTTCAGGCAGAAAAAATAACCATTTAAAAATATTTCTTTGTACCCACTGTATGTGTTTGTCTGCACACCTATGTTGTCAATACCTATATGTCCAAACACTCAGAACTAGTTTTTGCTGATGTACTACCCCCAGAGCACCATCAAGCCTAAGTGTGAGCTGTAGGCCTTTCTCTCCTCTCATTGACATTTTGAAATTGGAGGAGAGCATGACTAATGGTTGGGTTTTCAGCTACAGTCCTGCCCACCCATATTATCTGTTGTTTATTAGTTTCTGTTCAGTAACATTGATTTCTCTGAGGTTTTTGGTTGGTATTGGGTTTTTTTTGTTTTGTTTTGTTGTTTTTTGGGTTTTTTTAATGTAATTCTCATGAAGTCACTTCTTGGTTTCCTTTTCTCATATCTACTGCTTCTACTATCTCAGAGGAGATATTTGGTTTGGGTTCCGCTCTTAAAAGAAGATCCATCAGCATGATATGATAGAATATATATTGTGAAGAAACATTACATCAAAGTACAGTCTTGAGAAGTCAAACATAATTCTGTTTTAAGAAACAAAATAGCAAGAAGTTTTTTGTCCCTGGAAATCTGATGTGTTCAGCTGAGCACCTGTGCTACAGAAACATCCCAAATGAGCTATATGGTGAAAGGAAATGGTCAGCCTTTTACCCTAGGAAAATGTTAGTTCCAAAACCTGTAAGCTCATATTTCTGGAAGTAGAGGCTTTGTGGGCTGTGCTACTTTGGGTATCACTTGATCTTCTTGACAGAATTCTGCCAAAACTTAATGAAACCAAACATCTTAGTCCAGCTTTCTGCTGCTAGTCCCATAGATGGAGCCCAGGCTGTTTGTTTGGTTTTTTTCAGAACATACGTAGTCACTTGTTCTATCCTTTGACCCACACAAGGCAGATTTACCTGTAGTTGTCCCTTCTTCATTATGGTTCATCATTACTTACCTTTGTGGTAGGATTTGCAATAAACTGCTTATTTTTGGTTTCCTCAGCAGTTACTCTCAGCTTCACTTGAGAAATTCTTGAACCTGAAAAAGGCACAGTCACATAGCATCTAAATGTCCTAGTCCACATTGCTGCAAGGACAAAGGCTCACATGCTGGATCCATGTTAATTTTTTAATAGAAATAAAAATAAAAGAGTTCTGACATGTTACCCCAGAGCAGTTATTCCATGTCAGTATGATAAGAGGGGCTAGCTTCAGGAATAATTCATTAAATTAATCTAGCAAGAGGTTATCATGGTATTGTAGTAAAAGAAGCACCTTCTGTTTGGGAATATATTTGTAGACTGTGATAGATCTGCCTGGATTTCCCTGATTTCCTGATCTGATTTCCTCCTGGCTCTTATTTTTTTGTAAACAGGAAAACACGACATGTGAATATCCTGCTTTTCATGGGTTATTCAACAAAACCCCAGTTGGCTATTGTTACACAATGGTGTGAAGGGTCCAGTTTGTATCACCATCTACACATCATTGAGACCAAATTTGAAATGATCAAGCTAATTGATATTGCACGACAGACTGCTCAAGGCATGGAGTAAGTATTGAATTACTTGTGTGCAAACGAGCACTGGGGCAATGTTTACTTATCCCCTTCACACTCTGGCTGACACTGGCAAATAAGGCCAGCTCTCTGCTCGCTTGGCTGAGGCCAGGGTCCTATTTCAATCATCAAAGCATTTGGTGAAAGTATCAGAGCTCTCCCAGTAACACATTTCAACATCTGAAGAGAGCATACCTATTTTGTTCTAAGGATTGTAAATAATCCTTACTCCCACAGAGGGCCATTGAGTTAGAATTTACCAAACCAGCCAAATATTGTGTGTTAAAATCATAACACTGTAAGACCAGAGAGATCACACTTGAGCTGAGAAACCACTATGATTATTGCAGCTCATTGGGCCATTTTTCTACTCAGTATTCCATTACATTTTCAGTCAAGAGGCGTGGAGGTGTTTGCAGCAACCAGCCTTAGCCTTCTGTTAGCCTGTGCATCTCCCCAGGCTCCATCTGTAGGTAGGGGAGATGCAGAAGCTGTTTTGTGAACACGATTCAAAGCAGAGACACAAATTGGAGCTTTTCCAGCAGGTTTGTGCCAATCTCATTGGCTAAACAAAGAGCCATGGGAGACTAATTCAGGCTGTATCTGCTGTGGGGCAAGTACTTTGCTCTGTGTTCCCTGCCATCTGTTTATCCAGGCTGCAATCAGGGGATCTTTTTTCCACTCCTCTACTCAAAAGCAGTCAGTGTGCCTGAGTACACCCTGAGCCTGGGAAGCACATTTAGCTCCTGCAGTTTAGAAACACCTTATCTAAAGCTCTGACTAGCTCACAAAGTCTTGAACAGTCCCCATTAAGGCTGGGAGGCGGAACTTTCAGCATGGAATTGCATGAAAAGAATTATTGAAGTTCTTTTTACAGTGAATATTGAGTTAGAATTGAAAAGCAGAAGCTGGAGTATAATTGTTATTCGTCAGTAGCATCAGATTTGAGCTGAAAATCTAAGCTTTATTTTATTTTTTCCTGTGAATATTGCAGAAACTATCATGGATAACTGAAGTTTTACTGCCTGCAGAAATGTGCAGTTTGAATGTCGACAGAATTTATGTTTCAGTAGTACAGTGAATTTTCAGTTGTTGATTGGTGAAGTATTATCTAACCCACCTAATCTGTGATATTTCTTTTCAGTTATTTGCATGCCAAGTCAATCATCCACAGAGACCTCAAGAGTAATAGTATCCTTTCCCAGAGATGTAATTTTGGAAAGTGAAAGTACTCCTGTTTTTGGGGGGTTTTATTTTTTTTGTTTTGTTTTGTTTTTCTGCCAGAAATTAACTTACTGATATGAAAAGCTATTTATGTGTGAATATTTGCCAAATAAAAATCTCAGTGAGAAGGGGTAGTATCACTAATAACAAAATAGGAGATGCTTACTCTATCTTTTGATTTGATTGTAATAACATAGGGAGTTCTAGTTGATATCACAAAGGATTTTTTTGCATCCTTTGGTTTCTTCACATAATGAAAGATTATGTGAGTTGGCTCATGGAGTATTTTTAGCTTTTCTCATACTTGGCACTTCATGAAAGCCACCTGGCCATGGTCTGTTCAGCACTGGCCCGGTCATTACTTACATAACCCTTACAAACCATAATTCACCGTGCTGGCTGCTTAAAACCTGAGTGATGTGAAAACTTTCAGTGCTGATGAATGGTTAAAACTGTCATGTTCATGTTGCAAATGTGTAGCTGTTTTTGTTCTTTTAGGGCCAGCACTGCTTGTCTGTTTTCCCTTAACATTCACCCCTTAGATATTTTTCTTCATGAAGACCTCACAGTAAAAATAGGTGATTTTGGTCTAGCTACAGTGAAATCACGATGGAGTGGGTCCCAGCAGTTTGAACAGTTGTCTGGTTCCATTCTATGGATGGTAAGCAAGGGGCAAGTGGTGAGCTTGTTTCAACAAATTTATTTACCTTTGGCCAAACTTCCTGCTCCTATCCCTCTGGCACACTGACATATAAAAGCTGGCTTAAGCTGGAAAATACAAGCAGTGATAACAAAGTAGTAAATGAATGGTTTTCAATTCTTCTTTAAGCATGTGTTTTCCAGTAGTCAGCAGAAAAACTTTAGTGTCTCCATCTTTTATTCTGAGGTTTATACTGAAATGAAAATGGTGGCAAAGGAAAATGGGTATCATTAATCTAGGGTTGAGGAGAGGATGAAAAAAGCCTTGCAAAATGTCCTGCAAAAGAGTAGAGGAACTAACTCAGCAAAAAGTAAGGTGCTCTTAAGTTTGAAGGATTCAAGAAGAGTTGCTTCATACTGCAGTCTCACATGCAGCTCCACTTCCTCCTTTTCTCCCTGGAAAAACTTAAAGCTCTGTAGCTGGCATTATTTTCAGTGTTGTTAGAATTCTGGTTTCCAAATGGCTTTTCAGCCTGGGCAAGGTCATTTTGCTCTGTCATAGAGGAATAAAAGGGATCACCAAGCTGAAATGAAGCAATAAATTTTGAGATTCATGTCAGCATCCACCCTGTATTAGCACCCAGTCACACCTGAAGGCAAGAGTGGGCCTTGCACCTGTACCTTGGGCAAGTCCATGTTTTGTTCCTGGTAGGTGAGGTGCAGCACCATGAGAGAAATAAAAACTAATTCTTGCCTTTTCTGATACAGGCACCAGAAGTTATTAGGATGCAAGATAAAAACCCGTATAGTTTTCAGTCGGATGTGTATGCGTTTGGGATTGTTCTCTATGAGTTGATGACTGGACAGTTGCCATACTCCAACATCAACAACAGGGACCAGGTAAGGGGAGGCACCAACTTCAGTCAACTCTCTGAAACAGAGATGGATTCAGTCTTGAGTTGTCATGTTCTGTGTGTTTGATGTTTCTGATTCTGATGCTGTGAGATGACATTTCTGAATTTTCTAGATCTGCCGTAGCCACATAGCAACAATTTACTTAGCTCTCTTGAGGTATTTTTTGTGTTATTTTATTTTAAATATAGATTTTCAGCTTCTATACTGGTTGCCAGGATACTTATTAGGGAGAGAGCAGATTACTTAATAGTGATCTAGTTTAGAACAGTTCTGCAAAGGCAAAATGATCCCCCATATGTGAGTTCAATTATTATTCTTGTTCCCCCCGCCCCTCCACTTGCAGTGAATAATAAATAGTTCAACTACAGGAGTGACAAAACAGAAGAGCAGTCATCTCACAGAATGTTTTATATTCACTTTAACTTTGAGAGAGCATGCACCATCTAACTGAATTGCAGAATATCAGCATTTCTCAAGTCCTGCTTGTTGGACTGTGTAACTTCCCAGGGTCTGGGGATCCTGTAAGAAGATTACTTAATTGTGAACAAATATTCCTGAAGTCTTCATGATCCCACAGACTGTAATATATCTCCATGGGATAGGCACCTTTGGGAAGGCATGCCTGATTCATTATTTCTGTCTAACCTGAAAATAGTATCTGTGCATCAAGATCTTTGGTGTAAACTATTCTGTGTCTGAGCAGTGATGTATTTGTTGCATCTGCATCCTCATCCCTTGTGTTTTCGCTGTCAGTACTTGAGAACTGAAACCATAGCAACGTTCTTCTGTGAATGCCATTTCATGAGGCTGCTTCCATATCTGCCAGAACACTTCATCCCAATTCATCAAATTTGGAGTGACTCCTTTTTCGTTTTCTTTTCTTTTTTGAAGTTTTGGTTTTGCCTTCTTGAAGAAGGGAAGTGTCTGGATTCCTGGCCAGCCTTCTAAAAACAGTATTTGACCTTGTTTAGCTTTTGCCTTTTGAGGTCTGAAAGATGATCCCTGTGATGTGGGTGCTTACAATGAAGTGCTGCAACCAATTTTAAAAGCAAGTGAAGCCAACATATGTGATCTAATGTCTTGAGTTTTGTCACTCCTTGTCTGTTATGTGAAAAGTTGTAAATATCCTTCACTCTCTGGTGCATCTACGTCAGCTACTATGACACAACCAAGATTCTTAGTGAGCAAAGTGTCATTCTTGTCATACCTCAGAGTGTTTCTCTCACTTTAACAGATTTTTCTAGACTGTTCTTGTAGTGATACTTGCTTTTCTCTAGTCTAAAATAAAAGATTAGCACCTTTATTATTTTTAATTGAACTGTTGGAAACATAGAAAGTAATGAATTTTGAATAATTTCAACTTGTGCCATAAATTAGAAAATACCAACTGCTAGATAATGGTCTGATTGCAGCAGAGGTAAGGGATGCAGTACACAAGTCTCTACTAGGAAATCCTGCTCTGGCACATGGGGATTTCTAAAGAAACCATATGGCAGTTTTCTGTTCTTCCTTGATGCCAACACAGATGTGACTGAAGCAGAAAGTTAAAAAAGGACCAGGATTGTGTTAGTATAAATAACATGTATAGCATGCTTGAGATGTGAGAGTTTTCTGTTGGGTTTTTTTCCCCGGTGTCAAGCTAGGAAATAGTTACACTTCATTAGAGAGAAGGTGTGATACACCTCTGGATGTCTGAGTACTCAGCAAAGGCAGTGATTGCTGCTGCAGCATGAATGGGTCTTTGATTAGCTGGTTTGGAAGGGCTTTTTAGTGTCAGTGCTACTGCAGTACTCAAACCACGTTGCAATTGACCTTGACTTGAAATGATGATGTTTGGTGGTTTTTTATATATACAAGAGATGATATAACCATATTTATGTTTTGTTTTCCTGCTTCCTATCAGTTTACTTTGATTTATGCTTAAGTTTTATCCTTAGAGGAAAAGAAGCCTTCTATGTTGAAAGAATTACTGTAAAAATACTAAGACTGTCTGTCTCCTCTTCTACAGAAAAGAGGCAGTTTCTCTTTCTTTTGAGGGCTTTTTTCTTTTTTTTTCTTTTTTTTTTTTTTTTTTGTGAGAGTGGTGGAGGTGGTCAGATGTCAAGAATAAGCTTTGGTGTTGGGGAAGTATATAATGGAATAAATTCTCAGAAGGTAAAGGGCTTTAATATTCAAAGTCCATGTGTTTCTTAAACTACCTTTCAATGTGAAGTTGTTGTTGATTTGTAATATAAAACAGAATATTTATTTTTAGACATTCTGTTTCTGCCACAGGGTTGCTTGTTCTTGTTTTTGTCAGTTTTTGACACGGAAAAACCATTTCTTAGATGGTTATTGCTATAAATGGTAACCATTTACTGGTGTTCAGGTTTCACAGAAATCTCTCTGAGGAGGAGGAAAGATCTCATTTTTTCTCTGTACTGAAGAGGTTAGCAAGCATTACTTTGAGAAATTTGTCAATTCCAATACCAGATGTTTCTTGGGAGCAGAGAGCTTGCTGCTGCAACCAAAATAGTCTAGCAAAATATTCACCTTTTGTTACTGTTGATTTTATCAACTCAGCTTCTTTCTGTTTCATCTTTTTTTCCCCCTTAAATAAAGATAATTTTCATGGTGGGACGAGGATACCTATCTCCAGACCTCAGCAAAGTACGGAGCAACTGTCCAAAAGCTATGAAGAGACTAATGGCAGAATGCTTAAAAAAGAAAAGAGATGAGAGACCCCTTTTTCCACAGGTGGGCAGTGCTCCTCTTTAGCTCTCAACAGACTTGACAATTCAAAGTTGTGAACTCACTGGCCAGTTCCAAATTTTTTTGATTAGTGCTATGGCAGGAGTTTGTAAGAGACCTGGTTCAGTACCTGATTAGTTCGGTTTAATTAGAAATGCTCATTTAGTTTCAGAACTCAGGTATTAAAATGACCTGTGTATTTGGAAAAGTATTTACATGTTGGAGAAAGTTTCAGCTGGGAGATAATGAAAGTAACAGTCACAGTTAGACACACAAATTAGTGCTTGGTCTGTGTGCTCAGAAATGTTCACACTGCCCTCCTTGCTCTCCCTCAGCTTTGTGAAGGGAAACTATCAGATAGTTTTGTCACAGAACTGGATTTGTGTCATGCCTGTTCAGGAAGGTTTGGGTTCAAAAAGCTTGAGGGGGAGGAGAGAAAAAATCAGTTTTTCTGGTTTGAATGTAACCAAATTGTTTTCAAAAGGTAAGGAGCTCCCCCTGCTGACTTTTTGGTAAATGTTAAGCAAAATGCTGGCAGAGCTAGGTTTGCAGCCATGCAGGTATGGGTACTATGGCATAGACGAGAAGCCCAATAAAAAGCAAGTGTTTTCACTGTGCTTAGAGGGAATCAATGTGCCTTTAAAAAGGGGGAAATTCCCCAACTGTCCTTTTCAACTTCCTTAGGATGTAAACATCATGAGTGCAGTCCAATAAGCTATATTTTAAAAATCCTTTTCTTAAATATATGTTTAAATATTTTTCTGTAATTAATTGATGTAGTGCCTTTGGTTTTAAGAGAGCTTTGGAAACAGATTTGATCCCTTATTTTCTGTGTTTTAGATTCTTGCCTCCATTGAGCTTCTGGCCCGGTCATTGCCAAAAATTCACCGCAGTGCATCTGAGCCCTCGTTGAACCGGGCTGGCTTCCAGACAGAGGATTTTAGTCTCTATGCTTGTGCTTCTCCAAAAACACCCATCCAAGCAGGGGGATACGGTGGGTTTCCAGTGCACTGAAACAGAATGTGAAGGCATGTGCCTGTGTGTCTGTGTGCTGGTGTGTCCTGTGAGTGCAAGGTGTTTGTTCTCAGTTCCTACCAGCTCCAGTTGTAAGGTTTACTGAGGGAACAAGGACTCACTTATCATACTGGGCATTGACTGCTCCCAGCACAGAGTCTGTGTTGGTAACTACTGCCCTGGGAACAGCTGGCACAAGAAGGACTGTAATGTCACCTAAGAGACATGGGAAAAGTCACTTCAAAACAAGCAAAAATCTTAAGGTCACCGGGTGTCATTTTTGCCTAGTTTATTGATTGGAATTAGTTACTCAGGAGTGTATTTGATTTGAATCTACTCAAGCTGTGGTGGTCTGTTGTTTTGGGGGCTTTGGGTTTTTTTACTTCATTTGAGGTCATTGTATTTGAGCAATAAGCTTTAGATTCTTCATTTAGTAATGCTATTCATGTGGGAAACACTTGGAAAGGTAAACTTAGCTTCAAGGCTGAACACAGTCAAAACTTTGTGGTCAGCAGTAGTGAGCAGATACAACACAGAATCCAAAGAAAGCCCTGAATAACATGTGACTCTTGTCTTGAAAGTGCAAGTTTAAATTAGTACTGTTTAGGGAACATCTCTTCCTACAGAGGAGTGGTGAATGGGTTGGGGTTTTTTTGTGTTACATTTTTCTCTAAATATTTTGACCTGATAGAGTTTACACCATCTCCAAATGTTCTGTTAACAATGCAACACAGAAGAAATTCTGAATCTGCTTTTGCTAAGCTGCAAGGCTGTTACTGGTAATGGTGCCTGTATCCTTCAATTAGTATGGATTTCAAAATTTCTGAAAACATTTTACATCTCAAGCATGACCAAGTGCTTTAAGGGGAGAAATGCTGCTAACACCTGTAATAGGAAAAGAACATTTGAAAAAGCAGTTTTGTTCATGGAAATCAGTGTTATACCACGAATTTTGTTAAGATCAAAGGTGCTAATTATTTTAATATTGTTAAGAATACACTGAACATGCTTCTCTTGAAGTGACAAATTAATTTTTTCACTTCCATGTTAAAGCTGCTAGTTTGACTAGGCAGAAATGAATCAGTTGGACTAAATGTCTAACTGAGAAAGTTAGACACCATACTGAAATCCTGCTAGCTCATTTTGGAAACTGTATTTTTCTCTGGAGCGTTGCTCTGGAACAAGGGCATCAGAATAGTGGTTCAGGTTATATCAGTCTTTAATGTCAGATACGAAAAAAAAGGTGTACAGACAGTGTTCTTTCATTTTTGAGGTGAGTTAGGTGGTTTTACTTGGTTTAAACTGCTGAACTGTTAGTTTTCACAGATTACTCTGCATTGGAAACAAGCTGTTGCTGCTCTTGTTAGGACTTCAAGGGCCAGGAGTTCCTAGTGGCTCCTGATTTACATACTCACAAAGAATTTCGCCTGTTGCTAGCAATACATTTTTGAAATAGAACAGGAATTCCAAAATGTTTTGGTTTACTGCTGTCTGGCAACTGAGCCTTTTAAAATGGGAAGCAGATTTAGAGAGCTTCAAGACATAGAGGCAATTTTTACGTTTTCTGAATGGATTATAATTGTCCTTTTGGCTGCTGCTGTTAGAATAGTTGAAAACTAACTTTTCTCCTTTTCTTAGTCAAGAAAATTTAGCTGTTGAACTCTCTATGGGAATAGTTACAGAGGACAGAAGTTGTTACTGTTTTAGAAAATCTGTTTCCCATCTTCCTGGTAGCTTCATCTCATTTTTGGTAGGCTTATCTTAAAATGAAAACAGGACTTAAGTGTTGTTTTCCTCTCTCGTTCTTTATTTTATATCTGTTCTAGCAGTGATGAGGAATATTTCCAAAGAGGTGGGGTATGGCATTCAGTACAGAGCAAGAGGATGCTGCTGGGTCTCCTGCAGAATCTAGAAATGAGGCATCTCACACAGAAAAGTCCTAGCCACACAGGGAGTTGCAGAGAGTGCAGAACCTCTGCACCATTGCCCTGCCCAAGCTTACTCAGGTCTGCCAGATTAGTTCAAACCAGTTATTCCTTGGAGCAGTGTTACCCTTCTTGTTGTTCAGCTTGTTCATCTGTGCTGTCAGAGCTACAGTTCTGAGGGGAGAAGTGCTGCCATCCTTAGACACATCTGGCCCCATTTCCTGCTGTATGGTCAGTGCATTTTTCCTGTGTCACCTGTTCTTACTGAGCATTTGGGGTTCTATGGCCATCAAGTGAGTTTAGCTTCTCACTAAACATTTTATGAAGCCTAAAAGGAGGCTGTTTTGTGGATCATTAAATTTATCTGACAGAGAGGCATTTAGAGGTGTCATTTCTGTAAGTTCTAATTGGTGCTTCAATGAGATTTAGGAGTATCTGTGGGGTGAGGGTGCCTAACTGCACCTGCAGATTTGGATCAGCGTTCTCAAAGGTGCAGCTCAGCTATATTGTTTAGAAACAGATACCTGTTGGTTCAGAAAACATGCCTGTAGGATCCTAGGTGTTTCTGGAGGAGTAATTTATACTAGGTGGGATTTCTTTTTATTTTACTTCCCTACATATCAGTACAGAAACAAAATCTGTCTTGGTGCCGTTAAACTGTTCCAAATTTTTACTTACCCAGTTGATAGTATCCATACAAAAGATCAGCACAAGATCCAACAGGAAACTACCTCTTTTTTTTCTGTCTGTGAATGTAAACCAGGCAAGGTGTTGGAATCTGGTGTTACCCTACGATAAATCATTCAGTCTCTACTTCTGGCACAGGCCTGGAAGGGAACCATTCTTCCCCTTATGATTCCTCTGAGAAACTTGGCATCTACCCCAGGATAAGAAGAACAGTTAAGATGATTTGTGTACACCTCAGTAACCTCATGAATTCAGGTAGCTTACAAGTCTGTGAGAGTACAGAATGGTAGCTGCATCTTAAATCCTCCCAGGAAATGGGGACAGCACATTCATTCAGAACATAACTTTGTAATACATTGTTTGGAAGCAACATGAAAGATCTTGATCATCTTTTTAGTACAGATTTTTTGGAAGTGTGCATTTAAAATAGTTTCCACTTGCTCTGCATGAGAAGAGCATGAAAAGACTAGTAGCTGACTTGAAAGGGGTTTGTAGGAAGTGTATATTTTCAATGCTCTCCATCCTTTGGAAAGAAATTGTTTTGCTACCAGTCAAACAAACATCTGCAGTTCTGCTTGATAAAAAAGCACCTCAGATGTCTGGCTCACAATGAATATAAATACCTGGTTTTTTTTCTTGTAGCAAGTTGCTGAGCATGTGGTTTCATAGCTTGGTGTAGATAGGTGTAGCCATGTACATACCTCACCTAGGGAAAGCTGTTACTGGCAACTGCATTTTATACATGTTTAACCAACATAATCCCCTTATTAGATAACCATGTTACCTATTTTGGTCTATTGATTTGTGATCAGATTAACACTGGAATTTTGAAAAGGGGGATTTAGCATTAGCTTGTCAAAAAAAATGTGTTTGCTGAGGTTTTGTTTAAATGGCAAGAAAGTCTGAAAATTACCTTTTTAAAGCTACCATTCTATCTCAAATAATTCTTTACTTCTGGTCCTGTTTTTCCATTGCCCTTTCCCAATCAAAGGGGTTTTTTTTTTTAATGAAATCCCTATATGACTATTAAAATCTGAATTATTACCAGAAATAGGCAGAACGACAAGATGAGTAATGAGGGAGCAATCTCTTTTTTATAAATTGATCTTTAATCACCACTTTAGAAAGGCAGACTGAAAAATAAATTAAATAGAGCATGTTTTGAAAGGGTAGCTAAGCATAAATGTCACTTAAAAATTGGCCTCACAGGCAGTACTTGTTGACTTCCTTCTCCTAAAAGAAAACATGTACAGAACTTGCAGTCTTTCTAGAAGATACTGTGAAGAGAGTGAGAGGTCAATGAAATGTAGTAGAAAAAAGCAAGACAAAAATTACCCAATATTTAGAGTATTTAAAGCAAGAGTTTCATCTGGTGGTAGAATTAGTAAATTAGGCAATTAGATCCATCATGAAGCTTTTATTCTATTGTTATAACTTAAACCTGCCACCACAGTCTGTAAAGACACCCAGAGCTTGAGACCTGTCACAACTCCCTGTGACACCCTTACTTTGGACTTCAGGTGTGCTCCCCTCTCATTTCCTAAGAGACACAGAGCCCTTTCTCTGCTTTCTTCAGGTTCCCTTAGAACTGGGTCAGCTGTTCCTCACAGGCCTTTTCAATGCCTTTTCTTTCCCCCCTGCCCTTGTGCAGACAGCTGACAACTCTTCTTGGTTCTTCCTTTTGTGGAGCAGGACATTCCACAGAATTAAGGGTATAAGCCTAGAATTTTGTTGGGGGGATGTTTCTGCTTTGTTTCAAGTATTTAGAATAAGAATCCTGAGGAAAAAACCAGGCAAACAATACAGTCACTCATGAGAAGATGGAAGGACACCAGATAGAGAGCAGTTGTTTGAATGTAATGGCATTCAAAAGATTTCTGTTGAACAGAACAAAGGCTCTCTTGTGCCTGCTTATCACTCCTTCAGTATTAGGAAAGCTCTGAGAAGTGCTGTCAAAAAGCAGTGTAAACTAACCCAAAATGCATATGAAACTCATTGTGGGGAAGTTATATGTATGTTTCTTTGCTCTTTCTCCTGAGTCCTTTTTATTATGCTTAGTTAAATACCCCTCACTAAAAATCCTATAGAATATATTTTCTTTGTGGGTGGCAGGGAAATTTTTTTTGCTACAGTATAGGATTAAGAGGATTAATATCTTAGACTCAGCTTCTATTCAGTCTCCTATCAAACTCCTGAAAGACTTTGGGCAGCAATCTTAGTCTGTGCCATAGTTGCATCCCCTCAGAAGTGGGACTACAAGTCTGTCTCACGGCATGGTGACACTAAATAAATTATGTAGGATTTCAGGACCTAATCACATGTGTAAGCACTGCATGTAATTATTCTTTATTCAGTAATTCTGAAGGAAGCATAGAGTTGTTTTATTTGTTATGCTCCCTGTGAGACCTAATTTCTGGTCTGGGACTGAGTAGACAATCTCTCCATTCTTACACTTCTGTCAGTGGATTGCTATGTTTGGTCTCTAAAACAAATCCTAGCATTTTGTAACACTGGTTTTCCATTCAGGCACTTTACTGTATATAGTCTTTAAAGGGTAATGGATGTCTCACATAGTTCATTGTTATTAAACTAGTTTTACAGCAGAACAGAACTGGTTTGCAGTTGGATGCATGTATTGAAACTGGTGCTTCTCAGGAGGACATATGTGCAATAAGGAATTTAAAGTAAAATTAAGCTGACACGTGTAATTTTCAAATGCATGATGAATTAGATTTTGCTTGAACTTTCACCTTCTTGGGAAGAATGGGTACGGCTTGCTTTCAAGAAATCCTTGGTTGGTTAAATATGCTGGGTCTATATTCAATGTTCTCTCACTGTGTATTCTCTTGTGCTTTAATTTTAACAGTTTGCATTTTTAACATCTTTTATGTTCAGCCTGATGTTCAACTAAGTCTAGTAACTGAAATCATCTTCTTAAACCAAGCTCTTGTCCTCCCTCTACAGGAGAATTTGCAGCGTTCAAGTAGCCACAGCACCATGGCAGCACCCACTCTGTTATTTAAGTCTTGTGTTCCTACAGTTTCTTAACATCAAAACTCCATTCTGCTCCGCAAAACCTAAAGTAATTTAGAAAAGATATCCATAAGCTTAAAAGTGGAGCAGAATGGAAACACCATTCCAACACAATGGGGAAAAGTACCTTTTTGGGAACCAGAGTCCTCTGCTGCCAGTGTTTCTCCTTGGACACAAACCAGCACGTGCATTCGGAGACCTGCAGTGGCTGCCTGTGCCGTTGGCATCATTCCCAGGAGAGAGGAGAGGGCGCTCGTGGTGGGACTGTGGTGCTCGGGCGTGCGGGGATGGAGCTGCTGCTGCTGCTGCAACTTAGGAGACTTGCTTTGGATGGTGTGCAGGCCAGCTTTCTCCCTCTAACAGCGTAACCATCAGAGGCTGAACTTCTGATGAGTGCTAATTTCAAAGAATCGTTTTCCCTTCTGATCCTTTTTTTTCCTGGTGTACTTACTGATTTATGGACAGCGCAGTATCCCCTTTTCACTGTATTACAGTGTCAAACACCTCAATCTGTCTATATTACTGGGGTTTATTCTTTTAAAAGTGTGGGGAAGTGGGAGCTGGATATGTTATTTTGAAGGCAGAGAGATTGATCTGAAGGAAAAGGGGATGCTGCTACACCTTTTTTTCAGATTTACTTTACCACTTCTTGAAAAGAACAAACAACAACCATCATCCTTAACCTTTTTCCTTTTCCAGTATTTTCTTGGTGTGTGCATATACAACATCTCTTTGAAGGATTAAGTCAATCCTTCTTTTGTTGGTCCAGCAACAAACTGAAGTTTAAAAAAATGTAGCGAGATTGTCCTCTCTTTTATTTTTTTTGTATCATATGATACAATGTATTTATCAAAGATGCTACTGCAGCATCTAAAGTCTGTAGAAATCCTGATACAGACTGTGAACGGTGTATGTACCTACTTTAAAAGTTTTATTTTAAACGAGGGTGCAGGTTAATGCCAGGTACCTTACCAATATGTAATGTTTTCATAAATGAGGAAAAAAGTTCTCAGGTTGAATTGAACACAAATACAATCTCCCCCTAGAATTAGACATTCCAAAAATTATGTTTTGGTACTTTCAAGAGCTTTTTTTAACGGATTTTTATCCTGTTAACTAAACGTCCTCTGATAAGTGTGTGTGTAAATGTGGAGCATCTTGTCCTAATGGCAAGTTGTTAGATCAAAACAAAACGGTACTTGCTGGATCCACGCTGACTCCTCCTCCTCTCATTGCTTTCCTCCCTGTCATCCCTTCCCTTCTGTTTGTCTTTCCCTTCTGTACACTTTGCAAACTAGGATGAAGGTGGCGGTATCTCCATTAGAGTGCTTTGTTTTCCTGTCCTCCAGTCCTGGTTTTCAAATGGTTAGTAGCTTTTTTGACAAGTTACCCAATCAGGGAAAACAACAACTCATAAAGTTCTGCACATCATTTATTTACCTCTAGTAGAATATCTCGTGATGTGATCTGCTTGCAGAGTTCTCTGGTATGTGGTATTACCTGTAAATTATTTGTACAGAGGCAAGGCAGACCACATTGGAAAGAAACTCAAGCTCAGACAGAAGTTTCCAGAATTTGATTCGTATCAGCCCTGCACCACTCCAGGTGAGGCAGGAGAGCTGACCCTCCTCTAGCAGGGAGGTTCTTGTCAGGAGGAGGTGGGGAGTGTTTAACAAAACCACGACGAATAAATGAAGGAGTTAAATGTGTGTGAATGTGGTGTCCATGCTAAACGTGGATGTACCGAGTGAGGGTGCTGTCCTTCCCTCCCTAGGGAAAGTTGGACTGTTCCTGTCTGCAGAAGGTTGCTCCCAGATGAAGGGAGAAAAGCACATCAGAAGTAGAAGGCGCTGTTAATACCCTGGAATTTTGCAGTGTTGCTGGTAGTCTGTTACATTTGTCAGTAAATATTTACTGGGGCTGTAGGGACCGGACTGATCTGAAGTGGGAATTAAAACTGAAATACTGTGTATTCATATTAATTCCACAAACATTAGCAAGATAGCAATAGTGAATGACTTAATAGTCACTACAAGAATGAAGTGATTCATGTTGGTACATGAACAGAATTGATTTTGTGTATGGGACACGTTGTAAAAACGAAGGAAAAACAAAAGCACAATTTTTTTTCTTGTCTGCTGTGGGTCTTCAGACGCTGTAAAGTTTTTCCCTTAGTGAGACTGGCAGGAATTAAAGAAGTAGCAATAGCCACTTTGCAGTGTGGAGAAGCTGATGCAGAGCAGTGTGTGCAGATGGTGCAGTCAGAGTGCTCCCTGGTGATCATCTGAGGCCAGTACTGAGAGTGGAGGGAGCCTGGAGCCCTGTGGCAGCAGGCAGGTGAGAGCCTTTACCAGATACAGGCTCCCAGAGGGGGAAGGAGTCACTGCTTCTCCTTTCACCCTGTGCCTGGCTCCAGCCCCTTTATGGACTGTGGCCCCCTTTGTACGTGTCAGGGATACTGAGGTAAAGGTTCTCTCAAAAGAAGCTGTTAACAGAGCAAGTATGGACAGGTGGTGGTTCAACACTCATTTGTTTTACAGAGCTTGTTAAACACTCTCATTTCCTTCCACAAAGTCATGCTGGCAGAATTTAGAAACTTCATTCTATCTTTGCTTAAAATGAACTTATTTTGGTGAAGATTTGTTACCCATTAGCCTACAATATGCTTCTTGAGCCCATAGGAAAAGCACAAGGAAAATTGCTATCCTTGTCCATGCAAAGCACTTTATAAGTAACACATGATCTCTGGGGGGTTTTTTATTGGGGTTTGTTTGTTTGTAGTTTTGTTTTCCTTTTTTGTTTCTGGTTTTATTTTTTTTTTCCCTGAGGAATGTGCAAGTTGTTTGGCTGCTGTTTAGAGAAGTCCTTTCAGGATGCATTTCTACTGGTTTTCTTGTTTGTTTGTTTCCCACCAGATAGCTGTAGTAATGTGTGTTTGTCTCTAAGAGTTCCCAGGTAATGCTCATGCAAAACTTTGGAAGAAATGTGGTTTGTAAATAATTGGGTTTATTTTTGGTTTTATCTTTTCCTTCAGGAGTTTTTCTGGATGTCTTGCATGCCATCAGAACCAGTCTTAAAGATGTTTAGTGGATGGGGAAACCAGAATAGATGAGAAATGAGTGCCCTCTGTAGCATGGGGTGAAGGAAGTAAATGGCAATGACCGATACATTCATGCCATTCACCCCAAATTCCTTAAGCTGCTTCGTGGTGTCCCAGCCACAGCCACATGCCATAGTGTGGAGATGTGAGTACATACTTCATGTGCACGTGTTGGGACAAACACCTAGAGAGTCATACTGCTTCTTTCAGCTCTGTAGTATCTTGTAGGTTATGATCATTTGCAAAAGTGCTGGTATCCAGTCCCAGCTAATTATGTCCTTATTAACCAGGCACAGACCTTCCCCTCTACCTTTCCTTTTCCATGCAGGTAACAGAGGCCTGTTACACCTTCCTGCTCAGTACATGGTTGTTTCCCCTGGTACATTTGCCAGAACTGCAACACTGTGGTGGAGCTGAAACCAAATGGCAGGAGTATAGAGGCCAGGTTACTTTGAAAGTAATTTCTGTGTCAGTTAAGTCCTACCTAGCCCCAGAGGCAATTAGCCCAGTCATTTCTGTTTTTTTGAAACTCATGCAGGTCATGAAATGAATCCACTTCTTTTTATGCTTACCCAAAATCATCTTTTCTTGTACTTGAATGCTCTAGCAGCTGATGATGATGCAAAATGTTTGAGAATACATGCTGCCGTTTTACCATGGCATCTTAGCATTACTTGGATTGGTATGTGCTCATTGGAGGCAGAATTTAGCCTTTGTGACCAAAATGAGTGAAATTCTGATTGTTGATCAATACATTTCTTTCCATAAATGCCCAAACTGGGGGAAAAGTACCCTGAAGATCACAAATAGTTTTTCTTCGGTGTTTGCCTGGTGGTGTAAATGCATCCAGCATTTTACAGAAGGCTGAGGGAAGCCAGATCCCCAGACATGTCACAAACTAATTGAAGCTTTGATATCTGGAGGGGCTAAATTTAGAGAAGAAGCATGTAGAGATTTCACACTTTTGCAGCCTCTAGATTTTATTTCCTTCTTGACTGTCAGTGCAGTGTGTGTGTAGCACAAACTCTTCATAGTACTGTAGACAAGGTGTCCTCTATTGATAAAATGTATCACCAGTAGCACAGTGGGACAGCAAAGCTTCTAGGTACAGACAAGTTAAAAAGCAGCTGCAGGAGTGGACTCTTAGGGCATCACTCTGAAGGTGCTGAGTGTTCTGGTTTTCTGTAATGCATTTTGTGTAGAAGTTTATGAAACAAACTTTGTTTACTGCAGCCTTCTTACTGTGCATTTGCACTTGGTGTTTGTTTTGGCATGCATTTGGAATAGCTTTCTTCACTGCTTCATGGCTTCATACCAGCTTCATACCCACCATGTGAAGTTTAGCCAGGGCAAGTACTGGATTCTGCACTGGGTGGGTAACCCTGGTTGTGTGTACAGACTGGGGATGAGAGGCTGGAGAGCACAGAGGGGCCTGGGGCCCTGGTTGATGGCAAGTTGAACACGAGTCAGCAGTGCCCTGGCAGCCAGGAGGGACATCCCTGTCCTGGGACACATCAGGCACAGCATCACAGCCAGGCAAGGGAGGGGATTGTCCTGCTCTGCTCTGACCTGGGGCAGCCTCACCTCCAGTGCTGGGGGCAGTTCTGGGTGCCACAGTGTGAGAAAGGTTATTGCTATTAGACTATTAGTGATAAACTGTTAGAGAGTGTCCAGAGGAGGCCCATGAGGATGGTGAAGGGCATTGAGGAGAAGCTGTGTGAGCAGCAGCTGAGGTCTCTTGGTGTGCTCAGCCTGGAGGAGACTGAGGGGAGACCTCGCTGCAGTTACAGCTTCCTCATGAGGGGAAGAGGAGGGACAGGCACTGATCTCTGCTCTCTGGTGACCAGGGACAGGACCAAGGGAATGGCCTGAAGCTGCATCAGGGCGTGTTTAGGTTGGATATCAGGGAAAGGTTCTTCATCCAGGGGGTGGTCAGACACTGGAACAGGCTCCCCACGGCAGTGGTAGCAGCACCGAGCCTGACAGAGTTTAAGAAGTGTTTGGACAATGCTCTCAGGCACATGGGATGATTCTTGGGGTGTCCTGTGCAGAGCCAGGAGCTGGACTTTGATGACCCTTGTGGGTCCCTTCCAACTCAGCATATTCTATGATGCTGTGATTCTTACCTAATAAACTATCAGAGAAATAGAGCCAGGTTGTTAAAACGAAAAAGTTTGCATTTAAGTTTCAAGGATGCTAACACAGAAGCTATTAAATCAGCACCATGACAGCAGTAACTGTCTAGTAACTATGAACTTGTGGAAGGAGGAAGCTTTAAAAGCTGCAGAATACAGAGTACACCAAGAGTGAATTCAGATGAAAACTAAATTCTCTCTTTAGTTTAGAAAAGAGAGCTACCAAGACTCTCTGTTCAATGGTTTACATAGGGATCCCCCAAAACAGTTTTTGTAGTTTGCCAAATGATCATGTGCCTTTGCAACCTTAAAAAGTACAACGGAATGTAAACCAGGTGCTTTGTAACTAGAGCAGTGTCTTTGGTTTACATCTGCTGCAGTAGTTTTGTATATAGCTATCCCTGTAGGTAGGTAGTGTGGAGTTGGTCAACTCCTGTAAAGGAACAAGAGGGCAGAGAGCATTCCCCAAAATACCTATTAGCATTTCAAAGCTAAGAATTGAAGGATACTGAATTTTCTTACAGTAAACCTGCTGCTTGAAATCTGCTCTATCAAGAGGTAATGAGGTTCATTTAACTTAAAAACAAGTAAGCCCTCCTCCCCTTCCAAAGACACAGATCTTGTTAAGGAAAGCTCTGAAGAGGCCCCAAGTTACACTCTCACAGCATCTTGGGATGAGATGGTAGATGAAGAATGAGATGAGGAGAAACCGATGGCTAGCACTCATGTAATCAAGGTTCACATAGATCAGACCCTACAATTAGTTCCTTGTCCCAGAAAAGGCAGTAAATTTTGTTTCTGGGATGCCAGCAGGTTTCCTCACTTCTTCCCTGGGCCTCTTGCAGTTGCTGTTGAGTGTTCACATCCTGTTATTGCACATGAACTGTGGGAGATCGTAGGTGTCTTGTCAGCTGAGGGACAACCAGTAGGTGGGAATTTGATTTGTACAAATTTCAGACTGGTTACGTAGACTTCTGGCAGTACCTACATATCAGTGTCATATTTAACCCACTTGTCCATGAAGGACAAAATAATGGGTTTGGATATTAGTGCTTTTTCAGATCTTTTCCCTTTCTTCCTTGGGGCAGGACTTTTGGCATAGCTGTAACTTAGGAAATTAATGTCTAAATGCACAATTCATATGAAATATCAGACCAATTTTAATTTGGGTTTGTTCTTTTTAGAAAACAAGGTGTAAAAATGTTTTACATATGTTCCAGGAAGTATCTGGAATCCTTCTACCTACCCCAAATGCACTAAAAGTACACGTGATGGTTTTGTCTTTTTCTTCTTCTTTTTTTTTTTTTTTTTTTTTTTTTTTTTTTTTTTTTTTTTTGAGGATATTTTTGTTGTTTTGTGGGGTTTTTTTGGGTTTTGTTTTGTTTAGGAACTTCTAAACTACCTACTATTTGCTTCATAGCATCCAGCAGCAGTGTGTTCAGCTCACCCAGCCTCCTCAAGAGCCAACAGTGGCCTGTCTGGTCATTTTGTCTCGTTTGTCATGTTTGCAGCAACTGTACTTTAGAATAAGCCTTGTGTGACACTTACTTTTGAGCAAGTAAACCACAAAAATAACTGTTTTCTTTTTTTGTTGTTTATTTGGGTTTGGAAAATGGTCAGGTTTTGTTTTGATAAATGTCATTCTGTGTTGCATTTGTGTATTCACCCTTGTTGAAGAGAAAATCCATCTGTGTGTTTGGGAGTTCAGTGGAACATCAGGGGAAGAAATGAAGCCCATCATCTGGTCATGGATGTTGGGTTTAGGGAAAAATGGACCAAACTTGGGTGTTGAGTTATTTGGGGATGGTGGGGGGTTGTGAGGGCATAATTTAAATTAACTCTGTCTAAAATAAAGTGTAAGTGCAATAAATGTGCTTTTTTATTCAAAGCTGTGAACCTTTAGAAAAAAAAAAACCACACAGGAAAAAAAGCAACCAAAAGAAAAAGCACATCATTCTTTCATGAGCCTTGTGTCCTCCCTGCCTCCCCTTCCTCCTCCTCTCCACATTTCTCAACTGACAGAAACCTGACTGTGGCCAACTTGCATGTGTTGGCAACCCAAATTAACATTGTTGTTCTAATCTCATTGCTGGCGTTGGGGAAAGTCCTGTCCCGTGCTTCTTTTCCACTCTTGGGATCAGTACTGCCCTGTACCTCCGGAGCAGGGTCTGCAGTACCAGGGGTGCACCAGCCAGCCCCTCTGCTCTGTGCTCATCCTGACTCCAGGTGCAGAGCTGCTCCTGGCCCTCCGTTCTCCCGTGTAACCTCCTCCCCGCCTCACTCGGGGTGTCGTGGAGGCTCCCCGGGCTGGGCAGGGAAGTTATTCTCGAGCAATTGCAGAAGGACTCAGCCATCAGCTGCCTCACGGATCCCTTTGTCCCTGCCCCGCACACGTGGCCCCTGCTGCCTTCTGTGACCCTGCCTGTTTGGCAGCAGGGGTCGGTGTGTGTACCCGGTGTGCGTTACTGGCACTGGCTCTTCCTTGAGCACAGGCTGCTTTTCCTGCTTTGGGAAAGGGTCTCCTGGGCTTCCCAGGAAAGCACGATGCAGTGAGCAGTGAGGGAAGGGGTGGCACTCACTGGTTGGACCCTCTGGGGGAGTAAGAGAGGACTGGCTTGTTTAAGTTTATAGATATTCCAGATCTGTATCCTTTAAACTTTATTATTTTTATATATAGTCAAGACAATGGCATTACCTCATAATACAGAGGCTTGTTTATGAGAGGCAAAGTATGTAGTAAGGAGAGGAAAGGGAAATTTATATATAGATTTGGTTTCTTTTGTTTGTTTATTCCTTAGTGCAATGAAATGTATGTCCCACCACTTTAAACTCTCTGCTAACACATTCCTTTCAGCTGTTTTCTGTATTCTTTTTTCTTTTTTTATTTTTTTGACCACCAGAGGTTTGCAAGGGGCTTATGACTGCAAAGTAGAAGGTCCAGTCTGGTTACTTAAAAAAACCAAACCCATTGTGTTAGTAGATTTCCATAGCTGCTTTTTAAAATCTACAATGGAGTAATTGTTTTGAAAACTTGTATTTATTTTTTAATTCATAACAAAATGTTTATTTTTGGTTTCCTGTTATGTAGGTCATGGCAACTCCCCTTCGTTCCTTCTCAAGTTTCCCCTGTAATTGCCAATACAACTTACTTTTCTTGTTTGTTCCTTCTCCCTTTACTTTTGTTGTCCCTTCATTTGTACTTTGGAGTTTTTCTCATGTAAATTTGTACAATGGGAAATATTGTCCAGTTTGGTTAGAGAGCATGGAGACTTAAAACATATTAAAATTTGATAGCTGAATTCAGATTGAAGAAAACTATTTCAGTGTAAAGTTATTTAAAGAACTCTGTATTATATGAAAGGCAAGAAGTTCTATGTACTTGATGTGAATATGAGAATACTGCTATAATAAAGATTGACTGCATGGAAAAGTCTGAAGGAGATTGTTGATTGTGTCATGCATGGCTCCTCTCCATGAAGTTGGAGGGGTGCAACTCAGGTGGGTGAGGGGAGTGAAAAAGTTACTTTAGGGTGTAAGTCTGGAAGGGAAAGAAATGGGGAAAAAAAATAAACCACCCTCCCTTCATCTTCCTAAGCTGGATCACTGCCTCCCTGACTGCTGTGCTGAGCCCTGAGGCATTTTTACCTTTACCATTCTGAACTTTTATATACCCAAGGAGAATTCTCCTTCATCCTGGGAAAAGCCTGGCACCAGCTGCTCTGGGTTCTCTTCTGGGCAGAGTCTCCTGCTTCTATGGCAATGTCCCCTGACCTCTTCACTGGTTATTTGGCAGAGCCTTTATTGATAAGACTCTTACCTGCCGTGCACCCATGGACCTTATTTCCTGGGGCAAACACATTCTCTATCAAGCAGGCATTACAGAAGCTCATGGGTACTCAAGTACCACAGCTTTAGAGCTGTCATAGTAATTGTCCAGAAAATCTACTTAAAATAGAAAACAATACAGTTCAGCTTAGACTTTGTTGCAGTTTTATTGACATAAGGACCCAGGAGCCAAATATTTAGTTCCAGGGGCCTCAATTAGTTCCAGGAACCTGAAAGTAACAGAAGAAAGACCTGAGAACCTTTACGCTCATCCTTTTCCCACCACGCAGAGCAGAAGGACCTCCTCAGTGCTGCCTTTAGCAGTAGTTGAAGCTTTTGGTTTAGAGCTGTAATGTGTGACACTACAGCTTAAAAAAGACTAGGTAATTAAAGAACTAGAAACAAGCAAAAGCCTCAAAGGTTTAAGGGGACATTTGGACACATCTCTCTAGAAACAGAGCACATCTTTGAAGTTAGATAATGCTGGCTCTACAGAGCAGCATGAAGAAAATGATTTAGAACTGATGCCAGGTAAGCTGCAACTCATAACAAAGCCGGTTGTTGCAGTGCAGGCTTACACTGCCAAAACAGGGCTACATGGTCTAAGGCCCCCGAGACACGCGTGTGAAGGCAGTGAGCCGTGGGACACTGCCTCCTGTACCGCAGAGGCTGGGCAGGTTCCCCTGGGCAGCGCACGGACCCCTGCCCAGAGCAGGGCCCCTGCAGCGGTACCGCCGCACCGGGGCCGTGCGAGGAGGGGCCCCGGGAGCCGTACCGGTGTGCTGCTACTCCTCATCGTCCGGGGGGATGCCGAGCTCCTCGTCCGTCCACGCCGAAGCGTCGGGATACGGAAAGTGTCCCTGGGGGAGAGGCCCGTCAGAGCGCGGCCGGGGCCCGGCCCACGTCCCCCGCCCGCGGCCGCCGCGCCGGCCTCACCAGCACCATGTCCGAGCTGTGCCAGAAGTGCCACAGGATCCAGAACCACATGAAGCCGCTGAGCACCTCGCCGCGAATCACCTGCGCCCGCGTCAGCTCCGGGAACTGCCGGTACCGCGGCGGGATGTGCACCCCGCCGCCCGCGCTGCAACACAGCACGGCCCCGCCTCACTCCGGGCCCCGCCGGCCCCGGCCCGGCCCGCCCCGCCGCCCGGCCCGCCCCGCTCACCGCCGCCGCCCGGGCACGGCGGCCCCGGCCCGCAGCAGCCGCCCCGCCGCCCGGCCCAGCGCCGCCACCACCATGGCCGAGCCCAATGTCACCCGCACCGCCCAGCAACAGCCCCGCCGATTGGCGCGGCCGCCGCCTTCCGGGGCGGGGACGGCCCCGGCGCCGGGGGATCCCGGGAGCGGAGGGAGGCCGGGATACGGAGCTGTCCAGGGAGCGCAGGTGGCCCGGGACACGGGGACAGCTCGGGACACGGGGACAGCTCGGGGCACGGAAATGTCCCGGGGCACGGCCCCCGCCCGTCTCCCCCTCACTCCCCACTGCACGCGGGAGGCCGGGGCGGCACCAAGGGCGGGCTCTCCGTGAGTTCTCCCAAAGTTGGCGGGGCGAGCTCCCCAGCCAAGCCGCTCCTTTGTGGAGGGGCGGGGAGAGGAGACGGCTCCGCCTGCCGGTGTTTAAGGAAGGGGCGAAAGCAGCAGCAGTCCCTGTGTCTAAGCCCGGCACCCAGCGCACGCAGTCCGGTTGCGGGGCAGCGGGGCCGGACGCGGGACTGGCCCTCGGCCGGGCTGTCGCGGAGGAAGCGGCCGGCGCGGAGCCTCTGCCCGCTCCCGGGGCCGGCTGCCGGCGCCTCTGCATAGAAATACCCGGCACAGAATTCCCACCTGAGCAACCGAGAGAGTTTCGTTCTCTCTCGTTTTCCCTCTCCCGCAGGTGTTAACAGCGGTGCGGCTTATTGCTCTCTCAGCAGTGTTCCAGGAGCTGCAGCCTGGTTTCAGTCCCGACTCTTGAGGATGATGGAAAAGCCATCCTGCCTGTGCGTGGATCTGTGCACCGGTACCTGCCAGAGCAAGGGTCGGAGGAATTCTGCCGGCTGCCTCTGGAGAGCCAGCTGTGTGCAGTAGTGCATATGGTGTGCTTCTGGGACACTGAGGTGATCACGAAAGGAGCAAGCAAAAAATAATGGAGAAAGTAGCCAGACTATCAGGGGAGTCCTTTCAAGGAATCCAACACTCCCCTCCTCCTCCTGACAAGGTACGATGCTAATGGAAGATTAATCCACACTTGTAGTTCCTCCTGAATCTTTGTTGGATAACATTCCACAAAGAACCGGAGAAGAGTTTCTGTGACCCTCCTAAAATCCTAAAGGGATTTTAGATAACTAATAATAATCTTCTCCATCTGTTAACACCCCAAACACCTGACATCCTCAGCTGAAACAGCAGTGGATAGCCTTGCAGTTAAGGAATTTTAATTTCCCTGCTCATCTGAGCCTTGTAGCATCCCTAATGCATTTTCAGCAGCAGTTTGCAGGGAAGAGCAGCAAACTTTTCAACCACTGTTTTTACTTACCATGTGCAACGTGTTGCAACCTTGCAGAGTGCTCCATACTGAGTTTATGTTTTTCCATAAAAGCTGAATGCTTTGATACAAACTTAATAATTTTATTGCCACTTCTGCCTTCCAACTGCCTTGTATTTTGTCTTTCTGCCTTCTTGCAGTCCCTGGCATTCCCTGTGTCCTTGCTCTCAAGCATCTCACGTTTCCCATCTTGCTCAGGCCGGATGTCTCCACTGCTAGCTTTGACCTGCAGAGGCAACTTTGTCCCCTGAGACTGAATGCCCACTTTCTTTGCTTTTCCTTGACTTCAGGTCCTTTCACTGACCTTTCAGCTTTGCTTGCCAGGGGAGCTTGGAAACTGTGTAAGCAGCAGCAGCAGAAGTGCACATGTGGCCACTGGCTCCCCAGCCCTGCTATGCACCTGGCAGCTGAAGAGAAACCAGGTGCAAGTAGTTCTTAGGGGTTTTTTTAGTATTCCTTCTTTTCAAACTTGATTTTTCAAAATCAAAGCCATTTGTGATGAATTTACAGATAGCAGCATAGTACCACAAGATATGGTGGAAGAATTATGAAGAGGAGTAATAAACTGAAAGTAAATTCAACTTTGCAGACAATATTCCTGTTTAAGGATTTTAGTGTCCAAAAATCATGCTCATTTTCTGCTTCTATCTCCTCCTTCCCCCTTCCAGGTAAGCTCCACACCCATCTCGCATGTCCAGTGCTGCCACACAGCTAATAAAGATTCCTGTAGCTCTCTGTTGCCAAGATGTCCAGTAACACAGTAAGCTCATAATCTGTAGGTGGGTCACTGGAAAAGCAGGGAAGAAAAAGGTGGGAGACACAGACAGTTATTGCAGGGTGGGGGTTTTGTTCCATGTTTTTTAGTTTGTTTGCACTGCAGTAAGTTGCAGAGTATCTGCTGCCGAGCCTTTTGTTACTTCTTGTTTTTTGTTTTCCACAGCTGTGCTGTTTGTGCATGGAGCCCAGCTCCCTGCTGCACGTCCTTGATCCCCCCAGCCAAAAGGAATTTCACTGGTCCCTCCTCGGAGGCTTCCCGTGTCCTGAGGGGGGCTCGTGTGCTGGCAAGGAGAGAAGCTGATGGCTGTTACTACCTGGGGCACGTTGTCCAGGAGGTGAAGTAACTGTTTGTTGGGAACTTGGCTGTGAGAGCATGTGTGGTTTTCCCTCTGTTCTTCCCATCCCTCACCAGTCCCAAGCCCTTGCTGTGGGGTGGCCCTCAGGTGTTAGAGTGCACTTCACAGCCACTGGTGCCTCCCCACACCTTGTCTTCATCTGTTACCTGCTGCTGTCTGCCTGTTTGCTGTGAGGAGCCCTGCAAGTAAGAGCAGCCTGGAGATCAATCTGTTTTTGTAGTTATAATGAGTTTTTATTCAGAGACAGACAAAATAGGTCCCTTAGCCCTGTTGTCTACTTTTGCCCAGCCTAACAGTAGAGTTGGTTAGCAGCAAGCAGTAATCCAAAATGTTTGTCTTCAGGGTCCACTTTCTCTTTACCAAACTGAGAGCTTTCCTCATTTTTTCTCATGTTCCTGGGAATTGTGAGATGATTTTGGATGCCACATGGAAAATCCCCCCTGCTGGTTTTCTTTTAAAATCCAGTTCCTTTTGCAGGTTAGTTAAATAAATTTTGCTGCTGGTATAGGGGAGGATGTCTGTAAGCTTCTGTGTGGGATAGAACAGAGTGGGACAGCTGTAGGCACGAGTGGCATCAGCTGGAGTAGGAGCTGGCAGTATTGTTTGTGTAAGTGCACTCAAAGATCTGCAGAGAAGGCTGAGCTTCTGCCAGTAGCTCTTGCCCTCCCTCACTGCTGAAGGCTTCAATTAAAGTATTTAAATTTATGACAGTTGTGACTTTTTTACGGCTTTATTACCCTTCTGATTGCTGAAGGATTGTTTGTTATCCTTCTGACTGTAGTGAACTGCATCATATACAATTTCTTTTGGCTGCTCTTTTTCTGGTGGGAGGCTTTCCTGGTACAGTGCTGCCTTAGCCTGCTGACTGTGTTCTTACTAAAATCTAACTCCAAAGTGAAAGGAAGAAAAAATCTGTCAGCTTTTAACCCCCAGATTTACTTTTAAAGTGGTATGGATACAGTACAGTGAAACTCTGGTAGAAGAGGCAAGCTGCATTTCCAGATCACGTTCCACTTCTTGGGCTTTCTGCCACTTCCCTCTTAGCACTTAAGCTGGGCTGTTAATTGGACCTTGCAAACCACTTGTTTTACTCTTGCAGGGCTCCAGGGAAGGCTTTTTAATTGAGTTTGACCAAAGTTGTGCTCCGAAGGGCAAGGTCCAACTTGGCCGGCAGGAGACGCCTCTCTATGACCTTGTGCATTATGAAGACGCCCGGCGGCAGCCGCTTGCTCCAGGGGACAGGGTCTTGGCACCATGGGAGGCTGCAGCCAAACGTTTTGGCCCTGGCACTGTGCTAAGGGTTGTGGAGAACACAGAGGCACCTTTAGGTACCTGCTTTGGGTGTTCTGGTTTTTTTAGCAGCCACTGCAGGGAAGAGAACAGGCTCCAGCATGGAGAATTCACCTGCTGCTGCTTGTGTTCTCGTCATCGTGTTTTTATTGTTGGCACTAAGCCACTTTTTCAGGGTCAGAATTAATGCAGCTCACAGAATTTGCCTTTGCTTTGTTCTGTGGGTGAAAACTTGCTAAAAAGTTTGGGGTTGGGGGCAGCATCCTCCCAACACAAGGCACAAAACATTCTTGACCCTCCTGAGGGTCACCTGATTATCTGTTAGTCTACTTTCAGGTATTTCAGAGTAAAATCCCACCTGCTGTGGCAAGTGAGATTTTTTTATATCTGCTGTCTCCTCACAGGAAATTCAGAAGAAGGTCAAGTTTTCAACCTGTAAAGAATAAAATCATGGAAGTTGGTACAGAATTGTCTGAAACACAAGTCATTACTTTTACTTCCTGCTCTCTAGGAGATAAATCACACAGAGTGACATGCTGCTAATACATTACTTGCCCTTTTTCTTTCTCCCCAACAGGCACAGCGCACAAAGAAAGGAGAGTGCTTGTGAATTTCTGGAATGGGCAGACTAAGGAGGTGCCTTCTGTCCAAGCTCTGCGGATTCCCCTGGCCCTGAGCGAACGCATCATCCTGGAGCTGCAGATGCCTTTGGCAGCCAGGCAGATGGTGGTGGATTCAAGCTTGGATTACCCATACCTTGTGGCACCAGGTTACAGAGCCTCAGGGCACTGCAGACAGGCCCACGTGGAGCTGGGTTGCTGCCCAGGGGCTCTGTATTGCCCCCATCCCTGTGCAGAGTGCAGCTGGGGGTGTACCTCGCCTCCCCAGGGCTGCCTTGCAGCCTGGGATCCCACACGGCCTGCAGAGTGCAGAGTGCAGCAGGAAAACGCCTTCATCCCGGGGGCAAGCTTGACTGAAGACAAGCTCAGCAAGAAAATAGAACAGGAGCTGTCTGAATTGAGGATTGCATCTTCAGAAAGTGTTTCTAGAGAGGAAGAGAAAACGGAAGAGAAGATACTGGAGACAGACAACATTCTGAAAGATGTTAGGTCTTGTTTGGAAGAGGACCGTGAGGTTATAGAAACTGAGAAGGTAAAAAGTGCTTCATCCTGGTTCTTCTGTTAATATATGGTCTGTTATTTGTATAAATATCTGCTTTGTTACTTCAAGTTTACTACTTTTGGTACCAAGCAATTACTAGAGGTTTAAGGCCTGGTCCTTATGCCTGCCTGCTAAAGAATGGAGAGTCTTTGCACTGTCTTCCTTTGACTGGGGTAAGAGCTATAATCTGTCATTGTCCCTGGCTGGAGCAGGCTTCTGAAACCTCTTCCACAGATGCAGAATATGAGAAGTGTTGTATAGCCCAGTCCCTCTACGTTCTACTTCTGTGTGAAGGAGGTAAAGGCAAAAAAAAGGAAAAAGTGTCAGAAGACTTGACACTGGATAAGGATTACAGTAGGGATTGCTCCATACCAAGGCAGTCTCTTGCGTGATTCTTTTAGCATACTTCTCCACCCTGGTAGAGGTGGCCCCTCTCACAAGAGACTCACGTAGTCCTCAGCAGCTGATTTGGTGCTTGTGAGCAGGGCACTGGGTGAGGGTCAGTAAGGAGGAGGTTCATGTGCACCAGCTCCTGCCACTCTTCTCTCCATTGCTCTGCAAGGGTTAGAATCCAAAATCTGCCAGAAGCATGGGCTGTCTTTCAGCCAGAGCTCCTCTGGCCTCATCTCTGTACCAGTTTGGACTCTTTCTGGCAAAAGTACTTTAGCTCATTTGGAGACACAGGAAAACTCAGGAAGTGATCAGAAATTACCTGTGAGTTGTTTCTTTAGTACAGAACTCCCCCAGCATTTGTTCTTTTTCATTCTCTCTTAAACTTCAGTTACAACTTAAGATCTTACACTGTAAATTCATTAAATAAACCTATTCTTTTCCTTATCAGGCCTGGATTAGGATTGCATTTCTTGTCATTTCTAGGGCCCTCAGAGGGAGATGGCTCGTGCTGTGGTTGATGCTGCTGTCAACACAGACAGCTGGCTAATGGAGACAGATCACAAGGAAGAAGCAGAGAGCAGACAGCAGGATGCTGAAACTGAAGCTAATTTTGCACATGAGCATGGTATTGGAACTGTAGCTCTTTTACCCAACATAAGACTTAGCACATAGTATCGGTGCAGGATGGCATCATGTGTAAGATCTGTCACCATAATTCTTGGTGCTTCACAAGAAAATACCATGATGCCATCTTCATATATAGGTATTAATGGTGCTGTGGGTTGAGAAGTTATTGGTCTTCTCTCAAGGTGAAAGCATTTTCAGATGAAAATTGAGATTTTGCAGCCATTGCAGTAGCAGCTTTGGGGTTTTTCAACCTATATCATACAGCTCAGTATAAACAAAAATTTCCTTACTTTAAAAATTAATATGCAGCATTAACTGTGACTGTGTATAGCGACAAGATTTCATCAGGACTATTCTGCAGAACAATCCTCTTATCTGTGCTGAAAATTATTGCTTTATAATGTAACTGAGTAAATTTTTGTTCCCTGAACAGGCAAAAGGGGCTGGATCATGATTTTGATAATTTTGTTGCTGTTCTCAGCTTTGTGACAATTGCAGGTATCTAGGAGAGGATTCTGAAAGCCTAAAGCTTTCTCTGTTACTGCCCTGTGACACTGCTGGAAGAGGGAGAATGAAAAGTCAGACAGGAGTGCAGATTTCCTCCCAGCTGATGTTCCAGCATCACTCCATGCAACAGCTGTCACTCAGGTCTGCCCTGTCCTTAGCAGAAAGGTGTGGGCAAACTCTGCTCATGTTCTCAGTCACCCAAAAGCTGTCTTAGCAGGGTTGTGCCCATGCCAGTGTCTCCTGTCTCTCAGCAAGATGTAGAGCTCAGGCTTTGCCCTGTCAAAAGATCCATCATTTTTACACATCTCAGAGCAGCTCATGCCTGTCTGTGACATACCATGTAAACAATCCTTTAGCCTGAGTGGCTGTAAGAAGGGTCAGGCAAAACTCTTGCCTAAACGCAGTGTCAAGCTTGTTTCTGAGAAGCTGGAACCTCTTTTGTGGAGACTAAAATCTGTCCCACTTCCTCAGAGGAAAATGTTATAAAATCCTTGCTTGAATATGTTTCATATGAGCAGACCTTTTGTGGTTTTTTAATTTGCTTTCTTTTATAAGCTTCCTATATTCTCATATGTCCTTGCTGTAATTTATTTGAAAGACCTTTCTGAGCGCAGAGTGGCAGGAGTTCCAGTCCAGCATTCCCACAGGAGCCCTGCCCTGGGAAGGAGTGCTTTGGTTCCTTTCAGGCACCAGAGCTTCTTTGCCCAAGTGCACCAAGCCCTGGAGAAAGACAGCCTGAGCATCAGATCAGCCCTTGGTGTGCAGAGGGCACACAGCCCCACCAACCCTGCGAGATCCACACATCTCCCAAACCTTCTGAAAGACAAGAGCATCACAGTGAGTATTTGGTCCAAGCCAGGTTTAGTTCTTAGGAGGAGGAGATTTGTTTATGTCATGTGAGAATGTTCTGTCCTTTGATCTCTCACAAGTGTTTTTGCTGCACAAAAATGAAGCCTGTGTAGAATAATGGTTATGCATCATTAGAAACTTAAGGACTCCACTTGGGAACCCACGTTGTGCAGGATAGGGCACATGTGGTGGTTTTGCTCATCAGTTTTGACAGAATGTTTTTGTTAGATCTAATCTCTTCTAAATAAGCTTCTCAGCCAGCTCTACTAGATAACAAAAAAAAAATCCTCTTTTACAGATATTGAAAGCAAAAAGGAGAAAGTTTAGGCAGTCATGTGAGGCCCACAGCAAAGAGTGCATGTAAGGGCAGGGGTGGAACTAGAAAACTTCTGATCCTTAGGCTGGTACTTTACCTGCTGGAAAACATTTGTTCACCTCCCACCTATAAAACACCTTTGATTCTTTCTTTGATCTCTCCTTGTACGTGTCATTAAACACAAAAAGCCACAAGGTACATTTTTTTTTTGCTAAGAATAGCACTACACTGGAGAACAAAGCTGTTTACAGCCCCTGGGAAGCCAGACAGATCAATGTGTTAAGAGAAACCATTCAAAATGCTATGTAAGACTGGCAGGAACATTGTTTGAAAGTCCTGTAGAGTTTTCCAGCTTGTGGTATTCGAGTTGTCCCCAGGAAAGCACTGGAAGGAGACAATCTGTTTGCAGAGGAGCAGCTGACAGCAAGAGCTTGCCAACTGCACCTGGGAATAGGAGAAAGGAGGATGCATTTGACAGAGGAGGATATTTTGGGGGAACTCTGTTCCAGCCCCAAACAGCTCTAGCAATGTAAACTGGAATAAGTCTAAAGGTTTGATGGTGTTTACTTGCACTTCCCTCACAAAGGGCACTGTAAGGAGTACAAAAACAAATAAGTGTTTTGCTATGGCTGTGAAAAGAGGCCTTGTAGGTGCTTCTTCATCTCTGTACATGGCACAGTGCATTTAAAAACACAAATGGGGAACACTACAGCACTGAAATGAAGCTACTACTGAAGAAAACACAAAGACTACTTGAGCATGGGTAGAAATCTGAGACAATGAGGGGTGAAGGCTTGGAATACCTGCAGAGAAATCCAGGAATGTTCTGGGTTTGGCCAGAGGGGGACAGGTATTTCTCTTGGTAATAAAATCTGGGAAGGAATATATAATATTGTGGTCAGAACCTGGGTTTTCCATCCAGTCCAGAAGTTGACCCAAAGACTGGGGAGTTTTAAGCATTGGCTTAACACCAGAACAGCACAGCTTACTGACCTCTGGAGAACTCATAAGACTGGATTTTCAGACACCTCTTTGTTGATTAAGCCTAATGTTTTCTACAGGTTTTAGCATCATCCTCTGTGTTTTCATGGATGGGAATCAACACTACAGTATTTGTGAGCCTTTGTAGCTTCTAGGCCTCAGGAGTGACATTAAAACTGGGCTGTTCTGGTTTTGTGTGTTTACAGTTTGCATTAGAAAAATACACTGTTGGGACTAAGGGTTCAGTTTGCTTTTTTCTCTTAGAAATCAGTCCTTAGTGGTGCATCTCAGGAGAGGTGGAAAGAGCTGGACTTCAACAGAGCCAAGATTGAGCACAAAAGGTGGCAAGAGGAACAGAGGCAGCTGAAGAGAAAGCAGCAGCAAGAGGCAGAGGGCACCCGCCGGCAGCAGCACAGGGACAGCCAGAGGTGATGCTGGGAACTGACTGCTTTTTGTGCTAAATGGTGGGAGGTTGGTAACATCTGCTCCCTGCTGTTCTCCTCAGTCCCTGCACATCCCATGGCGTGCTTTTTGCTGGATTCTGTGGAGGGGTCCCAGTGTTCCCTGCTGGAATAGAACTGGTGCTCGAGGTGTAAGGGAGTGGGTTCACAGCATTGTCTCCAAATTCCCTTCAATCCTCTTCTCAGACCAACAGTGCTGACGTCAGGCACCAGCCCATTTGGGGCTTTTGGCACTTCTGGACACAGGTTTAATCCTCAAAAGCTAACAAAGAGTCCTGGAATATTAACTGAACACGGATTGCCAAAATATCTGCTTTGTGTCTTATGCACTGTCTTTCTTTTTTATTGCTCTTTCTTTATGAGAAATTTGAAAAATTTTGTTTTGGAAACAGGCAGCGATTGCATCAGAGAACATTGCAAGAGCTGGAGAAACAGCTGGAGCACAAAGAGAGAGCTTTGCAGCACGTGGCACTGCTCCAGGCTGCTGGGGCTGAGAGGAGCAGGAAGGAATCCTCCTTTCGAGAGGAGGAGGAGAGGAAGGCAAAGCAGAGGCTTCAGTTCTTAAAGACACAGCGTTTGAGGAGAGAGGAGCTGCAGGCAGAAAGCAACAAAAGGAGCTGTGAACAGGAGAAAGAAAGGCTGGTAAGGGAATTCCAGAAGTTATTTTCCTCTTCTGCCATGTTTCCAGCAGTGTCAGTATCTGGAATATTTGTACATTTCACCTCGTTTACATCCAATATAACTATATCATTTAGCGATAAAAAAGGGTAACTTTTTTTTTGGCATGCGTATAAAGATGAAAGGTGGAAAGTTAAATTCCCTATCTCTGCTATAAAAGCGGTCTTCCTGGATGCAAGGAACTAATTTCCATAGATTATATCCATTTCTGACCTCTACTAGTGAGAATCATAGTGCTGTAGGATGATTTGGATTGGATTCATCTAGCCCTGACCCCTGGTCAGGAAGAGCAAGGGACACCTTCCACTAGACCAGGACCCCCTGTCCAGCCTGCCAGGGATGGGGCATCCACAGCTTCTCTGGGCTGGGCCAGTGCCTCTCCACCTTCACAGAAAAGAATTTCTTCCTGAAAGCTGATGTAAGCCCACTCTTTTTTCAGTTTAAAGCCATCCCCCCTAGTCCTGTCACTCCACACCCTTGTAGAAAGTCCCTTTCTAGCTCTTGTAGTGCCTCTCTCTTCTTGGCACTGGAAGGTGCTCTGAGGTCTGCCCAGAGCCCTCTCTTCTCCAGCCTGAACAAGCCCAGCTCTCTCAGCCTGGCTCCATAGTAGAGGTGCTCAGCCCACTGAGCATCTTCATCATCCTCCCCTGGACTCCTCCAGCAGGTCCATGTCCTCCTTGTGCTGGGGGCCCCAGAGTTAGACAGAGATGAAAAGTGAGGATGGAATTTGGCATGAAGGCTGACTGTCCAGGTTTGAATGTCTTTATGTAGGAGCTTCTGAGGAGCAGAGTGCAGTCACGGCAGGAAGTGCTGGAACAAGAATCCCAGTGGCAGGACAAACAGCAAAACCAGCACCAGGCTGCCAAAGTGAGAATGTTCCAGAGGAGAGAGAGTTCTCGTCTGAAGATGGAAAAAGAAGGCCAAAGACTCCGTGCCCTCCAGCAGTACCTCAGGGAACAGAACCTGCTGCTGCTCCGGGCATCCCTGCTCGCCTGAGGAGCTGCACAGCGGTGAGCAGGGCCTGGAGCCCTCCACAGACCTGCTGTGAGTCCGTGTGCCAGGGCAGAGCTGGGACAGGGGGCATCAGGACTCCTGGAGATGCCTTTAGTCTCCCTTTCACTGCAGCCAGAGTGCTGGGCGTTTCTTCCTGGGGTCACTGGCTTCCCCCTCCCTTGGGAGGGAGCCTCTAGAGGCACTTATGTGTATCAGAAAGGAGGGGTTTATGGTGCATTGCACTGTGGTGAGTGGAAGTGCCAAAGGAGAGGAGGAAGAGGAGGTTAAGCTTCTCACATCCTGAAGTGCTCCCTCTTCCTCACATCACCTGAGGTACAAAATTCCCTATGGCTGTGCCAAAGGAAATCACTGATCAGCTCTGGGTAAACAGAAATTTCAGATGGGTATTTAGCAAAGGAGATGGCACAATTTATTTGCTGAAGCAGTGAGAGCTATATAGAAATATCTTTATTTTACACTGAATTATGCTAAAATGAATACAATATATGTGATACCTTGTTTCAAGTAATGCCTAGAACCAAACTAGATACAAAATTTAAATTCATCCTGACATTCTGTGTACACTTAGAAACATGATACACAGTTTCTGGCACATTATAAAAAATTATGCCTCCTACTAGAATACAGCACCAGTGATAATGGTAGTTTCTTAAAAAAAAAAAAAAAAAAGAAAAGAATTAAAATTAAGAAAACTTGTAAAAGCGAGCTCTTTTGAAATCCTGCCAAATCTTCTGAATGGCCAGCAGCTTCCTAGCAGTGTCAGACTGCATTCCTGCAGGGAAATGGAGAGGCTGTGCCTTCAGCTTTTCCCTAAAAAGACAAAGTTAAGTCTCTCATCCAGATGTTTACAAACTACTCTGAGACCTTAATAGCTAAAATGGGTATTTTTAAACTTTAGGATCCATGATGTGCATGAACCATCCTCAGATTTTTGCCTAAAGAACAAAAAAGAGGGAGAAGGAAAGGCTGAACTTAAATAGAAGGTGAAGGCTTTAACAAAAAAAGTCAAAGTTAAGGTCTGAAGAAAATATAATTTGCTTCAGATTATGGAAACTACATGTGAGGCACAGTTTGCATTTTAGACATGAAATCCCATCCTTTGGAACAGTTTCCACTCTGTTGAGTGTCTGGAGAAGGTGGCTGGAATTTGCTCAGCAAGAACAGGGATGGTTGTGCCCCACCCCTGGCACACACCCTGCTGAGGGAACACGGTGCTGGTGGCACATGGGGATTTTCCTTAGGGGAATGTTTGGGGGTTGCTGGCTTCTCTTCCTGTTTGAGTTCTCTTTTACATAAAATACTGTGCTAGTTAGGACACTGCTCTGCCTGCTTATGACTTCAATTAGACTTAAAGAAACAAGCCTAAAACTTACAAGGTGTTAAACTCCATTCCTGCTTTTATCCTTATGCACTTGGAAATGGAATATGCAGTGATTAAAGGAAAGTACATGAAATATACTGAGCTGAACCTGAACTTATTTTTCAGACTTCATTTATATGCTATTAATCATTACTTTATAATCACCATAAACCAGTAGATTGTCTGCTAATGCACTTTCTCTTCATTGCTTAACCACCTGAGAACAGACCACTGCAGAGACCCTGCTCTACTGCTGTTTCCCACAGGGTCTGTCTGGGAATATATTCAGTACCCCACATTCATGGACTGTATTTCTCACTATTAAAATGCAGCCATAAAATCATTTTAATGCTGCTATTAAAATAACTGACTGTAAATGCTAAGTGTAATCCAGCTCTTCTGTTGGCTTTATTTGATTTTAAACATTCACAATGTGGTTTTGATCCATCAGGAAAATGCTTGGACTCTGGTTTGAAACCTGCTGGAAAAAAAACCCTAAGTATCTGTATATCAGTTAAAGTTTGGAGTAGAGTGAAACCAGGGGAGCACCAGGGAGGGTAGTAGAGAAAATCATACAGAGCAGAAAAAAAATCCTCTTAAGTTTCAGAAACAGAAAAATTAAGAACAGGACAAATACTCCCAGAAGTTTTTTATTGTGGAATTAGGTTTTTCTGCATAGGTAAATATTTTATTATGCTGTTTATAATCCAAACTCCTATCACAATGTACTAGAGTACAGGAGTTTGAAAAAAATTGAAATAGTCTGTTTTTGTCATCCAAAATGACTACGAACAGACCTCTCTACATGCAGGTTGTTAGGACACTTCTACAATAAAAGTAGAAGTTAAAAGTACAGAAGACAAACTTAGTGGCTTTTTTCAGCCTGAATGTCTTGCTTAGGTGATGCTAGAATATCATTTCTCATTCCACAGTGACAGGTGAGTCAGTAAATGAAATATTTAACCTGATATATTTTAAAACAGACTTGATCAATGAACATCTTTTTGAAGACGTTTTTAAAAACTACCAGAGCACAGTAGCTCTCAGAACTGTGCAATGAGTGGGAAATGTCCAATTGTGCAAATTCTTCCTGCTTTCTGGAACAGACCTTCTGATCATCCCATGCCTGGTGCTTGGCTGAAGTGGCTGAAGGCAGCATTAGTGGAGAGCAGCCCATGCACCACATCCCTGGGGTGCTCTGACTCCCCACCTTCAGCTTCGCTCTGCGGCAGCTCTCAGGCAGCACAGGTAACCCCACAGGGAGAGGGCAGCAGCCACGGGAGTCTATTTGAGGGCAGAAGCTGCAGTTTTGATGAGCAGTGGCTTAGCTGCCTCCAGGATGTCCAGTTCAGGGTCCAGTGAACGCCCCAGTCCTTCCAGAACCATGATGGCAAAGATGATGGAAGCAAAATTGCTCTCGAGCTTCACCTGAAACCACAACAGACTGAATGGACTCAGTGGACACGATTTTCTTCTGTACCTCTTCAACCAAGGTACCAGCTCTGCCTAAGCTGAGAGGGAATGGAAGAGGCTGAGGAGAGCATTTGCACACCTGGAACTACAATGGAACTTCACCAGCTGGACTGTGCAGCGCTGTGGCTGACAACCCTAGTTGGACCCACCACAGCTCTTTTGATTTCCAAAGCTGTTTGCAGCTGTGGAAACTTGTCTCCCAAATAATCAGTTATAAGGAGATATCTCTAGTCTAAGGGACTATAAAAAAGGTAGGAAAAACTGTATGTTAGAAAAATACTCCTTTTAGTAAACAATATCAACCATGAAATGAAGTATTGAGACAGAAAAAAAAAATTGGCTTGGCAGAGTGTGTGTAAGACCTGAGAAACAGCATGCCTGCAACACTTGGATGCATTCCTGCAGTTCCCCTCCTAGCAGTTGGTTTCAGAAATCAGTCCCCCTCCTCGTTAGCCCCTCATGTTGCCAGTTCTCCCTGCCCACATGAACTTCCACCTATTAAAGGCAGACAGGGACAGGACCTCACCTTATGGGTCATCAATAGTTTGAAGACACTTGAGAGGAGATTTCCCACTTGAAGCTGCAATACAGAAGGAAAATTTAACAGCTGATCAAAAAACCTTTTTGTGTCAGTTTTCAGTGCCAGGTTGCACTGAATTTCAGGTAGGTGAGACTGACAAGGTGCACTTGCCTTTCCCAAGGCAATGGTGTTTCCCCGGGCCTTGGTCACGAGCTCTGCCATCTCAGCCTTGAAGCGCTCGATGTCCTGGCACTGGTTGGCACGGGCGTGGTGGAGGATCAGCTCTGCCACCCTCTCCCCCTGAGAAACAAGTTGAACAGCAATCAGAACCTGATCACGGGTGACCTGCAACCAGATGCTTGCAGTTCTTGTTTTTAGTAGCTGAGAAGTGTCCCTGGCAGCACAGGATGGGCCTGGATGCAGGGTTTAGCATGGATTCTTTAGCATGCCTCAGCAGACCGAGATAAAACGTGTCCCTCTTGAGGTGTGTTAGTGAGCCCTTCACCCTGCAGCTGAGAGACAGCAACAGGCAAGTCAGAGCACAATGCTTGTTCTCAGAATGAACAGGAGACACCAGCACAGGGTGCTCTAGTCCATCTAACAGTGAGAGTTTCAGGGGGAAGGAGGATAATGTAGTTCCCCTCACATGGAGGAGCCTAGCAGAGGTCAGACCCCCCCCCACACACCAGTTTTCCTTCCTCTCCTCTATAGCTGCTGACACAACAGCAAAATGGAGGAAGGCATATGGGCCTTCCAGCAGCATGGCTGCAGAGGGGAACATGTGTGGCAGATCAAGATGTTAACCCATTCCCTCTTCTTCTCCAGCAAAACCGACAGATTCTGCACCAGTGGCTCCCGGGCAGTCCTGACTTGCAGCAGAAGCACTCCTAACCAGGAAGGGACAGCCAATACTTCCCATTTAGCCCCTTCTACTTCCTGGGGCCCTGAAATTGCTCCGCTCTGGCAGCTTCCCTGCTGCAGCTGAACAACTTATCCTGTGTTTGGGGACAGGGTGCTAGCAAGGCTCCTCACCCCTGTTGGCATTTTAAGGGGAGATAGAAAACTCAGATTCCACAGCCGCATCCCTGCCCGGGGCCTCACCTGTCCCTGGACCACGGCGGTGAAGACGGCGCGGAAGTTGCGCATGTCGGCGCCGCGCAGCTCGGCCACGATGCCCGCGTCCAGCAGCACCAGGCGCAGCTGCGGCGCCGCCCGCGCCCTGCCCTGCACCAGGATGTTCCCGGGGTGCAGGTCGGCGTGCACAAAGTTGTCCACAAAGATCTGCGGGACAGGCAAGCGTGAGAGAGGCTCGTTCCAGGCGAACCTGGCGGCGCCGAAGCCCCCAGACAAACAGCAGAGGGCTGTTCGTGGTCTGTTCTGTTATTACCAGTGAGGGACATCACCTTTCACAGCGCCACGGCAGGGTGGCTTCCGCTGGAGACCAGCTGTAATCGGCAGAGCTCTGTGAAGCAACCCAGTGTTTGCTGCAGGTGAGGAGGGACAGCCAGGAGTCCCAGCAGGGAATGGCAGAATTGCCCTTTGGCAATTGGCTCTAAATTGGGGTACGCTGGTGGGCCTTAGCAAAGAGTAATGCAGTAGGAAGAGACCACTTGCCATTCAGTGGCAAAGGTTACAGTGAATGGTTAAGTTTGTTTAGTGCAGGACAACAACCCACATTGCAAGGAAAACAAAAGAGGAAATAAATCTGTGTAGCTCTTCCCTGACTATGCTAGCAGTTAGCACCAGAAAGGGAACAACAAAAAGAGGAAAGAGGCAAGAGGAAAGAACAAAACATTACCTCCCCCCTTAACCCTCCTGGCCACCTGGGACTGCAGGACTTCCTGCCTCACGGAGATTATCTTTGTATTTCATGGATTTCTCCTATGAATTTGCTCAACTGCCATGCAAATATTCAGAGCTGTGTGAAAAAATATGGTTTTGGTGTCACCTGAAAAAATTACTTATGCTAATTTTATGTCCTCCTTATTGAGAAACCCTACACAATAGATCCATATTCATTCTCGTGCACTCATGACTGCATAATCTCTGTATAAGATACTCATCTTTCTGTTTTCCAGAGTTAAGAGTCCAAATTATTTCACCATTCTGGTATGGAAGCCATTCCACATGAGTAATCATCCTATCTGCCTTCCTCTGCACCTCTTCTAGTTCTGCTACAGCCCTGAAATGGAGGGTCCTGGACAGCAAGGGACTAGAACTGCAGAGTACTCAAGAAAGAGGTATTCGTTTTACTTACAGACATAATGTTGTTTCTTCAATTTCTTTCTAGTCCTAAAATTTGAAACCTATCTTAGCATAAAACTATTCTGGTTCCAACATTGCCTTTCTGAGTGGTAAAGCTATTTCAGAGCCTGTCATACTACCTGGAGCAGAACAGGAGGTTCACTATTGCCCCAGCACAATGCTGCAGTCAGCAGCAGCAGCGTTTCATCTCACACGCGCTGCCCACACACTCAGCACTGCCAGGAGCTTTGCAGCTCTTCCCTGCTGGTTCTCATGGCTCCTCACAAGACACTTGTACCACCCTCTTAACCCTCCAGATTATCTGGGATTATTTCAGCTACAGAAGAACTAGATAGCCAGAAGCTGAATCCAGTTTGTTGTCTTTTCTCCAGATACAGTTCTCCCAAAAAAGGCAATTTCAGAGGAGTTGATAAGTGAAGAAACCAGCTCATTGTTTTCCCTCTGAGTCACATCCACAATCTCTGCAGAGCACATGACATTTGCTAATGATGGTGCACTTTAAGGTACCTGGGCAATATGTGGGTATTTGTTGAATGGATCAGTGGGTGTCAGGGCCCAAGCAGGAGCGTGTCCAGCCCAGGCCTTCCCCAGACCAGGTACAGGTAGGAAGCAAATGGGTTCTCTCTTCAGTCACACTGTCTTATTACCCAGACTGAAGAGCTTCTGCAGGAAAGCAACCTTCACTTGCAGCCCCAGCCAAGTGCCTACCATCTTCAGCAGCATGTCCATGCCCATCCTGGCCAGCCTCTGCCGCAGCTCCGTGCCGATCTCCACGTGCAGGTAGCGTGAAATGGGCTCACTCTCCTGAAACAGAGCTGGAGTCAAACACCCCTGCAGCCCCCTTCAAACACACCTTTACCTGGGTGCCACAAGTGGGGGGAAGGTGATGGTTATACCCCAGAAAGGGCTTGGCAGAAAGAGCCTGAACCTAGTGTGATGGAGAACATGAGAGAACCAAGGGTTTGCTCCTTGGAAAGACAGGTGGTATTCCAGGGACAGAAACGCCCTTGCCAGGGTCACATGCAGGAAAACCAAGCCTGAGACTAGCTCTGGTCTGTGACTCAAACATCCACAAGGGAAGTGAGGCAAGGATCAGAAAGTGTCAGATTGCTGAGCTCCTTGCTTTGACCCACCACAGAGGAGAGGTGAAGCGTGGTGTTGGTTTGCAAAGCACAGGGTGGCTGGACACGCTGCTGGTCTGCTTGGTTTCAGGCCAAGGGTTCACTGCCATATGGAGCTGTCTGCTACCTGTCTTCAGGGATGCACTGCTTGCAAACAAAAACAGTGGGAGAGACCCTAAGAAAGGACATCAATCTCCTCAAGCAAACAAGAAAAAAGCATCCTTCTGCCTCCAATCCCTCCTTCTCAAAAAGAAACACCTCCTTGTCATGTTCTCCTTGGGGCCTTCTCAATGCTACCACCGCAGCCAGACCCTGCAATTCTTACCTCAAATGTTTCCACTAGAACATCTGCTGTCACCAAGGGCCAAAGGGGAGTTGGAAACTTCACAAAATCGACATCTAGGAAGTTTTGTCGGAAGCGCTCCAGATTTCTGGCTTCATAGCGTAAGTCAATCTCAAGGGAGAAACAGAAAAGCAGGTTAGAAATTAGACTCAACTAGGATTAGATCTTCAGATTCTGTGCGAGTTGCAATACTCAATACCAACAAAACTAGTCAGAAAGCCACAACAGAAACAAAGTAAGGGTGGTGCTTTTTACAGGCTCATAGCCTTCCCTGATGGAAGAGGAGCAGACCGGGTAATGGACAGTCCACAGCCCAACACCTTCAAACATGGGGGCCTTGCTAGAGCCATGGTGTCTCAAAATAGGCCAGGACCACGTTATATTCAAAAATATGACAAGATCCTAAACTGAATCCTATCCTGAACTGAAGCTTGCTGTCCAAATAGCAAGGCAGGCAGACAGGACAGAAGAACTGCAGCCCCAGCCTCACTTGACAGACACAGCCATAGCAGGAAGAAATTAATTGTAATGCATACAAAAGAATCCACTGTGCCAAGGCCAGGCCCTGATTCTTCAGAGACCCAGTGTATCAACACAAGGGTATCTCTCCTACTGTGTGCTACTGCTCAAGGAGACAGGATAACCTTGCCTCACCTCCCTTGTCTGGCAATGGAGAATATCCCAGGAATACTTCCTCTTTGTTCCAAGGGAAAAAGCTACAATGAGCCTCCTAGATGTTCTCCTACCCCTCAGCCTTCTGCACATCCACCCAAGCTCTGCTGAACTGGTACAAATGACCTCGAGTCACATCTGACCACAGTCAACAGTTCCCAGCATGCATTTACTGTGCAGAGGTTTTGGAATTGTAGAAAGTAATTAAGGGTTTCAAAAGCTAGTTACAGATTTCAGACTCTGCAATCTAGACACAAAAATGAAATTAGCAGATAATGGCTCATTTTATAGAAACACAAGCCTAATTAAGCCTGCAGTGAGATCTTTGTAAATTTGATAGTAGTAATGCTTCAGCATTGTATCTTTAGAAGACATTAATAAATAAGGATCTGTTTGCAAAACTTTACTGACACTGTGAGTCTGATGATAATACAAAGTAGAATGTGTTATTAACTTCTGTGGAAATGTTATTTATGCCTATCTATCTATCATCTATCTGTCTCAGTGCTAACAAACATGACTAGTAAGTACAGACTGCAAACATATATGTAGAATTATAAAAAAATCCCCACATGCCTGAGTACTTGCCTGGAGAGATTCTTTCCTAAGGAGAGGTGTCTCACCAGTGTTCACCTTTCACAATGCTGCAAAAAGGACTCTGACTATGGCTAGCTAGCTGTTCAGGCTGTCCACTAGAAAACACATTCAAAGTCTAAACATTATTTTCAAAGTCTAAAAAATAATTTTAGGTCTAATAAAAACAGTTTTCATTGCTTTTCTACTTTGTGAGCATATAAGCTTTCCTACAGTAATGATATGTGATTTGATTAGAGTAAAGAACAGAAGTAAATAACTCAGCCTTCATCTAACCATTTAAAATGCAGTGGTGTGAACAATGTTAGAGCCAGCCAGTAGCAAGACAAAGGGCAGTTTTGTTTCAGTAGCTGGGGACCACAGCCTGGCACATACCTGCTGCATCATCAGCTTCTCAAACTCCTCCACAATCTCTGTCAGACTGAGCCACTTGAACCCAGGGAGAAGTCCAATGATGCGGCTGCCCAACTTCATGAGGAACAGATCCATCTGGACTTGGTGGACCAGCCCAGGGTGCAGAACCTGCACACGAATGAGCAGTGGCAACATCAGCCCCCCAGACACTCCATTTCCATGAGCTCGAGTGATGCATTTCAAATATACAGAACCCAGCTTATTAGAATGGGAGGCAACCAGCTTCCTTGGCTAGTCCTAAGAAAAATTCACAATTTGCCATTGACTCGGTTATAAAGAAACATTGTATCATTGTCAAATTCAGTGTATCTGTGCCGAGACTACAGTCTCATCCACAGACATTTTCCACCACTTTCAATCCTGCCCTGTCACTGATTAGCATTTGAAGATGCTCAGACATAAGGTTTCTTTAAATAAACTTTGCTGGAACACACTTTTATATGTTCCAGATTTCTTCATGTGAGCAGAGAAGGAGGTCTGCTCTCTGGAAGGTGCAACCAACCTTAATACGAATTCTTTTAATGTAAATTTGGCCCTTGGAGCCATTCCTAGTACCCACCACTGCAAGTGTGGATTGTGGCCGGCTGGAACAAAAGCACTGAGGACGGACACCAAGAGACAGCATCCCTTCTTGTTCTACCTGGCCTAGGGAGCTGCCCCTCTCCACGGGAGTTAAAATCTGATGGGCCTCATCCAGCACGCTCTATTTTCACACACCTACCATTCAGGCACAGGACTTACTTTAATGGCTACAGGCATGAGATGTCTGGCCGATGAGAGATTTGAGTTCAGGAGTGGCTCGGCCCTCTGCTCCACAAGGGACATCCCACTCACGGGACTTCCCTGGGAGCAGTCTGCAGAACTCAGTTCCTCCCTGCTCTCGTCCCGTCCCTCCTTGCTCTTCCTCCTCCTCAGCCACCCGAGGAGGCCTCTAAAGCCTGACACTTCCCACGCTTCCAAGGCAGACCTGAGCTCCGAGCGCTGCTGCAGCTCCTTGGCGCGGGAGCCGGCGATGGCAGCGAGGTCCGCATAGGCTTTATACACCTGGGCAACGCAGCCCGAGCCCACCGGCTCCCGGCTCGGGAACTTGAGGATGCCCGTCCAGTCCTCACCGAAGGCCTTCCTCAAGAGCTCGTCGGTGTGGCCCCACGGGTGCGGGCTCACCTCGACGTGCAGCTTGGAAAACTCATCACAGAAGGCCTCCGAGAAGAGGTCCCTGCGGGTGCTGGCCCACTGGCCCAGCTTGACACACGTGGGGCCGGCGGCCTCGGCCGCCCTGCGCAGCAGCCGCAGCCACCGCGCCCCCACGCCGGGCCACAGGCGGCTCAGCGGGTAGAGCAGCAGCAGCGGCCCGAAGCGCAGCAGGAGCCCGCAGGCGCGGACGCCCAGCCGCAGCACCAGCGCCAAGCGCCGCAGCAGCCCCCGGGGCGGCCGCTCCGCGCCGCGCTCCGCCGCCCACGCCGGGCCGCGCTGCCCCGGCCTCTCCTTCCAGGCGCTGCCGGCGGGCGCGGCCGCGGGCACGGCCACGGCCAGGGCGCCCCAGCGGGCGGCGCGCAGCCCCGAGCGCCCCGCGCGCGCCTGCCCGGGCAGCGCGGGCACGAGCCTGGCCGCGGCGGCGCGCGCGAGCAGCGGGAGCGGGAGCAGCCGCGCGGCGCCCCCCGCCACCATCGCGCGCGCGCCCGCCGCCGCCGCCGCGCGCGCGCCCGCCGCCCGCGCCCGCCCCGCCGGGGGCAGGGGGCGGGAGGGGGGCGAGCCCAGCCAATCAGCGCCCCGGAGAGCGGCCACGCCCCGCCCCTTAAAGGGCCAGCAGCGAGAGCCTGGCGGGAGCGAGCACCGCCAGCGAGGCGCGTTCCCGAGCTGTCCCCTCCGCAGCGGGAGTGTCCCCTCGGGATCGGGCTGCATGGGCGGGGACGGGCGGGACCGGGCCGCCCTTGGGCCGGGGGCCTTCACACCTCCACCTCTTTTGAATCATAGGAACGCTGAGTGTCCCGAGCTGGCAGGGCCCCGCCGGGATCATGGAGCCCAGCTCCCGGCCCTGCACCGGGCACCCCAAGAGTCGCACCACGTGCCTGAGAGCGTTGTCCAAACCTTTCCTGAGCTCTGTCAGGCTCGGTGCTGTGACCACGGCCCTGGGGAGCCTGTTCCAGTACCTGACCACCCCCCGGGCGAAGAACCTTTCCCCCATACCCAGTCTCAGATCAGGGGATAGAAATCGCAGGTTTGAAGCACTCCTGGCCAGCTGCTCTCCCGCGATGAGCCTGTGTCCCGATCGGCCGCGGGAAGCCGTGCCAGTGACAGCTACTGGGTTAACAGCAACTCAGGACTTTCTACGTTTCCCCCGAAATCTTTCAGTGTGCAACGAGAACGGCGGCTTTTCACTCAGCTCCGGCTTGCCCTGCTGGCCTCGACGCCGGCACCCGCATCGCTTCCCCCGGGCATCCCCGTTCCCCCGGGCGGGCAGCACAGGACGCTCCGAGCCCGGAGCGAGGGGCGGGCGCGGCTGCCTCGGCGGGGCGGGGCGGGCCGGGCCGGGGCGGGACGGGGCGGCGCTCCCGCCGGAGGGCGGCCGGGGCCGGGGCCGGTGGTGGCGGCGGGGGCGGGCGCGGAGCCCCCAGCCGCGGGTCCGCAGCCGCCAGCCGGGCGCCGCCGCCGTCATGTCGCGACACGGCCCCCCCGCTCCGCTGCCGCCGCCGAGGAAGGTAGGGGGGCGCCGAGGGGACGCGAGCGCGGGAGAGCGCGCAGAGGTGCCGCTGCAAAAAACCTCCCGTTCCCTCTTCCCTTCCGCCCCAAACTGGCTTTTCCTCATCCCGGCTGCAGAGGGGGAAAGTGGGGCCGAATCCCCCGCGCTCCCGGCAGCGCCGCTTTCCCGCCGGGACCGGGGGCTGCTGCTCCTGCCGGGCGCGGGAGGGCCGGGCCCGCTGCCGGAGCGGGGCTCGGCGGGGGAGAGGGGCAGGGGGGCCCGGGGGCCGCTGAGAAGCCGACCCGAGCGGGGCGGGGGCGGAGGAGCGGCGGCAGCCCCGCCACCCAGCACGGGGCCCCTGAGTGAACTCCACTCTGCCTCGGTCTGCAGCACAAAACAGTGGAGGAAACGCTAAACACATTCTTTGGGGGAAGTCCGGGCCCTGCTGGAGCAAACAGCCGGAGTTCTCGGTTCGGCAAAACCCTGAATCCCCCAGTGATACTAGCCGTGCACTTCTCTGCTCTGGACAGCCTGCTTTCCTCTTCCCTTGCCTTCTGCTGGAAGGAACGGCAGCGGCTGTGTGCAGCCTGTGCCTTATCAGGGGGCATTTCTGACTCCCGGTGGTGATCGCTGGGAGCATTCACCTGTCCTGGCGAGAAAAACGCTTTCCTGCCTTCCCGCTCTTGTACCCAGGGATAATGGGCGCTAATGGGTTAGGGATGGAGTTGGTGGAGGGGAAAGTTGTTTGGGGAGGGAACAAGGAAGTTACAGCTGGCTGCTGCCGTGGTCCCAAGGTGTCAAATGCAAGCTGGGACGTAAAACCATGCCAGCTGTGTTTGGGACACCTTCAGAGGTTTTGGCTTTTTGAGTGTCCAGTAAGCATCTTGATGCTTGGTGCTGGAAAAGTGATGGTCGCGGGGGAGTGAGGCTTTCTGACTGCTGGGGTCTGCACTGGAGCCCCCTCACAGGGGCAGGGTCTAAGGGCTGAACCTGGGCCCTTAATTCTGCTCTTTACAAGAACACAGCTTGTTTCCAAGACAGGTCAGCCAGTTGTTCCTGACCCTGAGTTATTCCCAGCCACCTTTACTATTGCCATTTAAGTAGTTTAAGTTTGTTGCTTTTAGAGAAGAGCATCTCCAGCCTGGAACTCAGCTGGAAGGATAAAGAGATGACCAGAGGGATTTGCATGGGGCTTTTATTTGCTCCTCTGAGGGGAGCTGCTGGTGTTGATGGTGGATTAAAAAGCTGTTTTCTGTGTTGGCTGCCACCTTACTGACCGCTGGTTCTTGGTGTGTGGTAGTGAGGTCCAATAATGTGTACTGGCTCTGTTTTCTGAACCACCAAAAAGGGAGCTGTTATTGCCTCCTGGCAGAGGAAAGGAATGCATTTCCTCCACCCTTGTGCTGTGTTCTGAATTGTTGTCATTTGGGGTAGTGTTTATGGGGTTTGGTGCACGTTGGGCTGTTGTTTGGGTTTTCAAAATAATCCAGGCAGCGTTTCAGCCTGTGGAAATGGATCACTGTTATGCTGGGTCAGGCTTGGAAGCAACTGAAAACGCTAAGTATGGAAATGAGAGAAAAGCCACAGGGTTTCCCAGGGTAAGAGAGCGCCTTTTTGAGAAACGGAAGAGAAAGCTCTGAAAACAAAGGGCGCTGGAGTGGCCAGGGATGCAAAAAGCAGAGTAAAGATTTATGGCCCTGCTGGGACCTCTCTCTGCCTGCGTGGGTGAGAAGGTTGTGTGCTGAAGCCTGGCTTGGCCTTCAGCACATCCATGTCCTAGCAGTCCACGCAGAAGATCCTCCCTGCTCAGCAGCTCAGATCCAAGGTATTCCTTGTGGACCACAAGTGCATGTGGAGTGTCCCAAAGTGCTGCTTTGGGTACTGCCCCCAGCTCGCTGCCTTGGGAAAGCTTTTAGGACGTTTTGTCTGCAAAGACAACCTTTGTGTGTGCTTTCTGTTCTCCAGAGACAAGAAGAGCATTTAGATCCTTTGTCAGACAATTGCAATAGTGTCTGACACTACACTTACAAAGGTCTTTCTCCCATGCCTGGTGTATTTGCGTGTTAGAAATATTCATTTTGACAAGGAGGTAATAAATGAAGACCACATAAGCTGTGTTTTTCAGAGATGATCTTAGTCCAGGAGTAGCTTTTCCAACGCGTTATTCTTAATATCAGCCATAACAACTTATTCATATGGATAGGACTTAAAATCTGTATTTTGCTGGGCACTCTGGGAGCACAGGCGCAAACTCAATCCTTCCCCAAATTTAAGAAATTTGCCAATGAAATCGTCACACAACAAAGGCAGTTTCTGAAAGATGGAGAGATGCTGGGCATTTCAGAAGTGTCTGATAAGTGCCGTGTTCTTTTGGATCCCCTGAACGCATCATTCAAAGCAGCTGGTTCTCCCTTCCTTTTGTAACACCTGACATTTATTTCCTGACTGGAACCGCGTGGAAGCTGCTCCTTCCTAAGTGGAGGCCAGACCAAGGGGAGAAAAGGCTATGTAGTGTGCCATCAAGGCCATGAGAGTGGAGAAGAACCTCCCTTAAACTCCTGCTGAAGCTGGTTAATTGTGATGATCTTGGGCCTTCAGAACTGGGGTGTGAGTTGTTTTTTAGCGGAAGGATTTAAGTACTAGTGGCTGCTATGTCTGTTGGCAGGATCCCAAGAGCTGGCTGGAAGAGCCCTCGACTGTGGAAGAAATGCTGAAATAGGACTTTTAATGCACTTGCATAGCAGTTCCTTACAGGCTGAGAAGACTCTCTGGAGGGAAGGAGGGAGTGGGATGGAGCTGGAAAGAAATTGCTTGTTTCATTCAAGTCTGGAGAGTAAATAAGTGACCCTGGCTTTGCTTAGATACAGCTCGAATAACATTTCGTCTGAGGTATCTGTAAGCACTCTTCTACAGCTCAAAGCAGGAAAAGAGACTGTGTTTCCTTTACTGTAGCTCTGAAGTGCAATGGAAAGGGCAATACCACATTGATCTTGATTTTGGGATTTTTTTTTTCTGATCTTCACCTTGGAGATGCTTTATCAGCTCCTGGAAATTGAAACAAAGCTGAAATGTGAAGATGTGCATGGTATTTGGGGGTGGCTTCAGCCCAGGTTTTAGTGAAGATGACGGTATGACTGAACTCCCTTCACTTTGTGAAGGCTGTGCTTTTGAAATGTAGCTTCTGCAGGGGTCCTGGGTGACCTTGAAGTGAGTTCCTAAGACAATCTGGAGTCCCTGGAGCCTCTGAGCTCTACAGGCTGGGATTTCAACTGAGGCCTGTGTCCTTTGGTGGAAGCCCAGCACAGAGCAGGCTGAGGATCAGTTCCTCAATTCAAGGTCTCTCTACATAAAGCACTAAAAGGCATCATCAGTGTCTTACATAAATAAATACATAAGGTCCTACAGGCTGGGCCTATTCAAGGTCTCTCCCAGCCTTTACATGGTTCATCACTCTGTTGGGTCCAGGTGCTCTGTGTCTGTGGGCATGGGACTGATGAGGTGAAAGTGATAATTCCCCAGGCCTTTCCTGATCACAGCAGTGCATACTTACCTGCACCCATGTGAGTTTTCACCAGTTTGTGTCTTTCAGTGAGCTGAAGCTCACTGGGAACTCTTGCTCATGACAGCAAGACACCTTTGGGTCTCTGCCATCATCTGCCAGACAGCTCTGAGCAGCTCTGTGTGTGATTCTAGTCATCCTTGCAGTTTCTCACAGAGCTTGTGCTCTTGGGATAATCCTGGCATGATGGCTGGGGCGATCCTGTGCTGAATCCCCCGGGTTTGTGCTGCTCTGAGGAGAATACTTTGCCTCAACATTGTCTGGGCATAAGTGGGGTCCTGTGTGTGTGCAACAACAACCCCAAAAGGAGGCTCAGGGAATTCTTCCTTGCAAGAAGTTTGAAACACTGTGACTGCTTTCTTTTATAGATAACATGTACTGAGGACATAATTGCTGTCTTTTCTGAAAATAGTACTGTCCCCTGGTTGAGAAGGAAGTCAAGCATTGTTGGAAGGGCAGAGGCTTGAAAGAGTAATGTCCTGCTGGAATGAATGCTGTGGGTGCTGGTATAATCTCCATTCTTTGCTTCAGTGCTTGTTCCCCTCCCCAGGTTAGGGAAACCAGCTGGAGCTGGCATACTTTTACTTTCAAGGATTTAGCAAAGCAGATGCAAGAGTTAGCAGTGATTTAAGGTCAGTTTTTACTGACTAAACCTGTTAGGAGCTAGTAGAGCTTTGAGGCCTTCTTAGAGCAGGATTGTCATCCCAGAGCTGGGGCACTGCCAGTCAGGTTTGCCTGGGGTCTTCTGGTTTTCTTGTTTTAATGGCTGGCACAAACAAGAATTTGGCTTGACTGTTACCTGTTACCTGCACATGCTGTTACACAAGACCTTTGCTGAATGTGAGATGCATCTGTGTCTGCCTTCTAACAGGCAATTCCTTGGCTGGGGTCAGGGCTCAGGCTGCTCACTGCGAGCAGAGGGGCTGAGAGAGGAGATGTTTGCACTGCAGCCAAGCCGCCGTGTCCAGCCCGGGCAGGAGATGCTGGTCCTCAGTCCCCCCGCACTGCAGGCAGCCTCTGGCTCAGCCCTGTGCTCCTGGCTGAGAACTGGCAGTGTTTATGTGATGAAAGGGAGCAGAAGATGGCTTTTCCTGAGCTCTGCCTTTGCCCACTCATGTGCTGGCCCAGGGCCAGGATGGAAACTCTGTCCTCACGAGCGGAGAGAGGGAGATGGGAGGAGCGAGAGATGAAGAGGGGCCCAGAAGCAGAGGGAGTTAAAATAAAAACACCAACTCACAGAGAGAAAAGCCCGTAACAGATGGCCCTGGCCATCCCATGGGCTCTTCATGCAGCTGACTCCGTGTGCAGTGCTGACAAGATCTCATCTAGAAGGGTGAGTAAGGGGCCTGGGCCATTTTGGGATGTGTGATGGAAGATCAGAGTGAAAGGCAAAAGGAAGGAAGCTGGACAGGTCAGCCAGCTGTGGTTCAGCCCTCTCTGTGATGCCTGGAGGGCCTTACTGCTGCTGCTGCTGTGCCATGGTGAGGCAGGTGGTGCCACGTGAGCCATTGCAGGAGCACTGCTTTGTTTTCAGGTGTGGCATCCTTTAACTGTGGCCAGTGTTGCCTCCTCTGTCAAACAGCATTGCTAATGCTGGTGGAGGTTTGTTCCACTGCTCTCATCCCCTCTGGAAGATGTACAGCAGAGAGGTGTTGATGTGAATGGAGCCTAGTGTCAATGTACATTATGCATGACTCCTGGTTCTGCCAGGAGGTGCTGGCAGCTGCATTTTCAGTGCCCATCTCCTCATCAGGCATCATGGTCAGCAATCAGATTGGCTGAACAGGGCAGCGGGTGGGTGCTGACCTTGCCTGGAGAGGCTTTGCCTTGGTGGGATATCTGTGCAGGAGACTGTGCCTGGCAGAAAAGCTGGTCTTGGAGAGGCACTCACAAAAGCTTTGCTCTGAGCTCATTTGAAAATCTGGCCCAGACACTTAAAATGCCAAGAGCTGGTGAGGGTTAGGGGCAGCTTGAGTGGGGAAAGGTGCCACCTCACTTGGAAGTGGTTGAAAGAGTTCTGGGTGAGACCTGCCAGACCCTGAGACTCCTGATCCTACAGACCCCAGAGAGCAGATGGCTCCTGACCAAATTCAGGCACATAGGTTGTGCTTCCAGAAACTTACTGAATCCACTGGAGACACTGTATCAGGGAGCAAGGACTTGCTGTTCTTTGTAACCAGAATAACTTTAAAAGGCTAGATGCTCTGTGTTTTAATTAGTTTTCCCTTTGGGAATAGAAGTGGTGAAGTGTTTCTGCAATCCTGCTGCATTTAAATGTTCTGTACTGTGCCCCTAGTCTGGCAAATCGTTCAGGCAGACGTGTGGGTCACAGTGCTTGCTTCAACCCCCCCATCCCAGTGCTCCGGCTCCCAGTGCAGTGCATCATTCCTGCTCTGGGAAGCTGGGAACTGCAGTTCAGGCTGACTGAAGATTGTGATATGCTTTGAGCAGAGACTTAAAATTAAGCATGTGCTTGGGTGTTTTCGTCGTCACGAGTGGTCTCTCACTCGCCCACTTGTATTCTGTAGGATCATATTATATTAGCAGCGCCCTTGAAGATGGATTTTCTCTTCCTGTCCTGCAAGGCCTCTTGCCAAGCGCTTGCTGATAAGCAGTCCAGGTGAGATGCTGTCACAGGCCTGGTATTTTGGAAGCACTGTGGACAGGCATGCATGTGTGAATGATTAAATCAACCCATCGGGGTGTCATCTGGAGAGGAACAAATGCTGAGCTTGCTTTGCGGGCGGGGGGAGGATGAGATCCCCCTCCAGCCTTTGCTGAAAGCCTTTCCCCTCTGCAGATGTGCAGCTGCTGCAGTTCCCTGCCAAAAGGCGCCGTGGCTTTGGGAGCGGGGAGCGTGCACACATCTGTGTGCAGAGGGGAGCAGCTCAGGGGCTCGGGGCTCCTGCACCAGGGGATTTGTGCTCGTGACAGATAGTGCTGCCTGTCATGGGGGAAATGGCAAATTCCACGGGACACTGAGAGGGCACTCCATAAATATGAGTTTGCTTGCCAGCGTCAGCCAAACACCACCTTTCTGAATTAAAAAGGAAAGAGCTCCCAGAGACTTTTCAGACTATCGGAGTTTTCTCTTTAAAAACATTAAGGCCCCACAGAAGATGTGTGTTTTCTGCATACAGAAATATGATGTGTTTCAGCTGCAAAGGATGCTGTGATCCCAAAGGCTTCACAGGGCTTTTGGTAAGAGTTGAGTCTGGGGTTATCCAGAGCTCAGAGTGGCTTGGTAGCAAAGGGAAATAAATGCCCCTTACTAAAACTGAGAAGGAAGTCTCTGCACCAAAAATCTACATCTGGCCAAAAACAGGCCCTGGACCATCCTCCACAATCTACTGGTCCATGAGAGCTTTTTTCTTGAATTCAGGGACCTTGGGAATAAGTAACTGAGAATGTGGTTTTCCCTGCCTTGACATGCTGGGCTGCATGTACAGCAATCCCTAGTCAAATTCTACAAGACAATTTGTTACTATAAAGAAATGTGTAAGATATTGAGCTTTTTCCAGATGATGTCAGAAGCCCTGATCTATCTGGTTCTTGTTTCTCAGCTTTGTCAAACTCTGAGAGAAGCCTGAGAGGTTTCCTACAGGGAAACAAACACATGGTAACTGTTTTTGCATCAGATTTCTGCTCTGTCCCCTGAGATTACTGTGAGTGACTCCAAGTTGAAGTTTGGCCATGGTGTCACCTCTCACGTAACAGTCCTGTAGTTGTGGTGGTGAAGGATGCTGACAGCTATTGCTGCTTAGTCTGTGCTAACCCTTGCCCCATCTGTATCCTCTGGTTTGCACAGCAGGAAACTTTCCTTATAGAATCATTTAGCTTACTCAAATTCAGTGGGAAACCAAGGGTTTTTCCCCTGTTAAATTCATAAATTCCTCCACTAGTCAAAGACAATTCTAGGTATGTTTCAAGGAAAATTAGGATCACCTCTAAAAGGCACAAATTTCATAAAACATTGTCAGAATTTGATGAGGTGGTTTTTTGGTTGCTTGCGGTTTTTTAGTAGCTTATTCTGACATGTAATATATTGCTTCAGTTCCACTTGCTTAATGTTTGTTTGCATGGGGTAAAATCATTTTTCTCATCCAAAGCAATCTGGAAATATTATCAGAAACAGAAACTTGGTGTTTTAGAGCAGTGAAGGACTTCAGCTGACCAGCAACCACTGCAGGAATACAGATTCTTTCTTTTTCTACCCTTCAAACCAGAGTTCCCAGATATCTAACTGTGTCCCTCTTGCCATTCATATTCAAAGCAGTCTTTCATTAGAATTTTATTATTATTACTATTATTTTATTATTCATAGAATGAACTAGATTAGATTGATTTTGGAAGGGGCTCACAGTGATCATCTTGCCCAGCTGCCTGACCACTTCAGGGCAAAAGTTAAAGCATGTTATTTAGGCCATGGACCAAATGCCTTTTGCACACTGACAGACATGGAGCACTGACCACCTCTCTAGGAAATCTGTTCTGATGTTTGCCCACGCTCTTGGTAGAGAATTGCCTCCAAATGTCCAGTCTGAACCTGCCCTGCTGCAGCTTTGAACCATTCCCATGTGTACCATCCCTGGGTAGCAGGGAGAAGGGCTGAGCTTCTCCCTCTGCACTTCCCCTCCTCAGGAAGCTGTGGAGAGCCATGAGGGGTGTTTTATTTTTACTTCAGGCTCCTGATCAGGATCTACTTTCTGAAAAATCAAGCCTGACCCTGGATTACCCATTGAGTTTGTTTTCTCTCTCCCCTCTCTCTCTCTCCCCTCTCTCTCTCTCCCCTCTCTCTCTCTCCCCTCTCTCTCTCTCCCCTCTCTCTCTCTCCCCTCTCTCTCTCTCCCCTCTCTCTCCCCTCTCTCTCTCCCCTCTCTCTCCCCTCTCTCTCTCTCCCCTCTCTCTCTCCCCTCTCTTTTCCTGGAACCAGGTAATCACCAATCCATTCTTTTTTCCTGACAGACTTCAGCAGTTCAGCTGTTTCATTGTCTCTGTTGCACATGTAACTTTTTCTTTTTCACCATATAAACAATGGGGTGTTTTTCATGTCGAAGATTTTGGTACTATTTGCTGTGAACTCCTTGAATGCAGAATGAAGCAGAAGAATGTGTAATGCACCTTTCCTTAAGCAGTATTTTCACAGAGTCTGCATGGCTTGGTGATACAGTGGTGAAGCCCAGTGTGTGGGTGAGGTTACCCAGAAGGACAGGGGGATGTCACTGTCATTGCTCCAGTCACTTAAGCTGAGCAATGACCTCAGAGTGAGGTTAGGAGGTTCTTGGTGCTTTGGAAGAAATTTCGTGGTATTGGTTTTTCAGTTTCATGACTAAATAAGAAAAAATACAACTAACTACTTGGAGAAAGGTGGCAGGGTAGCCTCATCTATTTTCTTCCCTCCATTTTTCCCTTCAATAAAATAAATAGGAAGGAGAAAAAGCCTGAAGAGTGTTTCAGCTCCTTGTAAAGGGAGGGTTTAACACACACCCCCTCAATTTAGCTAAATTTTGGTTAAGAAATGTCATTTCACAGTAAAGAACCTCACTCTTGTAAGCTTCCTTCAGATTACCTCAAATGTTTTCTTGAAAATTTCTCCCTGTTGGGTTTGGGGTTTTTTGTGGGCATACTGAATTTAGATCAAACTTGGCAATAATTATTTAAGTTAGTCAGAAACCATAAGCAATTTACTAATCCAGCAACACTCAAGCCTGTTTGTGATTCATGCAAATTGAATTGCTGAGACCATGCAGCTGCATTTCAGGTATGTGAGTGCATTTTGACCAGGTAAGTTATTGTCTGGAGCATTTCTGATCAGAAAAGAGAAACAGGCACTTTTACAGTGTGGTTCAGTATTTGTGAGATGCTACTTCAGGAAGACAGAGTATTTTAGAGCACAAATCGCCTCTTGAGAGTATTCTTAGTTTTATATTATATCTGTATTTGCAAACACTTTGCATCTCTAATATTCTTTTTGCTTGGGAAGGTGTATAAGCAACGATAACTTCTTGCTAACCTATTTTCAGGGCTGAAATTTCTCCTGTATCTTACATATCAATTTGATATGAATGCAGTGAACCCACTTAGGCAAGATTTTTATTAAGTAGATGCTATGCAGCCTGAACATTTCAGTTATTACATGCAGAAGAGATGGGAAGAAGAATGCCTACTTGAATGCCAAACATTTTTCTTACCAACCAAGAAGTAAATCAAGTATAGCATTACTTAAGCTCTTCTTGTTCCTCTTCTAATAGAAGAAAATGTTTGGGGAATTTCCCCTAAAGGATCAAGTTTAGGTTTAGTTTTCCAGTTATGTCTGTAGACATTCTCTTTTCAGTAAAGAAAGTACAGTTGTTATCAAATATCCATTGTGTTTAACTGCAGATAACTGAGCATTGGGCAGCTTCTACCTTTGTATAAAGAACATGGTTCTGGTGACGAATATCTATAAAAACATAATCTAAAAGATGGGAGATTTAGATTAAATGTTAGGAGGAATTTCCTTATTGTGAGGCTGGTGAGGCACTGCAACAGGATGCCCTGTCCCTGGATGCTGTGGATGCCCCGTGCCTGGAGATGTTCAAGGCCAGGCTGGAGGGGGCTTTAGGCAGCCTGATCTAGTGAAAGTTGTCCCTGTCCATGGCTGAGGGGTTGGAACCAGATGGTCCTTAGGGTTCCTTCCAACCAAAAGCATTCTGTGATTTAACTGGCCTGTTGATAGAGCATTTAATCTATTGAAAAGGGGCATTTGCTGCAATTGCCATCTTCTACAGAGGGGAAAAATCCAGAGAGCCTCTTTCCTGAGCCAGATCTTCAAAGCTGAGTGTGTAACGCCGATGCCTTTGGGACAGCGGGGATGGGAATTTCACAGAGGAACTTGCAAATCATCAGGGTGTTACACCAGGTGGGTCACTCTAGTGCTGGGCCTCTGCTGTGGGAGACCTCTTGCCCTGCAGAAAACCCTTCTCTTCTTTTAACATCACTTGAGAACCTGTAAAGAGTTGTCCCATCCCATCCAAAGAGGTTTTATGGACTTCAGCAGAGGGGGCTGTGCTTGTTTCTGTCGGTACATCTGTGTTGGGGCTGAGCAGAAATGAGCTGAATGTGGAGGGTGAAATGGAAGCCACACCATAATCACTGCAGTCACCTTCAGTGCAGCTGGGATTTCCCCTTGCATTGGACTGGAAATGGCATCTTTATGAGCATTTAAGATGAAAGGGGATGATGTTTATTGAATAGTTCAGGGGGCAGGGCTTCTGCAAAAGGTTTAACTTCAGAAGGTTCCTACTTTGATATTTTTTCTGGGTCCTGTAAAACGTGCCCTGGTGAAACGCAGTCAGTGCTGGCTGCTTTGTAGTAATGAGCTTTTCCTGTGCACAATAAACAGAGTCAGGGCCCAGTCCAGCACAACATCCCAACATCTTGGGTGGAGTATGCCCTAGTGGCTGCCCTGGAGTACAAAACTTGGATGCACATTCTCTGGCTTGGAAGCTTATGTACAAACAGCTCTGCTTCAGTTGTGAGATAAGGGCTGATGGAGACAATTGTACTCGGGTGCTCTGCTTTTGCTCCATTATCCAGCACTGTGATGTATGTGAAAGAAAGTAAACAATGGAAATTGAAGTCCTTTATGTATGTATTGGCTTTAGCACATCCCTTGGAAGAGAGCAGTGAACAATATGTGCTTGTTTGATAACTCTCCAATTTCTAGGTTTTCTGCTGCAAGAAGCCCAAAGGAACACTTGAGCAAAGGAAAAAACCAAATCCCCCAAATAAATGCTTTCAGTATTTCTCACTTTTGTTTAGTAGTTGGTTGGCTGGTTAGTTTTTAATTTAGTTATGAAGTAACTTTAAGCTTTTCAAAAAAGTGTACCCTGATCTCTCTGAAAGTGTAGTGAACTTGGGAAGAAAATATTTTTTAATAGTGAAAATTTACAGCACTCATCACTATTTGCCAAGGCAGCATTATTGGTGGATTCATGGCCTCCCTAATAGCTTCCATGGAGATGTTGAAGTTTTTTAGGCACTGCAGAATGACTAGGGACAAACGACAGTGGAAATGTATTAGGGATAGCATAATTATATATCTTGTTTTGGCAGCTGTTTTTTTACTGTTTCCTTGCTGATCAGTTGGAGGAAGGCAAAAAAGTATCACTTAGGGAGGAAAACGTCTAGTAATACTGTTTTGAAAGGGATTTCTTGTTGTTATTTTCCACAGAGAAAATTAGAGTGCTTACTTTCACAGTAATTAATGATCTGTTATCATAGGATCATCCAGGTTTGGAGGGATTACGGGAGGCTTTACTCCACCCTCCTTCTCAAATAGGTTCAGGTCTGAGCTCAGACCAGATTGCTCAGGGCTTTGGCTGGGTCTTGAAAACCTCCAGTGATGGAGGCAGCAGGGCTGTTCCAGAGCTCTGTTTTATTCATGGTGAAAAGAGCTCTTTTATCCTCATAGTGAAAAAAGCCTTTTCCTTATATCAAGTCTCTATGTTCCCTCTCACCTTGTCTCTCATCCCACCAAGAGAGAAACAGCCAAGGAATTTGCTTCAGGTTCACTGTGCTACACCAATGGTTTTATTTTTATGAGGCAAAAAATGATTAAAAAGTCACAACAGAATGTGGAAACCTGTGTCATGTCTCTGAAAGGGACCAGGCACACAGGTGTCAGTTCAGATCTGACCTGGACACGCTTACATTTATAGCATCACTGTGTCAGTCTGTCCTCCAGGCTGCCAGATGTGAGGAAGCTCTATAGACATATGGGGATTAATTATTTCTTCTGCAAGTTCCCTTTTCAGGACTGTGATGTGTTATTTGAGACATCTCCCACATTAGCCAGCTCTACCAGCTCTGTGGAGCTGGATCTGGCGCCTGGTGAGCAGCAGAGTTTGCGTAGGCGCAGGAGGTGCAGAGAAATGTGCTCTTGATTTTCCCAGCCATACCTAGACCTGTCTCCTGTTGCAGTCAGCGAAAAAGGAATGTGTGCTTACAATTCTTTGAAAATGTTAGCTGCTTCTACGGTCACGAAATCATTTAGTTTGGCAGAGACCTCCAAGATCATGGAGTCCCACCACTAACCAAAAGCTGCCAAGTCCGCCACCACACCATGTCCCTGAGAGCCACATGAGTACAATGTGGAGCTAATCCACTCAAAGCTGGGACTTACTGGGGAGTTAAAACAGCGAGGTGGAATTGCAAGTATAAGTGCAAGCCTAGTAGGAATGTTTGTTTAAAAAAAAATCTGATCCTCGGTTGTGAAAATGGGTCTTTAAACTTCAAAGTCATGCAGTCACTTTTGAAAATTTTGCCCTTCTCTGTTTTATTTCTTTCCTTCCCTGGGGCTTTTCTACCACAAAAAGTGGCAGAAGAATGTGCCACCAAGCCATCATGATGTTTTGCCAGCATTTTTGCTTTGACAGGACTGGGAGATCAGATCTTTTCTCCCCTCTTACAGAGTTTTATGCTCAGGAGCCGTACTGAAGCCCTGGGGCAGAATGCACGGATGGTCACCTCAAGAGCCACGCTCCTCATGCTCTGCCCTTTGCTGAGCTTCTGCTGGGGAGCCTTGTAAGAGCCAAGGGTCGTTCCCCGCCTTGTTTCGTGCTCAGATTGCCAAATTCCTGGTTATGGAGGGGGTGTGGGCGGTGCAGTGATGTGAGTTGGTTTTCTCTTGTGTGGTTTCTCGTCCGGGCTGCGGGTGCCGGTGCAGCCTTGCGCTGGTTTCCCGGGCCACTGCCCTCGCAGCCCAGCTCTCAGATGCGAGAAAGCATCAGACCGCATGCGAGAGGGTGGAGGAGGAAGAGCAGCCTTTCCCTAGGATTTGGGGGTTTTGGTAGGGCTTTTTTCCCCGCTTTTATTGGCCGTGAGTGCAATGACCGCTTAACCACAGGGAGCGGGCTGGCTCCCTCCCCCACGCTTCCTCTCCCTGGCGAGGCGAAGTCGCTCAGATTTCCTCCCAGCACGGGCGGATGGCGGCTCCCAGCTACATTCCTCTCAATACAAAAGGAAAGGAAAAACTGCTCTCCGCACGGGCAGATGGCCGAGTGTTTCCTGGCAGCTCCGCTCCGCTGTCCTTTTTCCCATTGTCCTGACACAAACACACGCACACATGCACGCACACACCCACCGAGAGCAGCTCTCCTCCTGGAAAAATAAATAAATGCGAGCCCTCTCTGCGGAGGTTTATTCCTCCTTGGAGCTGGGTGAGCTTCCTCCTGGCGGTGGCCAAAGCTTGGGCAGCTCACGTGTGCTGCTCGGGAGGGCTGAGCGAGGGGTGATGGGCTGGGCTGTGGCTGGAAGATTTCCATAAAGAATAAGGTCTGCAGTGAACAGATCCTGCCTTTGTGATGGCCAAGATACGGGGGAGAGGGAGGGTGGGAGCAAAGACGAGGTTGAAGGAGGCAGAGGGAAGCGGGGTCTCCTGAACCAAAAAGCAATCTGGGGGTGACTTTTTGCTTGCGCTCAGAAGGTGATGCTTGATAGAGACAGGCTGTAGTGGAAGGTCGTGGACTTGCAGTGGGTACAGGAAGGTCTCATGGAGCATGCAGACGGTGCCCCAAGGTTGTGGTGATGGACACTGCAGGAAGCTGTGCCTAAATCTGCATCAGGAGGGACAAGAGTCAGCATCCTGCAGGGTGAAGGCCACCGAAGGAGAGATTTGCTGAGGCTCCATTTGTCTCTCTGATGATAACTTATTTTGGAAGAAGTCGAGGTTCTTCATTTTAATGCTCTCATTTCCTTTCTGAATGTGAGACAATTTGTCTTCCTGCCAGGAAACTCTTTGCAGAGTTGCTCCTCGAAGGGACCTCTTTGGGTCCCATTTATGTTAGAATAGCAGAGATTATCTCACCACATCAAAAATGAATTCCAGTGTGGTTCATGAGCTGAACACTATTTTTTAGTGACAGGTTGTTTCCTATGCTGTCAAATGTTTGGGTTTCTTATAAGCATAATAACTCTGAATTCTTTCCAGTTCTTTTACACTATAAGTGATTTACTCATGTAGTAGGACTGGTATGTTTGCAACACAGCACTGTATTAGAGGAAGGAAAAGCACATCAGCTAGCTGCACTGGTAGAAATGAGTATTGGCCAATTTTTTTTTACTTTGTTGGCACCTTAAGCCAGTTTCACTTCATCTGCTGGAATCCTGTTTCTCCATGTGGCTGATAAACAATTCTGCTGGCAGAAGCGTGTTTCTATGAATCTGATCCATATTTCTTTTGTTTTATTCTGTATTCACCACAGTCGTCTTCTCTGTGGGCAGTTTCAAAGCCAAACAAACCAGGTATGGATCACCATCTCCACTGATGTAATCTGCAGGCAAGGATACACCACCAGTGTCTTCTGTAGCCTTAACTTCAAGTGACTGAATTTTCATTTATTAGGCTGCAAAGCCAAAGCAAATATTATCACCCCTTCAAAGGGGATGAGCAACCTCACTGTGAGCACCCATACGCTCACACAAGACCTTAAACACAGGGAGATGATCTAGTAATGCCAGGAACTGTCCCAGAAGGGTTGTCCTCTACTACTGCCCTCACTTCCCAGGGTCTTGGTTTCCTCATCTGAAATTACAGTTTTTTTCCAATCATTTTTTCATTACTTCCTTGTAGAAAGCATAGCCCGAAACACATAATTCCATTAAGCATTGCAATCATTCTAGCAGCCAGATTGGAAAATACTGAATCATTCTCTTGCTTTCCATGTGCATTTTTTCTTACTATTTGCTAACCTACCTGCAGGAGTTCAGGCTCATCATGTCTCTAAGCAGTCATACAAACCATACTTGGCACCAGGATGAAAAGCAGTGTTTACTTTCTATGCGTGCAGGACTAAATCTGTGACTGGGGCAGTGAATTAAAGAAAGAGTGTTTCTGTTTGGTTTTTTTTGACAGGGACATGGAGCATCCCACTGGTAACCCTGCAAATGCTGTGTTTTTCAGCTGAGGGTGTGCCTGCCTGAAGGAAACTGAAGAAATGTAGAATACCCTTTGAGTTGGTTTTTTTTTTCTGTTTGTTATGTGTTTAGAGGGAGGAACAAAGAGAAAATAAGACAATGGGAAATGTGGGACAAGCTCAATAATAGTGAGTGCAACGAGCCCCACCTTTAACAGAAGACAATTCATATCGTGAGACCCTGTTTTTGATTACTGTCTTCAGGTCAAGATTTTATTTTTTTTCAGTCTGCACTTTTCCATGCTGAGCATTGCCTCTGGCTGAATTACTTTTGAAAGCCTTCAGCCAAAATGGTTCAGCTGTTTCAGTGTGAAGCCCGGGGAGAAAATTGTTGCTGCTTCCCCTGTGTTTGAAAAGAAAATCAGGCTTTTCTTTTGCTAAAACTTAACTTGTGCTTTGAAGCAGAAGTGCTGTTTGTATCAGGAATTTGTCCTTTGCCATTCCTGAGTCATCTCTACGCTAACTTTTCCAGGGCCCTGTGGGAAGAAAGTTTCAGCTGGCACATGGTCAGCAGAGTTTTTTAGAGCTACCTTGTTCCCAGATGTGCTGTCCTTCCAGCTCCCCCTGTCAGGCAGGTCATGCTGGTGATTTCCCTGTGGAGTTTCACCTACAACCTTCAGCAAGTGGCTGGTGGAGGGAAGTAATGGACAAGAGGTGAGAGTAGTTTCTCAAGGGTCCATCTGCTTTAGTACAGAATAAGGATGGTCTCAGGATGAAATTGAGACCTGGGGTGACCCCCTAATACTGCCCACAGCAGGTCCTGGCTCCCTCTTCTCACTGCTGAGGGTTAACTTCTTTACAAGCAGAATCTTGTTGCCAGCCCTGGCAAGGGGGATTGGAATTCAGTGATCTTCAAGGCTCCTCCCAGCCCAGATCATTCTGTGATTCCTTCCATGTGCTTCAGTGCTCATTAGTATTTCCCAGACAGGTGACTGATGTTGCTATCTGAGCAAAAAACTTTTTGCTTCCCCCTCTTTTTTTTCTTTGCTGGTTTAGGGTGTTGAACGAGGCAGCCTGTGAGCCCATCCTAGCTTGAAAGGGCTTTACAAACATTGGAGCTGATACAAAGCAAAAGCAAGAAGGGAGGAAAAAGGTAGGCACACCCTTAGTCAATGGCAACGATCAGATGTGATCAGGCATGTCTTTCACCAAGGGCAGGGATGGGACCACCTTGCTGGCAGCCAAGGGAGGAGCAGGGCAGGCCCTTGAACCGTAGTAATCCTTTCAGTCAGGTTAAAGACATCTAAGCAGGCAGAGTTTGTTCTGTGTGCTCAGAGAGGGAGAAGGTCAGTAGATGGAATTATATCATAAAATTAAAGGGATGTCATAACAGCCAGCACAGCTTTGCTGGACACGGCGAGTTCCTGCATTCCTCGCGTTGCAGCGGTGCTCCCCTGACGTGGGTGCTTGCACAAAGGCAGAGGCTGTGGTTCATTGATTCCACTTGGGGTTTTTGAAAATACAGTTTGTTTTGACACATGGGATTCTCCTGACCTCCTTATAAGCCCTGTGATGGAAGATATGTTAGATTAAAGGGAAAAGTTAGGACGGAGTGGGGTGAGGGGAGGAGGCTGTGTGGGATCTGGCTCTAAAAGATACTGTAGGAGCATGTCACTTCCCAGTCATTGGTCCTTCATTGATATATTTTGTTTATCCTGCTTTTTTCTCTTTAACAAAGGGCTTGGCCCTGATTATCTAGAATTATCTACAGTTAGGATCCCATTACGAGTGGGATGAATTGAACAATCCTGCTGTTGGTGTCTTCAGTCTTCATGAGATTCACGGAACCGGGACAGTCAGTGTCTGCCAAAGACAAAGGTGACAAAGAGGTCACCCTGCCCTAAACTGTGCCCAGTGCAGGATGGCAGAGTAGCTGAGGTGGGGAGGCACCTCTGGAGATGGCAAGTACAGCCCCATGCTCAGAGTGTGATCATGCAGAGCAGCTTGTTTGAGACATTGTCCAGCTGGGTACTGGCTGTCTCCAAGGGCAGAGCCTCCCCTCCAGGAGCATCTCTCTGGTCTTGGTAAAAAGGTTTTTCCTCATGAGTAAGCTGATTGCTGCTTTCACGGGATGCACTGAGAAGCCTTGCTGTGTGGAGGTGGCCCATGTGCAGGACTGACCAGGAGAGCAAAGAAGTGGACTTTGTGTAAGTTGTCTGAGGAGAAGCTGTTGGGGCTGTCAGCTGGGGAAGGCTCATGTCACGTGTTGTGGAGCTCAAGTTTGAGAAAACCCATGCCTTGCTGCTGGGTTGGTGTTGGATACCTCGAGTCACAAACTCCTCCACTGTGAGCATCCTGTTTCACCCAGGGAGCCTCTCCTGGGTCCTGTTGCCCTTCTCAGCTCTGGCTGCAGCCCTGCTTGGCTCATGTCCTCCCTGCTGAGCAGGGGCTCGCTCCTGAGGTTACGCTCTGCCAGTGACCTCTGAAGGCAGGGTTTGTGCTGGGAACAGGGACACTGCCCAGTGCTGGGGCTGTGCACAGGGGCCCAGACAGTGCCTCTGTGTGTGTGAACACAGGCACGCATCCTCATGCCTGCTTCTTCCCCCAAAGGAAAACAGGCTCCAAACAGAGCAGGGGCTGGGGGAGGGAGCCTTGAAGGCTTTAACTGTTGGCTTCCCCTTAGTCATGTTTTTCCTGTTAGTGTTTTGTCTTCTTGGCATCCTTCCTGTTCTTTATATGTGTATATATGTTATATATTGTTGCCTCCTTGTTGCTGTCTTTATGCTGAACCCTTTGTTGTGTAAAGCACCAGAGCAGGGAGGCATGACTTGTAGGCTTTGGCTGCTCAGAGTTACTCAGGTTTTGAGCACTGAGGAGAAACACAAGTCTTTTTATCTTCTTGGAGGAGAGTTGGACCAGCTGCAAGTTGCTCCTGTTGCTGTGAAGCCTTGCTGTTCCTATGCACCAGCAGTGTGGCTAGCATCCACTTGTGGATGTGGATGAAATTTTTGGGAGGTGCAGAGTAAACAGAGCAAAGGAAACCTTGAGAAATGGCCTCCAGCATGCAGCAAGGGTAATGCACATCCCCAAACCACCTTTGAGATGTGCTCAGTTTATCCCCCACAAACAAAACTGCAAAGAAAGGAGGCCTGGGAGGCTTGCTGCCACTGCTGCCTGACCTTCTCAGAGACAGGGCTCCCCTGTGTGCTGGCTCTGCATTTCCCATAACGTGGACTGCAGGGCCTTTGCGCTCCCCTGGCTTGTGTCGTCGTCTGGTGGCTGCACCAAGTGCAGCGGGCAAAGCTGGTGTCATCCTCTCCCTGGAGGTGTTCCTCTGGAAGCCTTCCCTGCCCTTGGAGGGTGGGAGTGTGCCTCTTTTTTGTTCACTGGTTGCTCTGGAAACACCGCGTAGCATCCCGTGCCCCGAGCCAGATGTGCGTACTCCAAAAGCGTTTGGATCGGAAGTGGGGAAGAGGGCACTGGGGAAGGGGGGCGGGAGGAAAACTTAAATTAGAAGAAAGCCAAACAGCTATTGCTGGAGACAGATGATTACAGCTCATGTCAAGGCTGTTTCCTGCATGCCAGTGATAGATCAGTAAACAAACGCCTCTTTGCGAACACAAAGCAGGCAGGAACTCTGTTTGGAAGAGAGAGGTCGGGGTAGGTCTCCCTTCACTGGGCAGCAGGAAGCCCCTATCACATGGTCCTGGGAATTGTGAGGCTGGGTGCATGTGGGAGATACGCCGAGAGGCTTCTGCTGGGAGACTTCACATCCTTCCCAGGGCCCAGCCAGCAGGTTTGAGAGCTCCCTCCCCTCTCTCTTTCCTCCCACCTCCTCCCCTGTCCTTCCTTTCTCGGTTTAATTTTGCAAAGCTATCAGATGACTGCTTTGTTCCCCCAAACAATGACAGGGAATACATTGCAGTGCAAGGTTCTCCAAGTGGTGCTCAGTATCTTCTCTTCCCTTTCATGGCCTCGATGTCCTGCTCCAGGATGTATGTGCCAGGAGCAGTGGCCTCAGGCTCAGGTTCTGCGGGGCTGTGCCTCCCATTGCTGGTAGAAAGTTCTTGTGTGGATTTTAGAGAAAGCAGCAACCTGTCGAGAAGTACCAGCTTGATGGGTGTGTGTACGTCCATCCCGGGTCTCCTGCTAACTGAACTCAGCCCTGCTTGTTTCTTCTAGGCACTTTGGAGGGCCCTGATCACATTGCTCAGGAAAGCAAAGCATTTCAGACAATGCTTCTCAGCCTCTGGCAGGTCTCCCTTCCCCAGCCTTATACATGGTCCTCTGTGCTCTCTCTCCACTGCTCTCCGTCTTCCCCTCCTGTGCACACAACCTCGTTACCTCCCTTGTAACATATTTGGTTTGTGTTGGACTTCTCCATGTACTGCTTTGTCAAAAACTCTCAGTGAGCTGTAGCAGGTCACAGGGATGCTCCAAAGGGCCTGAGGCAGCACACAGGGTAGTGTGCAGTTGTTTGTAGGAGAGGTGTGGGCAGTCAGGAGGGGCAAGAGTTCCCTTTGCCTTTCACAGTGAACTGTCGTGTTAGCTCTGGGTGCCTTGTGGAGCCAAAACTTGGAAAACAAAAGTAAATGTTCTCTGTCTACTGGAGACAATTTTGCATCATTGCCATCAGAATTCCTTTGGTCAGGTGTTGGCAATGCCTGTGCGTCAGGCCTGTGAGTTATTTCTAGTGATCTTACAATTGGAAGAGATGATCATATCACCTCTGAAGCTCATCTAAGCTTGTGCTTGGCCCCAGGAAATTATTTGGCTGTTGGACTTATTGATAGGTACCTTATTATTTTCTGCTGTTTTATTCTAGACGTGACTCTTTTTCCCCTCGTGTCTTTTCCCCTCACGTCTTCTGGTGTGTTTGGATATTTACTCTTTTGAGCAGAACCAGCTAAGTTGCTGCAGTACTCCTCCAGGTGATGCTGAGGGCACCATGTGTGCCCTCCTGCTCAGAGAGGAGGCACAGCTGCCCGTGTATCTCCTAGGGATGACTTTACTCCCTCAGCAGTGTGTGTTGTCAGTGGGGGTGTTAGTAGGTACCTGGCTGTTGTCACGGCTTTGGAAGCTCCTGGATCACTCTTTAATCTGCCTAGTCTGAGGGTGTTGCTTTGGTTACTCCAGCCACACTTGTGCCTGGAAGGGACAGATGTCCCTCTGCCCTTGGTTCCAAGTCATGCTGATGTGCAGCTTGCAGTGGTGCTCCTTCCCCATGAGATTCTTGCAGCAGTCAGCAGCTGCTTTGTGGCTCACTTCTGCAAATCAAGGCTGGTGGAGTCTGTCCCATCCGCCACAGATGAAGAAACAAGTGCACCTCTTACTCTGTGTCATCTTCTCTTTGGCCTGTCCCACAGGAGGCCTGCCAGGGAGCTGACAGTGCTGAGCATCAGCACACATCTGCTGGTACCCAGATGTTCGTCTTCAAGGCAGGGTTTGTTAGCGGCTGTTGGAAAAGGCTGAAAAGAGATGGAGTTTCCTGATGGGGAAACTGGGTGATCTTATGAAGACAGAGAAGCACATCCGATGCTTCAGCAGAGCCACAGGGATTGTGTGTGTGGACACAAAAAATGTTGTGTTTCTCACTGCCAAAGGCAGTGACAGGGAGGTGCAAAGCACCAAATGAGTGCTGAGTGAAGAGACTGTCCCTGCTCCAGGGATGTTGAAAACCAAGCGCAGAGCGGACTCTGTTTGCAGGCATCTGCTTTGGCTGCCTGGGTGAGTCATTCTTTGGCCAAGGCCACAAGTATGGTTAGTTTTTCTTTATTTTCAATCCATAGCAGTTAACGGATGGATGAATAGATTTTTTTCCTTGGGCTGGTAAATTTTCTTGACAGTGTTGCAGGGCTGCTCTGTGTCTAGAAGTGAAGTGGGTGCTTGTTCCAGTTACTAATGAGGGAGAGAAGCCAAGGGAGTTTATTGTCTGGGAAAAGAGAGTCTGCTAAATGGTTAGCAGTGAGCTGCCCTGAGTGTGTACACATTGAGTTGACCCAGAGTTCACTCCTTGCCTCAGGAACATTGCCAGTGTGGAATAAAAGGAGGGAGAGAAAACTGTGAACAAACAAAACTGATTTCCCACCCCCCTTTTTCCTTTCTCTGCTCAAAAACTTGAGCAGTGGAAATGAGAGATCCCTTTGTTCTTTACTGTTTCTGGTGTGGTGGGCTATATTTTTTTTAATGATAAGAGGCACTTGGTCTTGTCAAATGCCAGGCATGGCAGGGCAGCTTCTGGCAGACCAGTGGAGAGATCTGAGAGACTTTTCCAAGTGTTGCCTACAAGATGGTGAGCCTGATGTCATTGCAATGCTTTAGAGCAGGCAGACCACCCTGATAAGTGAGCAGAGATGGTGCTGCAGAGTAACAGAACAATTCTTCTATTTTCTATTTAATGAGAAAGAGTATTGCAGTACAATAACACAGAGATGGAGTCTCTTGCATTGAGTGGGTAGCAGTGGCACTCAAAGACAGGGACAGTCATTGCAAGAGTGCTAGAAATCATGAGGCACACAGAATGACTCATTTTTGTGAATGATTTATCTTACCCCACGAGGAGTTGCCCTCTGAAATGAGATCAGTAGCAAGCTAACATGTCCCACCAGAGAGAAGACCAGTGGTTGCAGTGCAGTGTCTCTTCAGGCTAAAATGTTTTCTTATCTCAAGCTTCGAGTGTTGTGACAGTGTTATATGCCCAGCAACCACTTCAGACTTGTGGCCTTAAAACAGGTTGTTAGAATATTTTTTTCGGTTTAGTCTTCTGCAAGGGGAAAAAAAATCTAAATCTGATGAGATTTTGACAGCAATAAAAGCCTTCTTGAAATGTGCTCCATATTTAATTCAAGGTGCAGCAATTGATGCTGAGTCAAAGACAATTTTTCTTCCCGTTTTGCAGGGGAGGAAGCCTGGGCTGTCCTCAGAAAGCTGTCAGGTCTTGCTTCAGCTCCTCTCCTGGACTTCAAGGAGAAACATCTGTGTTTGTAGATGGAAAAGAGAAGGGTGCTGAGCAGAGAGCAATGCTTGTTCCTTGTGTCTGTCTGCAGGTGACCTGCTGCCCTGCTGTGTGCTGACATGATGACAGCGAGCAAGGCGGCCGATGTGAGCAGCAAGTCTGGGGGTGCTGTCTGCAAGTCTCTTGAGAGGTGAGAGCTTTCCATGTGCCAGTACCAGTGTGCTTTATTGTTATTATCCCCAACACAAAGAAAACCAAAGGAGGGAAACCTCTCTGCTGGGCACTGTCCCTCTCTCCTCCCACATTGAAACACACCCCATAGGTCCCATCTTGCAATTCTGTATATTAAATCATGCAGTCAGACTTCAGATATTCCAGACTCACTGCAAAAGGTCTGTCCCAAGGCAAGACCACTTGTGCTGATGATATCTGTGTCAGTGTTTGCCCTGCCTGCACCTGAAGTCTTCAGCCCTGGAGTCTCCTCAGAAGAGCCCCACTGTCCCCACCCATGGCAGGGTGGCTTCTGCTCTGGGGTCCAACCACCAGTGGCACTGGGATGCCCAGCTTGGGAGAGAGCGTGGTGTGCATAGTGCCAGCTCTTAACCAAAGCACAGTGTCACTGCCACAGCCAGGAGTTAAATATCTCTGAGGCTGAGGAAGAACAGGTGTGGCTCAGGTCCTGTTTCCTCTCAGAAGCCTATCCCAGCCTCAGTTTGCACCACTGCCAGCATTGCTTAGCTCCAGGACAAAGCTCCAGGCCTGACAGCACACAGGGTATCCCCACAGATGCTCTTACAAGACTGCCAAGTTCTGGAAGAGGCACAAGTGACACATTTAAGTTAATGGAGACATTTCCCAAGTTTAATTTTAATGTTGGGATTGTGGTTAAACGGGACTAATGATATGGGTTTGCATCCCAGTAATTACCTTTTGTTGTCTTGGGGCTCTTTCCCAAGCCCAGGCAAATTTCAAAGATGTGGCCAAGTGCTTCAGTTCAGAAACTTTTTGTGTTGGGATAGCTGCCTGTTCAGCAGGATATTGGTAAAGTATCACAGTATTGATACTGTGATATCACACACTTGGAAGTCTCTAGACTAAATATATTTGGATTTTTTGTTGCACTTTGGACCCAAACAGTGAAGATGTTTCATCTGAGAGTGTTGAATCTGGTTTCTGGGTGCTGTGGGAGTATGCCTGGGTGCATGGGGGCCTAAGTGCACGTGTGGACTGGGATGGTAGAGCCCATAGAAATGTAATAATAAATGTGCAGTCCTTGGCCATCAGTGTGCACTTGGGGATATTAGGATGGACTGAGAGAGATCCTCTGGGCAGGCACTACAGGAATGCCAGCTGTTCCATATGCTTTCTCCTCTGTGTAACAGCAGCAATTTTGCTGTTGTTTGCAAGTGGTCCATTTTGCATTTGTTTGCTTAGTGCCTGGTGATGTCCAAAGCTCTGCTGCACTTCTGCACACACACACACATGCATTGGTGAAGCTCTCACTGGTATCAGCATGTCTGATGAACAAAAAGTACCTCTCTCACCTGTAGCCTACTTCTGCCACAGAAGAAGGCTCCATTTCAAACCTCATCTTGGTTTTAGTGAGAGAAGGACAGTATGTTCTGCCTAGAAGGACCTTTCCCTGAGCATCCTCCTCTCTAAGCCCCTGTCAAGTGCTTGGTTTGAGCATCCTTTGCCATCAGCTTTATGAGTAAAGCTTGAGGAGCTGATGAACTAAACCAAGGATGAGCAATGGCAGTGAATGTTTCTTTCCTTTTTCTTTGATTTTCAGGATCAAGCTTGCAGATCAAAAAAATACAGCAGCTGTGAAGGAATTAGAAGAACCTTTGTGTGGATTTTTGAGTGAGAAATGTTCTGAAGGTTCCTCTGTTGCCCTGGGTTTAACACCTGAAGCTGAACCAATTTCTTCTGTGGTGAAGAACCCGCTGGGAGCCTTGGAGAACTTGATGCTGGATCCAAGGCTTGACTGCTTTCAGCAGAACATGCTTAGTCCTAAAATGATCATCAGTGACCCATCTGTGGATCTGAATGTCAAAGAAAACAATAAAATCATCAGAAAACAGATAGGAGGCACTCAGAATATACGGTCACCTGGAAAAATTGGCTTAAGGAATAAGTCCTTCAGCATCAAGGACAAAATTTCAGAATGGGAAGGGAAAAAGGAAACGCAGCCTGCTCCTCGCAGAGAGGAGGAGCCGGGAGTCCAAGAGGAGCACAAGATGCCCTGTGTAGCTGAGAAGATGAGTGGGGAAGCAGTGGGGACTCGGAAGGCAGAGACCAAGAGACTTATGAGCTGGGAGCTGGAGTGCAAAGGGGCAGGCAAAGAGAATGAGCGGAGAGCAGGAACTCAGAAAGGCACAGGGCAAGCAGCAGAGCGCAAAGGGGAAGCGCAGAAGGATGAGGAAGTGGAGTCCAGCCCTGGAAAATGCAAGGAGCTGAAAGGTGGGAAGTGGGAGGTCCAGAAGGAGAATCTTTCAGTGCTTAGTCAGGTCAAGAAGCTAGAGCAGGCTTTGAAAGATGGCTCAGCAGAGCTGCAGCCGCAGTTGCCTGGTACTTACTATTCCCCACAGTGCTTGCAGGAGAAGGCAGCACAAGGGCACACGGCTCCTGAGGGCCATGAGGGCATGGGTGGGGCTGAGCTCAACAAAAGGCTTCTTGGCGTGGACTCTGAAATCAGTGAGCCGATTTTTGGGACTCTAGAAGAGATAAGAACTCCTCACGTGAAATCCAAGCACTGCACAGTGGAGAACGTGTACACAGAGCCAGGGGTGCCAGAGAAGAAACCCTTCATCAACCCACTGCCCAAGCCCCGGCGGACTTTCAAACACGAGGGGGAAGAGGACTGGGTGCCAGCAGTTAGGAATAAAAGAAACTTACCCCCTCTGCCATCCATTCCTCCCCCTCCCCTGCCCTCCTCTCCTCCCCCATCAGCTGTCAGCAGGAGGCTCTGGAGCGGGAAGCACAAGAACAACGCTGACCACAGGTATTGGTTTTGTGAAGCTGTTGGTCTTCATGGTGGAGTCCCACCTTCCCATCTTTCTCTGAGAGACACAAATCTTTTCTTTTTGCTCAGACTGTCCAGCATAATCAGCGCTCAGTCATCTCTCCAAGAATGTGTGAGTGGCCAGCACTGCTCCACAGGGTAACTTTGGAGGGATAAGTCATGGCAGATTTAAGATCACTGTATTACATGGCTTAACCTTCAAGCCCAAATTGAGGGATTTGGGGTTTTGTTTTGGTTTTCTTAGCAGAAACTCTATTTAATTACAAAATGACCACAGCTGGTCTGGAACAGTGTTTGGAATGATAATCTCTAGTCTCTGCTGCAGCATTTTCACTGTCCATAGTAAACCTCAGTGAATCTGATGTGTATATATTCTTCTGGAGTGCTTGCTTACTTTTTATCCCCTCCCACATAAGTGTCACACATTTTTGGGGTACGGAACATAAAATACACAGCTTTTTTAATGCCCTCTGGATAAGTTGTCACTTGAAATTCCAGGCTCTGTTGCAGAAAGGAAATCAAAACTTGGTAGGTTTGCTCATGGAGGGCAGAGTTTTATCCTTTCTACCATTCTGCAAGCAAGTTTTGTTTTTCTGTGCTGCTCAGAGAGCTGATTTTGGGGCCCCCTTATGCTTTTCACGGGTGGGATCTGTGCTGTAAATGGGACCTCTCATGTCCTAAGGTTCTGTGCAGTGTTCCAGGATGTGCCACTTAACACTTGCATCTTCACAGTGTGCTATTGCCATGACAACCCAGATTATCTGTGGCACCCCAAATGCCTTTATTTGTGTGGCTGATAAAACCAGCCTGTCTCAGTATTGCTTTTTCATGCTGTATATGGGACGAGGCGGTGAAACGTGCTCGGTAATTTATTTCGCCAGCTGCGCCGCATGTTGGAGAAGTGAATTAGCTGTAATTTGGTTATAAATGCTGCTTAACTGCATCAGTCTCCTCTCTGCTCCTCCTCCCCCCTCCGTGGTGCAGGAAATCGTATGAGTTTGAAGACTTGCTGCAGTCGTCATCCGAGCACGGCCGCGTGGATTGGTACGCGCAGACCAAGCTGGCCCTCACACGCACTTTATCCGAGGAGAACGTCTACGAAGACATCCTGGGTAGGAGCTCTGCACAGGGAAAGGAGCTGGCTGCTGGTCCTGTGTGGGCAGCAGGCATTCAGCAGAGGTGCTATTGGATAAAGTTTATTGTCCAAATGTAAACCAGGACACGTTTTGCGCATATTATTGGCAAGTAATGAGAAAAAATGTACGAGGTACTTCAAAGCTCATCAGGTTCAAAGATAAACCTGAGGCATATGGGAAGCAGCTTTTATTTTTTGCTGGCATATCTCCTCTGCCTTCCTTTTGTCCTGTGGATTAATTCTCGCAGTCCTGATCTGTGCATTGTGGTGGTTTTGTCAGTGCTGAGATAATGTGAACAGTCTGAAAACAACCTTGCAGTCAGTTCCACAGCTCAGGAATAGAACTGTGTGTGGCCTCAGGTACCACTGAGATTAAGAAACTGGGTCCCACAGTCTTTGAAATTTTTTATTTAGTTCTCTAACTTCAGTGTCAGATCAATGCCATTTTGAAGATTATTTCCTGTAACTCTCCCAATTTATATTGTGTTTTTTAATATTGTGAGTTAGGTGGCCTTTGACAGAACATAGACTAGAAGTGTCCCCCTTGAAAAAGCCTTAATGAGTTTTAGCAGCTATAGGCTGGTGCTGCATAAATCTCTTGGCCGAGGTCAGCAGATTAGGAATGAAATAGCTGCATAAGCCCCTGCCATGGCTCTTGCCATGCTGCTGTAATCCTACAAAGCTGCTCTGTGTTGTTTGGTGTAGGAGGAGCTGCACTTTCTCAGGAGCAGGCCAGGCTCCATATTGTAGTTTTGATATGAATAAAATCTGATCATACATGATGAGAAAGGACTCTTGAAGGAATCCTGTTCCTTTGGGACTGAGGGCAGACAAGGCAATTCTAATCCATGCTTTCTGACATTTTTGAAGCTGTCAGCCTCATTTGTGGAGCTATGGGCCTTCTGTTTGCTTTTTTTCTTCTCTTTACTTGGGGGGCCAAAGGAACAGGCAGTGTCTAAGCAGCTGCTGTGGGGTTTTTGTGTTGGGGCATGATGGGAGGTCTCAGCAACCACTGAGTAAGGGTCACCTTGTCAGCTGGAATAACATGGATAGCATTACAGGCTGGCTGTGAAGGCAAATCCATCTATTCAAACACAAGCACACACCCATGTCCCAAGTGTGCAGGGAACTCAAATATCAGCCTGAAGTTCCTCTACCCTCCAGCTTTTAGTTGCAAAGATTAGAAGAGGACAAAGTTATAGGTAATAGTCAGCTAATAGAGCATGTTTGGTTTTTTGTTTTCTTGCCGCATGTTAAGGCTTTTCCTGGAGTCAGTGATCTTTAATTGGTTCCTGCAATCCTGGTGGTGTTACCAGGGGAGCTTGGAAAGAGGGGTGGACAGGGATAACTGGAAATAACAAGCTGCAGTTTTGCTTTTCAAAAGACCACAGACAAGTTTAATCCACAACACAAACAACATGTGAAAACCTCACCAGGGGAGGGGGGACCAAGACTTCAGCCACAGGACACTGCTTCTGGCCCACGGACAGCCACGTGTGCCCATCAGGACGTGCAAGCACACACACACTCATAGGTGTGACTTGGGGGGGTTCAGCTGCCAGTAGGATAATGATTCCAGTTCCCAGCAAGTCACACAGATTTCCTTCATGCACCCATTTTTCCCCTGTTCGCCATTGCTTACCTGGAATATTGGAAGCTGGGCAACAGATAGCAAGGTTTATTTGTAAAACAGAGGGAAATTATGTTCTTTTTTCTAGACTGAAACTTACTGAACTTGTTTAGCAGTTTGAGGATGGGACAATGGGAATCCAAGCTTGTTCCTTTTTTCTCCAATCTTCCCAGTTGCTGACAACTGAAGTATATTTTCAATACTGAAGAGACCATTGAAATTAGGAAGTGGACCCAGTTTCAGGGACAGGAGAATGTTTGCTGACCAGGTGTTGGTGCAGCCTTGCTTTGCTGGTGTCACACCCACTTGCCTCCTCTGTGGTGAATTTGGATTCCCTGCTGGAGTGCTGCGTGTCACCAGCTAATATAGAGGACGGTGCTGGGAAAGACATGGGTTTCTGTCCTTGTCTGAAGAGTTCAGCTGCAGTCCTGCCCCAGCTGGGCAGGCAGGTGGGAGTGCACTGGTTAGACAGATCCCACAGCCATTACTGGTCCTGCTGCAGAGACTTGCAGCACTGTGACTTCCAGTCTTTACTCTCAGCCAAGCATTATGTGACAGTAAGAGAAGGGCAGTTGCTTTGGGTCTCAGCTGTCCACTGGGATATGGATGAAATGAGGGCAGTGAAGAGACAAGGCTCATAACATCATTTGCCTGTGCAGATGCTTGGGCTAAGCCTTTGTCAGTGGTTTCTTAGATGCTTGGGTGGAGATGCCACAACCTGCTTTGTCAGAGTTGTGCTCTTTTTGAACACACTTAGGCTTCCCTAGTGCTGCTGAAGAGGGGGATATAAGAAGTTCATTACATGTGATTTTGGGTGTTTAAAACTCAAATTAGTTGTGTGCCTCATATCCTGAATTACTGGGAAGAAAGGAACCTGCATCTACTTCAGAGCTGTGCATTGTGTCCTCATCCCTTCCCCCCCATCCTCTAGGGCAAGAGCATCCTGACTTTGAGTGGATTAATCCTGCCCTTTCTAAAGTACAGCGTGTGAAATTGAGGTCTCCATGATTGGTAGATGTGTTTGAAATCCTGGATTGTGTGACAGACATCCATGTTCAGAGTGTGGATTCAATCTTCCTGCAGTCAGCCCAAGGGCAGGGCATCACTTCAGCCCCAAGTAAGGGATGACCAGACCTCATCCCCCTAAATGTGGGGCTTAAACAGAGAGAGGACCGCCATGCTAGGCTTCAGCTCTCAGTTTCATGGAGCAACTGCAAGCAGAGGACTGGAAAAAAGGAAATATAGTTATGAACTAATGTGCATGAGAACATCACAGCTCTTCTGGACACAGGAAAATGAACTTGAGAGCTGGCAGGGTCTTTTCCATCTGTAGTATCTGTGATGTGTTTCTGTGGTTTCATTTGTCTGTGTCAGGGTTTGGACACTGTCCAGCAAGCAGCTGGACTTCTAGGGCTATGGTGAGAATGAAGCAATGGCAGGAATGCTTGAGAACAGGTCTTTATGTCTGATGTGGGAGGTGGGAGAAGACCAGCAGATCCCCAAATGGATTTTTATTGCAAACCTCAGAGATTTTCTGCACTTAGAATCTTTTGCTTTTGTCTTTTTGCTGCAGATCCGCCATCGAAGGAAAACCCTTATGAAGACATCGAGACCAACAGCCGCTGTTTGGGGAAGAAATGTGTCCTGACCTTCCCAGCATCGCCCACCTCCTCTGTGCCTGGGACTCCCACAAAGGTACTGGGATTCCAGTGGCCACCTCTTCTGCCCCAGAAAGTTTTTTGGTGAAATCCAGCTCCTCTGTAGAAAAAGTGGACACCTTCATCATGATAGGGATTTTTCCTTTATGTCTTTTGCCACAAAATACAGTGTGATAAGAGGGGATTTACTGCCCTTCAGCAAGGTAGAAAAACAAACCAGCATTCCCTTACGTAAATGGTCTGCTTGCTTTCACTTTTTTTCACTCCAGGATTGCCTTCCCTGGTGGTGTGGGAAGACCTTCCTCCCCTCAAAGAGGGCATGGAAGTGTTTGGGTAATCAAGGCCTGCAGTAGCCTTGTCTCAGTGTCTGTGGGCAGTGCAGTCTGCCCATGCTGGTGCCCAGGTGCCTCTGCAGCCCCCCCAGAGCCTTTTTTGCTCTCTCCATGAGACAATTTGCTGGTAAATAAAGCAGTGCCAGTCCTCTGGGTGGAGAGCTAGTGCTGGAAGGGCATTCCCACCACAGCCCAGCTCACAGCTTGGTGCCTTTTTCTCCTGTCCATGGAACCCAGGTAAAACTTTGGTTGGCACCTCTTGCTCAGAGCTTAGGGTCTACCAAGGCCAGCCCTGCTCTCAGCCTCCCAAGCTGCTTTGGTTGATTCATGCTGCCTGTTTAGATAATCCAAGCCTGGGGCAGCAGGGGCAGCACGACAGCCAAAGTCATCTTGGCAATAAATGGGTTTGGAGTGGATAGCAGGGATCTAAACACAGCTTTCCTGACCAGAGGGTTTTCTCGTGCTTTCCAATTACTATTATTATTATTCAGCATTTTCAGAACTCTTATGTGCAGCATTCCTTGATGTGCTGCTCTTTTCCAACCAGCTCAATCAGCAACTAAGGTGCCTTTCAATAATTTATCTCTTTAAAGTGAAAATTGTTCTGTGGTTCTCAATCCATTCTCCTTGTTGCTAGCTAGGGCTAGAGCAGCAAGGGGCCATGTGTGAGTGTTGGGATGAGGCTGATCTCCCTCAGAGAGATTTGCAGTCACCCGTGCATCCAGATTTCCCACGTGTGCTATCGAAAGGGGGCTGCAGTGCTGCACAGGAGTGCCTTTCTCCTGAAATACTGTTCCCAGCAGGAGGCTGAGCAGCAGTAATTCTGTTATCCACAGTGCTTTGGCGTCTAAAAGCCGTGATCCACATCAGTCAGAGCAGAAATGCTGCAGCTCTCTTGGCAGCTAATGGGTTTGCAACTGCAGCATTCATCCTGCTGGAGAGCCTGGCCAGGCTGCAGTGATGGGGAATGGGTCTGGACAGACTTTCATGACTACTGTATGAGGAGTAGCTCATATCCCTGGTGCAGAATGAGATTCTTCAGTGCCAATTCTCCTTACAACCTCATTTTTACATGACCTCTGTAGGTGGCAAATGTTTTTGTGACCTGAGCATCTTCTGCTGAATCTAGAAACCTGAATGAATTAATGGATTAACATGAATGGATTAATTGGTCTGACTAGTAACTGCTGAAGGAGGCAGATGGTGGTGCTGCCTAAGCTACAGTCACGGTGCTGCTGTGAATTGTTCAGAACTAGGCTGGATAACTCTCCCCCACACTTCTTAGTGCCAGATATGTCTTCTGGCAGTGCAGATACTGTTCCCACAAAAGGTGCAATTTACCTTGTCATAACTGCTGGGAAATTCTGTAGGAGAAGATAAAAAGTGTTCTTATTGAGCATCTTTCTGGTGAGAAGTAGTTTGCCCCTCTTTATCTGGAGCTGAGCTTTCTACTTCTCTGATGCTATTTTTGGTCAGGGACTTTAGGAACTCTACTGTGCTTCTTAAACATCTTCTGTTGTACTCCCATCAAACTTGCTAATGAGTTTAGGAGAAAAGCAGTCTCCATAATTGTCTAACAGCATCTCTTGTACCCTTTGAAATATCTGATTCTGGCTCCTGTCGAAGGCAGCCATACTGACAGTGCTTTTTGCCTGCTCTCACTGCTTTTCTGTACCTCCTGGCTAGCTGTTCCTTACCCGAAATGTTTGTGGTTGGTTGGTCAGTCTTGTCCTGTTTACAATCCCAGCCTCTGGATTACCCAAATCCTGGGAGATTTTTTGCCACACTTGAGCGAGGCCTTCTTGGCCAACCCCTGAGCTTGTGTCCTGTTCTGGAATGAAAATGGGATGGTTGAATTGCTGGTCAGGATGTAGCCTGGCAGCTGCATGAGTTTCTTGCATGTGCAGAAATCTGTGGGCACTCTCAGGCTGCTTTGACAACTGAGTGCTGTGGCTGCCCCACTGCATTTACTGATATGACAGTGTAAGCAGTGGAGTAAGGATACTCGAGGTACTGTGGTCATTCATTCCCTCTCCTTCATTTCCAGTTGCTTTCCAAGCCCATGTTTTTCCGGCAAAACTCCGAGCGGCGGAGTTTCAAACTGCCAGACATACGGAAACTGAGCCGTGATGGGACAGGGTCACCATCCAAAATCAGCCCTCCCTCAACCCCCAGCAGTCCAGATGACACCTTCTTCTCCCTGGGAGATTCTCAGAATGGAAAGAGGAGAAGGAAGATTCCCAAGGTAAATCTAGGCCTTTGTCCTTTTTGTTTGGCTTCTTCCAGGCAGGAATGTGGGACCAGGTTTTCTTTAGTTTCCAGTGTGTGGCATCCCTGCAAGGCAGCTGCTGTCCTGGCTGTTGACTTGACTTGTGTTTAACTCCCTTTCTGCCTGAAGGAGAAGGCACACGAACATGTCTGCACCTTTCAAAGAAGTTATTTTTCCATCTGAGATTTCATAATAAGAAAAGAAAAAAAAAGCATTATAATTTTTGGATAGAAGTTGAAGTATGTAAGAGGGGGGGAAAAAGCAGTTCCTATTTTGCAGAAGATGTGCCCCATCATATTTCCTTCTGTGCTTCCTGGGTGGGACAGTCAGAAATTGTCTGTGTGTTATGTGTTTGTTTCTTCATGGAAATCTGTTGTTCTTTGCTCATTCTGATTTCTGCACTGGCTGTTTATAATTTAAGGGAAGGTGTGATTGTAGGTGAGCAATGAACATAATGACAATCGGGTGACAAAAAGGACTTGTCTGCAGTTGTGAGCATTTTCTGCAGCAACATTTCCTATTTCTTACTTGGATATAGCAATACTCCATTTAAATTTTATTTTCTTTCAGATCTGGCAGGATGTGTATTCAGTCCAAATGAGGTTTGGCAGCAGTCTATCTATTGAATGTTTCAAAAACACAGTTACAAAAACACAGTTGCTTATCCCTTTGCAGGACAAGCAGAGGCTACCAGGGACAGTCTGTGGTGATTTTTTTCCATGCCCACAGTTTGCATTTGGGGAAGAAGGGATGTGTTTGTGTATCTTCTTTGTTTCCTGGTTGCCAGATCTGTGTTCATGTTTGCATATCTGATTTTTGAATGCCCTCCCTGTGTGCCTCAGCCTTTCAGGAATGAGCCAAAGACTGCAAATGTTTATGGTTTCTTTCCCAGTATGTCTTCACATCTGTGCATGGGCTTGAGCTCTGTCAGTGTGTTCACACATACTTTTATGTCAATTGAAGAGAGGATTCCAAGTATTTATTTACCGCACAGTGCCACTGGGCAGTCTTGTAGGGCCAGCCCAGAACTGAGGTTTGCTGTGTCAAGGGCAGCATCACCTGAGGCTTGAGCTGGGCATCTGGGTGAAGGCTGCTCTTCCACATCAGAGCATGCTGCCTCCCACTTAAATATTTGTGTTCAGAGTTGCCTGACCAAGTAGGTGCTGGGCCTGTCTTACCTTGAGCTCATAAGACGTGTGGAAGTAAACCTGGATTCAAAATTTCAATTATTCATGGGATAGATCTGAATGTTGTGGCCATATCCTGCTGCTTCTGCCTGGGACCTTGAGAAGGAGGCAGGTCTGCTCAAGCAGGAGGCCTGGCATGGCTCTGCTGCAATTCCTCTCCCCTTCAGGAGTGGACAGGGAGAGCAGAGGCACTGAATGAGCCACTGAGCATTGCCCAACACTGAAATGTCCTTCCTCTTGGTCAGCTGGGAGCACAGGGATTACAGGATTTGCAAAGGAAACCACCGGTGTAAAATATTTCAGTATCACTGGCCTCCACCCTTCTCAGTTTCTTCAGCTGTCCTCCAGCCAGTTCCGTGCTTCCAAACCTGCAGAGCAGGGCAGGTTGCCAAGGGACCCTCTGGTGCTCCCTGGAGTGTGGATCATGCTATGGAGAGATGGACTCTGTCAAGCTAATGCAGCTGCACAGAGTGGAAATGCATTAAGGTGCACCTTTCATCAGGGTTTGTTGCCCTGGGCTCTGCTGTCCCACAGTGAGCGTGGCAGTACAGCAGAGATCCTGGGAGCTGTGCATCCTGCACCATCAAGGGGAGAGTTTCAGTGTGGCCAAGGCTGGGATAAAGAGCACTTTGCTTGAAATTCTAGCTTAATTTCTTGCCTGGAGAAGAAATTAACCGTGTTTGCTTTGTGTGTTTGTTGAGCAGCTTGTGTTGAAAATCAATGCCATTTACGAGGCCCGGAGGGGAAAGAAACGTGTCAAGAGACTGTCACAGTCTACAGAGAGCAATTCAGGGAAAGGTAAAGGAGCTTCAGATCATCATACATCTCAGACTTTCTGAGGTCTTGCCTTGGACTTTAGACTGCCTTAGTGGTTTATGTGACACTTTCTAGCACTTCTTCCAGTCCAGACTAAGGCTGACTTGGGGTTTCCACTCTTTTTTTTTGATAAGATAAGCGCTGTTCCTCTGCCCAAAGGACTTTGGTTAAGATGGAAGCTTTCTGTTTTTCTTGCTTCATTTTCATTCCATGGCTTTGCATGATAACCTTATAGGCCATACCAAACATGTCCCCTCTTTTTGATGTTTATTTCTGGAACATGATGGAAGCTATGGAGAGGAATGTTCTGTCCAAAAGCTCTGATTTGTTGAGATCAAAATGTTTTGTGGGAATGTGTGACTTGAGTGAACTGTCCAATGGACGATGGAGATTTTGGAACAGCCCTGGTTCTTTCATCCCAGTAAACAAAAAGCCTCAGTTGGGAATCAGGGTTTCTACAACTGACTGTAGGACCATCTTCATCATAGCAGGATTGAGACTTTCAGCCTCCCACTGTCAGTTAACAACTTGCCCAAAGCATTCAGACACTTCAGAGCAATTACTTTTAAGCATCTCGTCTCTGTAAAAATTAGGATTGTGTCTGTCCAACACAGGATTTTTTTCAAAACACTTTAATTTCCAGCAAAAGATGATCACCTCTATTTGTTTGTCACAATTATTTGTTACTGTTTATCCTATTTCATAAAGCCATAGACAGCCACAGGGTGGATGAGTATGTTAATATGAACTTTCAGGGGAAGCATACCAGACTTTTTATACCCCTCCCTAAAGCATCATTCAGAGAAATAGATCATTGAACCTTATAGACCTTTAATCTGATTCAGTCTGACAATTTTTTTTTCTTTCTTTCTTTCTTTCTTTCTTTTCTTGGTTTTATCCCATATCCCACAAACTACTGCATATTAATGAGTATTTTGCCTTGGTGTTGTGCTTATACAGACTTGGATAAAATACCATTCTGGCATTTTATTCTTTATGCAACTCTTCTGGCTGTGCAAAATTGATTTTGTTGTTGTTTGTTTGGGTGGTTTTTTTCCCTGAACGAATGAGAAGAATGAGGTTTGGTAACTGAATATCTGTGGGTATGTGCACCCTTGAAAGGAACGAGGCCCTTGGGACCTAAACTGCTTCCCCCTGAAGTTGGCAGGTCCAGCTTTCTCATGCCAGTGGTAAGAAATGCACAGCTATAAACAGACTTTGCTTAATTCCTCTTCCTCTTTCTTTTTTTTTTCCTAGTTACAGATGAAAACAGTGAATCAGACAGTGACACTGAAGAGAAGCTGAAAGGTAAGGCAAACATGTGGAGGGAGAAAATGGCTCCTGATAAACTCTGCTCTGAGCTCCTAGGACAAGATCCCTCCTCTGTGTTCTACCTTTGGAGAAGGACCTGGTTTCTGGATAGAACACAGCGAGAAGACAAAGATCTCAATACTGCAGGAGAAAATCCATGGGCAGAGGGCTGTAGGAGCCCAAAACAAGCATCTCTTCAACTCCCATCCAAGCTCCTTGTTGACTGACTTTCCCAGGAGGAGTACTGGACGCTGAGGAAATACAGTGAGATTTCTCTAATTGCAGAGTCAGAAATGTGTGGCCAGACTGGCAGAAGCAGCATTGCATGGCATTGGGTGTCCAGACACCTCACCACATGCTTACTGTGGGAGAAAAGCCACCAGCCAGACTGGCAGGCTGTGGAAGCAGAGTTGCACTATGTGATTTGTTGCTGGTTAAACTCTCCTGCATTGGCTGGGTTGGGATAAAGCCCTGCGTTTCTTTGTTCACTCTTGTAGGATTATTTGGTGTACTGGTCTCCAAAATACTCTCCTGAAACCTTGTACTGGTAATTAGCCCCTGGACATTCTGGGGACATTTCCGTCTTTTGGGAATTTGTGTGGCAAATTCAAAGTCCTGGTAGAGTTAGAATGCAAGGTGGAAGCTCCCTCACGTTCCAAAGTTTACTGACTCACATGCACATCAGATCTGGATAGCAGGTCAGTTCAGTTCCAAGCTGAAAAGGACAGGCATGAGCAGCAGCTGGGCTGTGTGTCAGCCACAGTGCACTGTGAGTGGGAGTGCTCGTTCTCACCCTCTTCCAGGTTTCTAGAAGTGAAAGCTCAGACTGAGTTCCCTCTTGTGAGCACAGCTTCCACCCAAGAAGTCTTCCACTAAAAGTCTTTTATGTGTATTGCTGTGTTAGCAACATCAAGCTGAAAATTACTGGCGCTGCCTGCCTTTTGACAGGTTCTAAGGCTAGCCTGGAGACAGGAGAGAGGGTTTGCACCAGGAGAGTGCAGAAATCACATTCACAACCCTCCTGAAATGTGGTGTTGTGAAATACAGACCATGTTCAGATCTAGCTGAGAAAGACAGTGTAGATGTGGCCAGGAAGACTTGATCTCTTGTCTGCTGCTGGTTGCCATAGTGAATCATGTGCATTATCCTGTGTGTCTCTGTAGCTCAGAACTCCCTAGAGAGAGGATGATGGAAATCATATGAAGTCACCTCAAATCCAACAGTACTGGGCTGTTGGATCCAGACCAATCCAGACCTTGGGCTGAGTGACTATGCAAGTCTACATAGGTGTGAACAGGAGCTCTGGCACTTGCTGTTTCCTCTAACTACACCTGTATTTTGCATAATGCCTTGTTGAACTGTTGACTTCCCTATTTTTAAATAGGAAAGTGAGATGATTTAGCAAGTGTCTTGTATTTGGGACTTTGTACGTTTTGTGTAACACATAAATCACACCAGCCAGCTACCTGTGCTTGCAAGTCACTGTACATCATCTGAGACACAATAAGTCATAAGGCTGTATGTCAGAGCTGGAAGTGCAGACCCTCAGAAAGGAACAGTCTTGGAAGACAAACTCTGCCATAATGACAGCAGTAAAATTCTGGTATCTTTAGAATATAAGCAGTGCAGATCTTGAACAAGTTTTTCAGAAGCATTGCTGTGACCCTGCCCCTTCTGAAGTCTCTAGTGAAACAGAGACCACTTCTGAAAGCTTCAGAGCCCTAGAGCAAATTACATAGTAGGTGACTATGTTATTTGCATAGAGAAAGGAGTCTCAGCCATCTTTCCAGGGCTTTAACTGTCCAGGGTTTGTAACAATTTCTGATTGGAGAGGCACCTCAAGATTGCTTTAAATTGTCTGGAGTAGTCCATGAGTGGCACAACTTTTCCAGACAAAAGATCAACGTGTATATACCATCTCTCAGGAAGTCCTGTCTCCCAAGCAGATATCTTATGTATTGGAGTTCCTATAGTGTCTCTGTGGTTGTTATTTGCATCAAAAAGTTGCATTGCCACGCTCCTTCCCAGAAGGCAAAGCTGTGAGAATGTGCTGTAGTCTCTGCTTGTAGTTAATTCTTTCTTTCTTTCGTAGCAGGGATAAGGGAGACATCATGGAGATTTAATTTGGAATGCCACTGTAAAACGAAGCAGGGGAGTGGTCTCAGGGAATCTCATCTGGTCTCTTCTCAGCAGGCAACTTTTCATTACTTTCCGTGCTGGAATGTTTATTGTCCCATGGCTCATGTGTGTTTTGCAGTTACAGCTTGCTTGGCAATTTCTCTTGTTTTCCCATTGTCTTGGGTGAACTTGCAGAGGCATGGCACTGAGAGATTAGTTTTAGGCACAGGAAGAACTGGCATGAGCCAGCATTTTTCACTGGCACCTCCTTTCACGTGTTTTTTGTTGTTGGCCTCCAGCCCAGCCTGTGTGCTGGAGCTGGGAGTCCCCAGCGTTACTCAGACAGCAGAGCCCTGCCTGACCCAAGTGCTGATCTTGTAAAACCTTGAGGACTGCTGCCCACAGCCTCCTGTGAGCAAAGAGGGTCAATCACCTCTCTCTGCTGGCTTTGAAAAATGCATAAGTGAGTGCTGGGATGAATGCCTGGACATTACCTATTATACTGTGTCCTTATGGATCTCAGCTTGGGCTGTTTCAGCTGTAAAAGCTGTCTGTGAAATCCCTCTGCTGCCCAAGGTCTTCAGGGTGATGGCACAAGATTACAGCCCATCTCTGTCAATATTTGTAGTGCAGTTCCCAAATGGTTCCTCCTCTTAGCCACTGACACCGCCACTGCCGTGAGGTGATTCCAGGTGTGTCCCTCAGCACTGCTGGTGCTCTGTGCAGAGGGCCAGGCTGAGGCAGGACCTCTCCCTTGCCGTGAGGTGATTCCAGGTGTGTCCCTCAGCACTGCTGGTGCTCTGTGCAGAGGGCCAGGCTGAGGCAGGACCTGTCCTTGTCTCCATAGCTCACAGCCAGCGCCTGGTGCACGTGAAGTCGCGGCTGAAGCAGACGCCGCGGTACCAGACCCTGGAGCGGGACCTGCTCGAGTACCAGGAGAGGCAGCTCTTCGAGTACTTCGTGGTGGTGTCGCTGCACAAGAAGCAGGCTGGGGCTGCCTACATCCCTGAGGTCACCCAGCAGTTCCCACTGAAGGTCTGCCTGACCTGTCCTGGGTTGTGGGGTGCACTTGGATAGCTGGGGGAGCTGCAGCTTCTCTTGACCACGTGTTGTATCAGGGACCCCTCTGCTGTGTCAGTATTAAGGGAGATGAAGAGAGTGGGAGGGCTTCAGTCACAGCCTGAGAATTGTCATGGTATTGCTCACTCTGGGAAGAGCAGCTGATTTAGATCTTTTGCTGCTGCACTTGGCTATGATTTTTATGTAGCTATTCCCTTTCTCCCCTTTTCCTCTTTAAAGAAAACTGATGGGAGAAGATACGTGTTCTGAACGGGAAGGAACAGCTTTTGGTGATAGCCTAGCTCAAAATGGCGATGGAGGAATGGGAGAAACACAGAGCCAGTGTGACAGAGTGTTTGTAAATGGGATGTGACTCATAGAGCTCCCCTCAGACTTCAGTTCTCTTGCCCCTTGCTGGAAGTTGTGTCCCAGATTAGAGGTACAATCTAGCAGAGGCAGGTGATGCAGAGACAGGGCTTAGTGGAATTGGGAGCACAGAGTTACCTTGAGATAGCTAAAGATTAGGTGAGCCAGAATCACAGAAATTTTAATATCTTCCAGGCAGAAGCTTAGCCTCTGTCATCACCTCTTCATTTGTCACAGGAAAAATATTTGAAGTCATTCCATCCCCACATGACTAATTGAAAACATTCCTTCTCTCTATTCTGCTAGCTGGAGCGCTCGTTCAAATTCATGCGTGAGGCAGAAGATCAGTTGAAAGCTATTCCCCAGTTCTGCTTCCCTGATGCAAAGGACTGGGCCCCCATCCATCAGTTTGCCAGGTATGTACTGTACTTTGTATCCTGATTCATGAGAAACAGGTTTCTGTGTCAAGCTAATTAAGTACAAGAGCTGTTATGGTGCAAGATTGGGCAGAGCTCTGAAAGGGGTGTGGGAAATGCAGAAATATTGGGGGTTTCTTGGATTTGTGTGTCTGAGACTGGTAATGTGGCTGATGGGTCTCTTCTCATTCTGGTTTCTCTTTCTACAGTGAGACATTCTCGTTTGTCCTGACGGGGGAAGATGGAAGCAGGCGATTTGGGTATTGTAGGAGGCTGCTGGTGATTATCCCTGATTTTTTTTTCTTTTCCTGGTGGTGCCGCCTTCTGTGGGGTTGGGGTTACTGGCACCCATTCTGGAAAGTGGAAAGCTGCTGCTCATCTCTTTCAGTGTGGAATGAAAAGAGCAGCAGTGGAGCAGCTTTGCTCTCTTCTGTTCAGTGCCAAGGCCCCTCTCTGTGTCCCATCCTCCACTCCAGACATAACTCTCTTGCCTTTTCCTTGCACCTGCACTTTACCCTGTGCTGTTATTTCACCACTAAGCTGAAGACAGGGTTTATCTTCTTTGGGTTTGGATACCTATTAAACACTTGTCTAAACCTGTGCTGGTCCTGTGGGTTCAGAGTTGTCTCTGTAGATCAGTCTGCTCTGCCTTTGTGGATGGATTTAGGTAAGCTGGGACCATGCTGTGGATGTGCCCATTTCTCCTCACTGTTTCTGATGTGCCAGGGTTCAAGCCAGGTTGTCATTGTCACCATACTGACAAATGCCTGCCACTTTCTGAGCCAGCCAGTGAGATGCACAGCTAAGAGACCAGTCACTCTATCTTTGCAGTAATTGTAACTCTGACATTCCTTGGTAGTTTTTTTGGTTATCTTTGCAGTAGTTGTAACTCTGACATTCCTTGGTGTGTGTTTGTGTTTGTCTTGAAAGCCCAGTGGAAAAGGGAAGCGTCTCCCAGAAGTTTACTGCATTGTGAGTCGCCTTGGATGCTTCAATCTCTTCTCTAAGGTGAGGAGGCAGAAAGAGAGGGAATTTGTGCTGTAGGTCAAGAGGGACCTGAAAGTGAAACCAGCACCTGGGTGAATGAGGGTCAGGGAAGCCAACAGCTAAAGAAAGGATCTGAAATGGTGTTGGTGAGGCAACCACATGCTAATTCCAGAACCTAGCAAAAGCACAGTTCACAGGAAAACTAGATTGTCAGCTCTTGCCTTCTTCCTTCAGCAGAACTCCTAGAATGCAAGAGAGGTTAAAAGGTGGAGTCCTGACTTTGAGTGTAGTGGGGAGTTTGCAAATTTTCAGCTTTACAGTGACCTCCCTGGGGTTGTGTTTCTCCTGATAAAAGAAATCAAGGTCTTCGGTTGCACCTTTTGCCTTCTTTCTTTTGAGACAAAGCTCCATGTCAATACTGGATTAAGGACAGGACATAGACAGATGCTGGTAGATAGATACACTTCATTCCTGCTGTTATCTCATCCCTGATTTGCATGTTTTTGTGTCTTAATGCCTTTATTTCAGATCTTGGATGAGGTTGAGAAGAGACGGGGCATTTCTCCAGCCCTGGTCCAGCCCCTCATGAGGAGTGTCATGGAGGCACCTTTCCCAGCTCTGGGCAGGACAATCACAGTCAAGAACTTTTTGCCAGGCTCAGGGACAGAGGTAAGGACACTTCCTAGAGAGAGCAAAACAGGCCAGCAAATGGTGCAGGACTGGCAATTTGAAGTTGGGTCCATGGCATAGCGCTGGGGATCTTCAAGAGCAGATGATCTGTCAGTGGTGGGGGGAAGCTGGGGAGTAAAACAGAGAGCCAAAGGGGATGGAATGGAGACTTCAGTGACCTCAGAATCAAAGTGGAAATCCTATAGTAAAAATGAATGTAGGCACACAGCCTAGTATTGCAAAAGGAAACAGGACATTGGCCTTGAGACCAAGAGGCACAGACAGCAGGTCCTGTGCTGCCCAGCGTACGACCTTGGATCTGCTCAAGGACACCACACTTAACTTCCTAATGACAGCTTTGTACAATGTGCTCCAGCACCCTTAATACAGAACCTCTGTTTGTGTGGATCAGGTCAAAAATCCTTGAAACCACATGAGGCTGATGTTGCATCCTTTGAGAATGGCTTTTTCTCAGTGTGGAGGTGAGGATCTCTGTTGCATCTCACACGATGCGGTGTGAGGACAGCAAGAGGGTTTTAAGAGTGCAGAGCTTTAGGGCTTAGCATTGAAGGACTGTGGGAGGATGGAGGGAGACAAATTGAATGTAGTTTGGCCATACTTGCTGCAGGGCATGGTATGCCTTGAAAGTGAGAGGGAGGAAAGTGAGCGAGTTGATAAAGTTGTGTCTGTGGGCTTTCAGCAGAGCACTACATGATGACATTCCCCTCAACCCAACTGAAAACAGTCCCAACTAAATGACATTACTGCAGAGAACGTGCAAAACTGGTTAAAATGTGTGCTGGAGGAGCAAAGTCCCAGTGGTGTCCTGTGAGAATGCTGTGGCTGGTTTGTGTCTGGGATTCTGTTCATTAATTATCTGATTGATGGCATGAACTCTGGATTTACACAGGACAGCACTGAGATAGGGGCAGGCACTTTGGAGAGGAAGGGATTAAAAGTCAAAGTGTCCCACGCCCCTAAATTCAAGAAACACATTCAAGTGTTCAAGAAATGACTGGATGTGGCACTGTGGTCTAGTCATGGTGGTGATCAGTTGGACTCAATGATCTTAGGGATCTTTTCCAGCCTAAATGATTCTGTGATTCTGTAAATTGATGATTTGGTGTGAAAATCAATATGGACAAGAGCAAAATGCTGGGAGGAAGAAAGGAGTAGTCTAATACAACATGAAAGTAACTAAGTCAGCAATGGTACTTCAGAATGGGCCATAAAGTGAGCAAAAATAAAAGTGTGGTATTATTTAGACAAAATCCTTCATTGTGAAAGCAAGTGAGGGGATAAATAATAAAGGAAAGCAATTTTTCTGCTTTCCAGAACTGCTGTAATTTTATTTATAGTATCACTTTCCAAAACATGCAACCACTAGGACAAAGCCCCAGAAGGGCAGTTCTGCTTACTAAGTGGTCTAGAAAATACAGGCAAAGCTTGAGAAAATTGTTTACTTAAAACAGAGAACAAAAGACAAAGGAAGACACGTGATAACCTTTCAATACACAAGAAGTTTCCTACAGAGAGGAATGTGACCAGTTGTTCTAAGTGTGTACTGAGAGCAAGACAACAAGTAATTGAAGTAATTTGCCATTGACGTTTTTCAGCTGCAGGTTTGATGTTGGTGAGGGTAGTTCAGAACTAGAGTAATTTTCTTGTGGGATTTATGAAATGTGTGGTGTTGGAGGCTTTCAAAAACAATTTAGATAGACATTTGTCTAAGATAAGGAGTATGAAGTGCTAAGGTGCTATGAAAGGCATTATTTAAGTTGATATTAACAAAGAAAACTACCCACAGGCTGCTCTTGTCTGTAACTGATATTAAAAAATTATGGTCAGGAGCTTAGGCATCCAGATTCTTGCAGTAAAAAAAATAAATGGTAATTGTAAAAGTCAGAGTGTAGATTTGAAAGACTTCATGATGTTCTGCTGCTTGAATACCAGAAAGCCTGAAAACCACTCCTAGCTGGACACAAACTAGTTTTCCTCCTTATGAAGAGCTCCCTGTCCTCAGTCCAGGGGGAAGAACTTGTGGCTGATCTCATGCTGTGCCTCTTGGAGTGGACTCTGGATCGTCCTCATCTGGAGGAAGGATTTATGGGAGGCCTTTGGAAGGCTGTGTTTGAGGGCTGACTGCTGTGTGGAGCTCCCCAGCAGCCAGTGAGGGCTGCCAGCTGTGAAAATCCCTGCTGGCTTTTTGCTTGGCACACTGGGCTGGCAGCAGAGCTCACCTGGCTCTTTTTGCCCCACAGGTCATCGAGCTGCGGCGGCCCCTTGACTCGCGCCTGGAGCACGTTGACTTCGAGTCCTTGTTCGCCTCGCTCAGCGTGCGGCACCTGAGCAGGGTCTTTGCCTCCCTGCTGCTGGAAAGGAGGGTGATCTTCATCGCAGACAAGCTCAGGTACCCTCCTGCATTTCCCTAAAGAGGGGAGGCTGGGAAGGATGCAGTGACAGATCTCTCTGCTTTGCTTTTTCTTCTCTGCCCTTTTCCAACCTCGTAACAACGTGAACAGAGCTGTTCTTCCCAGGAATGGGGAACTTAGGCCATGAACTGTAATTTCATTTTGCAGCTTGCAAAAAGTGCTGCTTCTCATCCCCAAGGAGAATGAAATTCCATTTCCTCCAGGCAATTTCAGAGCAGATCCCTGGTGCTAAGGAAGCAAAACCCCTCCTTTTGCTCCATGATGCTGCAGTGTTCCCTGCCGAGCTGTGCTTGGGTTTCCAGGGATCAAACCTTGTGCAGAGGTCACTGTCCTTTCTGAGCTCTTCCTTTATGTCACAAAATCTTCCTAATTTTTCAGCTTGTATTTTCATATTGGTTTCTAAAGACTTCTTTTTTCTTATGGGGGTGAAAGTAAAGGACGCAGCAAAGGGAAATGAGACAGAGGACTTCCCCCTTCTATTCTGAATCTGCTCAATTTGCTCTTTTAAAAATGTATTTGTTTGCTCTCCTAAATTATGAAAATGGGTGCGGGTTTCTTTAAGATCTTGTGCAGCTGGTGGCTGGCAGCTCTCCAGGCCTTGAAGCACTTGAGGATTCAGGGAGGAAAGTTCGCCAAGGCTGGGGAAAAAAAAGCTGCCTGGATGAGTAATGACACTGAGGAGCATGCTCAGGTTTCAGGAGTGCACAATGCCCCTAAGCTGTCTGTTTTCACAACTTTCAGGCAGCAGCCTGCAGCTCTGGGACTGAGCACTGGGGTAAAGAATGGAGAGGCCCCTTCTAGAGGAAAATAAAGGGGAAAATTCTTCCTACATGGATCCGGGGCTCTCTGTGGCAGAGCTCAGGCAGTCTCATCACAGGAATAGAAAGGCTGGGGAGAGGGAAGCTGTAGCACTGTCTGCTTGCAGGTTTTGGCAGCTGTCTTGGTTCAGAAAGGGGAAAATTTGCCTCTTTGTAATCACTGATACACTATGTGTGTAGAGACTTGGTATTCTGGATACTTAAACCACACATTTCGTGCAGAGCATTTAGATTTGTATTGAAAGTGAGAGAACTCATCAAACACTAGATTTCTATTCAATGTATATGATTTATGACATAATCTATAATCACAGGCTCTCAAATATTTTTCTCTTCCTCTCTGGGATAAATTTTGCTTTCTGAGAAAAAAATTTAAGGACACAGATTAACATTGTAATCTCTACATGAGAGCTGGGTGGCATCAGGAAATGGCAGGGGACTTTTGGGGGGGCTTGAGACATCACTTTAGAATGAACATTTATTTGACAAATCTTTTCCTATCACATCTTTACATGACAGCACAACACCATGTATTCTGAGTATGGGGTGTGATATCTCTAATTGAAAGCACCTTGATAGGTTTTGCTGTTCTTTTCCCACCCCTGCATCTTTTATCAGGACATCTAGGGTCCTTAGGAATGAATCCAGCTGTACAAGCCTGTAAAGAGAGTGGGAGAGAGCTATAGAATCATAGTTTCTAGAATCTCTAAATATTTCATAACCAGCTTTTTTTTATTCCTATGAAAAAGGAATTGTTGTGTTTAAAAGACCCAGGGTCTGTTGGACCACAGGTCCCAGATTCAAATATTTGCCATAGATTTGCCAGCTCTCTATGAGACTGTTAATATTTGATGTTTCTGAGAAGCCCTTGCTCTGAGCAATTTCAGGAGAGTCTTTTTCTTTTCCTCTTACAAAATACAAAGATTCTCTGGCTCATTTTTATGGAGCAAAAGCTTGGAAATTATCCCAAAGGACTGTAAAGGCGTGAAATGCAGAAAACAAAGAAAATGGGCCTCAAAATTAAATAACTACTGTATTTTAATCCAGTTCAGTGACTTGAGTGGACTGGCTTTGTGAGCCTTTCCTAAGGTGAACAGTCTCTTCAACTCATAGGTAGACCTTCCATGTTTTGAAAGCTGATGCTATTGTAGATACAGGATCTCCTGTCCTAATTATATTTTTCCTGGGACAGGAGCACATTGAACTCAATGAGTATTAAGTAGTGTTCAATCTAGGAGGGAAAATGCCGATTTGAGAGGAAAGAAAAGAAACACATTTTGGAAGTAGCTGAAGAGAAGGAAAAAAAACTATAAAAGCAGCTGTTGGAAACTGCTCAGAGGTTAGGAATGCTAGAAATAATCCATCTGAGATGGATTAATGGGAAGAGTGCAGGTGACACAGTGAAAGATGCACAATGAATTATGTTTATCTTTCATCTCTGCAGTTTTTCATGTGGGCACTATCAATAACTATCTGTCCATGTTTGAAAAGGTGTGTCTGGGTGCAAGTGACAGAGAAATTATGTGTACAGTTTATTTACGTCCTTTAATTGCTATAAAATCAGTCTGTGGGAAAAGAAGGCTGAAAGGTCTCCTGCCAAATACTGCATGAACTGTGAAATGTTTTCAAGCTGAGCCAAAAAATGCATCTAACAAGTGTACAGCAAGTGAAATACTTTGTCTTTTCCATCTTTAGAATGAGCCTTGAGTGTTTAAATACCTGTCAATCCACAGCTTGGCAGCGGAAAAGGAAAGAATTTGGTTTATTAGTTTTTGAGCGAGTTTTTTTCTCTGTCACTATGGATACTGGAGTATACATTGCCTTACAACCCAGAAAAATGACTTTGTTAAAACTGTGTTGGGCTGTGTAGCCTTCCCCCAGCTTTTGTTCATTCCTGCACTGTTAACTTCAGTCCTGGGGCAGTGGAGACCATAGCACGGGTTAGACACTGCAACATGAGAGCTGCTTTTGTTTCAAAGGGATGTTGCCTGGCATACAGCTCCAGGCACTGCCAACCAACCTTTTAGAAGGCATTTTTCAGCTAAAATCACCTGATGTCACAAGCTACCTCGAGCTGGGCAGTTTTCAGTGGCTGAGCATGAGATCTTTGTGATTCAGAAGGCTTTTTAAAAAGAAAAGCTTGCATGGGCTTAAAATCAACGCCTCCTTTTTCCAGATCTCAAAAGCTTGTTGTGGATATGACCAACTCAAGCAATTGCCTCTGTCTCTGCCAGAAACCACAGCTGTATCAACAACACAAAGTGGTCATTGTTATCAAAGGCAGATCTGAAAGAATTAGAGTCGACACTTTAAATGTGGTCATCCCCAGCAAAAGGTAATTAATCATCAGGAAGAGCCCTTTACCACGTGCTACAGAAACAAATCTGGGACTGCAAATATCAGCCTCGCAGCTTTCTCCTTTTTGCCCTGTGGTTAGGGAGGAGAAGAAGAAACCCAAGGGTGAAGTTTGGATGTCAGATAATAGTTCTGTCTCTTCAGATCATCTTAATACTCGTTTCTGCACCTGCACAAACCTGCCATATTGGTGGAGTCAGTGAGGGTCCCCAGAGAGCTGGTGGAACTTGGCATCCTCCTGGTGGGATTTGCAGCAGTGCTGTGTGAAGTCATGGGACAGTGTTTGGAAGCTCCTGTGCCTGCTAAATGTTGTAAACCAGATCTGTAATCCGTCATAAGTAAATCCAGATGTGACACAGTGTCAGAAATCTGAAGGTGTTTGTAAAACAAATCCTGCTGTGGCGGAGCTTATAAAAAAATTTAAAATATACATATTCAAACAGTCTTAAATTGCCAAATGCCAGCATATTTTGAGTAGTTTGGTTAGTGCAGGGATCACAGGACTTCCTGGCATTAAACTACAGCAGGATGTTTGATTCAATGGTGTTTTCAGAAATCGTGCAGTATCCTAAACCCAAAGAGGGAGTCAGCTTTGGGGGCTTTTTATCACATATGCATGCCTTTGGAGTGGAAAGCAACCAGGCTGAACAGCCAGTGTCCCTCCGTGGAAGCTGTTGCAACTTGCCAAGGTGTCTTTTAGAGCAAGTCAAGCTAGTCTTGGAGCAAGTTTCCCCAGGAGAGGAAGAAGGGTTTCTGTGTTGTTATAGCTGTTGTGTTCAGTTTCTGTATTGGCCACCTGTGTTCAAGGTGGCTACCAAGGAGCAGCAGCTCCCCAGGGTGCTGTGAGGTGGGTTTGTGCCCAGGGTGCTGTGTGGTGGGAAGGCCTCTTGTTCCAGCAAACAAATGTCACAGGTTGCTGCAACATCATTGTTCTGACCAAGGGAATGCCTACCCAGAGAGATCTGTGTGCCAGTCCCTATCCAGGTCAGCCTTTTGGGAGGGGTCTGAGGGTTCTTGTGTGCCTCAGTACTTTTTAGCCTCTGTACTATTGACAGCTCAGTCTCGACTGTGAGCAGCAGGCAGCTCAACCATGTTCCCTGCAGACGGCTGAATGAACCCATGAAAAATGTGCTCAGCATCTTGAGAGCGTTCTTCAAAGACCTGCAGCATTTTCAAGATGACTCACAGAACCCAAAGGCCCACCAAGTGGTGTCTGTGTCCCTTTGGAACAGCTGGGCCTGTGTGGCCCGAGCGTGGCGCGAGTCGCTCCCCAGAGCACGCCGCAGTCACGGGGCTGCTGCCCGGAGAGCACAGCCACACAGGTGGCAGAAAAGGGATTTATCAAGCTGGATTCTTCTGCAAGGCTCAGCAGCCTGGTGTGAATCAGCAGTCCCTTAGTGCTTGTTGCAGTGCCAAATGCAAGAGAAGGAGAAAGCTTAGGCTTGAGTCACTCCAGAAGGCCGCGGTTCTCCTGGGCTCCTGGCAACCTGCAGCTCCCTGAGACTACCTGCAGAGCAAGTGTGGCTTGTGAAAAAGATACCTCAGTGATACCTCCTCTGTGTCCATCCCTGAACTGCTCTGCCTACAAAGGAGGCTCACAGACCTCAACCCTGCCAGTATTGTTCCCTGGAAAGGTCTTCCACAGTGAGAAATGTTTGGGAGCCCTGGGTTTCACCCTGGAGGGGATGAGTCATGCACAGATGGAAGGGTGGAAGGGGAAGTTATCTTTACTTCCCACTGCCTGGTGTGTACAATTTCAGACTTAACACAGCTCTGCCTTTGACTTCCACTCGCTGGAGCTCAGCCATCTCTCCTCCCACTCAATCTCTCACGTACCATGTGTGCTCGCTGGGACTGGAGAGCTGGGCTGAGGGAAGAACAAGCCACCATAAATATAGTAGGAGACAGCTTGCCATAATATCTCACCATGCCATAAATAACCACTTGCTTCAGCTGCTCCCTGTTCCTCTGTGGAGCTACCTGGACTCAGAGATGTTTTCCATAGGTTTTCACATGCTGTCTATAAATTCAGGTCCCACGTTTAGGCAGAAAATCTGGATACACCTTCAAAATAGAGGATTGGTGCAAATATAAAACTTCTAACACTCCCACGTTCATCCTCTCCTCAAAGAAGAGTAACGGTGGTGGTAATGCCCCACTGCTGTGCACAGGTGATGAAAGGTGCAATTCTTTCAGCTTTCACTATGCTGCTGCTTCTATTACCAGATCTATTATCAGTCAGAAATTGAGGAGTGGAAAATATGCTCTGCAGTAATGGAGAGGAAGAGAAGCCCCTTCTTTTGTATCTGCTAACATGACCTGAAATGTATGAGTAGCACAGCTTTGAAGGAGATGGTTTTTAAAGGATCTTATTAGCTTGGAGTGCACTTCTAAGATGACACATTCACTTTTGTTGCAGTTCCTTTCAAGATTAGCTTGTACAAAAGATACAACAAAAATCATCTACTTTGACATTATTCCCACATTTTTTCTTTTTTTTTTTTTTTTTTTTAATGTTTCTGTTTCTTGCTAGCTCCGTGTTTTCTCATTATTTTAATTTTGCTTCTCTCAGATTCGTTATCTACCTTGCATTTGTGATAGGCACAGCACGGTGTGGGCTTGCTGATGATGGCAGGCACAGCTGGAGAGCTGCAACAGAGAGGCAGCCTGGAGGAGTGAATGCAGGCAGGGGGATACACTCACACTTTCCCAAACAAGGATGTGGAACTGAAGGATTTTTCCCATTTAAAGGCTTAAAGCTACCAGTCTGTAACATAGCTTTTGAAGGGTCTTCTTCTGTTTTTACAGAGTATCCCCTTAAAAAAGACAGTCCCGTGGGAGTGAAGGGAGAGGAAACTGTCCCCATTTGGTGAAGAGACTTTCTCAGAACACACATCCCAGGCATCTTTCCCAAGTGCCAATTCCCAACCTGTTGCAGTCCCAGATAAAATTTTCAAGTTAAGCAGATTCCAGCCTCTCTCCTGGAATCTCCTTATCTCCAAAAATTGTCATGTGTTTAACAATGTTTTCTGCCTGATTACTTTGTATTGTCACACTGCTGTCCCAGCAACTACAATTTTGTTCTCTAACCTGAGCTTACATGATGGGAGCCAGCCAGCTGTCCCCCAGCCACACCACTCTGCTCAGTGTGCCCTAGTGGTACAGCACAGGGATGCACATCCACCAAACTAACCTGGAGTGGGGAGGGAAAGCAGGCTTCACTTTGCAGAGCAAGCTCAAGTCCACACCCGTCAAACCCCTTCCCTCTCAAGTCAGCAATAAACCCAGCATGGTAAATGTAAATTCTCCCATGGAGTGTAATGGGAGCCAGCTGGGCATCCTTCTCTATCCACATGACTCCTCCATGCTGCACCACTCTCCTTCCTCTCCCTCTTCTCCTTTAATAGATGCTGGTAAAATGAAATGATGTTCTATATACAGGATTTATAGCAGCTAGCATCCCCCTCTCTTGACACATAAAAATGCTTCCAGACCCAGAACAGATGAATAACTGGTGCCCTGTGGCAAGCTCTGCCGTGGTTAACTGGATATCCTGCCTGACTCCTACCAGAGAGCTGTGGAGAATGAATTCATTTCTTTAAGGAAAGGCAGTGGCATAGAAGATGCCGTGTTTGTTGGATGTTTTCCATCAGGACACTGCAGCAGCAGACCTCTGGTTCAGTGGAACCATCTCTTGTCATAAGAGTATGGGCTGGGGTCATCCTTCAGCAGTTATTGCTTCTGAAGCTGAAAAATGGGGTCAGAAATGTGGGAAAGCGCCTAGTAATTACAGAGATCAATCAGGGAACAGCTGATTTCTAAGAAGCACCCCTCATTCCACACTGACCAGCCACTGTCCTTGCTTGTGTTTTGTCTCCCAGCACTCTCTCCAAGTGTTGCCATGCCACGGTGGCCCTGCTGTACCCCTTCACCTGGCAGCACACCTACATCCCCGTGCTGCCACCCTCCATGATCGACATTGTGTGCTCGCCCACGCCCTTCCTCATCGGCCTGCTCTCCAGCTCCCTGCCCCGCCTGAAGGAGCTGCCCGTGGAGGAGGTGAGTCCTACACCCACACCCTGCCCTACTCGAGGTTGTTTCCTGTGGGCTGAGCTGTTTTCTGTCAGCTGGCAGTGCCAGGGAGCAGAGCTCTCATCCTCTGGCTGCCGTGCATGTGGGGCAAGGGCAGAGGTGGATGTTCCTCCAGGCAGACAAAGGTCTGTGCTCTGCCCTGGACACAGCTTGGGAAGGCAGGGGCCTGGAATCTCCCACTGTGAGAGGGAGAGAGGGTAGGAGATGGTTCTGTTAAAGTTTGTACTGGTTTCTGCATAGTGCTGTCAAGGGGCTGCATGCAAATCCTGTCAGTTAAGTGTGATGCTACAGCCTGGCCAGGATCGCTGCCCCTCAGGTTAGCACAGGTGCCTCATGATAGCAGCAAATAATCAAGAGCTGGATTCCTGGTGCACCAGGGTGAGCACAGCAAGGCTGAACGTGGTCAGGGAGGGATTTCCTTCCCTGCCTCCCAGGAGACAGGGGCACAGCACACAGGGAGAAAGGATGAAGCTCTGACCCCGCTGTGCGGTGAGGAGCAGTGGGCCAGCCCTGGAGCAGCCTCCTGCTGTCCAAGCTGTGCTGTGGTGTGCAGTGACATCCCCAGAAAGCCACAACAAGGGCTCTGCTCCTGGGTCGTGCTGGGTGCCTCCTCCAGCTGCAGTGATGGATAGGAGGAGCAGGGACAGGGCTGAAGTGTTTTCCTCCAGAGCAGTTACAGATTAAGATAAACTCTGATGATGGAAATAATTACTCTCCCTCTTAATTCTTGCTCTTTCATTCTTAGGTCCTCGTCGTTGACCTTGTAAATAATCGGTTTCTGAGACAGGTGAGCAGAGCTAGTTCACATCCTTTTCTCCTCTTTCCTCCATAACTTACCTCCATCTGTGTTTGCTGACCTGTCTGTCTGGATGGATCACTTTCACTCCACTCAAAAACCGTGGCAGGGCTTGTGGTTGGCAGCGTTATAGGAGTTGCTGTGTACATATGTAACAGCACCCCAAAACACAGCTGTTGAGGACTAAATCATTAGAATTACCTCTTTCTCCTTTTTTTAAGGGAAAATGGTGGCACTTGAGCACTATGGGTCTTTAAGTGTCATCCTGTAAGGCAGCAGACAGAGCTGTAAGGCAGAGGTTCAGCACTGTCTGCTGGGGAGCAGTGTGGGTTCTTCCAGCCTGTGTCTGCCAGTCCATCTCCCATCACATACTCTGCTCTGAGTGGGAAGGGAGCCTTGATGATTTTTTGATATTCTCACTGCCTCGGGACCTTGTGGTTCCTTGTGCTGGATGTGTCAGAAGCAGGAAGGTGGTACATGGGAGCCTGTGTGCTGCTCTGCAGGCAAGACTGCCTGCTGGTTTTCACTTCCCTTTGTGGTGTAGAGGAGGAGTGGGAAGGGGAGGAGGAAGGGAAGAGGATAAATGAGCAAACACCCTCGTGGCCCAGGAAGCTCTCTTTTCCCAGAGCTCTTTGGCAGGTTGCTGAGCAGCGCTGGCAGCGCCGGCGTGTGCCGTGCCTCAGCCCCATGACTAAGATGGGATGAGTGCTCCTCCTGCTGCAGGGAGCAGCGTGTGGGGGAAGGCCAAGCCCTCCCACCGGCCTCGCTTGCCAGCTGCCTCAGCTCTGGGGTTATGCTTTACCTTGCACCTCTCTTCTGGAGGCTAAGCTGAATCAGCCGGCTCAGCCGGCTGCCAGGAGCTCTGCGCAGTCACTGGCAGTTCCTTGGCTCCCTTGCTCCCTGGGAATTCCTTACACCTGTGGGAGAGGGTTGGTGCCTGAGCAGGGGCTCTGTTCACCTGGCCACCTGCCAGCATTGTTCACACTCCTCCTCTTTGTGGCGGGGCCAGTGCTCATGGGTAGATGGTGGGGCCACGGGTGAGCCCTGCCTAGTAGCCTCTCACATCAGATGTGTAAAATTCCTCCAGAATAGAGGAATATTTAGGAAAAGACACCCTCCTTTCTCCTTCCTCTTGTGCTTCTTGACAGTACTGCACTGGGTGGTGCTGGGAATGTGCCAAACATATTATGCCTTCTCTCTCTCCTCATGGTTCATTTCTAGTGTTCCCCCTGCTGTGCTGGGGACAGGGTGGGAGATGTTTTTGTCCCAGCCCCAGTCCCTGAGGAGGTGGCTCTGTCTTACAGATGGAAGATGAGGACTCCATCCTGCCCCGCAAGCTGCAGGCTGCCCTAGAACACATTTTGGAGCAGAGGAATGAACTGGCAAGCGACAAGGAGGAGGGCCCTGTCAATGGCAAGCAGGGTAAAGCACAGTGCCTTTCAGCTTAAAACTGTGTCTTTTCCTGCCTCTTTTCTCTCTGTCACTTCTTAGAAGAGAGCTAGGCTTGTACTGAATTTAACACCACAGGTATTGGAGGTGGATCAGGATTTTGGTTAAGCTATATGAGATATCTACTACAGGGGGCAGTTCTCTGTGTGAAGAGCAACAGTACTTATCTCTTCCCAGCTCTGCCCATCCTTCCCTTACAATTCCAGAGAACACCTGTACATTTCAGAGGGGTCTCATAGGCTTCTCTCTGCTGCTTGCCATGAGTGATGCAGGCTCCTCCAGGGGACAGTCACCTGCAGAGCTGCAGACTCGGTGATGGCCATGTAGCTCATGGGTGACTGGACTGAGACAGCTCTCCTGGGGGACAGTATGGGCATCTCCTTGGTGCAGAGGAGCCTGGAGAATGTGCTGGTTTTGGCTAGGACAGAGTTAATTTTGTCCATAGCTGGTATGGGGCTGTGTTTTGGATTTGTGCTGGAAATGGTTTTGATAACACAGGGATGTTTTAGCTGTTGCTGAGCAGAGCTCACACTGAGCCAACATCTTTCTGCCTTCCTCCCACCCCACCAGTGAGAGGGCTGAGGGCCCACAGAGAGTGGGGAGGGGACACAGCCAGGACAGCTGACCCCAGATGACCAAAGGGATGTTCCACATGAAGTGATGTTCATGGAGTCATGCTCAGCCTATAAAGCTGCAGGAAGGAGGAGGAAGTAGGAGGACATTTGGAAGTGGGGTATTTTGTCATCCCAAGGCACATGTACTGGATCCCTGTTTTCCTGGGGAGGGCTGAACACCTGCCTGCCCATGGGAGCTGCTGAATAAATCAATTATTTTGCTTTGCTTGCATGAACAGTTTTAGATTCATCCATTAAATTCTCTTTATTTTAGCCATAAGTTTTCTCACTTTTACTCTTTGGATTCTCTCCCTCATCCCACCAGAGAGAAGTGAGCACCAAAATGAAGCTTGGTATCTTTCAAAGTAGTAGCAATTTGGTTTACTTTCATGACAAGTGCTTCCTAGAATGCTGTCTCCTTTGAGCTTTTTCTTCTCAGGCTGGATCTGAAAAAAAAAAAAACAGGGAATTTTTACCCAGAGATTTTCCTAGCACATTCTTGCAGCACTTGTCCTCACCACTGCCTCTTTATTTTTCCCTTAGAAACCAGCCCTTTGAACGAGGTGGTGTCCGAGGCCTTTGTCCGTTTCTTTGTGGAGATTGTGGGCCACTATTCCCTCTTCCTGACCCCCACAGAGCGAGAGGAGCGGACCCTGCAGCGTGAGGCCTTCCGCAAATCCGTCTCCTCCAAGAGCCTCCGACGCTTCCTGGAGGTCTTCATGGAGACACAGATGTTCGGGGGCTTCATTCAGGAGCGGGAGCTGCGGAAGCAGGGGGTCAGAGGTGAGGGGCTCTGGCTGGGCTGTGGTGGAAACTGCTGTACAGGAGCAGGGAGATGCTCCCCAGCCACCACCTCTGTGCCCAGCTCCGTGGCTCAAGGCTGCAGTGTCTGTACAGGAGCACCAGAAGGGATTCTGCTGGTTTCCTGATGGGGTTGGGATTACAGGCACCTTCCACCCTTGCAGTATCCTCCACATGTGTGCCTCTTCCATTCCCCATTGAATTCTGCTGCTGGAATGACGTTTATTCTTGCAGTTCCTCACGTCCTCTTCTTGTGTCTAGAGGAAAAATGGGCTGGATTGGTCGTGGTTCTTTTGTCTAGTAGAAAGCTTGGATGCTCATCTCCTTCCCAGAGCTGCTTCTGTGGTTTCACTCCTGTTATCCCACAGTCTCAAGGGCTCTACTGGCAGCTGAAATTTCTTATCCCTGCTGCTACTCAGTGCTGGCTTAGCAACTTCCTCCTGAGCATTAATAAGCAGGGGATGCTTGGATAGGTGGCTGAGTAAAAGAGGTAAATTCTGCATGATGATTCCCCAGATGATGTCACTCCCTGGGTTTAGCTGTGTTCATAGCAGGATGAAGGGAGGTACATTCTGTACCCTGAGTGAGGTACAGCAGCTCAGTCAGCCTTGCAGTGGGGAGGGAGGGGGCAGACCAAAGCTTCTGTGCCAAATCTGGCCCCAGCTGATGGAGGAGGTGGGGTGAGTTGTTCTCTCTCCTGTGCAATAGTGTGTGGGTAAGCTGAGACAGTATACTTTCAGGTGGGCATTCTTACTTGGATTTATAGAGACACAAAAGAGAAGCTGTTGATTTCTGTCTTTCTGCAGGTCTGTTTGAGGTACGGGCTCAGGAGTACCTGGAAACACTTCCCAGTGGGGAGCAGAGTGGAGTCAACAGGTTCCTGAAAGGCCTAGGTAAGGAACCAGCCAAACCCTTGGCTTCTCAGGAGGGCTGGGCTTCAGGCTGGGCAGCACAGAAGCTGCCCAAGGGTGACAGGGCCAGTGACTATGTGTGGCATCCAGTGCCTGGCCCTGTATCCCTGTGCTGGCATGCTGTTGGCTCTGGCCCTGGTCACTCTCCTAGTGGAGAATCAAAGATTGGCCCATGAGCTGTCTTCTAAAGGAGACAGGTGGGCATTGGAGCAACCTGTGCTTGGCGATGGTGGATGCAGGTCCTGGTGGGGGGATTGACACAGTTTTCATTGCCTTCGGGTTTGCCCTTGGGGATCAGCAGTGGGAACTGCCAGGAGTATTCCAAGATTGAATCTATTTTCCGCCGTAAGGGGAACTAGCCAAGAGCTCCAGACTGAGGCTAGAAGTCCTTGATAAGTCATTGGACACTGTGGCTGAGTTTGATCAGGTGTTAAGATCACATCCCTCGTCCTCTTGTCTGTTCTTGGCCATTTTTTAAAGAGCAGCAGGGCCTGAGGGGCTGGTGTGTCCTGGACAGATGGGCTCTGGAGGGTGTGCCTGGGATCTTGCAAAGTCCCAGCCTGCAGCACTACTCCCAGGGAATGGGCAGAGCTCTGCAGGCCCCTGCTTCAGCTTTGCAGAGCAGCTGGCTGTGGAAAAAGAGCCAGGGATGGCAGCAGGGCCAGTACACTGCATTGGGCAGAGGTGGTGGGAAATGACACTTGTTTTGCCTGTCACTTCGGTGAGTCCGTTCTTTTTCCTCTGTCTTTTCAGGCAGCAAAATGAAATTCCTCCACAAAAAGTAAGAGCGAAGTACATCCTCATTCCACAGAAGAGAATGGCTTTACCACTTAGCAGCAATAAATCAGACTTACTGACCATTCCCATCCAGCCTGCTCCCAGGGGCCTGCAGCCTTGGGCACGCTGCACAGACCTGGGCGCTGCGGGAGGACAGGCTGGCTGCCGGGACAGGTTTCTGGATGTCTACAGTAGCAAGCACTGGACCAAGCACTCTCTCTGGACTCTGCACTAGCACGTTGCAGGCATCCCGGCGGATTGGATCTCTTAGCTAGTCAATTCTTTATTTGGTTGTGTTTTTCTATTTATATTGAGGTTAGAACAGTTATTAACTGATGGCTCTTGCCCTGCCTCCTCTCTGCCTGGCGCTGCAGGAGGCCGAAGCAGGACTCCCATGGGACTGAGCAGGCAAAGCTCAGGCGGGGAGGGGAAGAACAGAGACGTGTGAAAATAGGTCTCTGCAAAGCAAGGACGCTGAGGGCTGCAGGGGTGATATGGACTGACCAGGAGGAGCTTCCAAGCAAGGGAAAAGGGTGAGGGGGAACCACTAAACCTACTTGAGGACTTGATGGGCCAGCCAGCTCCCTGGGTGGCTGTACCAGGGAGTCTTGGCACAACGAGAGGCCTTTCCTCATGCAGTGTAATTAAAAGCGAGTTGTGTAAAAGGCATGTGGATCCATGGTGTTTTTGTGGAAAGGGATGAGCTGTGTCTTCCCACCATCCCACCTAGTGCCAAGCATGAGCCAGAGAGGACATCAAGGAGCTGGAATCATGGCTTGGCCAGGCCCTCAGCTTCCCTGTGAGTCTCAGGTGGCCTCGGTCCCTCACCTGGCAAATTGACAGGGGAGCCCAAGGTGGAGCTCAGCTGCAGGATCTTGTCTGGGAGACCTGCTTCCCAAAGGTCAGATGGGCTCTCTTCTGCTATCATGGATGCTGCTGCTGGGAAGCACAGTAGCAAACAGGCAAGGGCAGTGTGTCTGCTGCTGCCTTCTGTGCTCCTGCCTGGGCAGGAGGTAGGGCCTGCTGCTCACCTCTCCTCTGTCTGTGGTGACCTCCTTCAGTGAGGAGGTGTCAGGGAAGGCGAGTGGAGGTTGAGGCAGGGTGAGGACGTTTTTCCAGCTGGTGTGAAAGCTGTGACACTTGCACTGCTTGTGAGGTGAGAGCACCTGGAGCATCCCTGAATCTGCTCTGTGGAGGGCAGTCTCTTTCCCAGCTGCTGTGGGGTTGCAGGGTGAGACCTGCATATGGATGGCTTTGCTGCAGCTGTGCTGTGCTGGGCTGCACAGGACTCCCAGAGGCTTTGAAAATGATCCCTGTGGTCTGTGGGCTTTGCTAGGTGAGAGGACCTTTCTGACCAGCAGTGGGGTTCACCTCCATTCCACACCAGAGCAGAGCAGTGGGCCCAGTGCTGCTCAGTGAATCTCTTGCATCCATGCAACCAGGTAGGTTGGGCAAATGGCTCTGGGTGGCCCTGCCCGAGCGGGGCATGGCCCAGGTGACCTCCATAGGTCCTTTCCCACCTGAACCTCTCTGTGGTTCTGTGGTGAGCACAGTAAATGCTGGACAGCCATGGGGTCACAGCAGGCAGGAGGAAGGCAGGCACCACCTGCAGCTCTGTGCCCCCCAGCTGCTGTGCAGGGACAGAGAAAATAACAATAGAGGGGCTCAGAGAAGCCAGCAGCATTTACTCCCCACCCCCACACAGGCTCAGGCTCTCTCAGGGGTGACCAGGAGGAGGAGGGCTGCCCCTTGGGTGTGCTGAGCAAAATTGGTGCCACTTGAGTCACAGGAGGTGGTGGTGGCTCAATGAAGGGAACTGCAGTGGGGCTTGAGGGGAATCAAATGCTGTGCTTTGGTTCTCGTTTTAGAAGGAGCTTTTAATGTAGACATCATGAAGCTTTGCAAAGCTGGGGTTACCCCCACAAGTGTAAAGGTGGCCAGGATGCCTGCAAAGCTCTGTGGGATGTTAAGGAAAGCTGATCTGTGGCTCGGCTCCAGCCTTCAGAAGCAAGTCTCCTACATGGTCCCACACTGCCAGCCTGCTCCTGGGGACTCCACATTGCTCTCCTTAAGAGTGATGTTTTCAGTGGCGTGGGACTTGGCCTTCCTTGGCAGGAGCTGTGGTGAGGAGCGGGGAGGGATCCCAGGTTGCCCAACGCTTAGCTCAGCTTGAATTGGTGAGTGAGCATGCTGAGATACTGGCAGCTTTTACTACAATACTCTAAAGGCTCAAATTAAAAAGGGTTGTGAAATAGCCCTGTTTGCCTCATTGGGGAGCTCCAAGGGGGCTCTGCCAGCGCAGGGCTCCATGACCACTCAGTGCATTTATTGGCCACTCTCAGGAAAATGGGAATCAAGCCTACATAGTGTACAAAATCCAAAGGGGGAATTAAAAAGCAGCAGCATGAGAAGTACAATGAAAGAAACATTTACAACTGCATCATTAAGGATTTAAAATGAAACTTGGACAGGAAGTGTTGATCTCCATCTGCAGGGCAATCTCTTCAGCTTTAGTTTGAGCTGTGCTGTTCCAAGATGAGCTTGACTCTCCATCTAAGGTCTCTGTATGCTCTGGAGGAAGCCACCTGTAAGGAAAAGCCTTAAGACCATCTGTGCTGGGTCTGACCATGGGCCTATGTGTCCTTCCATGGAGGCTGCCAGCAGCAGGTGATCACAGAAGACTATGAACAGAGCACATACACTGGGGGTGCCCTATATGCTGTACACACACAGACTGTACTGTACACAAGCATTAGACTTGCCTACTCTGCCTGCCAGGGGTTTCCTGCACCAGAGCTGGGTCTCTGTGTTCAGTAGCATTGGATGAGTTTCTATTCCAAGACCATGGTGTAGGAAAACATGTTGAGGCAAGAGGCCAACTGGGGGGCGGTATGGATTTACCAAAGGGTACTGCAGATTCAGGACACTGGTTAAGCATTAAAAGCTGTGATCTCTGCTCCCTGACAGTTCCTGCCTAACTAAACAGCTCTCACACACCAATGTGAGCAGCTCTGCAGGTCCTGTGATGTGCAGGACTGCCCTTGCTGAACTCCCAAGCTGCTGGCTAAATCCCAAGCTCTGTACTCCTCCTTGGGTTTTCCAGCACAGGCTTTTGGTGTCCTGCGATAGCTCAGGACACCTATGAAATCCCAGCCCTCCCAGAAACTTTTGGGAATGTCCCATCCACCATGCAGTTGTTCATTCTGTAGCTGCTGCTGGCAGGACAGCCAGCCAGCCCTGGGCAGTCAAAGAGACCAGACCCAGCCCTGCACGGGGCAGTCAGACTTTAGCTTGGAGTGTTGCAGGCACAGGAGTGTGCTTGCACTTTGCTGCACGTGGGGATCCCTGGTGCCAGTTGCCAGGAGACTTAGAACTCACCTCTCTGCCTGGAGACAGATTTCAGGTTGCAGGTGGCAGCAGGCAGCTTGCAGGTATAGAGCCCCAGGCAGCCACTGCAGTCAGAGGGCTTCTGGCAGGGCCGGGACTGGATGCTGTGGCAGGAGTGCTGCAGAGGGAAGGAAGGAGTGGTGGCTGCAATGCCCGTGGCAGCCAGGACCAGCCCAGCCACAGCTGCAGCATCACTGCAGCAGCCAGATAAGCAGCTCACCAGGGTCCAGCAGCTTCCTTGCAAGGAGCTGGAAAGCTGGGGCCCAAGGAGATGTTTCCAGGGGCAGTTCATTACTGGTTTTGGCTGCAAGCACTCTAAGCTGGCCTCACAGCCACAACACACCCCTGCAGTGCCTCTGCTCTTTTGCTGTGGTGGCACCCACCCCAGCTGAGTGGCATCTGGCACCGTGTCACCCAGCACTCTGTGGTTAAGGCAAGGTCTACTTGTGTGCCACCAAAGTGCAGTTTGGGTTTGATAAAGGAGAAGTTGGTTATTTGTGGAATGCTGTGCTGAGCCTGTGGAGAGGATTTAGCACAGGCAGAGAAAGGCTGTGCCTCCCTCAGGGCAGTGCTGAGAGGAGCAGTGCCCATCGGGGCACCAGGGCACGGTGCCCACATTGCAGAACTGGGAGAGCTTTGTTAGCACTGCAGGGAGTGAACACGAGGCTGGAGAGCACTGCAGGAACTGGGGCCGGAGCAGGACTGTCCCTGCAGCTCTGAGGGCAGCACTGGGGGACATCTGCAGCCAGACCTGCACTGTCCTCACCCACTGCCTGCGCTCACAGCCCTCGGCTCTGCTCCGAGCCTCGCCAGGGACCCGCCGGGGATCTGGGGGTGTCACTGCCCAATGCCCTCTCAGCACCCACACTCCTACGCTCTCCTGTGAGGCCGTGTTGTGGCTGGCACCTTTACACATGTCTTACGAGGCCTCATAACACCTTTTCTGCCTGATGTTTGCAGGATCATGGCACGTTCAGCACCTGCTCCTGCTGTCCTCAGCCCTGTCCGACCCTGGCTGGTCACCCCTCACCCTGCAGCCCCCCAGCACAAACCCCTTGTCCAAGGACAGGCTGTGCTCACCGTGTCACTGTTGAAGCGCCCGTAGTCCTTCAGGTGGTGGCTCCGCCTGGCAGTCCTGCTGCGGGAGGGCAGCGCTGGCAGCCTCCAGGGCCTGCCGGGGGGAAGCTGCTCCCCGCTGCCCGGGAGCGCTCTGGCCGCGGCCTTGCTGGGGGAGCCCGAGCCGGGCTGTGCCTCCCTCAGCGCTTTCCATGCGTCGGCCAGAGGGTGGCTCCTCTCTGAGCCCTGCCCAGGCAGCTTGTCCCCTCCATCTCCAGGTGGCCAAGGGGCTTTTTCAGGGCCCCCAGCCCCTGCCTGCCTCCCCAGGTTGCCAGCCTGGCTCCCCAGTGCCCCAGACGGTGCTGGGGCTGAGCAGAACAGCACCAGGAGGAGCGTGGGGATTGTCAGTGCCTGGACACTCATCCTCAGGTCCTGCCTTTGCTCAGGGTCCTCCTGCCTGGACAAGGCTGTTGGAGTCAGTAGCAGAGGTGGAAGCTGCTTTTCCCCCCTGACTCTGGATCCAGCTGCAGTAATTTTTATAGTGCAGAGACATACCTTGGGGGCACAGCCCTTTTCCCCCGCCCCTGCTGTGTCCCACCTCCCAGCTTGCCAGCAAACCCAGCTGCTTACCTGGGCCCCAATTCCCCTCGCTGGTGTTCCCAAACATCCCAGCACCCTTCTGCCACAGACTGTCCCTGCTCAATGCACACACGTGGGGGTGTGGCATCTGAGCACAGAATCTTCCAGCTGAACCACAGTGGCAAGCAAGGTCTTGGTAAAGGGAGAGCTGATGTTGAATGTTGGTGTGTCTGATGGAAAGGTGATGGGCTCAGAGGGAAGGAAGTGCTACGAGCCTGGTGGAAGTAGTCTCAGGTAGAGGAAAGGCACCCAGTTAATGCCTCTATCAATTGCAGTGGGACCTCACTCATTAAACAGCAGAGCCCTCCCAGGAGAGTGGTGTTAGAGCTGCCATGATCAAGCTTTGGTTGACCCCAGTGCTGTGTCAGACACCAGGGATCTGCTCCTCAGCCAAGGGGCCTCACTGACAGAGGTCTCTGGATGAAGCAGAGGGTGAGTCTGTACTCCAGGTTTACTACCAGTCAGGTTCAAGAACCAGCCAGCACCACAACCCAACTCTACTAGAAATCAGTTTTAATGAGTTTCAGTGTTCACCAATCTGTTGGCACCTGCAGTTGCATCCTGTGCACATTACAGGCTTAGAGAGAGAAGGTGACTTTTCCTCACTGCTTCCATGGGAGATGGCTTGGCTCCCTCTGATCCCTTTTGCTCCAGACTTGATACCTGGGACTAAAGAAGGAAGGAAGCCCCAAGTTCAGCGGAAGGCATGTGGAACAAGGGGCTGTCATCTTTTAAAGGCCACCAGCTGGTCCCTGGTCACTCTTCTTTACTTCCTCCAGGGGCATTGCACTTCAGAAGAAGATGGTGTGGTGTGTGCTGGCTGGCTTGGGAAGATGGACGAGGTTATCCTACCGTGTTACGTTCCTGACAGCTATACCTGCCACAGGTTGTGATCCATGGGACCTCTTGGTTAGGAAAGAGTAAGCAGCAAGAGCAGATGTTGCTGCTGGGCCCAGCTGAAGAGACATGGTTCTGAAGATCCAGGAGTCAAGGACAGAGGAGCTACCGTGATAATGGACAACAGTGACACAAGGTAGAGGAAGAGAAAATTCCCTCCATAGACAATAGACAATCCAGAAGGCCTGGAGGTCAGAAAACCAGGAGGTCTGAAAGACCAGAAATCAGCTTTTCATTCCACAGAAGTTCCCTGGGCTGGGGCCTCCTTTCCTGAGGGGTTACTCAGGACCAGAGCAGATGACTGTTCTCAAAGCTCAAAACACAGTCCAGTTCCTGAAAATAGGAATGCTGCGAGTGCAATGAGGTGATAGATGAGAAAGCCACGGTGTCCTAGTCCATCTTCCACACCTTTGCCTCTGGCCAGCTCCTGCTCTTGACTTGCTCCTGGCTGACACTGGAAGTGCTGATTTCTGGGGAAATGGGCTCATAGGAACGGAGAGACAAACTGGCAGCCAGCAGACCCATCCGGACACACGTGCCTGTGTCATGTTTAGCGAGCATCCCTGCAAGGATTCCTGCCATTAAACTGTGGAGGGAAAGAAAGGTGGTTTTGAAAAGGAGGGAACTTTGAACCCAGCTTTGAACCCAGGAATGTGGCTGTTCGTTTGTAAGAGCTTTCATTTGGACCCCAACCAGCACTTACAGCAGCAGAATATGTCACACAGAAAGGCTGAGGTTACAATGAATGGCTTTTGCCTTTTTCTATCTCTATTTTTAGAGTACTAGATAGTGTCTTTTATTTGCATTTTTTGTTCTTCTCATCTGAGAAATTGAGGTACTTCCTCTTGTACCGTGTTTTCTATTCCCCTCAGTTTTCCAGATGAGGCAGGAGCAAAAAGACGAGCCTAGGAAGGGAAGAATTCAATTTTCCCCTGCTCTCTATTTATTTTGTCACTTCCCTGCTCTTTGTTGGTTATATTGGTGCCTCCTCCCCACAAAGGGTTAGATGGGGTGAGAGATAAAGTTTGTGTATCTATATGAGAGGGACAACAGGAACAGCTGGAAAAAGAAATCCAAAGATGAAATTACATTAGAAAGCCGAATTTTTGGGAAACTTTTGCTATGGTTTTTCATTTGAGATTTCCCAGTAAAAATGATGTGAGTGCAGTGTTTGGGATAGATTGGGAGCAACCACTGTATTCACAGCAACTACTGCAACAAGAAGCTAGGAGAGGACAAAGGAGAAGGAAAAAGAATGGAGAAGACAATCACATTTTAGAGGAAGAAGCAAGGACGGGAAAATGTGATGGCTGGGAGGATTAGTAAGCACATCTATGGGGAAGGTAAAAGGCACTCCACCTAATTACATCAACGTCTTTTTATCCATAACAAAGGCACAGAAGATTATGACTTCCACAAAGTGTTCAATCTCTCAACAGCTCCAGGAGTGGAGAGTAAATATTTGGGGGAGCATCCCCTAGCAATGCCATGTGTGAGCATGTGGTGTTACGTTGTCATGGCAGCTGGGGGCAAGGAGCAAACAGACCCTGCACACGTGCTCAGCTCTGGGGCTGGAGAAGAGCCACAGGGTGGAGGGGAGGCATGGACTGCCCTGGGTCGCTGTTTCTGGGTTGCATTGTCCCCTGACCAGTGCTTTTAGAGCATGAAGGTTCACAGGGGCTAAGCTGGGAAAGTGTTACATTTTAGACATTAGAAAAGAATTCTTTACAATGAGAATGGTGAAACATGAACAGTTTGCCCTGAGAGGTGGTGAATGCCCCATCCCTAGTTGGGTGGGGCTCTGAGCAACCCGATCTTGTTGAAGATGTCCCTGCTCACTGCAGAAGGGTTCAAACTAGATGACCACTAAAGGTCCCTTCCAACCCAAACCATCCTGTGATTCTACAATAGTCCATTGAAAGTGGCACCAGGCTGGGCTTGGGACACACAACCAGTTTATACGCTGTGGAGATGGCCTGTGTGGCACTGCAGTGTCCTGGCATTTCCAGTCTGCTTCGGCACTCTTACTCTGTACAACAGGGATTTCCAGAGTTCAGGGGAGCAGTTGGGATTATTAGGAAAAAAAAAATCCTGGATGAACAAGGTGACTATGAACATTCCCCCACATGGCCTTGGGAACTCCGGGGAGAGGAATTTCCAGACCAATGTTACTTCAGGAATGGGAGCAGTAATGAGTCCCAAGTTTTCAGATTGGTTTGGAACAAAAAAGCTTCCAAGTTGCTCAGTATAACTCAGTGGAGGTGGTTGGCAGCGGTGCATTTTATCTCACCTTTGGTCTTCCCTTGAATTTTAGAAAGGGAAAGGAACCCCTAAGAAAGACGTTTCGTTTACATTAGCCCCTAGGAAAAAAACTTGTCCTGCAGTAAAGAGTATTTGTGTTTTGAGCAGATGGTGCAGAGGGGAAGCTGTGTCCCTGGAGAGGCTGGCTGGGGACACCTGCCCAAAGCAGTGGGCAAAGCTGAGCTTTCCTTAGGCCAGGCTGACCCCACAATGCTCCTCCAGCCCCCATTCCTCTGCTGTTTTTACACCTATTGCTCCAAACAACCATTTGGTCTTCTTTGGGGAAGACCAGCTTGCTGTTGCAGTCAGCTCATCTCAGAGGTGATCTGGGACACAAACAGCATGTCCTGGTGTTAAGCGGGCTCATCAGCTTGGCAAGAAGTTGATTGGTTTTATGTAAAATATTGAGGACTCTCTATGTTTAAAAAACAAAAAACCAAACCACACAAACCTTTCATTCGACACACTGATCAGAGAAAAAAGAAGTGTTGCTATGTGGAGTTATTAGGTAAGAGTAGAAAGGGAAAAGGAAATATCTGTCACATACAGACTTTTGGTTGAGCCCAAGGCAATGAAAGGACAGAATCAATTACTGCAAGAAGAAAAAAACAACCTGACTGCTACATATAGTTTGTCAAGTTAACAAGGAGCATAATAAAATATTACTCTGACAGACTGAGAATTGATCACTGGGGCTAGGAATAATAGCTGTCATTTCCCACTTCTATGTATGGCACTGTGTGAACAGCCAGGCGAATTATACAGCAGACTCTTTTGAAGCAAGAGCTTCAAAATTGCCAGAGGCAAATGCAGAACCTGATGAAATGCTTTTACAGGGCCATTTTAGCTCTTGAGTGGCAGTTCCACTTCCATTGGAGAAGTGTGGAAGTAAGGCAGTTAGTTAGTAAGACAGCTTTGATGTAAGGTGGTTTACTTTGCTTTTAGCAGCTCAGCCCGGAGTAATTCAGAATTCTTAGATTGCCAGGAAAGGCTTGGATCTTGAAGAAAAGCAAAACTAATAATGGCAAGCCTGGCTTCCAAGATGCTTCGGGGGACATTTCTAGCAAGCTTTGCAAGGAATCACTGTAACCAGTCCTGTTCTCATATCCTTCCTGTCTCTTCCTCAAGCAGCAGGGTGCATTGCTTTTCCAGTGGAATTTCAAAGGAATCCGATTACAGCCCTTTCACATGCAGCTGGGGAGGACAAAGCAGCGAGGGATGTACCTGTCACCAGCTCCAGAGACGTTGACTATCTCCTCCCTGCTGATGGGGATGGCGGGGTAGTGGGCAGCACAGAGCCTGGCAGCAGCATTCTGTGGGAGGAGGGAAGGGAAGTTAGTGGGAATTGCCCAGGTTGGTAAGGCCTGATGCGCCTGATGCCAGATCCCCATGGATGGCAAAAAAAGAAAAGGCAGAAAAAAAAGCAATAATCTTTTTTCACACTTTGATCATTTAAATGGAGCTTCCTGCAAATGAAGCTCGCACTCATGAATATTCACATAAGCACATTCAGTTCAAGCTGACTCTAAACACTGCTGCTAGGAGCCAGCAGTATATGGACAGACAATCTGATTTTCTTTCAGAGCTGTGTATTCCACCCCCCCAAACACATACATTTTCCAGCAGTGATGCTATATTTCCCAGGACTGCTGCCATGACACCAGAAATAGCAACAGTGCCATATGGTCCAAGAAAGAAGCAACTGAGAGCTCAGAGTTGGTTTTCCATGCCCTTACCTGTTCCTGAGCTCCTGGATAGAGGGAGATGCTCCCTCCCAGGCTCCTGCCACACAGGAGGACACCGTGGGCACCGAGGGTCACCACCACGCAGTGCAGGTGGGCCAGCAAAGGGCAGGCCAGGGCCACCGCAGCCTGGACAACATCCTCCAACCTGGATGGCAGCTCTTCAGAGAGAGGGGAGGGAAAAACGTGCCTGACTGTAAAGGTCCTCAACCAGCCTTTCTGTGGGCTGACACAGCCTATTTATAAGCACTTCTACTACTATTTATGGGCACTTCTGAAATGTGGTTAGTACTTTTTTTTTTTTTTTTTTCTTTATGTTATGGGAAACATGGAATTCTCCAGAGTTAGACTTCCACACTGTACTTCTGTGCTGAGGAACCCAACTCTCAAGGGACTAAGCATGTCTGTGGAGATCAAAAAGCTGTCTCGAAGCATGGCTTCCTTGCTTCAGTGCTGTTGGATTTCCATCTGCATTTGGTGGGGTGTGTCATTTCTGCAAAGGGTGGTGCTGCTGGGACAGGTGTCCTCTGATCATCGTGCCTCAGGGACACGTTGACAAACCAGATATTACTCCTGTTTAGGTGATGAAGTGAGGCAAATGGCACCTCTGGTTTTGGGCAAGGAGCCATCCCAGGCCTACTGTGGGCTCTGATAGGTCATCAGCCCATACAGCCCAGACAGAGATGGCAGTAAGGTGCAAGATACCATGAGCACTTATGAATCCCCACTATATTATATCCCAGTTTGCCTGTATTAGAGGCTGAAGCAGAAAATTCTCTTCTCCAGGATCTAGGTTATGTAAAAGTCTGGCTGACCCTTCTGAGTATTCCATACCTGCTGGCAGAGGGTTCCCCAGGGTCCGATTGATTGCTCTCAGCTCTTGCAGGTTGGGGGAAATGTACGTGAGTGCTTTCCAGCTGTCTGAGAGGAAGGGCTTAGAGGCCTTGTTCTCATCTGTTGGCTCATAGCACACTTCAAAACAACAATGCAATTGGTTGGTTAATTAATGAATTAGTGGTTCATCTCTGTGTCAGAGCAGGATGCAGTGTAGAACACTTAGCATAATCTGCACAACTAGAGTTGTACCTTTAAATTATGAGACACTTAAATATTATTTCCCCCAAACTTGGGACAAGGTCTCCCAAGGTTTCCTTCTCAGTGTTCAGCAATGAGACAGCTGCTTCTAGCTCTGGATGATATAACCAGACCACACCTTTGTTACTCCAATTAGCCTCTGCCAGGTTTTTAGATCATTGTGTGCTTCTTTGGGATTTTTTTTTATAAAAGAAGGTGTAACTCCAAAGGTTCAGGAAGCCTTGTGAAAGGTCCCCAGCATACCAGTGGAGGGGGGCATTTATTTTTCTGGAATGGAAAAGAATTCCTCTCAAAAGATGCTTTAGCATTTTTTTCTGAGAAGCAATCTGTATTGCTGCTCAAACTGGGAGAAGTGCTCAAATTGCCGCTCGCATTGAGATTAAAGGGCTCAGAGAGCAGCATTCCCTGGCCTTCTGGCAGTGCCCAAGGGCTTTACCAACTATGCCTCAGGAAATGTGGTTCAGCTGCACAAAGAGGAAAACTCCAGAGAAATTTGAAAAGTTTTATCCATTTGCAGCAGAGTACAGAAAGAGGCGCTGAATAACCCGGCATGTCAGACAGTGAGTGGGCATCTCCAGCAAGCAGCAGGGATATGTCTGGACTGTTGGCACACATGCTGTGAGGGCAGGTTCTCCTTACCTGCTAGCTGGTGCTCTCTGGCTAGCTGGCAGACGTACTCAATAGTGGAGAGAGGCACATTTCCATCAATGCAGACAAGCGGGGCCTGACACAGGTTCTCCTTGAACTGGGACACCTAGTTAAAATCCAGGACACACAGGAGAGACAGCCTGAGTCATTGCAGAGGGACAGAATCATTGCTAGTCAGACTTGGTGTAGGGCTTTGACTTGTATTCCAGCCTTTAGGTGCAGGCATGAACCTGAAAGAGTGATTCCCTAAGGAAAATTGATTTTTCCATTTGTCTCATCTTCTCCTCCTCTCCTTCCCCTGCTTCTGGCCATTAAGAGCTGGACTCAATGGGCAGGGCCCCTCCAGCAGAGAAAGATAATTGCTGGTCCCCTCTGGACCACTACAGGGAAATGGAATGCTGCTGTTTAATGGTACTCTAGGATTCCCTGGGCCATGCCTGACCAGCTCCACCTTTGCTGGCTGTGCATGTCATTTGGATGTCCTCTCTGCACAGTGTCTCCTAAGACAGGCTGTTCAGCAGAGTATTTTTCTCCTGAGCCCCACTAAATCCCATAGGATGGGGTACAGTGGAGCAGTGGAGTAGAGAGCTGCTGTGCTCTCCTTTGGCTCACTGAGGTTGCACAACCACTTGCTGGGATGCCAGGCCAGTGCAGTGGGCACTCCAGCAGCATCCCTCCATGTCTCTGCCAGCCCTGGTGGAAAGAGGAGCTGCCAAAATGCACTCTGCAGCCAAGGCTGCTTCAGAATTTCCACTGATCACAGCTGCTTTGTAAAGCTCAGGAGAATGAATCCCTCATGTAATGGTTTTCTGTGCCAAGGCTTGGGGGAGGCAGGGTGGGGATGGAAGTGGGAGTAATGACCAGATTTTCCCTAGGAAGGCTCCACCTCATGGAGATGCCACTGGTAAGTAAATTGCACTTAACTTCCATGTTGCTGTCAGTCATGAAGCACAGGCTTTTGTTCTGTTAATAAAAGATTGAGTAGGAAAGGAGGGTACAGTTATGGGGCTTTCACTGAATCACTCCTTAATCACTGCTGCCATTATGCTTCCCTGATGTTTTTGAATGTTTGGATGTGCTGAGCAACAGTTTCTGTTGATACAACTCAGCATGTAGAAACAACAGGGATGGCAGGGAGGGGATGGAACAGGAACACTTGCTTTAACCAGTGTTCTGTCCACTTTTTTACTGCTTTTCCCTAAAGGAAAAAATATGGGTTAGGGTTATAATCAGGTTGATTTCTTGCTGGCTTTAAGATGTGAAATTATAAGTGCACTTGGACAAGTTAATGAAGAGGATTCTGGCCTACATATCATGTATGATGGTAGTGGTGATATTTATAAACCAGAAACAGACAGAAACTCCATCTGGGTCAGCAGTAATAGAGGGTTCTGGTGGCTTGTTATGCTGCTGTGCCAGTGCCAGTGTCCAGGGTTAACCTTAGCATCTCCCATGCCCTCTGCACACCCATTCCCTCCAGGTACAAACGTCACAAACGGTACAAAGGGGCCTTTTCTCACAGACCCACTCTCCTTCCCACAAGAAAAGCTCACAAATCCGAGGGAGTGCATACATATTGCTCTGTTATCTGCTGGTGGATGTCCATGTCTCCCAAGCCAACGCTGAGGTCCCCAGCACTGGTGATCACGGCACAGTACGTGGCTGTGCTCTTCCCCTCCAGCTGAAGGACGCCGCTCATGTCCTGAAACAGGGAGGACAGTCACACACTGAGCACCTTTCTCTTCCCTGCCACACTCAGCTCACTCTTGCTGTGCCCACCTGGTCCTCAGCCCAGCTCACTGCTCTCTCTTGGGATAAGCAGCCTGTCAGGGGCATCTCAGTCTAGACAATGCTGGATCCTGGCTATTTGTTAATATTTGCAATGCAACAAATGCTGTAGGTTAAAGCAATCCTTTAGTAAATGAGTGGCAGGTCTCTGCCGTGCAGTTCCACAGGTTGTGTCCCTTGTAACAGAGGAGTGGTGTGCAGCCCTGCCTGCTCCAGTCACCTGTTCTCATGGCTTGTGTGGGACAGCATCTCTTGGTGGCACCCTGCAGCCAGCAGTGACTTATGCTGGCAGCCTCACTGCTGCCCAGCCTGATCTGAGCTCAGTCTGGAGCCATTTCTACAGCAGTGAGGCAGAGAGCTGTGGGGTGTCCCTCCTTTGTGGTTCCTTTGTGGGAATGAGCTGCTTAGGGAACCCAGGGCACATCTTGGAAAGGACATGTGGATGGAGAAACTTATCTATCTCAGGAGCTGACAGGGAAGCTGGAGTTTTTAGGGAAAGGTTACTCTCCAGCACTGGTGGGAATGTAATTTGTTACAGGCAAGGATTGCTTGGTGGCTGGCCAGCAAGTCCACCTTCCCTGGCAGGACTGCTCACTTGGATGGCACAAACTGTGCTGGGTAGAGAAGAGATTATAGACCAGCCATGGTGAAGCTTTTATAACCCAAAGTAGAGTTTGTTTCCTTATTTCCTCCTTTGCCAAGTTGCCCAGGTAGCCAGAACCAAGGCCCCATGGGCTCTCTTTGATCCTAGGGTCATGAGGGCACTAATAATAGTCAGCAACCCTGACCAGCCTCACCTGGGGGCTGCACTCACACCTTGCCTTCAGTTCTGCCTTTTCTCTATGGAGTTGCCTGGTGGCCTAGGTTAGAGCTGCCCTTCTGGCTTTTTTTTGCTCCCTACTGAGGTGGTGATATTGCTGTCCTGGGGAACTCCTGCTGCTCCAGCTCCCTGACCTGTGGACAAGCTGCTGCTGAAGTCAAGTATTCCCCAGTGCACAGGTAAGCAGTGTATGCAGCTCTGTAGAGGCTCCTGCTCCTCTGAGCTTGGGAGTGGTCCTACCTGCAATTCCAGTTTCATGTTTTGTCTGTCTTGGGCCTTAACTAAACCAGGTTGATTTTGGCAATGCTTTGTGTGTCCTTGGGTTCAAGGTTTGTGTATTTCTCACTATGTTTAGCCTTCACTAGAACTGTACCTGGCTGCTCCTGATTTACCTCTGTCTTCTCCAAGCTCCACTATCTGGAGCTGAATTCAGAGCCCATGGTTCAGACCCGAAAATACACCTAGCCTGTGTTTTGGATGTGGTTCCTTGCCTTCTAATTGTCTGTAGCTAAAGGAGCATTGAATTATTCCTACTCCTGGCCTGATGGAAGGTGGCTCTGACATCTGCCAGGGTTGGGAAGAATTTTCCCTCTGTCATGTCATCTCTTCCATGTTTCTGAGGTGCCACTTCTGTGCAACGTACCATGTGGTGGCAGTAGTGCAGGACAGACCCTAAATGTTCATCCTTGCCCACAGCTGATAAAAGGAGAGGAGCTTGTCCAAGACGGCTTAAACAGTCTAAAAAGCAAATGGAAACAAGAGCTATTAACAAATCCACCAGAGTACTGTGAACACAGGGACAGCCGGTGCAGCATGGGTGTTTCTAAAGAAGCCCTCTCCTGAAAAACTTAATGCTCATAAGTCCTTGCCTAGAAAGATGTTCAAGATGAAATTAAGCTGTAGCTGCTGCATATGACTGCTCAGGGCAGAGTGAGGTGTCCTACAGAGACCTGAACCAGCACCCTGAAATTTATTTGGAACATCTGTGAGTGGAGGAAAAGAAGGGGAAGCAAATTCTGCTCTTTTCTGGCATCATCTCCTTTACCATCACAGGCATGTGGGTTTTCCCATGCTGCTTTTGAGGACGGCATTTTCTGGTGCTGGCTCTCCCACCATGATAGAACCACTGAATCTGAATGTATTAATGGGAAACCCTTCCTTCTCTCCTTTCAAGTTACCATAAATTGTACCTCCATGGGTGGTGTGGGGATTTTGGGGGATTTTTTCCACTCAAGCTTCTTCATTAGTGATCTGAAGTGACAGTAGATATGTGTTAGGAGATTGGGAAATGTCTAAAAGCTGGAATAATCCTAAAATCTTTCTGTAATCTGTCCCTGTTAACTTCAGTAAAAGAATACTGGTCTGCTGCTGCTTGTGGTGGAGCCACAGGTACTGTGTGCTCCTTTCCCATTGACAGGACTGCAGTCTTTCTTCTACAGTAACTCCTGTACCCCTGTTCCTTTTGTCCATAGTATGTGGTTTATCAGTTGGAACTATGATTATTCCTTTCCACTTCTTGCTCTAAGCATATTTCTATTCTATATCCTGGCATTAATTAAATCTGAGGCTGCTCAGTAATCATTGGAGATACTGATGCTTATTTACTTTGATTCAGGGTTGCTGCACCATGTGCTAGTTAACTTCACATATGTGGACCTTCCTTTTCCTGATCCCAACTCTCTCCCCTCTTATTTCTTGGAAAGAGCCCTGCCTTTTCCAGGCAGTCTGCCCACTAGTATATTGCCTCATGTGTCCCAAATCTTGTCAACATTCACCCTCTCCTGCTGCTGAAGGAATCCCAAAGGACAAATCACAGCTGGCATGCACCCCCAAGCAAACCCAAGCACCAGCACCTGCCAAGTTCCTTCCAACACCGCCAAAGGTTCGTCTCACTCTTCCAGCATTTGTCTGCCCACCGCCCTGGAAGAAAGAACTGTCAGCTGGCAAAACTGGGAGGGCTGCTTGGCATCGTTGCTACATCTCCATCACCATGTGAAGCTGATACTGCTGAAACATTGATCAGCAGTCAGAGGGAGAAGAGGACATCCAGCTCACAGATTGAGGCCAGGACAAACTTCTAGAGCCATCTATTGACTTCAGCTTCCATGACAAAGGCCTGCTTTCAAGGAGGGGAGACCCACTTGATCTACCCATGAATTGCTAATTTGGTCTTACTTTCTAAAACCTTCTAGAATGGCTATGGAGGGTTTCAGTCAGCGTGAGCAACCCTCTGAATTCCCCTGCTCACAACAACCTGGGACTCCAAAGTTGCTGGGGCTCTGCCTTCCAGGCCACTTAGCTCCCACCTTAAGCAGTTTGTAGGATTTTATTTATTTATTTATTTATTTATTTATTTCCCTCTTTGAATGTAAAATACGATTTGTTATCTTTGCCTGTATTGCCTCTGCACCTCATCCATGGAAAGATCTCACTGCTTTTCATTTTCACCCATTGCTTCCCAAACATATCCTGCATTAAAAATACCCTTCTTTTCCAAACATGTGGCTGCCAAATTCTTTTCTCTTGACTCTGCCTTCCACTCCTCTGTCCATCTGCCTCTCTGTCACAGACAAATTGTCAGAACACAGGCAGTCACTCACCCATCTCATTCTAATTCTTCTGCCAGAAGAATTACATCAGTAAGTGCTCAGATCAATTTGGTCTTCATCTGTCTATCAAGTGGTTTTAGAGCTCTCATTTCACAAAATCCTGGAAACTATTTTCTATCTCTGAAGTCACCTTGCCACTGGCAGTCCTAATGCCTGTAAGCAGAAGCTCCTGTCCCAGTCCCTCTGCCCTCACCAACCCAGTTGCACAAGAACACCACTGCACATAACATTTTCCTTGCTTGTAAACAGCACTATCTATCTAACCAAGAAAAGGTCTTGCCATCTCACTGGAAGGAATATTCTGCCCCCAACCCATCCCTGTGCTTGGGCATTCTCAAAATTCATTCTGAAGCTCCCCAAGGATTTTTCTTCCCCTGCGTGAAGCTGCACGTCTGTCCTTTGCACACAATGCTTTCTCCTGCATCCAGCCCTGTGAGAGGCTGCCCTCCCATCTAAATGTGATCTTTTATTTCTCTCATCTGACCTTTAGGCTCTCTTGCATGACTCTGACTCTCCCCAGTTCTGTAGTCTGCAGGATTTGGTGCTAATTTTTGATACCTTTGCTTTTCTGTCTGGCAGTTCTCCAAGCCCTAAACTGTTCAGGCCACCTGAGCAGAACTGCCTGTATATAACCCACCCATGGCCTTTGTTCATCTTTGCACTGCTTGTCACTCCTCATTTTCACAAATGCTCCTCCCTTGCCTTTGCTTGTGTTCCCTGGGAATTGCCACTAGTACTGTTGGGAATGAGGATATTTCCACCTGCAACTGTGTCCTGTTGAGAGCTGCAGATTTCAAAAGCAAAGTGAGTTTGGCTGTTTTAATTCTGAAGCTCTCTCTCCGTATTACAGGCAGCCAAGGGGAAAAAACCTCAAACCCCAACACCCCAAAATACAAAGCAAGGGTGCTTTTTTAGGCAAGTCAAACAACATGGCTTTGAACACTGGCCCCTATTTCAGTCTTAAAAGAGGGTGCTAGCTGCCATCAGCAATAAGCACCAACTGTGGTTCATGTCATTCCATTATCTGTGTTTTAAAACTGATGCCTGCAGGAATGGTGAAAATACTTATCAGCTCCTTTTGCTGCCTGGCACGCTGAGCCTCTCTTTTAGTTCCCTATCCATCCCAGAGGCAGAGTTTCTGGGTCTGTTTTTATGCCAAGCCTTGCCTTAGAGCAGATGTAGCAGCCTCCTGCTCAGGGATCCAGCTGTGGGTGACCTCTCCTGTTGTACAACCCCACAGGGCCTAAAAAAATTAAGATGCTAAATCTCTCTTTAAAGTAGCAGGTGGGTACAGTGAGAGAGAAACCAGCAGCTGCCTTTTAAAGAAAAAAAAGTGAGCAGCTCTCATCACACCTTGCCAACTCAGTTGTAACTCCAAGCCTGAGTGGTATTCAAATCTCTTCTTGGGTCTGGGTGGGGCTGGCTCAGATTAAAGAATTTAGGTGAAAATGGGCTTACTAAAATGATCTGAAATGAGGCTGGGCTGATGCTTTCTGGCAAAGTTTCAGAGAGTTGAGGAAGTTTCAGGAACCTTCCTCCATGTCCTAAGAGGTCTGAATTCTTAATGTAAAAATGAGACTCGGCTCAACTTCTGGGTATCCTGAGAGAATGATAACCATAATTATTTTTCCAGCAACTTCCTCTGAGCAAAATTGTTCATCCTTCTCAGCAGGTCAGATAGTTACATATTAAGCATTTGGCTTCTGGGTAGCCTTGAAAGCCATGTGGGAATTACAACCAGGTCAGAACACAGCTGCTGTCCTGCTGAGACAGCACGAGCAGTGAGTGGTACCCAGTGCTCTGCAACAGATCCAGCAGGCATAAAGGTGAGATCTGCTGGGTGTTGAGCTCTTCAAAAAAAAAAAATCTGTCTTTAAAAAGCCAAAGCAATTATATTGACAGGGCCTTTTCCTCTGTGCCTAGCCACAGTAGGTGTCAGCAGGAGCCTTCTGGGTGGCAGTTCCCAATTCCTCCTGTGGCTTGGCATTTGGGTACAGCCACAATACACCATGAACTCTAGGGCTCACTCAGAAGGGCAGCTGATGACTCACGTTTTAATGCAACATTAAAAGCCCCCTTTCTCCCTTGTCAGCTGTTCCCAGCAGGACCTACACTGGTCCTTGGCCCCCTCACCATGCTACAGGGGGTCCAGGGATCTGCCTTCATGTCTGACATGCCACAGAGTGCCATCCTTCCTTGGACACAGCTCAGCTCCTTGTCCTGATGGCTGAGTACAGGCCATGTATGGTATTGGTTACATCACAGTTGAAGCAGCTGAACTTTTGCTTTTGCAAGCTTTCATAACTGATGCCACAGCATATTTCACCCTTGACCATTATAACATTATTTGGCCCCTGTGTCATTAAATGGCCAAATTCCTTACAGACAGCTTCCCCAGCACATCTTCCCTATCTCACTGAGAGGTTTCACAGGCTGTCCCATCTGATGGCAGAAGCTTCCTGCCTTGGCTATCATGACAGAGTAATTTGAGACACCAAACAATTTTTGAGCAAGCTTCACCACCTCCATCTGTAGTACAGCTGAACAAAAATGGTACAGGCCATACAGATAGCTGTCATTTGCATGGGGGAGTCCCAGGTTTGGTCCACTTTAGCTTCTTCTTTGCTTCTTGTTCAACCCAACTTGAGACAAAGGGAGTCTGGTAACATTTAAAATGTTCTATTCTTTAAAGCCATCTTTTTTTCCCTTTTCCTTCGTGTGAGACTCAGATCCTTCATGAGTACTCTGCACAGAGGCTCTTGCTCCTGTTTGTGCTGCTTTCCATAGTTAAGGCAGTCTCAGACAGCCAGAGATGGCTCTCACCTGGGGATTTCCCCCTGTGGGGAGATTGCTTTGTCCCTCTCTTGAGTGTCAGGGATGGTGATTTTCACTGTGGGGACAGAGTAGGTCGGTATGTATCACTCCATTATCCATCTAAACAACACACCAAATACGCAACACTCCACCTCCCAAGTGTGTGCATGCACATGTGGGTATCACACATGGACAACACCTTTCCCCCCAACCCCTTTGGCTTGGCACGTCTGGAAAAAAGTAAAAGTAGTGGGAATTACATTGGTGCTAAGAAAGCTGCTGCAAATACAGTACCAGGATGTCAGGGTTCTGTGCCTTGGCTATAAAGTCAACGTTGATACCGCCAATCACCACCTTGAAGAGGGAAGAAAGAGGTAAAAAGTGGTTGGAAGGACTTCAGAAAAAAGTTTCCAAGTCTTCTTTGCTTTGCCTAGTCACTTCTCCCACCCTCTTGAAAGCTGTCTCATTTACAGTGTAAGGGCCAGTGCTTATTTTGAATAGTTAGATACAGGTCTGTGCAATCCCAATCAGAAAGGATCAAAATCTCTTCTCTTTGTTGCTTTGTGAATTATGCCTGCTGGCAGCCACCCCCAGTGTGGCAGGTGGGATATTACACTGGACATACAGGAATGCTGATGGTTTCTCTGTGTGATATACCAGGCCTCAGAAACATTCAAGCACTGGGGTGTAAAAAAGCAAAGAAAAATGGGAAAAAATGGGCAGAAAAATGCAGTAATTTCTTGCAAGCTCCCAGGAGAAATTGCCATACCCAGTGATACTTTACAGATCACTTCTTTTATTGTCCTACAAAGCCAGAATAAGCAGTTCAGCTCCACAAACAGGAAGTTTCCAGATTCTTTGGGGACATACAGCTGTTTTTTCTCATCAAATGCTGGGTTATTGCCTGTGGAGTCACCACCCTCTTTTATGTTGACAAATCTTGTTGCAAATGGGTTTTAGAAAATCTTTCATGTCTCTAAAGACCACCTAAAATAGATTTCCTGCAAAACACATGGCACAGACAAAATCCAAGAGAGTGAATAGAGTATTAGGGTTATAGTAGATATTGTTCAGGATGTGTTGGAACTCTTGTGATTTTGTCAATCATGAGCAGGAGGCCAACAAAAAGATATATTCATAAACATATATGGCTGTGCTCAAAATATCTCTCCTTACCCTCTTCCAGGTCTACTTCTGTAGTCACAAGTTCCTTGGTACTAAGAGCTATAGAGCTGAAGCTGTACATAAGGGCACAGTAAAAGGTGAAAAAGTGATTAAAGTTTTAATGGCCTTGATGGTCTACGACTTAATGAGATTAGACCATTGTCAGTGTCTATTCCTTGTAAATGTGGGTAGGGGGGAGGAGGAGAAGACACTTATCTTTCAAGAATAACAAGGGAAACTAAAGGGAGAATGATTGGTCCCTGGCTGAGTCATCTTTTACTTTTGGGAACAGATATAAATTTATCTCGTGCTGTCAGCAGAGAGGCCTCCTATGGAGGCTGGCAGAGGACTCACTGGTTGGGGTGTGGTCATGTCCTCTCGCCCAGGCTGGCTCCCCTTCCTTCTGGCTTTCTGTAGTTTATTCAGGGCCACTGCAATGCAGCTGCCCACTCTGGCATTGTTCTGGATCAGTGCAAGGTCTGTTTGGCGTTTATTTGAGGAAAATTAAAAATATTAGCAAGTCTGACCTGTTAGAAGCTCATGCAGGAACTGTTTAGAGGGAGAAAGCAGGAAATACATGCTGGGACTTGATAGATTTGATCCCCTTTACCATAATCCTCTGGGGACAAGTAGAGCGGGTTACAGTGCTGCATGAAAACTCTGATTTTGTTGTTTTTGTTGTCGTTGTTGTTGTTTGGGGTTTTTTTTGTTTGTTCACCTTCCTCCCCCAGTGTCCACAGAGAGGAAACCTGCCTTTGACAGGTGAGGGATAGAAGCAAAAGCTTCATAGAGAAAAGAGAAGGTGAACTACTTAAATTACAGCAGAGAGCCGCAAGACCTTAGAGGATCTTGGTCAGCTTTTCCAGAAAGAGGTACCTACTGAGATTTTGCCAAGTCACTATGAGCAATTTTTTTAGCAAATTGCACTGGGAGCAGAGTATCAGAGGCTTTGAAAGCCCTACTTTGTGGCTGCATATAGTTCTCATATATATATCCAAAAATGCCTTTACCATTCTGCCCTGATTAGTCAGGTCTCCTAGAGGGCTGGCAGCAGAGCCTGAATGTGAATCTGGCTCTCCCAGATCCTACACTGGCACCCCAGCCAGTCCTCTGCTTTCTCTTGCCTGTGCAGCAGAATTCCTGCACACTCAGAGCAGTTTGTCCTCCAAGTCCCTCTCTCTCTGTACCCACAGGGAATATTGGATAAGGCAGTGTGATATACAGCCCAGTGCTCTGGGAAGCCCAGGGACCTTCCAGTGTGCAATCCCAGCACAAACAACAGTATCCAGAGAATCCATCACAGAGCAGGCAGGCTCCAGGGTCAGATGTGAGGGGTTTCTTTGGGCTCTGGAACACCTGCCATCTGTGCTGCCTTCCAATTTTTGGTGTAAAAGGGGATGAAGGCAGTAAGGGTGTTCCTGAAAAATCAGGATGCAGGTGCTAAACTCATCTGTTTGCAGATGCTGAAGTGTTTGCTCCTTGCTAGACCATCAATAAAGTGATGGTGTTTCCTACCAGGCACTATCAGAAGACATAGGAAATACACTGGAGTACTGTCTTTTTTCCCCAGTTTAGTAAGAGGATACTGGAGTCCAATGATTTCCCATCAGTTAATTCTGTGAGCTTCTGTAACAAAAAGGGGGTCACTTCTTTGCCTGTGATTCCTTTGGACCTGCAAATATAAAGAAAATGCCCACAGATGACCTGAAATGGCACCAGAGGAGAAGCACTGTTGCCAGCAGATACTTTATCTCCATAACCACGTACCATAACAAGTGCTGTAAACAAGCTTTGGGTTAGATAAAGGTACAGCTGAAAGTAAGCTCAGGGCTCACCCATGCCCAAGGTTAGGCTGTGCTGTGGCTCCTGCAGCAGCGTCCCTCAATTTGTTTACTCCCCCAAGCCCATGGGCTGAGCAAAGGCTGGGGCTGGGGCTGCTCCTCACCTGGCCTGGCTGAGCGCTTGCTGGATGGCCTCCTCCATGGCCTGGCCCTCGGCCGCTCGCTCCTGGGGACAGGGCACGGCGATCAGCACCCCGCTGCTCAGGCCCAGCCCCAGAGCACTGTCTGGAGAGGATGGGAGTGTTGTTAGTGGCTCTCCTTGCAGAAGGCAGGTGCTGAAGGAAAAGGACAGAGGAGAGCGGGCACGAGGTATAGGAAGCCTCAGAGCTCAAGCTCCAGTTCCTAGCTGACCCAAGATCAGGATCTTTTCCAGCTATCAACCAATTCACATCTGCCTATTTCTTTTGAGTCTGTCTATACAGGAAAAGGCGCAAAGCTTTTTATTTCTTTTTTAAACTATTTCCTCTTCTAAAGGCCCAGAAGCTGTTTTTGTCAAACATATTATTATATATTGCCTCCACTTCACCAGGTGGAATAAAACATGAATGAGCATGCCAAGCTGGCTGCAGCTGGCTTGCAGTTTTACCTGCTGTAAAGACTGGACTTCTCTGCTACTGTATTTTCAAAGCACATTTGGTACAGGAATGGGGGAGGTGAGATGGCATATTTTTCAGGGCAAATTTTCCTGCAGACTTAAAGAAAGTGCCTCATCCAGGGTAATTCTTGTGTCCCTCCTTTCCAGGACCTTACATGGGCCTTTGCCATCAGAAACACACCAATGAGTTTAGCTGCCTCCTCTTCATCCCGGACATGATACGGTGCTTGGAAGCCACTCTGGCGTGAGAAGAAGGCTGGGAACTCTCTTGATTCTCCAAAGGCAGCCACACACACCCCCTGAGTCTCCTGCAGCAGTGGAGGTGAGACAAGCAGGTGATCAGTGGAGGGAAAGGGGAGCCAGCTAAAGAACGGGACTTTTTCCTTCTACCAGAAAGAAACTGCCTTTCTTTGGCACAGGTCGTGGTTATTTTTGTACATCCCATTCTATTCTATCCTCTCACCAAGAGCCTGATGTGGTAAGTGGCTAGATCAGATCTGGCTCACCGAGGCAGAGGATGTGCATCTTTGTGTGTGCTCAGGGCTGATCCAAAGCCATGCAGCTGTCATTGGCACCATCCTGAGTCCAAGATAACACCCTGGGATCTGAAGACATGCCATGAACTGACAGGATACAAACGAGTTCTGCTTGTGATTGTGAAATATCAATGTTGGCTGTCACCTGAAGTGCTGGCCCTGGTGGTTTCCAACATGTCAAACCTTAAAAGGTGACTACCTAAAAGCATCTGGATTCCTTTTTTAATTCTGATTTTATTATAGTGTTTGATGGATCTAGCTTTCCTGATCTGTCAGTTTCTGGGAGCATCATCCCAGAAAAGGAAATCCAATGCCAAAGAAAAAGGACATGGCTAGCACTACCTTTGACCTCATTTGGAGCAGCTGCTGGAACAGCCCTTTGGACATGGATAGATTTATGTTAGGGAGCAGCCAAGTGCCTGTACAACCCCAGGACTACAAAACTGTAAATATGGCTTCACATCCTTTCAGCAGCAATTTAGGAAAATCTTTGGCTTAGGACCCATCCCAATGCCACTGGGCACTCTGTGCACAAGGAAATGCTTTCAGACACCACAGCCCATGCTACCTACCAGATATTCCAGTGTCCTGCCAATATCAAGGATGGACTTGGCTCCTGCACATACCACAGCGACCGGAGTTCGTCCGAGCTCTGTCAAGTCAGCACTCACATCCAGAGCTGTCAAGGGACAAGCAGCATTGTGTTGGTGATTGTGTTGTACTCCAAGCTGATGAGATCTGGCCTCCCAAAAAGCCACATATGCCCAGGATGCCACTGCCTGACTTTATAACTGGCTAGATCCACAAGCAAATATTAAAGGTTTAGATCATAACTTCAGGTATTGGGAGTGAAAGAGGTATTGATGAAAAGAACTCACATGGCAAAGGGCAGATGTGCAGCCTTGTATTCTATCTCTTGGCTCTTTGATCACATTGATAAAGAGCATGCAAATATTTGGTAGAAAAGAAAGAAAAGGATTATGTACAGCACGGATGAGGTTCAAGGAGATGCAATATCATCTAAGTAGATTTTGAGTTTGGAACTGATAATGCTTGCAAAAAAAGCAAGTCCCACAGGAGCTGACCTCAGGAAACTCCCTGGTCTGGAATTTACATCGCATCTGAAAGGCATGGCATCCAACAGGGTACTGCACTTGGGCTGTGCTGGAAATGTATATGGCTGAGGAGGAAGCACTTAAAAGCTACAAACTCTGCAGCCAAGACCAGGCTATTTTCCAGAAAGGAGAACACTCTTTTGTGGCAAGGCTCTTCTCCTCAGCTGAGAGAGCTGATAACAACGCTGTGCTTGGCAGCCAGGATCAGGTTATCCAGCCGTTACCAAGAGGGAGAGGTGCACTCAGCTCCTGTTGCTCCAGCAAACTATATCAACATAACCCCGTGTAAGCAAAGGATAAAGAGAAACCTCCACCCCTTTAACAACTGTCCAGGGCTCAAGAGGAATATTTTGAAGCTTCTGGAAAGGGGATATCAGGGAGAAAGCAACCATAGTTTGATCAAGAAGAATGTTAACTTTATTCTTCTGAACGAACACTTACTGTAGCACAGGCTGGGAAAAGGGAAAAAGAAGGAATTGAACAGAACTGTAACAAGAGTGAAAAGTAGAATGTATTGATGTTCTTACTGTTCTCCCCATGCCGATGGACACCTCCTATGCCACCTGTCACAAACACAGGAATTCCTGCCTTGTGTGCCACGATCATTGTTCCAGACACGGTAGTGCCACCGGACAAGCCCTGTGGGGAACGAGCAGTCACAGTCAGCACCCAGGGTGACAGGGAGAGGCAGCTACAGCTGTGGTCTGCCACACACCAGGGTGAGCAGCTGACCATAAAATTCTAACACAAATGTTCCTTTAGCCAAAAACCAGAGAAATTCACTTAGGAGCTGGGCTCTCTAATCCTTGTGGGTCCCTTCCACCTCAGAATATTCTGTGAATCATCTGTTGTCTCTGCCATATAAGTTGTTCTTGCCCTGATAGCAGAAGACTTTGTTGTCTAGGGTGTTCCAGGGCAGCTAGTGGCCCCTGTAGCTGTCACTTTAAGCCTGGGATGGCCTAAGTGTCACGTAGTTTACATGCAATGTGATAATGTCCTATCATGCCAATAAGAATATTCTTAGCCAAGTGCCCATGGCTTGCCAGCACAACCAGAACGACTTTTCAGGAGCCCTGTTTCACGTTTGTCATTCCCTTACTCTGTTTTATTTTTGATTCTAGTTAGGGCCACTTTTGTGCTTACCGATAAGACACCATTTTCCATGATATTTTTGAGAGGTTTAAAAGCCACCTGGCTTGAAGCTGGAGAGCACTATACTGTTGCTAGAAAAGCAACCATACTTTACTAGGAAAGACCACACTAGAAAATTTGTACACCATACCTGGCTGAGGACGAAAGGAAAATCTCTGCGAGACACTTTAACTGCATTTTTACTGCTTGCCAAGAACTCAAGTTCTGCATCTGTGAGTCCCACGTGGATTTGGCCCCTTAAAATACCTACAGTGGCTGGCACTGCTCCATTTCTTCTTACAATTTCTTCCACCTCTCTGGCCATGCTGAAATAAGATAAGACAATAATCCCAAAATTAGGGATGGAAACAATCAGACCAGAAAACTGTCACATTAATGGCTATCATTCACTGTTCTACAGGTCTTGTGATTTCAGCTGCTTCCTGTTCTCTTGTACCGGCATCATGGCAGAAATCTTTGCACTTGAACTTGCAGAAGGGAAGAGCTCCCGTTTCCAAGGATGGCAATGTCCAAGCGCTGTTTCATTTTTGAGAAAAATCATTTGGTTTACAAGCAAATCTGGTTGTACAATTTACAACTGAAAATAGGGATCTTCTCAAAATAGGAGTTTTCTATATCTTTTACCTGTTATTTCTCTAACGTCATAGAGAATGTTATTTCTCTAATATCTAACCTTCACAGAAAGCCCAGGTAGTTCAAGGCCTGCTCAAATGACCAGGATATATTTTTCAGAATACAGTAAGTGAGATATAGAGCAACGAGAGTGCCAAAAATCTGCTGCCTTAGGGTACTCCAGGGCTGCAGACTAAGCCTAAGTTTAGCAGATTTTGTACTTGATCATTCATACACTATCTTTTTCAGGAGCAGCCTCTTCTCAGTTTCTGAGCTATCTGGACATATGCTTGGCAATCTTTAACTACGGAAACTACCTCTTCCCCAAAATCGAGTTTTTAGAGGTTCAATTTAAGACAGAATGTCAGGCAGAATAATGGCCAGGTAAAAAGCAAGATGGAAAATCAATACCAAAACGTTTCTGTGCATTCTGGAAGCAAGGATGGAGGGGAGAGTGCAACGATTTCTGGCACTGTAACTCAATGAAACACGAGTCTACTGAAAAATGATAGATAAAGAGTAGATGTGGGGGGTTCCATGCAGGGTACAGAAGACAGTGAGAAGGGACCAGGAACTCTCACAGTAGCTGCTCTGAGTGGGCTAAGGAACAGATTTAACTATTGTGTTCCAGTCCTTTTTTGCATTACAAAAGATACAGGAAAAGAAAGTGCAGAGTGTTTTCAACTCTGTACAAACTATGCAGCTGAAAAGGCTGATATCTCTCTTTTAGAGCAAGTGGTGACGTTATCTTCTGCTCCATTTTAAAGGAAGCCAGAAATTTAAGGTGATGGATAAGAAGATAACTCTCATATTTGTCCTTACAAGTCCAAATACTATTGTTTTACACTTGAGCTCACAGTCTGCATGCCTAAAAATCTGGCATTTCCATTTGCTCTTGCAACAGCTCTGGCTTGACCAAGAACACTGATATCAATCCAGTAAGTTATATGCTTCGTTCTTACGACTTCACTGAACGAGGAACATCAAAATCCACTACCTCAAATTCAGAGGGTAGGCCATGCCATGTGTAATGATGGTGCTTTCCAAGGCTACCACAGGTCTGCCCTCCACCAGAGCCTCCTGTACAGAGGGATGAATCCTGACATGACCACCTGGGGATAAACACAGAGGAGTGAGTTGTGTGGGTATTTGCAGTAACCACTGAGCTGTTTTATAAAAAGCAAATTGTCGTCATCACAACAAATTTATCCCCCTCTTCAGCTGTTCTTTGGGGTGAATTTACAAATAACTTTAAGAAGACTAGAGCTGTGTTTTATGTAAGTGAAATGTGTGCAAAATATCTCTACTGTTAATATGAATTATAATCCTCATCACCATCACTGAAGGATCTTCTGCCACCATTTTTGCAGTTGTATGGTTACTGGCTCCAGCAACACTACTTGAACATTATTGTGAACAAACTGAGCCCTGCAACCATGCCTAAAGATGGAAATCTGTTTTAAAAGAGTAGAAGCACCAAGGATACCATAGTAACTCAATATATTTTAAGACTACCATACACCAAGACTACTGAGGCTCTTTGCTGTGCTCCAAGAGCACTGCCAGCAAGGTCTCTGCTGAATTCAGATGAGGAAAATGCTCTCCACCCAGGAGCTGTTTCAGAACGCACTACTCACCATGCAGAAGTCTTCTCACCTGGGTGCTCCCACTCGCCATGTGGGGCATGTGTCTTCCCAGGCTGAAGGTTATCTTCCTAATCATCTTGTGCATATGGATGGTCCTGAGATAACAGGTGAAAGGAAAGATGTAACTTGGCAATGATGTGACCCTGAGAAGCTAAACATACCAGTTCTTGCCCTGCCCTTGGAAGGTAGACAGGCCTTGCCAAGGAGATTGCCTGGAATCTCCTGGTGTTCCAAGCATGAGCCAGGGCGTCAAAACAAAATGTTAAGCTGCAGAAATGGAGTTGGAAGGGGTCACCTAGCCCATTGTCAGTGCTGGGCTGAAATCGTGATGGAGCACAAGAAAGGATGAGTAGTAACAAACTAGGGAGAATTCTGAAGCAGAAAACCTTTTAAATTCCAAAGTGACCTGCTCTTGATAGAGGTCAGGCCCAGCCACTGCCACCCCCAACGTGAAAGGTCACAAGGAGGAATCTACAAGTGCTAAAGGGGTATGAACCCATTTTTTGCCGGTGTCTAGGAGAAAATAAGCAGCTCAAAAAGGAGCTGAGAACTGACAAACCAGACTGGAATTGCAAGGAGGAGAGAGCAGCTTTCCCAAGAGCCCAGAGTGCTTTATGCAGGCTCATGTTACATCATCCTTCTTAGCACAGTGCCTTGGAAGCAGAGAAGCAATTCAGCCCCAGCAACAAACTCCAGAACTCCTCTGGTCTCTTAGCAACTCCTTTTCACTCTAATTAAATTCATTCCCAAACAGAGAAAGAGGGGGAGAGAGCTGTAAATGTTAAGAGAGTGGTCTGGTATGGGCCTCAAGGCAGTTTCACTCAATGCCTGGCTGCTTCACATACTTTTCCTGGGCTTTTGGCCATATCTCTCCAGTTTCCCTGTTCCTCACCCCTTCACTAGGAGGAAAGGATTCCCTTTCTCAGTCCTTTGTGCCTATTGTTAATTCAGATGGCAAATTAATTAAAATACAGTACTGTGTTCATGTTGCACTTATCAGAACATAGCTCTCTTCTCAGTACAGTGTGTGGCATTTCAGCTAGACAGAAAATTCTTATACCCAGGGAGAGTGTATTTACCCAAATGTAAAGACTTCAACTATACAGGACAGCTTGGGCTGTGCTATTTAAGAAATGTGGGACTGGATTAACTAGATACAATGCACACCTGACTGAAACACTAAGATTTTCCACTTTCCAAATCCTTTTTGTGCTAAGCTCAGCAGCTTGAGCTGTTTGTGGGTTCATGCAAACGTTCTGGTATGGCTGTGTGTGTGCCTACACACCCCTCGCTCTCTGGGGCAAAGTCAGCTTCGGAATAAACTCATTAAGCCAACAGGGTCACGCCAGGGATCGGTTGAGCTGCTCGAGTTGTGCTCTGAATTTTAACAACCCCCAGACTCTGAAGCACAACACCAAGGAGTGCCCAAGCTGTATTGGCCAGTGGATAAAAACCAGCTGGTTGCCACCTGAAACCCAGCAGGGCTGAGCTGATCTTCACAGGAAGCTCGGCCAACATTCAGCCTGAGCTGGCTCAAAAGATTTTTTAAAGTTTGGCAAGTTTTGCTGCAAGACCCCTACGACCTTTTGCCTCGCAACCAAACTTTGCACATCCACAGTGCAGGTTTCAGGCAGGTTCAGCACGGACCTGCTCTCCTCCCGCCTCCCCTGTGACCCAGCTCGTGGAGCAATGGCCTGGTGTCTCTTACCTCTGAGTGTCTGTCTCATGCAGGGAGGCTGGGTGGGCACTGGAGCCGTGCCTGGCAGCCCTGGGAGGAGGCAGAGGAGGGGGTGTGCTGGCCAGAACTCCCGGCCAAGAGAGTCTATTTATTATTAACCACAGGCACAGCTGAGCTCCACAACTGCTCCCTGCCCAGGGTGCCGAGGGCCACTTCTCGGCAGGGCCAGGAAAGCTTCTGTGATTATTTTTGTTCATGCAGAGCCAGATTTTCCCCTTGCTCTTTAAAGGACTTTTCTCATTTTTCAGATTCCTTTCCTATTAGATTTTTTTAAAATCAGTGAATTACTTGCTTGCCAAAACAATGCCCTTGCAGACTGAGTCCCTTTGTACTTATTCCTAAAAAGCAGAGGAATCACATTCATGCCTCCCCCACAACTTTGCCAAATGCAGCTGTTAAAGCTCTTTCTTCCCAGGGCGAGAGCTCTGCCCAGCTCTTGGCCTCTCCAGCAAGGAAAGCTGTAGGTCTAAAGACAGTTGTGGCCACGTTTTTTACGATGCAGATACCTGGCTACACCTAGAACACGAGTGGAGTTCACAGCAAAAAACTATCCTAGTCTCCTCCTATAAAGACAATCCATTCTAGCAGTTCAAAGGCAGTTTTGAATAAGGACTGTCCCCTCCTAAAAAACCATGATATTTTGATATCTAATGCACTGGTACTGTACATGTTTCAATTTTATATTCTGCAGAAAATATCAGAGTTGAGAGTTAGATGGCTATGAAGGAACTGATTTACAGGTTAAAAGACAGACATGGTTCTGTGCAGCTTACATGCACAACTTAAAACTAGCTGAAGTAATTACTAATGTATTGCTGAAGTAATCAGTGTCAGGGAACTGATTTTACTGCAATCCATTAATCAGGAAGTTGTAAAACATAGGTTGTTAAAACAGTACTTGCACTTTACACTCGTCCCTTTCAAAAGAAATTTCTTGCAACTTTTGTTTAACCCAGCAGTAACAAATTGTGTCTTACTTTCTATATCCTTCCAATCTCTTCAACTAATCCCATCCAAGGAAACTTCAAACAAAGCTTGGTGAGTTACAAAGACAATCTGCCTCTGACTTCTGCTACCCAGTCTGGAGGGAATTCAATTGCAGGAATGATAGATTGCATCCTCAGATACCATAAATGGATGCTGAAGATTTTGTGAACAGCATGTTTTTCCTGGGAGGATGGGTAGCCAGATGTATTGACAAGAAAATGTGTAGGTAAAATAACATTTTTTAAAAATACACACAAATTACAATGACATAGTTTTTATTTTCCATTAAATCTATTTGGAAAGACTGCAGTATTGTAGGAATCTATCTGGACCATCATGTTTTTGACATACTCTCAGGCAAGATGGCTTAGTAACCAAGTCAGTTTCTTGGTCACTCAGTTTCCAATTTCAACCTCATCTCAAGGTGATCTTATGCAGTGGGCACCAAAGTCCAGCCTGTCGTATTAGGTAAGGGGTAGGGATGTTTTGCTTGATTTGTCCTTTTTTTTTCTTAAATCCAGTAGAAAATCATCCTGTTGGATTTTTAGCTCAGCTTTCCAGCATGAGCCTGTAGGTCTCTGGGACAAAATGGGGCAGGTGAAACAGGTCTCTGAGGGCACTGCTGCAGTCTTGTGCACATCCCAGCTCTGGAATTGCTCCCAGCAGGCCTCTGCAGTGTGATATACGGCTGACAATAGTGACTGTGGGCTTTGGAAGCAGCCAGTAGGTGACTGGCAGGAGAAAAAGCCCTGGAGAAGAGCTGGAGACAGGTTTGTATGAAAGTGTGGGGCAGTGTATAACTCACTCCTCTGCCTGCTGCAGTGTTAGCTGCCTTTCCAGTCCTGTCTGCCTGCCTGTGACCCAGAGCTGGCTGCTGGTACTTCCCTCTCCGGGCCTCAGAAGTAGAAGTTAATATTAAACAGGTTCCTGAGTAAAATGGGAGTGGCTGGGAACAAAGGAATTGCCATGGCGAATTCCTACTGCTGGGAGCTGGGCCCTACGGCCACCTTGGCATTTTTCTTTCTGAGTGATTCCTAGAATTAACATCTCCCTCAAAACCTTTCCTCTCTCAGGGATGTCACTGCCTGAGGCATTAAGAAAATGGGAAACTCCACATTACTTCTGTCACTCTGTCATGCCCACTGTGGGGGACAGTATTTTCCTTTCCATGTGTACCTGATTTCTAAGAGTCTATTTACAGTTGTTAGGCTGGGATTTGCTCATTGGTGTTTCTGTTTTTGAAGCTTGCTTCTAGGCTGCCAACATCCAGGAGACCTCCCAGGGACATGCAGAACCATACAGAACACATGTAACCATTCACTTGTTTTACCTTAGTGGGAACTATGGTGCCTGGAACTCTCTGTCTTGTCAAGGCAACAATCTAACCAATACAAAGCTCTGACAAAGCTCCTCTCTAGTGATTTAACCTCTTTAACTGTCTTGACATTCTTCCACTTTTATCAGCACATTTTCATGATCATTCTAATGGATCCAAAATAACTTCCTAGATTATCTTAATGGCTTAAAAGTATTTGATTTTTTCCCTAATATGAAGTATTTTTTCCCTCCAGCTGTTTCTAACAGAATGCAAGACTGAAGATACACACCTGGAAGTTTTTGAACCTTTACTTCAGTGCTGAAAATTGCATGAGAAATGCTCTGTGATGGAACCAGGTGCAGAAAATAAGTTTCTTCTTTTGGGTATTAAAAAAGGTCTTTCCAATTCTCATGGGACAGTTTTGAATTGAACATCCAGGCTTTCTCATAACCACGGGAAGGGACTTGAAGAACTGAATTTATGAACTATTTGGCATTGATCATTGTGCTGATAATATCAGGAGGAGTCTGATATTATCATAGAGATAATATAGATAGAGAGCCTGGATCAAGGTCTTTATTTGGGTGCTCCATGTCCTGGATGAAGGTTGGTCTTACACAATCATTGAAAGAAGTTGCTCATTCCAAGACTGTTGGAGTTCAAAGTTCACTCCAAGTGTTTTGTGCATACCTGTACCTTGTTTTGTAGCCTCTTAAAATTGGTAGGTGTATTCAGAGCTGTGTTCGCCCAGGTCTGGATTGTGCATATTCCAGAAAATGCCAGCAAGCATTCCCATTGCCTCGGTCCTTAGTTTGAGGGCACTGAAATCATTGTATAATGGAAACCTGAAAAGAGATTTACCTATTCTTTCCTGTCTAGGAGAGAATGCTCTTCCTAAAGTCCAGCATCTGAGGGTACTGCCCTGCTGCCTATGTTCAGAGCAAAGGCTTCATTTCAGTATTTTCTGGAGTGACTGATGACTTGGACACGTTTGATTAATAATCTCTTCTCAAGGACAGAGGCAAAATATCAGTACCGCTGCACTGACAGGCTTCTCCCTTCACCCTGCCCCTGCACCCCAGCTTGTCTCTGTCTTTCAGGGATGTGTTTAGGACTTGGCTCAAGGTTCTCGGCAGTAGGCAGCCAAGGGCACCACGCGGACCATGCAAACAGTAGTTTCACAACCAGGATTTATTACAGAACCACAGAATAGGTCGGGTTGGTGGGACCACAATCTGGCCCAACCTCCCGGCTCAGGCAGGGTCGTCCTAGGGCACACGACGCGGGATTGCGCCCAGAGAGTTCCGGAATATCTGCACTGAGGATTCATTGCAGCAGAAGGACGCGCTGTTTCTCACCCCATCAGCGCAGCCCTGCGTGGCTCAGTGCCAGCTATCGGGCCGGGCCTTTGCGGCGCCACTGTCCCGTTCTGCTCCCCGTCCCCGGCCGGCGCCACGTCGCCGTTCCGTGTCGTTCCCTCCTGGAAATGCCCTTTCCCGCCGCCGCCTGATCCCGGCACGGCGAGCCGGGCCCCATGCCCGGGCGCGGGGCTGCGCCGGGCGCGCTCCCGGCGGCGCCACGGGGGCGCGCACGGGCCGCGCGCTCTCTGCGGCCGCGCGAGGGCAGCACCGGCGCGGCCCCGCCCCCGGCGCCTTCGCGCGCGCCCGTCCCGCTCGGCCAATGGGAGCCGGTGCTGGGCCGGGGGGGCGGGGCCGAGGCCGCGCTCCGCCCCGCGCGGCCGGAAGGATCCGCTCCCGGAAGTTCCGGCGCTGCCGCCGCTTTGCGGGATAAACAGTAATGGCGGAGGCGGTGGCGGCGCTGGAGACAACGGCGGGCGCGGCGGCCGCGGCCCTGGGGTCGCCCACGGCGGCCGCGGGAGCGGCGGCCGTCGCCTTCGATTTCGCGGCCGTGCCGCCGCCCTCCGCGGGGCCGGGGGGAGGCGGCTGGACCAAGCAGGTCACCTGCAGGTACGCGCCGTCCGCGGCGGGTGGGGAGGGGGAGGGAAGCGGGCGGGCGCGGCCGCCCTTCCCTGTCCTTCTTTTCCTTTCCCTTCCCTTCTCTCCGCACTGCCCCCCCCCCCCCGGGGCCTTTTCCCTCACCGCCGCCGCCCCCCCGCCCCTCCCCCCACGGTCACGTACGCGCCGCGCGCGCCCGCCCGCGGCGCGCGCCGGGCCCCGCCCCGCGCGCGTCCCCGGGGGCGGCGAACGGCCCCGGGCCCGGGCGGGAGCGGCCCCGGGCGGGGCTACCGGAGGAGGCGGCGCGGCCGCGGCGCCGCCAGCCGGGCCCGCCGGTGGGGGCGGTGCGGCCCGCGGCCTTGCTGCGGCCGCGGCCTCGTGCGAGGGTGCTCCGTGCGGCCTGGCGCCCGCGGCGGGCCGGCGGGAGCGCGCCCGCCTCTCGCCACAGGCCGCGGGCCGCTCCTCATTGTGCGGAGCGGGCCCGCAGTGCCCGGCGCCAAGGGCGCCGTGTGAAAGGAAGTCCTGCAGCCGCGCTCCGCAAAGCGCGACACAGCAGGAAATGCGACGTCATTTAAATTCTCGTGCGTTTCAATCGAAATTTAAAATTGGGGATTAACTCGCGATTGAGATAGCGAAAAGCGTTTATTAAACCGGAGAACAGGAGTAGGTCGTGACATGTTGCAGAATGTGCGAAGTGGCCCTGCCTGTGTCACATCGAGGTTCTGTGTGCTGCGTCATTTCCTATCCGCGTTTTCCTTTAAACTATATTTCTGATAGATCTTCTCTCTGGGGTTATGCAAGCCGTATTGCGTGTTTTAAAGCTTGCCAGATGGACTATTTTTAAACCTATACTGCTGGTCGGTTGGCAGGCAGAAAGGAATTTAAAACAGTTTTGTGAACATCGACAGATATTAGTTAATATAAAAGCAAGTGATAATCCAAGATTAACATCGATGAGCGTCTCCTGATTTTTAAAAAATTATCTATTTAAATAAATAAATTTAATTGCATTTTAGCGTGTTTATGGGCAAATAAATTTCAAGTCACTTGGAAACAAAAAGGGCCATCCCTTGGTTAGGAAGGAGGAGGCTCTATATTTTGGTTGAGGTTTTTTTATATCTCTTCTCCTTGCTTTTTCCCCATTTGTTCCAACGGCGGATTGCAGCAGCAGCACGAGGAGCCGCTGCTCGGAGCTGCCTCGCTGTGCCTGTTTCTCGTGCCCTGCAGGGTTTAGAGCGTCCCTGCTCGTTCCACATCTATTTTATAATGCCCGGCTGATTCCTTCCCTTCGGGCAGCGCTCTCGGGGCGCTGCTGCGGGCAGAGGGCTTTGCCTGCCCATCCCCGGGTTAATGTTTGATGCCGGTGAGGAGGAAATGACCGCGAACCGTGCTTAGCTCAGCTTTAAGTGAGACACAAGGTCAGTGCTCCCTCTATTTAAGTTTGCCTCGTAATTTCTGAAGATCGAAAGGCTCAATTAGGCAAATTGGATTCGTGAGACAGCTATAGTATAAGTATAGATGCAGGATCGATTTGTTCGACTGCCATAGTACAGAAGCAGTCAAGTTCATCAGTGTCCTGCAGTGCAGAGAGTCTAGGGAGTATATTTATTTGCAAACACTCAGGCCGAGTGGGAAGCTAAAGCTGCTCTTTTGTAATGGTTAATGTGGTTTAATTTGAGCTTAAGCAATGGGATCTCGGCCTTGGATCTAATGAACGTCTCCATTCTTTGTTCTCTTTGGCTAATCCTGCTAGTTATCCCATTGCTTGCCGTATTAATTTTTGTGAGACCATTCAAGTTGGAGGGAGAGTAGCTTTACTTAGGCTTTAAAGTGAGATTAGCTATTTTGACTTGCCCTTCTGGGCAATTTTGGATTTCTAGGTTTGGTTTCAATAAGATATATTCATATTTAGGAAAATATGTTTCTTACTATTAAATTTGTTTTTACCTTTATAAATGAGCTGGAGGATTTAACACTGAGGTGAAGGAGTTAAATTTCAAAAAGCAGATTTTTAGTGTAGGAGGTAGAGCAGTTTTTGTTTGAGTAACACTGCACAATTCTTTTTGTTCACAGGCTTTTTTAGTTGAATCATCATGCGGGTGACAGTAAATGCTGCCTGAAAAACTTTTGGGAGACAGTCCCTTCAGTATAAGGAGCTAGCACATGATGGCTGGTGCAAAAATACTGTTGTTTTATGGGAAGGCTTAAAATTGGTATCATAAGTTCTTTCTGCTCCTTTGAATATCTGATATGATAAATAGGTTGCTTAATTGAGTTTTAATATACCGGTGTGATATCTTTGGAATGGACGATTAATATCTCAGAGTGAGAGATGCAGTGACTAAGATGAAGGACTTTGATTTCTCCTACACATACAGTTCTGCTGATGTTACACTTCTGCTTTTCTTGCAGCTAAAGTTTAGAAGTCTCAGGGTGAAATACAGGAAATCATGTTTCCTAACAGATGATGTAAAAAGGGGGTTTTTATTTCTGTGATTTAGCAGTTTACAAGGCTTGTGTTTTGTAAAAATTTATAGTATCTTAATCTGGAATAAATCACAGGGGAACAAAGCTAATTCAGAACTTGTTTAATATTATGATCTTTTTCTTATTGATATGTTTGAAATAAAAAAAAAGAACTGTTGTCTTTACCAGGTTCCTCGTCCTTCCAGTTCAGATGGCTACATGGTTTTATTGAGCAGTGCCATAGCCAATCTCGTTTTCCAAAGGCTTGACACTGTTTGTTCCTGCTTGTGTTTTCCAGATGTCATGCGACATTAAAAGTCATCAAGTTGACGTAAACAAATTACATTTCACTTGTTTATTTAAGAACAGAGTGTAAATAAAACCCATAGCAACTAAGTGGTGTACTTTGAGAGCTGTCTGTGTGTTTGTACCTTAGCTGTCCTTCCTGAAAGCCTGGGTCAGGTATTTTTTTCCCTTTTCATGTGAAGAGCATCAGTAAAGTAAGGCCTGCTCATTTCAGTGCAGCGCCAGGGATGAGGTGCAGGGCACAAACCTCCTGACAGCCTGCCTGAATTGCCCCTTTCATGGCTGCTCTGCATCCTCTGACGGCTTCTGAAGGAGCTTATGGAGAGGGGACAACGAGCTAAATGCTGCTAAGATCAACATTTTTCCCCCCTTTTACTAACTCCAGCAGAATTTCATTAGCCAGTAATGTGGCTGAACACACAGGAGCTGTGCTAGAGCAGCGTGCTTAGCCTCTTTCCTTCTTCCCAGGAATTCTCGGTCTCTGTGGCACCTGAAGAAGCAATGACTGTTATCCCCAGCTTCCCCATCTGCCAGTCATGCCACTATCTTGGCTTTTGAAGGAAATTTGCTGTTGGCTGTAACATTCTAATTTAGCTGAACCAGTAGTTGGATAAAACAAATTAGCATTACCTGAAAGCAGAAACCTGAAGAACAGAATACATCTGAATAAGGAAACGTATTGCAAGCTTCCAAAGCTGTAGAAGGAAGCATTGCCTATTGAGAAATACCCATGAAAATCAGGATATGCTGTTTTGATCAAAGCATTCATAACTAGGGATGTGTTGAACTTTTTTCATTAATAAAATGCCAGTGCAGGCAATTATGAATTTTATCTGGTTTTTCCATGTGTTGTGTCACTCATGTTTTGTACAATCATGCAGTGAACTGAACAGGGGAAATTATTTGGACTTGGACCCTGATGACTTCTCTGGTCTGGCTCCCCAAGCAGCTTAACCAAATTACACTCATGTATTTGAATTGGAAGGACAGAGAGAATGCCAGAATATGTGCTTTTTTGGATGATAGCATCACAGAGGCTCAGAGAAAATCCAGTTACGTATGTGTCTTGATCTAGTTTCATTTTTTCAGATGAAATTACATGTGTTCTCTGACTACCTGACCAAATGGAAATTTCGGATGTCCTTCTACATGTCAGTGTATAAGATAACTCCTATATTTCTCACTTTTAAGGATGCTTTTTTTCAGTAACCAGAGTGAAGAGGCTGGTATCGCTGTTGCGTAGGGTTAAATTGAATACTCTGTGTGAGTAAAGATACTCTCCAAAATAAATTTCATTATCTTACCCCAAAAATAATGCACTGTTTATTTTCTTGACTTGGCCGAAGTATGTTTTAGCCAAACACTGCAATTTGATATGTAAAGTGTTACATTCTTTGTGACCTTAAGGTAAAAATGTTGCCTCGCAGTGAGGGAGAGGATTGTGGAAGAAGTTGGAGTGTTATCCTAAGAGAAATGCCCTTTTTTCCCCTCCCACTTCAGCCTTGTTAGAATAGTGCTGTGTTTGCTGCATAGGATTGAAGGCCTTTAAAAGTGATGTATGAATTAGAGCCTGGGAGTGGTTTGTGTTTATTTTTTTTCCCTTTATAGCCTACCATTTCAGTATAATAAATTGTGACAACTTCCAGAATTACACAGAATCTGCATTTGCAGAGAATTTTCTGACATAGACTGGGAAGGAAGGAAGGGGATTTGGAGCTTCATTTTCCCTGTCACCCAGTGGGAGAATCTAATTTCAGTGCTTAGGTACTTAACATAAGTCATGTTGACCAAATGGTTTCTATCAGGTGTCCTTATGTCAGGCAGGAGCTTTTCTGTCAGTCACTTATTTCAGCTGTAGTGGTGTCCCAGCCCTTCACTGGCTCAAGGAGCAGAGGGGCTGTGCAGGGTGGTTGGGCAGTGATCTGATCCACATTAAAAATAACCGTGGGGGCACTAGAAGGAATGTCAGGTTCCATTGCAGCCATTTCCTGCTCTGTGCCAGCCGCTGCCTGTGAAGCTGCTGCCCCAGCACACGGGGGAAGCAGTGCTGTGTGGAAATAGGCAAAGGGTGGAGATAACACTTGGTAAAGAACAAATGTTAAACAGCCTGAAATCTTTTTTTACCCTATCGGTGTGACTCCCATTTCTTAAAAGCAATCAAGCTAGAAATTCCAGTTATAATCTAGTTCCATGACTTCATGGGTGGTTGGGTTTGTTTTTGTTTTGTTTTAGGGGGTTTTTTTTCATTTGTTTGGAGAAGAGGGCAGGTTAAGTAGGGTTTTTTTTGTTGGGTTTTGGTTTTGTTGGTTGGGTTTTTTTTCCTTTAGAGGTGGGTCTTTGTAGGTGGGTTGTGCTGTTGGGTAGGTGGGTGTGACTTTTAGGGGGTTTTGTGTGGTTTTTGTTCACGGTGGAGAGTGCTGTTGTATAGCAGGGTTGGGTCTCGTTCTGGTTTTGCAACACCCTATTCCTGCTGCCATTGCTGTTTGTGCCTCCACCTGACCCTGCAGAGCCTCATCTGGGTCTTGTACTGCCTGTTTTTTATGTAGGATCACATTTCTTACCTGGTTCATTTGTCTACAGGGTACAGACAAGGGATTTGGAGTGTGAATTTGAGTGTTTTGAGTGTGAATTGCAGCCTGATGGCAAGTGTCAGCTTGTGGCCTGTAAAGCCAGTTGAGATTTATACTTTATTCTTAGTATGTGGAATAGGCCAGTGGTATTGCACACGGAGGGTTATCAGCTCTCACTCAACCTCAGGTTTTAATATTGCCATAAAACTGGATTGCAGATGTAGCTCTACTTATGTCATTTAGTGTGTTGTTCACTGGCTTTATCTGACTTATTTAAAATACAATAGACTAAATAGCTATGTAGAAGTGGAAGCAGTTTAGCATCTTACCACCTTTCCTGGCCAGGAGTATAAATTTGAATGTTTTGTGAAGTGCTGTCCTAATTTTAGTTGTGGCTGCTGAAAGATGATCCCTGTCTCTTGTGCTGGCTGTGAGGCTGCACCCAGCTGCTTGGAGGGCCTGGTTCTGCTGGCTGTGCCGAGTGCTGCTGTAAGTGTGCAACAGGAGTGGGCTTAGATGGGTATAATCTGCTTCTCAAGTGGTGTTTTGTACGAGACCTAAATCCTCACAAATTTTCTTGTCTACTAGGTCTTCATATTTCCAGTGAGTTTAGAGTTTGCAGCTTGTTATCTGGAGGCAGTGCGGCTTCTTTCTAAACTGAAGTGTTGGTAAACTCTTATGGAATTAGTTTTTACACAGATTTTTCTTTCATTTTTTCCTTTTTTTTTCTTGGCTGATACTTTAATGTGGATTGGGAAAGGTGTACTTGAACTTTTCAGTTGTAGTTTTGAACATACTGAATCTGAACAGTTATGGTGTGTTAAATTTCTAGAAGCTTGTTCTAAGTGAAAATTGAAAAAATCTTGAAAACCACTCAAGTTCTCTTGAATAACTGAATTGAAGATGCTAAATTAAGCTTGTGCTATTTGACATGCTAAAATTGATCAAACTGTCCTCAAAAGCTTTGAAACTGTACAAATTTTTCAAGACAAGCAGCACAGTATTGAAGCAGGGTTCTTTGATTTATTTGGCTTGTATCATAGGAACTAATGTGTGTTTTGTCAGATGTCATTGTCCATCACAAACATGTTTTTCATTCTTGGAGAGGAAATCACATTTGATTGAATTATTTATGAATCCAGAATAAATTTAAAACCTTGGGTGATTTAGGGTGTGTCTGGATTTGATTCTTGTACCACTGGTGAGTTTCTGTAAGATTTTTGCTTGTGTCGGGACACAGGAGGTTAAACTTACTGTCAATCTACTTGGTCCAAGACTCTTTCCTCTTAGTGTCAGAGCCCAGGTTAACTTTACTTTTACAGGTTTGGTTTTTTCCCCCAGATTTTTGTAAAATCAAGTCCCTAAATGTGCACCACAGTTCACTGGAGTAGCTGAGGCTTCACCTTTCCTCAGATGTTATTTTTATGCTTATACTGGGGCAGGGTCTCATTAGTGCTGTTCTTAATGCAGCATACCTTGATTTACAGAATAACAAGATTGTCCAAACACTTTTGCAGCTTCAGTGCTTCTCCTTAACTCACCATTGTTGTCTCTTGCAGGTACTTCATGCATGGAGTCTGCAAGGAAGGAGACAACTGCCGCTACTCCCATGACCTCTCCACCAGTCAGTCTGCCATGGTGTGCAGGTACTACCAGCGAGGATGCTGTGCTTATGGAGATCACTGCAGGTAAAGAAGTGCCCCTGGCTGTCCTGCAGCCAGCTTTTCACTCTGGAATCCCTGAGCAGAGAGCTCAGGGAAAGACAGTAAATCCTAGTGCTTTCCTTTTTCCTTGCAACTTCAGATATTTATAAAAATAGCTTTTCACTGACTGTCTTGTCTTGCTAAATACCAGTGTTTGCTGTGCAAGTAAATGGGCAAAGGCAAGGTGATAACTGGTTTTCATAAAAATGATAGTTGTCAGCACTGGGAGTTTTCTTATTTTTTATTAATAACATGAGTAGATTAATTGAAATCTGAGACTACATTCAGACTGTCTGAATAGATTGAACTGAATTACACTATTTAAGTGATCATAAAAGTCTGAAGAGGTAAGGATTTTTTTTCTTTGTGTTGTCTCTTGAGGGATTGGTACTCTGACACTGGAACTACCATTTTGGAAAAGTAACTTGCATTTGTCATATAAGTTCTAAAATGTTGCCTGTACAAATAGCTTTAGTTTATGATAATATACTGTGAATTGATCTATACCTCTGAAATGATAAAAAATAAATAGTGAAGAAAAAACCCAGATACTTTCCTAGTGGAGCAAAGCTTTACAAAGGTTTAGGAATGTTTCATCATTCATTTTATTAAAACTTACCAGAAGTTTTAACATTCTGTCTTATTGCAGCTGTAATTCATGAGTAAATGTTTGCATTGTGATTTTATATGGTAGCTCATAGTTAGCTTTGCTTTCATGTTTAATAAAGGGGTAATATATGTAAGAAAAGTAACAAAGAAAACCTCTATGTAGTCTTCTATCTGCCAGTGTTGGGGGTTTTTTTGATAATATAGATAGTGCTCTTCCAGCTTTGGATCATGCACCCCATCAGTTCAATGTCTTTGAGCTCCCACCAACATGCACATTTATTTGTAGTTTATATGTACATATCTACATCTACTATTGTACTAATGTTATGTACATTATAAAACATAACCCAAAACCAGAATTTTAAAAAGGTGTATTGAAGGTAAAATGAAAAATACTTAAATATTTTATGAACAGTCCAAAGCAATTTTTACTGTCACTAAAAGCCTTATTAGTAATAATGGTTTTTTACTGACAGTAATGTTGATTCAATGGGCTTTCTTATTATTTAAAATCTCAGTGTAACATTTTGTTATACAGTTATTTGAAGGTCTCATTTGAAGTTCAGTTTATTTCAGTCCTAGATTTTAATGGCAGTCTGAAAAGATCTCTCACAAAGATATGCAGATCCAAAAGGAAGTGTATTGTTGGCTGCATGTACTAATGTGTGATAAATTTAGCTACTAAGTTTCCACCTTCCCTGATGTCAATCAGCTGTTAGTGCAGATTAACTGGAAGGTGTTGCATTTTTACATTTTTAGCAAATGCGTCCAAAATACACTGGAATTGTGAATTTGAAAGATTTTTAAACATGTTGGAGAAATCACTTTCCAAGTTTTTTAAGTGTACAAGATATGAAAGGTTTTTTGTAGTTGACACACTTGGGTAATTTTTGGCAATAAAATCACATAATGGTGGAAATACTTAATTTTCAAAGTGTTGTCTCCATACCACAAATTTCCTTCAAAAAGCAGTTATCTGTCCATGGAGTGACTTTATCTTGAAGGGGCAGTTTGAATATGGTTGAGTTTGGTTGGTTTGGATTTGTTGTTGTTTTTTTTTTAATATCTGCTCAGCAGCATACTGCTGGCACTGACTTGTCATCACAGAAAAGGGCAGCAAATTTAGAGCACTTATCTTTGTGAAATAAACATGCATAACTCATCCGTGACAATTTTTAAGTGCTTTACCATCAGATAATCAGCAAACCATCTGTGTGGTACAGAAGATTGTCATGGTAGCTCTCCACCTCATAACTGAGGTAGGCATTTGACTATTTAAAAGTGTATATTGATGACTTTCTCTAGTGTCACTTGGATGCTTCTGGATCCATCTTTGCTACAAAATCTTGCCTGTGAATGACGCAGTGATTAATTTCTGGTGGGGTGCTATCCCTGTAACCTTACCCTGGAATCTCCTGTTGTGGTCAGAGCAGCTCCTGCTTCAGTGGTTTTGCTTGCACAGTTCTTCTGTAAAGCGTTGTTTTTATTAAAGTAATTGTCTACTATTGAGAAGATATCTCCTCCAGAGAATCTTTTTGTCTTTGTTAAAGAAGTAATTTGTTGAGAATGTTTCTCTACAGGTACATCTTTTCTTTGGTGTCTCACAAAAAGTAGTTCATTATTGAAACAGAATCTAGCAAGTACCATCAGCTGAGACATGTGAAAAACATCTGTGCTTTTTCCTTCTGCCATACAGAAAACTTCCCACACTACAAAATTTGTTCTACTGTTTGTTTCTTCAAATCTCTAGCAGTGTTTTCTGTGAGTTTCCCAGCAATATTTGCTGACAAAGCAATGGGGTTTACTTCGTCACTATGTTGTTTTCCATGAGTTATTTCAGTCATTTTTACCACAGCAAGAAGAAAAAGTGGTCCAGTGGCATGTGGCTTTTTGTCTTTCATTGTTATGTAACAAACCTCAAAAGAGGTTTCTAAACCCTTATTGTGAAGTTCTGCAAAGAACTGGATTGAGTAGCACATGGCCTGAAACATCTTGGAAAAAATTGTGGAGGTTTGTGTTCTGGATGTTTTAATTTTCAGTGCCTTGCTAATTGAGATGGCTTCATCCTTTCTGTAGCTAATATTCAAGGTACAGTATTCACCAAGAGCAGAGTTCTTCATTAGTAATAGTGAATGTAAATCCATATTTGAGATTGCCTTCTTGGTCATCTTGATCTCCTCTGTGTTTTTCCTCCCCCAGAGTCCAAGAGCTGATTAGGTTGGCATTGTTTTGCTTCATAGCCTGGCTGAGGAAGAGCTCGTAGTAGGAGTACAAGTGTTAGCTCTGACATTTTCTTGTTGGCTTTTGCTCACATTATTAGTGTTCTTGTCAGCCCACAGTTGCAGGCATCTTTTCAAGCCACTTGTTCTCTTTGTCAGGGTTGGTTTAGGTTAAACAAGATCAGATAATTTGTTGATTCATTAAGTGGGCACTAGCAAAGTGCACTATGTCAAAATATGGTGAAAGTGAACAGACAAGGGGGGTGCCACTGTCAACCCACTTCCTTCAGGGCACCTCACATGTACATGGGCCCTCTGACGCATGGACTGTGAGGACACTGCCATCAACATGTATCTTAATAATAATACTAATTTGTTATATTTTTTTAAGGGGGAGAAACCCAGTAAGTTCTAGTATTTTGTTCCTGCACCCCATTGTGTTGCCTTGGGCACCTTGTATGATGCACATGCCTTGGAGGCCAAATGTAGAGATCTGAAGGCTTGAATTTTGGATTTGTGCCTCATAGGACTAGGATTTGCAAGCTGACATTTGGTTAGGAGCACCTCTTTAATATGCAAGAACTGTGACTCTTCCTTGTGTTTAATCTGACAGAAGCTAAATGAATCACAATCACGTCAAATTTCTGTATGATGTCAAAAAATTCCCTCCTGTTCTCCTTGAAATTAGCCAGCAAATATCTAAGACTACAGCAGCATATTTGTCATTTATTTTCCTCACGTAGTTTTCTAGTTGCTGGAAGACAGATTTTTGAGGGAAATGGTGTCTTCCTGTTTATTGTGGGTGATAGGGCTGAAAGCGTTCTGATTATCATTTTCTGCAATGAGCTGAAAGAGGCAATAGAAGTAACAGCTCACATTCAGTGTAAATTCTGCATGAGGCAAGATGCTTAGACACAGGAAAAAAATCATTCATGTTGTTGGGGATCTCTGAATTTGTGCCAGCTGAGGCCAGGTTCCCCGATGCATTGTCCCGTCAAGTTTTGAGTATATGCAAGCATGAAGATTGTGCACCCATTCTAGTGTTTAACTGCTCTTAAAGCATTTTTTTCCTGATAATTCATAACCGTAACTTCCCATAATATTTTGGACTGGTGCCTACTGACTGTCATCCTATCACTGCACCTCTTAGAAGACTCTGGCTGATTGGCTTCCTGTGAGGCATTTGGAGACTGTGTGTATACTTGGTCTTCTCTTTATAAAGCTGAATGAATTAATTTTTCTCATTCAGCAGTAGTACACGTGTGTAATGGGTAAGTGACCAGTTTGGGACATATTTGAAGATTATTCTGTGTAAGTAAAGTAAGAACTGTGCTCTTTTTTCTCCAAAATCTCAGAGTACCTCATGTTTTCTTGAGCAATGCTGACAGATTGCACAAGTGGAAGCATTTCTTTATAAGGGGTCATCAGTGACTTTCTCTTCCTAGGCATTTCTGGGTCCTCCTTCCAGATAGCCTGTTCACATCTTCATTAGTTTATTTTCAATACATGGGGCTGCTGTCTGGAGGTATTTTTTTGTGGAAAGTTGACATGATGTGTTTCAACTTTTTTAGATATGAACATACCAAGCCACTAATACAGGACGAAGTGACTGATGTGAATCCAGAGGCAGAAATCTATCCATCAGTGTCCTCAGAGTTCGCATCGCTCCCTGAAACAGTTGAAGAATTTATTGCTGAGATAGAAGATGAAAATACAGATCTGGCAGCAGCAGGAGTAGGGGCTGAAGACTGGGTGAATGCAGTGGAGTTTGTCCCTGGGCAGCCATACTGTGGACGTGGTAAGCTCATCGTGGGGTAACAGGGAATTTCCATCGTGGCTCAACAGTTTCTGTGTAGTGCATTTCTTTCAGTGCTTTTGAGCACAGCTATTCATATTTATTGATCAGTTCAAGTGAGCCTGGGTTTTCCAACATGAGAAGTCAGACTGACTTTTCTGAAACCAGATATATTTCAAGTCAGTCTGCATGACTGGCTTTCTCTTGCTATGTTTCTGAATGACTTGAGAATCTCCTTTGAAGTTTAGTTTGCATATGGGATGGGAGAGGAAATTACTGGTGATAAAATTAATATTGCTACTCTGGAGAGATAATCTGCTGCCTTTGTGGTTTCGGTTGGTTATTTTGGTTTGGGGTGATTTTGCAGTTTTTGAAAGGTTTTTTCTTCCTGTAGAAGGAATTGAAGCTGAATGCTTACTCTTGTGAATCCCATGGCCAGAGGCTGAAAATAATTTATTCTAGCCAGCTTTCTGGAATTCAGCTTTTGTGATAGCTCACGATGAGAATGAGGCTGAAGAAGTTCATCATATGGGACCAGACTATTTGAGTAGCATACTTGTAATCTGGTTTTCCTGCCAAAATAGAGCAGTCTTCAAATTTAAGTGAAAAGTAGGCTGAAGGTGTTCATTTGAACATAATTTCTAATATTTGTCTTTCTAAGGCTTGAGGAGGCTATGAGTACTTAAATAAATGTTTGAATTCAAAATGGACACCCTGCACCCAGAGGAGATTGAAGAGTGCTCAGATTATACTACTTTGCACTGCTCAGATTCTCAGATTTGGGAAGAGAATGACCTTCTCAGTGTTACAGGGTGCTGCTTGGAGCCTCTTGCCAACCAGTTGGAGGAGGGTTAAGAGGAATGGTCAAGTGACACGAACAGTTTGCTGGTGTTGTTGAGAAGTTTGATTATGGAATTGCACAACAAATTAGTGACTTGAGTGTATTCCAAAGGAGTGAAAACTTGACCACTACCTGTTAATGTGCCACTTTACTGTCAGGAAAGATCCAGCTTCTGTGCTTGTTGAGACAAAGGATTTTTTAAAATAGTTTAATCAGAATATAATATTTAGATAGGAAGGAACCTCTGGATTTCATCTAGTTCATTCCCTGCTTAAAGTCTCCAGGGGCTTTGTTTAGTTGAATCTCTGTCCTCAGAGATGTGCAAAGGTCCATAACCTCTGGGTATCCTTTGTGGTGTTCAACTTCTTTTACAAAGGAAGCCTCTTTCCTAGTATGTAATTGGATTTTTCCCTGCCTCCGCTTGCCTTCTGTCTCTTGTCATTTGCACATCTGAGAAGAGTCAGTCTCTTTTCTTGGGTGTCAGCCCAAATAATGACTGAGTGGCCCTCCGCTGGAATCAATTCATTGCTAGTTTGAACAGCCACAGATCTCTTAAATACACACAGTCCTTACAAAACAGCTGGTGCTTCTTTCTGAAGCCTTAAGTCATTACACTGTTAATTTAGTTTTACTAAAGCATTTTTTTTTCTAGGGGTTAGGCTTACTTTTCATGCAAACTTGTGCCAGATTAAGTTAAATAGTGTTCTCTTGTGTGAATCTTCTTGCAAATCTGTTTTATAGCCTTTGAAACTTGATGTATTTTAATGTACAAACATACTCATATGTTTCTGTTCTGAACAGTGCTACATGATGCTAATTCCCATGGTGACTTAAAAAAACTCTTTACTTTTCTGAAGCAACTGTCTTTATTAAACTACAGAAATAAAAACGTGCAGTGTGTTCCGTAGTGTATGCCTTAAAGCAGATTATTCTGGTCAAATCGCTGGAGGAATGTACAGATACTTGGAAACTTCAAAATGAAACTTATTTCTAGAATCCTGTGTATTTAAATTTCTCTTAAAAATTATAAGGATTCAAGGTTGGCAGTTTAACCATGCATAGCTGGGGCTATGATGCTCACCTTTAACCACGATTCTCTGATTTGGGACTAAACCTGGCATCTTGAAGATGACTTCAGGGCCTAGCATAGGAAATAGTGATGGTTCTTCAGGTATTCACTTGTTAGTTGTACAGATGTGACACATTTCCATACTTGTTCTGCATAATTGAGTAGGAAGGCAGAAATAAAAGAAACACTAAATTTGGTATCAGTTTACTGTTACTAAAAGATTAAAATGTTTAATGCTACAAAGTGTGTCCTGAAGTGCAAGTAGGTGGTGTGTGGATTCAAAACAAGCTGGTTTTTCCTTGAGTGTGAATGTAACCCTGTTGACTGAGCAATGAGAAGGTGGGGATTGAGTCCACCTACTGGTGAGCAGAGATTGGGAAAACAGCAAACAATCATAGAGAACAAATGTTACTCTCAGGGATATTGGATTTGTAACTGCTGAGACAGTCAAGTCTGAATTTTTCTAATTGTGGTTTCAAAGAGAAAGTAAAACTGTAGCTGCTACAGTGCAGTAGATACAGAAGATAGGAATGCTGTTCCAGCCTCACAGTAAAGAGTTTCTTCTGAATATCTAATCTAAATCCACTCTCTTTCAGGTTGAATTGTCATTTGAAACCGTTACCCCTTGTCTGACTACTACATGCCTTTGTAAAAAGTCCCTCTTCATCTTTCTTGTAGGTCCCCTTCAGGTCCTGGAAGGCTGCAGTAAGGTCACCCCGGAGCCTTCTCTTCTCCAGGCCGAACAACCCGAGCTCTCTGAGCCTTTCCTCTTAGGGGAGGTGTTCCATCCCTCTAACCATCTTCATGGCCCTCAACTAGGTAAAAAAATCTGTGGCAACACTGACTCAGGAAAACACTGGCAAATGCAACAGTTGAGGGACTAGAAGCTGAAGGGTAGTTGTGATTTTTGTTATTTCTCATGGAAGTGGGGACCATGGGTTTCAAATGAGAGGGCAAGTGGGATTTCCATAAGTAAGTACATATTTTCATGTTATGCTGAGCTACTCGGGAGAGAATGTAGAGCCTAGTACGGGGTTTCTTGTCACTTTTCTTGGTGCTGGTTCACTAAAACTCAAGGGGAAGAAGAGCTAATGAACATACTTTGTTTGAGAATCTCTGAAAACGAGCAGGTTGCCAGGTGACTTGTTACTCAGTTACTCACTTGCTTTGAAAAGTATGTTTCTAACAAACAGACTGCTCAGATCACTGTGAGTGACCACTGCTGTCAGAGATGGTTCAACAAGCAGACTTGATCTTGAGAGCTAATATTTTTCTACACTAATCTTCAGTATTTGCTTATTCCTCAAAACTGAAGTTGCAGGGGCCTGCATTTTTTTTTCTTTGTCCTAAAACTAACAGACTGATACATGCCTGTTATATCTTTGCTCCATGGACATGAAAACTGTGCAAGTATGATTAATTTTGAGAATGAGTCTTTCCTTTGCTTTAACTGATCCAAGTATGCCTTTGGTAGTTCTTGGCTTGCTTCTCCAAATCTATTGCTCAAACACCTTCTAAAAGTTACACTTTCTTATAGCATAGATGACTTTTGTAACAGTTTTGTAAATAAACTCTAGCTGCTGTCCTTCCTGGTGTTTACTCTGAATGTTGTAATGCTTTATATTTATTCCATCTTCAGTTTCTCACTGTCTGCTGTTGTCTCCTAATTCAGTCATCATCCTACTTATGTCACAATCTCAAAAGGCTGACTTGTGGTGAGGCAGGGAAGCATGTGTTTGAGGTACAGGGAGAAGTGTTCTATAGTAGCTGTGTAAAGGGGAAAGAGAAACAATACAGATTTCAGTCCAGTTTAGAATTAGGTAAGGGAATTCACTTAAGATTTTGCAAAACTGATGGCTAGCTTAGAATGCAGTGAAAACAGCCTGAATTTCAGTTTCTTAGTTCATGTGTCTGGCTAATTGACCACATACCTGTTTAGGACAGGCTTTTTGGCAAATGGAGTTAGTTTGAGAGATGTGGATACCACTTTTCTATCAATCTAAGAGATGCATGGGAATCCAGAAATGAAAGTTTGTTCAGGCTCAAGAACAGTGTGCTAATTAGCCTGCACATAAGGAATTGCTGATGTGGTATTGCCATATTAGCATTTTATTGAGCTGGATACACCTTTGTTACTTCAGCTGTGTAATTTCTGGGGAAAAAACTGTTAACTTTAGCTGATGTGAAAATGTTAGCTGAAGTAAAATTGATTCCAAAAGCAATTAGTTTTGAGAGGTTTGTAGCCTTATTTAGTGGTTGCTGAACCAGAGTCTGTATAACAGTGTATTTAAGCTGCTGAGGACTAGTGCAATTTTTCTAGCTGTACTTAGCCTGTGAATGGATATTCCCTGACCACTGAAACTTTGATAGCTTTAATCTTGTTTGGGTTGAAGGATGAATAAATTGGTCTTGACGTTATTTGAGTGGGGAAAATAATTTAGTTCAGGTTAAGGGTGTGTGAACTTGGACTGAAATGAACCTAGGTTGTTCCTAGTACTCTGTTTGGGGAACCCTGAGTGTTCTTACTCCCTGTTCTCAAAATCTGACTGTGCTGCTTGCTGTTCTTAATTCTGTTCCCAGCTGCTCCTTTCTGTGCTGAAGCACCCTTGCAGGAAATGGTGATTGAAGAAGAATACGAGAAGCAGCAGGCAGATGTGGAGATGAAGAAGGAGCTGTGCCCCTACGCCGCATTAGGAGAATGTCGTTACGGAGAAAACTGCGTGTATATCCATGGGGATGTGTGTGATATGTGTGGCCTGCAGGTCTTGCATCCCATTGATGCTGCACAGAGATCTCAGCACATAAAGGTAAGCAAACAACTGTCTGGTGTTTAACAGCTGTAAGTTATTGCTTCCTAGCTCCCCTCAATCACTTGTTACTAATTCCCTTTCATTTGAAGGTGTGTGCAGGTCAGGCAGTGAATGAAATTCCGGTTGTAAACTAGACTGTTTCCTGCCAGGGCCATACTCAAAAGCAGCTGGATTTCCTTATCTGTGTTGGGAGAACAGTCTGCTTAAAGATACTGAAGCTTTGTTCTTTGCCTAGTCAAAGTGGATGGTCTTTTAGATGGCCTTTTCATGTTTAAAAGTAGTGTCTGAAGGAAGGAATTTGAACTCTGAATTGATTGTTCCCCAGTACTTGAACAAATCTTTTTTTAAGGATCAAGGGTTTTTTTAGCTTAATCACACTTCATGCACTACGCAAAACAGCAAACTGGGTTTAAAAACCTGCTTAGAGCTCCCCAGGTGACCAGTCGTGTCTGCAGTCGTTTTCTTTGTGTCTCCCTTTCAGTCTTGCATTGAAGCTCACGAGAAGGACATGGAGCTGTCCTTTGCCGTCCAGCGCAGCAAAGACATGGTGTGCGGGATCTGCATGGAGGTGGTGTACGAGAAGGCCAATCCCAGCGAGCGCCGCTTCGGCATCCTGTCCAACTGCAGCCACACTTACTGTCTCAAGTGCATCCGCAAGTGGAGGAGTGCTAAACAATTTGAAAGCAAGATTATAAAGTGAGGCACTTTTCATTTCGATTCTGCTTTGTTACTGTGGAAGAACTTAGTAACTTGTGACACCTTGCAACAGACTTCCAGATGCAGACAGCACAGAGACTGTATTTAATGAATACTAACTTCTGGTTTAGGAGTGAAATAATTGTTAGGGATAACATTTACGCTCTGATTTGGTTAATGTGGGTTACGTTTGCAAAACTCAATGGTAGTAAGTAACTGTTGTTTATTTAGTAGTATGTTGTCCAGTAGTTATTGTTTATGTCTTGGACAGCCAGGCAAGAATCTGGAAACAGATTAACCAGTTCAAAATGTGTGCTGCTGCTTAATTCATTACTGCCTTAGAGCATTACTCAGTTGGCAAAACATTTTTCCATTTAAGGCTGTTCTAGAAAATACAAAGTTCCAATCAAATAAATATAGGAAAAATACCAAAATAAATTTATTTAATTCTAAAGAAAAAGGAGTCTGTGTGAAGTGTTTTTTCAAGCTTTTCTGAGACAAGCTGACCAGCTGCCATTGCCATTGAGTTCTTGAAGAAGAGTTTAGGTTATCTTCATATATAAGAGAGTCTAGATTGAAAAGGTTGTGCAGCAAGTATTTGAGCACAGTACCTCTTCAAAGATGGATATATGGCATGACTTGTTGTGTAGGAGAGAGGGCGCCCTGTAATGTGGAATTTTGCAGCACAGTCTGTTCGTTTCCCAGGTCCTGCCCAGAATGTCGGATCACATCTAACTTTGTCATTCCAAGTGAGTACTGGGTGGAGGAGAAGGAAGAGAAGCAGAAACTCATTCAGAAATACAAGGAGGCAATGAGGTATGAGCAATGCAGCCTTTTATCGAATTAAGCCTGCAGAGATAAAGGCACACATGGAGAAGGGTGTTGACGTAAAGCCCCTTTTCACACCTCCTTTCCACCACCAGGTGTGAAGTTCTTCTTTGCCCATCTGCCCATAGATGCATGCACACCATCCCAAAGCTATTCCTGTGTTCTTTGACATCAGTCTTTCCTTTCTCTACACAAAACACTGGTGGTGTAGCCATAAGGCAGTCCAAACTCATGCACTGCACACCATTGGTGTCCCTCTGCATGCATCAGTCCACACGGAGTGTAATAAATCATTTCTGCATGTAGATCTTTTCTCACAGAATGCCTTCTGCTCTGTGAGTTCCTTGTAGGATTACCTGCAGGTGAATGCACTTCTGCAGTCTGATGGGGGTGTGCTGTCAGTAAGGGTTGCGATATTTTCCTTTCCAGCAACAAGCCGTGCAGGTATTTCGATGAAGGCCGTGGGAGCTGTCCATTTGGAGGGAACTGTTTTTACAAGCATGAATATCCTGATGGCCGCCAAGAGGAGCCACAAAGACCCAAAGTAGGAACCTCAAGTAGATACCGGGTTAGTGCTGCTGATTAATCGCCCTTTCAATAGACAGAGAGCACAAGAGGGGTGTGCATTATGTCTTCTGCCTTCAGCAGAGGATAGGGAAATATTGACTTCTTTTTTTTCCACTTCTGATAGACCTCTGTAATGGTGAATTTGAAGGAAGCGGTGCTGTAAAGTTTGTGAATGCTGGAGGCCAAGATGGAAAGACTAAATTTAAAAAACTTTCCTACAACATATTGAAGTAGAAATGTTGAGTAGCATTAATAGGGGTGTGTAAGGGTAAATTCTCCTGGAGGTCAGTATCTCCCTGAAAGAGCGATGTGATTTCTTGCATGTACAGAAAGTACACCAGGGGCGTGTCAGCCTCTGGAAGGGCTCCTGCTTTGTACCACTTGGTCACCTGAGGAAATCCTTGTTTTCCATTTGCAGGCCCAGCGGAGGAATCGGTTCTGGGAGTTCATCGAGGAGCGAGAGAATGGGGATCCCTTTGAAACCGACGAGGATGAGGTGGTGACCTTTGAGCTTGGTGAGATGTTGCTTATGCTCTTGGCAGCTGGAGGTGATGATGAGCTAACGGATTCCGAGGATGAGTGGGACTTATTTCATGATGAGCTGGAAGATTACTATGATTTGGATCTATAGCACCTGTCAGTGGAGTGTGGACTGTTGTCTTGGCTTCAGGCAGTAGCTATTACCTGTGGTGTTGTGGCAGTGCCTGTGTTTCTCCTAGGCAGGCCGATCAATTCCAGGTGCTGTTGTAATAACTTTTACCCAGGGTCTGTCTCTTCCCTTCCCCTCCTCTCCCACCCCAGGAGTGTTGTTTTTCCTCTGTTTCAACAAATAACAAGAAATAAATCTTTAAAATGTTAGTTTTTGTAAAAATGAATTTAACTGTCAAACAGTTAGCTTAGGTTTGTTGCTTCATCTGTGTACCCAACAGAGTTCACCCAGTTCCAGGGTTAAAGTGTTTACAGGACTTCCACACTCATTTTGAAGAGCCCAGATACAAAAATGAGCAGTGGCCATGCAGTGGGGATGTAAATTGGCTGATGGCCTTTATTCTGTCTTTGTACCAATATTTCTGATTTCAGGCCAGATACAAAATTCTTTCTGGAATCAGCTCCGTTCCAGCCCCCTCATGTACACGTCTTCATTTGTGACTTTTGGTCTCTGTTTACTTGCACATTACTATTACTACTGTGTAACCAGAACCAGGTGTGAACGTTCTGGATTTTTACTGTGTTTAGCATGAAAGGAAAATGTCTTTGTGAAAGGAGAACTCTCTATGTGTATATACAGATAAATGTAGAGTTGGACCTCAAGGATGGGGAGACTCTGTGTAAGTTAAAAATAACAAAACCATCTTTCACCCCCTCTTGGTGCATGAAGTCTTGCCTCCAATTGGACACGAAACTGGTCTAGTGGTCTCAGCCCAGACTGGGAAACGATCCTGACAATTGCTTAACTCGATAGATGGCACTCCCTAATACACCAGCTCTCTTTCATGTGTATGATTAGGGTTGTCCAGGAGCAGAAACCCGGTTAGCCAAGGTGGGGTCAGAGGAACACCAGAGAGGACCCTTTAGCTTTATCGCTCTGTAAGTTTTAGAACTTCATGTAAACACTTAAGCCGTGAGCTTTGCTAGAAACTCGCTGTGCCTCCCAGCTGCTTTGAGGTACTTGTGCCTCTCTGCAGCTGAGCTGGACAGGTTGCCTGGTAAAGCTGTTCAGTTTATGTGAGTTACTGCTTACAAAGGCAGTCGTGCAGTTTCTGGCTGTAATTTGCATTGAGAAATTACTTCGCCACCAAAGCCCCAGCACAGGAATTTTAACCTTGCATTACATTATTGCTGTTTTTTATTGACTTGTGGATGCCCCGTGATCTGTTCTCCTGCTGCTCTTGTCCCCTAGACTGCCTCTCCTTTCACTTTTAAATGGAATGAGAAATTGTTCTGAGGTCTATAACGTATTGTTTTGCAGCTGCCTTTTGTAAGAAGCACTTTTCCCAAATAAAAAATGTAAAAAAAAAAATTAAACAAGAAGTCAGTTTGTTCTTTTAAATTCAAAGCTTCTGGGTTTTGACTTGATTATTTTCATGTGTTTCTGTAAATATAAAGGCATTTATGTCACTTATTCTTAACTCCTGCAGAACTGTGTTATGCTTAATACAGAATTCCAGCATTGTTAGAGCCTTTCCAGCAAAGAGCTTGTAATGTGAGGGACACATTCCAAACAGACATCTGATATAGTAAAGGAATATCTGGGGCCATGAGTAAGCACTGACATGTCTTGCTTTCTCAGAAGTCAGTCCTCCCCTACTCTGTTAATTTTATTTGCACTGGACAAAGCTGCAGGACATACTCTTATCCATAGTTTCCTGTCATAATGCTGTTTGGACAGCAATCCAAGCACTGCTACAGGCCACTTCCTGAGACTCACATGCTTGCAGCCTGTGTGTGTTCAGATGGAAGCATTTTTCTGCAGAAATACACAAAGTTGGAAGTAAACTGCTGGAAGCATATTCAGATGCTGGGGGATAAGATTTTAAAAAAGTTTAAGTGAACAGAGTAAAGCCATTTCTGGTTTGTTCAGGTTGTTGGTTTTTTTTTCTCAGGGGCTGAGTAGCCGAGGGAGGAAAGGAATGTACTTTGAGCAAGTGACACTTTAAACTGATAAAAGGGAGAAAAGAGCAAAAAATTCAAGCCTCCCTTTCCTACATGGTGAACTTACATTGTAACATCTTATTGGAAAGCTTCATTCAAATGTGAGTTTGTAACAGAGCTGTGTGCTGATAAGATGGAAAAAGGTAATGAACTTAGCAGCCAGAGCACACACAAGTGAGCTTGCTTTCATAAGGAGTGGTGTGCTTTACTCCCTGCCGGGGTGCACTAGAGCTTCCTCTGTGCATGTCACAGAGGAGACTGAGAACACCCAGATGAGTGGTTTGCTTTGGTGGAGGCTGGTGGGTGCAGCTACTCTGATGTGTTCACATGCAGCATGACAAGTGGTTCCTCTTGCTTTGAACTGTGTTGTGGTTCCTGTTGTGCAGGTTCAGGAACCGCCTGTATTTGTCCCCAAGCCAGCACTGCTGGGTGCCACTTCCCTTCTGAACCGTGCTGGGCGAGGCTGGTTTCTAAACTGGCTCCACCAGCCTCAGACTGCGACAGCTGAAAACAGTAGGGCCTCTGAAATAAATATGTTAGGCTGCTATGTTTTTTCTGTGTGAGAACAGGAATAGATTCAGTAGAATTAAGCTTATAATGTAAGAAGATGGAGGGTGACAACTTCGGCTGTGCTACATTCTCTTCAAGGAAATACTTAAGGTACAGAAGCTGAAGAGGCCAATGAGAGCAGTATCAAGATGAAAAAGGTATAAAGTCCATAAACTTCCACCAGCAGAATCTTAATTCCAAACCAAAAATCTTTAGGAAAAGATTGACATTCATTTGAGGTGCCTTGACTTTACTCCCTAGGCCAGAATATACACATTTGGTTTGATACACACTTTTGCCTCTTGTGGAAAGTGCAGAGTAAGTGTGCTACTTGTTCTCACTGCTCTGAACATAATCATACAAGGTAAGAGCACCTGTTACAACTTCTGCTGCTTCAGTTCAAATGGTGGTAGCACAGCTGGCCTTTGTGGCCCAAAGTGGATTGTAATCTTTGAGGAAATACCTGGTTCATCTAATGAAATGCAAAGTAACTTTCCTGTTACTGCAGGTATAGAGAAGACTTGTATTTGGAGGGCACCATGAGCTATGGAGCTTTGTTCATGTTTGGAACAAAACTGGTGCAGATGAAATTATTAATGCTTGCAGCAGCTTAAAACGGGGGAATTCACATGTAATCCTTTAGGATTGAGACACAATACAGGACTGTGCTGCAGGGATCAAGTAGCTACAGTCAATTTAATTGCTAGCATTAGAAAGGCACTGAACTGTAGTTGTGGAGGTTAGCAAAACTAGACTTGGGAGTGAAAACGGTATAAGCAGTGATGTTCATGGACACAGCAGTAGCAAGGAAATGCAGGATTGCAAATAGGCTGAACTCTGGTTATCCATGGACGTGTGCTGTTTGTCACTCACTGTCAAGCCAGTCAGCCCCTGCTTGGCAACAGCTTGATGAGACTGCATTGACAGGAGCTGTGCAGACAGCTGTGTGAAGGTTCATTTACAACAGCAGCATTGAGAAAAAGGGCTTTAAATAGATTTTTGAAAGCCCTGCCCATCTGAAACTGAATTCCTATTTCAAGGTGAAGTACTCGAGGACAAAGGGGCTCTTGGCCTGTCTAGAACTATTCTCAAAAGAGTGCGATATCCCAGCACTGCCTGTTGGTGTAGTTCCACTTAACACATAGGCTTAAACTTCAGGAGCCAGTTTGCTGGACAATGACTGTTTGGGCTCCTCACAAACCTGCAGGCAAGCGTGGGGTCCTGGGAGCTGAGCCAGGAAAATGCCTGCTGGCACCCACAGGGGCAGGGGCACCTGGAACAGCGCTGCCCTTGGAGCACTCACCTGCCTGGGGGAAGCTTCACTTCCAGTTCCTTGTCCAAAACCACAGGCATGCATCTTCTTCCAGAAAGAAGGCTCCAGCACAGAGTGTTCCACCTCTGTTCAGCATCTGAAAATTGTCTCCCTTCCAACTATAGTTACACATTAACTGGAATGATTAGATAAGAACCTCAGCATTTACCTCTCAGTAAATGAGAGCCTGTCTCCTGCATAAAATGCAGAGCTGTATCACATAGGCAGTACTGTGTGCCTTCCACATCACTGGGCTGCTGTTGTGTTGGCTTTTAACTAGTCAGCTTCCAGGGGGTGCCAGTTTGGTACATTTTAAAATATTTCTAATTATTTTTATTACCCTGTTCCACCAATAGGTAATGCTTCTTCTCATCTGGCCTGGCTGTGACACCAGTAATGCAAGTAATGTGCCACAGCAAAGACTCAAATACTTCTCAGTATTCCCAGATACTTCCCAGTATTCCCAAATACTTCAAGCTGAATGTGCAGCTCTTAAAACTGAAACCTGTGGGGCACGGATAGTTTTTAAAACAGTGTTGTAGACAACCTTATAACCCTTTGTACAAATGCATTAATGATGTTGTCAAGAAGCACTTGGAATTTGGCATATGATGCTGGGGTGTACAGACCATTAACAGAAGGCTCCATAGCAGTTACTTCTACTTTGCCTTGTCATAGCTGGGTGTTTCCATCTGCTCTCTAATGGGGAAAGGCAGAACAACTGAGATTATGCTGATCTTCTATTTTAATTTAGTGGTTATCACCAGATTATAGTCTAGAATATGCTAGGTATAGCCTAGAATAGCAGGCTATACTAAGGGGATTTTTTAAAAGTTCATAGCTTGTATTCTCTCGTGAGTAACAGCATTACCAATATACTCTGAAGAACCTTATTAGCAAGTGCTGCTCTTTACTCATGCAAGGACAGCTGGAAAAGCAACTCTGGAAACCATTCAGTGTAACTGCCCAAAGGCCTCATGGAAAATGCCAAACAGAACCAACCAAAAGAGGTCACGCTCCTGGTTTAGCTACACAATGGGTAGGTGTCCAAGACTAAGCTTCTTGGAGGAGCAGGAAGCCTGTTAGACCTGTTAAAGGAAAGGGAACAGTCGCAAGCCTGTTCTCCCTGATCCTGTGTTGCACAGCTTCCTGCCAAAAAGGCCTTGCTTTGCCAGGAGCTCCACACGTGTGGGGAGAGAACAGCAAGAGCCCTGTGACCTGGCGGTGCTGGGCACTCAGGATCACATTAGCCTGCACAAGTCTCCATACTGAGGGTAAGTAAAATAACTTCATACAGCAGTGGCTAGTTAAGATGGTAAACACAATGAACCATGCAAAGTTAACAGCTGGTACCATCCTTCCTCTAATTCTTGACCAATGAAAGATTGTAACTGGACATGAAACCAGTAGTTTTTTCTATTGCAGTCTTCTGGAAGATACTACCAAAGAAAGTAAAAATTATGGATTACAAACTACTACTAGGAATAGAAATATTAAGCTTACATTTGACTGCTCTTGTAGTGTCAAGAGCTGTAGAAACTTGTTTGGAAGCTGGCTTGCCACTTTGAAAGGCTATAGTATTTGCTGTTGCTTAAATGTGCAAACCAAAATGCAACTACTGGGCTAGTAAAAATGAAGGAGGATTAAAGATTTAAAAAGTAAACATGAGAAGGAGGATGCTTGAAGATGAAGCTTTCTCCACAGCAGGCTAGAGCATGTAAGATTACTCCTTCAGCTTACAGAGCTGAATTAATCCTTGCTCTTTCCATGTAATAGCAAAGAACCTGGCCAGAGAAAGCATTAAGAATATTAGAAATATTTCCCAGACTATTATTCAATGATTCATTCTTCTTTATTTTTTGTGCTTCTAAGACAAGATTTTCCAGCAGTGCTTGCTACATGTTTTTCCTTATTTTCAAGGACTTAGGAAACAGGGGCAGCCAGCCATTGGGTAAGCTGGCAACACTCCAGCCTTCCCAAGGCTGCTTTGCATGTAACACAAACTGTGTTTTACCATTATAGAGTTTGAGTTGCAGTTTATAGCTTAACAGTAACTAAGGGATACACCTTGGTACATGTGGACTGCTGTCAAAAAAACTTCCTCTGATATTTCTTTCCTCCTCCTCCTTCCCTGTTTCCATCTACTGGGAAAAAAAAAACCCTTGCAAATAACAGAAAAAGAAAAAACCTCAAAACCCTCACCAAAACAAAACAAAATAAACCCAGCCCAAACCCTTCATTCAGTTCAGGTATACAGGGAAGTGAGCCCCAAGTAGCAGAGCTTGCAATTGGGAGGAGCAATCCAAGACCTTCCATTGCTCCCACCATGTTCAGTCTCCACAGCAGCAGCAGATCTACTCACCTAGGGCAGCTCTCTGGTGCAGCCTATACCATTGCCTCACTGGTCTAACACACTTTAATTTTTTTTTTTTTTACCTAATTTAAACCATCTCACCCTTTGCTGAGTTTAACAGGAGCTTGCATCCATCCTTCACACTCCTTTGAAAACCTACAGGGATACTCTCAAGTTGCCATTGGACCATCACACAAGCTACAGGAGGCTTTTGGTTAAAATCAACACATCAAAAGCAAATGAGGTTAGCAGGGAGGAATGAAAAAAAAGTCCTTTGACTGGAAGCTTTGCTGCTCCCAGCAAGTCCATGTAGCATGATGGAGATCAGTGCTGGAAACAATCCTGACTATTACAAAGCAAAGTGGAAGGCAACTTTTCTCACCCCAGGAAGAAGTGTATCATATTCTGCCTGCTATGGCAGCCCAGAGATGTCTCCAGGTTTGTCTGGTGAGGAACTCAGGGCAGATGTGAAATGCTGTACTCTTCCACAAACGATATTAAGCTCCTTGGGATTGGTGGCTACCTGCCTGACATCAGGAGAGCTCCTAAATTAAAGTTTAGGCAGGAGTGGGTTAGTGCTGTCCAAGCGTGTGTCAGACTTTTTACAGCTACTGGCAGAGAGCAAAGTGCTTGTACTTAAAACCAGCAACACAGCTTAGAAGGGTCAGTGCAGAACTCTGGTGCAAATTTATCTTCTGACAAAGCCAGAAAGACATGTAAGGAAGTAATTAAAGGTAGTATTTTTTATAGTTCTCTTTGGTTAAGGCAAGGGCTGGGTGCTTCCTGAGTCTTCTCATCTCAGAAGTTCACATTGCTATGTTCAAAGCAACCTGTGCTACCAACAGCAACAACAATCTCTGAAAATACTCACAAGCCAAACTGCAAGGTAGAAACATCAAGAGAGATGGCTTGAGGCCACATAGAACACTCTCATCAACTGAACACAACTGAACCAAACAGCCTCAGAAGAATGGCAGTTTCTAAGTTCTCCCTGAAGTCTCTCTTCAACAGGAGCACTGGGTCTTCTCCACACTTGGACTCGCAATCACTGGCCTGGAGTCAAGACTGAAGCTGTTTGGAGGGTTCTCCCCATGAAGCTGTAAGGTATTTCGGGCTATCAGCTCCTTAGCCATTAATATGAACACCTCTTCTATGTTTTGAGCTTCTTTTGCTGATGTTTCCAGCACAGCTAAGAGCCCGTGCTTCTCTGCCAGGGTGCAGGCATCTTCAAACAGCACTTGGCGCTTGTCCAGAGAATCCGATTTGTTCCCTTAAAACAAGGCAGAGAGAAGCTTCAATCACTTAGTCTTTCAAAAATTTATTTTTAAATGCGATGCATGAATTCAATTTTGTTAAACACCAGATTTATGTTAGTAGGAGTAAGAGTTACTGGATGGAACAAGATGTGAGTACATCAGAGCCACAAATATAGACTGTGGTTTAAAACTGCAGCAAATCATATGATAGCAAATGAGATGAAATCCAAGAAAAAACTAAAAACCTGTGTTCATCTAAATACTTTGTTGGAGGTAAAGGATGATTTGGAAGCGACTGCTGGTCCTGTTCCCTAGTGGTTTTAAATGTTAAGTAGTGTTTAAGTTGAATACTTTTTTACAAAAATCTTTTAGGATGATGTAAAAAGAAAGGCAAGAATTCAGATCAGCTATCTTAATGCCTAAAATATATACTTGTTTCTGCATGTATAAACTTGCAGCACTTCAGTAAAAATCTATCATGAAACACCTCAGATGAAATACTTTGTATATTTAGGCAGTTGCAGAACATGTGGATTTATCAGTTCTAGCAGCTGACTGAAATTTATATTTGTAATTTCAAGACAATGCTTCATCAAATTAATATCTTGAATATATATAAACTAACTACCCTCCCAAAAAGTCCCTTTTAGTATTTCTAAAAACAAATAAAAACAAAACCAACTACCACAAAAAAAAAAAAAACCCAAACAAACAAAAACCAACAAAACAACCCCCCCAAACCCAAATAAATAACAACAACAAAAAAAAACCCCAACAACCCAAAACCCCCCAAAAAACAGCCAAAAAAACCCCCCAGCTTGAGGGTTATTTGCCTTCTTAAAAGCAACCAACCCACTTTTTCCTCCTTCAGTTCCTTCAGATAGGAAAGTGAGGTTTCTTAACCTTAACCTCCTGCTAGAAAGGTGTATAACATGACTAAGCGGAATTAAATGTACAACAACTTCTGCCAATGTAAATAAAGCAAACAGCACCAGCTTTGGAAGAAAGCACCAAGCTGGACCCTTAACAAATGCTTTATTTTTAATAATTTCCGAACTTATCTCTAAAAAAAACCCCAACAACCGCCACCACCCCCACCACACAGAGATAAGTCTCGTTCTTTAGATTTATGACAGAAGTTAGAAAAACCCGGCCAAAGTACAGTGATTTACACCTCCCCTGCCCCCAGTTCCGAGCACTGCATTAGACGCAGGTCAGAATTTATGGTTTGCTTTTTCCAGAGGAAAGAGAGGAGCAAGCTCCGGAGCACAAGCACGGAGGGTGCCGCAGCAGAGGCTGCCCCAGCCCCGCTGCTGAGCCACGGCAGTGGAAATGAAGGCAATAAAGGCTCTGGCGTTCACCACACCACGGCTCTCATTTGCAGCCGCTTCCTTGGGGGAAGGAAGAGCAATAATAACCACGAAACCCAAGGGAAAGGAACGGCGGCTTCCTACCAGCTCCATTCCCGGCAATTCCCAGCCAATGCTTTCCTCAAAGAGGCAGTTTCCTGAGCGCCAGCGGAATGCAAGCAGACTACACCTCTGCAAAAGCCTTCTCCCCATCGATTGTCTTACCTGCTCGGAATCCCATTACAGAGCAATGCATATCAAGAGAACAGAGAGGAAAGATGAGAACCAGGAGTCTGTGCATTCCCCTTCAGCTTGAATTATTGAGCTCCTACATTCCCGTGCATCAGGAGTATAGCGCCAGGCTCACAGCGATTCTAACCTCGACAGGGTGGTCCCTGCCTCCAGCCCGGCAGCAAAGCTTGTGGTGTTATTCCAGCAACTGAAAAAAGATTTTACTGTCCCCAGTGGGTTCCGTCCTGTTAGGACCAGGCTATGACTTTCCTCGTGTTTTAAAGCTTAGGCTGAATTGACACACTTTGTGATCTATTTTAATTAGAGTTGAATTCTTCCTTAATGCATAGTGTATAGATGCCTCAAGTAGTGGTAGGAAACGAGGGAGATTTTATATTCTTATTAAAAATCTACGTAACAGAATATTTAAAACTAAAATCCTACCAATTAACATCATGACCAAGTTTGCAGCACCATACTTTTCAATTTCATGAATCCAGTGAGGAATGGATTCAAATGTGGACCTCCTAGTAAGGTCATAGGCCAGGATGGCCCCATGGGCACTCCTGTAATAAGACTGGGTTATTGTCCGGAAGCGCTCTTGACCGGCTGTGTCCCACACTTGGATCTGTAAGAGAAAGGACAGCAGGTGTAAAGACCAGGGAATACCACTTTCCTGGGTGCTTGCCCTCAGCATTTGAAGCCCTTTGTCTAGAAGGCAGCCAGACCTGTCCCAGCACACTCTACTACACCAGTGCTTTCCCCTCTCGAGGTCTGAAAAGCCATTTACAAGCCTGTAGAGTCAATCTACACAGACCAAAGAGAAAGCTACAAGGGTAAACTCAGCTTTGCAAGGAAGCCAAGAAATCCATTTTCAACAACTGTAGTAAAAGATAAAGAATATTACAGCTTTTTAATAGCAGAAGAAGAGCAAAGAACCCTAATACAGGACTGGGCAGAGCAAATCTGTATAAAGGCCAGGCATCCTAACTTTCATCTGCACACAGAGGGAAGTTCTAGCTGACAATTTCTGCTGGTGTTTGTCTTGGAAACCTTCTTCCATCAAATTAAGCACACATCAAAGTGGAGCCTTTGCAAACTTTGGGGGTTTCCCTTCCTTGGTGTCCCAAACCCCCACAGCTCTGGAGGGAAGAGACACCCTCTCCAAACTATAGCCGTCTTCCAAAGAACTCTCTGCAGGCAAAGCACAAGCCGTCTCCTCAAGCAGAGGCAGAGAAGTCACGAGAGCATGTACCCAAATTAGGGTGACTGCTTCCCTCGGGGCATCTTCCCGAGAGAAAGCTCCCCTGGGAAGCAAACAGCCCTGGTTGGACAGGCAGTCAGCTTCTGCCAGCTGCCGCCGGCAGGGCCGAGCAGGAGGTGCTGTCCGTCCCGCCGCCTCCTGGCGCCCGCACGGGAGGGTGGCACGGCCGAGGTGTGCTCGCCACGAGGCTCGCCTCGCCCCCGCCACCGACCTTGACTTTCTTGCCGTCGATGTCCATGGAGCGCACGGTGAAGTCGACGCCGATGGTGTTCTGCTGCTTCTCGTGGTACTGCCCCGTCTTGAAGCGGTGCACCACGCACGTCTTCCCCACGTTGGAGTCGCCGATCAGGATGATCTTGAAGAGGTAGTCGAAGGCATCGTCCGCGCCGGAGCCGGGGAACGGCATCGCGGCGAGGCGGGCGGGAGGAGGAGCCGCAGGCCCGAGGAAGGAGCCCCGCGCCGGGCGCTCACCTGCGGCGCTGCCCTGCCGGGACAGGTAGCGCCGCCCTGGCCCGCCCCGCCGCGGGGCCGGCGGGAGCTGTAGTCCGCCCCCTCCTTTCCCTTCCCCGCCCGCCCCGGGCTCGCCCCCGCCCCGCTCAGCCCGGACTACAGCTCCCGCCGCCCCGCGGGGCCGCCCGGAAGAGCCGCCCCGCCCGCCGACTTCCTCCGGCCGCGCCGGGCGCCGCGCACGGTACGCGGGGCCGGGCGCTCCCGGGGCTGGGGCGGCGGTGCGGGGCGGGGGTGCGGGGCCGGGGCTGTGGCGGAGCCGGGCCCTGCCCTGCCCTGCCCTGCCCTGCCCTGCGCTGCCCGCCCGGCTCCGCTCCCCGCCCCGCCGAGGACGGGGCCCCAGCGCCGGGAGGGAGCCGCGTCCTCCCCCTCGCCCCCTCCTCGGGCCGGGCGCGGAGCGGCGGGGCCGGGCCGGGCTGGGCCGGGCTGGGCTGGGCTGGGCTGGGTTGTGCTGGGCTGGGCCGGGCGGCCGTGCCCGGGCCTCCCCGGCAGCCCGGATCGCTCTCGGAGCATTGGGGTGCTCGGGCAGCCCCTTGTGCTCCTCCCGGACAGCATCCGGCCGGGCATCCGCGGTGACAGATCTGCTTGTGCTGGCTGCGGAGGGCCCTGGGTGGGTCCGGGGTTGTACCACTGCTCTGTCCGCTTGGAAAAATGCATAGGAGTCTGCGAGTTTGTTTGGGGTTTGATGGGGTTTTCTTTGTTTGTTTGTTTTTTTAAATTATTGCTGTTTTAAAGAAAAAAATCCTTCGTTTGTTTTGCACTTTGGAATGTTAAGGCTGTGCTTTCCTGCCGGCTTTGGAGGGCAGTAGGGTAGCATTAAGTGTGTTTATTTTGAACTTAAGGTGTCTTATTTTGGCTTTAAGTGAAAGGATAAGGTAGAACACTAAGGAGAGCTTAACAAATAAGGGTGAAAGCCTATCAAAAGCTTACTCAAAATAGCAGCTGGCTGAAGGTAAATAGTGCTAAATAGTTAGACGAGGCAGTCTAACACTCTAGAAGCATTGCTCTTCCTTTCTTAAAGGCATGTGCTTGACTGTCTTGAGTTCTGTGGGTCATCCTGCTGCTGAGCTTTTGCTCCTCCTCCACAAAGTCACCGCGGCGTTCTCACAATAATTAGAGGACTAATTTTAAAGAAGAAACTGGTTGCAGACTTTTCTAGCCTAGGAAGAATGCCAGTTTTGAATGTAGAAAGGGCAGGATGAAGAAAGAGGGAAAATAAAATCTTTCGTGGTTATCTCTACACTGTGGAAATGTCCTGTGCCAGAAGATTTTCTAGAGAGCTAGTTGAGATTGGGAAGCTCTGAGGAACAGATTGATTCAATAGTAAATGCTGTTAAAAAAATAGGTGACTTTAAGGTCAAACCAGGTCTTAGCTTTAAAAGGACTCAGTATCTTGGGCAAATAAGATCTACATTTGCGTAATATTGACATGAAGCAAGTAGTAAATCTTGTGCTTTGGGCCACAAACTGATTAGCCAAGGAAGGAACTTTTCCCCACAGCGTTGCACAACTGGCTGTGTCTGGCTTTCCTCGGGCTTTCCTTACCTCTGTTTTCTGCCTGGTGGGAGGGGAGGGAGAGTCAAGGAAGTGTTGTGAGAAGGAAGTGTTGTGTTTGACCAGCAGACCGTGTGGCTCACAGGCCTGGAAGGATATGGAGCTGGGAAACTGGAGTGCCTCGGCTTCCCTTCTCTGTGCAGCCCTGAGCTGCAGGGTTCCTGCTGCCTGCCAGGGAGTAGCACTGTGTGATACTGGTGTGGGTGCTGAGTCTTCATTCACTGATGCTGAGAAATGGTCGGGGACCTCAGGTGAAGGTAGCATCTGGACTACTTGCAAAGTTGCCTCTTCAAGGGCTGGTCTTGCCTTCTCCCAGCTCCAGGTGTAGGCACTCTTTTACCCTGTGTGAAGCCAAGCAGGGTGGGTACGTGTCCCTCCAAGGAGGTGCAGGCACACTGAGGTGCAGTGTGCCAGCTGGAGCAGTGGCAGTGTGCCTCAAGAGCTCCTGGGCTGTGTGGAGACAGATGGTGTCAGGGCTTGTACAGACTCACTGCATTTGTCCTGGATGAGAATGGAGGTGTTCGGGTGTGCTGCAGGATAAATGTGACTCCAGTGTCTCAAAGCTGTCATAGCTGTGTCTGTTACTCAGAGGAGCTCCATGCCACACTCTGTTTTGGAGGTCAGATGTGATGTCCGTTTCCAGGATGGTTCATGTATCCAGGAGTAGCTGAATATTGCTGTTGGTCAGGCATGTGTCATTGAGAGAACAGGGAGGGGAGACAGCCTGCAGTGAAAGGTGTCTTGATGAGACCTTTAAAAGGAGTAGAAAGTGTGTGAAATAAAGGGTTTTCAGCAGCAGAAATCTGGATGAGAGACTGTCTGGGCAATGACTTCTGCTTTCTCCAAGTGAAGTTATGAAGCCGATCTTGAAAAATCTTCTGTCAGATGTGCAAATAATTACATACAGCACCTGTGGATAAAAAAGCACACAAAGACATTATATTCTGTCTTATTTCAGTGCTGATCCTTCGGGGGAACAGGGGTGGTGCTTTATTTTACCTCTCCTCAGCATGCCGAGTGTTTGTGGTGTTGACATATCTTTTTAAGTGTGTGGAGAGAAATTGAACCCCTCTGCCCGGTGGGGCTGTTTCCCAAAATCTGTTAGCAGACACTGTCCCTTGGCCACGCCAGCACAGCTGGGGGATTGGAGTGGTGTGATGTGGAGCAGCAGGAGGAAACTGTGTCTTAGTGGTCTTCCCTCAGGACTGAGAGTTTCTGATTGTCTCGGGGTTGAGGCAGGTGTCACCCGTGCCCTGGGAGGGACAGGAAGGTGTGACTTGTTGTGTGCTCTACTGTGTTTGGGACAGATGCAGCTGTAATGTCAGGCTTGAGAATAAAGAGGCAAGGATTCCAGCTGTTGGATTTCAGCACTGCCCTCACAGTTACTTCCCTTTTTCCATCTATGCAAGTGCACTCTTGGGTATATTCCTCCAACAGCAGCTTAATGAGGCAGTCAGATCCCAAACCCTTCCCCACCCATAGTCAAATGCTGCTCCTGTGGCTTCATCACCTGCCTGTGTCCAGGCAGGTGCAGCAGAAAGCTCTTATTTATGGTCACTCTGTAGTGCCCCATGTGTGTAAATGGTGCACAATGGTCTTAATTGGGACAGTGCTGGAAATTGGTAGATCCAGGGGGTTCTCCTTTGGTCCTGGGTGCTGAAGAGGCCTCTGAAACAAAAAAGTGCCATGAGGGTACTGGGAGAATGGGAATTACAAGGCACCTTAAGCCGTAGAAGTTACTGAGGAATATACAACTGATGAGATGGGTAGTGGTGGGAAACAAGTTGGACAGGCATGGCATAGAGTTATTCTGTCTGAATTCAAACTGTTTGAGGGGCAGAGCTGTACTTCATACACGTGTTTTAATTCAAATATGTTTTCCCTTCTCACCTTCTTCTGTTTCAGTGAGCAGAAAAATGACTTAATCACCATCCAGCCCTCGTGGCCAGGGCAGGAGCAGGGGTAGGGCTGCCAGGAGCATGGCTGTGCCTGGAAGCTTACGGAGGCAGCCTGCCAACAGAGGCCTTGTGTCCCACTGCACCCACCATCATATTGTTGTGTTCCTGCTGACTTTCTTCAGGTAGTTGGAGTGTACCTCTGCTCAGAGATTTGTATTTCCACCCTTTCCCCCTTGACCTCCAGAGGAGATTGAGCCAACCCGTGTCTGTATGTTTTCTGGCAGTTATTCCCTGCTCCATGCCTCCAGAAAGACGTTCAGTAATGTCAAAGTCAGCATTTCCAACCAATGGACTCCTTCCTGCCGAAACAGCACGGCCCCCGAGCTCCAGCCGTATGAGGTAAGGACACAAGGGAGAAGGAGGTGCTGGGGAAGGTGAGCTGAGCTTGTGGGCTGAAGAGCACTCCTTTAGGTGTTCCTCTCTTCTCAGAATGCGAGTGGAAACTTTAGGTGTTGGCACTGTAGTTCTGTGGATCACCAGGCGGTGCTGAAATCTTCCCTGGTGGTGCCCAGAGAGAAACTCCTCAGGAAGCTGCAGTGTTCCAGTTCCAGTGTTCCAGTGGAAATGGGGGCCCCAGAAGAGGCTGCAGTAGCCAGCACCATGGAGGAGGGGGAAGAGGGACTCTTCCTCTGAAGTGTTGGAGGCAATAAACCAAAGCAGTTAATGGGCTTACAGAGAGTTCTGTGAAATCCTGGCTGTGCTTTCTCTGTGGCAGTGGTGCTGCTGCCACCCTCCTAAAAGGACAGCCAAACTAGGAGAGAAGAGGGCTGTCTGACAATGCTAGCTATTTATCTTAAATTGATAATGAAGAATGACATTTTATCTTGTATCTGATAGGCCTCATTTCCATGCTGAGCATCCAGTACCCCTTGTCTGTAAAGTCCTGGTTTCAGTTAAAGCAGTGGGTGTGTTTTGGTAGTGCTTGCTTGCAGGAAAGGAAGTTTTAAACTGCTTGGTTCTCACAAATGGGAATGCAGTAACAACCTCCTGGTTCCTGCCATGAGGATTTTAGGGCCATGCTTGTTTTTAGTAATGCTCTGTCCAGATGCTTTTGAGAAGTGGAAGAAATCTCACATTAAAAGCTTGGTCACAGGCCATGAGATCTATTAGAGCTGGGAGTTCCAAGTCAGCTGCTGGAGCATTGCCTGCATTAGAAATCGTTGGTTATTTGAATGTTTGACAGAAGGAACAGAAGGATGATAAATGCTGACTTCTTGTGATAAGTGAAAACAGTAAGTTTGGCTTGTAATGTGTTCAGGATTTTACAGTATGGCCAAAAGGAGTGAGCATCTCAGGGATGCTAAAAGGAAGTGCCAGGTGTTTGTATTTAGTTCTTTAACAGACATTCAAACTACTAGTATATTTTGGAAGCTATTTTGATTTTTTTTTTTCAATATATAGGTGATTGGGTGTTTGCTGGATGTTGAGATGCATGTGTCTGATCAAGAGAAATGGTCAGACTGGTCCCTTAGGTATCAATTTAAGTTAGATCTGTTAAACTAAGTGGATGTATGATAAGTGTTGTCTGTAGAAGATATTTTCCTGGAGAGGTAGAATCAAGCTGAAACTAATGATATTTCAGTTAGGCACATCTATAGGCTGGGCTTGGGTTGGGTTTGTTTGTATTCTAATGGAGGGGAGGGATGGTGGGAAGGAAAAAAATACTTGGTTCTGATTAACTTCATTAATTCTTCAAGTTTTCCTCAAAGCTTGCTATTTTTTTCACCTGATGTCACTAATCTTTCTTTGGGGGACAAGTGAGACTTTTTCCCTTTTTTTTTGATCATACTGAAACTAAAGTAAAACTCAGAGTAAGCACAAAACCAACAACATTAGTGATTGGAGTTTGTTGTTAATAGTTTCCAACCAGTCTATTTCTTCCCCTCGTTTCTTTTGTGCTGTTTCTTTTCTGTTTGTTGTCTGTCATTTCTTATTTTGGCTGCTGCCACAAATACTTTAGGGAATTATTCATTTAGTGAAGACAGCAAGAGAAGTACAGAAGAGATGCTGCACATAAAACAGAATATGCCTTTATTGTATTATTCATTAAAATGCTCATCAGTGTTTCAGAGTAAGGAGCTGTCTAACAGTTGCATGCTTGTTAGAAGTAGGGTTTGTTGTGCCACTCATTTGTCTTGATCCAGGTGAAAGGAGCATTTCTCACTTGTGGTTTGCTAGCTTGCATTTTAGAAGTGAAGCCAAGTGTAAGTGGACATTTTCTGCCAGAAGATAATGCCAGAATTGTTCTTGATTTGATAACTGAAGTGTTGGAGAAATGGGAGCTTGCTAGGGCCAGATGGTGTTCTGCTTTGGAGCTGGGGTTTCCATTGAAAAAGAGTAGTGTCGCGGTGCCGTTACTAAACCCCTTGGCTTCACCCCGAGCCAGCCCAGGCACCGGAGCAAGCGGAATCCGAGCCGCCCCTCAGCGGAACGAAGGGGTCAGCCCTGTGGGTTCTTGACCCTGGGAGAGACCTGAACGGCAGTAGGATAACTGAAGCGACGCGCTAAGAGCGAGAAAGGAGGATCCAGCCAGCCAGAGAAACCACAACTTTAATCCAACATAGCACTGTCCAGACCGAAGTGGAACCAGGCTGAACTGGATACCGAACAAAGAAATGCACCAGCTTATATGCTTTCGGGGTAGGGGAGGAGAAATGGGAGTCCCTCTTTGCGGCAACCAATGGAACCTTGACACTTGGGAGATAAGGGGAAGGGTTGCAAGCCTTGAACCAGTTAGGGGATAGGGGAGGGATAACACAGTGGCGGGAAGAGGGGAAAAGGTAACATGTGACCAAGGGGAACTTATGAATTTCAATTAAGGGGGGGTGTACAGAACATACAACATTGTGCAGAACATACAATATAGGACCCACCAGCCTTTCATCTTTTCCACATATCTAAATCCTTCCTACTTGGTAAACCACCCATATATCTTTCAACCTCTCTCTGCCTCAAAACCCTCTTTCCTATATCCTTCTTTCAGCACCCTCTCCTTCTTCCTTAAGTCTCTCTCTTTAAATCCTCTCCCTCGTCTGTCCTTCTTTTCCTTGTCACAGTCCTTCACTGCACCTGCTTGTTCCTGCTTACACTGTCCCAACTTTCTTTGTGGAGTCCAACTGAGGTTTAACATACTGAAATGGGGAAAGTCCAACCATCCACACCACCACATCTCCCCCTTTTCTTTTATTTTTGACCCTGTGAGTTCTATCTCAGATATCCGAATTGAGGGGGGTCCACCAGGTATTCAGAACGTGGGTATGATTCTGCAAACCACTGCTGTTGAGTAGGCCATTGTTCTCGAGGAAAGCTGCGCACTTCTTCCACGATGATTTCAAGCTGTTCAGCCTGCTCGTCCTCATCAACGAAGCTTTCCTCCTCCTCCTTGAACACTTCTGGGCCTACTTCAACGGCTACTCGGTGGACTTCAGCTTTGAGTGGTGATGTGGAGGAAGAAATCAAATTCTGCAACATCTTTTTCATTAGTCCAAGGCTGGCAATAGCAACAAAAAGCACAAAAACAATTAACAGAACAGTTCTAAGAATCGATCCCGTCCAACCCGAGATCCCCCATCCCTTGAACAAATTACTGAGCCAGTCCCCGTATTCTTGCTTGATGTCTCCTATCATGTTTTCCATTTGTTTGAGTGCCTCGCGAGTCCCCTTGGCCCTAGATGTCAAATTAAAGCAGCAGAGCCCCTCAAACTCCTCACACGAGTGACCGTGGAGGAGCAGGAGGTAATCGATGGCTGCACGATTCTGGAGGGTTGCCTGCCTCGTAATTTCCTCATCTTTCAGGAGGTTTGATAGGGCCCTAGAAGTCAAACGGGATTGCTTAGCTACCCAACATTCCAAATGGCCTAATTCTCCGAGGGTCTTAGCAATGGCGACCCACGGCGCAAATACTGTGATTGCGATGCCTTTAGATCTGCTCCAATGGATAATTTCCTCATCGCAATCGTCTGCCAATTTTTTGAGAGAGTAGTCTTCTCTCTTCTTTCTAGAGTGTGCCAATAGATGTGCACCATTTGTAGAATTTTGTGTAACCCAATCCAAAATTTGTGATTTGTTGGGTGAAAACAATCCGAGGGTCCCAAAGGTGCACGGGCCTCCGGAGAGGTGAGAGGGGATACCTGCCCATGCGTGGTCTCCGCAAATCAAGAATGTTCCCCTGGGAAGTTGGCGGGGATGGGCAAAGACTTGGGCTGATTTTTGGGGAGGGATTGGAGGATAACTAAAGGACACAGCGTTACACCAATGAGTATTAAAATGGGCTTTGGAGGAGACAAAATGGCGGTGGTGACGCTGGACGTGGTCGTTGCGGATATGAAAACAAGATTCGGCTCTGGCGGAACCTAGAAGCTCCAGCTCCTGAGGCTCGTTTTCTAACTTTGGAAGACTTTTAATGTAATTGTACCACGCGACGATGTAATGGGCATGCTTTAGGTTATGCTCCATTTTAGCAGCTTCTTGTCTAAGTTTTTGAGCATAACCTAGAAGCATCTTGGGCATCTCACGATCTTTAAATGGGATCCCCACGAGGCAGGATGCCATGGGATTCGCGGCACTCGCTTGGTTGAGACATATGTGGTCTTGGCCCAGTGATTTGGCCAAGACAGCCCAGACGTTCTGTTGCGGCTGGGGGACGAGCCACGCCTGGGCGATGGTCAGGAGACTGGCGAAGAGGACGGCTGAACTGATGGCAGTCTTGGCGCTCATGGTTGGACGGATCTAAACAGAAACTCAGAAAAACAAATCGTTACAAAGTGGGAAATCACAGAAAAAGGGGTCCTCCCAGCCTTCTGACTGCTCCTCCTCTTCCTCTGAGTCACTGGACTCACGCCTTCTGCGGCGGAGAGCCGCGGAGGCGACTTGAGGCTTTTCGTTTTCTCGGACTTTTGTTTTTCTTTCGATATAAGGCTTTACCCATCTGGAGGGTATCCACTTCGGCCCGGCATCAGTGGAGACGCAGGCGTACCCGCGCCCCCACGTCAAAAGCGTCAGTGGACCCTCCACTTTCCCTGTTTCGGGAAACCTTACGGTCACCGGCGGATGCTGCTCACTCAGGTCCCAGTCGCGGTTGCTATTGAAATGCCGCACAACGGGCGGATCTGGTTTTTCATAAGAACAATTTAGGAAATTTAACACATAAAGTGCCCTTGCCAATCTGATTGATGGAGTTTCAACCTTCAGGACTGGTCTTTGCTGTTGAAGGACCCGTTTGACGTTCTGATGGGTCCTTTCAACAATGGCCTGACCCGTGGGGGAGTGAGGGATGCCCGTTTTATGCTCAACTCCCCATTGCTGCAGGAAATCTGCAAGCTCCCTGGAAGTATACGCAGGGCCATTATCTGTTTTAATTTCCTTGGGGATGCCCATGAAAGAGAAGGCCTGAATGAGGTGTTGGATGACGTGGGAGGCCTTCTCCCCTGCGTGTGCGGAGGCATAGACTACACCCGAGAAGGTATCAACGGACACATGCACGTACCGGAGCCTCCCGAACGCCGCCACATGGGTGACGTCGGTCTGCCAGATTTCACAACTTCCCAGCCCTCTGGGATTGACTCCGGCGTGCATGGTCGGCACGGAGTGGGATTGACACGATGGGCACGAAGCCACAATCGCCCTGGCCTGTTGCCGGGTGATACGAAATCGGCGGACCAGGGCTGGTGCATTCTGATGGAACAAGGCATGGCTGAGCTGTGCCTGTTGAAATATGTCAGGCAGTGGGGTCTTTGTCACAGGTGCAGCGAGAGCATCTGCTCTCCTGTTGCCCTCTGCAACAAACCCTGGCAAATCGGTGTGCGACCTTGTGTGCATCACGTAGAAGGGGTGCTCTCGGTGGGACACAAGCTTTATAAGCTTCGAGAGCTGCGCATAAAGCGCGTCGTTGGAAACCTGCTGTAATACCGCCTGATCAGCTCTGGACACTACCCCTGTAACATAGGCAGAGTCGGTAACTATGTTTAGTGGTCCGGGAAATCTCTCTAATGCCCTGACGACTGCGGCCAACTCAGCGACTTGAGGCGAACCCTCAACGATTTCAACATCACTGTCCCACTGCTGAGTTTCGGGATCCTCCCAGGTCATCACTGACCTGTGAGAAGCCCCGGACGCGTCTGTAAAAACGGTCAAGGCCTGGAGTGGTTTTGCACTTCGGACACTCCTCAATGCCAATTCAAAATTTCCATCCAGATTGAACAATTTGTGGGCCGGCCGATGAATTGAAATTTGGCCCGTAAAAGAGTCCAGAGCGAATTGTAGAGCTTCATTATTTTGAAGCAGAGTTTCCAACATGGGTTTGGTGATCTGGCCCGAGGATAATTTGATGGGGAGATGGATGCACTCAAAGTCACAACCGGCCAACTCGCAAAGGCGCGTACGTGCCTTGCGGATCAGCTCAGCCATGATTTCTTGTGGCCTCGTAAGTCTCTTGGGCCGGTGGTGGCTAAGAAAGACCCACTCTATGATCAGCAGTGGATCTCTCCCACCGTGGCCCTTGGTGTCATGTTGTGTGGTGTTCGAATCCCACTGAAAAATGACCCCAAAAAGATGCGGGAGCTTACCCAGCACCACAAACCGAAAGGGTAAGCCGGGGTCACATCTGTGCGCCTGGCGTGATGACAACGCCTGTTGTACCTTCTCCAGTGCTTTCCTTGCCTCCGCGGTGAGCGCCCTGGGAGAGCTAAGCTCATCTCCCCCCTTCAATAAATCGAAGAGGGGTGCTAGATCCTCCGTGGAGAGACCCAGCCAGGGCCTCACCCAATTCAACTCTCCGCAGAGTCGATGGACATCCGCAAGGGTCCGGACTGATGTCCGGATAGCCAATTTTTGGGGAACAATGGTCCGCCGTCCGATTTCCAGCCCCAGGTATTTCCAGGGTGGCATCCGCTGAATTTTCTCTGCTTGCAGCTCAAACCCTGCAGCAACTAACAAATCTGTTACGCGTGTGAGGACTCTATCCAGTTCGCTTGTTGTTGGGGCGCAAATGAGGATATCATCCATGTAATGGTGGATGATAACCTCCTCCGCGGCTGCGCGCACAGGACGCAGCAAGGAAGAGACGTACAGCTGGCACATCACCGGGGAGTTCTTCATACCTTGGGGAAGAGCCCTCCAGTGATACCTCTTCCTTGGGGCCGCTCGGTTGATGGTAGGCACCGAGAAGGCAAAACGCGGTGCGTCATCCGGATGTAAGGGAATTTGGAAGAAGCAATCCTTCAGATCAATAACTGCCAGATTCCAATTTCGGGGCAGCATGGCAGGGGATGGCATTCCTGGTTGGAGGGATCCCATGTCCTCTATAACGTTATTAATTTGTCGAAGGTCGTGAAGGAGGCGCCAGCGCCTTCCGTCACTCTTTCGAATGACGAAGACGGGCGAGTTCCAGGGGGAATTCGTTTCCACGATATTACCCTTCTGTAACTGCTCCTCCACGAGCTCCTCGAGCGCCTTTAATTTCTCCTTGGATAGCGGCCACTGGTCAACCCACACTGGATTATCCGTTTTCCAATTCAGTTTGAGGATTGGGCGCTCCTCAGTGACCGCTAGGCAAAAAACCTGAGGGGGGTCTGGGATACTAATTGTGACCCCCCATTGGGACATGAGCTCCCTACCAAGCAGGGGCCGTTCATATTTGCAAACGAAAGGGCGCGTATATGCCAATTGCCCTTTCGGCCCCGTGAATTTCACCATGCGCGCTGATCTCTTAGCCGATTGAAAACCCCCTACTCCGGAGATATTCGCCGGCGCGTCCTCCAAGGCCCAATGTGACGGCCACTCCCGGGTGGGAATGACCGTGACATCCGCTCCTGTGTCAAAAAGAAGACCTTTATTAACGGACTCATCCCCAATGGACATCGTGCATTGTATTATAGGTTTTTCTTCTGTGATCCGATGCACTGCGTTGACTGAAAGTGGCCTTTCCTCAGGGTAAACCTGATACTGATCTGGCCTGGTGTGTGGAATTGCCTGGGCCACTATTTGTCCCTTTGGGTGGAAAGCTGGGGGATGAGTGGAACGCAGCCAGACATTGAGGAACCTGGGGTCACCCTTATAGGTTCCCGGGTATACCTCAATGTCTTGCGGAGTGTATTTACAGTCCCCAACAACAATGAACTTACCTTTCCTTTGAAACGGCCAGTCCAGAAGGTCTTCGCAATCCACGCGAACTGGGTACCAGCTGGTATCTCTGAGGTGCGCACTGTGAGTGAGCCTCAACCTGTAAGGTTTACAAAATGGTGTTAACGTCAAGTCCGGGAAAATTCCCTCCTGGGAAGGGTAAAGGAAATTCCAGTCCGAGATAGTTGTCTTGGTCCAGTGACCCCCGAAGGCGTTGACTGCCTTCTCTTCTGCACTGCCCACCCTGTTGGGGTCATCATGCCGGGTGGGCCCGCACTCCCCCCCTAGTTTTTTGAATTGTGTTCGGAGTCCTCCTGCTGCGGCCGAGGCTTTGCCAGCAAGTTATGCGGGCATTGGCTCACAAAATGCCCTTTTTCATGGCAGAGGTAGCACTCGACCCGTGCTCTGGCTGGGTTCGACGCTGCCAGCTTGCGAGCCTGTGGGCGACGAAGAGTCGCATCTTCCGCAGCATGCACCTGCCGAGTTCCCTGCTTGCTTGTGGTGGTCATATGTTGAAGCAGGAAAGGGACCTTTTGCTGGCAAACTTGCAGCATCACCTGTAGAGTCCGTGGGGGTTCTGGAGGGAGACTTAAAATCGCTTGTTTGCACACATTATTAGCATTAGCAAAAACAATCTCCTCCAAAATTCTCTTACGGGCAAGCCCGTCCGTTACTTGTATTTCTAAAGCCCTAGTCATCTTGTCCACGAAATCTACAAATGATTCTGTGTCCCCTTGCCTAATCTGGGTGAATGGCGGCAGGGGTGCACGAGGCTGCATCGTGAAAAAGGCTTTGCAGGCCAGGTCTCGCACCCTAGGCAAAACTGCTGGTGGAATGAGCAGTGCCTGAATTTGAGGGGACTCGAAGGAACCTTCTCCTCCCAGCAATTCAACAGTAAGGGGATTACCTCCCTCATCAATTGCTGGGAGTGGCAGGTGCGGCAGCTCTTCCCGCAGGGCTTGCCTAAATGCAGCAAGCCATAATTCAAATTCAGCCGGTGTCATCAGGCAAGAAAATAATTGCTTTAAGTCTGCAGGAAGGGTTGTCGCAGCTGCTAGGTCTGCCTGAAGGAGGCCGCGGAAGTACGGGCTCTCTCTCCCAAACTCTTTGTGCGCCTTACATAAATCTCGAATTATAGTTTGTGAAAATGGCTGCCAATTCGGTTTAGGGTCGCCACCCCCGCGAGCCCTTCGGTAGGTGACAGGTGCAGCTGAGAGATGCACTTCCTGGTTTCCATCGCTGTTGTCTTCCGGTTCCCTACCGTGGGAACCGGAAGAGGCAGCGTGGGAACTACCATTCCAAGATGGCCTCCTTCCGGGGTGGGGAGAAGTGCCTGGCTCCGCCCCTAGGGCGGGCCAGGGGGCAGGAGTGGGAGGAGTGTCAGCGTGGGAAAAGGGAGGGACCGAAGGCGGGGTTTGGGCGGCCACAAAGGGAGGAGACATCGGGTATGTGGGAGGAGCCATGGGTGGAGCAAGGGAGGGAACAGAGGGGGCGGGTGTGGGAGGGACCAAGGGGTAAAATGGGTTGGGCAGACAAAAGGGGTTGGGCGGGTATGAAGGGGTTGGGTCAAGGAAGGGATTGAATTTCGGGGGAGGGGGACGCGGGGGAGGGGTAGGAGAACGGCGCGAACGGGCGCCATCTTGTGTGTCGCAGGCGCCATCTTGTGGCTCCTGTGACGCAGCAAGATTAAATCTAACTTTTGGTCTATAACGTGGGGAGACAGGGGAAGGGCTGCGTCCCCGGGCCGCTTGTCCAGGGCGACCCGAGGATTCCTCAGCAGTCCGGACAAGACTGCTGAGGCTGGGGGACCGGGAGTTCTGGCGAGAGCCTGGGCTGGCAGACCTAGGGTCTGCGGCTCTCCTCAGAATTCCCTTCCGAGGAACACGGGGATTGGGAGAAGGGGAACGGGAAACTGGGGCGGGCGGTCGCGTTGGCTTTTCATGCAGGGGAGAGCTGTTAGCGATCGTTTTAAATTTGACAATCAAAAACATAAAATCTTGGGGACATTTATCCGAATTGGCCGCCTTTTTTTCGATCGCCTCCCAGTAACGGGGGTTCCTTACAAGCTCCTCAGACGTGTTACTGAACTGCACGGAAAGCCACCGCACCAGCCTTTTTAACGAACCGCGGGAGAACTGAACCTTGTTCTCCTCCAAAACTCTAACAAGAACATAATAAACTCCTTTCTGGGTGGTCGAAAGCGAGGCACCCATCTCGCCGGTGTTGAAAAACCACCCTCACCCAAGACCGGACCAACTAAATCTCAAACAGAAAACCGTAACTGCCGCAACTTAAAAACCGGGCAACCCTGCACTCGCTAAAGCCACCGATCCTCCCGGCGCGCGGCACACGCAACGTCCCCAAAAACCCGACTCTCCCCCAGCTCCGAGCCTCCCTCGAGAGCTGGCAGGAGCACTCGAACGAAACAAACCCGAACGAAAAGAACTAAAAACCGCCTGGGCACGACCAAACCGGGAGCGAAAACGAAAGCGTTAACCCCCCGGTCCTGCGCAGACTTCTCCTCGGAGCCCTCCCCCGTGGCTTGGAGAGGGGGTCCTGATCGCGTGCCCCCGACGGAGGGTACTTACCTGCGGTCTTGGGGAACCCTCAGCGCACAGAAGACTTCGCCGGGAGTGCTGCCGACGAAGCTGCCTCCTGGATCTGCGAGGAGCGCTCCTCCGAAGAGGCTGCTCGACTCGCAGCGGTGGGACCGCCCTGGATCTGAAACTCTTCGGTGCTCGCGCCTGGTGCAAGCACCGCCAATCCTTCCGGGGACCACAAAGAGGGAAGACAAGAGCCTCCACGGAAACTCAAGGCTTCTCCTCAGGGTCCCATCTGGGGTGCCAGCCACCTGTCGCGGTGCCGTTACTAAACCCCTTGGCTTCACCCCGAGCCAGCCCAGGCACCGGAGCAAGCGGAATCCGAGCCGCCCCTCAGCGGAACGAAGGGGTCAGCCCTGTGGGTTCTTGACCCTGGGAGAGACCTGAACGGCAGTAGGATAACTGAAGCGACGCGCTAAGAGCGAGAAAGGAGGATCCAGCCAGCCAGAGAAACCACAACTTTAATCCAACATAGCACTGTCCAGACCGAAGTGGAACCAGGCTGAACTGGATACCGAACAAAGAAATGCACCAGCTTATATGCTTTCGGGGTAGGGGAGGAGAAATGGGAGTCCCTCTTTGCGGCAACCAATGGAACCTTGACACTTGGGAGATAAGGGGAAGGGTTGCAAGCCTTGAACCAGTTAGGGGATAGGGGAGGGATAACACAGTGGCGGGAAGAGGGGAAAAGGTAACATGTGACCAAGGGGAACTTATGAATTTCAATTAAGGGGGGGTGTACAGAACATACAACATTGTGCAGAACATACAATATAGGACCCACCAGCCTTTCATCTTTTCCACATATCTAAATCCTTCCTACTTGGTAAACCACCCATATATCTTTCAACCTCTCTCTGCCTCAAAACCCTCTTTCCTATATCCTTCTTTCAGCACCCTCTCCTTCTTCCTTAAGTCTCTCTCTTTAAATCCTCTCCCTCGTCTGTCCTTCTTTTCCTTGTCACAGTCCTTCACTGCACCTGCTTGTTCCTGCTTACACTGTCCCAACTTTCTTTGTGGAGTCCAACTGAGGTTTAACATACTGAAATGGGGAAAGTCCAACCATCCACACCACCACAAGTAGAATGAGCTGTGCTTCTCCCTGTTTACCTGTCAAATTTTTCCCTCTGTAGCTCTGGAACAGCAGCCATTTATTTCCAAATGCAGAAGAAGCAACTCTCTTCCTGGGGACATTGGACACCATCTTTTTATTTTCCTATGCTGTGGTGAGTAAAATTAAGGCCAAGCTGCCCAGTTTTGGTTGATTCTTATTGGGAAGATCACACCCACAGAGTAAAGCTTAGTTCAGAGGCAAACCCTCTCTCTTTCAGTTTCTGTTAGTTCTGCCTGTGCCTGTCACCGTGTGAAGATGCTTGTTAACAAACACAAGGGAAATACTATCACTTCAGAATTTCTTACACCCCTGTCACTGGGGAGGACTAGTTCTGTCTCTCCAAGAGTTCTCAGCTGAGTTCTTTTGAACCAGAAATGTAATGAGCAGCTACAAGCAGGGTTTCTTTGGTGGCTGGAGAAGTGGTTAGAATCAAGTTGTAAATTGGTATAACTTCAGTGTTTGGATTAGTTTGGCCTTTCTACATAATTTTATTTCTTACAGCTCTAAGGTGCAATTCCTCTGGCTTTATTTAATGCTGTGTTTTGTTCTCAGGGTCTCTTTGTCAGTGGCATCGTTGGGGACCGCCTGAATTTACGCTGGGTTTTGTCTTTTGGCATGTGTTCCTCTGCTCTGGTGGTAAGTTGGAACACAGTAGTGGGATTTAAAAGTCTGCCTGAGGGTTTCTGGGTAGGGTTTTGCTGTAGGGGGGAAGAGGCTTTGTTTCTGTGTGAGTCTGCTCATGAGCTGTAGCTGTACCTCAGGGGTCTCAAAGCCTGCAGGTCTAACTTGGTGCTGGGTGCGTGTACTGCACTGTCTAAAGCATTGAGCAGAGGTGACTCTCCCCTTTGTCAAATGTGCTCTGGACACCGTGTCAGAAAGAAATTCCTAAGCTTGAGACACTGGCTAGAGGCTTGATGAACAGCTTTTGTTCAAGATTGGTGTATTTGGGCTTTTGGGGACTGTTTTGTAGTGTAACTTAATCTCTTAGACCACGTATGTTGTTATTGAAGCTTTTGCTTCCAAACATGATCTTTGCTCTGTTCTTTAAAGGACTTCCTAACAATACCAGGCACTCATTTACTTATTTTATATAACTGCTAGGAGGGTATGTGTCAAAAAAGAATGTCTGCTGAAAACAAAAGGTGTTTTGTGTTCAAGTTCAAGCTGCTTCAGATAAGTGTAAATCAGTTTTATCTCATGGTTATTAAAGTAGCCATAAAATGTGTGGAGTGTGTTTTGTTTACCCAGTGGCTGCAAACCCCACTGTGTTATTGGGCTCTGCAGACACATGACTACAAGTGTGCATCCTGTGCACCTGTGCCACAGTGTGTGTTTATTTTGGGTTAGAGCACTTAGTAATTTGAGACCTGGCTGCAGTATTTGTGTTAAATTTGGTGAAGATACCTGACCTGTGAGGATTCTGTTTGCAGAGAGCCTCACGGATTAGGATGTCAGTACAACAGCAGATCAAGAGGCTGCTGTGGTTTTAGTGTTGTCATTGACACTATTTGTGTCTTCCTTCTCCTCTCCTGTTATGATTGTGCTGTTTGGGGAGGCAGAAGTGTTTTGGAGAGGAAGTGCCCTGACACACGTTTGTCTCTGGAGTCCGAGCTGTGCTGGCTCAGCAGAGGGTGCTGTGAGCCCTGTGCTGTGTCTCAAACAATGCCAGCCTGGCCTCTGCCCTGGCCCTGCATAGCTCCCTTGCATTGCTCCCTGCAAGCTTGTTCCCTTTTTTAGGACCCCACTCCTGCCTGTCTTTCAGCACTAGCCTCAGGGTGTCTTCTCTGTTTTCCCCCTGCTCTCCTCTAGGTATTCTCCTTTGGCACACTCACAGAATGGTTGCATTTCTACAACAAGTGGTTTTACTGCTGTCTCTGGGTTGTGAATGGCTTGCTGCAGTCCACTGGCTGGCCCTGTGTGGTTGCTGTCATGGGAAATTGGTTTGGAAAAGCTGGGTAGGTTGAGTTTTCTTCAATGACTCACTTATCTGACTTGAATTTCAGATTGAGCTGAAATTCTCAAACCAGAAAGGCCAATTGTTAGATCATAATTGAAATTAGGTAGGATGAAATATGCCTTACTTGTTACATTCTCTCTAGCTCTCTTTCACTTTTTTCTGGAGCCACACAACAGCCTGGTGTGAACACAACTGTGTGTATTAAAAGCAGAGGTTCAAACTTCAAAAATCACATAGTGTAGAGTGATTGAATTTTAATTTTCATACCACTGAAAAACTGATTTCTGTCTACTTAGCAATAAAGAGAGCAAATGGTAACTGAGTCATCGTAAGTTCTACTCTCCCTGTGGGGTACTGCAGATGAGTTCTAGTCACAGTTTGTAACCTTGCTGTCAGCTCACTCTGCATTAACACAGATGTTTCAGGGTTCCTGGCTTATCTGTTTGGCATCTCCAAGTTATTATGTTTTTTGTTTTAAATGAACTTTGATTCTCTTTAAAGTGGTCAGGGAAAATGGTGTAACTTTATTCATAAGTTAAAGTTTACTTCAATATTTTGCCTTTTGTCTTGTTCTTAGTGTCATGTGTTCTTGCATTGCCTGCTTCAAATCTTTTTGCCCTTCTGCAGGAGAGGTTTTGTATTTGGACTCTGGAGTGCCTGTGCATCTGTGGGAAATATCCTTGGGGCATTCCTGGCCTCCTGTGTTCTCAAATATGGCTATGAGGTAGGTATTGCTGCCTGGCTTGTAGCTACACTTGCATGTCTGAATGGACTATGAGACACTGCTTTCCTATCCTATCTTTGAGAGATAACAGCCTCACGTGTCCAATCCCATCTTCCTGAATTCTGTGGAGGTAAGCAGCAGGCAGAATAGAAAGGCTGTTCCTTTCCTGACTCTTTCAAGCTGGGAGAAATGAGCCCAGGACCCCTCTGTAAATGGGATTGATGTTATTGAGGAGTTCTGATGTCACATTGTACCTTTTTCTGATTTGGGTGGCTTCAAGTGTTCTTCAGAGTCATCTGTCACAGGTTCTGATTGTCTGGAGTCCCTGGAGCTGGAGGGCAGGGAGGCACAGCTGCTGTGATGGGAAGAGGCTGGGCTGGCGTGTGGCAGTGGAGAACTGAGCAAGGGAATGGGAGGGACCCAGCACATCTCATGGCATGGGGCTGGCAGAGCTGAGCTGCTCACTCTGGACTTGAGGAGGCTTAGAGTACCAAGAGCAGCCTTCCAAAGCCTGGGGGAAGACTGCTGAGAAATCAGAGCCACAGTTTTTCCAGGACTGCACTGTGAGAGAGCAAAAATCCGTGGGTATAAAGCGAAGCAGGGCTTGTTCAATTTGGATGTTTAGAAAATCATTTTCCTATGATGTATGTTAAGCAATGGAACAAGGGGGCAGAGCTTGGAGGATCTGTCTTAGGAGGATTTCAAGAGTCTGATTGACCAAAGCTCTGAGCAACCTCGTCTGAATTGGTGCTTGACCCTTCTTTGAGCAGTCCCATCCAATAGAGCTGGATCTCTGGTTGTGTTGGCTCAGCTCCTTCCTCCCTGCTGTCCCCTCAGTACAGATAGGCCTAGAAAGGACCAGGTCTGCTCAGGAGATGCAGAGATCACTTGTTTCCCAGTGTCAGGGATGCAGTCTGGATTCTTGTAGCAGTGTTTGCTCTCTCATGAAGCTGGAATGTAAAGAAACCCTCATTAGAGAGGGAGGTGTATGTGACTGAAAGTGCTTTAAAGAGGAATGCTTTATTTATTTCTCCTCAGTATGCTTTCTTGGTGACTGCCTCAGTGCAGTTTGCTGGAGGAGTCGTCGTGTTCTTCGGGCTCCTGACGTCGCCGAAGGAAGTGGGTGAGTGGAGGAGCTGTGCTATTTCAGTCCCTTCGTGGAAAGCAGATCTGCAGCTTTCCATGGAGTACTACTCATTCTGACAGCATTTATCCTCAGGGCTTTTATCAAATGGTGCTGCACCTTAGTGCATTTAATGGAGCAAATGGCTTTACTTGCCAGGATCACACTAAATGCTACCGTGCATCACGTGAATAGGCTCTGGATATTTTTTAAAGCAAAATAGAACAGCCTGGCTCTAACACCTCCACTAGGATATACCTGATTATCATCAGTATTTGTTACTGAAACATCAGTATTTGTTAAACAAACAGCAGGCAACTGGCTGTTGTAGGAGAAAACTATGGCAAGCCTTAAGTGTGCTGTGGGAAGGGAAAGTAGTTTTGGTGTGCAGGTCTCCCACAGCCAGATAAATAACTTTTGGGTTGCACGTTTCTTCTCTGAGAAGGTGGCAGGCAAGTGCAGCAGGAAAACAAAAGAACTCTGGGGCTTTGACAGGGCCGTGGAGGAGGTTTCCCAGGTGCCTGCAAAGGCTGTAAAGCTGGGAGCTCTAAAGCTGCCATAAAGTGTGCTCGTAAGAGTGCTCTGCATCCCAGGAAGCACAATGCAGTTCCCAGGCCCCCATTCCATCAGGGGCATTAGCAGGCAGCAGGTGTCCCAGTCCCTGCTGCTGCTCGCAGCCTCCACGCTCCAGGGAGGCACCCAGGAGCCAGGGCTGAGGATCCCAGCCCCTCAGTGAGGGGGGAAATGCACTAATTTGTTGTGTCTTCCAACTAATGGCCAGACACTCAGAGCAGACAAAGCCGACGCCAGGATCACACAATACTTTCAAGAGCCCTAGAAGACAAAGGGTAGAAACTGGCGGCACTGCAGAACACCATCTAGAAGAGTTTCTAAGCCAAAGGAGGATGGAGGTATGGGAGAGCAAGGGCATTGCTAGAAGGTAGAATTGCTTAAAAGAAGGGAGCATAGCTTTAGAGTGGGGAGAGGGTGAACAGGCTGTGGTCTGTTTTTGCTGTTGCTTATTCCTTGTAAAACTTAGGCCTCCCGGAGCTTGGAGCAGATGAAGATGAAGTCAGTGTGGAAGAAGATGCCAACAGACCCCTAATGGGCAGTGATGATGTAGATGAAGATGACCGGAATTACTCCATTCAAGCAACTGACAGTGACAACCAGCCCAAGGCCATTGGCTTTTTCCAGGCTTGTTGCCTTCCTGGTGTAGTGCTGGTGAGGACACAGATTCTTAAGAGCTGACTTATCTGTTGAACATAAAGCTGGCTTTCTGTGTTGTCAGGATTTGTTCACATCGTGGTTGATATGTTGACCGTATGTTGTAGCGGTTGTCAGTATGTCGAGTACAGGACAACCACGGTCCTGCTGTTAAGGCCTCAGTTGAGGGATGGCAAAAGAGAGCAAACCCATCTTGAGTTCTTTCCTACTCTGGCTAAATACCTCACACAAAATGTTAGGGATGGTGTCTGCCTCATTGATGTGTGACTTTTTTCACTGGCCTGAGCAAAAGGAGATGGCAGCAACTGTGGTTGCTGGCTTTGAACTTTGGATTTTGGGGACACGTTCCACACCCTAATCTGGCAACCTGAACACCTCTGAGTTTTATCTGATGTCAGCTTAGTGCCCAGCCAAACAGGGCTACCATAGTCCCCATATCAGATTGGTGAGAGACTAAACACTGAGAGAATCTCCAAAGCCTTGTCCAGATTCTACAAAGAATTTATTTGACGTATTTTTTCTATAGCTCCTCTCATCTCCTGCTGAGTGATACGATGGAAGAGTTTTAGTACAGACAGCTTTCCCCTGAGCCTCTAAGAATTCAATGTTTAATCATTCAGACAATCTGGTAGACAGTTTCTTAGTGGGTTGTAATAAATATGACTTTATACAGTGCACTTTTCACACCCAGAGGCAGGAGAACCCTACCAAACATCCCCATGTCTTCCATGGATGGCAGAAATTAGTTTGTGTCCTGTAAGAGTGAAAAAGCATTAATAATACAGCTAAGAAGTCTGTGCCTATTAAAATATTATAAATGCAGAAGAGATGATTTTTGTGCAGTGTAATGTATAAAAATACCTGCTTTTTGAAATTCAGAGTTTAGTGCCCATATGCACAGAGCCTCAAAGGCTGTGCTTTAACATCTTCATCCTTGTTTGCCTCTTCCAGTGGGTTTCCTGAACTGCTCTCTTTACTGAAATAGGGTGACCTGTCCCTCTGCATGCTGGGCCAGCAGTCCCTGAGAACTAATCTTTGCCACACACAGGAAGGCTTTGGAGGAGATCTGCTAGCTAAGGACAAATTGAGCCCAGCAGCCAAAAGAAGGTTGTCTCAGCTGTTTGGTTTGGAAGCCTGTGCTGAGCTTTGGCCAAACCTTTCATCCCATGTTCTGGAATACCTGCCTGGGGATTATGAGTGAAGCTCTCTCTTGTGGTGCTGTAAGCAGATAACCCCTCTGAGCAGCACAAGGTAGCACAGAGGAACCGCTTCACAGAGCCTTTCTCAGCATGATGCACAGATGACTAAATCTCAAACTTGTTTTGTGTCATGTGGCTGGTTCCCTTCTCTTCAGAAGGTGAATTAAATTTTCTTCATTTTTTTGAAGCCTGGTGTCATATCCTCTCAAGATTACACTTAAAGTGTTTTAACCCATTGCATTCAGTGATAAAAAAATAACCTTCTTGACAGTGATTTTTGTATTCCTGGGCTCCCTTTGATGTTCAGCATTAAACTTTCATGATGCTGCCTTCTTAACATGAAATTCAGAAGTGCTTTTTCCTGAAAGCTTTAGCTGGATCCAGAGCTTTATGGGAATAAGCAGAAATGCTGTTTGCATTTCTCAAGTGCTAACTGCTCGCTGGCCCTCTCTTTATTCCAGTACTCCTTGGCCTATGCCTGCTTGAAGATGGTGAATTACTCATTCTTCTTCTGGCTGCCCTTCTACCTCAGCAACAACTTTGGATGGAAAGAAGCAGAAGCTGACCAGCTCTCCATCTGGTATGATGTGGGAGGAATCATAGGTGAGTGACATCTTCTTGCAGCTGCCTCCTTAGTGTTTGAGAATGAGAGACAGTGAATGCAGCCAGAGCAGCTGAGTTCGGTGGGATCTAGCTGTTCACTGAATGTGGGAAAAGTCTAGCTTTGTATGTGGCTGCTTGGCTGTTTTTCCTTAAACACAAAGTATATGACCTCCTAAAATACCTTCCCTTAAGCATAAAGTATATGACCCCCTAAAATATAACTGAAGGGCACTGTCATACTCTGGAAAATTACCCCAGCTGGCATTTTTCTTCACTGACTAGGACTTCTTGAAAAATGCTGTGTGCAAAATGGGACGCCTGCTTGCTGCTTTCTTTCTGACAGGTACCCTTGGGGAAGATTTAGATCTGGATTTCCTGGGTTCTATACTGTCCCATCTGTCATGTGTCCCAAGGACAGACTCATTGCAGATCTCAGCAGAGCAGGCACCAACTCTGTTATGTTCAGAAATTAAACATCACTCCTCTTACTTTGGCTGGCTGCAAAACTTGACCTGGTTCTTCCAGAATAAAGAATATATTATTATATGTGTTTAGACTTCCACTCTCCTGTGCTCAGGTTCTAGCTTTATTCCCTTGTCCAGTTAGCTTTTCTATAACAGACGTCCTTGTTTGGGTCCATTCAGGGTCTGGTTTTGCCTCTGGCCTTTTCAGCATTCTGGCTTTTACCAGCAGAGCAGTTGCTGCAGAGGTACCAGTGGTACATAAGGTGATTTTTCCTGGCCTTTGGCATTTGATGCATTCAGTTGCACATGCCCTAAGTAGGTGAGACAGCAGGGAATGCGAGGCCCCTGTTGTGATTACATTTTCCCTGTGAGAAAGAGCTGCCTTTTCTTGCTCTTTCAGTTAAGGGAACCAGCCACAGTGCTCAGTTTGCTTAGTCCAGGGTGGTGGTGGTGGTCGTAGAGCTGTGATGCTCCTGTAGGGGAAGAGAAAGGAAAGTAGGAGCATTGGCTAGTGGCATGCCAGAAAGAAAGAAGTCATAAATTCCCAGTAAAGCAGTACGAGTACTTCCCTCTGCTTTATCTGAGACACTTAAATTTACTGTTGTCTCTGTGTCTGGGGCAGTAAGGGCCAGAGCTTAGCTCTCAGGATTTTACAGGGAATGTGTATTGATGAGGAGGCCACTGCACTCAGTGAAACAAGCTTTGTTCAAGGTATCAGCATCCTGAGCCTGACAGGGATTTTTTGTTTTTTAAACAGGTGGGACTATCCAGGGCTTGATTTCTGATGTGCTGCAGAAGAGAGCCCCTGTGCTAGCAGTGAGCCTGCTCTGTGCCGTGGGCTCTCTCTTTGGATACAGCCGTGAGTACGCGTGTGCTGCAGGGATAAGAGGTTCATTCAGTGCCTCCTGGAGACAACCAGAGCACAGCCTGTTCTCATTACACTTTCTGGTCTTAAAACTGCTTCTGGATCAGAATGGTGCCTTTTGGTCTATTTTGCTCAAGTGTGGCACTGCACAGAAAGAAATCTGTTCTCTGGTTAATGGGGTGGAAATGAATCCTTTAAGTGGCTGGATTTCTCTGTAGTGGTGAGTTATTTACTGATCCAGCTCCAGTGTCATTGGAGGTTTTTGGCATTGTCATTGTGTCAGCACCATAACTGGCAGAGCAGGAAATCTCAGGTGCTTTGCTGTATTATGAGAAAAGAGAAATCTGTGGACAGATCTGTGCTGGAGTAGATATTTACATTACTCAGAGGCAGGAAAAGCTCTTAGACTTCAGTACTTACACTTCTGAAAATGGTGAAATTGGAGAGCTTCTGCCTCTTTTATGATAGATATAGTTCTTGGTGTCCGACTTTTGAAAGGAATCTTGGGAAAACAGAGTGTGAGGAGATAAGATGTAATTTCTGTGAAACATCTGTGAAGCATTTCTAGGGGTGACAGATTTGTGTCTTCAGACAATGTCCCGTGGCACAGAGTGATTTAACTCACTGGGTTGCCATTTCACTCCTCTGTGTGATCCTCCAGAATGGGGTGGTCGTCCAGACAGACTTTTATAGAGCACTTTCAGATCTGTGGGTAGAAATCTGTGCTGGATCTGGACATGAAATTGTGGCTTTTGGAAGCATGCAGGCTTACTCAGAGGGTCTCGAAGTAAGGTCAGTAAGTTATTATCATTGAATAGCAAGGATTGGGTTTGGTGGAGTTTTTGTAGGCTCTTGTGCTAACTTATTGCTTTAAAAAGTGAATTGGAAGTAAACATGAAATTATTGCTGATGAGATTTGAAGTTTGTGGCTAGGTAGCAGAACAGCCAGAGCCCCAGGTGCCTTCTGCTTAACTCAAAATGTGCTACTGTCCAGGCAGATACAGAAATCTTAGGTAATCCAAAGTTCCTGCAGTGTGGTAATTCAGCTTCCATCAGCCAAAACAGGAAACCTTATTGTGCCCATAGTGTGTTGCACATAAGGGTGATAATGGCCTGGGAATATGTGAAGAGGGTGCACCTTGCCTTGTGCAGTAACTCCGTGTGTGGACCCTGAGGGGAAGGGAGTGAGGAACTCAGGTGATGCCTGGAAGTGAGATACCAGGGAAAAGTGTCTGAAAGGCACTGAGGGGCTGTAATGGAAAACGAGCTGCATGTACATGTGCTGCTTGAAAGGCAAGGGGAACCTGTAGATGTTCACACATGGCTTTGTAAGGAGGAATTGGGATATGGGGGTTTGCATGTTTTGCTTTATTGTGCAGCATTGTTTGGGAATTTGCTGGGTTACTACCTCCAGGTCCCATCTCTATACTTAAAAAAATGTTTTGGAAAATGGAGAAAGAGTGAAAGGGCTGATTGAAGTGCTGAGTACTTTATGATGAGAGAGTTTGAGCTGAGTCTGACTTCCCCAGAGAGGTCGAGGAAGGATTCTCTTGGTGTTCAAATTTTATTTACACTCTCCTGGTCTTTCTCTTGCAGGTTCCCCAAACAGCAAACCTATCAATGCTGTGATCATGGCAATTACAGGTAACTTCTCAAAATCCACTGTTGTGCTGGTAGACATCTAAATCCATTGCAGAACAATCAGTAACACGAGCTAGATGGTGGTAAGGTGTTTGTGTGTGCTGCCATCTCTGCTGGTTTTGCACAAAGGGTGAAAACTGGGCCCCAGTTTCTGTTACCTTTGGAAAACAGCTGTAGAAAAACAGCCTTAGAGGGAGGTATAGAATATAGACTGTATAGAACAATGGCCTGGAGCTGAGGGGCTCTGCCTTGGCTCAGTAAGATGCAGGTGGATTTGTGCAGTGGGTATAGGGCAGAGTCACGAACTGCAGCTCAAACTTGAGGGTGTTTGTCAGAATCCAAAATACCCTGTGTGTGCTGTGAGAGGTCACAGGCTTTTTGTGCTACCACACATACTGTGCTGTGTTATGGAATTAAGCCTGCATGAATAGAGCCTTTCTTTCCAAACACTCTTATTTCAGAACTCTCTGTCCTGTTATTGTGGGTCTTTTTTTTTTTTTTTTTTTTTTTGCCTGCCATCTCCTCCATGAACCCTTGGAGACTGAGGCCGTAGCATGGGCATATGCTGCTCCAAACTAACTAAAATATTCTTGTTGGCTATTTCTGTGTGACTACTCCAGATAGTCAGGGTGTTCCATAACTGTGTGTTTCAAATTTACCCCTTTACCTGCAGTCAGTCTCTGAGCACTCTTCCTAGACTTAATTACTTAATTCTTGTCCTGAGCTTTCATGGTAGAAAATCTGCGTTTTGAAGATGTTTTGTTGAGAATCTGTGTGAGTATTTGTATTGCACCAAGGCTGTTTTCTTGTCGCTTTCAGGATTTTTCATCGGAGGCCCTTCCAACATGATAAGTTCTGCAATTTCTGCTGACCTGGGCCGTCAGGATCTGGTGAAAGGCAGCAGCGAGGCTCTGGCAACAGTCACAGGGATTGTGGATGGAACAGGCAGTATTGGTGCTGCCCTGGGCCAGGTGAGGCTACCAGAGGAAAAGAGGGCAAAGGAAGGAGGAAAAGTGTCTGTTCTGGCTACAGATGTTAGTGCATTCCTCAATACAAAGTTGTGTGAGGAGAGAAAGGGAGGGTTGGGGTTTTTTTAAAAAAATAATTACATAAGAACCAACCAAGGGAACCTGTCTGTTCTAACAAAGTTTCCAGTGGAAACAATGTAATTAAGAACTAAACAAAGTATTCATAGTGCTAACGTTAAGGCACTTTGGTAATTGAAGGGAATTTTACAGACTTTCATATCCTGAACTTCAAAAATCTTTGCAAAGAGTGAAAAAATACTTTGAAGTTTGAGATATTTTTGTTTTGAGGTAATAGGAAAACTTTTTCTTACAGAAAAATGCATCTCTTTGAGTAAAATTGGAATACCTACTATGAATGTTACAGTGTTTATGAAGTGATTTAGAATTTGCTCTTATTTGTACTTTCTCTTTTTATCTGTGGATGTCTTCTATACCTTGTAAATCTCGCCCCACTTGCTTCAGTGGTCCTTACAGTCTGCTGCCAGAGGTCTGGGGAGTAGAGTGTTGCAGAGGAGGAAGCTGACAGTGTGCCCACTGGGGATGTTCTCTTCTCAAATACGAGGGTTAGCTAGATGAAAGAGCACAGTGGTGCTTTGGGGAGGATTCAGTAGAGAGATTTGAGACAGTTCTCCTCCAGGCATCCTCCAGTGGTAGCAAAATACCAAGGATGCAGGCGAGGCGTGCGAGTTCCTTTTCTAGAAAGAGATTTGGGGTTGTGCCTGGCATTGATTGCCTGATAAATACAATCATTCAGTTACTGTTTTGTGGCATAGATGCTGCTTACCTCCTCTGAACATGGAAAATTACAAGTGCTTTGAGGACAAATATCAGTGCACTGTTACACTCAGCGTTCTTTTGGCATTGTCTCAGTGGTTTTGTCTTCCCACACACATACCATCCAAACTCACGTCATTGTAAAAAGTGGGTCTTTGGTTCTGAGAGATTCCACCTGCCTCCCCTTCCAACACTGCATTTATTCCAGCAGAGACAGCCCCCACGTCATTCCGGGGGTGTGTGAATAACAGCACAGTGAGCGTGTTAGAAATTCAGATCCTGTTTTGATAGACCCAGTAGTGAAGAAGGGAGGCCCTTGTGCAGCATCTGAATATAAATCTGCTCATAAGGGATACATTTTCTTGTGTGGCCTGGGCTGCCCAACTGGGCCAGGGTGCAGCTCAGAACATACTATAATCTTAAGTGTCTTGCCTAGATGAAGGGTTAAGTAGTTAGTGGTTGCACAGCTTTGAAAATGTGTCCTGTGTAATTTATAAGCCATTCTGGAGCTTTTAGTTCTTCTGAGAGTATTTACATCCACTTATGTCCCAGTGTTCCGTGCAAAGACCTCGTATTCAATTTGTCACCCTTTGAAACTCCAGTTCTGTCTTTGTGCTGTTCTGAGTTACTGTAAAGCTTCAGGATGGTGTCTCTGCTTTGCTGAAACTCTGGGTTTCATACAGAAAAAGGCCGCTGTCCTGAGTCATCTCTTCTGACAGGAAAAGATCAGTGGGAAGATTTTGTGATCAACTCTGTGTGGAGTGCCAACAACCCACAAAGTCTAGAAAATGAAAGTGCCATGCCTGAAAGTCATGCTTATCTCCCCAGTTTGAATAATATTTTTTTCATTTCTGTTTAGTATCTAGTGTCCTTGATCCAGGATAACCTGAAATGGATGTGGGTTTTCTATTTCTTCATTCTAATGGTAAGAAATCACCTTTTTAAAAAATTCTTTGTCAAAGCTCAATTTACCATAGGATGTTTTTGTGGAAACCTGAGAATTGTGACTTCTGATACCATTCTCAAAGTGGCCTGTGGTGTGGCTTTGCCTCAGGTTATCTAAGTCAAATGGGTTAATTTTGGATCCCTTAAAGTCATGTTACCCAACAGGAACTGAGATTGTAGCAGAGACACAGAAATACTTGCCCAAAAATACCTGTATGCATTTCCTAAAGCTCACACCACCTGACTTCCAAGGCAGGACTTCTCCCTCCTTCATCTCTGTGATATGTAGTTTCTAATATTTTCAGAGAGTGAAGTTAAGCTGCTTGTTTGTTAGGTCTTGGAGATTAGTGGAAAGAGTGATGAGGGTATTAAAAGTAAACTGAAAATGCCTTGGCCCTGTTTTGCTGCTGGGGCCCTGATGTCCTCAGCATCACCACAGTGGTGAACACTGCACAGTTTATTTGGTCTTCCCTGCTGGAAGTGCCAGGAGATGTCTTTGCATCTGTGCTGACAAGGTAGAAGGCTGCTTTGGTAGCCAGCAGAGGTGTGAGGAGGAAGGTCACTGAGGAGCTGGAGAGCTCATCTTTATGAAAAGGTGATCAAGACAGCTGAAACTTTATGGCTTTCGTGCAAGCTCAGTCCTTCCTCTGCTGTGCCCCTCTGGCATTGCTTCTCCTAGCCTGTGTCTTCCTGGGATGGTATTGGATGCACACTGGAGCAGGGCTCTGGCTGCTCTGTGCTAATTGTGCTGATTTGCTTCTCTCCCCAGACGAGTTCAACCATCGTGTTCATTTCTCCGCTGATAGTGCGGGAGGTGCGGCTGCTGCTGCACGAGCGGCGCCTGCGCCTGCTGGCAGAGTGACCTGTGCTCCCTCTGCACGGGCTGCTCTGTGGAACTGACACCTGGGACACTCCTCACAGCTCTGGGACACTGGGGTGTTACATCCTCCAGGTTGGGACTGATTCAAAACAACTCCACAAGCCTTGATTGACTCCCCTTAGGCGAGCTCAGTCGTGAAGCACTGAATACTTGTCCTGAGACCATGTGTGTCACAGAGCTGCTGACCCAAGCCAGACAATCCGTGGGACTGATGGATTGTTCCAGGCTCCCAGACTCTTCCAGCAGTCACACCAGGGTCTTCTGTTGAGTGTCTCATTCCTATACCTTTTCTTATTTATTTCTGGATGTGCTGACCACAGTCAGCTGTTTGAAACTGACGGTTTTTGGGAGGCTGTCCTGCAATGTATCTTGATGCTCTTTTGTGCTGATGAAATCATACAGTGCAGTTCATGGATAGTCCTAAATTTCAGATCACCTTAGCTTTTAGAAAGGGCAGAAGTAATTATTTGGGATTTACGCTCTCCAGTTGTTTAAAAACTGCTGATGCTAAATCTCTGCACAGATGGACCTCTGCTATCCCCTATCTATTAACTGTTACATATCCCAGTAGAATCACATGAAGAAGTTACCTCTGTATTTGTTTTTAACATTTTTTAATAATGTTACTAATCTCTGAGAAATGAGATTTCATTTTTTTAAACTATTGAAGCAGACAGATAATGTGCAATACTTTACTGTAATCTCTGAAATAAGCCTTAATAGGTCCTTTGTGTCTAAAGGATCCTTGAATGGCTTCAGGGATCAGTAATGGGACACAAATACTTCCACTACTTTGTTTATTGAACTTGACCAATACTGACCAAAATGGGTGTGAGGTGACCTTCTGAAGGAAGCTGGTGTCACTGACTTCATCCTCCTTGGGCAATTGCTCATTTCTAGCAAAGAAGGATCAGAATGGAATTAAAGGAATTTAAGGGACCTGGCTGCTCTCAGACAGGGGCTTGCAGACAGGGGCTGCAGCGTACTCGAGGAGTGGCATTAATGAGCAACTGCTGCTGTCTCCCCTCATGCTCCTGTGGTTATGGCTGCAGGGGGACCAAACCCCCTCCAGGGTTTGGAAGCTTGAGTTGTACCTTGAAGGGAAAGGTAGATGCAAGTCTACCTGCAAGCACCAAAAACAAGTGGGTGCACTTGGTGTGATGGTGTTTGAGTGCTTTGCAGTACTGTGGTGAGTGGGGTGACCGACTGACACCCCTAATGTTTGTTAGCAATCTTAACGGGATCACTGAGTAACTTCACAAAAAATGGTTTTGTGATTATGCCTTGGGATGTTTCATTGTAATAGGTCTGTGTTAACCTGCAGAACTTGTGAGCAAACACTCCATCTAACTAGTCAGCAATGCCTGGATGGAGGTGGGGAGCAGCAGAAGTGTTGGAGCTGAGAATTTGAAACTTCTTAAATGGGAACAGTTGCCTTTTCAATATGTACATTGATTTTATTTTATTTTTTAATTGATGAATGTCAATTTCTAGTCATGTGTTGATTGTAACGAGTGGAACATCATTAGTGCCTTATGGTTTTACAGTTTTGAACGGTTGCTTGGTGATTGCTGCTTCTGTAGTTATGTCTCCATGCATAGCTTTGCTTAATGTGGAACTCAGTTGCTCCATTTTATACTTTTTTTGATTCTTTGGGTGGAGGTGATTGTTGCATATTTTTGTTAACCCTCAAAATATTTCAATGCTTGGGAAAATCATGCCATTAAGCTGATATGGAACCTGAGTCCTGTTCTTGACTCCTCTCATTCCCATTCCAATTTTTGCCTGTATAATTAGAGCAGGAGACTGAGAATCCATCATCCTGTTCTCAGAATTATGCCCTGGGGTTAGTGTTCACATCCCAAGCTACTCATTAGCCCCTGTACAAATAGAATGAAAACTCCCTGAAATTTAGTTCTAAAATTGATGGTGGCACCGTTTGCCCCAGCCGCGGCGTCTGAGAATCTCTGGTTTCAAATTCCAACCTGGATGAACTTCTTGGCCGCCTCTCTGGGCAGCAGATAAGCTTCTGATGAAAGGTGGGGTGGGAAAGGGACATTGCTGGGGTCAGGGGGAGGAGAGGCCAGCCCCTGTAACAAATGGCTTCCTGTGAACAGTTCTGTCCCTCTTGAGAAGTGTCAGAAGTGATGGAGTGCCAAGGCCAGGCCGCCCAGTTAGTGGCTTTGGGGCCACCCCAGTTAGTGAGGCGTGCCTGAGGCCTCAGGATTGCTGCTGCCCTGGTTGTCCTGGGTTTTCAGTCCTGTGCATTTTGCCAGGGTGCTCTGAGGGAGAAAGGTGTTCAGTCTGGTCATGTCTGAACTGACCTCACATGAATAAACATACTTTGACTTGATCCAGGCTGGTTCTTCCGTGTGCTTTATTCCACTCACCCCGGTGCGGTTCTGCTGAGCATCGTCCTCTTCCTCCTCCTCACAGGTCTGGCTCTAGCAGCTGCTTTTCACTCAGCTGCTGTGGGGACCTGAGCCCTGACTAGTGCTGAAACCAAACATTCATCCCAGCCTAAAAGGGGCCATGTTCCCAGGGCTGCAGTTTGGCCCTCTTCCTGATCAGGCTCACAAGAAGTTTTGTGAAAGTTCCCTAACAGAGATGCCCCTAATGGTGCAATTAATGGTCTTAAATAAAGGAACCAGACCGTATACTTGGTTTTATTAATTTAATTCTTTGTTGATCTGCATGTAGAAGTCAAGTGTGCTTCCCCTGGAATTAAATGTGCCCTCTCTCCCATGGCTCGCTCCATTAAACATGAACCCACATCTTTGCTTAGGTGTGTTTAAATGGACACAGTGGGGAACATGGTAATGGTGTTTGTGTTTTACAGTTGGTAATAAATTCTGAGTCAAGCACAATACCAGACCACTGGAGAAACTTCTGTGCCTGTAAGTTCTGGTCTCTCAACCCCAAGTAGTTTGGTGGTGCTATATGCTATTCCTCAGGGAAACTAATAGTTCATGTTTTCACCTCTTTTCTGTCACTTTTTTTCCCCACCTACTCATCAGAAACTTCCCTGCCTACTCTGGAAGTACTCTGAGGAGTAGAGCTTTGCTTGAGTATCTGAAAATGCTGACAGTAGCAAACCCCATCACCACCACCGTGACTGTGACCTCCAGAGCAGAATGCGTGGGCAAGCAAAAGAAGAGGAATCGCTGAACTTCAGAAGGGCAAAGGAAATGCATAAGGAACTGATCTCTGTTTCAGACACCAGGATGTGACAGACTGACCAAACTGAAAGAAAAGGTGTGCTTCAGCCCCATGACACTTGCCTGTGTCAAGGAAGGGCCTTACAATAAATGCCCTACAAGCAATGCTGCGTGTCCTGGTTCTCTTGGAAGTCTGGAACCCCAAAGGTATGGGTGTCTGCCTAGTAGGTGCCACGGTGCTCTGCAAAGCAGGGAGAATTGAGCTTCTGCTCCAAGTGCTGGGCAGCCTTACAGAGCATGTGAGCTGCTTGTCCTCACCAAACCCAGGAGAGCAGCTTTCCCTTCGGCAGGAAAGTGGGAGGAGAAGCAGCAGCGTGCTTTAGGGCTTGTTTTCTCTCAGAGATGGAAGGAGAAAATATTTTGAGATAGTCCCACAGACCTCTCCAGTACAAGCAGGGGCTGCTCAGGCATGTTTTGGACACTGCTCTTTGGTTACCCTTCTGTCATTTAACCCTCTACCCAGCTGTGGCCAAAGTGCTCTGCCAAACCTGTTCAAAATTTCTCCCCTCTTCTTTTTTAGGTTCTTTTCTAACTGGAATTGCCTACAGGGGTGTTTTGGGTTCTTTATTGCAAAAGTTTTCTAAGGCACAGCATGCCCACCTTCCTGCATCTTTGTCAAGCCTTATCTAATCCTTTTAGTAAACAGCTTCCCACTCACAGGAGCCTGTAAACACAAGCTCTTAGGACGTTGTGTGAGGCTGGACTGGGGCTCCCTGTGCTCTGTACATGCCCATGAAAGAATCTCCCATCCCTAGAAGTGTTTAAGCCCAGGTTGGACAGGATCTGAGCAACCTGGTCTAGTGGAAAGTGTCCCTGCTTACAGAAGTGGGGGTTGGAACTTGGTGAGCATTATGGTCCTTTCTAACTCAAACCATTCTGTGATTCTATTAAAGCCTCTCTAAATGAGAGTTGCTGAGAAGAGTATTTAGTACAAAGGTGAATTTAGGCAATTACTGAGGATATTTCTTCTGGTTCCCCTGCACTGGTGATGGTATTTCTGTACATTTGGATCCTGGGAGTTTCTCTTGGAATGTCTCCTTTGACCAGGGCTACAACAGCACACAGGTGCAATAGGCAAGTTGGAATCTACTCCTGGAGCAGAGGACAAGCTTTGTTACTCTCTTGTAAAGTCTAAGAGTACTGCCAGGAGAAGAAAGACTGCTGCTGAGAGTAGAGAAGTCCAGGTAAGCTATTTGGGGGTGGTCTATTTTGTTTGGGAATAGATTTTGAAGTGGCAGGTGGCTGTTGGTGAACTTCTAGGTGAGTTGGTGAAGTCTCTGTCATTTTGGTCTTCTTCCCCCGTTGTGAAGCAAAGGAAATCCATACAACACCACCTCTTGTCCTTGAGGGCCACATAAGTAGCAATAGAATTCAGAGTGTACCAGTGGAATGACATCGCTAAGGAGGAGATTACTTGCATGGGCTAATTAAATCTTCTTCCTTTATAATGCAGTTAGCAAAGTGTTGGGGATTTAGGATGGGTTGATTTCTCTGGGCTCCTGGATTCCAACACTAGCTCAGAGAGCTCCTACACCAGGACACATTACAGAAGGACACCTGTGTCCTCACTCTTCCTCCTGTTTGCCAGGTGGGGCCATTTCTAGGAACTCTCTCATCTGCTCGGGTGTGCATGGCAGAGAAAAGGATGTTGGGCTGACAAAAGCTGGTGCTTGCCTACAGCAAGTGCCAAAAATGACAAAGCAATTGGGTTTCAGCCCACTGCACTATCCAGCTGGCAGGGTGGGAGTGTTTGAGAGGCAGCAGTTTCACTAGGACTGGCTCAACTACCCATTTACCTCTTCTTCAGCCTCCCTGCTCTCTGCTGTAACTCCTGCATTCTGGGAACAGTAAGGCCTCAGTTCTTCCAGTCTATAGCAGGTTCATCCCAGGGCTGATAGTCAAGTCATGGCAACAAGTAGCTGTGCTTGTTCCTGTTGAATGCAAAGGAGCTGTTCCATGGGGATGGACACAGAGAGGGGAGCCCTGCCTGTGAGAGCAGTCCTGTGTCAGCATCAGCGACACCCCACACCCCAAAACATCCAGGCAATGCCTGTGCAGGGCTGGGACAGCCTCTGCTGGAGAGAGCTTTCTCTCTGTGTGTATCTCTGAAGCTCACAGGCCCATTTTAAACCCCTGGTTTGGTCCTACGTGCTCAGGTGGCACTGGGGCTGGTTTTCCTGAGGGAAGGAGAAAGGGGAACACGGAGGCTCAGCAAGCTGGGTGCCAGCCTGGCTAGGAGGGAATCTGGCCTTTGCTCCCAGATGGCAAAATCCCAACTGCCTTATGCACCTGGTTCCACAGTACTTAGTCCCTGCTTTGGCCACTGTTCTGCCCTCAGCTGGATGAGGATCTCTGCCTGTCTTCTCCAACTTTATTGTGGAAAAGTTTCTCAACTGCCTTCACTTCTTTCACAGAAAGAGAGCAGGGAATCATTTTGGAGGGTTTACTGTAAGACAAGGACCGGGGTTGCTGACCCTTCTTTGCTCTTCTCTTCCTAATTCCACTATTTCACCTCAGTTTACCTGATTAATCTTGGATGTACAGGGCCATTTTTTCTGTCCTTGGTCTTTTCTTTGCTCCAGCCTTTGTGGTAGCTTGTCCCCTGGATCAGAGAAGGAGACACTATTTTCTGTACTAACAAAGTGAGCATTGTTGTAATGCTGTTGTGGAGTGGGTGGATGTGATTGCCGACAGATGTATTCCTTCTGCTAGGGTGTGGATTAAGGCTCAAGGTGACTTTGCTCCTTCATAAATTCACCAGCTTTCCCTAGGGAACTGAAGGGGCAGGACTGGGAGGGGAGAGCTATGATAAATGAGAGTGTGGGAAGGAAATGCACTTACACAGGCCATGCTACCTAAGAACAAATGTGTGCTCTGTGAGGAGCTCTCACCATTGCTTAAGGTACCACTCAGTGGGTTAAAAAACCCGGGAGGATGTTTAGCTGAGAAGTTGAGCCTGGCTCCCTGCAGGCTGCTCTCCCAGTGTAATTGCCTGGTAAGTGGATTAGCGAGCAGCAGCGTGGCTTGTCGGGGTTAGGCAGGCTCTGAGGGAGCCAGCAGAGCCCTGTCCCTCACAAGAGGACAAGATGCAGGCAGCGCTTGCAGCAGGAAGCAGCATTGCTCCCTTCCAGGCAGACCTGTTTGAAAAGCTGTGCCTGGTGGTTGTCATTGTGGGGGCTTGCTGGGAAGGGTCCCATGGAAACAGTTCCTTTCAGAGCTATCACTTGTCTTATCTGCCACAAGGTGGGTATGGTGACAGCAAATCACATCTTGGGACACTTCCTTGCCTTTGTTGCCATGGGAATCGGTGTCTTCCACAGCTTTGTCTTCTGTGGAAAAAAAAAAAGAGTATTGTTACCTCCCCTGGCTTGCCCACCAAAACATGCCGAGGATGAGGGGGGGTTGTGGTCAGCCACAGAGTGCCAGGAGAAAACCTCAGTGCTGGGGCAGGCTGCAAGGTCACTTTGTTTAACCCCTCACCCGGTCGTGCAGGTCCCTCTGCAGTGGCTGCCACACCTGCGCCGTGTGACACAGAGCACAAAGGGAGGCACAGAGCAGGCCCAGGTGGCCCTGCTCCACCAGCCCCGGGTGTCAGATCCTATCAGACCTCGCCAGAGTAACAGGGCTGGCACCTGCCCTTGCATCTGCTCTGTGATTAGGTAGAAGAATCTGGGTCGTGTGTGACGTGCCAAAACATGGCATTGGTTCAAAAGCCTGGCGTGGCCCAGAGATTCAAACATGGGAACTCAGGTGCAGTCACCTGCCTTTGTGGGAGTTGCAGGGCATGGACAGAGGTGTACCAGATTTGTAGGAAAGCTGCTGTGTTTTGTTCCCCTTCCTGGGTGACTGAGTAGCCCCAGCAGGGACGTGGGAGCCGTGCAGCTGGTGCTTCTTTCACAACCAGGCACTGCAGAGCCACTGAGGGGACCCAAGGATTTGCCACAGAGCAGGACCCCAGCTGGGTTCTGAACCCGGGATCTGCATCTCTCCTGTGCTGCAGTTCATGATCAAGCCCTTCTGAATGTGGTAGGGAGCTCCCCGTGTTTGTACCATACATCTCATCCCTTCTTCCCAGCCCACGCTTGTGTCATTTCTTCAGAATTGCAACTGATCTTTATTTTAGTTACACTTCTAGTGTGGATTCCAATACTCATTTAAAAGGTGTCTATCTACCCAAAACTCCTACGTAATACAGTGGAGGTGTTATTTCCCCTGTACTGAGGAACTGAGTCAGAGGAAGGCTAAATGACACATCTGAGGTTACCCAAAGGGGCTGAGCCCTGCTGGGAACTACATCTGGAAGTTCCTCTCACTGCTGCCAGAGCCCTCACCCTTTTCTTACGTGGCAGTGGATGTGGGGCACTGCCCTGCTCTGCCCCCAGCCTTTCATCACAGCCTGGGCCCTTGGACTCTGAAGCGAGCCGTAAATACAATCAACCCCTTTCAAGGAGAAGGAGTGATTTATCCAAGCTCTAAACTTTTGGCAGTGGAATTAAAAGTAGAATTTGAACTAGTCTGTGCAAAAAAAATAAAAAACCACAATCACAGTCCAGTGTTTTTGCTTAGACACTGATGTTTGTGCTGCTTCATGCTATGCAAAGATACTTTTTAATGTTCAGCCATTCAAACTAGAAGTGGTTAAACAAAGAAATATAGATAAGAACTGTGGAAGTTCTAGAGCAGCAAGAAAATACCAGAGGAGTTTAACCTGGGATGGAAAGGAAACTTAGAATTTTTGCCAAAGTATGTGCAAGTGCTATGTTTTTAAATATATATGTTAAAAAATACCTGTGTAATAAGGTGGCTTAAGGGAGTAGTTCAAAAACGCAGGAAGTTTCACTTTCTAGTCTAAGAGATGCATGTTTCTGTATTTATCCTTTTGCATATGTATGAGTATATAAACATGTATAAATACATGAAATGCTCACACTGTTGTAGCTCAGTTTTTCTATATTTTTGTCTCTTCAAATGCTGTTGATTATTCTCTGAGAATATTCATTCCAAAACTCACTTTAACAGAAATGAGCTTCACTTACAACTCGAAGCTGTTTTTGTTGCCTTTGACCTTTGCTTGTGAAAGGGCTTTCTTAGAAACAGTCAAGAATATTGAAACAAAATGACGGGATAAAAACAATGAATAATAGAGGGTGGGCAACTACTGAGTCACCATGAAATACTGCCAATGGAGCCTGCTGAGCTCCAGCTCAGCTTGGTCTGGCTACCTATGTCTCATTGCTGAGTTCTTCAAAATGTGCCACTACAGACAGCTGAGGCAGCCAGCTAACCACAGGGAAATGGTACAGCTTCAAAGCTCTGGGAATAATAAAAGTCATGTCTGCCACTGCCTGCTTACTCACCCTTGAAACGAGCTGGTATGAAAGCAGCAGAGAGCAGTTTAGGCTCACAAACAGAATGACTCGTAGGCTGTGAGGTGTTAGAAATTAGTCATGTTTCAGCCTGTGTTTCTGATTTTGCTCAGCAGTTGTCTGCAGTGCCTTGGTCTCTGCCTGCTGTCCTGGACACTGGGCAAGACAGGAGAGGTAAGGAGTGCTGAGGACAAAGGGAGGCCTCTGGAAAGGAAAACCAAGCCCTCTGCTCTGCCCCACCAAGCGTGGGGAGCGTACAGACCAGCGCTGGCAAACAGCCCTCCATGCCAGCATGGCCAGGGATTTGCACAGCAAGGGGTCAGAGTTCCTGGTGCTGCCAGCAGACAGCAATGATGGAGGCTGGGAAGTGCACGGATGTGGCATTTGAAGGCACAAGGGGATGTGTTATTGGCACGGGGCCTCTTGTTCACTGCCTGCCCCAGTGTGGAAACCTCCACAAGGTCTTTTACCTTTGCCAGAAGAAAGGAAGGGAAGGTTGCTCCATTGTTCTCAGGCTTCAAACCAGCTTCCCCTCCCTGAAAGTGTGGGGCCAGTGGGGGGCTGCTTTGGTGGTGTTTTTCTTTCATGAGTCTGAAGTGGCTTAGCTTGGTTTTCAAACACCTTCCTGCAGCCTTTCCTTATTGTACAGCCATATACTTCTGCTGGCAGGCAGTAAACCAGCAGTTAAACCCAAATCCCTTTCCGGCGGCCGGTGTGAGCCCCCTGTCCCCCCTCCCACTGCCAGGGCTCAGCCCTGCTGTGCTGCTTTTGAAGACAGGCATACAGAGGTGCACCCCATTCAGGGCTTGCTGGAGGTGGGTTCTTGCTGGCTGCTGTGCCCAGAGCCCTGCTTACCCCAGAGCACTGCAGACACCAAGGGACAAAGCCAAACCCTTTCCTCCCCTTGTTGTGTCCCAGGAGCACATGAAGGCTGCTGGCATTTCCACTTGCTGTCCACGTGAGTGGAGACCCCATGTGGACCCACCACATATGGGATACCAGCACTGAGGCAAAGTGCACTGAGAAGCAGAGGAGGAAAATGAAGCCAGGGTGGTACCTCATTGTCCTCACCCTGCAAAACGTGGTCTCCAGTGCTCAGGGAGGGAACAGTGTTGTGGTACTGCTGGTGCCACACGGGGAATGTGAAGGGCCTGAGCAGTGGGTGGTCTGATTTGAGGGATGTTCAGTGCTGAATTTCCCATGCACTATGGGTGTCCTGGGTTGTAAAGCCTGCTGAGACAGATGGGTGCTGCTGGAGCCCAGTCCTTATCGAATGTTTTTTCTTTCTGCCCAGTAGCAGGTGGCAGGGGACACAACCAGAGCCATGGCACAGCAGCAGAGGGGATGCCCACCCACCTGGCGTGTTCCCCTGGCACACCCACCAACAGATGTGGTGCTGCACGATCCCACCTGCAGCTCGCAGCTGGCACGGAAAGCAAACCTGGCTTGCAAATAAGAGCTGAGCAACGCTGACAGACCTGAGCAGAAGGACAGGCCTGGTGCAGGGGCTGTGTTTAATCCATAAGAGGCCACCTCGCAGGTGGGAGCAGCTCCCTGCAGTGGGAGCCTGCAAAGGGACCCCCACCCCAGGGGGGCAGTGCTGCTGGCACAGCCCAGAGCCCCGTGCTGGCACTGCTGTAATGTTTAACAGGCACGGTGCAGCTGTGCAGAACAGGCGCTGCACAGGAGGTGGTGGCAGGCAGGAGGGGGCTCTACAGCCCGTGCTGGAGGCGCTTTCTGAAGTGTTCATGTCACATCATCTTGCTTCTACTTTTCTGAAATGGTAAAGCCCAACTCAAGTAAAAATCTTCCACTGGAGCTAATGAGAGCTGCACATGTCAGTTCTTTTCAGCAGACAGGAATTAATACAGAATATTTTATCCTTTAAAATGCTGGGCAAACATTAACTAATCCTCTCAACACCCTTCTGGAATAGGTAAATATTACTCTCTCCCAGGTGCAGAAACTAAAGAGGAAAAGTTCTGTGATTTGCTTAAAGCCACAAAGGGAATCAGGTGGGGGTAGAGACGGGGGGAGGTTTTAATAGCTTGTGCTTGGGCTCATTATAGGTGCTGCCTCTCAGACAGTGTTCTTTTATAAGCTCAGCTGTAGTGGAGGGGGAACATGCTGGTGTCCCCTTAGCACTACAAGAAGTGAACCAGCTGATGCATGAGCACCCAGGGTGTGTGAGGAGCATGGGCAAAAGGAAGGGCTTTTGGGGACAGGGATTCCAGGGAGCACATGGCCATGTAAAAGCCCTCTCACTGTGAAGTCAGTTACGTTTCAGCCCATCACCTTCAAGGCAGGACTTAAAACTTGTTTCTTCCAGGCTAAGTTTGCCATGGATGGGGAGTGCCCCTCAAGGGCTTAGTCCCAAGCCGCCTGTCTTTAAAGTGGGTGATAAATGTTGTCTGTAGAGCTGGGCTCGTTATCTTTGGGATTTACATCCCAGATAGGGTGGCGGGAAAGCCCCGTGTTTGCAGACCTGGGAGGAAGGCTGAGCGCTCATCCCAAGGACGGGGCTGCTGCCTGGGCTCAGCCTTCCCGCAGTGCCTGCTGCTGCCTTCGGGTCAGGGCAGGGGTGTCTGTGGGGCAGCAGTGCCTGGTGCTCCACAGAACCACAGGACGCATCCCTCCTTTTCTTAGCGGGATTTTTAATTGCCTTGGAGCGAGGGGCTTCTCTTCTTGTGCTTAATTGCACCGCACTAGCCTCTCCCTATTCCTATTCCCAGGGTGGGTTGGATCATCTCCTCCTTGCTTCTTTTCTCATCTGTGACCTGGCCAGGGCTTTAGTTTACAGGTGATGGACAAAATTCCATGGAAATGTTTGTGTGCGAAGCCGCTCTCTCCTGCAAAGGCAAAGGTCACTTCTGCACCTCCAAACAGTGCTGGGGTTTACCGAGGCTTTGCCCATCCCACGGCCACCACGGCCACTTCAGGGCACTCGCCATCCACGGGAAAGCCCTTGTTTGTTATCCCTGATCCTGCTCCAGATGCAGTCTGAGGCAAGGCCATGTAGCTGGGGATCTGTGTCTGTGTGATGGGTTGCCAGAGAAGGCTCCTGTCTCTACTGCCTTGTGCCTGGGCTATTTTAATTAGAGACACATGGTTCATTATTTAAAAGAATATGCTTTGCTGGTTGTTCGTTAGGATCTTGTATCTGAGAGTGCTGCAGCTTGTGAGCCTTAAATTAAGCTGTAGGAAGGACACTGAGCACCTGGGGAAGGGGCTGCTGCAGAACTGGAGCCTATTGTTCTCCTCTTGAATTGTGGGGAAGCTCTTTCCCCATGCTGGCTCTTTTACTTGGGAGCCAACTACTACACACGGCGGTTTGTTTCTCTCTCCATCTGTTCCAACTTCAGTTTATTCATGGCTCTGTAGGTATTGTACATTCAGCTGCTTTTTCTCTTTTTTTTTTTTTTTTGGATGGGAGAGAGCCTCCCCTTTTCATGGTTCACTTACTCATTTTGAAGGTCTCTGGCTTCCTTGTCAAGATTTCTTTTTTGTTGTATTAATTGGTCTTAAATCTATAGTCAGGTGCTGCACGCATGCTTCCCGTGTACACCTTAACCATCTGCCGGGTTTCATCTCCATGGCACCCAGGCCAAATTCCAGCTCTGGCAATGACAACCTGCCTGCCTGCATTTTTCCTGGGCTTTTAATTGGCTTTAGCTCACTTCTTTTTTGTTTTCTTCTTCCCCTGTCCTAACGTGCCTCTCCACTCGGTGGCAAGGGGAGTGGTCTGGGGTGGTGAGGGGCTCCAGGCTGCCAGCACCCACCTGGAGCCAGGATGTCCAGCATGGAGGAGCAGCCGTGACACAACATGATGGCTGGAGAGTGAAACGGAGAAAACACTGCACTGGAAACAAGATGCACATTTTCAGCACTGAAAGCAAGTGCATGATTTTCAGAGGCACACAGTGAATTTTGCATCTCCCCAAAGTTCTTTCAGGGAGAGGATAGGCAGCTTTCTGGAACTGGTGCTGCTTCTTCTTGCTGGCCCTTCTGTCTGAACAGATCAGCAGTAGTCCCTGTGGGAGGGCAGAACAACAACTGATAATGTTTACCCTGGCCTTAACACTCCTAGATTCCGATACTTTCAGGATAAAAGCTGATGTGTCCCAGTGATCCCAGGACGTATTGAAGCTCCAGGAGTCTGGCTGGTGCTGTCGCCTGGCTTATCTGGCACTTTAATAGCACAGCAGTTGTTAGCTTTACAGCTGGGTTTGGGGAGGACCAGACTGGTGTCTGTGTTTGGGAATTGCTCTGTGTAGCAACATGGTTTTCTGGGAGACAGCAGGTTCTTGATACTCTTCCCCCCTCCCCCCCTTTTTAAAAAATACTCCACTCTCATTATTATTGAAAAGATTCTCTAATGCTTAAAACTCGCTTAAAAGCATGGCCTGAACTTCTCATTCACTTTGTCTATTTCTTCCTAGCCTGGAAGCTTTCTCTTCTCTCTGCTAATCCTGTTACTTCCAGTGACAGCCCCAGCCACGGGGGTGAGCCACTGGCAGGGCCCTGCCTCGCCTGTGCTCTCCCACTGGGAGTCCTTACTGTCACAGCCTGGCTCCAGTTGTCACCCTGAGTATGGACAGCTGTGGGCAGCCAGACAGTGGGATGGACGGATGGATGGACGGATGGATGGACGGATGGATGGACGGACGGACGGATGGATGGATGGATGGATGGATGGGGTGGTGCACAGCCCAGAGCTGCCGGCACTCATGGAGAGGGTGGTTCCCTGCTGAGGATGGCAGAAATACCTGCCTCTTATCCAGCCTTTTATAGCAGGTAAAATCTTACTGGTCAAGGGCACAACAGTGGTAGAGACTGGATTGCAGGCAGGGCAATGATGAGCACCATTTTTTGCTTCAGTAGGCAAAACATCCATGGGACTTCAAATTCCTGGTGGAGGCTTCTACTGCTTTGGAAATACCAAAGGAAGCATTGGCATTTTGGGAGTATTCAAGGGAGTATTGCCACAAGAAGTTACATCACGTTCTGCCCTTATGTGAGCCAGTGGAAGGGCTTGTCCTTGCAGAAGTCCTCTTACCTGCCACAGACCTTCACCTGAAGGAGCATTAAGCTGCAATACTCTTAGAATCACAGAATTGTTTAGGTTGGAAAAGACCTTTAATATCATCAAGTGCAACCATAAACCTAGCACTGCCAAGTGGATAAAGAACCTGTACCAAAGTCTGCCCTAGCAAAGCAGCGTTGAGCACGGAGGAAGAAAGACCAGTTCTTATCAATGAGCAAAGCAGTTCAGCTGGCAATAAATCCAGGCTCACTGAAGAACCCTGCAAGTCCCAGTCCAAGAGTCCTTGCAATATTACATATTATTATTGTCTTGTGAGGTCTTTGTGAAGATGATGACCTGCTCAGCAGTGTTAGAGATGCACATTTGTGCATGTAGGAAAGTGTCAGTCCTGAAGCAGAGTCCAAGTCATTGAGGCAGGGGGCAGGGGCAGGAGAAAGGAAGGGCTGTGGATCCCATTTCCCTGAGAGGGCATAGGCTGACTACAGTTGGGATTTTAACAGTATTTGGAAGCACAGAGATGTGGCAAGGAGGATTCCCTGAATGCTGCTTGCTGGAATGCTTCATAGCATGACCTTGGGTGCACCTCTGAGTGAATAAATGTCTTTAGGGATTTGGTCTTTTACTTGTGAGACCTGGGGCTTCAGCACCAACTTTCCAACTCTGAAATGGACCTTTAACCATCGCAGCATCCTTAATTTGCCACAAGATAAGGCTTCTACGCTGGGTCAGATTTGATTGTTTCAGATGTGTGGGCTGGTTTACCAGTGTAGCGTGTCAGTACTTTGCTTGTGTGTGTCCTGACACCCTGTAGCTCTGTAGTGATGGAACACCTTGTGAATCCTAGTGGATCTATCACTGCTCCTGTGAGAGACAGAACTGGGTTTTCAATTTTTACAAGGAGGTGGTGTAGCATAGAAGAAATTGGGCTTTTAAACTTGGTGTCAGAGCAGAAGGAGTTGGCAGGGTTGTGAGCATTGCCTCAGGTGGGCAGCATCCTGCCTTCCCCGTGGGGATAGTTACAGCAGGGTGCAGAGGTCCCTCCTGGTTAATGAATCTGTCAGTGCTCCCTTCTCCTGCCTCTTTCCCTGTTCCCACAGATCAGATCAGCCCTCTGTGCCACAGCCTGTCATCTGATTTATGGGAGCCATAAACTGCAGAGCAGAAAGAAATAAAAATACTAAACACTTAGTTTTTTAAAAGGCCAAGAGTGCATTGAAGTCTTGGTGATAATTTGCTCATAAAGAAATATTATGCTTCAGATCATAATCCCAGGCTGCAGATGGAGGCTGAGGTCTGGCCTGAGTCTCTCACACTTATGCTGTAAAAGGAAGGCAATGGGATGAATAAAACCACATAACATGTGGGGATTAGGCTCTGCTGTCTTGCTGTCCATCACCTCCGGTGCCTGGGAGGTCTTGTGGAGAAGTGATGAAGTTCTTCAGAAAAAAAATCTGTCCCGTGTTAGAAGGACAGCGGGCTCATGGAGGGATAAGAGGCAAGAAGGGAGGGGAGAATAATAATCTATGAGCAGCAGTCAAACAGCTGAGATTTATAGGCTGCGTGCAAGTGCCCAGGTGGTGAGGTGGGGCCTGTTCCCCTTGGACTGACTGGGGGACTCATCTACATTATCTGTAGTATTCTATCAGCAAGGCCAGCCAAATGCTTGTTGGTGCTGCTCGGGCAGCAGTTGCCTTTAACAAGTGTTGTTGAACACTGATTTTTGGTCAGTGCAGATGGATATCTCGGTTCCAGGAGGTGAAAACCAGCCCTGTGCCAATAAGAGCAGAGAATCAGTAGATACATGAGCAGGTGAGACCTTCACTGGTGTCAGTGAGTGCCAGAGAGGTCTCACAGCTGCCCCAGGCAGGGGCCTATTCTGGGTGGATAAAATTCCTTTCTGGTTTGGTTTCCTGCTACAAACACTGTCTGTGTCTGTTTGCCTACTGGGCTTGCACTGGGGACAGGCACCTGGAGGTTAAAAGCAACGCATTTCTTCAAAGGAGATCAAGGATTGCACAGCCACTTCAGTGCAGACGTGTTTTCCCCTATCTGATCCTCTACACCTTACCCTGTGAAAACCACCTATTTGTGCACTGCCATCTCAAAAGAATCTTGCTGTGATGCTGGTAGGGTTGCAGGAGAGCAGGGAGGTTGTCAACCATGGTTTTTATTTTTTGTTTTTTTCCTTCTATCCTTTCCTTATGTTCTGATAGCAGAAAGTCTACTGGCAGTACTGTCTTGTGTCCTGGACAACACAGAGCTTAGTAGCCTTTCTCAACTCTTCTTCCTACAACAAACCCTCCTTCAAAAGGAAAACTTTCTTTCTCAGATACACATCCTAAACTTGGTGATGTAGGGCCACTTATAAAGACATGGGAACTGTCAGGAAATAGTAACTTATGGGCTTTTTGTTAGGTTTTTTTTCCTCTAATAATAAAAACGAACAGATATTCTAGGAATTCTAGGAACTCTTTTCTGGGATTCATAACATTCATGAAGCTTGCTGTTTCAGCTCTGTTCAGATGCAGTCTTAGCAGTGTTGAATTGTGCCCTCCCCAAGGCCTGCTGGCCATGCTGCCCCTGACACTACCTGCTGTGCAGTTTGGGTTTGCAGTGAGAGCACACAGCTAACTCCTAAACTGCTTGGCAAGCCTGTAACTCCCAGCTTCCTTTTCACTGGGCAATTACTTGGCCAGCCTGTTCCCAGTCCATGTGGATGCCTCTTGTTACTCCTCCCTGGGCAGAGCTTTGTACTCCTGTTCCTGTGCATCATGAGGCTGCTGTTGACCGAAAAGCCGAATTTCTCAGGGTTGTTTTGTAGTCTCAGTTTGCTGAGAGTATGATCATTCTTCCAGGCTACATTTAAAATGTTTTCATAATTCCTTGAGAACTACTGAGTTCAGCCTTGCTGCATCTCAAAGGCTTGCTGGCGGTCTCAGCAGACACATGGTAATGGTAACCAAAGGGGCAGGGTACTGCTTTTCAACAAGTACTTTCTTAATTAAAATAAGAAGGCTTTAACAAAAACAGATCCAAAGCATAAGTGGCCTGGTTGAAAAGGGAATCTGAATTATTTAACTTCCCCCACAAAGATGGCACTCAGGCAGTTCTGGGGTGGTCCTGGGCTGAGCAATGCCTGTGCTCCAGTGGCAGGAGCTCCTGCTCTCCTCGTGCAAGCAGGAAGGTTTCAAACACACTTCATCAAGGGCATGAGTCTAGTTTAACTCTCCCTGGGGAAAAAAAAGAGTCATTTTTGCCTTGTAAATTAATCCTGTCAAGAGTGTTCCCTCCTCTGCAGCTCTTTACAGTATGGAGTACTGTAGGAGAAACTTCTCCAGGAGAGAGGGCTCACAAGACATTTCTTCTCTAGTTAGAATAGGCAGTTTATTTTCTTGGGGAAATCAAAACTTTCAAAACTTCTGGCTGCCCCCGTCTTTCCCATAATGTTTCCTGAAATGTTTAACAGCATCCTCTTTGCCTGTTTCCCAAAGACTGAGTTCCTCTTTGTGGTCAAGGTTTCTCTTCCCTCCTCCTTAGTCACTGAGAAGCAAGGGGCTTGTTAATATGTCTTTGCAGGGAAAACAGATTATCCTGATGGTCAGAACGCATCATTTCTTCTGGTAAGTGGCTGCAGAAGTGGAATTTCTTTCCTTTCTGCAAATATATTTGCTTGAGGGAGAAGGGATGACTTCTCCCACCAGACAAAAGGTCCATTTGTAAGTGTGGTGAGTGTTTAGTGATGCCTTGTAATAGCACACAGAAAGGAATCATCTCTGCACTTCCTTCCCACCAGGCCCTGCCTTTGGTTGGAGATGACAGGTGATGTGTCTGTGCAGGTTTGGCACTAGGCACTGGTGCCATGCAAACAGCAATGAACATCTTGCTTCTAATAGGGCTGAAACAGTGGCCCTTTATGGGTCACAATAAGCAATAGCAGAATGTTCTCAACTGGTGCCAGAAGTGGTTGATAAATCACTGATTGCTCTGACAAAATGCTTAAAAATGAAGAATGCTTCCAGGAACTTTACTTGGGTGTTTATAACTCTGACCTTCACAGGGCACAAGTATTTACAAAGAACAATCCACAGATACTGTTCATTATAAAGCATAGACATAAACCCCCTTTAAACAATAGAACTTTCTGGACATGTGCAGGTTTGGATAAGCACACCTGTGCATCATCCTGCAATTCCTTGCAGCTTTGTGTGTTGACAGTCAGGCCCCTTGCTGTTACCCACACTGGTTTGGGCAGTAGCTGCCCAGCCAATGAAACCTGTTTGGCTTTTTACTTGTGAACCTGCAGGGGAGCCGAGGATCTTTGGTTGCTCTGCTGGTGGGGAGGGACCTATAATTGCTGTGTAACCTCTTCTCACTGGGTAACTTGATCACTGCAACAGACATATGCCAGGGTAAGTAGTGGTGATCTCAGGGCAGGCAGGATTCAAAGCATGCCACCTGCTTAGAAACTCCTGATTTGATTTTGTTTCTGGGGCCATCCTGCCCAGTGATACCTTTGAAAGACTGCACTCAGCTCCATCCATCAATGCTTCTCTTCCAGGTTTGATTAGCAGTGAGCTCTCACCTTCCTTTCCATTGTGTCCTTCTTGCAGGTCCTTTATGTGTACCCTCACTGCATTCAGTGGGGTGACCATGCTCCACATCTGCCAGGGTCACTCCTCCCTCCAAAGGAAAGGCCTTACAGGAGCAGCAGATAGAAAACCAGCCCTGGGAACTCCGCACTTTTTTGGAGGTGAGCTGGCTTACCTGGTGTGGGCTTAACAGCTTGATAAGAGGCTGGTTATGGGAACCACAGCAGTCCCCCTCACACAACTCCAGTGCTGGGAGATACAGCCCCATTGCTCTCATCTGACTCTGCTCTGCCACACTGACTCCACAACCCAGCTCTGCTTGTCCAGTGGCACAGTGATTAATTTTTCAAGTGACATCATATATTGAACACTTTAAGTTGGAGCGCTGGAGGTGTAATTAGATTAAGGTACAATTCCAGCTGCAGGGGAGACACTTAAAACATGCAGTGTAATCTGCCTTCTTGACAAATTTCCTCCTAAACCTGGGAACCCTTTCAGGCATCACTTGGGTGCAAAACTGTTTTGTCACAAGAGGAGGCAGGAGCTTGATGGAGAGGGGTGCCGTAGGTGAGCAGAGGTAGCTCCTCAGGCACAAGGTGCTGAAGGAAGCCTGTCTCATGACCCAAAGTGGTGCAGTGGATGTCTCTGAGCAGATGGGCAGTGGATGCTTTCTCTGCATGTCTCTTCTATTCCTAGGAAACCTGCACAATATGCTTTTCAAGTCTGCTGTTCCAGAAGAGCAACTGAACACGTGCTGAACTTTGATCCTGTGAGTGTTGGTGTTAATAAGTTACAAACTGACCTGAATGCTTTGCAGGAGCCAAAAGCAGCCTGGGGGAAGTTCTCTGCTTTTCAGTAAGAGGCACCTTGTTATACCTCTTCCCAATCCCATCAGCTTCTTTAACTTGGGCAGCGCCTCCAAGCTGGTATTTCAAAATGGTTCTTGTATTAGTTCAGCTCTGGGCTAATATAGCCAGTTCTCCAGCTGCTGAAATGCCCCTCTGCAGGAACACCAGCTTGGTGCTGGCTTGGGGGAAGAGAGCTGATGTGTCCCTTTTTGCCTGGGGAAACAGCAAGGGGGCATGGAGCAGACAGGGAGAGGCCAGGAGCTCTGCCACCAATCTGCTGCCCAGCAGGTCTTTCCCCTTTCTTTCCCAGGTATTTCCCCTATACCCCAGTTCTTCCCCTTTCTCTGACTTTTGAAGATGAAGGTCTTTTGCTTCTGTCTGGCTTTTTGCTTTATCTGCTGTCACAGTCTTCTCTTATTTGGTGGCCTTGGGAACAGCTGCTTTGCTTCTGCAAATTAGATGTTGCTGAGAATCTCTTGTCCATTGAACCCAGTATGATTCCTGCATGTAAAGCACAAATATACTTTACAAGATCTGCTGAGGCTTCACTGTGAAGCAGGAAAACTCAAAGAAGGAAGTGATGCTGTTGAGATTCAAGGTTTCTACCTTTTGTTTAAAAATAGAATTTTAGAGTTTTCTTTAGGAAAAATGTATTCCTGAACAAAGTTTGTCTGGAGACCTCCCTGTTGGTGGCCATAGAAGATTGGGGGTTTTTTGCAAGAATTTATTTAGAATTTATTTAAAATATACCAAATACAACGAAGAAAATAGGAAGAGAAACTGCACTTTGAACCAGAAATGTCAGAAACTGTTTTCCCAGAACAAGACTGAGAAATGGGCTTTGTGGTTGCATGTTGCCTCCTCCCCATCCCCATCCCTTGTGGACACCCTCGGGCTCCACTAGCAGCTCCCCTACAGTAAGTGTCTTGGTTTTTGTTGCCGGACCCTGTTGCTCTCTGTGCCAGAGCTCTCAGCACTGCTGTCCCGGGAGCAGAGCAGGGATGTGCTGGGGCTCCTCTGTGGTCCTGGGTGCTGTCCCTGAGGAACATGCTTTTCCCTCCGTTTGGACCTTTTCTCTCTTTCTTTGCTTATGTTCTATGGCCATATTGTTGGAATGACACCCAGATCATTGCAGGGATTTCTGTGCGTGGCTAGGATTGGTTGTGTGAGCAGTGCCAGTGGAGAGGAGCGAGACAGCTGAGGGTGGCCAGGGCAGGCACTGCACAAGCGAGAGGGCTGAGTCCAGGGGAGCCATGCCTCTATGGGGTTCCCTTGCTGGAGCTGATCCACGTGCTACAGCTGCCATGGGACCAGGGAGCGCTTCATCCTTTGGGCAGTGACATGGGCACGATGGGGACACCCTGCTCCCTGCACTGGAGAGACCTGGCTTTCCCCTTCCCTCTGTGCTGGTCATCCCAATGCCAGCGTGCAGTGGCAGTGGGAGGAGAGCTGCCAGTGTGCTGCAGCTGGGGACTGACCCCTCGGGAGCGCTTGGCAATTACAGCTCTGGCCTGAGACAAGACAATCTGGATCCTGCCACCAGCCCTGCAGGACCTGGGGAGTTGCAATGCTGCAGCCACAGACGTGGCTCGCACAAGGGATGCCACAGCTACTGCTTGACAAAGTAGTGGAAGTTTGGCAGAGGTGTGTGCTGCTCCTAAGGCTGGGAGAGAGATAGGTGGCGTGGTGGGTGCTCAGCGCATCCCAAAGTCCGTGCTCCCAGATCTGCTCCCTCATTGCCCCCTCTAGCCAGCGGCACCAGCCCTCGATCAGCGATGGGGGTTAGGGCAGCCCTCACACTCCCTTCTGCAGGACCTGGTGACCATTCCCCATCTCCCAAAAGGCATCACAGGGTCAGTCTCTGGAGAGAGAAAAAGGTGCTCAGGAAGAGGCCGCCGAGTGCCCCATGTGCGCGGAGAACCACCCGTGCCCGCCCGTCTGTCTGCGGCCCCTGCGGCCCCTGCGGCCCCTGCGGCCCCTGTGGCCCCTGCAGCCTCTGCTCCCTACCTGCCCGGTGGGGCAGGAGCGGCGTGTGCCAGACGGGCACGTACGGCAGGGCCAGGGCAGGGAACCTTCCGCACTCCAGGGCTCCCTTCAACAAAGCCGTGTCTGTCCTGCTCCCACTGTTCCTGCCCGTGCGGTTGGGGACCGAGGTCTGGAGGCGCACAAAGGAGCCCAGACAATGGGGCGAGCGGGAGAACTCCTCACACCCATGGCGGCAGGGACGCGGCTTTGTCTGCAGCCGCTGCCTCCCTGCGCGGCGGGGGCCGGCGCTGCCGTCCGCCCCGCGCCGCTCCTTTGTTCCCTCGCTGCCTGCCAGGGGTGAGACAGGCAGGTGAGCGCCGCGCCAGGCAGGGGGCTGGCGGCGTGCGGCGGCGGGCGCATATTAATGCATCTCTCCAGCCTGTCGCTGGATGTTCGCCGTGATTCATGAGCCTCCCCCGTCGGATGCGGCCGGCAGGGAGAGCGAGCAGGGAGACAGCTATTGTCTGCCGGGCCTGGGGCCCTGCCGGTGCTGCTCCGGCGGCTGCCGCAGCCCCAAAAGCGCTTCGCACCTTTGCCCCGCCGTCCTTCCTGCCCGGGGTGTCCGTCTGTCCGGGCTGTTGCGCGGTGCGACTGTCTGGGACAGCCCACGCGTGTCCCCGCGGCGCGGAGCTGAGCTGGGGAGAGCGCAGGTGGGCGGCAGGCAGCTCCCCAAACACCTGGGAGTGCAAGGTGGGCAGTGCCCAGGCAGCCAAGGAGGGCTTGTGCAACTAAAACCACTTCCATCCAGTGCCTTAGTGACACCAGAAAAATGCTTTTGATTTTTTTTGTTGGTTTTTTGTTTGTTTGTTGTTTTTTTTTTAATTTTTTTTAATGGCTGCTGTAGATGTCAAGTCACATTTTATAATTGGCTATAATTTTTAAACAAAGCAAATAGGCAGCTGGTGGACAGGTATTAACCAGGCAGCAGTCAGGCTGTCTTGAAAAGGCTGATTCAGGTACAGCATTTGATAATGCTCATGTGGGAAGGGCGTGGATGATAATCCCAGAGAAGAAAACAAACTGGACAGAGTGCACTCCATCATGCTGACAAAGGCCTGAATTGTACATGCTGGGGTGCAAATAGGATTGTTTGCATATTCAGCTGACTGGCTCTTCTCTTTTCCCCATCTCTGAACATAGGTGGTGCCTGAGCTCCCTGGGGAGCTGTTTGAGTTGGGGGGACAACTGTGTATGGGGGAGGGGAGTAAAGGAGCATGTGGAGGAAGAATGAGAGCAGAGAGGGTGCTGATTTCAGGGGCTACAATAGAAAGGGCCTAGCTAGTGGGGAAAACGCTCTGGGGATAGGGTTTATCGGACTGAATATAGAAAGCTACAGATAAGCTTGTCTGACAGGCTTCCTTTTATATCCCTGACATGCAGTTTATCCCACTCTGAACTAGACATTGGCTCTCCAGAGCAAAATAAAGGTCCAAGGTTTGATTTCTTTTTTCCCCTTTTCTTTCTTTTTCTCAGCTGTCAAGGAATAAAGCTGAACTGATAGGGAAAGAAGCATTTATTCCCAGAGAGTAAAGAGAGGAAGGCTGAAATGAAGGATTTTCTCCTATGATAGCACTCCCTGAGCAGCAAACCCCACCTCTGAGTTTCCAGTAAATCTATTGGGAGTACAAAGCAAACCAATCAAGAAATGTCAAGGTGTATTTACTGTCCTATTAACCTGGTGCCTCATTCCCTCTCTGGCACAAGCTGGCAGCACACAAAGGTGCATCTCAGTGCTGTGTGCTGGGGAGGGAGCATGGCTGTGAGCCCAGCTGGGACAAGGTGACCAAATGGCTCCTGACTCCCGCTTTCCAGCCATCACACACGGAAAGGGGGTGCTGGAGGTGAGCCTATTCTGGGAACAGTGGTGCTTGGGGGCTGTGCCAGTCCTTTGTGCTGTCTGCTCTCAACGAGGCAGAAATTTAATTGTAACAAGGAACTCGCACACGCTTAACTGCAGCTGAAGCCAAAGCAGTTTCTGTTAGAGATCACCTAGACTTGACTGCTGTCAAATACTGGCTGCAAGTGAGACAGGTTTCCTGAATGCCATATTTTACTTGGTGACACATCTAGAACTTTTGGAAAGGGGTTTTTAGAATAAGCTTGTCTTTAAGGTTTTTGCAGGTGTCTTTTTTCTTTTCTTTCTTTTTTTTTTTTTCCTTGTGAAGAGAACTAGGCAATCACAGAATTTTGATGAAAGTTTCCTCTTAGTCTCTTTCTTCATAGCCCATGGCCATCCTGAAGAATAAAGGAAATGCTGATAAATTGGGTATATTCCCCATCTAATGTTCCTCTATGCTGTCCTCAGAGCATGTCCTGCTCCTAGTTCTCTGTTAACTTGTCTCTGCTTATAACACTCGGTACATAAAACACAACTGGGCGCTTTTCGCTCTGATTAAAATCATGCTGTGCAATAGGAAATACAAATTAGCTCTGGCCTTTGGGCTCCTGACAAGTTTCCAGCGCTGCTTTCAACACCACAGAGATTGTGTAACTCCATCTGTGTGTGCTCTGTGTAGTGACGTCTCCCCCTCCGTCATGAGCTGGGCTGGCTGCCACTCATCTAGGTTCAGCTGCTAATACTTCAAGCAGCTTTTAGAACTGAAGGAGGAAGAGATGTTGCCAGCAGCTGGGTGAAATGCAGAAACCAGCTTTTCCTTGCCAGAGGACTATGTGGGAAAGGTTAAAAGGAGGACTGCCCAGGTGATTCTCCCAGTCTTAATGTTTCTGCAAATACCTCCCTTTTGAATGAATGACTGGGGAGTTCGGCACAGGAGAGCCAATGCTTCAGTACAAGATTAACCCCTGAAGGAGGAGCACAGTAGCCTCTTATTCAAACTACAGCTTAAGTTCGTGTTGCCATGAAGCGCACAGCACTTTCCTGCCTCCTCCAGAGGTTCAAGCCAGGGACGCTGTGTTACATCATTTCAGCATTGCTCACAGAAGGGCTGAGGCTCCAGCTATCGGATCACGTTTTCAGAAGAAACCTTTTAAGTCTCGGCGACTTCCTCTGAGGATGCTGAAGCAAACAGTGCCCAGACCTGTGAGTGAACAAGTTGCAAATGACATCGCCGGTTTGAAACGCTGCGTGGGCACGACGTGGGCGAATGTTCCCTGCACTGAGTGCTTTCTAAAGGTCTCTGAAGCATGAGGCATGACTGAATGACTTCTGTTTTCTTTAAATGATGAGTGGGAGAATTCTGAATCGTTGGTCTGCTTTTATTTTTGTTAAATGTGTGTGGGCTGACAACATGACTCAGTATTTTCTCTGCAGATGCAAAGATCATACTGCCAATTCTGGGTATATTTCAGACAGTTTCCTGCGGAGAACTGGAACAATTTTTCAGTCCAGCTTTGCTTTTCAGCAGCCTTAAGCCTGTTGATGTGAAAATAAGTGATTTTAAAAATGAGTGTTTTGCCAAAATGCATATAAATACACTGAAGAAATGACCAAACTTGGGGAAAGTCCCTCTACCCCCATATTTTCCCAACAGTTTATCTGATTGTTTCATGGCTATCGATGTCTGATTTTTCTTTCTGATTCTCCCTAGTCTGAGCTGCTGCTGGGGCATCTCTTTTCCTGCTAGATATTATCTCTGGTGTTTATTTGGCCATCCATGTCCTGCTGGGTGACAGCCACCATCCTGTGACTGATGGTTGTGAGTTCTCTCCTCCTCCCAAGAGACAAGTAGGCATATTTGTGTGGACCTGGATGTGGTTCAGCCAGAAGTACTGGAAAACTCCCCTTTCTCCCTTCTGGCAACCTCCCTGCCCTGCTCTCCCTTCTTTATCCTCCCTCTATGCCATGTACAGTATATGGCATGTGCTCTGGGAGATACACAAAGCCAGGCATGAGCTTTGAATGCTGTTATTGTGCAACAATGAGCGCCCTCTTCTCCCATGCCCTCTTCTCTACAGTGTGCTGGTGGTTATGTCTTTGATAAGAATAGGTTCCTTGCTAAGACCTTCACCTGTTGTCATAAGTCATAAGCATTCTAGAGCTACCAATAAATCACTTTTCCCTGCTAATGGCAGCTCTGAGTCCTGTGGACCTCGCTGAAGGTCTGTGAATGGCTAGAGAATAACACACTAGTGGATGAAGGATGTTGCACAGCAAAGGTTGTCTGTGAAGACAATGTGTCTCTAGATTCATTCTCTAGAGCATGCAGAGCAAAATGAATTCCATACACTCTGCTTATTTGATTGCTAACTTCAGCAATGGAAGAATTCCCACACTCCCTAGCAATGGCCTAATGTGACCTGTACTTAGCACCATGACCCAAACCCCACTATGATGCTGACTCCATACTGGCCCATACAACAGTACCTGACCCAAATTTGCACAAGCATGTATTACAGTACTAGGCATTTGTATCATTTTCCTATCATTCTAGTCCTTCAGTCCTAAGATCTTCTTCCTATTCCTGGCATTTTCTCTACCTTCCACTGTCTACCCATGGCAATATTTCACCACAAACTTAAGCCCAGCATGTCCATCATCCCTACAGACCTCACTGGAAACCACTTGATGTGGTTGACTCAAGTGCCTTTGCAGGTTCATCTCATAATGACAAGAAGTGGGCAGCAGGCCTTATAATATCTCCACAATCTTCACATTATTCAGGAAGAATCCTGCACTTTAAGCCCTTTTTACCTCACAGCCTGATTCCAGCCTTAAGGATAAACTATCAGCCAGCATTCCTCCAATCACAAGCAGAAGCATTGTGCCTTACTGAGTACCAGCACTCAGGCTTGTCCTGAAGAGCAAGCAAAGAAATGGTGCTCCTCACTCCTTGGTGCCCCAGTCTCTAACCCTGACTTTAGTTTCTGAAGATCAGTGTAAGTAACAATGCTTGTTCCTTACAGTCCTGTACCTCTGGGTGCCAGAGCCCCTCACCCCTGCCAGCCCCAGCCCAATGATTATGTTTCTAATGTTTTTACTGGAATCCAGGCACAGAGACGGAGGCAGCCACTGGGACCTGTTTAGTGTACAAGCTGTAAGTTGTGTTTTTCAGAGGTTGGGCTTGATGGGGCTGAGCATGTTTTTGGTGGATTTAGGGTGGAAAGATTACATTTGGGCATTGATTGAAGGACTAACTGGCTTGCTCAGCTGCTGAGGAGATGGTAGGCTGGGTACAAGATGGGGCATGGGGGAGTGGGACAGTGTCTGTACATCACTGAATGAGCAGAGAGTCATGGTCTGTGGCAGTGATCACTCTCCTTTCCTAAAACAAACTTCATTGTTCTCATCTACTTAATTCTCACTGCCCTTCCACTGGTTCTTCATCACTGTCTCCATCCTTTTTACTCCAGCTTTTGGATTTCCAGAGTTACCAGCTGCTCTAGAGCTGGTTCTTCGGCCCTCCCCAGCCTTCTGTCATTGCTGCCTTGTCTGTTCTTGGCAGGCAGAGCTCAGCAAGAGGCCAAGCATATGAACCCTTTGTTGCCTATTAGAAGGTGGTCTGCACACTACATTTCACATTGGTGTGTCTTGTTGGTTGGGAGACAAGAATGGAGAGTCCTACGGCCTCAGGTTTCTCCAAATATTGTGTAGCTGTGAATAATGAGCTTGCTTCTGAAGTTTTTTTGAGATTGGCCTTTAAACTTGCTTCACTTAATTATTTATGCTGAAGGTAGGTGTAGCATTTTTTGTTTCTGAACTGTGTTTAGTAAGATTGTCATAGAAAAGCTCTCCACTTTTCTGGAAAGAATACTTATTAAAAGGGGTTTGGTAATGCTATGATGTGTGGTCTTCAGCTTTTCTGAACTTTTGCTATCTTACATTCAAGTACAGTCTACTGTTGTTTGAAAGACAGCTTGGAAAGAGAAAAGCTGACAGTAGGTCAAACTGAGGGAGGTGGAACTGGTTTATGCCACTTTTTTTTTTGCAACAGATGAAGTTGGTATTCCCCACCTGGTTAAGGTGCAGCAGGCTGAATCACTAACACACCTTGTTCTGAAATAAACCACAGTGGCAAAAAGACATTGCTTGTGGCAGTAGGCAAAGCGCTTATTAAACAGCAAGCATTACTTTGCATGCTTAAGATCATAACTACTCTCTTAAAAAAAACCCAACAAAAGCCAAAAAGCAAATATTTTTTTCCCATAAGCAAGGCAAGTGAACGGCAGGTCCCACAGGGTGCAGAGACCAGCCTGCTTCCTCATTCTTTGCACTCTCACTGATGGGTTGCTTTCTTCTGTGTCAACTGAAAACTTCCTCACCCAACCCAGTGGCGCTGGACTTGCCCTGAGCCTGGCCAGGTCTCCTCTCCATGAAGCACACGTCAGGCAGCCTCACCCCTTCTCTCCCGGGAATAGCCACCCTCTCCCTGTGTGCCTCACCAAGTTTGTCATTTGCCTCACCAGCCAGTTTGTCATTTGCAGACACTTCCTGATACACAACGTGTACGCATTTTTTATGGCCAATTTGATTAAAGACATCACTCCAGCTGGTAACTGTGGCTTCCAGATAAGACTGAACTTGTAAAAATGTAGGAAACACCCAAGTAAGGAGCAAGGAGTTGTCCATTTTCAGACTCCAGAGTGGCTACATCTACCAACACTTTGTTGCACAAACAACTCTAACTGGAACAGTTCTCTTGGTAGTTGTTACATTATCTATACTTGATTCTGCCAGACTTTGCAGGCCCTACCATTAAAAAGCAACTTCCTGCATGTGTCTTTAAATCAGACTAATAAAGGGAAACAGTATTTTTAATGACAGACCCTCTTGGTATTATTTCCTGAAACTCTGAAATTGTCATTTGTTGCCTTACTGATTTTCTTACCCTTAATTAATTTTACATCAGCTTTTTAGAAGACTGATGTGTCTATGGCCCCATTTTGAGTTGCTGAAATCCTGAGGTGTGTTGGAAAAGTAAAGAGTATTGAAACCCACAAACAACGTCCTGCAGGTCAGAACCTTGGGCGCTTTCTAAATAGGTCAGGGTTTGGTTCAAGAATCTGGTCTTTCTTGAAGATATCCTTTACACTTCCTTTATTTCTCTGTCTCATTCTCCATTCAGTCACAGAGCCTGCATGCTGGATTTATTTGTTTTACATTTCTTTGCTGTCCATTTTGCTGCCAAATCATCATCTCAAGTTGCTTGTCTTCTATAAATGTTAACATTAGCAAGCTTCACAATAACAGTCTGGAAAGGAAACATTTACTTCTGAGCTTCCCTCTGCCAAACAAACCTACAGCGTTTGCTTTTTTGTGGCTACTGGTGGTTAAGGCCATGGCTTGTAAAATTATAATGCTGTAGGCAGTGTCTATTACAGTTATGATCACTGTAACATGCACTTCAGCGTATTTATTGTTTAGCTTTTAAATTGGTACATTGTGGAGGACATGGCTCTCCAGTCCCTCGTACAATATAATCTCCACAGGTCCTTCAAAGACTGCAGGAAAAAAACAACTGTTTTATAATCTACTGTTTTGTTCTCGATGACACATAATGAAAGCATCAGTGTTACTTTTGTGTCCTGAAAGAAGGGGTGATGGCATAGAACAGAACAGTGATGCACGCGTAGGCAGAGAGCTTGTCAAGAAATAAACAGAAATAAATTATTGCAACCCCCAGCTGGGCAGCAAGGAAGCACTGGCCTGTCCAGGCTTCCTAAAATCAGACGTGCCTCGGGGAGAAAGCACAACTGCACGTCCCCGAGCCTTCCGTGTGTGGAATTCGCTTTGTGAAAACAGAAACCGCAGCAAACGAATGCTACGTCACTGTCTGTGCCCCGTGGCTGGGTCTTCAGGTGCTGAACCGCACAAGCAGAGTTCGGCAGGGACCCAAGGACACCTGCACGGGCCGGCGGGGCGAGCTGCCGGGCTGAGGCAGGACCCTCGCTCCGAGGGCGCTCCGCCGGCCCCTCAGCGGGCTCATCCGCCCGGCACAGCGCGGCCCGGGCCGCTCCGGGCGCCGCCGCCGCGCTCGTTACATAACTGAGGGGGGGGGCCCGGCGCGCGCCGCTCCCCGCGCCCGCCTCCTCCCGTGTCCTCGCGGCACCCCCGCCCCGCCCCCTCCCCGCGTGACTCCGCGGGGGGGCGGGGCCCAGCGCGTGCCACACCGCGGCCCGCCCACCCGGGAGGGGCGGCACGTGCGCGCCCCGCCCCGCCCCGCGCGCTCCACGGGGAAAATCGCTCCTTCCTCTGCCGGCCCGCCCGCGCACGCTCAGTCCCCGCCGCTTCGGGCGGCGCGGGGCGGGGCGCGGGCCGTTCTGCGGGGCGCAGGCGCGGCGGGGACGGTCGCCGGGCGGGGCGGGCGGGGCGGTGCTTCCCCCCACCCCCCTCCCATCGCCGTCCCCATCCTCCTCCTCCTCCCGCCTCCACGGGGGCCGGGTGACGCACGTGCGCGCGCCCCCGCGCGCTGTTGTCCGCTCGCTCCCGTGCCGCCCGCCCCGTGCGCGTGCCAGCCGGCGGCGGGGGGCGCGCGCGGCGTGCGGGGCCGGCACGCGCGCTGTTGTTATTGGCGGCGCCGCCGCGGCCGCGGCGGAGGGAGCGGGGCGGGGGGGAACGGGACGGGACGGGGAGGAGCGGAGCCGGGCGGGCGGCTCAGTCAGGGAGTTCTTTAAAGATGGCCGGAGCGACGGCCGCCGCCGCGACCCCCGTGTACTGCGTGTGCCGCGAACCCTACGACGTGAGCCGCTTCATGATCGAGTGCGACATCTGCAAGGACTGGTTCCACGGCAGGTAAGGCGCCGGGAGCCGCGCCGGGGCCGGGCGGTGCGGCGGGGCAGCCGCCGGGCGGCACCGGGCACAGGCGGTGGCAGTCGCCTTCCCCCCTCCCCCCGGGGGGGACAATGGCTGTGCGGCGGCGGCACGGGGGGAGCGTCTAGCGCTCGCCCGGGCCGGCTCCCCCCCCCGCCTCCGCCGCGGGGACGGTGCCGGCGCCGGCGGCCGTCCCCGGGCACATGGGTCCGCGGCTGTGAGGGGGCGGACGGGCCGGGCCAAGCGGGGGGTGCTGGTTACGAAAGAGCAACAGATGCGGGGCTGCCGGGGCCGGGGCCACCCCGAAGTTGTGCCGACTGTGCGGAGGCGTCGCGTGTCCCCCCGCGCCCCCGGGGTTTCTCTCCCGGGACAGGGCGGTCTCCCGGCGGAGAAGTGCGGGCGCCGGCGCCGTCCCCGGCCGGGTGCGAGCGCCGGGCTGTCCGTGCGTTTTGTTCGGGGGGCGGCGGAGGAGGAGAAAGAGGGTCTCCCCGCACCTCTCGCCTCTTTGACGTTTCCAGCCTGGTCCCGAGCGGCCGCCGCCGCCGCGCGTGTGTTTTGCGAGCTGAGCGTGTGAATAATAAAAGGCCCGTCGGCAGCCGCTGCGAGCCGGAGCAAGCGGCGGCGGCGGTGGGGATTCACGGGCAGTTAAACAAAGGAGCAAGTTGGGGGCCCGCGTCGGTGGCGGCGGCGGCTCGGCCGGGCCGGGGCTGCGGGGCCGCTCGGTGCCGCCCCCGCCGTGCGGGGAGCGCCGGGGAGCGCGCGGCGCCCGTGATTGACAGGCCGGCGTTTAAATACCCCGAGCGGCAACAACAACAGCGGCGGCCGCCCGCGCCGCGCCCCCTGCCGGCCAGGGCCCGCAGCGCCGCCCCCGAGCCGGCCCGCCGGGCCCGGCCGAGCCGCGCAGCAGCGGGGGCCGTGTGCGGGGTCGGAGTTGTTTGCGTTTGGTTTTCCTTTATTTGTTTTCCTGTTTCTTCCCCTCAAACGGCGAAAGGCAAACGCCGGCAAAAAGTAGGTTGCGTCTCTAGGTGTTACTTAACAGTGATTGTTACACGCTGGTGTTTTCTTGCCACGTTTTCGGACGAAAGGAAGGCTCGCAGCATTTCAAGATGTTTACTTGTGTGTACGTGGAGTGATTTGTTCTTTGTACGTGGGCTTCTCCTGGCTCAAACTGCAGTATAACAGAAAGTGCGAAAAGGGCTCCGTAAACCATAAAAACTGGCAAAGCAGGATTGTTGTACCTTGAAAACGACCTCTCATTAATGTTTTTAACTAGACTGCCACTACTCTCACCAGTACTGTTGTTCAGAGCGAGACACACAACAGCTTTTAAGGTTACAGCAGCTTAATACAAGTTTATCAGAACTCAGTCACTGCCTGCAGTAAAGGTGCAGGCGTCGCCTGAAGTGTTTGTACAGTTACAGGTTCTTTCTCATCCAAGTCTTTTTCTGCATTTGTGTAGTTGCTCTTTCAGAATGTCCTGGCAATTGCTCAGGTTCCATCCAGGCTTAACTTAAATGCCAGCCTTGTGCGTCAGTGTTGCTGGGGCATGGGTGGACTAAATTTCTGAAATTGTTCTGAGGAGGAAAGCATTGCCTGATCCCAAGGTGGGACAGACTACTTGGTAGCTGTCTTGGATCTGCAAAAAGCTCCACATGGGTTCCTGTGGTTGAGCTCTGTCATGTAGTGGTTAGAAAAAGCCTGCTAGCATTGAACTGCCTTGATAGTCTGAAACCCTGAGAGTGGAAAATGAGCAAGCAGGCCAGCAAGAGCTGGCAACAGCCATGCTGCTTTGGGATTTAGTTGCATGCTGACCCGGTCTCATGACTAAGGGGCAGGTTTTTGGGAGATGTGTTGCCCCCTGCCAGCTGTGGTCTGCTCTGGGAGTGCCTTTCCCCTCGCTTTAAGACTGTCTAAAGACTGTTACACAGCTTGGGAAAGAATACATGCACTCCCAAATCTTGAAAATTTTGGTGAACTTCTTCGTTTCGTGTTTTCTTGATTTATTTTTTTTCCCCTGGCTGGTAGAATGGACCTGATGAGCTTCTATCTTAAGAGACATATAAACCCAGGCTGTGGTGTGCTAGCATGATACCTAGCGCATGTTATTAGATTAAGGACTCTTTGCTGCCTTCCTGTGTATAGTCAAGAGAGTGCGTGAACAGTACAGTGGAGTCTGTACAAAGTCTGTTCTGACAGATTGTTACTTAGTCCCTTTAATTTTTTATGTGATTTTTTTTCTGTGTGTTCTTCTTGCACTCACTGTCTTCAAATGATTTATACTTTGGTTTGCTGTTATCAATATATTAGCATTATGGGATACGCATTTTATTACTTCTGGCAAATATTTGTGTTAAAGCAAATGTTTTGTTGTGCCTGGCAAGGCTGTGAACCTGCATTGTGGGTTTCAGTTACTCTCTGAGTGGGTCTAACATCCAGCCACAGTCTGGTGTAATTACCCCTTGTGAACAAAAGAGCGTAACGCGGGTGCCTGTGCGCTGCTTGAGGCTTCGTCGCCTTCCTGAATGGCTTGCAAGAGTGCAGAGACTACAGAGCTTTAGATGTGACAAACTGTCAAAGCTTTCAGATGGGCAAATCCATTTATATTTTAGACAATTTTTGTGTTTTTCCCATCTTTTTATCTGCTTTAAATGAAAACGTCACATTAAGCTGATTCTCGCTTTCTGACTTGTCTAGAATCTACTCCAGCTAGAATGTAGCATAAAAAGTCCTTTATGCTGCTCTATATATTCAACTTTTTCTTGAATCTGTTCCATAGCTTTTGAAATCTCTTTAATTTCTTGGTTTCATCTTCAAATGATATGTATCATTCTGTGATACTTCTTGTGCTGTCTCTGCCTTCCTTCGTTTTTTGATGCTTTGCCTCAGTTATTAGGTTAACGACATGCTGTCATCTGTTCTTGTTTGTGTTTTTTGCTGTGATATATTCTGTGTGTAAGTTACATATCTTTTTTTTTAAACTGATCTTGCAGTCACCTCTTTTCTTGAAATATGCTTGTGAAGCTTGCACAAGTCCTGTTGAAATTTTTGTCCTTTTTTCTGTCCATGATAGATGTACTCAATTAGATTGATATGCATTGCGTAGATGGGACTTATTCCTGTAGACTAGATCTCAGATCAGAACAAACCGCAGTTTAAGCATATAATTCACTTTTTGTCTGCACAGTGTAATGTTGTTAGTGATATTTCAGGAGTAAACTACTGTAGCATTGGCCTTTTGAGGTTGACTTGGTAAAGCTGCACTGGTACTGTACTAGTTGTAAAGGAGTGTGGAGAAGTCATCAGGTAAACTGAGAATTAAAAATGCAGGTGGCCCTATGAAGTCTTCTCTGTTGCACTTTTCTGGGGATGTTTTGTTTCTCAATAAACATACAGTGAACTTCTAACATGTCTCAATGATGAATAGGTTAAGAAATTATCAAATGTGTGCATGTCATTTTCAGATCTCTGCCTTTTGAAACGCCTGCAATCTTTAAAATGTATTTTTTACATTACAAAAAGGGGTTTTTTATATTAAACAAAGGAAATGTTTTACTCTTTAAAGTTAGAGCAATGGGGCATAAGAGAGGGAAAGCATCCTTTTTTGTTGTTCAAAATCAGCAGTTTACCTGAAAATTTCATAATAGTGTCAACTTTGGTGTCTTTGCCCTCAAGGAGAGAATTTTTTATGTTTACAGAAATAAATACTTAATTTGAGCAGCTTAGAGAGCAGTCAGGGAAATACAGCACTAATCTGTATGTAGTGTACATATGTACATGCTTCTGTTGCAAAGCAAAGTCAAATTGATTAAATTTAAATGGAATTGTTTTTAAATTGATAGCTCTTGCTCTCAGGATTAATTCTGTATTTTGTATAGTCTTGAAAGGATTAACTTTGCCCTTTCCTACAGCAGTTCATTGGTGGTATTTTGCCATTAGGTGTTTGATGTTTTTTACAGCTTTGTCATTATTAGAAAACATTTAATAACATCATTTGAAAAGAAAGGTGATTCGTGTACTGTTTGAAGATTATCATTTAAACTGCAGATGCCTTGAGGCCTTTTTTCCTCACTTGGAAGAAAAATTTCAGTGCTAAAGTCACATCTGAGAGTAGTTCACGTAGAACATTTTTTTTCTGATATTGTATAGATTTGAACGTGTCTTTGTTTGGTCTCTGAAGAAACACAAGACTTCTCATCCACTCCTTAATATGATCTCGATGTGAAATCGTGGTTTCCGTCTTACAGCTGTTAGGTTATGTGGTACAGGTCTGTCTGATTTGTACTCTGAAGGCAGGCTTTTTCCTTAAGAAAAGAAGGAAATGCATGTGCTATAGTGACTACTTTTCCTGAATTGGTTCTTTGTTTTGGAGCTTTATACATGAGGTTCTGCTCGATGGGCTTTGCCAACTCTTTGCTGCTGAAAGAGGCTGTCCCGCTCCTGGCTGCATGCTACTATAACTCCTCTTGTGCTGGTTCAGTGCTTGCCTGATTGGTAAATCAACTCTGTGCAGAAAACTGACAGAACCCATTCTCTTGCTGGGTTAGCTTTTTGTTGGGCTACTGAGCTGAGTGGGCTTGTCAAAGGCTAGGATGAGTCCCAGAGTGCTGCAAAACGCTTGAAGGAATGTGTTGTTGGGGATGATACTGGTGGGAAAAGACAGAAGAGTTGCTTCTTTTTCTACCTCACTGCCCACTTTGGGATTGATAGCTCACTTGGTTTTGTAGAGCCATGTTTTTGTGTCTCAGTCACCATGTGTGATTTGCCCAGACCCAGTTGCTCATCCAGTGAGGTCCAAGGCAATGCAGGCATTTCCAGTGCAGCTGCAGGAGCCCAACGCCACAACATCATCTGTTTGCAGGGGTAGGTGAAGCTCTGGTATTTGTCTTGGAGTTGGAGGACAAGGCATGGGGATGCTCGTGTCACGGAACGTGGAGATTGCAAAGAGACTGTTAAAAATGTTTTCTGGTCTGTAAAGACCTTCTCTTTACAGAAAATCAAGACCTTGTAGTTAGAAACATTCAAGGACTTGAACTGAATCAACAAATCCTTGTCTGGTCAACAGAGCTTTGGTCTGGCACCAGAGAACTTTCAGGCTGACTTTCTGGCTCTTGTGCTGTGTAAGGCTTCCATCCTTCATGTGGCAATTTGGTGGATCTTAGGGAAGTGCTTTAGACCTCAAGGGAGAGGTAATGTGTTTAATCTTACTTTTCCTTGGCTTAGCCATGTTTCCTCAGAAGTAGGATGGAAGTCTCAACCTCAGTCCAATGAGCTGTGTACCCTCTGCCAAAGAATTAAGTAACTTGAAGTGACTTCAAGCTCTTCCAACAATACAAAAGCTGAAACAGTTTTGGTTAAACTGAAAAGGAACTACTTATAATGAGGATGCTAGACAAGCACTTGTGTAACTGAGTGTCTGTTTCCAATCCTTTTATATTCTTCATTTGGACAAAACCATTTTTTTTTCCTCTTGGTTCCCATCTGTGAAGTGGGAAGACTTATTAATATATATTAAAGTTTGATGTGTTCTCCCATAATAAGCACTGAAGAGTTGCAAGTATTCAAATTGCTTCAATTTTTGAATCTGTGTAATAACATGTAGAATTGTGTGCAAGTTTTTCTCTTTTAGTTTTCTTGAAGAACTGGCTTTATTAGAAGGAGGTATACTTTGAAAGTCAACGCTCCTTTCCTTGAGAGCTGTAATTTTTTTTCATTTGTTCTGGAATAAAACAGTAGATGTTTAGCTTATGCCTTCTGATAAAGAAACTAGGACAAGAAAAACTGAGAGAGTGAGAGAACTGAATGTTACACAATTCAGCTTTTTAAATTAGAGTCAAACAAGATTCTAGTGAGTTTCTAAACAGTTATTAAATGGTAATAGTTCTCATTTCTAAAGCACAAATTAATTATTACCGTTTCAGTGTTAGTTAAAAGATAGAGGTTCAGATTTAGTCGTTTAAACACTACCTCTAATTTTCTGTAATATTATAGTTGACCTGTATTTTTGGTATAATTGTTTTTGTTTTGGCCATTCTTGACTGTGCAAATGAAGGCAATGTAAATATTTGTGTAATTTAAATGTGAATTTTTTATTAGCTAGTTAATTTATGATGATTTTAGATTCCAAAATGTCATTCGTTGATGCTCCTGAAGCACTTCAGGATCTTCCTTTCCCTTTGTTATGTTTAATACATAAATGATTTGAGGAATTCAGATGTTTTCAGAAGGCTTTGTTTTGTGACTTCTGTATGTAAAAACTAGAGAGGTGAGAGGAGTCTGATTGGGGGGACTGCTGCTTGGTACATCTAATTTCTGTATATACCTCTTGGGTGCTACAATGCAGAACATGAAATATATTCTTTTTATTTTAAACTTACCTTGATCTGTTGATAATGATGAGTTCTCTTAGAGCAACACATTGGCAGTAAAATGACTTAAGCCTTAGAGTGGAGTATCACTCTGTTAACTGCCAGTGGGCAAAATCACATTAATTTTGTTTTCATTCTTCATTTGTGGTTTCTAGCTTTTCTTTTTGTGGATAGTTTTCGTATTCATTAGCAGATTTTTTTTTTATGATCAGTGCAGTTTCTGTGCACTTTCTGCATCTTTTGAAAGATTATGCAATAATACAGTGTCGCCATTCTGGTCACGTGACAGTTTGCACGAGTTGAGCCAATACTCCTCATGTAACTATTTGTACTTTCCCTACATCATTATAAAATAAAACACCATTGTCTCAAAACAACTCTGAGTAATCAGTAAAGATTTCCGTAGGTACAATACTTGAAACCATTAACATGCTCAAATTTTACCTTTGTCTCATTGCTCAAGTATGAAGATTCAATATTGCTTTATTATAAACATATGAGAAGTATTTTAGTGAAATATACAGTTTTTTAAAAAGCTAAGCTATTTTTCATTTTGTCAGTCTTTTCTAATGTATTATAATGTTAGCTCATGAATACACAGAACTAACAATCTATGGAGTATGAATCGTCTTGAGATGTCTGCTGTGTGGTGGTAATATGGATTTATGTGGCTGGTAACCCTCCTCAGGTCAATTCTGCTTTTGAATGGAATTAATATTTAATACTGTTTCCTCCATTACTTCAGCATTAACTAAAGTAGACTTCAAGACTGGTGTTTCTTTTTGAAAATACTGAGTTCATTGTTGCTCAGGCAGGCATACATGCTGATGTTTGCCACAAAAGCAAGAAAGCTTTTCTTTCTTAAAGCCTCCTACATTATTCTGTCTTAAAAGCCAATTGGAGTAAGTATGATTGTTCTAGATTTTTAATACATTGTGGTCTGAAGTCTATTTATTTTCATATGAAACTGTCAGCTGACATTGCAGCTAGGATGGGAAATTAATTTCATAAATTTAATTGTGTTTGTTCCATTTACATTAATACTTTATTCACTTAAAGGCTCTTAAAGCACTTTTTGTGAAAATGAGTGCAAGGAAAGGTGACTCTGAGAAATGGAATCTTTGATATTGAAGATATGTGGTTGCTCTGATCTGTCATTCTTGCCACTTATCAGGCAGTATTTTTTAAAGAGTGTGACATTTTTCTTTTGGAATATTGATGTTTGCCAATAAACTAAGTCCAAATCAGATAAATGAAGAGCAGCCAAAGAAATTGCTGTGTCTTATTACCCAATAGTACGTGTAAAACCTCTGGTCGTCTTGCTCAACATACAGATTTTTAGTTTTGTTTCAATAGCAAAGACATTTGGATCTTTTCACTAAAGGATTACATCATGCTGTTGACTTGCAAAACTTGGTGTTAAGAACAAGCAGAACAAGAGAAATGAGGTGTTGCGTGTCAGCACAGGGCTTTCAGGGGTACTGCTGGGCACCTCTCTGAGGTGCAGAGTGCTGTACGGAGCAGTCAAGGAACAGTACCAAAAGCAAGGTACCTGTGCTAATGGGGCACTGTGCTCAGGGAAATATTAACAGGCTGCCCCCTCAGCACAGTGTTATCCCTTATTTCATGAAGGTGTGCTGTGTTGGCATATCACAGCCTCAAGCCCACTCTGTCCTAGATGTTTCTCTGTGCTTCTATTGCTTGTATAACAGAGGACCAAAATCATGTCAAGAAAACATGTAGTCTCTTAAATCTCAAGCTATGTTCTGACTACAGTGTTTGTCTGCCCAGAGGATGCATCAGTGTGAGGCAAAGGTGAGCAGTGGCTTGCTGCCTCTGGTGCTGTGCTCTGCTGTGAACAGCTAGGACATCTCAGGGTGTCCCTTTGCATCTCCTAACACTGCAGTAAAATGTGCTGCCCTGATGGAATGAGTATCACTGAAGTAGTTTAGAGTGCTGTTCTTATTCTCACTAAGAACGAATGGGACAGCTGTAGTATTGAGTGATTGGACTGATGTCCTTGCTGAAAAGTGCTTATTTAGCACTTAGAACTGAGTGAAAGCAGATGCCTTGGCTGTACCTTACACTTCCAGCATGGTCAGCTGGCTTGTGCTTGAAGCATCATGAAACTGAAGGCTTTAGCTATGAACTGGGGTTAGGAGTATCGTCTGAGTAGATCAGAAATTGCGGAAGCAAAGGTGCAGCTTTGGTCTTAAGACCTTCTGCAAATGTTACCTCCTGACTTTTATATTTTACCAGTAAAGGCAGATTCCAATTTCCCTTCGGTTTTTGGAACTGATGGCTCAACTAGCATTGCCGGTGAGAATATACTGTGCATTCTAATTCCCAGTCCTTATTTGTGGAAATAAAGTTATTGTGTAATGAAAAACCACAAACCCTCCACTTCAGAGAAAAATAAACCTTTTTACTCCTGATCAGTTCTGATACTGAATGGATTTTTCACTGTAAGAGAGAACAAAATCTTGTATATTGGTGGACGAAAATATCACTGGTACCAGTGTTCAGCCTCTCAATGTCAGGTGCTGTTACTTGCTTCCTATGAGGATGCCTTGCAAAGTGGTCTTTTCCTGACGGCTGTTCTTTACATTAAGGAAGAGATCTGACATTTCTCTACAACCCTGTTTGCTTATTGCACGTTAGTGCTCTTGTGCCTGTTTTCTTACCCCAGCATATGAATGTCAATGCTTGTGTCTAGTTGGTTGGATCTTTGTTTTTCATAGGGTTGAACTGTGTCTAATTCTCTTTTTTTCTTTGATGTCTGAAACAGTGATGCTGTGTGGGGACTGGGACAAGGAAATGAGCCAATATCATGAAAAAGTGGTAAAACATGAGAAAGTAAAGCTTTAGCCTTTCATTATGATCAACAAAATGATTTTGAGCAAACATCTTGTTTGTCTGGACTAAATTTACACGAAACAGGCATGGGTACGTTTACACTGTGTGATTAAGAGTGAACTTAATGGATGCAATGCATTCCTTACTGCTTTTGATACATGTGTGCTGAGAAGGGAAGTGAATGCATCCCTGCAGTGTGTGATGGCAGTTCGTGATGCTAGCTACATGGAAAATTCCCAGGGAGTTGTTGGTGGACCACAGAGAGCTTGAAGCAGTAAAGCCTCTATTTGCAGTTTTCCACTTCATTCCAGGGCAACAATAGGAAAATTTAACATGATTTTCATGACACATTATTAAATGCTTCGAATAGTCTGTTTTTCTGAGGTGTTCCCCTTTTTCTTTTGTTCCTTTACCACTAATAAGGCATTTGCAGATAGAAGTAGCATAGAAATGTCTTGGTTAACCTAGTAAGGTCAAATTCTGTTTCTGACGCCAGCCTGAGGAAGCTGGACAAGCATCTTCCTGGTTTGAACATATGCATTGCTCTGAGCCCATCAGCTTTCTATGAAGCTTGTGCACCATGATGCTTTGGAACAAGTTTTTTACTAGGAAATGTGCTCTATCCCCTTAATATGCTTGCCATGTGTTTAGAAGAAAAACTGTAAATCTCTAAATGATCACTGTTGGAAACATACTGACTATATGCCAAGAGGATGGGAATGCCAAGAGGATGGGAGTAAAGTAGATACTTCCTTTTAAAAACTGTACCAGACACAAAATAATTGAATGAGACTTATGGTTTTCAGGTGTCTGAAAAACTGGAACTGAGATCAGAAGATTTTTCTGTTCACATGGTGTATCTACAGAGGGGGTAAACAGCCTTGTGTAGAAGAGTCTTGTAGGTGCAAAGCTGGATGGAGAGAGATCAAGAAAGTAAAGACAATGCAGAAGAGAACTTAGCAAAACAAAGAATACATGGAGAATGTTAACTTGTACTGCAAGAGTGTGAAGTTTTAGATTTGAACATTAAGTTGTGACTGAAAAAAGCCTCTGTACTAAATTGTCTGCTGCAGTGACCAGTCACTCTGAAGTGATGTGAGGAAGATCCAAGTTCTAAAACAGCCAGTGGGATTGCTGGTACTTGTTGATACAAATGCATGGTTGAGTTTTTGATTGGATGGAAATTACTTTTTGGTGTGCAGAACATACGGAGTGATGATCAACACTGATAAGAATTTAAAATGTAACTTTCAGTATCTTTCTCTGAATGGAATCTAACCTGAATCAGCTGCACCAAGTCTAATTTTAATTACTGCATTTTCTGAAGATAAATACATAGTTTGAAGTTGTCTTATGTAACACTGTGTCTTGAATTGCTAAAGTGGAAAAGATATCTTTAAAGAAAGCTGACTCTGGGTGTATTGAAATTGATGTACTACAAATTACATTGTAAGGTTGGAGAATTTTCATTCTTCAAACAGCTTTATTTTCTTTTTTAGTATTTTTAGTTTCAGTTGCTTTCAAAGCCAGTGCTATGTAATATAAACAAACTGATAAATAAACTTTTCTTCTCTAATTGAATTCTAAGAAAATAGTTCACATTCAGCAAGATATCAAAAAGCCTTTCATAAAAGGCTCTTTAGAGATCATTGACCTCTAAATCTTTATCTAGGAAACACTTCTGGTAAAAGATTATTCTTCTGTCAAGTATTTTCTACTTTTTGCTAATTATCAAAGAGGAACCTCTTTGGCATTTTCACATTGTTAGTGGAAGTTGTAAAGAAAAGCAAAGCAGCAGCATCACTTTCAAGCCAGAAAAGCAGCACCTATTAAGTGTTACTTATACGCCAAAAAGCCTGGCAGGTATGAGGCAGGTCTTAGGCAAATTTCAAGTCTTTGCCAGTTCCTGAAATATTTGGAAAAATGGACAGTTCTGCCTTTTTAAAAAGGAGAACAGGTGCATTCCTAGTCCAGGGCATAGACTACTATATTTCTGTAGGAAGCGCTATTAAATCTGAAGACTAAAGAAAAATATTAGTATGTCTTAAGACTTGGAAAAGGTTTTGCTGTAATCCATGCTCACTTTATCTATTTATTCACTAATATCAGGAGCAGGGACCAGAACTTAAGATAATCTTGTCAGTGTCTGAGGGTTTTAACCAGACCCTTGTGCTTGTGTCATGTTACATTCTGTTCAGGGGCTGTAATTCTTGGATCCTCTTCTGGAGAGTAAGAGGTGCTAAGTGGGGGAGATAAAGAGTGTCTTTACATGAAAACTGAGCTGGAGGTGAACATCCCCTGAGATGTGTGGGCTTGAGCTCTTATAACCTGAATAAGCACTGCTGCCATCTCAGTTGGAAAAACAAAGTAACTTCTCCATAACAACTTTTTATTGCTCAGCACTTTGACAGTATGGCTTGGACACCAGGTAGTGTGGCACATGCTGGGTGGGAGCACAGAGTGAGCACAATAGGGGGTGCTTCTGGAATTTTTGGGTGAAGTGGTGAGGTGCTAGCTCAGTATAGCTACCTCTGAGGTTAGCTTTCTTCTGAATTGAAGTAGGCTTTAGGGACCAGCATTTTTAACTGGATATTACCCTAATAGCCATACATGCATGAATAATTTCTTCTGTGTTTTTGCAATTTTTTTTCCTCCTGTGAGAGGGATTTAATTTGCTTTAATCTGTGGCCATTCGTATTTGTCCTGTCATTGGGCATTACTGAGCAATGTCTGTTAGCTTTCCCCTTCCATCAGGGCAATTTTCACACATTGGTATTTACACACATTGGTAAAGTTGGAAATTTTCTGCCAAAGAATTAATTTTGTATTTTTCACAATAAGTGAACCATAATGTCTCCTGTAATTTTTACAGGAATAGTAAATCAGTATTCATCTCCGGGGGACCTTTTGCAATAGGCCCTCTGCTACCTGCTTCATATTTTTCTGTGCATTTCTTTAAACATTCTTGTTGGAGTCATGGGAATTTTGTCCACTATGAAAAAGAAGGTATTTTAAGAGATGCATATATGCACACTATACATACACTGATATATGGATAAAAATCTTCTTTTTTTCCCATATAAAAGCACTGAAGTTGAGTAGCACAGGCTGTAAAGTCACGGTTACCTCTAAAAGCATTTGTGTGTAAAATTTAGATTAAAACATGTGGATTTGTGCTTTTGCAAATACTTTAGAATACTCTAAACAGCATACGATAGATCAAAAATGATTTTGGTAACCTGGATCTGAACTCATAAGAATTTTAGATTAAAATCAGTATGTCAAATTGTATCCAGAATAAAAATAATGGATGCAGATAGAATTCAGTGCTGATATAACTCAACCCTCAATCTCTTTTTAGCTTTGTTCTTCACTATTTGAAGTTTCCACATGGTCTGGAAATTACTGTGCTTCATTAATTCCATCTGAAGAGGATTGAAGTTAGATTTCTGTAGCTAGATTAATGTGTAAAAGTAACTTCTTGGTATCTTATGGACTGCATGGGTGCAGTTTTGACCAGCATTGCCCTCTGGACCTCTATGAGCAGCTGAGAGTCCAATAAAGATCTCTAAATTATAGGTATTATCTAGTTGATTGAAGGAGCTTTTTCTACTTACTGCTTTGCCAGCCAGCCAATGTAACATCTGATATTTAGACTCATTATCTGTGTATCTGAAACAGTTTGCTTGTATCATAGCTTAAATAGAAGTTAATGTAATCAGATACTCCATCTGCTTTTGAAATGAGCATGGTGAGCTAGAGATGAGCCAGTTTGCTCTCAGATTTCTTCAGAAATGAAGCATCTGTCTCTACTTGCTATTGACTGCAAATCTATTTGCCTTATACAAGTAAGGTATTTCAAAGCTATAGGAGCCATTGTGTATTTTTTTGTGTTGTGATTAGAAGAATCAGACATTATTCAGCTTAATAAAAAGCTTGTTAAAAAAGTTCCTAGCAATGTCTGAAAAATATTGCAGGCTGGAGGAAGAATGACTCAGTTAAGAAGAAGATGAATTGAAAAATGTCCTTAATTTATATTTTTCATTTCTTATTTTTCTTAAAGGAGAACTATTTCATGAGTTGAATTTTGAAGGCAAAAGAAGCTTTATTTCATGTACAGCTGTAGAGTCTCTGCTATTGTGAGTGTTAAGTTACTTAGTAGATGGCTCCTTTAAAACCAATCTGGGTAAGAAATATTTTAGTTAGGTGGTGAATTGTTTTTGGTGTAAGGAGCCAATTTAAAGGTGTTTAAAGCAGGCTGAAGCCAAGTTTACTGTTGCTGCAGTCTATAAAAGAAGCAAACAGATACACAGTAACCCAAGAATAAGAGATTTGCAGCAATGGAGTTTTAAGGCTGTGCTAACACTGGCTGCTGGTGCTACGATGTGGGAGACAGAAGAATGTGCCTCCTAATGTTGTTAGCAAAAAGTCCTATTTTCAAATCATTCCTGACATCATTTTTCAGTTGAAGTGGCACAGTTTAAAAACAATCATTAGTGTCCTAATCAGTGCCCTCAAGCAAGGAAGTCATTGTGGGTTTGTTGATGTTCGCCTCCAAATCTTCTTTTTATCACTGGAGATACTTGACAACAAGACAGATCTGATGGTGTCTACTGCCAGTGTTACTCAGGATGTCGTAAGCTTTGCAGACTGTGTATTGCATAAAATAACAGTGCTGATAGTACTTGTCAGGCTTCACAATCTTTTTAAACAGCTCATCTTTATTAGGCAATATGGTCTTTCTAAACAGCTCATGTTTATTAGACAACCGGAATAACCAGCTTGTACTCTCTCTGTAGGAGTCTGCAGTCCCTGCACTTTGTAGATGAGGAGCATTCAACACTTCTAGCTGTTGAGAAGGAGATGGAGCTGCTGAACACATACCAAAATTCCCAAATGGATTAAAAAGTGCTTAGAGTGCAGATTGCCTAAAAGAGGTGGTTGAACTAATATTAGAGACACTTGTTACATAAAAATGATATAATAAATGGGGTTTTTGTGAGACTTGGGTGTAGGTAATTATGGAATTTAGAAACTGCTGAGAGTATGCAAATCAGTGAGCATGCAAGAACCATTGGTGACATATTGTTTGATCAGTCTCTAAAAGCACAAGTATCTTCTGACTTCAGAGTGGTCCTCATGTGTCTCTAAAACTAGAAGGTGGGAATTTAGCTGAAGGTTTGTCCTTTAGATCCTCTCCTGCTTTACGGAAGACCGTGTATTATGTGGTTTAGAAATGTAGCTTCCAAACTGTTTGGATTATTTGTTTTATAGTTTCTGTTGTACTTCAGTGTATTACTGGAAACAGTGTAATTTTTGGATTGGTGGCAACTAATCTATTGGTAGAGGCATAATGTCATCCACCTGATGGGTACTTGCCTCAGCTACTCTGGTGGCTGGAGCTAGCGATAACAGGTCTCAAGGAACTGCTTAGATAATTCATCAGAGAAAGACTGGGAAGAAGCCAGACTAAGACCATTGTGCTAAGAAACCTTGGTTCATATATGACATCTAGTGCCAATGCATGTCTCTCTTGGACTCAATAATGCCACTCTTGATGCAGGGTGTGGGGTTAAAGCTGAGGAGGTTTTTCAGTTGTAGGCAGGGATGATCCCTGCAATCTCATTGGTACACTATAGGCAATTTATCTGTTACGCCACCCTAGTTCTGAGTCTTAGTGAATAATGAAGTCCCAACAGTAGATCTGGCCAGGTCCAGTGACTTTCACTAAGAGGAGCAGTCCTACTCCCCATGTCCCTCACTCCAGCTTATATCGTCCTCTTCCCTCTCTCATGGATTGCCTGTGACAGTTGCCCAACTGTGCTGTAATCTGACTTGATAAACAGGCAAAAGACTGGCTAGGTTAGTTTCTGTCAGATCAGTGAATAAAAACAGGTTGCCTTGTAACCAGGCAAGTGTCAGGGCCATTGCAGAGAAGGTGAGTGGGAGTGCTTGCTTGGAACGGAAAGGGTAACCTGCCTCTTCCAGTGGCTGCAAGCCATTGAATCAGTGCCAGCTATGTCATGTAATTGCTTCCTAAGATTTGTTTGTCATTTTGGATTGAACCTCAATTTCCCTTCACAGGATGTGTTTTTATAATTCTATTAATTTCTATCTTTTTTTTCTTCCCTTCCAGTGCCCTCTCTCTTTGAAACAAGTGCCTAATATGTCTTTTCTGTGTATAAAAGGCCCTTACTCTACATGGTAGGAAACTACACTGGAAATGGAACTGAAATTCCTGTTGATGAAGTCAAAAGAGTTGGTTGGGATGCAAGTTGGGATGCAAGTTAAAACCATACAATATGCAGTACTTCATTGAGATGGCTAGTGAGAATTGACAGGATTCTGTGCACAAGTAGGAGCTAAGGAAGATTGGGACAAAAAGCTAAGAATCTAGAAGTTGAGGAAGGCAAGTGAGTGTAGACTGTATATCAGAATTGTTAAGGTCAGAAAAGACCTTGTAAGATCATTTGAGTCTAGCCATCAAACTATCACTGTCATGATCACCACTAATCCATGTCTCCAAGAGCCACATCCATGTTTTTTGAACACTAAGAGGTGGTGATTTCATTTTCTATATATATGTATATACACACACATATGTATACACACACAGACATATATAATTAGGGACATGTAATAAGCAGCTTTAATTTGCTGTGCTAATGTTGTCATGGTTGCTTCACTCCTGAATGAGTGAACATTTAATTAACTTGTATACTGATTTCTCTTTTTCACTCTTTTGTTACCTCAAGCTTGGGATATTTCTTCCTTGTTTCTATTGGGGAAATAATGGTAGCAATTTTGGGTAGTAGTTTGTTCTTCAGCAGAATACAAGCACATGGAGGTGCTCAGGTAAGATGTCTGTTTCAAGATGGGTATGGAGGCAGCTTCAAATGGTTGAAGATTTTGTAGTGTGATTGGGGTTTTTTTGTAGTTGCTGGTTTTTTGTTTTATAGAATTGAGACAAGAATGTTAATTCTGCCTTTAAACCCTCTGATTTGAAGGTATTATTTAAAGTACTTAATTTTTTGCCTATTTTATGTTCAGGTTGTTGGGGTTTTTTGGGGTTTTTTTTGGTTGTTTTTTTTTTGTTTGTTTGTTTGTTTGTTTTGTTTTGTTTGTTTGTGTGTGTGGTTTTGCTTTTTTTTTTTTTTTAAATAAGCATAATTAGAATAATCCTCTCTGGGAATTGAAATAAGCCAAATTACCTAAATAAGATGTCGTTATGTGTCAGGGCGGTTTACTAGGTTCTGTTTTATCTTAGAGGGGAAGAGGTTAACTGTTGACTTGGAGCCTTGAGGAGGAGATAAAAATACATAATTGAAGAACTTTCTTAGTCACCTAGAAAACCATTGTCACTAGTATATAGAGAAGCAGTTATCCTCTCTTTTTGATTTGCCCTTTCAGTGCCCTCTTCCTCTAAACCAGATCACTAATATGTGTTTTCTTCTGTGTGTTTAGGGCCCATAGTACTTAATGCTGCTGTCACAGACTGTGCATTATAACCAGGACTGAAATTCATGCTGGCTGTGGTCAGATAAATCGGGACTCCAGAGTTCCTAGAATTAATTGAAATCCAATGTTAATCCTTTTTCCTGCATCAGTCGTGGGAAGGACAGGATAGTTCTCATTTATTTCAACAGGCTTCAAGCTGTTGCAACTTCACTAAGACAGTGCCTGAAGTCAGATTGGACTATTGTTCCTTCTCTTTGGTGTCAGTCTGGCCATGCTGCGAAAATGAATGGAGAAAGAGGAGTCTGAACTGCTGTAGAGACTCTTTCTGCATTCCTGAGCAGTGTGCTTTGCTTCATATATGTAGGGTTACACAGATTACTGGTTTTGAAGTGCTAAGAAGAATTTCTTCATGTCAGATCAATGTATATTTTTTCTTTCTTTCCTACAAATCTTGTGTCATGATTCACTTCCTGGTATCATCTTTGTTTTTCTCAATAGTTTCACACTGAAGTAAGGCCTTCAGCTATCACAGCTGCTTTTAAAATGCCTTTTTTCCCCCCTCTGCTCTCACTGACAAGTTGTTTAGTTTTGAGGTCTGCTGCAATTTTCTTAAATGTTATGTATTTGATTGGCTTGAGGCAGCTTATTTTGCCAGAATCTACACTAGAAGATTCAGGTTTCTTCAGACCTTCATGTCTGTAAAACACTGTTTTTAAAATGACCCAAACAGAATTAATTGTAAATACTGTTTTAAAGCAGCTTGATTCAATCAGTCTGGTTGGGAAGAATAAGTAGAAATCTCATTTGGCATAGGAAGGATGAAGAATTTGCTATATGCTTAATAGGCAATACTAAACAGAAGGAGTACATCAAAAGTACTTCAGTAATGTTAACTTGGCTCTATCAGGAAACTGTCAGTAGGAAAAGTAACTTCTCATAAAGCCACTACACATAATACATGATGGTGGCTGCCATTATGGATTAACCTGGACCGTGTGTCTTCCTAGAAGTCATGCATTGTAGTGAAAAGGTTGTTTGACCTCAGTGTGTATTTTTGCAGATAAAGCTGTTTGGATTTTCTAAGCATGCAATCATTTGACTTCGGTTTAAACTGTCATTTGACTTGATTTTGCTTAAATTCCTGATAGTTACATAAAATGCTTGTGTAGAAAATCAGCTTTCCACACAATCTTTTCACCAATAATTAGAAATAAGAACATGTTGATTATGCCAAATATTCAGTTGTCAAAGTATTTTCTAAGTAATGACTCTCTTACCTTCATTCTAGCAATTTAAATGAATTAAACTCACTGTACTGAAAAAGCAGATCTTGGAAAAAAAAGTGTTGAGTTTCAAAACCATACAAGTTTGTTTTCAGACTAGACTGGAATGGAAGAGTCCATTGTGGAATGGAAGCGTTGGTTACAAATAATCACTGTTTTTTCTCTGAGAGTTGAGGTAACATGATTATTATGTTGACTATGTGGCTGCTTTCTCAATGCAGTAAGAGGGTTTGTTGTATTTGTAACTGAATCTATTTCATTATGTAACTTGATAGCTTTGTTCCATTGACCATAATTTTCCTATTAGGTTTCTAAAAATGGATTTTACATTTCAAAATCCATTCTTTAGAATTAAGCTTTCCTTGACAAGATGGCGTATACTGGTTTTTTTTTTTATTTTAATCTCTGTGCTGTGAGGGAATGTAAAACACTGTTACTTGAGAAGGAAATTATGTATACTGATTTTCTTTCTCAATGGAAAAATGTGCAAGAGTATTGCCATTAAATTGCCATTGTCTGAAAGGACACTAGCATCACTATCAAACTTTAAGTTTTATTTCAGAAGGTGCAGGAAGTCTGAGCCATTGGAAGGTCCTTTGGAATTCAAAATAGATCATATACCTGTCTGCATGTTTGTTTTACTGCAATACCTCATTTCAGAGAAACATTACATAATTTAAAAGCAGTAGAGTTGAATTACATTAGGGAAGTCTAAACCTATGTAATGAACATTAACGTTTTTAATGTGCTATTTGATGGTTAATCATAAGTAGACCAAGGCCTCCTAGGACTTTGGAAGTATCAGAACAGATGTGTCTGAGCAATCAAAGGTCAGGGTCTCATGGATATTATTGCATGCAGCATTGTTGTTCTTGGGATTCTTATCTGTGTTGAAGGATGATGCAATATTTAATAAGTTTGTATATTTTTAGGTGTTTTGAGAATTTGCCCTACATGTCATTTTTCTGTCCTTTACAACTTTGTGGAATGTGTGTGAGTGAATGTGTACAAAAGCTATGTAAGCTGTTGGGCCAACATGCATATATTCTATATCTATCTTAAAAACATTGTGGGTTTGTTGGTTGATTGGATTTTTTTTTTCCTGGAGAAAATAGGTAACTTTGAGAGAGGACAAAGTTTGCTACAGATAGTGAAACAGAGTAACTGCAGTTAGGCAGTTCTTTGGCTTGTGTTTATATCAGTTTCTTCCTTTTAAAAGGTATTTTGTTTTGCAAAGTGAATATGGCAAAAGCAAAACCTCATATATTTTTATACTGAGTATGTTTTGTTTTGTAATTTAAGGCAGTAATTCAGTATCTAGTGTATAGAAGTTTGTCACTTTTCAGAAATTATTTAATTTCTGAAGTAAATCCTTCTAAGTTTGTTGTGATTCCAAAACTGTTACCATTCTTATCATGGTAAGATGAAGAGATAGTGGAAGGAAACACCAGATTTTTCATGTTGTTTTGTGGTTTCTTTTGGTCTGTTTTATTTTCTTTGGTGTAACTGCATGCATTTTGAAGGATGGGGCTGAAGGGGAAATCTGTCTAGCCTAAGGTCCAGATCTTAAAAGCTCACAACACTTATTTTAAGTTTTAATTTCTTCTTCAAATAAATTTCATTTTTTCATCTGTTCTTGTGCTCTGGGATGGTAGGGAGTCTGCCAATAGTATTGTCACAGTGACTTTGTCTTTCTATTCCTAATTAAACATTTTAATATTGTCCCATAACAAGTGGCAGATGTGGCTGTTTGGTTTTGGCAGTGGCATCTTTAGTACTTCCATTGTTCCAACCTGTAAATATTGCCTATTTGGCATCCTTTTCCCACTTGGAAAGCATAGGCTTAAATTAAATGACTAACCAGAATTCCGTAAAATCTGCCACACAGACTTCCTACCTTATACTTTTATTTGCATTCGTGGGATGGAGTAGGAGAAGCTATTCTTTGCATAACTTGCAAGCTCACTACCTAATTTTGGCAATAATTACAATAGCTTTTTGGGTTTGTTATGCTCAAACAAATTAGGATTGAAAGCAGCAACTGCAGACCTTGTTACAGGTAAAATGAAAAGTTTGCTATAGTACTTGCCTCCTGCTTATTTGCTCACTATATTAATAGAAATAGCTCTCATCCTTGGTGATTTGAAATTCAGTATTAAAGCTTGATAGTAAAAAGTATATTATCAACATATGATTGCTAAACTGTCATCTTATTGTTTAGCAATCATTTTAGACAAAGTAGAGATGAAGTAACAGAATATTTTTATTTCTTCTTTATGGAATCTTACCATTAAGGTTTCTAAAACCTATCTAAAAAGTGAGTTGAGTAGCAGTTTTTTTTCTTTTGGATCAGCTTATGGAACTCACTTGTCATGTGGCTGCCTGATGGCTTAGATCTGGTGAGAGGAACAGTGGAAGCCCATGGTCAGGCAGTGGGAGGAAGGAGGGTGGGACCTTTTTTTCAGCAGCAACAGCTATGCACAGTTTAATGCTATGAGAAACTGGACTCTTCGGTAGTGACTTCAGTTTGGGGACAATTAAGGCTGTCCTGTTACTAAAGAGTCTTTGCCACCTCCAGCATTGCCTTGTTCCTGTCCTCATCACTGTTAAGATACAGCAGAGGCTCACTATCTATGTATCTTGGCTGGTCTGTGGGTGACTGGAAATTGAAAAAGGGTTTTGGCAATCTGCTCTGTCAGATAATAGGAAACATGCCTATACCCCTAGTAATTGTCTATAGTTCTGTATTCTTGGTAACAGGCAACATGTTTTAATACTCCCAGTATTTTTCCACTCTTGCAGGGTTTTTGTTCTTTTTTTGCCTACTGAATGTCAATACTTGTGCTTTTTTCCTCCTTTTACGGATTAAGCCTGCAGTGCTCACTGAGGCATATCAGGGAAAGGTTGTGGATGATGTGGAGGCAAAGGTGGACATGAAGAGCATGTGCTGAGTGCTTGCTCAGAAACAGCATGGTAGAGAAAGAAGGAGGTTGTCCACAGTGTTTATTCAGGGAGAATATAATGGCACCTTACAAAATGTAATTTTTAGTAATTTTGTAGCTTGGAAAAGATACAAGGTTTTGTGTTTAACTAATCATACTAGCAAGAGCCTCTAACCTGCATTTTTGCCGCACAGTGACGACAAAAAAGTCAGACTGTTCAGGTCAGACACTGGCAAACCAAGAGATCTTGGGTCCTGAACTTCATGTGTCCCAGTAATAAATAAGAAACTTTTAAAAACTGGCTTAGTTTTGAGCTGTAAATCAACATCTAATTGTAAAATAACTTCTATCCAACAATATCTGTTGAAGAAGTATTAGATATGCCTGTGATGGCCTGTCCTGTTTCCTCATCTGCTGGGTGAAGGTTAATAGGTTCAAGGTATTGTGCTGGTGTGGAGAGAAATGGAAGCTATTGTGGGAGACATCCTAAAAAGTCTAAGTGCACCTAGAAAGATGAGCCTGTTAGATTTGCACATGCTGCTGAAAGAGCTGGAAAAGGACCTTATGGAATTGAAGCAGTAGGGGGAAGGAACAGAAGAGGGGATCCAAGAGGATGATGTCCCATGTACAACCTAGCTTCTTGACAAATTAGCTCTTTTCTCTGTTGATGGTGATTCATCTGTTTTCTGTCGTCTGTTTATTAGATCATTGAGAATTGCTTGCATCTCTCAATTTTCAATATTTTGTTCTCAATATGCCTCATATACAGGAAATCTCGGAAGTTTCCTAGTAGAAATATCTTCTTGGTTTAATCTAGGAATTAAAGTGGGAAAATAGGCATCCACACTTCACTCATTTCTTAACTTTTGTAGTGCTTTTTTTGTGTAAACATGTCCTTTTACATCGGGAATATTGTATAATGATAGGGTACATATACTACTTGTTTTAATAAATTAGTTTTTAAAGTAGTCATATACCCTTAAGAACACTGAAAATAAGACCTTCGATCAAGAGTGCTTTGGATTTTTTTTTTTCTTAAACTGGGATTCTTTCAGTCATGCCACCAAAGGCAGTTAAGCAATCTCTAAAATGTTGTGGTTGTGCTTGATAATATCAGAAGCAGGGAAGAGAAAAGCCAGGCTGGATTGAGAGCAAGCAGGTATTAGATGCAGAAGGTGCAGCAGCCTCTGTGGTGACTGACATGGATCCAATATTTATTCACACTGCTGCTGTAGGAGAGATGTGCCAGGTGCCTTTGTTGGCTTACGATATACAGCCATGCAGTCTCTGGGGATAATACTTCCTGTGACTGTCTTGGACTAATGCAAACTCCTTGTACAAGACATTCCAGCATAACTGTGAAACAGTTGTTTAATCTGTCATTCTGAATTATGGGTACTCATCTCTTAAAATCTAAATTAATAACAATACTGAGGAGGAGAACAGCCTCTGCAGGACTTCCCCCTGTGCTGTGAAAGAAGCCTTATTTTCCCTTTACCAAAAAGCAGAGGTCTACTGGTAGTTGTCAGAAGGTGAAGTTCTCTTCCGATTGTTTTTTGTTTACACTTGCTACTTTTACATAGCTACAAATGTAATGATCAAATGGAAAGCTGATACTAAATCAAAAACATGCACACACACCTTCTAATGAGACCTAAGTTGGGAGAATGGGTTCCTCAAAGTTGTTGTAGCAAGGGATTTCTTCAGATACTGGGGATGGGCATGTTCTTGTGTGTGAAAAAACTTAGCACTTCCCAAATCTTCTGCTACCTCTTGTTCACTTTCCCTTGATGATACCGTGGGAAGTTTGGAGTGTCTGACCACGCCAAGACTGATTTAATGGAATCTATTTTTAACTAACTTTTTTCTACTTTGCTCCTTCTAGAGCATTGCATGTGAAATTTGGCCTGGTTAGCCTTTCCACCTTCACGAACAGAATTAAAGGTGTATTTTTGCATAGTCTTGTACCACTGATTTTTTTTTTAATTAGTATTATTTTATTTTATTGTCTAATACTGTAAACTCTCCACTATTCCTGGGGATTAGTGTGTGACCTCCCTGTAGGAGATGAGCAATTCAGAAACAGGTAATATATACTCAAGACATTTCAACCCAAATGGATTGGGTTGATTGCAAGGTGAAGGGTAATAATATTTCATACAGGAAAACATCAGTGGATTGGGAGTGTTGCAGTGTTTGAGTATGTTAATGTTTTCCAGGCTCTCTGCTACCTCTTGGTGACCTTGTTTTGACGCTTGAGGTCTGAAGTTGCATTTACCACAGTGATTGATTGCTTGCTTGTAGCCAGAGTGATTAATGTCAGGTTCATCTGTGTATGTTGAAGAAAGGGACGCAGGGAAGCGACTTGTAATGGTGCTGTGTGTGATTGATGTGCTCCGTGGCATCCTTGGCAATGCTTGTTCGTGCAGGTGCTGGCACCTCGTTTGCCCTTTGCTTCAGTCAGGCATCTGCTGCTGGATTCGCTTCCATAATCTCCAGTTAGTGTTTTGTGTTTCCAGTGCTGAGTTTACAGGATAAATAGTAGACTGAAAATGTTTGCTTCCCTTATTGAGTGGATATTCCAGACACTATAATACCATACAAAATCCCATGTGCCTTCATGAAAGGTTATGGAGTTAATCGTTAGTATTAAGCCTGAAAATTAAGCTGAAATTCAGTTATCTGTAACATTCTGTAAGAGACAATAGAATTAAGATTCTTAAATGGAATAGGACAAGTAGTTGTCAGAGCTATTTTTACTATATTTTTATGCAAAGTTCTTACTGTTAGCAAGATAATCTAATTGGAATGATGATGAATGTATCAGATAAACAGCAAGAAAAAGGGAAGGGAATAAATGAAGTGCAAACTTGATCAAGATACAGTTCAACATAAATATCTTTAGCTGTTTAAAATTAGGAATTTGGCTAAAATAATGAGATTGCTAAAGATGTATAAAACCAGCCTTCTGATTTGAGGCTTTTAGAGTGTACATTTTTAAATGATTTTCTTATAATGCATAGGATTATGAGTCATTCATCTATTCTATAAAAAGAGAGAGAACACAAGCAGAAGGAAATGGGACATGCATTTTTAAAGACTGCTTCTGCCTTCCTTTTTGTTTATATGTCAGCTGGATTTTCATGTAATAATGATTCTTGTAGCTGTGGTCTTAAAGCAGATGCTAAATATTGCAAGAATTGCGATGAACTATGGCAGCTGAGTTTTGTATTTAGATTTTAAAATAGTATGCATATAAGAAAAGCTAATTTCTGGATTTCGTGTGGTATGTAGGGAGTGGGGAGGTAGAACTAGATGAGTGTTTAGAGGGAACTCAGAATGCACTTCCCGTTGATAATGTGGAGATGCTCTTCAGTTTGAGATTGGATTTGCTCATTGTGCTTTCAGTGCTAGACTGTTTCTTGTATTGTTTTGGCAGCATGTACTGACACTTGCTGGAGCGTGTCAGCAGTTTTGGCACAAGGCTGCTGAGGAAAAGACTTTGTGTAGCTGGATCATTTCAAAGCTGCAGTGTTTAAGTACTGATTGCACTTGATATGAAATGGGTTACGTGACTGGGCTGCTGTTCCAGTTCTTACATTGCTAGAATGCACTGAGTGTACATACCTAATTTTAGTGTAAATGTTCAGGGTTGTAGTCTTTTTTTCTGTATTAACTGGAAAGTCAGCAATTTTGTAAGTGTCAGTGAACTTTTCAGAGGACGAAGAACTCTGCCAGGATTTAGACCAGCAAGCAGGGATTACTTGTTTTTTTCCTTAAGAACTTTGTGCAAAAGTACATGTTCTCCAATTAACCTCTAGTGTTTCAGCTTCTAAGAAAATGTACTTCATTGACTTTAGAATTGTATTGTTAAGGTATCAGTAGAGCAGATACCTTGTCCTGACTCTTGTAAAGATTTTGCTTTTAATCACATTTTGACTGTTTTAGCTGGAAAAAAATATGCACTGAGAAAACATTACATCTCTCAAGTGCTCTTTAAAATAACTTGCTGCTATTTTAAACCAAGAACAGTTCTACTAATTTATTTCTGTGCTCACTTGTGTAGCTTACGAAGCCAGTTCTATTGTAAAGATTTCAAGAATAGCACCAAAGTATTCTTCATTAATTTGTCTTGGGGAGTAGGGGTCAGTTATGTGCATTTGCAGAAAGAAAAAGAAAGACACGGAAAATATCTGTTATCTCTTCTGTAAATTAACAGTACATAAGCCTCAGATGTTTTTTTTAGCTTATAGCTTCTGTGAGGAAATTGCTTGAATGATTTTGTATAAACTGTTTCCTGTAATTAGGATCAAGGTTTTGGGGGGTAATGATGTATGTATTAGGGATTTGCTCATTTTTAAAGGAATTTGATTCTTGTTTCCTGTCCATGATTTTTTTAAATGGCATTCTGTGTTCAGTGATAAATTATGACTCCAAATTTATGTGGCAGCCCAGTAGTTGAGATAATCTGGTATCTCATTATCATTTTGTAGAGTAAGCACGTTTTAATAAAACCCTAAGATTTAATTATTTTTTAGCTTGAAAAGTAAACCCTGTGTGCATTCTCATTAACATGTAAAAAATATTTTTCCAGCTGTGTTGGGGTAGAGGAGCACCATGCTGTTGACATTGATCTATACCATTGTCCCAACTGTGCAATTCTCCATGGACCTTCTCTAAGTAAGTATGGGTTATTCAAATTTCATCTTACATGTTTGGACTGTTTTCTTGCCATGTTCAACTGCAAAGGACTGTTCAGAAGAATATTCCAGATGAGTTTGATTATTTGGAAGGTACTGGTTCTACATGACTAACTCTGAGCTGATTAAAAACCTGCAAAACAAACAAACCATCTTGAAAGATTCCCTGATGTGGAGATGCAGATGGAATAAAATATAAGACACAGCTATAGATTGGAGAAATCAAAGTGCACAGAGTTATTAGAAAACAATCTGGACTTGACAGAGAGTGAGAGAATAAAAACGAGGGAATCATCATTAAAAAAAAAAAGGAAAACACAAAAGGTGGTTGCAAGGTTCCTGTGTTTTAATTACCAAAGTTCTGATAAATACCTAGGAAGGCAACTTTGAAAAAGTGTACAAGTTAGGCATCTTCCCGTTTGTGATGGTTGTAGGTTACATGCCACAGTAGTCAAACACAACTTTTCAATAGTGGCAGCAGAATATGAATATCCTGTGAGTGGTGTTTGTTTGTGCTTTTTTGTTGGTGGTTTTTGATTTTGGTGTTCGCCCCCACCATTTATGTTCTTGAAAGTTACACAATTCCAAATCTCAGGTTTCTAATTTGTAAACAAGGTTCCACCAAGGTCAAAATGAGTTGCTTGTTGCTCTGTACCAGACTCTTCCAGCGACATCTCTTCGATTCTCCTTTCAGTAGATAAATTTGCTGTAGAGATCTGCAGTGAAAAGAAGAAACATTATTTTGGTAACTATTAAAAGGATACTGCTTTATCCAACTCTCCAGATTTTCCCCCCATCTCCCCTTCTCAAATTGAAAACAGGGTTGTTTTCAATGTAAAAATAAATTTCACTTTCCCAACCATGAATTAAATTTCTATGTTCAGACCTGATAAGTATTTATAAGCAATGTGTCTTTACCCTCCAAGCACTGAGCATTTGTGTTTTCTAATGCAGGTTTAGTTGTGGGTTTTGTTGTTGATTTTGTTTGTTGTGGGGGGTTTTTGGTGGTATGTTGTTGTTGTTGTTGTTGTTTGTTTCTTTTGTTGTTGTTGTTGTTTTGGGGGTTTTTGGGGGGTTTTCTCCCTGAAGACACCACATAATGTTTTTATAGTCAGTGTTGACTTAAATAATGTTTTTAAATCTGAATTTACTTTACATTTAGAAATAAATTTAAAACCACCCTCAGTGATAGTTTTGTGGACTATGCACAAAGTGATTAAGCGTCAATTACTAATTTAATTAATACATGTTGCATGATATGTAGCTTCAGTAATATGTGAGTTATGGTCTGTCAGCCAAAAGGTAAGATCAGTGCTGGTTTATGTGCTTGTAGTTTTTAGTACTCCAGTGGTCATTTTCAGTTCAAAATCTGCATGTTTGTCTTATAAATCAGAATAAAACAACACCCATTTTTTTTCCTTAACTTTCTGTCTCTTTTTTCCTGTGTAATAGAGGGACTAGGAAGAGGAGTAGACAAGAGATCATATCAGACTTTTCAAAATAATAAACTAGTAAATTTAAAACTTCTTTTCTTTTCTTGATTAGTGAGAACTAGTCTGCTTCACCCTTATACCTGTAAATAACCTTTCTTGTAAGTGCTGTCTCACCTGCAGCAATTAGACAGTGAGATAGAGGGATTTTGGTTTTGGAAGTCTTTTCAAAAAGACAAGAATCTGTGGTAAAAATTATCCTTGTTATTTCATATCGCCTCAAGTGTGTAGATCGTGTAGATTTAGTAGAAGCTTCAGACATGTCAGTTACCAACCCAAAGAGAGGTGATATAATTAAATATGTCTTCAAATTGGGTTTCATTAATTGTTCTCAGCTGTCAGAATCAAATCTATGGTAGTTTGTGGTTTGGGCCCTACTTCCTTCATTTTTTGAAGAGGGTGATAATGTCTCATGACTTCAGGTATTGCAGAAATGTTCCAGAGTACTTCAGTCATGTGAAATTATGTATGTAAGTTAAAAAAGCATTTTAATTTACAGCTTCATATTCTAAAATCACTTGGTCTAAGAGTTTTCAAAGAGACAAAAATTCAACTGTTGAAGAGGGCAAGTATATCTGTGGTTTCAACAGAGTACGTAATCAGATGAGGTAGTGCAAAAAATTTATTTAAAATATACAAGAAACACATACTTTACAGTACAAGTGGGTGGTTTCTTGCAGCATCCTACTAAATTAATTGTGTAAAAGTCCTACAAAAAATTGCGTAAAAAAGTAAAAATTGTGTGAAAGCTACAGCATAGTTAGACGAAAATATGAAATTAACAAATTTGAAAGAACAAATTTACAAGACCTTTAGTAAGCAGCAGTGTGTATAAAATGCAAAATAATGAATCCTAAAATCATAAGTACTTTGAAAAGAGAACAATTAAAAATTAGTAATATGCTGTGGAGGGGTTTTTTTTTAGATTATTTGATTTAGGGTATTCATATTCATTTTGTTAGTTTCAAAGTTTTCTCAGTGATCCTTCAGTCTGAAAATGCTCTGTTTGCACGAATGCTGTGAGTCAGATGTGTCACCAGCTTGTAGTGTCCAGAGCTCTGAGAAAGCACAGCGTTCAGTAAATGCTAATAAGACTGTAGTTGTCAGGAAGTTTCTTTCTTTATCTGGTTTGCCCTTCTCAGTTCTGAAACTGTCCTCCAACCAGTATCTTTCTGTTTGGTATTCGTGCCCATGCTTGCTCTGAGCTGACAATGAGATGTGTACCAGGACTTAGCAAGGTATTCTGTGAGCGCTGTGTGCTCCTTAAAATTTTGCACTTTTCCTGTGCCAGCATTTCTCTTGCCTTTTTGGGCACTGGGAATCTCCAGTACCTCCTCCAAGACTTGGGGCCTCATTGTACACGTGTGCACCTCTTGATGGTCTCCATTTGGAGCCTAGCAGGTGGTGGTCTCTCAGGGAAATGGTCTGTTTGCCTAAGTAGAGACAGTTATTGGCCCCTTGTTTTGAGTGTAGGAGGAATGTAAATTAAAAAAAAACAGAAAAGTAATCTTTCCACTTAATTTTCATGAAAACTTCCAGCACACTCTTCTTTTTCTCACCCTCCCTGCTACTGTCTTGTATAGTTCTTAGTGTTGTCACAGCAGATTTTACCTCAATTCTTAGAAACACCAAGGGTGAACACTGGTTCCTTCCTTAATTTGAGCATTAGGATCCATTCAGTTGAAATGTTCATTTTTTGCAATTGTTTCTGTAATGTCTTAAGGGATTAATAAAGCTCTACAATTAAGGGATGTGTAAGCAGAGGAAGTTTTCATTACTTTTAGTGTTCTCTTATAAAAGGATGATGCTTTGTACATTGCCAAGTACAAGCAAAAGAATGATTTTATTTTCTGATTTCCAAGTGTTGGAAAGACAGACTTTAAAAAGTGTCTCTGCTATAAAATCTCTTAAGCAGCTGTATCATCTTACAATTTTAATGAGCTGTGGTAACAGCAGTGAATTTATGGGAAACTACTCTTTTGAAAATTAGTATTAGCCACTAATTTCTTGTATTATTATTTATGACTGAGAAAATAGCTTTGAAAACTTAATAAACCTGTCTTCATTATTTATGAAGTTTTACAGTATTTGGATAGTTGGCTCATTAAGCAGCACTAGTTTTCAGGTTAGCAAAGATCTATAAATGTCAGTTTATTCTCTTAAAAGTCTTCTAAAGGGTCCATGTTGTCATGTCTGTGGGAAACAGCACATCAATAGGAATTATTCTCTCTTATGTATAATGACTGTGAGATGTCCACTATTCCTGTATAACCAACTGTTTTTTCTGGAGAAGCAGCAATTTTTTTTTCTTTTTTAGAAACTATTTTCCCACTCCTCATACATCCTCAGCTTCCTATTACAGTGAGCTATGTTTTCAGTATTGCTAGTGCTTTTTTACATTTTGGGTGCATCATGACTTGGGTGAATTTAAGAATGAGCTCTTCCATGAAGCTCAAATTTGTATTAATGCAGTGATTTTGCTGGATGTTGTATTTCAGGCTGTGTGGCAGACAACTGTAAAACACTATTTGTGTTGACAAATAACATTAGCTTTTTCCTCTTCTGCGTTTCCTCAGCATATGTGACTAAATTTCTGTTTAATATTAGTGGTTAAATTACAGATCTGGTGTCAGTAAATCTTCTTGGGGCAATCTTCCAGTAGCAGCTGTCTGGCTGTGGAGCAGAGTTTGGTTTTTTTAGGAAAAACTGAAATGCAGCCATAAAATTACTGGACCCTTAGTGTCTTTCTTAGTACAGTAAGTGATAAAGGTAGGAAGTTCAGCACTCTTGGAATTTGTTTCCCAAATGGTGAGATGGTGAGCCCTTTCATAGAGGCACCTCTTGATGATTTAATAGAGCGTCTCAGCGTGTTGAGAGTTTGAGGATGAGAAATACAGGTTTATTTGTATAGAGAAGTGCTCCAAAGAGCAGTTTACTAACAAACAGATGATACAGCCAAGGGCTTCTGTTCAAGGCTGTAAGCTTGTGTTCTGTATAAATGAAGATGGAAAATGTGCAGTTGAGGAAGCTGAATCAATGGAATATCCATTATGAAATGATTTGTTGTGAAATTATGAAAATTGGAAGACAGGCAGTTAAGTTAACCACAATATCATAAGTCACTTTGTCCTCTCCTTCACTCAAGGTCAAAAAATTCAAATAGGAAGCTTTTGTATATAAGCTACATACAGCTTACAATGTTTTATAGAACATTTTCTGATATGTAAAGGGGGCTTGTAAGAAATAAGATGACTTTGTACTCAGATCTTCAGTGATAGGACAATGGATGATGGCTTTAAACTGAAAGAGAGTAGGTTTAGATTAAAGAAGAAATTCTTTACTGTGAGACTGGTGAAACACTGGCACAGGTTACCCAGAGAAGTGGTGGATGTCTCATCTTGGAAATGTTCAAGGCCAGGTCAGATGGCGCTTTGAGCAATCTGGATAGTGGAAGGTGTCCCTGTTCCTGCCAGGATGTTATAACAAGATGATCTTTAATGTCCCTTCCATCCCTAACCATTCTATGATTCTGTAAATGTACATACACTTTTTTTACACATACATTTTTTTCATTTGGGTATCTGACATTTGTCATGGGGAGATCAGCACAACAAATTTTTATGACAATGTCTAGTGTTTCAATTTCCTTGGCCCTTTAAGTATAAGAAATGGTTAGAAATGCAGTTTTGCTACTACTGAACTATGAGTTCCAGATTCCCAAAATTGTAATAGAGCTTTAATTTCTCCTTTCTTGTTTATTAAAATGCTGTAGCAGTGCATTAAAGCTTCAAACTGTTAAGAAGTTGTATGTCTTGGAGTGCAGTGGTTTTGTTACATGCAGTGTAAAGATCACACCTGCCCAAACAGTTTGCACACAAAACTGTAATGGAGACATAAGCAGTGGAAATGGTAGTGAATAGCAGTAATATTATCAGATCTGGATGTGGGCGTGCTTGTTGGATGTGATAGCACAGTGGGATTAAGTCTTGTTAACCTTGTGTGAATATGTAAAATGAATTCTCTGGCTATTCAAGAGGTGTGATTCTTTTGTTTATTAAAAAAAAAGTCTGATCTTTAAGAAATTAAAGTTTGTTTTGTAGCTGACTTTTTGGGTTTATATAGCTTTCAGGCTGCACCTGTTTAGTTGTGTTGGACTGTATATGGAGTCTTAAATTGTGTATAGTGTGCACTGAGATTTTCATATAGAAGGAGCTGTAAAAGTACAGAGAGTCCCTGTGTCTTGCATATTTCATTTGTTGGAAATAGGTAGAGTATCACCCGATTAAAAAAAAAATAAGGATTGTTAATCACAGTAATGTGATTGAAGCATGTCTGTCTCACTGATGGGGATAACTGCAAATTTGAGCTATCTGGTTTGACTAATACCATGTTTAATCCTTCTGAAACTTGTAGTGAAGAAGAGGAGAAACTGGCACAGACATGACTACACAGAGCCAGATGATGGCTCCAAACCAGTGCAGGCTGGAACACGGACCTTTGTTAAACAGCTGCGGGCTCGCTCTTTCCCAAGGTACAGCACCTTCCTTACATATTTTGGTGGGAAAACACAGTGAAATGTCATCTGAGTGTGTCTTAGAGGAAGTGACTAACATTTCTCTGCTTCACATAGTGAAGGTTGAGGATGACTTCCTCCTTCTTCAGAATTCTTCCCAGCACAGCCCTGTCTCAGATGGATACATTTGCCTTTCATGCAGTGGCTTCCTCTTTTCAGTTTGGCACTGGAATGGGTTGACTCTTGAGACTGCTGCTGGGTGGTCTAAGAGGTTTTGAATTTTAGGTTGGGGTTTTTGTTTTGTTTGTTTGGTGTTTGTGCTCTTACAGTCAGAATATTGTCTGTCTATTCCTGTAGTTCAGGAATAGTTCTCAGTTTCATTCCAAGTAACACAGAGTATTCACATGAGCTGGTATCTCCCCATTCTTGCATGCTTTAGAATAAATGGAGAAACGTGATTATGCTTTGATCCTGAGCTTGGCTGGCTATCTCACTGAAACATAATGACTTAAAATTCTTTAGAGCGTGGTGGTTCTTGTTAGCAAAATGTACTTTGATGCCTTCTCTGAGAATTCCTTATCCCCATCCTTTTAAGTTACTCTCTTCAGTCATACAGAAGGAGTATGAGTTTCAAGAGAATGCATTACAGTACAAGTTTCTTTTCTTCTTGAGGTTGTTTTCTTGGTCTTTTAGTTAAATGCTGAATAAAACAGTACTGTGTGTTTCTTTTGGATTCAGATGTAGCCATTCCCATCTGTCCTCCCCCAAACTGAGACTTTTTATTTCAATAGTGCTTGGAGGGTGCTTTTCTGCTAATACTCCATCCTTTCTTTCCACCAGTGCTGATGAAGTAATTTTGAAAATGCATGGAAGCCAGTTAACACAAAGATATCTGGAGAAGCATGGGTTTGATGTTCCCATTATGGTTCCTAAATTAGACGGTCTGGGACTCAGACTTCCTCCACCAACTTTCTCTGTTTTAGATGTGGAACGCTATGTAGGTAAGAGTCACTCTGGAGTATTTGTTAAAATTACTCTGTCTGTAAGTTAAAATAAATATTTGCATGATTATAAGAGCTTCCAGACTGCTAAATATTTATTCTAAATTCAAGACTAACAGAGAGTAAAATCAAAGCTATGGTTTGGAGTGGTTTTTTCTTCCTCCTTTTTTTATGTGTGTGTGTGTGTCTGTTTGGTACATGTATGATAAGACTACAGCCTTATGTCTTAACTTTCAAACCTATTAATTTCAGTGCAGGCTTTATGTAAAGTGCTGGGGTTTTTTTGTGCTGCATGTAAACCAAGGATAATGGGAATTGAATGAATCACTCCTAGGATTAAGAAGTTTAGTCATTGGTTAGACTATGACAAAACTTAATGTTTTGGACTCGGTAAATTGGCCTTTCTGAATTAAATCTTGCTGAAAAATTTCCTACCTTGACATCCTTTGCCAGGAGAGGCTTCTCAAGAATCAGTTCATTCTTATCAGATCTCTTAGCAGTCTGTAATTGTGCCAGCCTGATGTAAGTGTGCAGTACAGACACTGAGCCAACTGCAGCAGGACATTTCCTGTAACACATGTACAGAAGTCTGAGTGTGTTCTCATGATCAGCTAATGTAATGATGTCTGCTGAAAGCAGGTTTTCTGTTCATCAATATTCACCAGAATATGCAGTGTTGTCACCATTGTGATGATAAATGGTTATGTGTGTTCTGCCTTAAAGATTAATTATCATGGTGATATTTCTGAATCTTTTCTTCTGGATTACAGCCTCTTTGGATTCAGATAAAAACTTGATTGTCTCATCCTTGTACATACATTTTGACCTGCCAAGTTTTCCAGTTCAGGGAAAAAATTGGAATGCCACAGATTTACCTTCCTATTATTGAAATCAAAAGTAAGAAAACTGAATAAGTAGTGTCTCAGCTGGAATTTATCGAGACGATACAAACCTACAGTTTTAAAGTGAATATGTTTATAATATCCATCCAGGCGTGTTTCCAGCATTCCAAAATTACGTGTCAAATTTGGCCATTGTATATCTAAAAGGACATAAACCAGTTGCTGTTATAGTGGTGGTGTTAGTCCTTTCTCTTGGCTTGTCTAGTTCTCTAAATCTATCACTTCAGAACACATGGTGTGTAACCCCTTCTTTATTGTCATCAGAAATGAAACACACCCATGATTATTATTCAGTGAAATTACTGTGTGCTTGCAACTTGTGCATGTATGTAAGGAAGGTGGAGGTTTGGTAATGATTGATAGGAAAAATGAAAGAGATCTGCCTTGATAACTTCCTCTATGCTACTCTTGGCAATTGCAGCCATAAACCCAATTTTTTTTTTCTAACAGAAGCAGTCATTCTATACTACTCTTTCTTTTTGGTTAACCACAGGAAAGAGTATTTATTTTTAGAGTGTTTTCAGTTCTGTCCTTAGCTGATTATAGTAATTAAAGTTAAACCTAATAAAAAGTTGGTTTATACTGATCTGTCCCTCTTCCAAGAGAGTAATAACAGTAGTGGAGTTTTTCTGCAGAAATGTTTTGATAAAGACTGAAAAAAAGTTAATTTTCTCTTAGTACCTGAAATGTCTTTTATCTGTGATAGCCTTAAGAAAGTCATCCTGTTTTCACAGGTGGTGACAAGGTGATAGATGTCATAGATGTAGCAAGACAAGCAGACAGTAAAATGAAGCTCCATAATTACATTAAATACTTCACAAATCCTGACCGACCCAAAGTATTGAATGTGATCAGCCTGGAATTCTCGGACACAAAGTGAGTATTGACTTCAATTCCTTGAATATAGGAAGTGGTTTTCACTAAGCTGAACAATATGTGTAGGAATACAATGCCTGTAGTGGGAAAGACAGGAGGAGGTGTGTTTTATGTAGGCAGCCACTGTCATGTAATGTAGATATAAAACATATTTATTAGTTCATAACTAATGTCTTTGTAGGAAGCTGTCATTTAAAAAGAGGTGTACTTACTCCTGCTTGTATTAACAGTTCTTTGTTTGTTTGTTTTTTTAAAGGATGTCTGAATTAGTGGAAGTACCAGACATTGCCAGAAAGCTTTCGTGGGTGGAAAATTATTGGCCAGATGATTCTGTCTTCCCTAAGCCTTTTGTTCAGAAGTATTGCTTAATGGGTGTCCAGGACAGCTATACAGATTTTCATATTGATTTTGGAGGAACATCAGTTTGGTACCACGTTCTCTGGGTACGAATGCTTCTTAATTTACAGAATCACAGAATATGCTGTGTTGGAAGGAACCCATCAGGATCATCAAGTCCCACTCTTGGCCCTGCCCTGGACATGCCAAGAGTCACACCATGTGCCTGAGAGCACTGTCCAAATTCTTCTGGAGCTCTGTCAGGCTTGATGCTGTGACTGCTTTTCCAGGGAGCCTGTTCCAGTGCCCAGCCACCCCTTGGATGTCTATGACTGTGTGAAACAAAAGTTACTCAGTGTGCAGCCCTCTGTTCTGGCATTATCACCTGCATGAAATCTCGTGCTTGCAGCACTAAGGGAGGACCTTGAAAGTGAATTACTGATCTCTGGTGCTGCATTTTTATGCTTTTATTTTAGCAAGCCGTTGGTGACTTCTAGACAGTAATTGGTTGATCACTTTAGTAGACTTGTGGGGGATGTAATGAGGTTTTAGTAGGAAAAAATAATTGAATGAAAATCATTGACATACTCAACTTTTTGTCACAAATTTGACCATGTGAACATTGTAGAAGAGGCAAAGTGGTTTCATCTTCCATTTTCTCCTTTGGTAGGTGTGTGCATATCCATGAATTATTTATAAAAACTGGATTATTTTGTTTCCATTGAAAAGTTCTGGTTGATTTCTTTGCTTGCTTTAAATCACAAGACACCACCTGGTTAATGTGCCATATCTAAGCTCTTGGTGGATTGCATTTGTGAGACACTGGGCTGGGAAGCCTGAATATGCCATAGTGGGAAGATGGAATACTTGACATTTAGGTCAATCTGTTACTTCATTAGAAGTGACTCAGAGGTTGTAGTGTAACTCTAGGAAAACATTAATTCATTTATTTGGTATATTTTTCTAATAGGGTGAGAAGATATTCTATTTGATCAAACCCACTGATGAAAATTTGGCTCTCTATGAGTCCTGGAGTTCATCTGTCACCCAGAGTGAAGTATATTTTGGGGACAAGGTTGACAAGTGTTACAAGTGTGTTGTGAAGCAAGGACACACTTTATTTGTTCCAACAGGTAAGATTTTACTCTTGCTCTTGGGACTTAGCATGCTTAATCACCAGGAATTAGGAGTATTGTAAAATAATTGCATTGTCAACATTTGGTATCCTCTAAAATTGTGGAGAAGAGAGAATAATAAAAAAATTGAAATTTAGATTTTTCAAAACAAGTAATTAGCTTTGAAGACTGGCTGACAATCATAACAATTATCACAGAGTGAAACGGTATTTGTTACCCAGTTAGAAGACGACAAATTGAGTTGAATTTGATTATCAGGGAAGTAGTTCTAATTAATAGAGCACAGATTTTTCCCTACTTGAGAAGTGTTCAGACTAAATTTTTACACTAATTTTATACTGCAGTTTTATTTTTATGGATTTCTGTATTGCATGGCCTACTAGGCCAAATTATTACAAAACCATCACATAAACTTCTTATGCTGTAGGCTAGAGTTTTAAGAATACAAGTTGGGTGGGTTTTTTGGTTTGCATTTGTTATGAGAAATGCCTCAAACAATTCAACTTCTTTAATAAAAACAGAAAAATGCTTCAAACAAAATACCTCATCTTACCCCAAATCCCAAATACCATAAGCTTACAAGTCTTTAATAAATGAAACCATATTTTGCCAATAAAGTGACTGCCAGGTTTTGGTATTTTTGCTTATTCAACTTATCCCTATAAATGCTTTTTATTAATTTATTATTAAAAATTTGTACTGGGTGTTTTTGGCAGGGAAGAGAAAGCTTTAAATACATGGAGCAGGAAAATGGTTTACAATTCTACTTCTGGGAGAAGCCTTGAAGATTATGATCTGTACATTATTCTATCCTGCACTTCCTACACTACTTCATTTTTCTCATAGCTCAGTTCTGTACCTCTGGGGTTCAGTGTTTACTGTTCTAGTTCACAGCTTGTGCAGAATAAGTACACCTGATGAGGCCCTCTACGTGCCCTTGACATTCCTGAAAAGCCAGAGCTTTTAAAACCATGTACTTCTGGCTTAGAGATAGCAGTAATTGTCCATGTAAGTTCATGTATCTCTGAACAGAGAAAGCAGAATTACAGAATTAAGAACTTTATTGTGACTCACAGAAAATAGTTACTGCATTCTAAGTAATATCTGAGCTATCATTGTAATGTGGCCACAAACAAAAGTATCATCAGATGATAATTTCTTATGTGTACATGTATTTCAATGTGTGTACACATAGAAAGATACTTTCAAATATAGATGTGTGTCTACACATGTGCATGTATTTATATACACACATACTCACTCATACGTATGATGGAGTACAGTGGAAGAACCCGTAAATTAAACCAGCTTTTATGACAGGTGTTTAAAAAATGGGAAATAAAGGAGTCTTCCTGATCTCTGGTGAAAACCACTTGCTGTTTCTGCTTGCACTGATGCTAGTGGGTGTCATAATTATTTTATAATCTTGGAAATATGTTGAGAGTAGTTTTCTGATCTAAAACTAATCTTGCATGTAGGTGAATAACATCTACTAGCAGGCTTTTTAGAGTTATTTAAGTATTATTCAAGATATTCTGTGTGGTCTACACCAGATTTTCATTCCTTGTTCTGTAGACCTTGATCAAAACTGTAGCATAAAAATAGCAAGCAGGCATGTAAAAAAATTCAAATCCTAAGTTGATGCGGGTATGCCACAAAACTGCTCATTTATTAGCTGAATTAAGGCATGGATTTAATGCTAGTTTATAATATGTAGTTTGTGATTTGGTCTGGTCTTTCCTCAGACTGGGAAGCTTCTTTGTTTGTCCATCTTGTCTACACTCAGTGAAACCATGAAGTCTGCATGCAAATGTCTGGCCAACCCATCTTGTGTCAAAGATCATCTGTAGGCATGCAGAATCAGAAAAAAAATCTTGACAGAGAAAGTCTACTTGTAGTTTACTTATCTCAAAGCTCCACAGTATAAATTTCATGGATAACTATTTTTAATCAGGAAGCTCATGTAATGTGTTCATTTGTGTACGTAGTTGAAATTATCCAGTAGTAATTAGCTAGATTGATAGCATAATGTTGGCCATGCTTTGCCATGTTGAATAGTGGATTTCATAAGGACAATATTTCAATTATGTGACAAACTTTATAGCGTGTCTAGACTGGGTTTTAAACTGATCATAATTTCACTTGCCTTAGAATTACTGTTTTTAGAATAATTTATGGGACCACTTCTGAATTCCTATTTGCGAAACCTCAGTTTTGCTAAATGAATTTGTGTTGTGCAAACAACCCAGTTACTGTAAGCAACATGTAAATATTGAAAGACATATAATTTTGATTTATTTTTATGACTTGGTCTTTTGTTCAGTATATTTTTCCCCTCCTGGGTTGTTTATATTTGTGGATTAGAGTGAAAACCTTTGGAATTTTTACTTGAAAAGTTGGTTTTGCATCCTTACTACCCCCTCCCAGTGATAAATGTTTTAAGCTTAATTATTTCAGAAAACTACAGTTCCATTAGATTTCTGAAAAACTGTAGTTTACTTGTTGTTAAAATTTAGGTTACTTGTTCACAGCACAGAATATAAATCTGTTTGCTTTTTTTTCTTTCAGGAGCAGCATTTTTACCTATATGTGTGTGTAAAAACAGTCTTAGCATAATTCAAAATTATGTATTGAGTTTCACAATCTGTCATTTCAGGCTGGATTCACGCTGTGCTCACATCTCAGGATTGTATGGCTTTTGGAGGAAATTTTTTGCACAACCTCAACATTGGCATGCAGCTCAGGTTAGTCTCAGCTCTTCCTGTACTTGTTCCCCAGTAAGTAGGATATTCTTTTCGTAGAGATTTTCCTTCCTGTGCTTAACCAGGATCAAATTGGTACAGGCTCTCTAACAGACAATAGTGGCATTTTCAGTTAGAATGTATCAAGCACATTCTCTTAATTTGCCAAGTTTGTTTCAAAAGGAAAATGAAGTCTGTGCAAGAATTTAAGTGACTAAAAGGAGGAAAAAAAAAGAAAAAATTCTGCTTTGGAGGTTAGTGTAAGTCAGTAAAACAAAACTAAGCAAGCCCAGGTGTGCGACACTGAGTTGAAATGAGCATCCTCAAGTCAGCATTGCTCTAAGGGCAGCTGTATTTAGTTTTTGTCCAAGATTTAGAGCTGTCTTCTAAACATATTGTTTTTATTTATTACAGTGGAATCCCGATAAAATTCCATCTGTTAAAAGATCACACATTGGGTTTGTATCCTAGTTTTATGAAGTCCAACTTTATTCTTAGAAGTGCCGCAGTCAAACTTGATAAGGTCAGAGCCTGAATGAGACCAGAGTTCAATCTTGTCTGTGGTCTTGTTGGGGTTTAACTATGTGGTACTTGACTTCTTTTATTTATCATGGCCATGGTTATTTTATTTCATTTTATTTTGGACATTGTGTCAATTTGAATGGTTACATAGTTGAACAATGAATTTGATAATTAAAGCATTCATGTTTTGTAATATTTGCATTTATTCAGGTGTTATGAAATGGAGAAGAGGCTAAAAACCCCGGATCTTTTCAAATTTCCTTTCTTTGAAGCCATCTGTTGGTTTGTGGCCAAAAACTTACTGGAAACATTGAAAGGTAATTCTTGTTTCATTTTAAGAGATGCACATGTATCTGCTTTTATAATTCTTTTTCTCTTAAGTGATAATGGACCATAGCATCAGTTTTTTCTACCAGGCTTTTTTCATATCATTTAAGATCTTTAAATGTCCTTTGATAGCCTTTACTTTGAGCAAATAGTTCAATAAAATGATCCCACTAATTTATATCTGTGGGTTTCCTCTTGGTGGCTTCACAGCTGAACTAAGAAATTTTCTTGCATTTCTACAATTTTCTTTGAGCTTTCCAGACATGGTGCCTGTTGTCCTCTGCTCTTGGTTGTCAAAAGAAAGATGTCTGTGAGGGCTTTTGTAGGAAAGATGCGTTGATTCCTACAAGCTGTGTTAAATCACATCACTGCTTATCCAAGAGGTGTCTAACAGCCTCCAGCTCTTAATAGTTGCTCTTCTTCTCCAAACTTCCTCATCCATTCCTTAATTGCTATATTTGTACCCATGTATATTTGTATATTTGATAGAGTGCCTATCTGACTTCACCTGCTTTTGTCAAGTATCTTGCCCTCTGCCTGCTCTGTTTAATCTTAGTAATATGATGTATTTCAAAGGACAGAAAGTCAACCTTCAGAGGAGGCTGCTGAATTAAACTTGGGTTTTGGAAGAAATCAGAATTCCATGTAACTTTTTCCAATGTGGAAACAGTTACAAGTTATTGAAAATTCTCTTCTCCTTTCAACAAATTAAAGCATTGAACAACACTTGATTCCTAAATGAGCATTTAAAGTCTCGGGGTGACCCTGGAGCAACTCAGAAATCTTAACAAACAGAACAAACTTGCAGAAAACTTTTCCTTCCAAAAGAAGCACTTTTATCTTGAAAGCTTGCTTTGGTTTGCCTCATTCATGCATATTTAATGTTTACAAGCGTGTCAGAAGCTGTAGGAACTGTGTTCCTGCTGGAAAAGCAGTGGAACATGGATGTTTCTGTAAGATCTAGCTTACTATGAGTTGTGTCTGTTCACCCCACTCTTCCCTCTCCCCTTTTTTGCCCACGAGTCCATGGGCCAGGAGCCTCCTGTGGCTTGTGTCTTAGGGAAGGGTTGTGAAGTTTATTCATTCTCAAGTTATGTTTCATCTTTGGTTTAGCAGATGTTTTGTCACTGAACAATGCTATGACCTATAAACACCATGAAAAATAAAAATTTGTTTCCATGGCTAAGGTGAAGTTTATATTGGATTTTGGCATCAAGACTCGTATGAATTATGTGTTTGCTGGTCAGAATCCATTGTTTTATAAATAAAGGATGGTACCAGTTCAGTTTTGTGGGCTAATGGTGATGTCCAACTGTTAGCAGTACTTTTAATGAAATTCAGGTCAGTAAGCAAAATCAACACAGCATGCCTTTCTGCTTCTTTTTATAAATCGGTAACAGGGTCACAAACATTTTGATTTTGACTTTCTGTTGGCAGAAAGTATTTCATGATACATATTATTGCATTCACCTAAATATTTTTATTAATTCTTGGGATTTCAAAATAGGCAATGTGTGCTGTTGTTCATGTATGCTGTACTCATTAATTTTAATTACTTTTAGTTCATGCAATTGTTTCTATGGCATCTAGAAAATTCAGCCTGTGGTACTTCATTGTGTTCTTAAAATTTTATCAACTGAGTCAGCCAATGGGTAGGAAGATTGCTGCTGCCAGTACCTCTCATACCTTTTAACAAGTAGGAGGCCTTTGAGAGAAAAACAGCTGTTTACTCACAGAACCTTCCTTTTTCTGCCATCCTCCTAATACATTATCCGTAAGAATGGTGTTTTATTAGTGTATTCTTTTAAAAGAATAAAATGATCCAAATGGTTCTAGTGTTGATCCATTTGCAATTGACAAGTGGAAATATTTGTAAGGAACATAAGGAGAGGTTTTAATCTACTTTTGACTGTTTAAGGAGGATCTGTCTTTTCCCTTCTTTTTTTACCCCTATGAAGCAAAAGAGAGAATGAAAAAGAATTGCAATCAGTAGAGAACACCAAGAATTTCTTCCCTAAGAAGAGAAGATTCTGAATCAGAGTGGTTTCCACCCACTGTCCCTTTGATTTTGGGAGTAAAAATTATGTAAACCGTATGAGGGAGAACTGTGATAATTGGATGGGTGACAAAAAATGTTTGGGAAGTGGAAGTGCGCTAGTGTGAGCCATTTGCATATGCATGGGGATAAGCAATGCAAATTCTAATTTAGAGATACATCCCACATCCTGCTGGTCCCCTTTGACTAAAATATTTCTCAATGAAATAAAAGTGATTTCTTTTTTCAAATATGTTATTTTTTGTTCTGTGTTTTAGATCTTGGTTATTTGTCCCTAAATGACCTTTAGTATGTTGTAAACTAACCCTAATTCATACAAAATTAAGTTTAGAAAAGAAGGTTCTATGTAGAATCACTTTAGGGTTGGATTTTCTTTATTTTTTCGTGGTCGTTCTTGTTGTTACAGTATGCACATAAATGCAGGATGCCATTTTTCATTTGCTTGCACAATTTTTCCTTTACTGTGCTGTTGCACAATGGCAACTGTGTTGGCTGAAGGGTAGGTATCATTCTATTGTTTTCTCTCTTGATGTGTTTCTAAATTGGTTTCTGTATCCTTTGTAGAACTGAGGGAAGATGGTTTCCAGCCTCCAAGCTATTTAGTGCAAGGAGTGAAGGCTTTACTTACTGCTTTAAAATTATGGATGAAAAAAGAAGTGAGTATAAGTGATTTCATTTGCTATTTTGGTGAGCTCTGTCTTGATGTAGAACTAAGTGAGGGTCTGTGCCCTTTTCAAGTTTAAGATTATTTCTATTTGTTAATGAGTACTGAAGAAGTCTATTGAAAGTATATACTGCTGATTTGGGGAAGAATCATAATGACAATTTTACATTCCATGATGCTAATGAAGTCTGTTAGACAATTTAATAAGCTCAAATACTGTAGCTGATGGAAGTAGAATCTTGCTGTACTTCAGGGTGGGACAAGAATGCCAGAGGATAAGGTGATAAGGTGGGGCTTTTTCTAAGCAATGTGTATATATAGTAAACTAATTGTACTCTGAGGCAGTGGAGGGGTGGAATGCCATGGTGTTTAGCATTTTCCATGCATATCAGTGGTGTGGAAAGCACATTTCAGCTGGACCTGCTGAAGAGTTGGTTTAGATTCAGATTGAGGAATATTAACTTCACCTGAATACTGTCCTTGCTCAACATTGATTGACCTTTATAAAATCATGAGTATGCCATCAGTGCTGGCTTTCCTGGTGCTCTTCTCTCCAGGAAAGCTTGTTTGTCATGGCATAGAACTGGGTCTGGTCTAACTCCATGTGTTTTTTCATGTGCCTGTGCTGAAAAGCCCTCTTGGAACCAGTGCTCCTGGGAAGTGCTGTTCACTGACAGGCAGTTTGGTTCTGACTGAGGGTGTTAATTCTAGTTTGTTGCTGCCTGTGATACTGCCTTGTTGCAAGCCAGACTTGAACTGACACTTGGAGAGCTTTGTTCTCTTTCTGCTCTCTTCTAAGAGAACTTCCTATGCAACACGTATGATAATTGCACAATGCTGCATCCAACAGTACGAGCTCCCTGGAAGTGAACGTGAGGTGCAAATGCAGAAGTGATTTTTGTGTGTGGAATGTGCTGGGGTCCAGCCTGTGTAGCAGTACTGATCCCAGATGAGGCTCTGCTGGCCCTCTGAGTTGGTTCTCCAGTGTCTCTTGGTCTCTGCTGTTCTGGATGAACACTTGTTAGCAAGCAACATTGCAGTGTTTACAGGATGTTGGGCCTAAGCTGTTAAACTATATGTGAATCCAAGCCATCTCTGCATCTGTGGCATGGGTAATAAGCAAGCCAAGTGTTCAGGCTATTGAACTGAGATCAAATATACCCCATATAAATCCTTATTTTGATTTGAAATTTGATTCAAGTTCCTTTTTTCTAGATTGCTGTAGTATAGCATTGTAGCATTTGTGTACTTTCTAGTAGGTCATTAAGTATTTTGATTCATGTGGCATATGATAAGTTTTCTACTTCTCTGGGGAAGAAAAATCAATTGCACTTGCTGCATTCTGAATGCTTATTAATGAGACCTGTGAGTATTCCCAAACCACTGGATGAGCAGACACACCCATTGTGAGGGAAGGGCAGAGCATCAGTGATTTCGCCTCAGTGTTGTCTGCTCTCCACCAGCTATCATGTTTCATGCCTTGCCTCTGTCTTTTCTGGCTACTGCTTCATCCTTGAGCCAGTCTTGCTGTGCAGCAGGCCACCAGTGTGGTAGGTTTGGAGTTGTAGGCAGGTGAGGACAGGAGGAGCTTTGTACATTGCTGCTTGATCTGCTCGTGCTGAGGATTTCAGAGAGCCCCTGAAAAACGGCAAATGCGTGCTCCTCAAATGAGAACCCCTCTCATGAGCTTTCACATTTGTCATGGAGTATGTCTTGTCAAGGTGAATTATCTTAGAAGATTGTTTTGTGCCAGTTTCTAGAGAATTTGAAATTCAGCTTCTTTAGAGAGGGGAAAGTAGGAAGGGTTGAATGGTCCTAAAATGACCAATAACTTGATGGAAAAATTACACAGTTTAATGACAGAGCTGCTGTTTTCTCCAGACTGAATGTGTAGAGGTGTGATACATTAAAAGAATGACCAATGGTAAATAATAGCAGCTGATTTAATCTTCGCTTTAGAATTAAGGGCACTGAAATGTGTAATCATACCATGATTATATGTTGGTGTTGGGGTTTTTTTGGAAGGGGGAGAAAACATTTGTTTTAATGACTGAGAGGAAGCCAGGTTCAATGAAATGCACATACAGTATTGAATTGCTTCTAGCAATCATTTTGCTGCTGATCCTCATTTTAGAAATGTGGGTAGCTGAAAGCATTTGGGATGTTTTTCCATTTAAATAGTTGATTACAGGAATTCATGTCAGTCATTCTGGCCTATGTGTTAAGTGATGTTTTATCTGTTTAATTCTAACTAAAAGTGTTCTGAGGGACATTTAAACTACATACGAAATATTTTTTGCTAAATCTAACTGTAGAGTGTTTCTGTTGTGTGTGCATATGTATGAAATCTGTCTCTGATGTGGTTTCAGAGGATTAAAGGAAACATAAACTCTTATGGCTTTCTACATTTTTTATAAGGTATAGAGTTTTTTTCTGAGTTGCATTTTCAAACCTGCTAGATTTTAAATAAGCTAATAAGGTAATTTTTAAGAATTGGATGTCAGGAAGATGTTTGAAAATCTGCATCTTGGTTACTCATGATTATTCTTGATTTGCTCTTGAGATTAAATTTTTATCAGGGTGAAATTCCCTTATCTTAAGGTGTTTTTAGTCATGATTCTAATGAATGTCAGAAGTATTGCTCTGTACTGACCATGGTAAAGGGAAAAAAGGTGATTACTGTACTGAGGGTAATAAAAAATTAGGTGGTTGTCAGTATGGCTTTGTGTTATCTCTTCTTTGGATTCTTGGAGACAGTGAAATATCTGCTCACTACTAAAGCTTGGATGGGAAGCTACCGTGCGTGTGTATCAGTCCAGGCAGTGTGTGGTCATGATTACAGAAATGAATCTGGTTTTTCTGTAATTTATTTTTTCCCTTGTAGCTTTGTGTATTTCATGTTATTTCTGCTTTTATCTGGAAAGAAAAAAAACCCAAGTAAATATCCTTTCTTCCTCCTTTGTATACAGCTTGTAACAGAACATGCCTTTGAAATTCCAGACAACATTAGGCCTGGGCATCTCATCAAAGAGCTCTCTAAAGTGATTCGTTCTGTAGAGGTAAGAACAGAGGCAACCCTACATAAGCTTTCAGGAAATAAATCTTTGAATCAGGGAACTCATCACAGTTATGCTTCTGATTGACCATAGTCACCTTTTAATTGATTTACCACTGATTTAATAATAGAACATCAAGAGGAGAACTGCTTGGAATACTAAGCTATAGGTATTTCATATAAAGAAAATGGATAGTGAGTGCTTTACATATTTCTTGTTAATTTTTAGATTTTTATGGTGAAATTATTTGTAGGTTAGTATTTCTAAGATGTAGTTACTTATAACTATGTAAAATAATTATTTTCATGTGTTCTTAAAGACTTTAATTTGATATTCTGTGCATATTCCATTCTCCTATGTACTTGTTAGTTAGTTCTGGTCCAATTGTCATCTCTTTTGCTCACTCTACTGTTTTGTGGCTGTGTATTATATAGCAGTGGGGGAGGGTTTCCCTTTCTTCTTTTTTTTTTTTGCTTTTCTTTTTTTTTTTTTTTTTTTTTTTTTTTTTTTTTTTTTTTTGCTTTCTCATACCAGTGTTTTGCCCCTTTATTCTTCAGTGGTTGTTGATTCTTGAAAAATTCTCACATTTCCATGTGAAGAGAATGGATCTGAGGGGATGTGATCTGTTGTGTACAATACATGTCTGCCCTGTGCTGCCTTCCTGAATAAAATCATGTGTTTTGGTGGCACTACTCTTGTGGAATAGCATAAAAGCCTTAAATGAGAAAGAGGTGTAATAGAACTAAACTTTGTACATCAAATTCAAATGAAACATGTATTTATTTCTCTAAAAGGTTTAACAATTTTCCTTACATAACTTATATTTAATTAGATGAATAAGAAGCAGCACTTAAATATGTGGATTTATTCATCTGAGACTATTCTGAAAAGTGCTTTTAATTACAGGAGGAAAACAGCAAATTAGTTAAAACTCAGGGAATTCTTGGTGTGTCTCCAACATCACGATCTTCACATGAAACATCCTCCCCTCACCACTCCAGACGAAGGGTGAGGAAGCTGCGAGACCATGCTACCAAAACTCCTTCTAATCTGGACATCCTGGAACTCCACACTAGGGAGGTGCTGAAAAGGCTGGAGATGTCACCCTGGGAAGAGGCAAGTATTGAGTTACGTGCAAGGAAAAACAAAACCAGAGTGGTTTTGTAATCTCTGCTGAAAAGAAAATGATTTTAAGATGCGTAAGAATACAGACTTGAGCTCTTTGTCATATGAGATATAGTTAGATTGTTTCAGAATGTATGTCAGATGTAAAATGCTTTGAGCTAGCAAAGTTCTGCTTAAGGAGGGTTACTTTCTATTATTGATGTTTTGCTGTCCTTAAATCAGTTCTGAGATCCTGATATCAGGGAGCACAGACCCAATCCAGGAGTTGCAGTTGCAGTTCCAAGCTCAGCTTTTGGCTTGCCTGAAATACCTGTTGGTATTTCTCCAAGGGAAACATGAAAGCAGTAGTACAGAAAAGTTGTATTTGTTTTAGGTGCTTCAGGAGAGTATAGATGATTCAAGGAAGGAGTAGGTGCAGTTGTCTCCTGAAGTTCTTTACATCCAAACATGTTTTGTCTGAACTTTTTTCAGTTGGTTATCCAGGTGGTAACCATCCTAATAGTGTATTTAGTCTTTTATGGAGTGCAGAAAAAACCAATTGAGTTCATAGGAATAAATAATAAACAGAATTGCTTTTACTTCTTTAGGATATCTCAAGCTCAAAACTGAACGGGAGATTTAACAAGCCCTTTCAGCCCTCTTCTACAGTACCTGAATGGAGAACAAAAGACAATGATCTTCGCCTTCTGCTGTCAAATGGAAGAATAATTAGGTATAAAGGATTGCTTGTGGATACTTTTTCCTGGTCATTATGGTCTGGAGTATGCTAATTGTTAATATTTCTATTTGTGGAGCTCTTCAGCTCTTACCAGTAAGAGTCATGTTAGGAATACAGAAGGAATGTCTGTGTCTGCTGTCCCCTAGTGGAGCCACAGTTAGGGAGTGAAGAGGAAGGGATTCTTTGCACGTTCCTTTGTTATAGCATTTCATTCACATGCTCAATAGGGTCTGCACTGAAGGGAATGCTTCAAAGCAGAAAAAGTTATTTTGTATCTATCTGTAAGAGTGCTACTCATTAAAAGTACTCTGCTGTTAAACTTTGTACCTTTATGGAAATGACACTTGTATAGGAAGTAAATGGGAATACCTACAATGAAGAGATGAGCATAAGAGAATATTGCTGTTATATCTTGAGAGTGTGTTGTAAATAATGAAAGGAAAACAGTTGCTTCAGGTTTTTAAGAGTGAAAACTGACTTCTTTTTTCTTCCTGTGAGAAGAGATGAGAGACGTCCATTTACAGATCGAAGTCTTTACACAGCAGACAGTGAAGATGAAGATGACAGGACAAGGTCGAAAAAGACAGCTGTTAAAGAAGAAGTGCAGCCCTCAGGATTTGAAGGAGAAGGGAATGCAGATGCCCAGAAGCCACTGAACAGTAAGATTGTTTTCAAGTCCTACCAGTTGAATATTTTGATGGTCTCAATGCGGGCCTAACTACCGTTTATAGTATTTCAGTCAGACTAACTAAGTATAAAGAGGATAAAGAAATAAATCAGAGGAGTAATATTAGAAATTAGACAAAACATTTCTTAAATATTATCTGTCTACTGAAGAAGCTAGCAGGATAGAGATGAAAAGTAAAACTCCCCTTTTTGTCTTAGTGCTGTCTTGAATGCTATGGACGGCATTTTTCACAGTGGAGATTTAATTGGTATTCTAGATGAGTATTTGTTGCTCTAGATCTACTTCATAATGTAAGAATGCTTATTTGATTTTGTTTTTAAAACCAAAATACCTCATTGTGAAAAGCTCATCACATCATTTCACTGTAGAGAATGAAAGATCATAATAGGTAGCTAATTTTAAATCTTATATTTTACTTTTCCTGTTCAATTTGCCAATTTCATAGTTGATCATACAAGTTCATATGTTTTACTAATGAATTGCTTTATTCCATACAAGTAAAAAGACATAATTTAAAGTTAATCAAATCTTACACATTCAACCTTTGTAATCTGCAAGGTGAGCAAAGAACCTAGGTAATCTGTAAAACATTTTAACTCTACTTTCCAGTGCTTTAAATGACCCTTCACTAGGAACTAATCTTTTTTGGTCTTTTGGTAGCCTCAAGCCCTCCTGCCAAGTGTTCAGCAGTGATGATCACACAGTGTATTGTAAAATGTCAATACTGAATGCCTGTTGCCAATGCCTATTTCAATAGCACTATCTGTGTGCAGATAGAATTACCCTGACATAGCTGTTCAGCTCTCGGCTTAATTATAAGTCACATCCTTTCACAGTACATCTTAAAAGGGCTCAGGAGGTGTGTGCTAGGAAGCTGAAGTCAACACTTGAAAGGGGATAAGACTCGTCTGGAGACTTGCAGTTCCCCGAGTTTCCTGCACAACAGTCCATAACATTTGACTCTGCTGTCAGCCTGAATAAAATATTTAATTACTTTCGTTAATCAAGCAAACTGTAATCCCTGTTGACTGTGCTTCCAGATGTCACAGAGGACAGTATTAAAAAACCTGCACATCAAAGAAATCTCTCTTGGGTATTCTTGGAACAGGACAAACAGCTTCTTGAGTGAAGGCTTACTGTAGTGGTTTTCCACTTCCAAAATTAAACTAAGTAAACCAAACTAAATTTTACACTTGAATCAAAGATGAAATTATACAAGAAAATGGTAACTTTTCTTCAAAATTATTGCTCTTATTTGATACAGAATGAATATGGCATTGAGAATCTACATGTATTAAATGTACTTAAAACTAGAAGTGAATGTTGATGCTGTTCTTCCAAAAATTGAGCGCTCAGGACTTTTGCTGATATTTTTAAATAGACATTGAGCATCTTCAGACTTCCCTGTTACTTATGTGTGATTATTTTACCTTAACTGAGACTCTAGAGAGAGAGGGGAAGGACATTATCTGCAGAGAATTCCAGTGGAGGAACTACCTGTTCCTGTAACAGCTGCCAGCTTCTGTTGTTCTTGCTGGGACTGAGGCCAAAAGGAATGTCCACAGACAGATGCCTTTAAACAGATCAAGCTCTGTCCAGCCTTGTGTGTCATGCCAAGATCCTGGTTCTAAATGGTGACCCAGTGTTAGCAGAGGGACAAAGATCAAGTGCTGTCCTTAATTGAGCAAGATACTTTGTGTGGGTAAAGGGAAGGTGATTTGAGATTTTTCTTAATTCACAGTGTCTTAGCCTGGTCTCACAGATAATGACTACTCTCATTCACCCAATTTTGGGAATATTCCTCCTTGTCTCTGGAGGCATACAGAGCCATGTATTTTCTAGGAAAAGACAGTAGTCTAAAGGAAATTTTTTTTGATCTCTAAAATTATGTTTTCTGTATTGTTCATGGTATTGCTTATCCTAGAATCTTAATTGCCTTTTTGAAATGAGCCACAGGCATGAGTTATCATCAGAAATCCCTTGGGTTATTTTGAGCTGCAGTAATTAAAAAATATTAATTTTATTTTTATATGTTGAGCATTGCTTTATATAGCTTAATTTCCTATACAGTGGTGTTGCTTACTTCATGTGCTTGGATATTCCTCATGGTTCTTTCTAATACTATCTTAAGTTTAGTTTGTCTTCTCTAGTTTTTGGTCACAGCTGCTCAATTTATTCACTTTCTGATGACAAGTCTCCCGTTAGCTTTTTTCTGACTCTAAAAGTAATGATCACTCTGCAGTGTTTAGAAATCAATAATAACCCTTGAAATACACTTGGTGCCTAATTGTGATCTTTGCCACAGTCTTCAGTAGAAGCAAACCTCAACTAGAATTGCAGTGTATACAAAGTTACAGGTATATCCTTTATTCTTGCATAATTATAGATAGGAAGAATTATGTTCTTCTTTGTGATTTCATATAAAGCTATGCTGAAAACAAACCAAGATTTCAATTTTACTTGTCTTCATTCTAGAGTTAATTTCTGGTTTGTGCAGCTTTGCTTTCAGAATTGTTTTGTATGAAACTATAAATACTTCTAAAGTGACGTTTCTTTCTTTAGACCCTATTTTCTTGACACACAGTTATCATTTTTTTACCCCATTTTTCTTTTCTCCAAAAAACTTGTGCTACCTGCACATTGTCCTCTGTAACAAATTTGTACTTAATGAAGATTTTTGCCAGCAGCTTTCACACAAGTATGCATACAGCTCACTGGCCTTGAGCCTTGGAATCCAAACACTTAGAAATGTGTTCCCTGCTTGTGGTTCTTTGGGACAAATGCAGCCTTGAAGGGTACATGCTGCTGAGAACTGCTCTGACCCTAGCCTGGACAAAACAGCACAAACTGCCCAAGGTGCCATCTCTGCAGTGGGTGCTCTATGGGAAGAAATAGAAACTCCTGCTGCATCTGATTTCTCTTCCTGTCTTGACCTGCTCAATTGCTTGAGGAGTCCATTGGTCAGCAGTAGACAACTCATCGTCATCCTAAGCAAACTTGTGAACCCGATCAGTGTGTGCATTTGCCTTTGTTTACAGACTGTTAAAATGAAATGTGTGTTTCTTGGGTTTTGCTTCAAAAATAATTGTTAAATATTAACATAGTAAATGTTGTGTCTTATATTTTAATTCTTTTCTCTGCAGTGTTCTTTGAAAGTGTGAAATCAGAACTCAGGAATGGATCCTCAGAGTACTCTGATATTTCTGATTCAGAAGAATCTGAGCCTGATTGCACTACACAGGTACATCTAGAAAAAAGATGAAATTTCTGCATCTCAGAAATTAGTGAAGTAATTAAGTGTAATTTTGCTCACGTACTCCAGATTTATCTGGTCAAAGTTTGTGTAAAAGCAGCAATAACAAAGTATTTAATTCTTGTTCAGATTAATATCTGAAACAATGTGCTACGTTATTCTTCATTTATTCTAGTGTTGAGAAAAAAGATAAGATATGCTATCTTGCCAAATTTTATCTTCTTTGTCATTGAGGTGGGGTTGGCAGAGGATGAGCCCTGTTCTGGAACAAGCAAAGTCTGAGAAAAATCACATCCTAGTTGCTTTATTTATTTCTTTAATAGCAAGTCTAAATTTCATCTTTTGAATTATGAGCATCTACCACACAGTTTCATTTTAGAGCATGGTGAATAGGAAACAAGCTTACAAGTACTCAGTTTTATAAACAACCTGAAGTGGCTAAATCCTATTCAGGGATTTTAGACTCTTGGAAATAAATGGGAATCCTCTGTTTGAGGGTCCAGATTGTAGTGATTTCTTCAGAATTAAATATGAATGCACACATATGTATAGATATTTATAAATGTATTTGTAATACAACTTCTAGAATTTAGAAATGTGTGTATGTGTCTATAAATACTTCAATTCTTTTTTCATTTGTAAATAGAGTTTGTACTTAGCAATTAAAATTTTTATTGGTTAGCAGTAAGCTGAAGTGATTACCTCACATTTTTGTTTCATGCTTCTGGAAGGCTAATGCCTTGGTCTTTCAGTTGTCTGCCTATTATATGATTTCAGAAGAAGTCCTCAAACTTTTTTCATGATGATAAAGTTTGGATTTTTTTTTTTTGATACTTGCTGTCTTTTATCATTAACTAACCTAGATGTTTGAGTAAGTGATAGGAGCCTTCATGGTGTGGTTTCTTCTGGTTTCTTAAACTGCATTGCCAGCAACTTTGGCTCAGAAGGTTTCCTTTTCTAAGACACAGACTCAGTAGTTTCTCAAAAGTGATATATTTCATCTTCACAGGAGAATATAGCCAGTTTTGTATGACTCTGTAAATGGGTGAATGTTGTATATTTATGCTGTACTTACTTTCTTAGTTCTTTCCATATTCTCCTGCTTTTTAATTTCTAATAGTATCTAATGGAATAACTTTTCTGCATGTTGAAGTTTGTCTTTTGTAATGACATATCCAAAATTAATTCTCTCACTAGCACCTGTAAATCCTTTAAATGTTTTTATATTGTACTGAAGAGAACTTTACCAAAATAATACCTTCATTACTAACACTGAATCATAATTTAATTGTCCATTTGTGTCACTTGCTAAGGGTCAAAGATTAGGAAGCTGCTCATGTGAATGAAACTATTGTATAAAAATACCTCTTAGTGATAAAATGCACTTTATTCCTTCCAGTTCTGGTTTTGATGATGGGGATAATGGTGTGTCAGTCTTTTAAGGACTGACTTCTCCATGTTCTGAGCTTCTGTTTTCAAAACCTCTGAGTGTCACATATATTCCTTGGCTTGAAAAAAATTTGTGATGTTCTCTGTACTTGTTGAAAATAGATTAGTCTGAGTTACCAAGATGGAACATATGTACTGCAGCCCTTGCTTCCTGTAAAGGCAGATTGAGTCACATATGGTTGCTCCACCTTTGAGAAGCTCCTGCCCATAGAAGCTGTAATCTCAGCAGGAGCTGAAAAGCTCTTTCATTCATGAAATGAGGCTGTGCCTCTGTAAGAGAGACAACAGCTGTTGTGTCTCTGTTCCTGCTGTCTTCTGGATTTACCTGAGAGCATCTGTCATTCATCAGAGATGGTGCTGTTGAAAGTTATATTTTGTGAGAGCAGGGACCAGAAGCATTTTTCTGGGGCAGAATGTGTCCTGTTATACGTTATAGGCATCAATTCTGTCTGGTGCTTGGAACCATACTTCTGTATTTTTCCCCGTGGTTTGAATACTGAAGATGAGAATAATTAATGCTCTCATTAAAGAGAATGCAGTGATTGATGTGTGTGGTGCTTTGTAAAAAATGGGTTTTGGAGATGCTTTATGTTGTGGAACATGTACTTACGTGTGTTAAAAAATTTGAGTGTATAGCATCTCAGCTGCTATATTCAGATTAACTGCATTCTGGATATTATGAGTATTAAAAAAGTTGTTGGACCTAGGAGCTTTTGAATTCTTCCTTTGGCATAAACTAAGGTAGAATCTCCACTTGGGAGGTCTGGTGATCATTCTGCATATTTTCCTCTCGTTTCAGCAGAAGGATTCCTCCACAGAGGAGTCAGAAAGCTCAGGTGATGAAGAGAAGCAGGAAGTAACATCAAATTTCAAAGAGGAATCTAGGGTCACAAGAGACCTTTGTCAAAATACCCAGAAGCCATCCAGAAATGAAACTCCCAGTAAAAAGTAAGCACTTTGTGGCACTTCTTATAAACTGTTAGACCTTTTAGCATGTATTTATTGCTTTATAGCAATGTAAAAATCAGTCATTCAAAAGGTTCTGTTTTGAACTGTTTACTACTCCCTTGATTTTCCTAGGGAATGTCCTACCTCGACAAGTACAGAAGAAGAAGCTATTCAGGGCATGCTTTCTATGGCAGGATTGCACTATACTACATGTTTACCAGGTCATACTCAAAGCACAGACTGCACAAATAAAAGAACCTCTCTTCAGGAACACAGAAGCTACCCCAGGAGTCGGCATAAAGACAGGCAGCCATCTCAGAGCCACAAAATCATAGAATGTGGTAGGTATCCAAACTAAGCACACTGCAGCTCCCTGCTTTTGGGCACAGTGCTCAGAATAATCACTCAAAGTTATAGTTTTACACTTGTAGTTATTAGAGTAGTAGCTTTTAAATAAATCAGACTGACATTTAAAAAGGTGTATTCTGTGGTTTTGCTTTGTTGTTTTTTTCTATAAAAAGTAAATGTTACTTCTGGAAACTGGGGCAAACTTAGCTTGTCATCAGAATACCCCTTCTAAATATTTCCATCTAAAAATTTTGTGACATCCTTACAAGAATGGGAAAGTTATGGCTAGATTGAAAGTATTAAAATTTAAGTTTGTTGAACTTTTCTTTAGGTGGGTCTGTGAAGGAAGAGGAAGGAGACTTGGGAACTTCAGCATGGACTAGACACCTGAATGAAGCTTCGAGGATTACCCCTCAGGTAAAGTAATACTTAAAACATATTGAACACATTTTTATAGGAGACGAGATCATGAAATGGTAAGTACAGAAGGCATGGTGGACAGGTCTTTACACACTGTGAATCTGATAGGTACTTCTGGTTCTGGGTTATTTTTGTTATGCCTGTTTTTTACTGTTGTTGCTTTGGGTTTTTTCCTTTCAAATTCTTTTTTTTCTAAGTGCTTAATATTAAGGTGTTCATGGCAATATCTTGAAAAATAAAAAAAACTGCATTAAAAATGTGTGAATTTATATTCATTCTAACTGGGGAAGCACTTTGTTGTTTATTCATTGTTATTCCTGAGCAGAACATCAGAACAAGTGGAACATGCTGATAGTATATATAGTAAAGATACTTGCTTAGGAAATTGGTACTGCTAAAGTGATAGCTTTCAACAGCTAGCAGGTAGGAATATTTTTGTTTTCTAACTCCAGATGGAGTCCAGCAAGGAATGAAAAGTTGTGTGTCTTACACTTTGAGCTTTTCTACACTGTAAACTATTTTGATATTTCTGAATTTGTCTGTATTACAAGTATTAGAATAATGAGTTAACTAGAACAACTAAAGTTGCAAAATTGCAGCCATTAAATAGCAGTGCTTTTAACTGCAATTTTTGTAGTGTTTGCTTTGTAAAAATATCTGACTACGCGGTACTCCTTCACAGTTTGTAATTCCCAATTTAGGATTTATTCTTTCATCGGCTGAATATTGAAAACAAATTACCCATTAAAGTAGTCAGTGATTATGATGTGGCTCATTAGAGTGGCTGGTTTAATCAAGAACAGTTGCATTTGTTTTGGTCACTGCAAACTGAAAACAAAAAGTAGAGGAATTGAGTACGTTAGTATGTGTACTTGAACTGTAGCATTGCCCTTGGGTGCATATGGAAAAGCTTGCACAGAGACTGTGTTGTATGTTATCTCTAAGAGGTATCTATTCTAAAAGAACTGATGGATCAGAAAATGGCCAGATTCTGGTGGAACTGAAATACTGTTTCAAAGACACAGTAGTATAACTGGAAAAATTGGAGTGAACCTGTAGCCAGAAGCTACTAACTTGTACATCTTTTCTTCTCATTTCCATTCTAGGATGCAAATAAAACTCAAAAATATATCAAGAAGGAGGGTGCATCAGAAGGCAGTCTTAAGGTTCAGGAAAACAGAGGCATAGTCCACAGCAACAGCTTGAGTTTTCAGCATGGCAAATACACCCGAGACTCCAGCCTGATGCAAGTAGATTGTCAGCTGAGTGATGGCAGCCTTAGCCCTGACAGGCCTTACGGGGAAACGTCCTTGTCTGTGCCACTGCACCCAACAAAGAGGCCAGCATCAAATCCACCCCCCATTAGCAACCAGGCAACAAAAGGTAATGCTCATCTCCATCCCCTTGCCAGAGCGGGGCAGAGGAGGGAAGTAAAAGATTAAATGCAGAAACTAGATAAAGGACAGGATTAGAGCTTGAGGAAAATACACAGTGGGCATACTGTGGACACTCAGATCTTGGCACAGAATATGGGGAGGTGGAATTCTGAGAGATCTAACTGGCTTGAATGAGATTTGCTTATTGAGATGGAGGTTTAGAAAATCTAACACTTCAGAAATAGTGTGATGAGCATACTATGTAGGTTTTAGTTTCTGGTTTGTATTCTGTAATTTACTTAAGGGACTTAAGTTTACTTAATTTACTTTTACTTGAGTAAAATTCAGGAAGCTCAGTTTAAGTTCTCCCCTACTAGACCCACTGCCCTACATAGACTGGAAATATTTGTAAATAGTATACTCATTTTATTTGTGATAATTCTAGCCAGAGTTCAGGGAAAACAGTTCTTGGGGGTGTGTTTTAACTATTCTGGTTCCCTATTTGTTTTTAAAACTGATTCCAGTGAAATTTTTGCCTGCTTCAGCTTGAAGGCTAGGTTTCACCATTGGTCTAGAATGACTAAAATTCATTCTGAAATTGCTGACCGAAGTCCTTGCGTGGGTTTTTCAGGCAAACGTCCAAAGAAAGGAATGGCAACTGCGAAACAGCGCCTTGGGAAGATCCTGAAGCTGAACCGGAATGGCCATGCACGCTTCTTTGTCTAACGTAGCTGCTACTTGTACTACTGCTGTCTTTCCTACACAGACCAGTATTGAGGGCAACAGAGCCTGGAGCTGCTGTTGTTCCTCTGCTTGAAGCAGACTTGCATGTACCATAGAAAACACTGCCTGATGAACGAAAGAAAGAAAAAAGAAAAAAAAAAAAAGAAAAAAGAAAACACACAAAAAAACCCAACCCAATGCTGCATTTTCACTGTGCCACACCTGCTCAGCAATAACCATACGGGAACGGGGAGATCTTCAGAGAGACGTGGACTGTGAGAAATAGTCTCTCATCAGGGCTTGAATATCATTTGTTGCTGGTAGTTTCTGACCTAAATTAATGAGGGGAGGATGATGAAGGTGGTTTATCAATAATTTATTTCTGATAGATTTTTCACAACTTTAAAATTCATTTAAGAAACTATTTATTTGGAAGACTTTTTCTGTGGGGGGTTATTAATTTAGATTTAATAATGTGAAAGTTTTAAATTGTTTTGATAACGTGTGTTTGGTGCAGTGGAGAGCCACATTAATTGTGATTAGTCTGGACTCCTAAATTTGATATTCAGGTTATAGTCTTAAATAGGGTGAGATGCATTATTAATTATTTTTTAAATTAAGGCATAAGGAATCTTTTTATTTTTTTTCTGCTTTTTGTAAGCTATTGGCTGGGCTTCTGTTGACTTGCAAGTTGCTTATTCTCTGCCAGCTTGATTATTTTTTGACCTGTCCTTTTTAATATCAGATTTATTTATTTAATGGACTAGAAGAGACTCCTAAAGACAAGAATTTACTTATGTCAGTCCAGTAGCTAACTTGTTTTAAACTGCACCTCTTTCCTCCAAATCTGAGTACATATTTTCCTCCTGATGATGTCTGTGATGATTTTCTTCTGTAAAAAGACTCCCTGAAATTGTGTTGTACAAGTTGTTTAAGAGTTGGTACAAAGGAGGAAGACCCAATATATCTCTCGGAGGAACGGGGGCATCAGTTAAGAGTTTCTTCAGAACAGTTGCTCTCAAATAACTTAAAAGATATACATTGCAGTCATAAGATTTGGCATTTTACTTAACGTAGCATGGAAGAAGCATTAAAGTGTTGTTATTGCACATTAAACACATTTTACTGAAGAGTCATGGAAGCAGGAGAACATGTGTTGCTTTCAAAGCTGGGCGAGACAGCAAATTAAAAGTCTTAACTGGTCCATATATATAAGCATTTAAGTAGCTTACTGGTATCAGAATGATCATTTGTGTCAGGCTTCATACAGAGCTGATAGCAAATGCCAATTCTGAATTATTGTAAATAATTTTGATTTAAAATTTGTATTTTTCTGTAATATAAAATTAAATATTTAACTTTTGAGGGACGGGGATGAAGGCAGAAAGGGGAATACTTTTACTTGATTCTGGAAAAGGGCATTTTGCAGGGTCCAGCCAAAAGTAAACATTAATATGCTAGTGACAACAATATTGTTGGTTGGTTGGGTTTGTTTTGGTTTGTTTTTTTTTAATTGGTAAGAGTAAAAATACTCCTGCATAGCTGTCCAAGTCATCAAATTGATTTTAATTTTCCACACCAGTTTTCCTTCCTCCATATCCTATACTGGAATAATTTTCTCTTGTGGTTTAGAAACAAAGTCAGTTTTATTTTCCAGAATCTTTGTGGAGAGTTATTTTTATTTAGGCTAGATTATTAATGCCTTTAGAAACTTGTGGAAGTAGTTCTGATGTCAGATGTTTTTTATTGCTGCAGGATCAGAACCAGTTAGCACTATGTCATCCTGTTTTTAAGTGGAGAAACATCAAAATACAGTGCCACTGCAAAAAAGTCAGGTAGCTTTCATAGCTTTACTTTGTCTGGAGCTTGAAAATTACAGTTTAGGAGTGTTTAATGCAACCCTACTTTTACATTGTGATGACTTGTCTTGTTTTGTGACTTGTATGGGTGAATTTTTAAACTTAATTTTTGTTTGCTAATTATTGTTTCACAAAACTAAGTTTTTAGTCTTTTTAGTTTTTTTAATTTAACACAAGTTATCAAACTTTAGAGTATTGGGAATGGAGGTAGTCAAAGATTTCTAAAAAGCAGAAAATAAGCTAAGAAGTATTCTGCAGGTGCTGAAAATGACTATAAGGACTTGCTGTTCTCAGGTGCTATGTTTTCTAGATGGAAATAGTTAAAAGAGAATATTTTAACTATCCTCTAATATATTCTCACCAAAGTAAGTCAAGGAAATAAACTATTTTGTCCATATTAGTTAAAATTATATACCCATATGAATTTTCTCTTCATTTAAGCTTGAGCAAATGGTTTAATGCCTGCCAGGCTTTGGAAAGTGTTTTAGCTTTAGCATATTGAACCAAACTGTTTCCTTCCTGCTGGCTGTACAATTTCTAGTGATAGAAAATTCCAGTTTAGGGCAGCAATCAGATTCAGAGCAGAATAAAGATTGAGTTCTCTCTCCTTAAAGACAGATTTTTGTCTTATGTAAAAGTATGCCAGAATAGAATCTGGAGTAAGGAATTTTAAAATACAGAGTATGCTTTCTTGTAGATGTGATTGATCTGTACAAAGTCCCTTTTCTGACCATCCACGCTATTTATCTGTATCTTACTGGTGAAACATAGATATGGCTGGACCCATATATATTATTTCTTCTTGGTTTTATCCTTTCTTTTACTCTAATTTTCTAGCTTTTTTTCCCCAAGTGGCTCTCCACTGTCATGAATTTATGTAATAGACTCTTCACAGGCTGTCAACAGGCAGAGGTTCATTCCCATTTTCTTCAAATATCCATGCTTCCAGCAGAAATTAAATCTGATGTTCCAACTCAGAACAAGTAATTCAAAAGAAATTGCCATGTTGAGCAGTATTAAAAAAAAAAAAAAAAAGAAAAAAGAGAAACAACAAAGGGGAAAAAAGAAATCTCCTGGTAGCTCATGAAGAGGATGTGGTGACCTCACTTGTTTTATGTACTTGTATGTAGAGATATATTTATTGTATTCTAGCTGATATCACTTCTGCACCAATCTTTCTGTAGATGGACTGAACCTTGTGTTGTTGTAGTGGAGAGAAAAAGCCCAGTTTTTTCCTTGCTGTCTCACTTGGGGTGGAAGAGGGAGGGAGTAGGGAACACTGTCTGGACAACAGCAAATTACGCCTGCTATGGTAACCTGTTTTCAAAGGATAGTCTTTTTTGAAAAGTCAGAACTCACATTTGGCATAAAAGTCTTTTTTTTTGTTTTTTGTAGGCAGAACAATAGGAAATGAAATATTGTAGGGGTTTTCCCACTCTTAAGTTCTCATGTTCCTACAATTGCAAAAAAAGAAACAAACATGAAAATGGGAAGACCACCTAGAAACTATATCAAAGACTCTTCCAGCAACTTTCCCTTTTCTTCTCCTACTATACTTGCTAATAAACCCTGGCTACAGGGTAGCCTTTGTTGACCTCTGAGGTAGATTACCTATGCAACCCATAATACTCTACATGAATTCATTCTTAAAGAGAATTTTGGAAGGGTTAGATGTTGAGAGTTAAAATTGTTTTCTCATCACATGGGGGCTTTTGGGCTTTTGATTTTTTTTTTATTTTATGTGGTTGAAGTGCTTGTGTCACCTTTGGTAGAGATGTGAGAGAGCACAGAGTCATGACCACATTTTAGATGCTTCAGCTTTCCCTGGGCTTTGCTCTAAGGCAGAAGCTACCTTCACTCACAAGACCATAAAGTTGCAAGTGTTGAAAATTTTTGCAGGATTTCAAAGCCAGAGCTGGTGAGAATCTTGCTACCCCCTATTGGTAGCTGTGGAGACTAAGCAGAACTGGAACTAGAATGACCCAGTGACTGGTGTCCTCTTTAGGCTCCGCACGCCCACCTGTCCCTTCACACGCCCACCACGACCCCCAAGCCTCGTGTCTTTCCACAGTGTCATTCACATAATACTTCCAGACCATTAAAAGCTGTTGGTAGTTCTGGGGCTGAGTGAGCCCAGCACTACTGTTTGACAGAAGAAATATAAATGGAACCAAGGGCCTTACTGTTTATTGTTAAACAAGATGAAAAGCTGCAACATCCATTTTCCAAAAAATAAACCCAACAAAAAAACACCCTGGTAACCCTCTTTGTGGGAGAGTATGAATGATAAGTCATGCAGTGGATGGGAAATGAAAGTAGCACTGATACAGAGATGCATGTTCTTCATAGGCTGCATTTCTGTTTGGAAAAAAAAGGACTTTTTCTACTTTTAATATAAATTAAGCCATAAGATTTTCATGCTGTGGGAAGGGAATGAAAGGGATCACTTTAAGAGATTATATTGATATGTATTGTCACTTCTGCTGGGAAATGTCTATTGCTGCCAATGCTTTGGTGAATCTTTTTTTTTAAAAAAAACAAACATGGAATTTGAAAAAAAAAAAAAGCAAAACGGGGCTAGTTCTTGGCTATATTTACTAGTTTTGTAGTAATGTTTTGCTGGCCCATTTGTCTTTTCCTCCTTTTTCTACTCTCGTAGCCTAATTTCTATCTTTCCTTCTTAATGTTTCTGAAAATATTAGCTTGTCTGCTCAGTAGGGGTCGGTGTATGTTTGTCTTCCTTTTTACAGAAACGCACTACTGTGTTAAGTATTTGGCTGGGAAATGGGATGCTGCAGCTTTAAGAGCATTTTTTTCAATTCATAACAGTATTTCCCATCCTATTTTGCCTGCAGGCAGGGAAAGTGTATGTACAGTATTTATTTTGTTTTGATTTTACTTTAAATTTGTAAGTTTCTATAAGTAGTTCACATTGATTATTCTAGGGGAGAACAAGTGGCTTTGTTTAAATTTGTATTTGATATTCATAGTTTCCACTTTCTGTACTTTAAAATACTGAAATTAAAAAATTGTATGCTTATGTTTTGATTTTAGCACTCGGAAGTGTTTAATTTCTTCAGACTTCTGCTCATTTACTTCAGTGTAAATACAGTAAAGTGTACAGAATATCGTCAGGAGAAAAATGCTTTTCTAAGTCCAATCTCTGTGCCCTTTGCTTGTCGCATTTTAAAGAAGAAATTCTGTGTAGAAATGTGAGGGAATATTCTCATACCTTTTTTTTTAATTACTATTTTTTCGAAGTGCAAATTTCATTTCAACCCACTTATATGACAACTAAATGCATTTTGTGAAGATGTGTATATTCTTTTTGAATCCTAATGTAAAAAGGAGATGCAAGTGTTTGTGATTCATCGTATTATCAGTTCTAGATCTGTAAGAAGGTGTTTTTGTATTCTTGCTCTTGGTTTTTGTTCAGGTTTGTCTCACGCTGCTGATGGCTGACTCAGCTTTTGATTTATTGGTTGTTTTGTTTTTCTTTTTCCTTGAAGTGTGTGCAGTTTCTGGAAGAAGAGCTTTCTCTTTCACACTTACATATGCTTAGCCATCCTTGCTTTTGTCCTGGAGCACTTGCCTGCTGCTTTTCCCCTCCAGACATCATCATCTGGTTTGCAGCTGCCAGTGCTCCCTGCTTTGGCTCCTGTGGCAGTGTTTGAATGTGGATGCTCTCCAAGGGGATGATGCAAGCGTTGCTGCCCCACCCTGCAGCTTGGTGGAAAAGCCTTTCCCTTTGCCCCACTGAGCTGCTGCAGTGCTGTGCTGAGGGTCATGCATGGGAGCCTGAGATAAATGATGCACCAATGGCACTGGAAGACTTAGGTGGCAAAAGGGTTTGATATCAGCATCCTGTTCAGCTGTTCAGGTTTGCTTCTTAGCCTGGCTTCTGGTTTACAGAGAATTTATGGTTGGCTACAATGACTGGGAGATCTGTTTGTTGACTTAATTGTGCCAGGTGCTTCACAGAAAAAGAACAAGAATGCTGACCTCATCAAACCATGCACTGCTAATGGAACAGTTAAAAATGCATGACAGACTGGGAAGGTTTGTGGCCTAAGTTTAAAACATGATAGTGTTGCAGATTTGGGGAGCAGATACTTCTATGCTGTTTCAAAAACAAATTTCATTTGAGTGGAGGGGAAAATCATGTGTCAGGTGCAGGGGTTGATGATGAAATATTTATATATCCAGATATCTGCTCCCATTGTGTTTTGACATGCCTTTATATCTTTTCAATTAATGTGTTAAAACTGATTTTAAATTTGGTTAGCCCAAGATTTGCCAAAGATCTGAAAGAGCTGTTTGTCTGTCAGAACAACTGCATATTTTGAAAAGGTCTTAATCACTGTGATTGAAGAGCAATGCTACAACCTATGCATTTCCATCAAGCACTCATCTGGATTTTCACACTCAGCTCACTGCTCATAGTAATATTTTGGTCTTAAAGTGATACACTTAAGAGAGCTCCTCAGTGGGCCACAAATACAAGTTTCATACCCATATAAAAACCTACACAAGCAACTTTAGTATTTCCCCTTTTGTTTTTTGCCAGCTACACTGCAGAGATATTTTTTGTCTGTCTCAGCTGTTTAGTGGATGACAGGATAATACACTGGAAAACATGTGAAATATCTCAAGTGCTGCTTTAAATGCTACTGGATAGCCTTCAGCACCTGGAGCCATATTTTCAGTAGAAGTCAGAGTTTCTGGTATTCTGCTTTTCTGTTTGCAGAGGATGGGGAAATACTTACCTGGATTGTTCTTTCCTGAGGGACAGATGGATTTTAAAGATTTCAAGGCTACCAAATCCAGCAAAAGAAATGAATTTCTCAAGTCAGGGAATGAACAAGATACCCTTCTTGGTATCTGAAGACTAAAGTTACTGATTTTGGTTTTTAATGAACAGTATTCTGCTGTGTTTGAGGTGAAGTACCCACTTGTGAAGTGCCTACAGACTGGCTTTTAATTTCTGTACATTTAGTAATGTTCAGCTTTGTCCAGAGAGTTTGTCCTGACCTGTTAAGTTGTGAAGCTTTTGTGGTGGCAGCTCATTAGTTAACACATTCAACCAAACCTTTTCTAGTTCATTTTGTTTAGGTGGAACTTTGGGTTGATGATTGAAACCTGACTAATGGCAGGAATATGGTGAAGTCAATCATGCTCAGTGTTAGTTTCTGTAGAAAGTTAGTTTTTTCTTTGTATAGAAGTATTTGTCCTAGGAGCCCTTGAAATTACACTTTCAGTGCTGGTAAGTAATGTCAGCTGTCTCAAGCCAAAAGTTAATGAGGACTGAAACTGTAAAACCAGATTGTTATTGTTACTCCTTCTGATACAGCCAGGATTGTTAAACACCTTGGTTTCCACAATGGTAGTGACTGAAATTTTTACCTGCAAAAAAACCCCAGCTGGTGATCAAGACAGTGAATAAAATCTGTCATTGCCAGAGCTCATAGTATTCCACGTAACAGCTGGCTAATAGCACAGTTTGCTTTGTCTAGACTAAGGTCTGATTTCTTGAAAGCAAATTATATTCAGTCTTTAGAATAACTACTGCAAATTTTCAAAGAATTGTGTTTGGCTTAATAGATCTATTTATCTGTACTGCTTCTGCTGTATTTGCCTTGGTCTTGGGAAAAATACTCTACTTTGGAACATAAGTCAACTAAAAAAAAACAGTATACAAAGAGTCTGCTTGTTTGTGATGCTTTGCCCCAAAGTTTATTCCTTGTAAGAAAGTTTTGCTGCAATGAGTGTGAGTAAAGTTCCCGTCCATACTTGGAGAATGTGATATCTGTCTGGAAGGAACATTTGCCCATGAATCATACACCTTGGTGGAAAGTTATAAAGACACAAGTTGGCTTTTTGTTCTGGTTCAGCTAAAAGCCAGCAGAACTCCAGAAACTGCTGCTCTGGTCTCCTCAAATAGGACATGGGCTGTGGAAATTTTGGTTTAACTTTGCAGCAGTTTCAGCTGAGTATTAATTTGAAGAAGATACTAAATCGTGTGCTTCATTCTTACATTGATTTCTAGTTACAAAGGGGTTTTAACTTTTTTACAAAAGGTCTTTGAATTGCTCTGTTGCGGTTCTGGCCCACTACAAATTTTTCTGTAATCAACCAGCCCTTGTAGAAAAGGTTTTAAATTCCATCATGATATTGTTACTGAACAGAGCTGTTCCCATGGGTTAAGGCATTGCACCTCTTGAAGGAGAGCATTCGAAGCGTATTTGCCATGCCAGCTGTTCTAAAAGTCATGTCAGGACTGGTTTTTCAGGTGAGGTTTATCCTTGAGAGGAACCACTTTGCTTCCAAGTCTGTTCATACTCAACCCAGGTCTGCTGGGAGTGGGGAGAAGAAAAACCTGTGAGCTGTGCAGTGCACTACTGCAAAATGGGTTGGTCATATTATAAAGACTGCTGGAAAACTGTGCCTGTCATTAAGCACCACAAGTGATGCTGAACTGTAATCTTGGGAGGGAGACCAAGCATTAAATGGGACAGGGCATGTGAAGGATGCCTGTTTCCCCAGGTTTTGCAGCAGGTCAGAAAAGAGGAATTGGTGAGATGCTTTGCAAAAACTCAAAAACACTGTATAACATGACTCTTCTGGTTCTACAGGAAGTTATTTTAGACACTGCTTCTGTTAGTGCATTTTCTTTGCTGTTAAGAGGATTTCCCTTTAAGAAGTTCAGTTTGTACAGAACATGAAAGATACTTTGTGTTATACATCCCAGTTCCCTTAGGAATGAGGTTTGTAAGTGGAAGTGATCTGTATTGGAACAACTGTAGTGTTTGGAGAGTGGGAATTCCTGTGTAGCACTCATGGTTCTGATGTAAGACATTTCCTCCATACAAACCTTATGTACTCACAGTACAGGGCCACTGCTATGCCCCTATAGCTTATAGACTGCTTTCAGTAATGTTGCCATTATTTTTCTCTTGCCTCTAATCTCAAAGAATTCTGAATGGCATAAAATGTCAGCTGTCAAACTTTTGTAATATTAGTTACGATTAAAGGAATGTCTTCAGTAATCATTTTATTACACATTTCATTAGACACCAAAATAGTGCTGTCAATGCTCTTAAAATGCTTAAATTCTTTTCCCCTTGGTTGAGACGTTCAGCCATTTCTGTATTTTTTTTTCTGCACTGATGTGAACTCTCACTATATTTTGCAGTTCATGCCTTGAAGAAAAAGCAAAGTTACTATTCTGTGCTGCACTGTTGTGGTTCACTGAAAAGGACTAAAAGATGGGAACAACACAAAAAAGAAATCATTGATCTGTTAAACATTCTGTTGAGCCCATACCTCCAGGCATTAGCTGAAGCACTAGAGCACAGGTTGTGATATAACTTGATATCTTAAAGATGTCATGTTGATTATTCAGATCAAAATGTACATAGTGGTAAAGAATAGAAAGAAAACCATATATATGAAATAAAGTAATTTTTAATTAATTACAGGAATACTAGATTTTTCCCTCTCACCTGCATGAAGCAGTTGAACTGAACAGACCTAATACCTGAAATACTTGACTAAGTCTATAATACTTGAGTAAGTTGACAGAAATCACTGTAAGTAACAGGGCCAAAATAGGGTTGGTTTCTGACTAGAAGCAGGGGGTTTTTAGGGAAGATGTTTGCTTAGGTTTGCACACCTTGCCTACCCTTTATTTCTAACCAGTTCATATCCTGAACATGCATATGGTAATTCTGATGAGATTAGTACCAATGCCTCAGCTGATACAGTGACATATCTTTAAATATATAGCTTAAATATGTATGTAAATATGTTCTTCTAAGCGTTTTCAGGTGATGCTGCGGTTTGGTCGTTTGGGGTCCTTGGTCAAGACTTAGGATGATTTAGAACTCCCAGTGCTCTTCTGGAAAAAAGTGATCTTGCTGCATCCTAGCTTGTAGGAAGGAGGCCAGATGACCCTCTCTGCTGCCTGGGAGTTTGTTTCTCCTATGCAGGAATTCTTTGAAGGGGAAGGCTTTGGATTGTGCTGCTGAATCAAAACTTTTGTTTTGCTAATGTGAGGAGGGCCTCAGGGATGCACTGGTGAGGGAAGGGGTCAGAGGAATCGCAAGTCAGCAGAGTATTCCGACCCTGCCAGCCCCTGTGGTGCAGAGCATGGAAAGGGTGGGACCCTGAAAGCCATCCCTGCCTTCCCCTGTGCAGGGACATGAGCAACAGCCAGACCCAGACTGAGCAGCCTCACCAGGGTCATGGGAGAGGATGGCTCCCATCCCCATCCCTGCCTGCTGGGGACTGTGCCCACGTGGGGAAGGGTTTGTGATCCTTGAGTGGCCTCCTCTTGTCCTTTTCCTGGATGTCAGGTCTGCAGAGGTTAAGCACATTCTTGTGATAAACATGACAAAAACCAATCTGGAGTTACCCAAGCTGTACCTGGAATGGTGTGGGCTTTCTTATAAATGCAACCTCTGAGGTCAGCTTGGGTTTTGAGCATTCTGAAGTGTTACTGATCTCTTACTTTTCCAAACCAGTTTTTCACTTACACTACCAGCGTAATATGAATTGAACTTCTCCATTTTGCAGTTTTGGAAAGTTCTTTCTAAACTGTTGCCATTTTGGTTTGTTTCATTCTTCATTTGTTACTTTGAGTGGAATGTAGCTTGGTCTGATGTTCCAGTCATGTAATAATGTAGCAGCTTTGCCTGGAAAGCCCTGTTAATGGCACCGAATCATCAGCGTTTCTGTTCCTGCAGTAACAGGGTGGAAGGAGATTGAACAGACACATTTTGCTTTTGTATAAAAACATCTAAACTAAGTACCTCTTGGAGACTTGTTTAAAAACTTTTCATCCCTCTGTTTGAATCTCTTTATCAGCTGCCAAGAAGGTTGGGCTATAACCAGATTCTGGCTGGTTTTGCAAAGGATCTGAACTGGAGGATACTTACTAACTCTAATTTTTTTTTTTCTATTTAATTTCTCATGTTTTGACTTGTATACTGTTGCAACCAAATTTGGAACAAGTTAAAAATCAAAAGTCTGATAAATCTTAAATGGATTATTTCTATATATTTTTAGTTTTTGTAGCTGGAAGCTACCGAATCTCAATGAGCATTTGAAAGATCCACATTGATTTTTACTTAATTCTCCACCTAATTTTTTTGGCTATACTTTGCAGTGTTTCTGCAGTGAAGTACTGAGTCCTTTCCATTTACGTGATTCTGATATGTAAACAAAGACATCTCTGGCCTTCCCTTCTACAATATTCAAATTCTGCAGATCTTTGGGGATGTTTCTGAGTGCAACTCTTGCAAGTTGATTTTCTTGACTCCTCAAATGTTACTGATATTTTAGGGTGCTAATTAATCACTCACACAGGTCTGCACACCTGTGAATAGCCAGTAAAACTCAACAGCCCAAAGAACTTTCAAATCAACACCATCAAATCATCATCAATAACATCAATACCTGAGAAATCTAAGAAGTGTAACAGTAAAATTTAGAAAAAGGTTTTTCTCTCGTGGAGATGTTGTGGCAAGGGATTTTAAATCACTTTCTAACATAGAACCTGCGTCATTCTTATTCTGCAAGAAACCTTAGAGGTGTGCAGAAGAAAAATGCGTATTTGTGTCCATGTGTATGCAGCACATTTAATCTATGCTTTTCCCACAAGTAGAGATTGACTTCTCAGGTAAATTTCTGTTTACACAGAAATACAGTTGGACACGGGGGCAGGCTGTGCCTCTGATCCGTGGTGTAATCCACTTTTCTCTCTCTTTCTCTCTTGCTGTGACAGAACCTGAGCAAAATCTAGGTTTTGGAAGTCCATGATTTGCACCTCCTATATGAAATAAGGGACAGTGATCATGTAGAAGCAACAAAGGAAAAAAAAAGGGATGCTGAAGATTGCGGGGAAAATGAACCCTCTGATATTACTTAGGTCAGCTGTTGAACAATTCTGTGCCAAGTTATCAGAAGGATGTCCTGTACAAAACATTTCTGAAAAGGAGCCTTTCTAGTGCAAAATGCTGGGTTTAATAGCTCTGATGTGAGGCGTCTTGGGTGTGTACAGAAAATCAGCAGGATTAGCAACAGTTTCTACTGAAGAAAATGCCTGATGCCTCCTTCTGAAATTTCCCAATAGGTGAAGTTGGTTTTTGATGGCAAGGCTCTGAGCAAAGGCAGATGTGGTGCCAAGGTTATGTTTCTGCTACCCAGCTGGTAGAGTGTGTATAATAAATTAATATGAATTCATTTATACATGTATTCACATGTTCATATATTTAAATATCTTTATAAAGAAATCAGAAGGTGTTCTGCAGTGCTATAATGTCGTATTCCAATGGCCAGCCAGAAAGGGAGACCATTGCTATTGACAGTCTTTGCAAAAACTCTTATATTGTTTTCTTTTCTCCCTCTTGTTTCACTTGGGCGTTCCTGCTTGTCCTTAGTGACATATCCTTTCTGGGATGGCACTGCTGGATGCTTGTGCAGTGCCTAACAAAGAGATTTAAGGATTAGTTATAATTCAACTGACTGTAATACTTTTACCCATGCTATTTGAGTAGAATAGCATTTCCCATTCTATCCATTCCATTCCAGTCTCAGAAGATGGAAGGGATAACTCCTTTCTCTTTCCCTCCTGCAGACTCAGCATGGAGAATGCTTCAACAGATAGAAATATTTAGGAAGGATGTATTTCCTCGGCTGTGTATCATACAAGACTGGAAAGCACAGCAAATGAAATCAATCCTTCTGCTCAAAACAAAATGTGATACTTGTGATTTTTACAAAAAAATACCCCAAATATAAGGGGTAAGGATGTGTTCATCCTTTAGCCACATGTGCAAGCAGTGAGGAATGAAAGCCTTTACATCACTCCTAGAATATGTGGCTCCTTTCACATTTCCGCTTTATGCATTATTTGAGCACAGAAGAGAAGAATAGTAGAAAGCCGTTTTTTATTCGAAAGCTGTATTTTTATCCTTGAGCTCTTAACGCGGGGAAATTAATCCAGTGTTCCTGACCACCAGGAGGAGCTCATGACACAGCCTGCAGCGTTCGCCTCCTGCCTCCGTGCCTGTCAGAATTTCTCCAAACAGGGAACTCCGAGTCCGGTGCAGGGGCAGCCATCCATCCCCTTGATGCTCTCAGTGCTGGCATTTGGCGTAGGAGTGCACAAAATAAAACTGCACCTGGAAAAGTTAAAACGAACCAAACCCGACGGCAGGTGGGACAAGGTGCCATGTGCAGATGCTGGGAAGTAAGAGAAAGTGATTATCCATCATACTGTGAGTGGCTTTGTTTATACAGAGAATCCTGGCCTCAAACTTTACTTCCAAAATCTGTCTTTTTCCCCCTTGGTAAAAAAATAAGGCAAGGTGGCATAAAGACCAGCTGGCAGCCAGAAGAGAGGAATGTTCCCATGGTACAGTGCTTTATAAAGTTTTAGTAAAGCTCTTTATAGGCAAGTCAGTAATGCCCCTCTGTTCAGTAATGTGAATGTTCCCAGTTGTCCAGGGGTGGCAGAACAAATTTGTAAGTTAAAGCCTGGTAGTTTTTATTGTGGAAATGATGCTTGATTTCACAAAGCACAGAGCTTCACTTTGCAGCTGCTAGTTTTCCTCTGTCTGTGACAAAGCAGGACAGAGCCACCAGCATTGAAATTGATTTAGAAATTATTTTAACAACTTTCTGCAAAACTGCAGGATGAATGAGAAGAACCCACTGTCTGTCACATCTGTTCTGCTCTCTGTCTATTTTTGTATTTGTTTCAAAATCTAGTATTCAACATTACCTCAAGACTAAGTTGCCCCAAGTCCCCTTTTCACTGAGGCAAGAGACTAATGTCTGTAACCCAGTGACTGTGGGTACCTTTCTTCTTGCTGAAAGAAATTAGCACTGAACAGTCTCTTTTTATCATAGCCATGCTCTTATCAGCCCATCTCCCTTTATATTGCTTCCTTCCCAGCCATTGTGGAAACAGACATCCTGCCCAAGGCATCGAAATCTGCAATCTGCTGCTTCTTCTGTGGAGCCTCTGGATTTTTGCCAGCAGCCCCTTGAGGTGGTCCCAGATGTGATTGCTTTTTCTGTGCTACCCTGAAAATATCCGGTAAAAACAAAGGGCTGCACTCACCCCAGTTACTGCCTCGGAGGCCAGCACTTCCTCTGCTCCCAGGGATGTACAGTGGGAGATGTTAGGCATGTGGTACCCCAGAGAAACCGTGACTAAAATGGCAGGGTCACTGTCAAAGGGATATTCCTACAATAGGATAAAGCCAATCTTTTTATTGCGTCTCTCAGCTGGTCCTCAAGTTTACCTCCAGTTCCCATGAACTCAGGAGATGTGTTTGGGATGTCTTTCCCGCAGCATTCTTCAAGGGGAAAATGCAAATTCCTTGCACCTATGTTAAGTGTGAAAGGAGATTAGGGTTTAATACTGCTTTCCTTCAGTGGGAAAAAAAAAGGTAAACAATTCTATTTTTATTTCAAAGTAACTTGGGCTTAAAATAGCCACTGCCTCAAAATGAAACCAAATTTTTTTTTTTTTTTTGATTCAGTAACTTTTTGGGGGGAGAAGGCTGGGAGAGAAAGGAGGGAAGTGGAACTACTAATTCATTATAGTTTTTGTGGCTTGAATCTGTGGGGACTGTGGGCTGTTCTGATAGGCTTGGAGTTTTCAGTAGCCCTGTCTATCAGAAAACCAACATTGTAGTCCTGACTGTTGTGTCAGTGGTTGAAGATACCCATGTGAAGGCAGAGCAAATGCATCTTCCTGCTGGGTTTCCTTGTGTAATGTGTTACAACCTTTTATTTTTTACTCAGTTCTTTGATCATCCCTGCAGCTTCCCTGCCCCAGGTTGCCTAACAGAGCTCCCATAGCCTACTTCACTCCATAGGTGTTTGTGCATGCAGTAAAACATTCAGAAGGATTTGAGACCTGTAATTAATTTTTAGGCATTCAGTCCTTGAGGAAGCATGCAGGAGAATCCAATGTGATCCTTTCTGCAGGTTTGTGGTTGTTGGTTAAAGTAAGTGTTGAGTGTCAGAGCAAAGAAAGAAAAACTTCAAGTACCTCTTTACTGGGATCCATCTTGCAATATATTTGTCACTAAAATGAAAAGATTAGAGAGAATTCAAAAAAAGAGAAGACAAAAAATGGTTCCAAATGAAATCTACATATGCCACATCTCAACAGTTCTAGCAAGCCATGTGTTGTTCAGCTGAGCTGAGGAATTGTTACCACTGAAGGCACTTCATTGCTACTTTAAACTATGGAAAACATTTGCTCTGCAACTTGGTTTTCTACCTGAAAGGACTTGGAGGAAGTTGATGTTGCACTTGTCCCTCAGGATTTGCAGTGTCTTTTGGAAGAATGTTTATGTAGACCCTGGAATTACTACAGTTTTTCAGGATTGCAACTTACTGAGTTATTCTCACTCATGTCTCCTTACCAGTCTGCAGATAAACCCAGCCAGCTTTCTGAGATCCAGCTGTGGCTGTCCTTGGGGCCATGTGCTTAGTTTGTCTTGTTGGGGATGGGAGAGCATGTCCAGTATGGCCTTCAGGTTTATTTCCAGAAACAGAAGTGTATCTCTGTGGCATCTGTTCTGTTAAATATTGACTTTCTATCAGAAGCGTTAGAGGTAAGGAACCTCCCTGGGAAAAATCAGCTCATGGGGATTTGCATGGCGTTTCTATGACTGGAGCACAATTTTTTTAGTTTGGTGTTTTTTTGTGGGTTTTTTGTTTGTTTGTTTGTTTAAGTTTGGACAGAGAGGTGTTTTGAAACATCTTTTCATACAAGGCAAGAACATCAAAAATCACAAAGCAAAGGGTCTGGTACTCAGTCCTTTGCAAGCAAGACTGATAAAGCAGAGCACCTTAGTGACTGAAGGTCTGAGATGCATTTTAAACAATGACTGTCACTTATTATTACTTTTCAGAAAATGCCCTGACTGTGCAGTCTTACAGATGGGTTTTTCTTAGTGCTGTGTGCAATGCCAGCTCCAGCCAGAAACACAGCACTCTCTGTGTGGAAAACAGCCTGAAATGAGAGGCCAGAGGTGGGTTGTGAAGAGTCAGAGAGCTTGAGCCCAAAGCATGATGAAAACTTCTACATGAGAGGAAAATGCAAGAACTAAATCTGATGGTCCATGAAAAACTGGTGGTAACACATGATGGATGTGCAGCCAAGGAGGAGGTAAGTACATCTGTGCATTTGCAAGCACAGTAGTAACACAACACCAGTCTGCAATTGTTGCATGTGGCAGTCTTGAGTCCTTTGCATCATAAGGAACACTGTAAAATGCTGATAGGTACAGAGTCCCCCCACCTATGGTGTGAGCTGACTGTCTGTCAAGGACAGCCCATGTCAGCTGATGGTGTTTTTCAAAGGGCTTCAGCACCACTTGATACCCATTTATTCCTGAGCACTTCTGCCAAGGTCTCTATGAGGAAACCAAGTGTGAGGGTGGGAGCTCTTGCCCCATCTTTCACCCACGTGTGTTACCCAAACCCCAGCAAAGGAGACACGGGAGCAATGCTGTGCTAAAGACACCAAAAGGAGCTGACTGCAGAGCAGGGAGCTGTGCTGCACCCCTGGGTCCCCAGCCTGGCAGCCTGAGAGTTGGCTGTAGTTATTTCATTTCCAGGAAAGAGGCTGATGCTATTGACCCTGTGTATTATTTGCCTAATGAAATACAGGGAACTGAGGGGTGAGGGCTAGATGTGAGCATCTGCAGCTTGCTGGTTTTCCTCTCTCTCCTTCCCTGAGAGTGTTTTGCAAGAATGCCTCGGTACTGCCAGAACATGAGTGCTGATGGCTGGTAGAAACACCCCTGCCCCCAAGGGTGTCATATCCTGGAATTCTCTACATTGCTGCCTGCAGCCCTTACAGATACAAACCACGTGGCTGGAGCCATCCTGCCTCATGGAGGAGCCACAGTCTTAGTAGTCCAAGGACCTTGCAGCAAGATGGTGTTTTGCCAGATGCCCTCAGCCCTTAATGGTTTTAGAGAGCTCCTCATGTCTGGGGCCCTGCCTGTGACACTGAGCCCGGCTGTCATCTTCTCTTTGTGGCCCCAGCAGAGCTGCAGGGACTCAGTGTGAGAGCAGTCTGGCCTCAGCCTGTGCTGCTGGACCAGGAGGGCTTTACCAGGGCTGCTCGTTCCAGCAGCTATTGCCACTGAAAGCAGAAGGGGGAGGCAGGTCATGTGTCAAGCTGATTTCTGGAAGGTGAGGCATCTTTGTCTATTAAAAAGCCCAAATGGATTTGCAGATCCCAAAGAAAATGCCATCTGGCTCATTACTGAGCTGCATTCTGTTCCTGCTCTACCCCCCAGTTATATTCCCCAGCAGGGATTTATTGCTCCTTTTCAATGTGATATTTTAATCTCCAATTCCCCTGTCTTCCTGTGCTTTCCCCTGTTGATTCCCTTTCCAGAGCTGCTGCTGTTACTCGTGTCTCCCCTGCCTTTGCCAGTTGGGGTGAAACACTTGAGAGAGAGTGTCTCCCTCGGAAGCAGCTTTACCTACCCACCCCTGCTGCCTGCCCAAAGAGAGGAGCTGCTCTGGAAATGCAGCAAATGAAAACACAGCAAATGAAAACACTGCCACAAGTTGCACAGGTCCTGCCCTTCCCACAGTGTTCCTGTGAGCCTGACATAAAACACCCGAGCTGGCATGCAAGGGCCCTGGGCTTTTCAGGAGACACCAAAACCCGGCTGAGGGTTGGCGTGGTATCTGTGCTTGCCCCCAGTCCTTTTTAAGACAACTTGCTCCAAAGCAAAATAAGAGAATGTACACATATGTGCTGCAGAATGCACAGAGCTTGGCCAAGGTCTGTGCTGTCTTCATGCCCAAGAACTTCTTGCTCTGAAGACCCTACAGCAATGTGGGTAGAAAAATGGCCCTGGCTGCTTGCTTTGCAGAAATAAACAGTTGGCGGCAGCTGAAAATGAGGCTTTTAGTGACAAGGCTGTCTTTCCCTGCAGGTGGAAGCTGTCTGGAAGGAAGAACCAAGGCATTCCGCATTTGAAGAGCTTCCAGAAAAGCCAATTACATATTTCAGCACATGTACTCTTAGATGAGTAACCAAAATATTTAAGGCTAAGGCAGCCAGTGATGTGGCACAGCAGGGACACAGTGTTTGCACTCAAGTGCCAAATCTACACCCCCCTCTGCGTTCCAATGTCTACGGCGTGTGCTGTACAACGAGTCCCTTCTGTCCCAGAAAGGGCTGTGTTTCCTGTGGTTTGTCCTGCCCTGCCTATTTTTTAGCTTTCCCTGCTGAGAGGATGCGTGCCTGCGGTGGTGCCAGGGCTGGACAGGAGCGGGCGGCAGCGGCAGGCCCGGACCGTCCGTGTGGGCCGCGCCTGCCAGGCCTTGTGCAGGGCTCGTTGCCAGGGGCAGGGTCTCTGCCTGTGCTGCAGAAAGCCTGATTCAGCAGCAAAACCCGCAAGCTGTCTCCTGGAATAACCATCTGCAGGCATGCCGCTTGGGTGGGAGCAGTCACTGCCGGATGGACTCCCTGGCTCGCCCTTCACATGGCATGGGGACAGGGACACTGAAAGGCTTCACCTCGAGGATCCCAAGCTCCTCACTGCTTGAGGGTGTGGTCAAAGTGCAAGGGTTTGTGTTTTCTTTCCTTCCTTACCCTTCAGGAGTTCCTTACTTGAAGCTTGCTGAAACCTGTGGAAAGACTAGTTAGCTTCCCCACATCTTAGGACTGAAATTAGGGCTTGCTTCTCCATCACCGACAGGCCTGTAGCATTCTGCTGGCATCTTTTTAGATTACATTTCTTGGGATAAAACAAAAAGAGTGTAGGGGGAGGAAGGGGAAAAAACCCCAAGAAACCTTTTCCTTTACCTAAAAGAGCACTAGGTGGCTGGGGAAGGATGACAGAATTACAGGGACTGGCAGAACTTAGTGATTTGGTATCCTCTGTATCTGCTGCTGAGTAGCCACTGGTTAAGTAGAAACAGTTGGATGCGTGTGGGATAATATCTTAATACTGCTCCTACTGTCTTGTCTCCACTGATATGCAGGATATGTTGCACCTTCTTACTGGATGTGCTGTATGAAAGTGCAGCAAGAGGCTAGGTGTGTTTTGCATGTGAATACAGTTGCATAATGCCTCACCCATTGACTTGAGGCCTGGATCTGAGCTGTTCTATCTGGAATGGTAACTTTTCTCTAGCTTCTTTCACCAAAATGGTATTAGGATGCCTGTTGGGGGCAGCCAAAGAGACACTGGAAAAGGAGAAGCTGGTTATTTGACAACCTTGGCCATTTTGGTCAGCCCAGGCAGCAGCACTGACCATCACTTCCCTCTTTGTTTGTCCCTAAATCCCTCCAGAGCTCAGCACCAAAGGGCCAGGTCATCTGTTTCCAGAGGCTGCAGTGGGGTGGAAAGTGGCTGCCAGGTACTGGCAGCTCCTGGTAGTGGTGGTGAGGTCTGGGGATGCTCAGCATCTGCTGATTGAAAGCAGGCACTCTTGGTGGCCCAGAGGTCCAATTCTGAGGAGTATTCCTGACATCCAGTTAACTCATCCCAGCTGATTATGTTTCAGTCCCAAGCTTTGACATGTGCAGAAGCCCAAAGCCTTGTGCCCCTGAAAACCCATCTTTCTGTGGCAAAAGAGCCCCACATGGTTCACCAGCACTGTGACAGGGAACAAGGGCTTGGCCCCAGCTGTGCAGTTGCTTCATTGGAAGTGTTTTTCCATCTCTTGGAAGTGTCTTTCCATCTCCGAGGAAGGAGTGCCTCAACTGGTGCAGACTGTGCTGGTCCCAGTGACATGTGGAGGCTGTTACGTGCTTACATCAATCACAGCATGCTAGTCTATTTTCTTTCTCCTTAGATGTTTTGTAATATTTCAATTCAATTGCTAATATTTTTTATAATTACTTTTCAACAGCTACATCAGTCTGGAATCTGTACAGATGTCCTGAATTTTGCAATGTTCTCATTTGCATGAGGTACCTCTCACAAAGCACTGATGCCACGGAGAGGGTGTCCCACGAGGCAGCCAGCACTGCTGACAGTGCTGCAGCCCCTGCCAGAGCAGTGATCTTGCTCAGGCAAGCAATTTCAGTGTCCCACCTCTGCCTGGTGAGCAGTAGCTGCCCTGAACAGTCCCCTTGTTCTCCTTGTCTCACGTGGCAAGTCAGCTGGGGACAGAAACAAGCAGAGGTTTGAACTGCTGGTACCTGCACAGCAAGGACTCCCAAGCTGGAGCCATGTGGAGATGCCAGTTGCTAGAGATACACTGGCTGGGATTGTTTTAAGGCATCCAGGAGGGGAGCTGAATTCAGGTCTTCCATATTCAGGAGGCTGACTCCTTGGTACTGGCCACAAGGATCCCAAATCCAAGTGCCTCACAGGGTTACAGCCAGGTCCTATAAGGGAAAGTCCTCCCTCCCTCTCTCCATGCATATTCTGCATCTGCACTGAGCTACGGTGACAAGGGAAAGAAAACACATGGTATTTCTTCCTTTGTGCAGCCCGCAGTAGAGCCTTGCTGGGCTGCCCTGGCTCAGTGCTGTGTACAAAGGAAACCTCCTCCTGAGACACCCTGCAGGGCTCTGATTTGCCTCTGAAGCAGGAGATGTAGTGACCTCTGTTTCAGCATGAATAATGGCAATTGTAGTTCCTGCCCCTCCACTGATGCAAGCCTTTATTGGACCTGACTGGGTCCATAACCTCTGCTGGCTGCAGGTTCTCCCAGCTGCTGCCATGCTGTGTGAAGTGCTGTTTTTACTTCCTTCTATTCATGCTGACCTTACCTGCCATGAATGATGCAATCATGCGGACAAGATCATAGGGAGGTTCAAAGTCCAGGATGGAAAAAGGAGAGGGAGGGGGGGGAAAAAAGGCACTAAAAATAGAGTTTCCAAGGCTGGAGGTCATTTCAGTGTGGGGCTCAGGGGACACCAGAGACATGCTGGAGCCTCCAGATTGGAGGGGAACATCCACTTGGTGCCTTTCATTTCCTGTAGCTCTCTGTGCTTAAGCAATCACAACTTGCAGCAGTTTTGAGTCCACAGACTTCAGGGAAACTCAAAGAGAAGTGATTCTCTGGGGGCTGGTGGAGCCCTGGCTGCTGGGGAGGGAGGGGTGGCAAGGACCTCCTGCAAAGGCCCCTGTGAGCTGATCTGTGAGGGTGAGCTCCTGGAGGCCTCTGGAGTGGCAGATGACATAGCTGTGGGTAACAGCCACAAGCAATGGTTGGGATGTTCTGAGTGGCCTTTGGGAGAAGCTTCTCCACAGGACGGTGGTACAGCACTGGAACAGGTTACCAAGAGAGATCAGGGACTCGGGAGAGGGTTTAAGACCTGGCTGGACAAAGCAAGAGATGATCTGAGCTAGTGTTGGCAACAATCCTGCTTCTTATGGGAGACAGGGCCAGAGACACCCAGAGATCTTTCCCAGCAGATACTTCCATGACTGTACTTACATTAAAATTGAATAAACACGGCCTTGTGTTGACTTAACCTTCCCCATGAGCATGTTGATCTGGTTTTGTTGACACGCTTTTTCCTAGAATCCGATTCTCACTGAATACAAGTGAAAATGGGGGGTGGCCTGTATGTTACCTGAAAAAACATGAGTTAGGTGTTTGATTAGTTTGTGGTGCCATCCCTGTGGCTCTGGGAAGCTGGCAGGCGCTGCACTGCCTGAGATGATATGGTGCCACATTACATAAAAAGACATGTGCTGTCTTTTTACAAGTCACTGCTCGCTGTTACCCAGGACAGACCAGGACGTGTGTTCCTGTGCTGTCTCATGGAGGGTGAGGTAGAGGTCAGAGAAAACCCTTCTTGTTCCCCTTCCTTCCATCAGAGGCCTGGAAAATGGTAAGGAATTAATCTGAAACTTTGTGTAGTAAAATATAAATCCCCATTGCCTGAAAATTGCTGGCTAAGAGCCAAAAAGGACTAACAAGGAAACATGTTCCTTCCAGCATAATTATATATTTGGCTTATATTTTATTAAATGAGTAACAGCTGAGCAGAAAGGCCAAAAGGAGACTCCCCCCACCCAGAGGTACGTTCAAGACAGAGGCTGGGCTGTGAGTCGGCTGCCAGAGTGGGTGATTAGCATAAAACACTGAGGTTTAACTGTGGATTAGACCATGAGTAACAATCAAAAGGAGTGACTAATGCAGGCGTAAAGGGTTTGCTTTTTAATGTTTAAATTTATTTTTTTTTAAAATTCCTTGAAGGTGGGAAGAGAAGGAGCAAACCCAGGCACTGAGGTCAAGTCTGAGGGGAACTGGAGGCCTGAGGTGATAAATCATCAGCACTGCAGTGAGTTTAAGGGGGAAACTAATGTAATATATAAAGCAATATGGAAAGAGGAATTTTATTACTTCAGTCAGCTCTCAAAGGATTCCATTCCAGATGGTTAAAGCAGGGTAGATCAGGAACCTCCATCGATGGGGCCCACCATCTGACAACAGCAAATGCAGCAGAGCATTTCTTCTGACTCCAGCAGGAGTTTCACCAGGAAAGAACTGTCTCTATAGCAGGATAAAATAGTTGGCATTAGCGAGAAATTACCTCTTTGTGAAGAAAGCTGGTGATGAGCCTGGCCATTTTGGCATTTTTCCCCGTTTAGGAAATGTGTCTTGTTCTTGCAGAATGTTTATGGAGAGGCTTAGGGATTAGTCTGCAGCTCTGAAGCCCTGCCTGGTTCTGGATCATGGTGCCATTGTCCTACTGCTGATGGAACGCTGGCCTTGATGAAAACCCCACCACTGCAGCCCTGCAGAGCAATAGCCCCAGTGTGTGTGATACTGGGGATGAGTAACAGCTCCCACAGAGCAGCCTGAGCCTCTCAGTCTTGTTTTTGTCTATTTGTCTGTTTTTGTCAGCAAGCAGTGGCTAGGCAGCAGTGTCCTTTATGGCCCTCACCGAGGCCTGAGGTAAAACAAAGGCCTGGTTCATGGAGGAATTCTCCCTGCAGGAGCAAGAGCTGTTGAGCATTGGCACTGCCCAGCTCCAGGTCCAAAGAAGACAAACTCTGAGACCTCAGCACTGATGCAGTGCCACAAACCATTGGAATGAGGGGGGATGTTTCTCTATATTTTTGGGGTTTTTTTTTAATTTGAAGTGCTTGAGAAGAATTCTCATTTGGGGAAAGTTTGGCTGTACTTTGCTGCAACATTAGACTTCTCTGTTGGGTGTCTTCTGCTAGAAACGTTTAGATTTATTTTTGTTTGTGTTCTGTCTTACGCAGCTAAGAAAACAGTTGTGAATAGGACAAATTGTCTTGTTCCAGGGAGAAGGTCTGATCTGGAGAGTGAAAACAGCTTGCTGCTTGGAGGACTGTCCACAAAAGAACAAAGCTCTGAGGACACTTCCCTGCACTGTGCCCCACTAGAGATAATGTAGAGCCAAGATGGCCTCAGGAAACACAACTATGTGAGACAGTCTCTTGTTAAGTGTTTTGTTTCTTTGTTATCCTAGGGTTCATGTGCTCCAGTGCCTGGTACTCTGGATGTTGTTGCTCCTTTGGATCTGATGGGCTGAGAAGAAAGTGCCTTGGGTATTCCCTGCTCCTGCTTGTAAGAAAGAGGAATCATGTCAACATCATACAGGGATGCTGGTGCACTTCTCTGACATTCTTTAATAGCTGGTGCTGTAGAAGAAGACTGGAATCCTTTTAAATCAGGTGTGCATCTTTTCAGATTTGATTTTTGTGTGTCACTGGCAACATATGAGGAAGAAATGCTTGTGAAAGGGACAGTGTTCCTGAACAACAGCATTAATGGGAAATCAGTTCTGCATACATGTAAGTGCAAGGTGCTTGTGGCAGCTGAATGGAGATTTAGAATTGGATATCTATGTGAGATGACGTTGTATGATGCGTGCACTCTGGAAATCAATCAGCACTATGGTTATAAAACATCTCCGTTTGTAGTATCTGCTTTGGCAGACAGGTCATAATGAAGAATTTTAAACTTGGTGTAGAATATAAATCCTGATAGGAAGGAACTCTCAAGCCAACAGGAATGTAGCTGCTTGAAAACCTTGGTCTTGGTTTAGTCCAATTTTTAGCCAAAGTGTGGATTCAACACTTTTAAATTCTCAAAAGGTCATCCTCATATCATCAAGAGGTCCAGACTCACCATACCATCAGCTTGTTTTCCAGAAAAATGACCCCTGGCTGAAGGATAACTGGAAATGCCTAAATGAGATGATAAAAGCACCGTGACCTAAGCCAAGAGCAATCTTGCTGCCAAGGCAAAGAAAAATTTTATTAAGACAGAAATATTAGGAAATAGTAGTCTTTTGATAGACAGTTCACAAGATGATATTTGTGAAACTCCATAGAAAGAGAAACCAATGGAAATGATTTTTAAATTTACACCTAAGGCAATTGCATGGATTTATTACTACATCTGGGTCTGCAAGCCTGAGCCTGATTTATTACCTACTGTCCCTTTTGGTTTCTTATCCAGGGTGGCAAGCCAGCTGTAGAACACTGAAAAGAAGTTGAGCTGCATGTCTTGTCCTTTCAGCCTGTTTCTTGTGTTCATTTTGGTCTATAAACAAACATCTCTCAGGTCTCATAAATAGATTTTCTGATTGAGTTCCCAGAACAGACCACCACCAGCCTCATTAAAGCTTATTTATGTTACTTTCATGCATGAATAAAAAAGCTCCCATTCACTGCTGATTTTATTTAGTTAGATTCTGTGCCTTGTGGTAGACATTGAATTGGAGTGACATTTTTGGCACCAAAAAAGAAAAAATAGTGAGACTGCAAGGAATAGTTGGACAACTGCATCTTTTGCAGTACGAAAAGGAAGAGGTTAACCTGTTCTTGGCTATATGGTATTGATTTAGGATGCAAAGAAAATACAGCTGTAAATATCTAGGAATATTCCCTAGTAGCTGGGGTGTTTTTTAGGGAGTAGGCCGTTGAAGGGGGACTCTGGAGGCACAGTCTGTTTTCCCAGGGATGCCACCCGCTCCCTGCATGATAGGAGGAGAAAGGTCACTCGTTGTTCTAGGTCTCAGCTCCCAGCTGAGAATGATGCTGTCTCCCTCCTCTCCTGTTCCAGCTTGCTTGTTTATCTCACTGGCTTTTCATCAGAGTAACATTCACTCTGCTCTGTGCTGAACACAGTGGGTCCTGCTCTGACCGGGGCTTCTAGGCACCACCACGAGTAACAGACATGATTCTCTCCTTACGCCTCTCTCCTCCCTCTCCGTCTGTGCTGCAGTGCTTGTGAGGTAAGACCAACAGCTGAAAACCCCCAAACCAACAATAAAATCAGTGTAAATGAAGAACAAGGAAGGAAAGATCCAGTATAAGTGATAAGTTGTGAAATAGGTTTGGGAAGGGTTTTTCTCCAGCCCTGCTGGGTGACGATCTCTCTCATGGTAAAGGCACTGCATTTTGGGGCAAGAGGGATTTGAGCCTATCGTTTAAGTCAAAGGGGTGAACAAAAAGCAGCTTTGCGTGTTTCCTTTGCGCTAAGTACATTGTGAATATTCTTAAGCATTGCCACAAGGATTAACATCCCTGAATTTTAATGTGCCTGGTGCTGGAATGTAGCTGGAAAGCAGAGCAGGCAGGAATGGTCTCCCTGGGCTGTAGGCTCTGCTAGGTGACTCTTTGAAGTTCTGTTCAATAGCTTTCTGTTACTCCTTATTTTTTTTTCCCTTTTCCGCCTTTTTTCCTCCTCCTTCAACCACTTCTGGAACAAGCACTGATACATTTCATGTTTCTCAAATTTACTGAACTGGATTGTTTTATCTCCATGTTGACATACTTTTGCATGGCAGTAGTATTAAAAAAAAATGGGGACAGAAGTACGGAGTTTGGTGTTTACTTTGGATCATTAACCTGGTCTGTAAATTTGATTTGATCTCTCCTTTTTTTTGTTACTCCCCTGCTCTCTCTGTGTAATTTCAGAGCCTGCAAAGAGACGCTGTCTTCTGCAGCTTCGGGATCCCAGCAAGAAATGGGGGTCTGATGGATTGTAAATGCACCTGCTTTGTTTAAAACCCAGCCGAACAGATAAGTGCACTTTAAATTATCTCTGAATGGTGCTTTAGACGCGGCTGTGCACGGCATCTCTCTTCAGTTCTGTTTCAGTTTGGTGAGGCTCTGTGTTTCACTCCTGCAAATGAATGCTGTGTGGGTCCCATTTCAGCTGAGAAATACCAGATGATATTGGTATTTCACATTAAGGTAATTATTTGGTGTCTGAGGGAGCTGCAGCTGAGGGGTTGGGAGGCTCCCAGGGCTCTATCCCTGCTCTTCCAGAGCCACAGTCTCCAGCAGCCCTGTGAGGTTTTGGGACTCTGAGGAGCAGCTCTGTGGGACCAGACAAGGCTGATGTGACCCATGTGAGCCTCAAAGAGTCCTATGGGACTCATTAGAGGTTTAATAACTAAACTTGGCTGGTTTGGTTGAGAAGATGCTTGTGCAGGCTTGTCACAATCTCAGAGAAACCAGCTCATGCTGCTGGCGGGAGAAAGGGCTTTCTGCATGTGCTTGTCATATGTGTGCAGAGAAAGTGATAACCCTGCTCCTTCCCAACAGCTTCCAGGTGGGAAAAGAGCTGAGGATGGGGGAGAAAACACCTTGGATACACTGAGTTTACATAGGGCATGCAAAGAAATATTGTGAGTGAGTGGTAACAAGAATTGTCCCCTCAAAGTTAAGGGAACATTATCTCTCTGCCAAGAAAGCAATTTCTGGCTGCTTAGGTATGCTTCTAGAGGTGACCACTGTCTCCTGGTGGACACACCACTGCAGTTACTAAAGTATTCAACAAACCCATAAAAGAGGGTCTCGTGTAAAGTGTAACTTTGCAATAATATACAGCCATGGGGCTGGGGCTAGTATTCACCATAATGCAATTTACTGTGTTAGAATAATAAAAAATAAATCAGTGAAGCTGAGTGTGTGAGCATTGCTGGGGATGTGTGGCGGGAGGCCGGACAAGAGCCAAAGTATCTACTCCAGACTTGCCTTACCTGCTCTACCAGGGATAATTACCAGTGTAAAACATCTACCTTGCTGTTAGGAAAATGACAGACAGGTTTGCTACAGCAAATTAGGCTGTAGTAACTGACCTGAATTTGTCTTACCTACCAAAGCAAAAGGTGAGTTTCTTGGTCAAGTTGCCAGTTTAGGGGTGATAGAAAGAGACAGGACAGACAAGGAGGGGAAGTGGGAGGTTGCTGCAGTTTGTGAGAACTAAATCTGGATCAACTTGTGATCCCTGAAGTTCCTTTTTTTCTAGGAAAAACTTCACTGCTGCTGTTATTACCAAGGAATGTTTTATATTAATAGAAGAAACAGCACATCTGTTAGTAATGACTGAGCTCTGTCTTACAATTGTAAACAGCGCTTATTCCTGACTCTTTAATACTTTGAAAGCAAAAAAGCTTGACACTATATTAAGAAACACTGATTAAAATGGAGCTTTAGTGAGAAATTGGGGCTAGTTGATTCAGCAAAGGTGGATAGGAAGTTAAAAACGCTTAAATCCTCTTGGTGCACCAGCTAATGCAGCTTAATGTTTTTCTAACCTCAGAGATTCTCAAGGTATTGATTGTTAGGTTTGCAACTTTAAATCTGTTTTCTGCCAGTGAGCTGAAATCAATGTATCTCTGTATTAGGTCCCATTAAATTAACCCTAAGCTGGCCAGTTCCAGTCTGGGCAATCTGACATTACTCAGAGTCAAATTTGGGAATCATCCTGAGGTGTGGCTGGCATGCAATGTGTAACACTCTGTGCTGCCTGGAAGAAGAGGCAGGAAACACTTAAAGTGTCACTTGGGAGCTGTACTGATGAGAGAGATGATACCAAGGGTGTTCTAGGCACCTGTGGTTTGGCTGGTACCTCCTGCCACTGAGGAGAACAGATTCAACAGCTCTTGTCCACTTATTGAAAAAAAAAATTGTCCTGACAAGAAGATCCTTGAATCCCTAACTCCTTGTTCTTACAGGTGAGCCTTGAGAACACTTGAGAGACTGCAGCTCTCCCGAATGAGTGACCTTCCCCAGTGACTGGAAGAAAGCCATGGGGAAAGACAAGAAAGAAGAAGCCATCTTCCTGAGGAAGAAGATAACTTTGCTGCGGGCTTTCTCGCTGCTCATTGGCAGCATGGTTGGCAGTGGCATCTTCATTTCCCCCAAAGGAGTACTGCAGAACTCGGGCAGCGTGGGATTCTCCCTGGTGGTCTGGTTCTCCTGTGGGCTCCTCTCCATGTTTGGTGAGTGCTGAGCTTTGGCAGCCTTTGCTTAAGCACCTGGGAGGTGATGGGAGCCTGCACATTTTTATGTTTAATAAGTTGGGACGTGAATAAACCCAAAATTCCTGGTTCCTACTGCAACAAAGGTTTAAGAAGCCAGGGAATGGTCAGTAGGAGTTTTTAGTTCAAATGATTTCTGGGGTAATGGACAAACTTTCAGCACTTATGGCCTGTGACTATCAATTCATGTGCAAGTCCAGGGCAGGGGGGTGACAGTGACTGCAAATAGAGACAGCATGGAAAAGCCAGGAAAGCTGGGAGAGAATGAGGGGACTCCTTCTGTGAGGTGGAACGGAGATGTAGGCACCTAAAAGGAAATCCCAGGGCTGTGCTGTGAAGGGAGTAGGAAGGGGAGAGTCCCAATATGCCACAAGAATAGCTGGAGCAGGATGCCTGGGGAGCTGCAGGGTATGCACCAGCCCAGGGTGGGTGGTGGGTGCCTGTAAGAAATGGTGAGGGTATGTCTGATGCTGCCCCACTTTCTGTGTGTTACTATTGGCCTGATTTCTGTCATTTAATACCAGTCTTTTCTCACAAAGGGTTGTCATTTTGATGAGTTTCATTCTAGTTCTTTTGAAATAACATAGCTCTTGTAAGTTACAGTGGATGAAACACGTGGCTTTTAGTTTCTTCCATTAGCTGTATAAAATCACTGTCTCAGGAATTCTCTGAAGGTGTTATTAGGACAACTGCAAATTCTCCCAGCCCAGGAGAGAGATCTGATGCTTATTACAGGGGGTGACTTTAACATTCTTCTTCTGTTGTAACTTAGTAAAACAAACAAACAAAACCAAAACAAACAACCCCCACCCCCAAAACAATCCCAGCAAAAAAAACCCCAACCCACCAAACAAACAACAACAACAAAAAATAACCACAAAAAACCCCTCACAAAACACCAAGAAAGGAGAAATACCCCATGCCAAAAAACCACTTTGACACTGTGGCATGTATATGCAGGTTTAGAAATTGAGACATTCAATTGTTGATAGGGCAACAAGTTGTTTTTGCTCTTAGCATAAGTGTACCAATATTTCACATTGCAACCTTTGTGTGGTTTTTGATGAATTATACACTTCTGCTTAAAGAAAAGCTGACAATATAATGTGAGCATGGTGTTTCTCTTAACCAAGCAGAGCAGTAAATGATAATGTGTGTGCTAATCACAGAGCCAAGCTCTGCACTTGCAAAGGTTTCTCCCTCTGCAGCATCCTTTGATACACTGCTGGAAGGGCCTTGGGAGCCTCTTTATCAAGTGATGGCATTTTGTAGCTGGATTTGTTGGTTTGTTCTTCCCTTTTATCAGCTTGATGACCTCCCCTGATCATCTCTCTGACACTTTTTTGCAGTATATTTTAAAGGCCTGCTTTCTTTTATACTTTTTTTTCCTTTCAAGTGGGGCATATATACAAGTCCCATTGCATGAGTTCAGCAACACACTTATGTACATGCTTGAAGCATTTAAAGGGACTCACTAGAATAAACAAGATGAGTTGTCTGTCTATATTTGATGCTTTGAACAGGAATTCTGCACAAATTTTGCAACAGAGAGGCAGGAAACATTGAGGTTGCCACCATCCTGCATGACCTGAACATGGCATTATTGCCATGGGAGTTGGAAGCATGGCCATGTCACAACTGGATGCAAAAGAGGGAAGGGATTTATGTGAAGATAAGGACACAAAAACGAGGTCTGGGATCAAAAACATGAGTGGAATGACCAGTTCAGCCATGGCTTGTCGCTGAGCTGCTGTAGCTGCTGTGTAAGCACCATTTCACCAGTCTGTGAGGAGAAGCAAGAATCCAGGGTGTCTTTCAAAGGAAACCTCTTGTAGCTCTGTGCAGCATTTCTATCACACACTCTTCTTCAGAGCTTCCATGGAAATGTAACATTAACCACAAAATAGAGAATTTCTTTCCACCTGACAGGGAAGCCAATTACTTCAAAACTTACTTCAAACCACAGCAGTGCACAAAAATAAGGAAAAGTGGTTCTGTTAAACCTCTTTTTCTTCCTCATATTCACTACTTATTATAAATGGATTTGTTCAATCTCAGAAAAATCATACAGAAAAGGGAAAATCCCTGGGATTACTTACTTGGTACATTTCTACCTGAACTTTTCCAGGTGCCTTGAGTTATGCAGAGCTTGGAACAAGAATCACCAAGTCTGGAGGACATTATATCTACATTTTGGAGACACTAGGGCCTCTGCCAAGCTTCTTATTCCTGTGGGCAGAGTTTTTTGCTATCAGGTAAGAAATTTGGTTTACTTGCCTCTTCCTGGATGCAGTGATAATTTAAAATACCAAAAGTTGTGGCACCAGGTAATAGTCCAGGCAGTTTGTAAAGGAAAGAGTAGAAACAAGCTGAATGATTTTTAAAGATTTTTCAGTGATAAAAGGAAGAAGATGCAATGTGGAAATAGTTACAAAAGTTAAATATGTTCTGTACTTGAAGAATAGCTCTCTTCTCCCCTAGCAGCTGGTATCCTCCAAGAGCTGTGGTATATTTCATAGACTGGCAATAGATACCAGATTTATTTCAGATCTTCTGTTTTCAGTGAGAATTTCTTTTGGTTTCTCCAGATTCAGAAAGTGGAGACAACTTCCTGGCTTAGCCTCAAGTTAAATAATTTATAAAATTGTGAGCTGCTTCTTTTTTTAACATGAAAAAGGAAGTCCTCACCTCTCAATAACCTGTATCCTTCATGTAAGCTTAGATGAAGCAGAACATATGAAGTACACTTGCATTGCTCAGTATGATTAATCTCAACTTTTGCTTTCAAGTTGGAAATTAATCATTTTGCAGCATGTGGTTTTTAACCTATTTGCTGAGCAAAACTCGATGTGAATTCACCATCTGCATGGGTGAGAGGATTAAGCCGTGTGGAGAAACTTGCTCCCCTTCCCAAGTTTTGTGCAGTTTTACCTCATGCCATTTTTCAGCCATTCTCAGAGCAGTTTGTGCTTGTTTCCCCCCACACTTCTTACTCCAGGCCTGCCAACAGTGCTGTGGTTTCCCTGGCGTTTGGACGCTACATGCTGGAGCCATTTTTCGCCCCCTGTGCTGCCCCTGTCCCTGCAGTGAAGCTCGTCTCTCTCCTGGGCTACTGTAAGTGCTAACACTTATGGGATTGTCCACCTTGGCCTCTGCCCTAGACTAGGAGCACTTATGGGGTGCTATTTCCTGATACAACTGTGGGATAAGGGTCCTGTCTTACCTCCTCAGCCAGCCAAAATATTCTGATTCAAGGTGATGGGCCACTGTATTCTCTAGGAAGGGGAATGGGACTCCCTGTTGACCAGTTGGAGCTGGTCAAGGGAGATAGGAGGATAGATAGGTAGGGTGTGGGAGCAGAAACTCTCCATGTGTAATTGTGCAAAAGCCACATGAGTTGTGGGTGTAAGGCTTGAGGTTTTAGACTCCTCTACTGGTGCATCCAGCCCGTGAAGCTGTCCTCCCTGCCCCAGACTGATGTGGACTGGCACAGGAAATACTGTGAAGTGGGCTGCTGAGATGTCCCACACCTTTCCCCCAGGCAGGTGTGGATTGACCAGCAGGAACCAGGTTCCTGCTCCCTTTTAGGAGCATAAGCCAGCTCTCCCTTTAAACAACTGTGTGCTAGACCACACCGATGTTTTCTGATATCTCTCACCCCAGGCATCCTCTGTAAGGCATAAGGATGCAGCCTTCCCCCAGCATCCCTGGGGCAGGGAGAGCTGCTGTATTTTTTCCTGTGTGTGTTGAGCACAGGCTGCAGCTGTAGCAGCGTTGTCTTCTCTCCAGACATGGTCCTCACCCTCAATTCCTGGAGCGTCACCTGGAGCGCGCGGCTGCAGACGGCTCTCTCTGTGGTCAAACTCCTGGCTCTTGCACTCATCATCGTGCCAGGGATGATGCTGCTGGCCCAGGGTAGGTGTTGCTGCATGGCTGAGGGAGGGTGCTCGATGTGCCCCCCAGCATGGCTTTTATCAGTCCCAAGTGCCAAGGGTGGTGCTCACTCAGTGTTGGAGTCTAGAACATCCCTCTGGCCACCCTGGAGGGTTTGGAGACCAGACAGGGGGGTCTGGGATCTGTACAAGGGGGTCAGCCAGCCTCACACAGAGCCCAGGAGGACACTGCCTCTGATCCCTGTCCACGGGAGTGAATGCCCACATTGTATGAAGAATCACAAGCTGAGAGAATTCAAAATAAGTAGTATTTAGTTTATCATAGAATGTAAATGTAGAATCTAGGATTCTCAGTATATGGGGTTGAAGAGGCAAGATGGAGGAATTGGGGAGTGGCCCCTGTGCTCCTTGTTCTTGCTCTCGTCCCCCATTTTCTGCTGAGTTGGATCTCAAGGATTGGTTTAGAGTAGAAATGACATGTTAGCACAGGTAGTAGGTATTGGTACAATTTTGTAAATAAAAAGTACGTTGTGGACAGTGGTTGGGTCAGGGGTACTGTACATAAGGTGCGGGGCTCTCTGATCTGCCCAGTCCACCGCGTGTCCTGCTCTGCTGGGGACGCCTTGCAGAGCTGAGAAAGAACTGAGATAATGAAGAACAAACAACCTTGGAAATGTGCACTGGCGGACTCAGCTTGTCTTCTCTACCTCTGGTGTGAAACACTTAGGGCAAAGAGAAGACTGAAAACCTTATTACCTCTGGGAACAGCAACCCAGAGGAAACTCCCAGGGAACAGCAACCTTGAGGGAACCCTTATTACCTTGGGGAACAGCAACCCCAAGGAGAATCTCAGGGAATCAATAACCCTGAGAACTCAGGTGGCAGGAACTTTCTGTATCCATGTGCCAGATGTGAATTAGCTGGGAGCTGAGACCGGTGTAGCTGGCACAAGCTGCAACGTTGCACTGGGCTGATGCACCTGGCTGGGTGGTGCTTTCTCCGAGATTTAGTGGGTCTTAGTGGCAGAGGATGTGTGATCCTACCCAGGGTCATACTGGCACCTTCCTCTGCAGATGGTCTTTCTTTGGAGTCAGACTTGCCTGTTCCCAGTGTAGCTCAAAATCTTTCCAGAGCAGCACCTATTCGATGGACATTTAGGATATGTGACAGCATCCCCTGTGCCAGCCACAGCTGTGTAATGTGTTATCAGCCCTCAGCTGAGCCCTGGTAATGGCATCTCTAACCCTTCTGTGGCATAAGCTAATGTTTTTTACCTCCAGGTTGAGACAGATAGCAATTTAGTGCATTTACAATGAACTTGGTGCAGGATTTCATGGCCACATGCAGAGTGGGGCAGAAAAACCCTACCAGTAGTATCTTCTGTGAATGATACAAGAGTATTGGCTTTAATCCAAGCCTCAGTTTATAGAAAAGCCCAAGGCATTCCCACTCAAGGGATGAAGCCTGCTCTGTCTTCATGCTATTACCTTCTTCTGCAGAGAAAACACCACAGCAGTGGGCTTTCTGCTTCTTTCTGATGTCTGGAGCTGGCTCCTTTGAACATGCACAGCTCCCCTTGGGCTGGCAGCGCTTCTGAACTGGAGGACTGCCCTGCAGCTAGGAATCCCGAGCCATTATTGCTAGGAATGCCTTCAAATGACAATCTGGAGCCCTGGCAGCCATCCTCTGGTGGGCAGGATAAGAGCAGGTGACATCTGGAGGGAGAATTCACCAAGGGACCACAGAATGAGAGGTTGTATTTAATGTGACTCACAGGGGACTGTAAATTGCTCATTAATGCATTGCAGGCAATAAATCCTTTTCATGCACCATCACTTACCAGCCATCATTTTAGGACATAGAAAGTACCTCATTTCAGAACATAGAAAAAGTACCTCAATAGGCCCACTCCTATATTTTGGGTTAGTTTTCTTCAAACATATTTTCAAATTGACTTATTTTTTTTGTGGGGGGGGGTTGCTTAAAAATCAGTTTTGTGCATTTAAATAATTTTGCCTGATTCCTCTGCCTGGTGCTGGTTTGTTGTTTTTTTTTTTTTTTTGATTGCACTTCTGTACTTGCCTCTGCCATTACCTTCTCTTTGGCTCAGGCTTATATTAGAGACTTATTTTATATTAGAGACTTGACTTAGTTTATTATGGAAAATTGAACATAGATGTGGAACAAAACCTTGAGTTTGAAAATGCTGGGAATGCAATTCCTTTTGACTGTGTTTGAATGAGAGGCCATTCAGCATTTCTCTCTTCCCTTTTTTTTTTTTTTGGATTCAGAGAAAATACTGACTTGGATTTTTTTGCTATGTTAAGTTTTGTTATTTTGAGCAGAGAACTTGAAGGAAAAATAGGAGAGTTGGTAAATATCTGAGACACCTCTACTTTGAAAATTGTATTTGCTTCACCCTCTGTGTCCTTTCCTTGGGTGGGTGAGCAGTGGTGGGTCGGACTGGCGGGGCCCTGCTCCCATCCCCTCCTCCAGCCTGGTTCCCATGCTCGGGCCAGCACAGGGCTGGGGTCATTGCTCCAGCAGCAGGAGCAGGAGAGAGCACAGTGAGAGCTGAGCTAGCCGCCCCGCTGGCTGCACCACATCAAAGAGGAGTGTGTGTCCAGCTGCTGAGGGGGCTGGGGACTGAACGTGGGGGTCAACCCAAGAACTTAATTTTGGGCTTAAAGAAAGGAGAGGACAATGTGGATCCCTTCGTCACCATGATCTGTTCCCACAGCAGGGTCTGTTGGAAACAACTGGCTATTGTTGTTGTCCTTCCTGAAATGCCTGCCATAGCTTGAGAAGGGACAGGGGTTTTTTTAAAGCCACTGTAGGAAAGTAAACATATCAGCAACAGCACTGAAATGAAAGCAATGAAATGAATTTGAATACCCTGCTCCAAGGAAATCACAAGGGATGTTATCCTACAGGGAAGGCAGCCTGTCTCTGACATTTTCCTGCTCAGTGTCCATTGTTTATCTCCTCTGCAGGCCACACCGAGAACTTCCAGGATGCTTTTGACAGGCAGTCGCTGGTTCTGGATAAGCTCCCCCTGGCTTTCTATGCAGGCATGTTCGCGTACTCCGGCTGGTAGGTGCGGTGGGAGGGCACGGCACGGGCAGCACACTGGTGCCCTCAGCACGACTCAACTCTCACCCCGTCTCTTCCCATTGTGCAGGTTTCAGACCAGCTTTGTGCGTGAGGAGTTGGTCAAGCCTGAACGGTAAGGCTGGGAGGAAGCTGCCCTGGGTTACCCTTTCCACAGCTTTCTCAAGTGCAGTACAGGAGGGATGTAGTTTGTGGGTTCCCCTGCCTGCAATCAACTGTACTACCAGATAAAATCTGCAGTAATACTGTGCATAACAAGGGATAGCAGCTTGTTCTTTGTGTGTGTGTGTTCCCCTTCCTTGTAGAAATATCCCCCTGGCTGTCATCGTGTCTGTGATCACGGTAATCGTGGGGTACATGCTCACCAACGTCTCCTATTACACAGTCCTGGGAACACAAGATGTTCTGGCTTCTCCTGCTGTGGCTGTGGTGAGTTGTCATTGCTCTTGTTACCTCCTCAGTGTGGCCAGCTTATGCTGTGGTCATGGCAAATCTTTCAGAGATGGTTTTCCTATAAAACACTGTATTGCTTTGTGATTTCTCTGGATTACTGGGCAATAGTAAATTCTTCTTGTCATGCCTACAAGATACTGAAAAATAACCTGTAGATGACAGTAGAAAATGTGAGATTTATGACTTCTATATTATTCCTTCAATGGAAGAAGTTTTCTCTTTTTTTGACCCTGATGTCTCCTAGAGGTCACCACATGTTCCCTGAAGTCACGTTTGCTCTTCCTCCAGAGCTTTGTGCAGCGAGCCTTCAAAAGCCTCATCTCCGTGGTCCCTGTCCTTGTCGCACTATCCTGCTTTGGAACCATGAATGGAGGAATCTTCACATTTTCAAGGTCACATCCCTAAGGATCTATTATGCTTTTAGTTCACTGAATCAGAGGGAAGCATCACCAACCTGTGCAACTACCCATCCACACCAATGGCATTTTAGCCACTCTTATGGGAAAAATAAGGCTTTTGACTCCCAGGTTGTCAGCTACAGGATGGTCCCTTTTGGCTAAGAGTCTACTTTTTCTATTTCTAACCAAGTTCAGACTTTGGTATCCAAGACTGGTCACAAAGATTTTTATCTTCTCCCCTACCCTTCAATTTAAATCCCCAGTTTAAAGTGAAATGTCAATGTTTCTGTGAACTGAAGGCTTTATTGGTGTTGGCAGCTGCTCGGTGAGACTGAGTCTTTTTCCACTGGGTTCACCCAGCTGTGCTGCTGGAGGGCATGGGGTCCCTCTGTTGTGAGGCTCTCTAAGCAAACTCTCCCTTGAGGACTTTGCTTTGAAGTTAGTGAAATATCACTGGGATGGGCTATTCCTAAAGCAATAGTCAAGGTTCAAGAAGTCTTGTTATAGCAATAAGAAAAGCTTTGTTCTGTGGAAAAATAAACTTGCCAGCTTCACTGTCTGCCACACTTCGTGTCCTTATGGGAACCTTGAGACGGAGAGAAGGGCAGACCTCATGAAAAACTATGTTGTGCTATTCCTGTGGAGCTGAGCAAACTCTCTGCTGTGGGTTCTACTTCACAGCATTGATTGCAACGAGAAAAATCAGTTCATCTGAAAGGAATGTTTCATAGCCTGAAAGATAATGAATTATCTGATCCACTACCCTGAATTCCTGTATTAATTACAGGTGTGGATGATCCTTCCCATTAGCTGCTCTAGATAATGGTTTTGTTTGAGGATGAGAAGTCTCTGGACAGCACAGAGGTTCTTTGTGTCCCCTATTGACCTTGACTCCCCCGTCCTGGCATTATTAACATAATCACTGCAGAAAGTCCATATAAACACTGATGGAGCCTCCCTGGCTGCCTGCCAGCCACACCCCTGCAAAGCCACAGAGACACCAATAAAACCAGTTGTACACTTGTGCCCCAGCTGCTTGGGGCCCTGCTTCAGCCCAGCTGATGCTCTGGCATGGTTTGTTTGAGGATATTAAGTTTATAAAATTGGATGTGATTGTCTTCTCCCTAATTGCTCTTTCACGAGTCAAAGGAGGGGGATGCAAGCAAGGAACTCTCTGCTCTCATTTTGTAGCTGGTCTCTTGGCAGTATGACAAACTATTTACAACAGCTGACCAGAGGACTGGAAATCATCTATCATTGGAGGAGACTGCACTTTGTTTCTTCTATATATGTACATATAAGAATATAGGTTTCAAAGCTGACAGTCCCCTTTCATAAAACTCACCAGCTTATCTTATAAATGATTGAACTTTGTGATCCCTCCACTTCCTTTTCACTGGAATGATTAATTCCTTTTTTGATGGCAAGAGACTTTTTTATTCTTGTTTCCAGTCTGAGCTCATTCACAGTCACTTTGGACTTGCCCAAAGGTCTCTGCTAATGAGGCACCCAAGGAGACACTGCCAGCAGTTCTGGTGGTGGGCTCTGAACTGCACTGAACTGGTTTTGGGACAGCTATGGGAACTCAGCTTTAGTTTTCTTCCAAATGTCCCCAAAGTGAAGGTCTAGTGGAAGCTGTCCCTGTCCGTGGCAGGGGAGTGGGTTCCAACCCAAAACAAACTTTCTATCAAGGTGCAGCTAAAGGCAGAACTGTGGCCTTGAATGGCAGACTTGTGCTAGGGAAGGGAGCGGGTGCCTTGATGCCTCAAAGGCAGTCCAGTGACTTTGATCTCATTTCTAACGTGGATGTAGAATGTTAATGTCCAGGGCTCCCTGTCTTTTCCTAGGACTCTGTTTGTGGCTTCCAGGGAAGGGCAGTGGCCTCCTCTCTTCTCCATGATCCACATTCGAAGGCATACCCCCCTTCCTGCTGTCATGTTAATGGTAAGGAGATCTGGCTCTGTGTGACATGCTCTGCTCTTTTGCTGTCTTGGCTTTCTTGCAAGGACTGGATAAACTGAGGAATTTTAAAGGGTGTTGAGGCATTAAATTACTCCCTGAAAAATAAAGAAGGCAGGATACAGGAAATAGCTGCAAAGTTTTAAGTCCCCTTGAGCCAGCAGTATACAACCTTGAAGTCCCTGCCTTATAACATGAGACACCTTATTTAAAAGTACAGTCCCTACCATCTGCCACAGGTGCCGCTTGATAATGCCTTATGAAAACACCTCTGCCAGGCTTTGGATATTTGTAAATTGAAAATTCCCAGGTGTGGTGGAAATGCAGGGAATGAGCATTTGTAGAGATGGTCTGGTCTCATGTTTTGGTTTGTTCAGGGGGTTTTTCATGGCAGTGGTCCAGCTCCATCCCAACTGTGCTGCAGTGCCTGTTGGAACTTAGCAGATGTCTTTGTAGATAGCCTGTGTACCAGCAGTACAGGCTTTTGGATCATGCATGCTTTAATTGCCCTGGCTTGGACATGAAGCATTGAAGATGCTGCTGATCTTGAAATGATCACTCTCTTCTGTAGCACTGCAGAACAGTGCCTTTAGGTCTTTTGCCTTCAGTCTGTGACACTGTTTTGTAAAGTGCTCTGACCTCCAGAATGTTGGGACTGTGAAGTAGTTGCAGAGGGGTTGGAGGAGGTGATCCCTGGCTTTTAATGACTGTATTTCACATTCACAATGCTCAGTTCCCTTTGGTCACTGCCATGGTGTGCATTGGAGACATCTACCATCTACTGAACTTCTTCAGCTTTTCCCGATGGCTCTTCATAGGATTAGCCACCCTCGGGCTCATCGTCCACCGCCACCGTCACCCGGAGCTGCACAGCCCCTTCAAGGTAAATGCACAGCACACACCTGGCTGCCAGGGATGTGCAGGCCTGTCACTCCTCTCTTTGATTTGCTAATAATTACAGCATGACATGGCCATGGTTGCCTTCAGACTCTTAAGGGGTTTCAGTCCCTGGTGCTTAGTAATGCCTATGGGGAGCTCCTGAAATTGGTTGATGTGCCCAAACAGCCAGATGTGGTAAATCCTATAAAGCCAGTTCTACACAGAGTCATAGATGCATTTGTTAGAAGGCTGCTTACTACGGGGAACAAAGTTTCAGACTTGGAACCAGGAGATGTACAGAGAGCAGTTCTCTCGCTCATTTCTTGTGTGCCACAAGAAGGGACTCTTGGCTCGATCTTATTTCAGTGGTAGGTAAGCCTCAGCTCTAGCTGAGAAGTGGGAAGGTGTCAGGCTTGGGGGAGAAGGAGCATGGGTGGAGGGGTCCTGGGAGCAAACCTGACTTGGGAGGAATCATCTGCTGTATAGAAATATTGTCTCATGTATAGCAGTGGGCCCCTCTTGTGGCCTTTCTCACTGCCGAGTGCTGGCGTCCCCCTCATGTCAGCAGGAGGTGCTGGAGCTGGTGCTGGAGCAGCTCTCCTGTGCCTGGGCACCTCTCCCTCTGCCGGATAATGTGCAGAAGGCTTTAGGTTGGGGCGGTGCTTGAGGAGAGCGCATTTTGCTCCTGACTCTGGCCGCCCCTGCGTGGTGCCTCCAGCAGCAGCTCCCGGGGAAGAGAGAGGACCTGCGGGGCCACGGGCAGTGGGCAGCGAGGAGCTCAGGGGACAGAAACACTCCCTGCAGTCACAGGGGTCCTCTGTGAGCTGGGCACATCCTCCTGCAAAGTTTAGGGTAATTCTTCCTCTCGGTCTTTGCATTTAACAGAGACCTTGAGGCTTCCCAGTCTCTTGGTTGGCTGCGCTTGTGTACTCCCCCAGAACTAAACTGAATATGTTTTGAGTTTTTCTTTCAAACCAAGCGTCTCAGGGAAGATGCATTAGTGCGTGGTACTGCTGATGGTTTTAGATGCTGAGATTTTACCCTGGTTTTCTTCAGACAAAGATTCAGACTTCTAGCAGCTCCTAAACGCTGATTAAACGAGGGAGGGACATGCTGGCCTTTTGGTCAGTTCGGCTGATCCCCCGCCTTTTCCCTGGTTTTCATCAGTTCTGTGCAAGGCAAGGGCTGCCGCAGGCTGCGCGGGCCCGTGCTGCGCTCTAGTGGCCGCACACGGGCCGGCCCTGCCGCTGCCCGCTGAGAGCAAAGCGTGGCATCCGTGTGACAGCGCCGGTACTTACTCTCTCCGTGGCATTTTGACTTAAAAACGGTGAGAAAGCACCGGAAAGCGGAGGGAGCGGTCCGCTCGCACACCTCTCAAGCAGATACGCAGCGAGAGTGTGTGCATGTAGGAGTGGCTGGCAGCGGATGCTCTGGCTGGAAGCACAAGAGTACCTAAGTTTGATGGCTGGATGGCTGCCATACCTAGAGAAACTGATCTCTTCCAGCTTGGCGTGTTGAGCATCCAAAATACAATCTTTATTACTGGTAAAGGTTGTCACCCTATATGAGAGCAACTCCTCCATTCCATCAGCCATGGCAAGGAGTTTCTTGGCTGAGTCTGGATCCAGAGACAGAGGGAGTGTTTCACAGTTTTATTAGTTATTGCAGTCTTCCTACTTGCTCTCCAAATAACACAGATGAATTGGCTCACCCTATAGGGTATGGCTGAAGTGCTGAGTGCTGCTTCGATTTTCACCACGGTGTGAAGCTGAAGCTCTTGGTGCAGGTACTACAGAGACTGGGATAGGGAGTCTGGTTTGTCTTGCTTTAGTCACTGTAAGTCTCAGGCGAACTGAAGGCAGGTCAACATGAGTTGTGAGTTTTATAAGCAAAGAACAGTTTGATTGCAAGTGTCACTTCTTTCTTGGCTTCAGATTTCCCTCAGCACTTGCCTTAAGTGGCAAGCAGGACTGTGTGAGTGCACAGGCACAGGAGCAGGACACTGACAGAGCCGTGGGGTGTAGGTGGCTTCTCCCCCTGACTGGTGCCCAGTTGCAAGCGAGCTTTAGATTTTGGTGCACATGAATACAGGAGGTGTGCACCTCACAGGGCACACTGGGCTCTGAAGCTGATGCAATTGTTTGCAGTCTGATTGTACAGATGCACTCTGCAGGACAGGATATGATTCTTCTTATTTTCTTTAGAGAAAGAACTGAATACAGTGTGTCCTGGCATCTACAGAGTCTGATTGGCTACAGCCACCAGTTTTCCCTGATAGTCTTCTGTGCTCTTTTCCCAGGTTCCCCTTTTTGTTCCTGTCTCTTTTACCATCATCTGCCTCTTCACAGTGGCAATGTCTTTCTACTCAGACCCTGTGAACATTAGCTTTGGATGCATCATGGTTTTGAGTGGTTTTCCAGTCTACTACCTCATAATTCACAGGCAGATGTCAGACCGCTGCCGCAACCTGTTTTGTAAGTATGCATTTAACTTCCAGTATTGAGGACCTAAATACACTCAAGGGTTGGGATGCTGGTTTGTTCCCAGGGCTCATTTCTGATGCAAATTTCTCCTTGACCAACAGACCTCATGAAACCTAAATCATGACCCCTGAGCACCACTCTGATGTCTTGCCCAAGGCACAGCCTCCACAACCAAATTTGTTTTAACAAAAATAAGGCTGAGGTCTAGCAACAGGGGGAACAGAGAGGGTCGCTTTCCCACCCCAGCCCTGGCACCTACTAAACTTTATCATGTCTTTGATCCAGCTCTGGATCAAGTCTGTCTGACACTGAGCAAAAAGACAAAAAGGTTAGGATGGAGAGACTACAGGCAGATGCTGTAACTCCGTGCACAAACCTGCTTGCTGAAAGGCTAGGGAGAGGAATGGTAGGAGAAAAGTACTGCCAGAGGTCTGTCAGCTTGGTGAAGAGGCCAGGGTGGTTTGGGCACAAACATAGCCATGGAAATGAAGTACATCTCCATCCATGCTGTATCTAGTACAGAATTCCTTTGGATGTAGGCATGGTGGCACAAGGGTTTTTTAAATATCAGAGCCCAGGTTTGAGTTTAATTTGTCATTTCTGTTCCAAGTCTTGTTTTCTTTGGATTTGATGTGGGATAGAGGTGCATCAGTAACCACTGAATACAAGAAAACACCCAGCAAGAATAGGAAACAGATACAGTGATCTGCCAACCTAAAGTGCTCCAGCCATCAGTGCTGATGCTCTGATTTTCAGCCATGTCTCAGGATTTCCTCTGAACTAAGCTTTCTTCCTTTTTTTCCACCCTTTCAGATTATCTTACACACAAACTGCAGTTACTGCTGGAAGTTGTCCAACAAGAAATCAAGACTTATTGAGCAAATCATCAGAACTCACAGAAGACGATAAAAATCTACTTACACCATTTTCGACACCTTTGATCCTACCAAAAGCAGGCCATGCTTTTATTCTTTTCAGTCAGAGCAAATGAGGATGACTCTGAGCCAAAACCTCACTGCAAGTTTTCCTATGCCTGCCAATCGGGATCTGTTCCTGTCCCTTTCTTTTTTCCAGAAGAGCAAACTAGTTCTCTGAAATGAGCTTTCTTTGCCTGCAGAGTGTCTTTGAAACCAAGATCCTTATTTTGCAACCTAGCCCAGTCCTGAGTAAAACTGAGTGTGTGTTTGTGTGTACAGAGACAGTATTTTTTTTTCTCAGCTTGGCAAATAGAGAAAGCAGGCATGTTGCAGAACTTGGAATCCAATACATGGAAGCCAAATGCAAGTTTCAAACAGAACCACTATAGTAGCCTTGTTGTGGACAAGGGGAAGGGTTAGAGAGAGTAAGTTAGAGATAAGGCAGTTTAATTGGAAAGGGAAATGCAGGGGGAAAAATTTTATTCATCAGAAAGTGCAGATTGAGCTAATGAGAAGATATTTGAAATTCAAATATTAACAAAGTAAGGTTGGAATGTTTTGCTTTGATTTGTGTATAATCAGAATGAATTTTTTAGCTTTGAAATAATCTTTTAACTATGAACTTTACTTTTCTGAAATTTTATTTTAAAATGTACAAATGCATTTTTAAAAAAATCAGTTAAATATCAACTAGAATATGACAGAATAGATCCTGGTCCCTCCCCCAGGTTTCCAGACCCACTCCTCACCAGTGAAGTTGAAAACTCAGAATTTGGCCTAGCTCCAGTGAAATACAATTCCTCCTTTAATTAGACAGGACCACTGATGAGACTTGGGCAGATTCCTGAGTAAGTGCATCTTTTTTTGCTGGAAGAAGAAACGAGCTACTTCACATCCAAGCTTTAACTTGCCAATTGCACATGACTTGCTGATTTAATCCATAAATGCTCATTTGAACTAATGGCATAAGAAAGGTTTCCATTATTGGATTACTTTGGTTTACATTATTAATGTGGCAGTGTTACGTCCAGATAAAACAGCAATTAGCCATTTACAATCACATAATTGTTAATTGGTTCCTAAAAGATGGGAAGTAGCATGCTGAGACTCCTCTAATGACTGCTGGAAAGAGGAACAGCAGAATGTGGAGTATTTTTTAATTCCTTTGTATCAAACATTTATGGACTGAAAATAAAAACAAGGTACCGTTTACAAATCCAATGTAATCTACTGAAATGTATAAAATTTTGGAGCTCAAGTTGGGTTTTTTTCAAAGTAATCGAGAATTATTATTCTTGTAATGATTGCTTCCTGTTTCTGTGCTGAATTAAGCTGGGACAGCAGCAGTGTGGTTGCAGGGCTTGTTTCCCCACTGCCCTCCCACAATTTAATTTACAAGCTGCTGGACATTGTCCAACATGAAATAGAGTCTCGCTGGGAAAATCCTCACAGCGGAAACCATCACAATCTACCGGGGAAGGTACTGGCTTTAAATGATAGAATGGATCCAAGCGGGATCTGGAAATGCTTCCAGGCTCCCAGACAAGAGCCAATCCCTCCTCAAGCTGAAGCTGAACCCCCTGGCACACCTTCCCACAGCACCCCAGTGGTGGACCAGGACCCAGTGTGGGTGGCTGGGGAACCAACCTGCAGAAGACCTTGCAGGACCTGGTGAGCTCAATCACCCCAGCACTTCCTGAGTCCACCCACTTAGGTACCGGTTTGGGGGATTGTACACATCTTAAGGTAGAAGCATGAGGTACTGCCAGCCTGGTCCCAGGCTGCAATACCCATGTGAGCACAGTGTGCACATGCTGTAGCATCAGGACTCCCACATCAAACCTTGGAACAGTCTGAAATTGCAATAGAACTGTTCTGTGTCACAGATTTTCACATGTCACAGACATTCACAAAGGGTGAAATGTCCCTTCTTTGTTTGTTTCCTCTGAAGAGAAAAAGTGAACAAGAACTGAAATTCCTGGGAGGAAACTAAGTTACACTACCTGCTGGACTATGGTTTCTTTGTAAAGGATAAATCATGTGACATATGCTGGGAAATCACTTGGGTGCCTCTGCTGACTTGTGCAGGAATATGATCTTGCAGGGCTATACATAGGATGTCTGCTCTGACACCTGTTCCATTCCCAGATACTGGAAATGCAGACAGATGTAGTACCGTGGTTGAGAAATCAGAGATTCAACAGCTCCGTGGATGACATTGCAATTAAAAGCGAAGAAAATAAAAACAATGTTCAGAAAGTATCAGTTTACAGTGAGCTCAAGTTTCCAGTTTGTGGAGAGTTGTTTGTTTTTAGAGAGGATGGTGTGCTGCTCCAGTAAAGATATGTAAACATTTTCTGCCAAGCCAGAAAGCTCTTCCTAAAGCTACTGTCTCATGTCTGCTGAAGCTCGTAGGCCTCAGTAGGGCCTCAGAAGGAAAGAAGTGAAAGAAAGTGAGTTCATAATAACATTTGTTGTGTTGTGGGGTTTTTGTTTTGTTTTGGGTTTTTGTGTGTGTGCTAGGGGTTTTGTAGGGTTTGTTTACTTGTTTGTTTGTTTGTTTGTTTGTTTTAATGCTATATCTATAGAATGCACTCAGAGTGCTCCCTTTCTGGAAACTCAGAGATTTATGTGTTTCAGCCACTACTGATCTGGTGGGACTGGATCACCAGGAAAGAAAAATGTTCTAGGCAGTTCAACTGAACACAATCTGACCAAAAAAAAAAAAAAAAAAGCAAGTTTTCAGCTTAAAAAGTTTGCATAGTTAAGAGTACTTGACCTGTTGTTAAGCTTTATACCTCAGAGCTCTGCTGGGAAGCCCTGTCAGCTCCTGAAAGGCTGGAGATCCAACTGGAAAGCTCCTAAACCTTGTTTGCCTTGTGTGGGGAAGGACAGAGAGGAGGACCAGACTCCAAGGTACAGGAACACAAACACCTGGGATGGTGCAGAGCTCCGAGGGCTGAGCAATCCTGTCTCACGGGGCTCTGTGCTCAGCACACACAGATTTGTGGGGCTCAGCGGGTGTCTGCTTGCTGCAAACCCCCCACCAGTGGCATCACTAACCCTGGGCAGAGCAGGATGAACGATGCACCCACTTTCTGCACTGAGATTTGGGGGGTCACTTTGCAAGGCAACGCCAGCTTTTGGATTTCCAACAATGATGTTCACTCTAGAACCTGCTCCTTATAGAAAGGAGGAGGCCCTGAATATCCCCAGCCATTGGAAGGCTGGGAGCTATTGGCTTTAGGCAAGTGCAGTGACAGGAACCCAGAAGCAGGGATAAACTCTGCTGGGTGGTAGTGACATTGATTTTGCAGCTGCATTTGCCAGAGCCCTGGGCTGTGCCTGGCCGGCCTGCTCGTGCTTGGCAGATGCGCATGCGTCTGTCGCAACAACCAGAAGGAAATGTTACTCAGCCCCGCTTCCTTAAGGGCCTGTGGCACAGAGGCAGCCCTGGTCCCACAGCAGGAGGCTGCGAGGGAGACAGCAAGGTACAGAAGTGCTGTGGGGAGCTCACAGGGAGCTCCCTCACAGGCCTGCCGTGGTTTACTTTCAAAGGTGTTGCTGCACCCGGGGCACCTTTGCCATGCAGAGCGAGGGCTGAGCAGGCTCCTCCAGCCTGGCAAGCACAAGGCTGATGCCCTCAGCTCCTGAGGGTGCTGACCCAGCAGCCTGAGGACAGAAATGTGCCAGGGAAGTGGCACATGCCAGGCTCTGACAGCCTTCCCAGGGTGCAGCTGAGAGGGGAGGGCTGGACACACAGGAAGTTCAGGATTTCATGGCTCGTGGGCTTGGCTGTAAGGTCTGCTGGAGGGATACCTGCTTGCACTTTGTCATACTGTAAGTTGTGTTTGCATCTTCATTCACTCATCTTTTCTGCTTGTGTAAGATAAAAGATAGCATAAGGTTGTTTTTTAAGTACAAATTTTTCTCTGTATAAAGTTATTCCTGTTAAGATATAAAAAGCAAATGTACAGTTGCACAAGGCCATGTAGTGAGATCTTCAGCAAAATGTGAAAGACACTGTCTTGCTGGCAAAATATTTCTGTCTGCTTTTTAGGTGTTTCACCTCTATTTATTTCTAGTTGGGGTTAGTTGGTGAGCGGAGAATCCCAGCATGGAGCAGAAATGCTGGAAAGTGAAAGGTCACAAGTGGATGGTTTTGCAAGCTCGTGTGATTAGGGCAGACAGGGAGCCCCAAGTCTCGGCAGGGGAGCTGCCAGGGGTTAGCAGAGGTTATCTAGAGCGGGGATAGAGGGAAGAGAGAAGGGGGCAGCAATGGAGAAAAGCTGTCTGGAAACATCACCCTACCCCACTTCCCTGCTTTCCTTTCCATTTCCCCTCTCCCCACCTCCCCCGTCAAATCCCACCCTTCAAATCCACAAACTTCAAACTCTTCAGCCGTGCCAGCAGCAACATGGCGGTGTGCAGAGAAGAAGAAAGGGACAGCCATGTCCAAAAAATCTCCTGGTAGTGCTGGGTCTCTTGAATGCCCTGCAATGGGAGAGAAGAATAATTTGGAGCATTTTTCTAGGAGCAGGCCTGGCCGGTGTTGCTGCGTACACAGGCAGGGCTGGAACAAGGTCTGTCTGCAAAGGTGACCCCGGCTCTTCCTCGCTCTTTGTTCTGGCAGTCCGGGGCTGCCACGCCTTTGTCTGGACCTTTGCACTGTAAACAGCTCCATGGAGAAGCTGCTCCTGTAATGATTTCCTCTCATTGGCCTGCTGTGAATACCCCTGATCCCTGCCAAAGCACAAAGGGCGTCAGAGCTGGACACATGATCGTTTCCACTTTCTGTTTCAATATCGTGTTCAGATTCCTCAGGCAGCTCAAAGTAGCTCTGTCACAGGCCCTTGGAAGCTCAACGGCTGGCAGCTTTTTGTTATGGACGTGTGATCCATAATAGGCAATGTTGTAGGGGCAGTAAAGTGGTGAGAGACATTTAAAAAGTGTTGTCTGGGTCCAAAGCTGGGAGATCAAATGGAGGGCGAAGCACAGCAGGAAGCAAAGTAAAATCTCATGAGTTGGAACTTTTGGTGGCTGCCTGTTTCATCACCTTCTCTTTGTAGGTGCTGTGTCCAGGATATAGTGCAGAGCAGAGACTTTGCTGGTGAGTAACAATATCCCCTCCTCCAAATGAGACCTCCTCTCTCACTCTCTATCCTCAACAGGACAGTAGGGAGAAAATAAGATGGGAAAGTTCATTAACTGAGATAAAGCCAAGGTGAACATTGGGCAAGACACACCTGACTTGGGGGAAGTTAATTTATTGTCAATTAAAATAGATTTAAATTGTGAGGAAAGAAAATTAGATCACTGACTGCCCCCCTCCCCAGATTCCCAGGTTCAACTTCATTCCTTCATTCCTGACTTTTCTAGCCTCTCAAAAGGTATCAAAGCAATGCAGAGGGGAAATGGATGTTGTCCTCAGTCTGTAGGACTTGCCATCTACTCCATCGTTCTCAAAAATTTCCCTTGCTTCAGCATGGTTCATTTCTCATGGGCTGCAGTCCTTCAGGATAACGTGCTCTAGCACAGGTTCTTCTCCATGGACCACAGCTTCCCTCAGGGCCTGTCCACATCCTGCAGGATGGGCTTCTCCATGGGCTGCAGTGTGGATCTCTGCTCCATGGGCCTCCACAGGCTGCAGGGGCACAGCTGTCTGACCATGGCCTTCTCTATGCAGGAGAATCTCTGTGTCAAGTGTATTTTCTTAAAATGTTTAAAATGTTTCTTAAAATGTTTTTTATGAAGATACTTTTTAGGAAAATCAGTGGCACAGGTCCAAGTCAGGGTCATCTCTGTGATGCTTACCATGCACCATAAACATGCAAACACCAGTTCCTCAGTTCTGGGACAAACCTGCACTTCCCAGCTGGAGGGGGTCTCCTTTTTTGAGAAGTGAACAGATTTCTGATCAGACCAGGGATACTGCACAATTTGACAGCTTTGGAAAACCCTACTTTCATCTGGATTTCTTTTCCAATGCAGGGCAGAGCAAGCAGCCAGGTGCCATCAGCTCTTCTGCGCTTGTGTTGTCTCCTGACTCATCTGTCTGCTCCTGAAATGGAGTATGTCTGGTATTGGCTCGATGATTCCAAGCAGTGGATTGAGTATGGGAAAGAGGTGAAATTCATTGCTGTTTGTGCCAAAAGCTTTTGTTAAGCCATCTTTGGGGAGTTATTTAGAGCGTGTTGTTCTGCAGCTGGTGTGTTCTGCACGCACTGCTGGGTGCCCTTGCAGTGCTGCTCCAATTCCTGGGTGGAATTGTCTTCTTAATTGTCCCTCAAAGCAGGACTGGAACTCTGTGAAAGCTTTCAAGGGACTGGCTTTGAAAGTGGCTGCATTTTCCAGAGCTGACAAACATCATTTGGCTGGAGCTGACCACACAGGCTGAAGGTTGCTTTGTTGCTGTGGTTAGAAGCAGCTGTGCTCCATGGGGTACCCCTCCATCGCTGTAGAAAAAAATGCTTAAAGCCCTAGAGGCTTGCTTCAAAACACCATCCTGTCATAGGGGCCTGGGGAAACCTTGGTATTTCCCCACAGTGACACCTAAACCAAAGGGTGGTTTCTAATCTATAATTTCCTTGTTCTTTCTGCAGCACCCGGATCACGTCACTGCCACTGTAACATCTGCATTTCTGGAGAATGAATATCTAGCTGACAAGAACGGTGTTATTTATTTCAGGGCTGGTTCTCAGCAGTATAAGTTAGACTTTGCAGGTGAAGTATCTCCTTGTTTTGAGTTTATTACATAGTGCAATTGGCTTGAAGGTTTTCCCACTATGTCTGCATCTCTTTGAGCAGCTCTTCTTCCTCCTGCAAATTTTCTCCAAGCAGAACCTGAGCAGTAGGTAAATTTCTTTGCAGTTTTGAGATGCTATTTGAGCTTCTACACTTGGGCATCTGCATTCAAAAAAACATACCTGACAATATTGTACATTCAAAAGAAGAGTTGAGAGTAAATGCTTCATGGCACCTTGGCTTATACATTTGGGTTTATACACCTGAAAAGGAGGAATGAGAATTCAGGAAAAAAAAAAAGGCACTGAAAAGTTAAAAGGTGGAGAAGTGAGCCTGTGGTGAATATCTTGCAAGCTACTTACAGGAGGGAAAGCACAGTGTAGCAAACAAAAATTTAGGGCTGGTTGCATACAGAGAGAAAAACAGGAAAATGAAAAATGCTTTTCTGTTTCTAATTTAAAACTCCTGTTAGCTTTCCAAACTTCAAATGTTTCCTGGCATAAATAAAGGGTGGTGTTTAAAGGGGGAAACAATGGATAATTACCCATGTCACACAGCATGTGCCCTGTGATATTGTTACAGGACCAAGAAGAGAGTCCAGGCTTTCCTGTTAGCACTATGGAGCTGTGCTGCCAGGAAAGCCAGGTTTGTGGGCCACTTTGCACTGAAAACTTTTTCCTGCTGTAGGCCTGCCATGAGATGTGGTTTTCTCTGGCCAGCAGCCTGGATATGAATACCAGTGCAGGTGCAGTTGGTGCTTGGTTGCCTTCAAGTTTCACAGCCTTTGCTAGCAGGTGGTTGGCATTGCTGATCTCCAAGTAGGAGCAGTGCAAGTGGGAATGAAGTTTGCACTGGGATGGGGTATAGAGAGAGCACCACAATGCAATATTCAGGGTTACCTCCTCTTTTATTTTTACTTAATATGTAAGACCTTGTCCCTAGACAATGAATTCTCTCATTATTGAGTTATTATGTTTTTCTTTCAAGACATGGTCCAAACAAATGTGCTCTTTCAAACCCAAAGAAGGGTTATTCGAATGCCTAAACAGCCTGAGGTTGGACAAGATGGAAGGTAATACACGTTGGTTGTTTCACAGTGTTTCTAGAGGACAGCACCTTTCTGCCAAGAAGTTCCTCCTACCTGCCTAGAATGCAATTTTGTATTTCTTAAATTCATTTTTAGGTAGCTTTTCCTGACCGGTTTAACTGTACATTTTGCAGTGACAGTATTTGTGAATTATGCAACCCTTCTGGAGGCTCTCTAGAGGGACGTCTGGTGACAGTCTCTGGTGGCTGTGAGACGCCACTGGAGTAGATCTGCTCTCTCTGTGAGAGGCTAGGCCACATAGGGCTGACACAACTGTGCCAGGAATTTTTATTCCTTGATTTGTGCCCCAACACTAATAAATAAACTGTTCAGCAATTAGGAGGGAGGGACTGCCAATCCCAAGAGCTGTGGTACATATGGATGTCATCCCTTGGAAAGCTGAGGATAAACTGAAACTCAGAACAGGCAAATCCACTGAAATGAAGTGAATTAGAGGCACTTGAGATACCCTATCTTATGGCCTTTTCTAAAAGAAGATCAGCTTAACAGATTTAATGAACACATCTACTATAAATGTTACTTGTGCTAATGTTTTATTTTAATAACCGCTGTCTCTGCTTTAGAAACTCATCAGCAGACAGAGGGTGAAGCAGAGGGTTCAATTAAAGTGTTGGTTCAACCTAAGGTGTGTTCATTCAGAAAGAAAACAAACTATAGCTCCCAAACTGATGCCTGAAGGCTGCTTTAGAGCCTGTGGTTAGATTCTCCAGAAGGGGGATTTGGTTAGTAGCATCTCCAGCTGACTGGCTCCTTTTTCTGTTCTGCAGCCAAAACACGACTCTGTCACATCCTGTCTATCCTCCACAGTGGGACCAGACTGCACTACCTGAGATTGGGTTCAAGGTAGGACTTTCCAGCTCTCCAGTGGGAGGGGAGATCTCTATACTGATTTTTCCAAGAGCATAATTCAAGGCAATTGAGATGTTACCAGCTTTTAAATGTGTCTTGTAAGATAAGTAACTCTGATGTGAAACAAGACTGACAGTTTCATACTCAGAACAGATGTGCATTTCCTGGGAGGCTCTCTGAGAACCCCTATGATACCCCACAGGGTAAGAAAGGCCATTGCTGCTCATACCTGTCCTTTGCACTCTCCCAAGACACTGTATCCTCTGATAAACCAGATCAATTGCATATTAAGGGGGTATTTCCTCTGTCAGTTTGCGGCAGGATGTTATTGCTGTGGTAAAACTGCAGCTTAGCCCTGTAGGGAAGGAGCTCGAGTGTCAAATTAAGGTGAAACTCTGCTTCAGCCTGAATAGCACTGTGAATTTCAACTTTAGGTTACTCTGAACTAAAAATAGTCCAGATGTGGAGGTGCATCCTCTAAAGGAAGCTCACATGGGATTGCACTGATTTCCCTCTGTCAGTGCATGTGCTTCCACAGGGGCAGTGATGCTAAAGGAGAGTTAACAGGAAAAACAGAAGCAACTTGTGATCTTTGTGGTAGGGCTTTTCAGCAGATGTGAGAAGGTTGATGAGTCTTTTGGAAGGACTGGGAGTTGTTACTCTCAGTAATACCTCATTTTTAGTGCTTTAAAATTTTTCAGTTGATACAGCTCAGCTATGATTCCCAAGAATATAGAAAAATCAAGAGTCTGTTTGAGAAGACAATGAAAAATTACTGCATCAACCAACTGCAGAGGATCCAGAACCCAACACTTTGGGACATTTTTCAGTGGTTTGTATCTATTTTATTTCATTGCCTTTACTGTATGAGAAGACTGGTATTTCCTCATCTGTTGTCCTCCGTAGTCTACATTTGTAGCTGCCAAATTCTACTGTCCAGCAGAGATGAGGCTGCCACATATCTCTCTGCTCAGGTCTGGCTGGTGGCCCAGAATTATGACTGCCCCAAAACCTGGCTCCCTGAGGCTGAGGCTCCCCTGGGGCAGTCCTGGAAGGGGACTGGGGCTCCTCTCTCTGTTACTGGGTTGTTTGGGCTGCATCTGTGTTCTTTTGTTTGTATAGAAATGAGTCTTTTATCCCTAGCAAGATATGTGTGTGATTCTAGAGTTATTAAAAAAGTACATTCTTTTCCTTCATCATAACTGAGCTTGGTGTTTCAGGTTTATTCGTTTGGTTTTAGCCTCTTCCACATAAGAGTTAAAAAAAAAAAAGAAAAAGAGGAGACCTTTTTGTGATAAAGATAGGGGCAGAGATTATGCAGTCTTCACTGTGGGTTTATACAGCTCAGTTTCATAATCATATTTATGTATTCAGGATTTATATAACATGGGAACTGACCAATTCCCAGTCAAGAGATGTTTGTCTCTCTACTCTCTCATGTGGTATGAAGTTGTGGGTGACACAGTCCATAGTGATGCTGAGAACTTGTTGTTTTGCTGGCAGGAGCCGGCTGTGCAGCAGGGTACCAGCAGAAGTGCAATGCAGGCAGTAACCCAACTGGGAGTGGATTGTGTCACTGTTCCTCCATGACCCAGAAGTAGGAGGAGTTGAGTTGGGAAATTCTCCTTGTTTGAACCAGGATAACAATTTTTTTTTTTTGTCTCTAGGCAAAAAGAAAAGATGAAGAAGCTCCATCAGTTGAAAGGGGTGAATGAGAGGCTCCTGTTCCATGGCACAAATCCATCCCATGTGTCTGCCATCTGTGAGCAGAACTTTGACTGGAGACTCTGTGGGACCCATGGGACAATGTATGGAAAAGGTACAAGTGCAGAATGGTGCAGGACTGCAGACCCCAGCCAGGCTGGGGGATGTGGGTGCAAAATGGCTGATGGTTCCTGACCCATGTACTCCAGCCTTTAGGGCATTCTCTCCTGTATACATCTGCGTTGCTTCAGGTGGCACCCACAGCAATCCCATTCCAGGAAGGGCTAAAAACATCTCTTTTTGGCTCAGGTACCTGCTCTTGGACAGGTGGGAGTGGGAGGTTGATGGTGAAATGTGGACTGGAGTTTGTCAGTACTTTACAATAAGCCAATGTGGGAACACCCAGCAAGAATGTAGGGCTGGCTGGGGTTGTTGAATCGCTGGCTGCCAAAGTGCTGTTAGCAGGTGTTTGTCCCTTGGCTGGTGGGTTGTCTGACCTGTGGGTTTTTCTGCTCCCTAGGAAGCTACTTTGCCAGAGATGCCAGCTACTCCCACGAGTACTGCTCCTCCCGCAGCGGGCGCTACAGCATGTTCGTAGCTCAGGTTCTTGTTGGAGACTTTGTGCAGGGGAACCCTGAGTACTGTCGCCCTCCACCCAGAGCCAAGAATTCCAACAGACTTTATGACAGCTGTGTAGATGACCCAGAAGACCCTTCCATCTTTGTCATCTTTGAGAAGCAGCAAGTTTACCCTGCCTATATCTTGGAGTACAGCATCGAGACCAGCTGCGTGGTCCTGTAGTGAATGGCGGAATGTCCTTTGAATTCACACTGAATAAATTACCCTTCAGTACATTTTTTTAAAATGTTTGTTCCATTTTAGTTGTAGCCTTAGAACACTTTGTAATGCAGTGAACCAGTGTCAATCCCCTGATGGTTTTGGGGACATAGTTTTTTGTTAGGGTGTAAAGAGCAGTGTAAAGCTTTAGCATTTACTGTATTTCTAGTGTGGAATGGGGACGTACCTGCCTTGCATACCATGATGCAGTGACACCTGCTGAGTTAAAATGACCTTGATCCACTGATATAAGGTCACCTAGGGTTGATTCCTGCCTGTGATGCTGTTGATATGCCACAGGGAGGCTGGGCAGGGAATGTGGAAGAAGGAAAAGTGAAAGTACCCACATCATGATGCTCAAGAAAAGAATCATGGCCTGTCTTTCCAGTCAATGGCAGGAAGCTCCTGCATCCTGAAGCCTTTGTAATTAATGCAAAGAACTTTTCGTTGTTTCCTGGTCATATTGCTGATATCTTTTCTTACCTTGTTCTGATGTGTCAGGTCTGCATGACTCTGTGACACCCTGTCCTTCCTCTGTCCCCACTGGATTTAGGTCAAGAAAAACAGGGATATGGCAGCTGCTGAAGTTAGATCCCCACCATGCCATGGCACCAGCAGTGAGGAAGTCCATGGTGAGCTGAGTAATGTCCCACAGCAGTGTCCTGCCAGGGCTGTGGAGCCAGTTCCTGCAGCAGTGAGCAGTGAGCAGTGAGACACAGGGGCTTTGTGAGGGCTGGCTGCTGGCACAGCCACCTCCTTCCCACGCTGCAAGCTGACACTGGTGGTGGCTGCTTTGGGTCCCCCAGTTGCTGCCTGGCACTTCTGATGATGAAGTGCCACAATGATGTGTGCTCCAGCTAGGACAGACAGCGGGGAAAGCTTGAATTATGGTCATAGTACTTGAAACTTGGTGGATAATGAGATAACATTTGGGATGACTGATAACATGGAAACACAAATGAATGGTTTATTTTAAAACAGTTGTGATGTATAAGTTGTAATTCAGCAGAGGAGTCACAAGTGGTTGACCAAGGACCGAGAGGAGGGCTGTGTGTAGGATCTCATCAGCTTTCCTAAAACTGCTATCTTCAGGAACAATCAGTGCCTCTAGAAAATTTGGAAGGATAACTTATGGACTGCAATAAGTCCCTAAGCTGCACTAATTCATGCACTTTCATGTCTCACTGCTTCTGCAGAAGCCTAAAAGTTGTTCTTTTGCAAATTAGTGATCTCGTCTTGTCAGTCACAGGTGAGCAGGGAACTTTCCACACAGTCAGGAAGTAAAAATGAAAGTCACTTAAATTGACTTAAAGTGGATGGGAAGGGACTGGACAGTGACCATTTTCAGCTGTCACCCTGCATCCATCCTTGCAACATTCCATAGATTTCCTCCATGGCTTCATCAGCGTAAGGGGGCTTGGACATGCAGCCTTTGGGTAGGACAGGGTCTGGGAGATGGAGGGTTTGGGAAGAGTTTTACTGTTATACAAAATACTGGAATGATGCCTGTGTACATAAATCATCTTCCCTCATTCTTCTCCTCCATGACAGAAGAAACCACCCATCATGTGGGAGAAAGTTGTTTCCAGCAAGGTGGGCTTCAGAGTATGGTTGCCAAATTTATCAGAGGCAAGAGAAGGTGAGGAAGAGCCTGATGAAAGCAGGCCAGCCACAGGAAAAGGAGGAGTTGTTGATCTGAAAAAGAGAAAACCAAGCAGAGAACAGAGGACAGGTGCAAACATGCACAGTTTGGAAGAAAATGAGATTTTCCAGTAAGTCAAAACTATTTCTGACTGTGGGGAGAGTTTCTCACAGCCTCCGGCTGCCTCCAGAATTAGGTGCTGGTTGTTATGTTGAGATCAGGCAGGATCTGGTGTGAGCAGCTGAACCAGTGTGCAGTGGTGTGGCACTGCTGTGGGCTCTGCAGGTGCTGGAGGACCAGATCTGAGTTCTCCTTGAGGGGCCCACACTATTTCAGAGTCACCCTCTGCAACTCTCCCTTTGTGCCACTGCCCAAAGGAGCAGTCCTGCCTCCAGGTGGGTGCTGCTGCTGTTTCCACCATGCCACTGCTGATGGGAGGAAGCAGATGTAGGGCATTCACCTGCTTGAAAAGTGACCTAGCCAAAACCCCTACAAAACCCAAACCTAAAATACAGTGTTCAGATTGAGCGATTTCCAGTTCTGCTTGTGTCGACATCAACAAAGAGCTGAGCAGGCTGCAGCATGATTTTTAACTGGCATAAGATGATCCTGAACCTCTAGCCCAAGCAGATCTGGGAATCTAAAGCTAAGAGACTCAGAAATATTTCAGCCAGTGAGGCACTGAGAGCAGAAGCTGCTAGTAGAAGTGAAAAGCAACTTAATCCATGAATACTTCTTCATGGGACTTTTGTTCAGTATCATACATTTGTTAAGCTTCTTCCCAACCTGAACCTTTGGCTGCCTCTGGAGTACCTGGGTGCCTTCAAAGTAGTGAGCAGAAAGCATTTCTCAGCACCCTTTTAGATGAGAAATGCTTGCAAACCATCAATTTGCAATTAAGCTAGTTGGCAGGTACCAAGCATGGATCTATTGGCTTGTCATTCACCTTTTTTTCCCCTGAAAAAAACCATGAAATCTGCTGAGAAAGGGTTAAATTGTTTCTGACTTATGCATGTGACTGACAGTTTCACAGTCACCAAGGTGGTGATGGAAAAGGTCTGGCTTGAGGAACACTGAGTAGCCAAACTGATTTCTGAGGGGTTTGCTTCTCTCTGTGTCAGCCAGAGTGACACGGGATGGGCAGGTGCTGCAGTGGGCTTGTTCTGCAGCAGCACCTCTGTGATCTCCTGGACAGACTGCTGTGGCATCAGCAGCTTCTCCAGTAATTCCTTCAGCAATTGCTTTTCAGGAACAATTCAGAAGGATCAATGGATGCATTTTGTACTCATATAAATGATGTATTTTTTCCTACTTGTTCAAATGTACTGTCATTGTCTCTGCCTGCAAGGATGTTAGCTCAAGAGATCTTTTCATCATAATGTATTTCTAATTGATTTTGCTGTGGTTCTCTTAGGGCTTCACAGCATCCCTAGCTTTAACACTGTTACTTATATATTCATGTAACTGGTCTAGGCTTTCTATTAAATAACACCTCAGCAAGTTTTCAGGCTTTCTTTTCATTTACTGGTGCCAAGTTTGACTTCTCAGCATTTTTAAGAAACCTTTTTAACAATTTTGACAGAATGTGTTACAGGATGATTAAACTGCAGAAACCTAATGCTTGATTGAACATGCTGAATGACATATTATTTTCCAAAACATTCAAACTGTTAAAAATCAACCTGAGCCCCATAACCTGGCATGACCACTGTATGGATGCCAGGTGAAGAAAACACAGATATTGTTCTTGGCATGACATGCTCAACGATTGCATTCTTTAATGAGGCTGTTTCTAGATTGAGGGAATAATGAACCCAGATCATGGTGGTAATGATGGGGACTGAGGGTTTGAGGAAGGGCAGGAATCTTTAGTCCCTCCTGTAGGAGGCAAGTCTCAGGCAAACACCTTTTTTTATTGTTCCTGTCCTTTTTCAGTGCCTTTTGTCTGGCATGTTAAGTCCTGGGCATGATTTCCCAAAGCAACTCAAACTGTCTTTACAAGGTTACTTTTACATCTAGCTTTCAAATAGGAGCAATAGGGAAGGCTGACCTGGTTCTTATCCATCTGTTCTTAATATCTTAGATTTTCCTTCCAGATGGTTTACAGCAATGTCAGAGGGCCCATTAATCGGTGTGCCAGTGTTCAACTTAGAAATTCTTGGGAAATCTCTACACATGATATCCTCACCACTGGAGGAAGCTTTGTCTTTACTCACTCCCATGGAGACATTTTATTTCAGTGTGTGTTCTGTAAATAATTTTTCTTGGTCAGTATCTTCAGCTTTGGTCTCCTTAACTGTATTTTATTTTCAGTATTGTTTTCCATTTACTAAGTCCAAAGGAGGTGTTGGAAGTCACATTGGTTTCTGCTTAAACAATTTGTGCACCCTTTCATTCTTGCTTCTTGCAGGCTCCTTCTGACTGCGTTTTGCAGATAGACCCTTGCAACTTCCAGCTGGCTTTTCTGTTAAAAATTCCTGCAGGTTTATGGGGCTTTTTTACTATGTTCTGTAGCATCCATTTCAAGCTGTGATCCATTCTGCTGTCCTGAAAGCCAGCTGACCTTTGTTTTGTCTCTCATCTTAAGCAGTTTCTTCTAGGAGTCTTTCTTCTTATCCCTTTTCCTCTTTGATCCTCATACAATCTGACCTCATTTTAGCAGTGACACAACCTCTGCCTTCACATAACTTATTTGACTGAAGGTCCTCACATCAATCCTAATGGTTAAAAAAACCCCTCTTTTTGTTTGTTTTTTTGTTTTGTGGGTGTTGGTTGGTTTGGTTGGGGTTTTTGACTGAGCAAGTCAAATTCCTTACTAACAGAATGTCTCCTGTACATTTTCTCAGTCAGAAATGTGATTATTTTCACTGCATGGAGCTGTAGGCTGCTAACTAAACCTAAACTTTGTGACAGTGCTATTAAAAGACAATTTTCCTATCAGGATCTTCTCCACCTGCTGCTATATTTGAACAATCAGAGTAACTCCATGATGTGTCCTAAACACTGGCTTTTCTTTTCCTTCCTGGATTGAATTTAGGATTGCTTTTCTTTTCTTCCCCTCAACTTTCAGTTCTACTTGTTCTGTTAACATGTGGCATCTAGGCAGTTTCCTGAGCTGAAACATAATAATTGACACTCATAGGTAATGCAAAACATTCATTACATAACTGGGAAGACGACTTGCAGGACACTTCTCTATCTAAATGCCATCAACCGACATAAAAATTAACATAATCCTCTAATGACTGTGAATTCAAGATGATTGTGAAAGTTGTTGTTGTTCATCTCAAGAAGCAGCTCCTTGCAGTGGCATGAGCTACATGGATAGCCTGGTGATCTATTCCCACACTTGTGGAGGTTTTATTAGGGAACCTATAAATAAATTTTTGCCTTTTTATTAGGCAAATTCAGAAGTTTTGACTTCTGTGGGTAAAACATGGAAAACAAACAAATAATACTATTGTTAACTAACCAGGCTCAAGTGTCTACTCAGTGCCTATTCTGTGGGCTGGCACACTCAGAGGGCAGAAAATGGCATGCCTGGGTTTGAGCACAGGCAAAAAGAAAATCCAAACCTTTTAGGACTTGTTTTCTTCCCTCAGGATTTGGAAGCTGGACAATTTTCTGGGCTGTGAAATGATGACAACAGTCCAGGAATTCCTGCAGAGTTTGGGTTTCCCTCTCAAGACTACCATTAAGCAAACTGCCAGAAGCTGATAATCTTGTTCTTCTCTCTCCCTGTCCATGTGCTCTCTGTATGTCTTGTGCCTTGCCTCAGATTCTCCTCACATGCTTTTTTATGTATTCTTCAGCATCTCATAATTTTACTTACATCCCTCATGAGAGGACTGTCAGACGTTGAGGCCTGAATGTTGGGGTTTTTTTCTTAATCAAACCAGAGCCTTTCAAATTTCTTTAATCTAATTATTTTTTAAATATGTTGTGTGTGCATCTATGAGGAGAGTGTTCTTTTCTTTTGGAAATCCTAACTTTGCCAGAAAGTTCTCCTCTGTGCTGACAGCTGGACCATCTGGAGACCATTTTGAGAGCTGTGGTGATGTTCTCTAATGCTGCCTGGAAGGGCTGAGGAGAAGGCAGCGAGCACCACAGACTGCAGAGATGGATGACACTCTGGGGATGCACCACCCCACCAGTCCCCAGCCGTCTGAGCTGTGATGGGGAAGGAGCAGTGGCCAGGAAACAACTTCTGATGGAGATGGGGTTCAGCTGGAATGCACTGGGAAACCCCAAGCTGTAGGCAATTCCATTTGGTTAGCAAATAGAATGCTGTTTTGCAGGTCCTTTAAGCCAATTGTTTTTTTCTGATGGATAATTCCTCTTTTTTTTTTTTCTTTCCTAGTCTCCATACTACTGTGCTCCTGCTTTAACCTCGACAGTCAGAGAAGGCAATTCAGGCTGACCAGGCTGGCACTCTCCAGTTTCAGGCACGGTGTGTGAGATCAGCTTCAAAGGTGAAATATCTGTTTGCTTGATGTCTAGTGCAGGTGGGATGTGACTGGTGCTGCAATGCTGCATGTCCTGCACAGGCAAGGCTTGCAGGCCAGGGCACAAGAGCAGGGAAGAGCTCTTTACTGATTTTAAGCAGTCAGTGCTGCAGCAGCATGGAGGAGAGTGTGGGAAGAAGAGGATTCTCCAGTAAGCAGGCTCAAGGATAAGTGCAGATGTTGGTGCAGAGGGAGATGCACAGGATGGGAGCTGAGGGTGGATTTGGGAAGCCCCCGAACATGGCTGCAGGACTGACTGTGCCAGGTCCTTTGATCTTTTGGTCTGGATACCTCCAAGAAGCAAAGTGCTCCTTGGCACAGGGAAAACCCCGGTGACGATCTGTTCTTCAGCTGTCACACAGGTCTTCAGAGTGCGTTCAGAGTCATTGCGATTGACGCTGAAAGCGCAGATGGCACAGTGTAAAAGGAGAATACAAAGGGAAGCTGAGCCCAGGTTCCCCGCCCTGCCGCCGGTGCCGGGCGGAGGAGGAGTCCCTGGAGCGCTGTCAGGACGTCTCCCGGAGCGGCAGCCCCTGCCAGAGCCCTGTCCCCGTCCCTAGGTGGCGGTGCCCGCCCAGCGCGGAGTTCCGGCCGGAGGAGCCAGCCCAGCCCCGAGCCCCGGGCCGGCAGCGGGGCAGGGTTTGGGGGTCCTGCCCCTCACGGGCACCTGCCCCGCAGCCAGGGCAGTGCCTCCTCCGGGAAAGGCCCGGGATCGTCGCCGCTGCTGGGCACGAGGTGCGGGGCGGAGCGGCACCCGCAGAGGCAGCGCTGAGGAGGATGCGTGAGGGAGGCAGGGAGGGCTGCAGGGCACACCGCAGGGCTGCGGGGTCACTGCGAATGCTTTGGCACTGCCAGAACCTCACCTGCCTCTTCCATCGCCCGTGTCCGTCGTTCTGCACTGTCTGTCCCTCACTACACCCATTCCGTGGGCAGGATGGAAAGCTGCCCGATGCTGCTGGATGGGCACAACCAGGGGATTGAATACACGAAGCGAGTTAACATCTCCCTCTCATGCCCAGCACCCAATGCTAGTCACTCTTCCTGCTCTTCTTACCCCAAAATGTAGGAAAGGCTGTACCATATCAGGACAAGAGGTATACCAGAGTCCATCCCTATCACTGGGTGATAGAGGTGTCCAAACAAAATTAAAAGCTCAAGGCAGATTTGGAGCAATACTTTTCCAAACTGCTCTGCCTGCCTGCAGCAAATTTTGGCTTGGAGATCTCCTGCACAAGAGTTGGTATCTATATGTGTAATAACCCTGGATGTGTTTTTCTTTCAGTAATTATTCCATCATTTTTTGAATCTGTATAAAATTTTGGCTTCCACAACATCTTGTAGCAAATATTCCCACAGCTGAATGGGATATTGCTTGAGGGAGGCTCTCCTTTGCCTTGCTTTGGACTTAGCACCTGCTAGCTTTGTTTAATAAAAGGGGTGCAGATATTCTCCCAGTGCTTTCCTCATCACCTCACACGTTTTTGCATTTTTTTGTGATTTTCCTCAGTGCTCCCAGGAAACACAGCTCCAAAAACAGGCTGCCTTTGCAGATGGCTTTGGAATTTGTTGAAAACTCATTTTAATTTGAAAGTTCTGGTGTGTTAGAAGAGCTCACTTTCTGCATGCTTCTGCTGAAAAACAAATTCCAGAAAATCACCTGCTTTTCCCATCAAAACTAGGAGCCATCACCATCGATAAACTCACTTGGAAATAGCTCCAGAGCCTGGATTTGCACTTTCTTCTTCTGGGTAGCCTCTATTTCACCTCCCAGGGTAGTCAGAGGCAGGTGAAGGGCATCAGGGAGCAAGGAGGGTGGCACTGCAGGGGTGAGTAGAGGTGACATGCACAAGTAATCAGATGGCACTGCAGTCACCAGCAGTCCTTGATGGGGGACACAGAGTGAAGAGATGGACATGAAAGAGATCCTCCAACCTGCTGTGGTCCGGGGACTGGCAAAGGGTGTTTAGTGACAGGACAAGGGGTGGTGGCCTTGAACTGAAAGAGGGTAAGCTTAAATTAGATGTTCAGAAAAGATTCTTTACTGTGAGGGTGGGGAGGATTCTTTACTGTGAGGTGGAATAGGATGCCCAGAGGAACTCTGGATGCCCCATCCCTGGGAGTGTTCAAGGCCAGACTGAACAGAGCTTTGAGCAGTATGTAGAAGGTGTTTCTGCTCATGCCAGGAGGACTGGAACTAGATGATCTTTAAGGTTCCTTCCAAGCCAAGCTATTGTGTAATTCTGAAATTCCATAAAACACATCAGAGGCACCCTGACACAGCTCAGAGACAAGCCCGTGATCTGACTGGTTTAAATCACTGGCTGTTCCCTGTAACTTGCATGGGTGCTAAATCCAACCTGTCTGTGACACCTATGTGGCCCAAAGCCAATTGCTAACAAATATCTCTCTGCTTTGTCCAGAACAAGGTGCTGGCCCTATAACTTCTGCAGGTGTTGTGACACAGTTTCAGATTCATCTGTGCACTTTTGAATTTCAAGTGGATTCAGAGAAACCCGAGAGAGACCTCAAAGGTAAAAAATCTGTGTACTTACCTCCTGACATACTTATGGGAGAACTAACTGTTATGCAGCTGCTTTTCCAAAATGCCATTGAAAATCCTTTTTTGCTTGAATGTGAAAATAATGAGGGAACATTTCAAGGAGTACAAGCAGCATCTATTAACACTGGAAGAAGGTAAGGGGAAGAAGGTGAAACATAAAATAAAGAGAACGGAAGCAGTTTTTGTGAACCAATCAAAACTGGTGGATCTGGTCTAAGTAGAGACTTTTTAAAGTAATGTCTCTGTCTCCTTGATATTACGACATGCTGAGCTAAGATTGTAAATATGGGAACCTTCCTTACATGTTTGTAATTAGGAAATAGAAGGCTGAAATAAGGATACAAGTATGTTGAAGGGAATGGTACTGGATAATTCAAGATCAATATGGTGTCCCTTCTGTGCGCACACATTGTGGATGGTTGTTGCATGCATTGACTTTCTATACAAATTCGTTTTATCCTGGTGCACAGTGAGCATGACATGCTGGAGACTCTGCTTTTCCTTGGGTGTGACTGTCCCATGCAGTTAGGCCTTTTCCAAGCAGAAAAGCTTTCCCCTCTCCAAACTGCTGTGACCATTGCCTCCAAGGAAAGGAACGGGGAAAGAAAAAGGTCAGGGGCATAGTAGCTTAAGCCCATTATGAACTGCATTTGAGTTTCTCTGCATACACATCCTGTGCAGAGTTTAAAAAGAAATTGTGTGCAGTGATGGTTGCTCATGATATGTCATATTTGAAGGAGGCTGTAAGCTGTGGAAGGCAGTCTTGATTAAAACATTAAAAAATGTGTGTGTCACTTATATCTAGAGGAGGTGGTGTGCATTGCCCTGTAGTATCTTCCAAAACTAGTCCAAGGGAGCAAGAGGTAGGTAGGATGCCTCCACCTCAGGCCTGGGGCTGAAAGAAGCACATGGCTTCCCTGGTGGCCTTGTTCAGCAGCTGGAAACAAACAGAAGTTCATTCAAGGCAAGTGAGCTCTAAGCAGACCAGAGAATCAGACCAAGCACTATCACAGCAGCTCCTTCTGGCTTTTATCCTCTCATAGCTCTGCACCATCACTGTGCTCTTGTAAGTGAGTGTGTGGAGTCCTTATCCTTCCATCTTCCCCGGTGATAAAGCTGAGCCTGAGTCATCCAACATAATCTGGGCACATCACTGCATGGGAGCTGGAGCATTCACTGGAGAGACTGCCAGGTTCCTGGGGCCTCTGCAGGCTCCGGGCTTCCCCAGCCTCTGAAGCATCAGCTGGTGCTGCTGTCTGGTGGGCAGCACCAGCTGCCAGGTTGGGAGGAGAGGCAGGAACTTTCCTGAGCATCTCTGGCAAGCAGCAAAACAGTGAGAGCGCCTGGGATGGGGATTGAAATACAGGGTGCTGTGTCATATGAGTGGAAAACAGAAAAGATGTAGTGTGAGTAAGGCAGAGTCTAGAGGCCTGGAGAAGGACTCTGCAGCTGAAAGAGGCCTGGCTTTGTCATAGGCATTTACACCACTATAAAGAGATCCAAATATTTGCTCTGTATCACCACTTAGAGTGAAGCACAGTTAAAAAGATGTCCACAAACCTCCCCAAAACTTTCACAGGTGCACTTCAAGTGCCTGTGAGTGTGTGAGAGTTTCCCCTGTGCTATCATCATGAGTTCACAGAGGAGAGGGTCTCTTCTTTCAACACCACAAGAAGAGCTTGTGCTGGTTGGAAGTCAGATCAGCAGTTCTCTAAGGCTTGGTGGATTTGGAGATAGATTCTATGTGAAGGGAAGAAAACATGAAGCTGGAATAATCAGCTCCTTAGGCAATCACCACAGCATGAAAAGGCTGCACAGATTCCTGCTTACTGATGGCAAAACGCCTGAAGCAGAAGCAGCAGAGAACAGAGGAGGGGCTGGATGTAGGAGCAGCACAGGAGGCTAATCCCACTGGGTTTCACAATGACATCTGCTCTCCTGGGCAGCATTCCCAGGGAACAAAAACTTCCTTTCTCATTCATAGTGCATTTATTTTCTCTTCCAAAAAATAGTCCAGAACCACCTGAATCTTCATTCTGTGAGAAAAATCTGCAGAAGTCCTAGCACTGCAGTAAGTGGCAGTAGGAAACAGATGAAGAAAAGGTATGGGGTGTTATGCTCATTATTTTTCTGACAGTGGAAAATAATGTCTGTTTATTGAGTCCTCTCCTGCTTCAGAGTGACTCATTGATCTGCTGATGTAGCCTGGGTGCAGGTAGGCTGGGTGGTGGGTTTGACAGCGTTGGCAGGCTGTCACTGCGGCAGGCATGCTGCGAGGGCAGTGCACCCAGGAGACATCCCAGTGGCCTGGGGACTGCCAGGGCAGCTTCCCACTTTCTGCTGATGACAAGTTACATGGCTGGGATTGCTCAAAAAAATCTGATGGAGGTGGAAAAATACCACAATGGGAATTCTGGAGTTGTGTTTTATGTTCTTCTATTAAGGCTGGTACTGGTGACAAGGTGGAAGACTAGGTCCAGCTGAGGCATACATAGCCATAGAGCCTGGAGAATTTTGGTTTGCTACATAGCCTGCTGGTGAGCTAGGATGATCAGGGAGTAAGGCTGACATCCTGTTTTTTGGATTTAGGCTGTAGCCTAAGAGTAAGACAGGAAAAGCGGAGATATCAGTTAGGGAGAATTTGTGCAGTGTTGTTGGAACAGGGATGGGTGGAGTCTTATAAAAGTCAAGAAAAGTAAAAGAGAAGAAAATGAATGTTCTGGTGGGAGCAAAAGCAGATGTTGATAATCTGTTGTGGTTTAGGTGATCTTTTTCTTCTCTGATTCATCTCCCAGTTCAGGAAAGGGATAATTTTAATAATTATTAGGGTCTCAACAGGCATTGTGTGAACAATTTGTGCCACAATATTTTATTTTTTTGGCCTGAAGAGGCCAGTATGGCCTGGCTGTGGTAAGGGGAGGTAATGCAGGGATCATGCTTGAAGAGCTGTTGCTAATTTCTTTAGCTAGGTGTAGGTTATGTTATTGTTAGGGATGTTTATAAGCACATAGCCAAGCAAGGAAGGAAAACCTAACATTAAGCTGAAAGCCCAGTGTGATGTATCTTGCTGCAGAGCTGCACTATAACAATGGACTTGTAGCTTGCATTAGTAAGACAGACCAGTTTAAATAGAATATAAAGACAGAAGTTTTCTGAGGCAGTCCCTGAAATATGACCAGGAGTGGAAATCCCTTGAGTTTGTTAATCTTGGTCAAACTTGTTTCAAACAGTCAATCAGATGCTCCTTCATATACATCACGCTTCCCTCAGACTGGGACTGTCCAGCACTACCTGAAATAGGATATGAGGTGAATAAATCTCTTTACACCTGCACACTGCATTGGGAAAAGTTGTAGTCTGTAACAGCTTGCATCAAGTAAATCTAAAATATGTGCCTGAGTCCACGAACTGATTTTGTTAGTTTGCAAACATGTTACTCCAAAATCTGCAACTACAAGAGGGACAAGGATGGTTGAGCAGAAGAAGAGCTTTCTGGGGGATACAGTATCATACACAGTACAACACAATACTGTGTAACTAAATGGCCAGTGCACAGAAATGTTTGTTTATCCATTGTGCCTTTAGTTTGACCACAATGGCAGCTGATGATCTGATCTGGAGGTTGAGCCTCGGTGCTCACTATTCACAGGACTGTTTCTCCTTCAAAACTCTGTCATGCTATTGAATTTCAAATCAAAGCATGAGCTTTGGGAGACCATCAACTCATTTAGTATTGCTATAATAATGTTTAGGTCTTGGGTGCTTTTGAAACATCAGGCAGAGTGATTATAAATAAAGTTGCTTTGATGACTCACTACAGTAACACCAGGGCTTGTCTTTGAGGATGAGTCAGTGCACAAGAAAGATAAATGTGCACTTGATATAGAACAACAATTTCACCTTCTGTTTTCCAGCTGGACACCCGTCCTGAAATCCCAGTGTTGTCGCACAGCTTTGCTTCATCTTGCTTAGGATTGCAGATGTTCTCTGGGCAGAAGAAATGTGCTCCTCAGAGTCCAATAGCTCCTTTGTATTAATGGACAAGCTCTCAGAGGAGGAGTCTAGAGCGTGCTGCGACAGGAGGGAGAGTGAGAGAAGGACCATGAAAAAGTGAGAGAGGGCTCTGTAAAATCCCAGGCCACGACTGAACCCCCAGTTGGTGCTGGCCAGGTCCTTTGGGAGTGACCAGAGAGATACAACCCAAACTGTTGTAATACCTTGGTCTGCCTTGCATCAACTTTTTTCCCAGCCAGTAGCAAATAGAGGCAAATTGAAATCTGCTTGAGCAGACAAGGATTACAGACTCTGCAGGGTCTGGAGGAATCAAAGCCTGCCTGACACTTTGGCAATGTTTCCAGCTGTGGGTGGTTCCCCCCTGGCAGAAGGCGAACGCTCTTGACGCAGCCCCGGAGCCCGGGCACGTTCCTCAGGAGCCGACTGCTCCGATGCTCTGATTTACAATGGAAAAATAACCAAATCAAAAGTGAGAGGGGACATGAGGGAAGGGGCTGGGGCCCTGAGGAATTAGACCTGGGTTTATAGAAATTTGTTTTAATTAGGAAAGCACAGCAACTGGAAAGATCTTTATTCTAATGGCTATTATAAACCTGGGGTTTATATTTGGGGTGCATTCAAATTTTGTTTTGCAAGTCTGGTTTTATATAAGCCATTTTTTAAATTATCAGATTCTGTGACCTTTTTTAGGAAAAGAAACATCAAACCATTTTAAGTTCAAGTTGTGCATACCCTCCCTGTTGGTAGAACAACATGAGTTGGGGGAATGTTTTCTTTACTGCTTGGCTTCTTGCAGCTGTAGTGTTCTCATTCACAATGGAGAAGGCCAGATTTTTTTTTTTTTTTAATTTTTTATTTTAAATTTTTTTTTTCCCCATGAAATCTGAGAGGTTGATTAACCACAGCCAGAGGAGTGAGTGGACTGTTTCCCCAGGGTATGGAAGAACTACATTTAATTCTATCCTTGAACTGAACCTAGAGCTGCCTCTTTTGGGTACCTACCACTATCATTTCACAAACTGAGAGAGAACAGGACAGGATCACTTGGGCTCAAGAGAAGTAACCAGAGATGCCAGTCCAGATCTGAAATTTTCCAAGGAAGAAAACAGCACCTAAAATGAGTGTTCCTGAGAAAAAAGAAGTGGTTCCAGTTGGCATGAGCCTTTTCTACGAGTTCAGAAAAGCATTTAGTCAAAACCCTGCTGGGTTGGCTCTCTGTTTTATAGGTGTAATGTGTAGTTTTACGCATTTTCTTGTGTCTAACTTGGTCATGATTGAACAGAGCATGAGAAATTAGTAGCTAGTTTTGATTTAAAGGCCAGTGATAGGTATAACTGGTTAAACTAATTTTACCCCTCTGATAGAGAGAGGAACTGAAAATGTTTCAATACATCCAAACTAGTGACCCCTTCAGTTCTCCTCTGAGAACAGATATACTGCATTTGTAAAAAATGTGGTCTGCTTCCTAACCAGTCTTTTGTCAGAAAAACTGTGGCTGGAGACCAAAACTGTGTGTTATTGCTATTTAGACTTATCAGGGCTGCAGAAGAGCATGAGAGAGCAATATTTGACCTGTGATCTATTTTCTTTATCCCTGGATGAAGTGTGACTAGCATCTAGCATATTCTTTTAATTCTCTTCTTCCACATCAAGACAATCATGTATTTCTGCATTCTGTGGTACTAGCAAAGTTTCTTTAAAATATATCTCAAGCACAGTGTTTTCATGTAGGTAGAAAGAGCACATAGAAAAGAGAAGCCTGGGCAGGAGGTGAATGAGCAGCTCATGTTCCACAGTATGAATCCATCTGATATGCCTGCTGTCTGTAAGCAGAATTTTGACTGAAGGATCTCTGTGAGACTCATGGGAATCTATGGAAAAGCTGTAAGGATGTTGGCTATGTCAGCATCAAAATTCTTGAGGGGTTTCCAAGAGTGCAGGGAAAATGCTGTGCTTCCTCCTGTGTGGGTCTGATCCTAGATCTTCTGTAGCCAAAGCAGAAACACCTGGCAGGGATGGTTTTGGAGCTACCTGGGAAGGAAAGAGAAGGTGCTTGTTGAGGAGTTGGCTGCCAAAGTACTGATAATGGATGTTTTTACTTTGGTTAGGCACTTCTTACCCATGTTTTTTAATGATTCTTAGGAAGAAAAGAGGTGCAGCAAAGCACCTCTGCTTTGCTAGAGGTGCTACTTGTTCACATCAATGCTGTCCCTCCAGCACAGACCACCACAGCATGTTTGTAAGTTCTTGTTGGAGATCTTGTTCAGGGAAACCATGACTATTGTTGCCTTCCAACCAGACCTGAAATTTCAAACAGACTTTTGAACAGCTGTGTAGATAATAAAAAAAAAAATCCATCATTGTTATCTTTGAGAAGCACCAGATTTACCCGGCATATATCTTAGAGGATACACATTCATCCTGGTAACAATGTCTTGCCTGGAAATAACACTTCAGGGTTTACCTTTTTTGAACTCTGTGTTGCATATGAGAATCTCATATCTATCATTCACCTATATACTGCAGCTGTTTCACTTACAGGAAAGAAAACTGAAGCATAGCTTATGGAATGGCTGGGTCCACTATGAGAGTTGTTTTCCTTCTAAGCAGGCTGGTAGCAGTTAAATCATAATAAATAATATAACCATCACAATGTGGCGATGATTTGGATACAAGTGCAATATAGATTTAAGTGTGCCTTGTGGTTAATTTCTAAAACTAATTGCTTCCATGTAAAGTCTGGTACATAAGTAGATGTTTTTCAGGACATACTTGGGGGAATGAATATAGAAATGGGGAAAATGGAATATAAAAAGCATGTTTGAGGGGTGACTCTCTGGACTTGTTTTTCCATGGAGAGAAGATCATCAGCATCTTGTCAGTGTAAGAAAAGTAGACAATAGGCTCTGAGCTGTTTTTGTCCTGTGGTTTGGCTGCTTTGAATTTTGTGGCAAGAAAAGGCTTTTAGATCATATCCTGAAGGATTGTTACATCATGTTCCCTAATTTCCCTGCTGGTCCCATTTGGTTATCTTGCAATAAGAATCATAAGGGGTTCAATTCAGATGGAAAAAAAAAATTCCTGGATAACAAAGAAGCAAATGACTCATTGATCTTCTTCAGTTTGCCTTGGCTATCAATCGTGTCCTGAAGGCAGAATGATGAGGCCCATCTTCACATAACCTGTCTATGAGAATGGGGAGATGCCACAGCCTGTACTGCAGTCCAGTCATACCACAAATCAGAACAACAGCAATCTCCTGCTCTTCTAGAAAAAAGTGAAGTTGTTATTTTGAGCTGTCCGTGCCCTCCTGAACTGCAGGCTGGGCTGTGATCTTAGCTTAGACAACCTCCCTCCCAAAATTTGGAGGGTGAGTGCAAAACCTTCCTTGGATTCACAGCAGGATTTTGTAGTGGAGTTCTGCCTGGTGTTGCCACATGATGTGCAGCAGTCTGCTGTGTGCCCGGTCCTTCCATGCAGTGGGCAGCATTGGGATGTTAAAATGGATCTGCTGGGGAGCAGAGGGGGTAACATTGCAGGCGACTCTTGCTCAGCTTTTGCTCACAGTGAGGGAAGAGCAAGTAAGTTAGGACTGAGGTGACAATGAGTTCTTCTGTACTTGAGTGTTGGTCATGGGCCAGCTGGAAACAGCTCCCTTAAGTTCTGCCCTGGTGCCAGTCTGTACACTCAGCCATCCCCCGTGGGCAGCCCTGGCCCCTCTGTGGGTGCAGGAGCACTTCAGCAGGGCACCACAGCTGCGTTGAGTCGTGTTCACTCTGCTGGGAATGAGGTCTCCCACTCTTGCCCAGAGCTGAGTTGGGGGTCATAATGTTGTAAACACCATAGTGTTTGTGGCCCCATCATGTCTGGCCACTGGGAAACACTGTGAGGAGTTCTGCAGCCTCTGCCAGTGGGAAACCCTGAGAGTGTAGGAAATCGATACTAGAAAACATCGTGGGAAGCTCATAACTAATGCTGGGGATGGAATTTGCTTTGTTCCCTGATTACTCTCAGGAGTTCTCACCCTGTTTTTCTGTGTGAAGTCTGCCTGTTCCACTGGTGACACTCAGTCCCAGACCAGAGCTTCCCTGGCCTTAGGTCAAGAAAAGCAGGGATATGGCAGCTGCTGAAGTTAGATCCCCACCATGCCATGGCACCAGCAGTGAGGAAGTCCATGGTGAGCTGAGTAATGTCCCACAGCAGTGTCCCACCAGGGCTGTGGAGCCAGTTCCTGCAGCAGTGAGCAGTGAGACACAGGGGCTTTGTGAGGGCTGGCTGCTGGCACGGCCACCTCCTCCCCACGCTGCAAGCTGACACTGGTGGTGGCTGCTTTGGGTCACCCAGATGCTGCCTGGCACTTCTCTGGGGGCTGAGAAGTGCCCCACTGATGTGTGCTGCAGCTGGGGTGGATGAGAGATTGTTCTCCCATCCGAACTTTCAGCTCTTTTCATGTTTTCTGTAGGAAATCCCCAAAGTAACTTAGCCCCTGGACTGGAATGTTGCATTTGGTTTAATTCCACTGTCTTATATTTTTGAGGGGAATTGGGGGATTTGAGCAGAAACTGAAGGTTTTTCTTATGTAAACTAGTGAGGTCATGGGGAGCTTCGTGGACATAATGGTTGTGGGTCTTGTTTGCCATGTCTGAGCACAGGGCTTTTTTGAAATGAGGAGGTAAAGAAGGGGTCACATTTACTAGACAACTCTTCCAGTTGTTGTTAAGATTGTTCTTTGAACTTTCCAATAATCAGCATGCCAAATCCAAATCTGTAATTGCTCCTCTAGTCCACGTGTCCTGCTAGGTGATGTTGGGGTTTGCTGGGGTGTAGGTGCTTTGTGTTGCGCTGTTATCAAATCTCATGTTCCTCCTCCTGAAGTGTTCCTGTCTATCTGGATAGCCAGGATTTCAGTTCTGTGACAGCCTGAGGACTCCGTTTCACTGACTGATGGAGGTGCTTGTGTGGGTGTCTGAGATGGACTCGTGCCATTACTGGGTACAAATATTTTCTCTGCAGCATAGAACACCCCTAAGCATTTTTATTTAACTGTTCCTGTGACTGCACACACACACACACACACATGGGAGTCTGCTGTTAAGTTTTTTATGGAAGTCACTTTTTGGATTCCCAGTTTAACAAAAACACTCTGCTTTGACAGGCTCTTAACAGAGCAAACACTGTTAGTGAAAGCACAGGTATGCAAACAACTCCCTTCCTTCCTGTTCTGTTGTTAAACCTGGTAACTCAAAATCCAGCCACCTCATTTCATGTTTTTCTAAAGACAAGGAGGGAGGTGACTGTATTTTAATTTCACAAAATGCTGTTGTGCAGAGCATTTTGTGTCTTTGAATGTTCAAACATTTCTTGGCTAATGAAGTGCTGGAGGACTGAGTGTAATATCTTGTAGTTTGCATCTTCCTTGCTGTCTGGCAAGTTTTCACATGAGGGGTATCACACCATGAGAGCACACTGTCCCTTCACATGGACAAGTCCCAAAGGGAATATTACAAATTTACTGTTATATATTGATTCAATTATTGTGTGACAAGGATAAGAAGTGACTTTTGTTTTTTGTGGTGGAGAAGGAAGTGAAGGAGATAGACTTTGACCATTACTGGGGAATGAATACCTGCTGGGCATGCATAGATGGCACAGCTGGCTGCAGGGTATTTACTGGAAGAGAATTTGATGTCTGACTAGTAGGTAAGATATTTAACTACCAGGAAAGCCCCACGTATCCTGAAATGATTCCTTATTTACCCACCCCACAAATAACTCACTGTGTCCCTATACACAAAGAAATTACTGTGATAAATGTAACTGTTTTCACTGCATGGGATTTACAACTCTCATGGGAAAAATAGCTGTTGGTTCCTGTAGGTCTGGGTAAGCTTTCTGCAGGTTTAGGTAAGTTTAATAGAAAATGCTCTGGTTTAGTATTGGGGTCTCATGTCATGGTGCCCCTTTTCTGGCACTAAGTAAAGGTTGGAAGTTCAAGAAATGCCTTACAACAATTAGAATTTCCTTTGAGATATTTCTGGGGAAAAAATGAGAAGAAAAGAAAGATACATAAGGAACCCGAAAGCAAAGCAGAAAGAAAACCAATGGCCTTTATGTGAATTTCAGAATCTCCTTTTCACTCTTTGAATTGTCTTATTTTTTTTTTTTTTTGTAAAACATGCCTCAATCCCAAAGTAACACTATCAACAGTCCTCCAGTCATCTTTTATAGTGAAGGGGCCATCATAGTGAGATTAAGGTCATTTAATATTATCCTTTTTTAATTTAATTACTATCCATTATCAAATATTTTGTTGTTTAAAACAGAATTGCAGCTCTGGTCCATATTTTTCTGTTGGATGGAGTTAACTGTTAACGGTGAAATTAAGCTCCACCGGTTGAGTTTTGTACTTTAGATTGAAACAAGAAAGAGCAACACTAAATCCCCTCAAACCTTTGCCCTCCCAAAATCACTAGCAGGTGTAGAAAGCTGACTCAAATGTTGGGTTTGACCCAGAAAGCTGACTCAGGTGGAATTGCTGAAGGTCAAAGCCTTTGCCAGGATGCCACCTGCATGAACAGCACCAATTAGATGTTCTGTCTTGTGTGAATTACTCAACTCATTTGCTGCTATTAAAATGTAGGTGTTGAGATGGCTATCACTGATACCACCAGCGTGGGAAGTTCTTTGAATATAAGGGCTGGATCTGCAAAATTGAAATTTACAGCAGCAAATATTAAATTTCCAACAACCCTCCCTAGTTTTCAAAGAATGAGGAATCAAGTTTTTAAAGCTGAGATTGAATAGAAAAAGAGTTCTCATGGAGCAGGCAGAATAATTTATTTGTGTGGTTCCTTGATACTTACTGTTTACAACTGGTCCCTTCCAGAACACCTTGGAGACAGCAGATACCTAAATGTGAGCTGGGCTCTGAGGTCTGAGGTACATCAAGCACATTCATAATTATGTCATTGTGGCTGTTTTATACGAGTTTGCTTTGCCATTAGATACTGTAATATGAGCATGAAACACCACCTATTTTCAGAAGGTACAGGGTGTGGAAAGACAAGCACCTGATATAAGATAAGAAAGGCAATCTAAATGTCAGTATTTAGAAAATGCATCTCCATCAAATACACCAAAATAATATTGTTCTTTCAAGTGCACCCCTCAGTCCCGACTGTTGTTCAGGTTGGTTCATTGTTCAAAAATCCTTGAATATTCCATAGATCAGAGGCTGAGATCCAACTGACCATTGCACAGAAAGGAGTGCAGGGTCTAAATAAATCTTAAATGTTTTTAAAATACCAAGGATCTAATCATGCTTCATTTCCTTTGGTACATACTTGAAATTTTCTTTCTCATCCCACTGGTTCCAGTAAGCCTCTCGGGTTTTGGTGTGAATATTCTCTGTACCCTGTTTATTTCTTGTACAGGTCAAAAATGTGTTCTCTTTACACAACTTTTACTGCATCAGAGTTATTATTAGAAGAAAAGGGAAGGATATTTCAACACACATTAAAATAAGTGTTGGGTCTTTTTCAAATTTGAACATTTTGCAAAGACACTGCAATTTACAAAATTACTATGAGTTAATTCTAAACAATTTTTATTTGAATAAATTCTGGAACTACTTCAGTTTTATAGTAGCATACTATGAATACTAAGTACATAAGCATGTGAAATTCTTCAGCCCTGACAGGACAACCCTTTTAGCTGAAGAAATTGATCATTCCATTTTTACTTTTTCCCCCATTTTTCTTACCAAGCATTTAACAACATGCAGACCTTAATAAATGACGGAGACAAACATCTGTCCTTAAATAGCAGCAATTTCTTCAGCCAATAAAATTTGTTTTCTTCCCCTGCATTAAGCCATGAGTTGGCAACACAAGGACTGGGCAAGCAGAAGACAGCACACAGAGAGACCCCCATTTATTGAGACTGGGGATTACCATCTGGTTTTCTGCTCCTGCTACAAAATGAGTCCTAATAATAGTAGGGGGAGTGGTGTGTGCTCAAAACACAGAAAGAACACGATGTCCTTTCTCTAGCTGATCAGGTCTTGTAATTTACACATATTTTTAAATAGTATTTTAAAACACTCAGTCCATTTTTAGGAGGATGTATGTTCTTTTCCTCTTTAATTGCTCTTATTTTGCAAAGTTGAGTGAGAACAAGTCCTATGGCTTAGGTCACACCCATCTGGATATTATTTCCTAATGCTTCTGACAAACAAATTAGTGAGTGACCCCCTAGTGAAAGAATTAACAAGGATTCCCGGTTCACTGTGCATTTACTGAACTAATGGCTGTGTTTGCTTTGGTTTTCCTTGTTTGGGCAAGGCCTGCAGAGGTGGTACTTCTGATCTGAATCCTGTGTGCCATTGAAATGATGGCTCTGGCCACTTCACTTGCCAGTTATTTCAGCTGCTTAGCAACTGTGACAATGTCAGGTCCTCGGTGTCTCTGAAGGGTCTTGAAAACTTAGTGGTTCATGCCTGTCAGTCATTCCAGACACACTTCAGTACCTGCTGGTCTTTCTAGTTGCAATATCCTTTAAAAGAAAACAAGAGGTTATCTTTGTGTTTCAAAAAGCCTAGCCTGTAGTGCACCTAGTCTGTCTTCCACGGGCATGTTTTGGATTTTAGCATCTTAGCACAGAGCTTTCCTTTTATTTTATCTCCTCTCTAATCTCTAGAATTAGGCCCTTTTTTACCTCTTGTCCTTCCTCCCTTCCACTCACCATGGTTTTCTTGTTTGTATTTTCTGACCATTAAAAATATTAATTTTATTAGATTAATTCTAAGACTTTGTATGCAATGATAGGTACTTCTCTTTCTGAACAGTTTTGAGTAAATATGCACTAAGTAAGAACACATATGATGTGAATGTTAGTATATATTAATGCAAAGTTTTCCCCAAATGAAGCCTGATAGATTTTGATTTGCAGTTTTATTAATGAAAAATACATTTGCTGATACACTGTTAGGATTTTACATTTCTGTGTGAATGAACCTGAGAGTTCATGGGAACTTGGGATAAATCTTGAGACAGAGGCATAAGTCAGAGAAGCCTAGAAGGGGTGCATGAACATCCTAACATGAGTAAGGGGACTGTGACGTACTTGGCCTCTTTTGGGAAACAGAAGGTTTCTGCTTACAGCTCAGGATCATCAAAAGCATATTTTCCACCCTTGGCCACCTTGTGCTCCTGCATCATTCACAGAGAATGGTGAGAGGAGAAATTTGCATTTGTAACTGTGGACCAGCTCCCACAGTGCAGCCACATCATCTAATTCTCTTGATCAGAGCTGAAGCCAAAGGCACTGCTCTCTTCCTCAGTGGGGCAGGAGCTCTCTGTGCTGCCATCCCTGTCCATAATTGTCTGGAAGTAGCAACAGTTTCTGGGAAAAACTTTGACAGCAAGCAGAGCTGACCCAGTGGGAACAAGGCTGCCCAGCCATGAGGTGTGGAGCTGGGTGCAGGGAACCAGTCCTTCAGGCCTGGGGGCTGTATTAATGAAATAGCCAAGGAGGACATACAGAAAACACCTTCCTCTGTGTTTCTTTCTGCACAAGTCCCCCACTCCCTCCCCAGGGTTGGCATCCTGGAAGCAGCAGAGGAGAATACACCAGGGGCTTGTCTTGCCATAGTTTGCTTTGTAGGAAAAGAAGGATAAGACAAAACAGACAACAATAATTGCAAAATATCCCTGCTCTGAAATGAGGCAAACTGCCAGAGAGCTCTTATGCAAAAAAAAAAAAAAAAAAAAAAAAAAAAAAAAAAAAAAAAAAAAAAAGGAAAGAAAATTCTGGAGATTGAGCTCTCCCACATAAACAGCTTCATTTCAAAGTCAGAGTCCAGGGTGAACAGGCACACAATTCATATACATTCTGCTCTCTGCTGCTCTTGCCCACCAGCCTTTAGCTATCAAATATATGCCCCCCAGTCAGTGTCAGCATCATTTCTGTCATAGCCACCACCAAATAGTGCAAGCTTGAAATTTAGCAGAATTTAGCACAATCTGTTTGGTTTGAGTAATTAGTCAGCCTTTCCCAGTTCAGTCTTCCCATGCAGGAGGAAAGGAATTGTTATCAGAAGGTGATGCTTGGCAGAACACAGGGTGCCCTCTGACAAGCAGGACTTCAGCTCCGTTAAACATCCCCACACCCTCTGAACAGAAAACTCAGTGTTCTGTATTCTTATGGCTTGGAACAAACAAATATTTCCTCACAAGCAAATATTTCCTCCTGTACATTTCTAAAGTGATCTCTCTTGCACAACAGCACTATGCATTCAGGCAGTTCACTCTAATTATCACTTTGTAACATTTTGCATCTGCTTCTATTAAGTCGCTGAAGTTGCTAGTATGTTTTCTTGAGCTGTTTTATTTTTAAACAACTTGTCTGTGTCTGTCAACAGCTGCACTCTTCATTTTATGCATTTTGAATGCACTAATTTTCTACAGTGTGTCTTGATACTGCAGCTCAGCTCCAAACTGGAACCCACAGCAATCCTTTGACAGGCTGTCTGTTAGGCTTTCAGGTCATGCCTAATTTCAGGTTTTCTTCCAGACTCATAGAATTTGTTCTTGAATAACAAATAATACAATTTAAGCCCTCACAGAAGTGTAACAACTGCTAGTGGAACTTTTACAGAATTTTCTCAGTGGGTCAAAGAGCTCTCCAGCCACAGCCAGAAGCAGGCTGGAACACGTGGGTGAGATGTTTGAATCCTTGGAATTACCTGATGTCACCTACTTCATCAAGGTGGAGTCAGCCTCTTCTCCCAGGTAATAAGCAATAGCACAAGAGGAAAGGAACACAAGTTGTACCAGAGGAGGTTTAAATTGGATATTAGGAAAAATTTCTTCACTGGAAGGGTTGTCAAGCACTGCAACAGCTGCCTGGGGAAGTGGAGGCATTTAAGAGTTGTGTAGATGTGGCACTTGGGGATATGGTTTAGTGGTGGACTCAGTGGTCTCAGAGGCTGTTTCCGACTTTAACGATTCTATTGTGGGTTCCATCCCGTTTGTAGTAAAATAATGGAAGTTCAAAAAACCCACAGAATGAAAGTGTAGTACTTTAAAAATATATTGTAAGTTTATTTTTATAGTTCCAAATTTAATGCATATGAAATGATTCAATCATTTTTAAAAATAACAGAGTTGTATCCAATGGAAAAACTGTTGTCTAATATATCTTTGAGGCAACCTCTCTTAAAAAAAGTCTACTGCAAAATTTCTGATGTTCATGTTCATAGATCTTGTCCTGATTTCTTTCTCTCTGGGGTTCATCAGTGCATGTTCTTAAGTGTAAATTTGTTAGATTTAGTGGGTTCTTTCCTTCCTAAATTGTACCAACAATAATCTCAGATGCTGCTACACTGCCACAAACCCAAGCAGAGTGGCATGCAGCAACAGTGGCGTGCTGAGACTGGTTGAGGTGCTCAGATGGATGAGGACACCTGTACACTCCTTTATTCTTCTGTTGATGTTTGAGAACAGTCAAGTCACCAATGAAGCAATTAGATATGTATCAGTATTTGCTTGGTCTTATCTTCCTGATAAAATACCTGGGCAGTACCAGTTTGGACAAAACTCAGGGACTGAGTACCTCAGGTGAAAAAGCTGAAGTTGATGTAACTGAGGCAGTGGCGTTCTTTCATGTTGCTCTGTGTGACTGTGTCATTGCTGACAGCAGCAGCCAGCACTGTTACAGCTCTCTGAGCAGTAAGGAACACTAAACATAACTCCAGTGATGTTACTGTGCTTCATAATTTTCAGCCACAGGCACCTCAGTTTTAAGATTCAGCTTTGGTGAAGTATGACTTTGAGACTGCTAAACAGCAAAGGTGTGAGCTGCCCTGTCCTGGTGGGATTCCATGCTGTTCATGACCCGGGGCTCACCAAGCCTGCCCTGTCCCTCACAGGTGGTGTGTCCAGAAGGCTGAGACAGGCTGTGTCCCTGGAGCTGAGAGGGTTAAGCCACTTTCAACAAAGGCTTGATTCTTGTCTTTTCTTCCTCGAAGGGAATGAGAGAAAGAAACAAGAGTAAGATACAAAAAAGCTGTTGTGAAATAAGCCCATTGCTGTTCTCTGAAAAACAAGTATGCGAGGATTCATTTTTAGAGGCGTGCTGAAGCAGCGGGGCACTGGAGGGTGGCCACAGCCACTCTTCCTCCAGGGGCTGTCACTGCCCTGCCAGTGCCAAGGACTAAAATTATCTGGTTTCTTAGAAGAGGACGTGGTCCTGACCACAAAAAAAAAATGTCTGCTGTACAAAACCACAAGCTATTTCCCACTCCAAAGCAAAATCTCTAATGGTAGCTGTTCCAGCAGTAATTGGGGGGTGGCTGCAGTGTGAAGAGGACTCCTTTCTGCCAGCATATCGAGGGGCTGGGGGGTGTCTGCCATCTCAGACAGGTGTTTGTCTGTGGAAATGAACATTCTTTTCATGGCCAACTGAAAGGTCAATTTTCAGCTGACAATTGAAAAGTTAAAAAAAGGAAATGCATCTAGGGAAAACAGCTGCTAATAAGTTTCTATGGTTCATAGCAGTGTTGACAAATTTTACCACAGACAACAAGTCTATTGATTCTGGCAGCACTCCTTGACCATCAAGGAAGTAGTTATTACATAAATTTTTGACATTGATTTATTAAGGGATTGTTATTTAGTGCTTGGACATCCAGGAAAGCAAGGGACTGCACTTCTTGAAACTGGAGGAATGGTATGAAACTGCTGAGTATTGTTCTCACGTGGTTGCCAGTGTGTGCATCTTGGCATAAAGTTCCAGCAGTTTCTTGCAAGGGCACCAAAATGTGCTGCTAAATGGATGTCTAGAAATAGTAATTAAAGATTTCAAATAGTCCCAGGTAAGACCACAAAAAAGAATTTGGAACATAGGGAGCTATAGACTTTTATGTTTCCTTGTATATATGTATATACAGGTATTTTGAAAGTTATTAAGTGAAATCACACTCCATTAGACAAATTCTCTGAGAACACAGGAATATATTTCTTAGAAAAAATGTGTTTGTGAGCTTGCTATATCACCACTTTTAAAATTACTTTTATTTTGAAAGTGCTAAACCCCATAAACTTTAAATGAGAGTTTTCAAAACAGGTTTCGACCTTTTGAATCCAATTGCAACATGTTTTATTTGAATACACAAACTGAAACATAAAATGATGACAACAATTATTCCTGGAAGGTATTAAAAAGTTGATCTGTATGCATAAATTGAATTATGGCTCTGGCAAATGTGCACTATAAGCAAACAGATAGAGGATAAACAGTTCATACTCCTCTAACATCTACTGCCAAGGTCCTCTAATCATTTTAAATCAGTTCAGACTGTTGCTGTGAGATAGCCTGCCTGTACTGGATTACATGTGCACAAAAATAGGCAGATTAAAGAAACTGTCAAGGGGACAAAAGTGTTTTCTTGAAAAACTTAGCAAGGGAAGGCCAGAAGCGAAGGTGGTGAAGATGGCACCAGCTGCAGTCTCGAGGACTGGCTGTTCAAATTCCTGAGTGACACAGAGAAACCGTAGGGGAACTCAGCTGCCAAGAGCTCTAAAGGCATTTCAACAGCACATTTGTGAAGTGCAGTTTTGCAAAAGACTTATAAACTGACCACACTGGGCATGTTTTCCTGGGATTAGCAAAAGACATGGTCTTGCCATGAAAACTGCTGCTCTGCCAGACCTGGTGTTCTGCTACAAAGCGTAGTTTTCCTCATGGGATAGATGTTATAGCGTTCCTTGGATATTAGTGTTGTTAAATAACAACAATAACCACAAGGAAGCAGCTCTCCAACATGGAAAATTTCAATATTTGCACAGAGCAAGGCTTGCTGCAGTGAAAATCAATGCTAGAATACCAGGGATGAAGCAACCCAGCAATAGTGTGTGTTGTGTCCTCCAGCCACGCCAGGGACAGAGGAGTGTGTGTTTTGTTGCTGTGCCAGCTACTAGTCAGCACTGAAAACTCACTGCCCATCCACAACTGTGTGCTTCTAGTAAGTAATGACAATTTTAAAAAAACTAATTGGAAGGTGTATCATAAAGTAGGGTTGCTGTTTTGATCCAGATGAATGTTCTGGGGGTAAATGCTTTCAAGACTTGGAGTCTTGCATTATATCCATCTTGCAGTGATGAGGAACCACCAGACCTAGTGGGCTGGACTGGTAAAGCCTCTTTGCTTCTGTAAAAGTTATTGTGTCACATAACTCAATGTTGATCTTGTTGCTGTACTCCATGACTTGATCAGAAAATAGAGAATATCACCCAGACACTGAATTTTAACAACATGATGGGCAGTTTGTCAAGAATAAGGCAAATGACCTAATTCAACTTTTTATCTTCAGTCTGTATGAGATTTACCCAGGGTCCATGTGCTGTTGGCAGCAAATGTAGGATGCACTGTGAAGGTCCAGAGCTGGGGAAGAAGTTTTGGCTCAATTTTGTCCTATGTTTTTGGAGTCTTTCTTTCTAGAACATCTTCCACAAACCATGTCTAAAGTGCCAGCAATACGAAAAAGAAGGGAGATCCTTGGAAACCATGATGCAGCAGATGGCCTGAACCAACTAAAAGTGGAGAGAAAGAACAGACAGCCTAGGTAGGTGATGAAGCATATATTTTACAAGTCCAGACTGCCTTAAGCTAAAGCAAACAAAGCAAGCTGGGGAAAGTTACAATGGTTTAGATTTCCTAAGTACAACAGTTTTTATTTTATTTTGAAACAATTTTCCCTTAAGGAATGTCTTTTCAGTTTAAGTTGGAGAAGGCTGACAACTCATCCTATGCATTTTTTTTTTCCTTTTGCTGGAAAGAATTATTTTTTTTTCTTTTTGGCTAATCCAAAACATTATTTTCCCCTCTCATATTCATCACCCACCTTTCAGTATGACTCCCTCACCATTTCAGCCCAGTACTTGTTGGTTATTTAGAAAAAAACCAGATTTTCCATACTTGTTCTCTTATTATTTTTGCTAAATAACCTGATTTGATGTGGCAGTTTGTATGCTTTAGAATTATAATTTTCTCAAGTGCTCAGATGACTTGAAATGGAAATGATGCCTAACTCCAGCTGCTCAGTGCCAAAACACGGTGCTGGAAGGAGAATAAACATCTCCTTGAGACCCATCCCCCGTGCTAGTAATCTGTAAATGTCCAGCTCACAAGTCTGCACTCCAACAGCTCAAAAAGCTTCCCAATGGCCCCAAGAAAACCTGGAGGTCTGTGGTAAAAGACCTGGCAGCTTTGTGTGTTATTTGATGGGAAGAAGAGAGAGTGAGTGCATCCTGATTGGGAGGGTCACATCCCTCCCAGAGAGACTGTGATGGGCAGTAAAAAAAGGTTTATTTTACACTTGGGTAAAATGTTTTGTACCAATAAGGACAAGCCAGCCCTTCTACAGATTGCTGGGGAGTGAGGATCCCATTCAGAATAGTCTTCATGAATATCCATCAGAATGGTATGGCTGCTTCATCCTGGGGCTGGATGTCCTTCTCTGGTCCCATCCAGATTCTTCTCTGTATTTTTTCTATGATTTATAAAATATTTGTCAGCTGTTCTGTCCTCTTCTGCCATGATTTATCTACAGTGGTAAAATTCAGACTCCTGAAGCAATTTTCCACCATTTCCTCTGAAACAGCATTCCCTGACTGATAGCACTCTACACCTCTAATCAGAGGAAAAAGTAACAGCTGGGAGATCACATGTCTGAGATCATATCCACTGGCAGAGGAAATCCTTAGAAGTTATAAGGACCCTGGGCATCTCCTGAAACCATGGCTTTTAGCAGGATCATACTTTCACACCTCATCTTTGTACCCATCCCAAATTAGCCCATGTGCCACCTTTTCCATTTCTGGGAGCACCTCTGTTCCAGCCATGCTCAAACCTATCCCACCATCCTCACAGAGAGTTTCCAAGACCTTGCATTGATTAGCAATTCTCACGCAGGTGGGAACTCTCTGTGCTGCTTGATCCAGGAGTTTGCTGATGGGCATAAGGTCAGTGCACAGGGACCCATGAGTGCCAAGGGCATGGAAGTGACTCCAAGAGGATTTAGACATGCACATGGTGGTGGAAGTCTGTGCAGGCAGGGCAATGACATTGGCTGCAGCCCTGAGAAGAACATCAGAGTATTTTGCCCTTCTGACACCAGCAAAATGAATCACTGTGGTGAAGCTTGAGATCCATTTGTGCCTATTGCTGGGAACAGGAAGAGGAGCAAGTAAATAAGGCTGGATGTGTTATGGCTAGCTGTCTTTTGTTCTCTTTGATCACTTGAAAAGACAAATGACTGCTTACTTTAGGCTATTAGGCATGTTTGTTATACATAAGGATTCATGGACTTTCAGTTGTGCTTTTTAAAGAAAACTTGCTAGAATTATAGTGAGAATTATTAATTAAAACTCTGTGACTGTTCTGAATGAATATAGCTGTAACTATCGAGGCACTCAGTAAACGCGCTGCTCTCTTCATTGTGCTAGTATAATGTTTTCTTGTATTAAAGAACAACATAAACTCACAGAAGAGAAATGTGGGTAAATAATGTGTTAATCAGCCACAAATATAAGCACATACATAAATAAGATTTCATAACTTTATGATGGTTTATTACCAAAGCCAAAATATTTCCAGAGGAGTAATTTTCCACTGGAGTAGAAAATTCTGTGAAGCTGTAACAACATAGCAACAACTTTTACACCTTGTGTGGAAGAGGAAAATTTTATTAAAACATGAAAGGCCAAGAAATTTTATTCTGTGAATTACTAGAAATCCAGAAAACTATTAACTATGTGCAAATCCTAAGAAATTACTTGTCTTAGAATATGTTTAGAGAAATTTATTCACAGAAAATTCACATTGAACATCACACTCAGTAACTAGCAAAATACATTTTTTAATGATGATCACTTATGGCATAGAAAAAGAAACCAGTTAAAAAAAAAAAAAAAGTATGTTGCTTTGCACATAGATCTGTTCTGTGTAGTTCCTCTCAAGACCTTTGTGGAGAGACTGATCCCAGCAGGAGAGCAATCTTCTGGAAATTGCAGCAAAGTGGAGTGTTTCCCAGATGGGTGGAAAGTCCCATCTTAGTGCATAATAGTAGTTACAAATAGATGAGAGCCATGCTTGTAGGATCCTGGGAGTGCTCTTTGGGTTCCCTGCTATAAACAAACAAAAAGTAGGCATTAAAGACAAGCAAGGTTCAACTTTCCTGATAAACTGAAGCACTGAACTCAGCTCCTCAGAAGAATGCAAACATTCTCTGTCAGAGGCTGTTGTGATTTGTCTAAACTGTATAAACGGAAAAAACTGTGAAAGCACAGGTTTAACAGAGCTCCTGAAATCTTGTGCTAGGACACCTCCTCCAAAAATGTCAAGGAGAGCAGATATTTTAAGGTTAAAAAAGGGTGGAAACTGAGATGTTCAACAGTCTTGCTTAATGTTCAGCTCTGCTTATTGACTGGAGAAGTGATTTGGTTAAAAGGTGGTGGAATTTCTTTTTGTTCTTCTCACTGAGTTTCTGAAAGGCCAAATATGTAGTCTGTGGATTTGTAGAGGGAAAACCTACATGTTTTTCTCATGAAACAAGGTAAATTAGAAATAGGAGCCTTTCTACAACCAGAACATGAATGTTTAATTCACTCTGAGAGTAGTCTGAGCCTTACAACTCTCTGAACTTTCTTCTGACAGCTGTGCCCCTTGGGGGCTCTCTGAGGTCCTGCTGCCCACCATGGCCCCAGATGCAATCTTAGTCACAAAACCTGTGAGATCGAATGTCAGCCCTTCAGTGGTTGGTGCTACAACATCCAGGGCCCTCACCCTGCAAATCGAGATTGTAACAGATCTCCTTGCACCTACACCTCTCCTACATTGGGGAGGATAACTCACAAAGTTGTATGTGAATGGCCCAGTGCAGAGCATGAATTGAAGCCCCTTGGACCCACACATAGGAGGAATTTGGAGTGTTAAATGTAATTTGTCTCAAGCTTCTCTTTTTGCTTTTTCTTACCTGCCTGCTTTAATTTTCAAGGTCTAAGGAAGCTGCAAATAGACATCCCAGCCCCAGATGTGTGTGAGGTGCTCCTGTACTGTGCAGCCCTTACAGGATTAATTCTCCCATTGTCTCCTGGTTCTGTGTGGGCACACCCAGGTCCCTGCCCAGGTGGTGGAGGTGCCACAGCCCATGAGCACGAGCTACTCCCAAAGGCAGGAGCAGCAGAGCTGTGCACAGGTTGCTTTCCTGCAAAGCTGCCTGGTGTCACTGACCCAGGCACTGCTATGAGCTTCATCTTCCTTGACTTGGAAAACACAGGAAAGGCAAGGGGGAGGGAGTTACTTTACAGCAATTCCTGCAAAGGCTGTGATTCATTTATTTGTTCTTCTACGAACACCCTAGCCAGATGACTAAGGCAGATCTGCAGGCTGATGACCCAGAAACAGTAGAGCTGGATTTCACATGTGGTGGAAAGGAGAAGTTAAAAGCTGTGTACAGACTGTTATCTTCCTACTTGCAGTGGTTTACCACCAAGTACAAGCCCTGGCCTACACCAAAGATATAGCACAAAGATTTGCTATGGGGCTTTTCTCTCTTTTTCTGCCTCTTCCTCATCTCAGGGTATCTGAGGTTACCTACACTTGCGACTTTTGAAATTAGCAGCACATAAGCTCACCACAGCTGCTGGGTCTCTCAGGTGGGAGGGTTGTGGTGACCTATTTCCTTTTCTTGTTGAAGTTCAAGCTGTTGAGATGGAGGCTGCTGGGTTTGCTGCACCCTTTCTTTCCCTCAGGTGAGACATTTTTCCTTTCAGGGCAGGTAGAAAGGAAAAGGAAAAGGAGGAGTGTCAAGTGTAATAAATCTGTTTTGGTAGCTTGGGCCACTGAGCTCCCACTGTGGAGGCAGAAACCTGTCTCTGCCTTTATCAGAGGATGGGTTTGTTAGATGGCTGCAGTGACTTCTGAGGAATTGAAGACAGACTTGACAAATGTAGGGGAAAATGCTTCTTGTTTCTTCAGGTCTGTTTGTGAAAGACCTTTCTGTGAGCAGAAAGTATTTTTTGCCTGCATTGCAAAGTGGGTGTGAAACAATCTACTAAAGACTAACTGGATAACCTGTGCCTAATATCAAACTAGTGCTAAGATAATGCAAAGGGCTTCAGTATTTTGTTTGAATTTTTAAATTTATTTTGGCTGGAGGGGTATTCCCTGGGAGGTTGTCTGTGCTGCCACTGCTGGGTTTGAGCTGCTGCGTTCCTCTCAGCTGAGATTCCTTAGTGCCAGTGAAGTGCTGAACTTCTTGGGGTGCTCTGGGTGCCTGTGGAATCTGATGTGCCTCATCCCAGCATCTGCTTGTGGAAACGTGGCAGGACTCCCAGCCTGTGTGTGTGCATACCTGTAGGAGCCTGCAATCATAAATACACTCAACCTCTTGGCTGAGAATCTCCAAATATCTCTGTTTTCTGCTCTTTTGGAACACTGGCACCTTTTTTTTTTTTTTTTAAAAAGGTGCTTTTATGAAATGCAACTTGAAAGTATTAAGCCCCAAGCAGCACATGGCCCTAGCACTACAAGAAAATCTTTAGAGTCCTCAGTCATGTAATCCTGTGTGCAGCATGCAGGGCAAGTTGGGAAAGCTTTCTCTTCTCATCATGTTCCTCTGTCCATGTGACTAGGCAGTATCTGATGTGGAGGTGTTGTGCACTGGCCATTACAGGAGTCACTACCTTTAAACCCCAATACCCTTGTTTGACTCTTTAGTAAGTGTAGCCACGATTTCCAGAAAGTTGCCCTGTGTAGTTAAAAATTCATACAAAGATCAATATGCTCTTTGATTTCTTCATTTTTCCAATATTTCCTCAAATATATGAACATTTCCTCATTCCTGTACCATGATATAGGCTGTAAATGTAGAGGCCAGTGCAGGTCCCTTATTATATGGTTTGCAATAGGAGAATATTGGCTTCTCTCCATACCACACTAAACAGGTCAGTGTCCATAATCCATCAGCTGGCTTCCTTACCACCATTTTTACCCTTTTCCAGTCTTAATTCTACCAGAGAATGAATTATGTGGGGCATATCAGACCTTTATTCCATGCAAAGTTCATAAAACTTCACAGGATCAAAATTACTAAAAAGCAGCAATTTTGCATGTATTTTCCTAGTGCTTTCTCTCTCCTAATTAGTTTTGGTTTATAATTTCTCATGGTTAGCAGTGTTTCCACATTTCCACCATAAATGTTATTAGAAAGATGTACTTTACACTCGATGCTGGTTTTGAATGCTGGGTTTTCTCAGAGCTGGGAAATATCTTAGGTGAGTGACTTTTCCCTGGAGGTGGGCCATGTCAAGGCCTCTTTCCTCAATGAACAGGAGGAATCCAGAAAAATGAAGGCAAACACCCAAGTAATCTCTGCAGGGAGTGACAGTGTTTGAAGGGAACCCTCACCCAGCAGTCAAGTTTGATTTAGTTGTTATACATGTGACAAAAACTTGGGAGAGAGGAGAGAACAAGAATGGATGTGTTTAGCTGCAAAGAAGGTCAAGGAATAAGATTTGGAGGAGGCAAAGAAAGTCACAGAAGGGCAATCACTGATGTCTGTGGAGTGTTGGAACTACTGGGTGAAAAAGAGGTGCCAGTCAATGTGTTAATTCAGTTGTTTCTGTAGTATCAGCCTGCGAGGGTGTGTTTGCTTGAGGGCGAGTGTTTGCTTGAGGCATGCTGCAGGGCTTGCTGTCACTGTAGTAATAAATGCCAGAAATGCAGTAAAATTCACATTTACTCATATTGCAATGGAATTGATACTCATATCATCCTTTCCAACTCAGAGGGTTTTCTCTGATAACAGTACTGGTGTTGTGTCCAAAAGAAACAGCAGAGAGAGTAACTCGCATAGCACTGGGATGAGCCGTGGTACAAAGGGGGAAAGGTTTGATCCCTGTTCTGTGTTTTTCCATCACCAGTGACCAGAGTGAGGCCTGGACTGCAAGTGCCCTCCTTCCCAAGAAAGTACATGAAGTTTCTCAGCTATTTTCCCCTTTTACCTTAATGGGTGACTCATGCAAAGTGGAAAAGTTCGGTGTAGTGGATGGAGCCAGATGCCTTCCATGAGACTGTAGGGCTTGGTAACTGGGTAAGGGGAGGCATGTAGGTTAAAACCCCCATAAAGATTTGAACCTGACTTCCTGTGTCACTTCTTGGTGCTCTGAGTGCTGAGGAAAGGGATCTCCCCCTTCCTCCTACTGTGCACTCTGAAATTGCTTTTATGGCCTCAAACTCTTGCACACCATGTGACCAGTTCTGGAAACAAAAGGCTGTGAGCCAAGTAACTTGGTGATCTTGGGCCTGGAGAGGTGTAGATTGCCAAGGAAATTCATGACTCCTGATGTGCTCTAAATGCCACGACTAGGAAAAACCAGTAGAAATCCTAAATCAATGCTTAACTTTCCTGCTTTGTTATTTCTCCCACTCTCTTCTGGGAGGACTGTAGTTCACAGGGGACCAGAAAGATAGCATGTTGAATGAAGGTGAGGATTTCTGATCCAAGACTTAGAAGAACCTTTTTCAATGTTGGAGATTCTTTGAAGTGCCTCATGTACAGATCAATATGGCTAATGACATATAAAGGCATTTTTCTCATAACCATGTAGAAAAAAAAGCAGGACTGCAGTCCCATTGCACTGGAAAAGCATAGACTGACTGCAAAGTATGCTGCCAAACAGCTGGTTTGGGCTGCTCTGGACTGTCTGGGTCCATCGTTCCTGAACATGTGGGATGGTGGGATCACTTTTCTGGGAAACCTCCCTATTTCATACACAGGGCAGGGAGTCACGCTGTGGGTGGAAGCTGAGGCAGTAGCATGAGGAGCAAAGTAGTTATCCGAAGAGGCAAAATACACTTGGCTACCTTTCCCAAGGGTCTGTCCTGCCTTGGGAGAACAACACTGGTCAGGTTAACTGGGGGGAGAGAAAACTTGGATGAGTTTTCTTACAGTGTACAAACCTTGTTTGTACATCTGTACCTTGTGTCAGCTGAGTCACTCCTGATTTTTATGTGCTGAAATGTCAGTGGGATCCTACCCAATGTCCTCAGCACCCTGCCCTAGCACAGACTTCAGTTATGACTGAGGTTTCTCTGAGACATGTTCTAGGAAATCATGAGCTTTCCTTTATCTTCTAACTGTGTGTGCAATTGTCCTGTGCAGAATTTTGTCTTTGCCAGCAAAGTCCAGGAACCTTGGACTGATCTCAGACCTCCAGCCAGGTAGGTCTGCAGTCTACAGAGCAAAACCTGAGCAGCTTCCTCCAGTGGTGCCCCTGGTGTCCATGTGTAAGTAAGTGTTTATACACACTTGTTGTCTTCCTTTCCAGCTCCTTCTTTCTGTCCTCTTTTTTCCATTTGGTTCTGCTTTGCATTTTATTTGCAATGTGTTGCCCTGTTGTGAGTATTGCTCATGCATGTTGAGTTAGGGTTCCCCAAGGAATCTGTCTGGCATTGGAAAATTAAGGTTTTTTGGCTTTTGCACTCTCAAAGCCCTTTATTATAAGCTGAGGTTTTTGCTCTGGGGTAGTAGGATGTTGGGAAGAGCTGAAATATGGCACTGTTGAGAATCAATTAGTATAAAAACTGCACTAGTACCTGACTATGTGCTGATTTCTCTGCCCCCGAAGGAAAAGGTGTTTGCAGTTTAGTTACAAGTGAAATAAGCCTGCTGAATCTCACTCTAAAATGTCACTCTCTTAGGGACTTTCTTCTCCACCCCAGTGCTTACCTCTTGACATGTGAATTTTCTTGTTGAGATCTGGGAAAAATGTTTTGGAGCAGCAGATCCCTCCCTTCCTCTCTCCCCAAAAAATAAGGAAATTGTCTTGCAAATATGATACCACACAAATACCAAACTGATTTATTTCAAAGTATTTTGGTTTGGCAGATAACAACAAGGAGACTGTGGTTTTACTCACAGTAGAAAGGTGGCATCTCATCTTAAATCTTCAAATTTGACTCAATTTACCCAAGGGATATGAGTTTGTCCTTACTGCTTGCTGTGGAGATTCAAGAAATGTCTTGCGCATCCCAGGCACATGATTTCTATTTCTTTAAGAGTCACTATAACACTGGCTTCACTTCCACACTTAAATGATTCACACATTAAAGTATCAACTGTGATTCTAGTTAGGAAATTATCTTAATTAATTAAGGAATGTATCAGCCTCTCCGCTTCTGAACACCTTTGCACCTCTCAAGAATGTGGTAATGGTTGCATATTCTGCCAGTCTGGAGGTGAGCACCTTTTGGGCTTTTTTGGATTCCAGAAAAGAATGAAATGAAGAAGTGTCATTAAATGAGGACCATGCTGCATGCAGCCAAAGGCACTGCCTTTTGTGGTCACCTCTCCTCTCTGACTGTTTGCAAAACTCACTCTCTGCCCTCAGTTATCTTTACACTTTGACCAGGAGAGGAGATCTCACTTTTGCACCCAGGCCTTACTGGCAGGCAACGGGTGAAAACTGCAGGAGGAACTTTCTTCCTTTCCCCACATGCCTTTTTGTCTACCCAAAACTGCATCCTAATTCTGGCTGATGGCTTGATATGGCCAGATGCCCTTTCCTCCCTACTCTTGTAAAACCTCTTGACAGCTTTGTGGTACGAAAATGTGATATAAATCCAAAGGGCATTCTTTAATGTAAGACTGTAAAAATGTACGCAGTGTCCATCCCACTTGTCTCTCATTATTTTCCCTATTCCTCTTGCACAGCGTTAGGGAAAATTGGATGCATGTCCTTTCTGAAACCGATTCCTATTCCAGATGCTTAGCCTTGGGGAAGAGGAAGCTCTGCCTGCCCATGGGGGAGTGAATTCCTCTCCCCGTGCAGCGCAGGGTGGGATGATGCCAGCACGCTGCGCTTTAGCTGTGCCAGCCCTTCCTTGTTGCTTCACCAGGTAAACGTGAGTGTGCACATGCCCAAGGCTGCTGCACTCCAAAGCCCTGTGAGCACTTGTGTAACAACAAGGAATGCCAGGTAAGCCTAGGCTCTAATGAACTGCTGTGCTGCTGGGGATGTTAGCACATCACCTGGGTTTCTGCTGACCAGACCAGCTCTTAGTCTGCCGAAAGAATCCAAAGTGCTACATTGATTGTTCTCTTTCTGTAACGTAACTTGTGCATAGCTGAAGCAAATGTCTTTGGTCTGGATTTCACTTCACTTTGCAGCTATACAAAGAGTCACAAAGAGTTCAGGTTATTTACCATAACAGTGAGTAAATTTCCCAGTACACGATTGGGTCTGTGGTTGTCCTGTGTGAGCGCTGTCAGAGCAGGAGGTGCTGGAGCCCCTCTGTCCATGCCTGATCCCTCCAGTTGGAGCAGGGCTGTACAGGACCATTCCAAGTGATGTGTTTCACACCAGGCAGTGAGACCAGTAAGACTCTGAAACGTGCTAGATGGAACCAAATCAGACATGGGGCTGTGGTGTGGGCTTTTCTCTCTCCTTGTGCAGCTGCTGATTTCCCAAGCTCCCACCTGCAGGCTTGTTGGTTGATATCCCCCATCTAAACCTTTTCTTTGTAGGGCAAGTTGGAGAACGATGGGGAGCAATGGTCTGAAACTGAGCAGGGTGGGGGGAAAAGTAGGCTATATGTCAGTAGCAGTTTCATAACTGATGGAAACTAGTATGGGAGCATTTGCCCCTGGGAAGAGGCTGAATCTTTTTTCATCAGATACAAATGAGGCAATGCAAAGGAGGAGGAGGAGGATTCTATTAAAATTAGAGGGGGGAGGAATCTGATGGCATGACTTGGGCAGGAGAAACTCACAATCTGCCCTGCCTTATTTAATCAGTATAGGTTGAAGTTTTGAGTATGTGGTATTCCCTGTTAGAGATGTTTCAGCATATTATCCTCCTTGCTCACATGTACAAGTTCACCTGCTTTATTAGAACATCCAGTGCTGCCTGACCTCAGGGAGGGGGATGCCTGGAAAGAGCAGTGAGCTGCAAATGGGGCTGGTGTGAGCATTTAAGCTAAGCACTAGGTGACATTTGCAGTTGTAGACAACAAGAGCTTTGCCAAACCTGGCCTGAATGTTGGCTGTGACTGGAGAATTGCACCTGGTCAAGTTACAGTGCAAAAATTTGTACAGTGCTACTGTTAAGCAGCTGAGCCCTGTGAGCTCTATTTAGGGCTTGTACTTATGAAGCAACTGGAATAACATGTTGGGTATGGTGGTAACTCCTCCTCTCTGGCACATAAATTCAGACTTGGATTTTATTCAGTTCTTTGACCAGGACCTCAGCTGTTTGCAAAGGGGCAAAGCAGGACTTGTGATGGTGGTTCTGAATACCCGTGGGTGCAGAGTTCCACCTGACCTTGGGATTGTCCTTAGATCTACACCAGGAGGTTTCTAATATATCTGAGGAGGAAGAAGACACATCTTGCCCCACTTTTGTTTTTTTATATCCCCCTCTGGTCTAAGTGGGTAATAGAATAAAATGGGGATTGCCCTTGGGTAACCTCCAGGAAGCAGAATTCTCCTTTGTTGGCATAGCTTTATAAATGGATTTATAAATGCTACATGAAGGCCACCCCTGCTGAAGGGGCCTGACTTCTCCAGTGGTGCCCACTGAGCTCATCCAGGGATGCATTTGCACTTGACCCTGTTGGGAACCTTCCCTGCTGCTCCTGTGAAGTGGTCATCCCTTTCCCCCTTTGTCTCAGCTCTGAAGAGCACACCACGACCATACAGAAGAGTTTCCATGAACTGTACGCTCTGGCATTTTCCTGTTCCAGTCACTCCAGGGATAATAAATAGCAATGGTAATAAATAAAAGCAGATGCTATAGACTGAAGCTTATGTATGACACATTTTCCAATGTACACACATTTTAGTACATGAAGTACTCTCTCTCTAAGTGCATGGTTTAGTTTCTCCTCTGATACCTCAACAGTGTAATCCTTCAGTGGCAGGAAACCGGGGTGCTTGAGCTCAGGAAGGAGGCCAGGGAGCCTTCTGCAGGTGTGGGTATGGGCAGATGCACCCACAGGCTGCAAACAAATAGTCTGAAAAAGAAGTTCATGCTGAAGGAGTCAGTCTTCCTTACCCTGGTATACATGATTCTGCCTTCATGTTTATAAGAATTTTTAAGTCAATAGAAATTTTCATGGGTTAATATCAGTTAGTGGAGCATGAAACAAGTCTAAGGGATTTTTAATCCCATGAGATGAGACCTCCGTAGTTGTAGCTGCAGGTTGTGTACGCAATGCTAGTTAATACCACCCTTGAATAACAGGTACAGTGTCATACAACTGTCATACACTGTCTTGTGTTTTACTGAGGTCCTCAGCTGAGAGCTCTGTGTGTGTGGGAATATGAATATGCTTGTAATGCTTTAGGGCTTGAACTAGTTCCATGTGGAGCCAGCTGGGATTTACCTATTGAATAAAGCCCATGTGTGCAGCTGCACAACACCCTGATCAGAGTTAAATGAATTTCACTGCATGAAACATTGCACATACCTAGTCTATATCAGAAAAAAAATATGTGCATATGTAATAGATTCAACTAGTTCACCACTCTTGGCTCTCTCTTACTTGAGCTGCAAAAGAAAATGGTACTGGTTTGGACCACATGACCCCTCTGTGGTCTCTTTGAACTTTGCCCATTCTGTGATTCTGATTCTGCCTCATACCAAATGCAGTGGAATGTTTTGTTTCAGTTTAAGTGAAGAAAATTCCATGAAGTGAAACTGATATGGCTTGAAGTAGTGTTCTTGTTTTTAGGAGAAATCTTCAGTTTTATCAGCAGTCAGTCTTGACCCTCCAGTGTTCAGCGTTAAAGCCCGCTAAGCCAAAACCAGAAATTCAATTAATTAAATAGATTTGGTCATCAATAACAAGAAGAGACTGACAAGAGAAAAACAAATAAATGTCATGTTTTTAATGCTGATTTGAACAGCCTTACATGAAGACAAAGCACCAAATGTTGAGACTCTCAGCAAAGTCCTAACAGCACTGGCTGGCTGTCCAGACCCACCTCTTTTTCAGTATTCATCATTGAAGGGATACTCTGGATGGTCACGCCACCTGTGGAAAGGTCAGATTGGACAGGTGAGCTCCTTGGGTGAAGCAAGATATCAAATCACTGCAGTCGTCCTGTGCCCAGCAAACCTCTTCCCTGCAATACATATGAGGCCTTCATGGAAGGCTCCTCTTCTTATCAGAAGCTGTTCTGCTCTGAATAACTGCCCCTGCAGAGTTGGAAGCAAGCCTGTGTATTCAAGGAGATGACAGTGAAGGGTCATTTTCCAAGCCTACAGACTCTGCATATCTTAAGGGGAGATGGGAAAAATCAACAGGACTCTGTATGTCAACTATTCTCACTATGTAACTCAGGTGAGTAGAAGTGTTTTAGGAAAGGGGGATGGCTTCACCATGTGTACACTGTGGAAGGGGAAGACTTTGCTCAGATGTCTAGAAAGACCCCTAGAAACAAGGGCTATGTGTGAAGAAGAGGTGGAACCAGACTGTTCTTTGTTTGATGCCCTTGGAGCTGGCATGAGCAGGTCTGGGTCTGGGGTGGTGCCTTCCCCAAGCAGCTGCCACACCTAAACTAGGTCTGGCTGTCCTCTAGCCTACATGTAGATACTCTGCCAGCATCTACAGTGGCAGAGAATTTAGAAATAAGCTTTGGGATGATCCAGTTCAGGGGAGAAAGGGATGGTTGTGGGTGCATCCTAACAAAGATAGAGACATTTCAAGCTTTGTTTTAGAAACTACATGCTCAGGGAAGATGCACAATCCAGGATCTTTATAAAAGGCAAGAAGAGAATTCCCAGGGTCAACTTCAGGTGAAAAAATAACACTGTGTTTGCCCATTATTGGCAGACTCAAGAGAGAGGTACCTGTTTTCTGTTGTGGGTTTTCTTATTTGTTTGAGAAGATGATGCTAAATCACAAGCCCTGGCTTGACGAACACTTTCCATTAGCTAAATGAAAAATTTCTGAAGAGCATTCTCAGGTGCACCATGGCAGCTGGGTGCCTTGCCTTACAGCACAGCACAACAAACACTGGCATTTATCCAGCTGTGAATCGTTCCAGTCTGGAAAGGACACATTTCACAATATTGAAGGTAACTAACTGGAAGGCATCAAACATTTTGAATTGGTTGTGTCAAAATATTTCATTCCAATATTCAGCCAAAATCAAGTGTTTACACATTAACAGATTGAGCTGGTTGAAAAAAAAATCCCAAAACACAAAACAAGCCACAACACTTTGGCTTGTTTGACTTCAGTATAATTTGATAATGTCTGAGTTGCCAGTGTCATTATCTCTACTTTTCATCTATCGAGCATGCTTGCTAATCAGATCTCACATATTCAAAAGTCTGAGTCCTTTAAGTGAAAATGATTCACTTGGAGGAGTCAGTGCAGTTTGGCATAACTGGTAAGGAAAAACATCCATAGCAGAGAATGGGAGCATAAGATAAATCAAGCAGATACATTAATGCAAAACTTGCCCTGCACAATGCTTCTAGATTTCTCCAAGGGGAGAAGAAACAATTTCAGATTATTATTTCCTGAACTACTCATGTTTTTATAAAACCTCCATTTCCTTCTCAGATGCTTAACTTGCTAATTTGTTCCACTGATTGCATTATCCTGTTTGTATGGGCTTACTCATACCATCAGAACAACAGGCTTGCACACAGTACCCTTATGGTGGCTGATAAAGGAAGAACCAGAGAAAGGCTGGATTTTTCCATTCCTGCTGGCGTCACAGCAGTCAAAGGTTTTGCATGAAGTTGACTAACCAAAAGTCTTTCTGTATCGTGGTTTGACTTTTTCAGATACAGATTGCTGGATGAAATAAGAAATGTGTTTAGGCTGGTAATTTGTCTGATGCAGTGTCAATTCCAGACACCTCAGTGTGGTAACGCAGAGTAGGCATATATATCTATATATATAAATCTATATATCTGCTCCTTACATGGCAACATCACTTTTCCAATAAGGCTTTATTCATAGCTGAGATCAGATTGTACTTAAACTTCTCCCCAAACATGGAGCTCTTGTGAAAACTCGAGCTGCCAATGCCCATCCTATGCATCCTGTTTTCCTTGTCCTTGGTGGCCTCCTGTGACCAAATTCAGTCTAATAAAGCAAAGCATTTAACCTACTAGTTTTTATATTGGTGGCTTAGAAAGATTTTCCCCTGTGGGCATTTGCAACCTTTAACTTTTTTTCTGGGAAAGGCTCTTGCATTTGCACCAAGGTTACATTTTGTGTATATAATCTTTAAAATTTAAATGATGCTGTAACTCAGTTTTGCTGTATAAAACCAAACTGTGTCAGATACCAAAACACACTTAAGAATCTCCTAGGCCATTTGCAAGAAGCCTTTTGAACTAAGTACTGCTAATTGATGGAAGGCTTTTCTAAGAAACTGAGGCTTCAGAGCACCTGGCTGAGCTTAAATGAACTCCATTATGATGCTTTTAACTTAGTGCATATTTTTGATCATATTTATGTAGTACAGTAAATGGTTTGTTTGTTTCTTTGCAACATTTCCCTGTATCTTTTGAGCAAGGGTCAACATATTAGAGTGCTATGGATGCTGTTTGATGCTGTTATCAATGCTTTTCATTTCATGCTACAGTTTAGCAGGACACAGATAATCCAAGGTAGAACGAGAAATGAGTGGAAATTAATCTCTTACATTTGGCTAATTATGGAGTGCCCTGAAAGGGGGAAAACAAGTTTGCCCATAAGCTGTAGAGGTTTTTGAGCTGAAGGAAAAACAAACAGCCTTATCCTCTGGAAGATGGAATGTTGGGTAGGTCTGAGCTTTCAGGTGAGCAAAACTATATTGGATGGTAAGCTTTAGGTGACAAGCAGCAAGAGATCAAGCCTTGTTAGTTCTCAGAAGAGATAATTAGGTCTAGCAGTCCAACAAGCTTCCTGTTCTTCTGCTTTTCTAAGAAGAGGGTACAACTCAATTTTATTTGAATTTCAGCTCCAATGTCCACACTCCTAGACAGGGATGATGCTATGCCTTATCAAGGCTGAGACTACCATTTCCACATAGCAGAAAGAGTTTATGGAAATGGAGTAGAGATGGAATAGCAAGATACTGTCACTTTCTGCTAGGTGGGCTTTGAGAACCTGAGCTGTAGGCAAATATTTTACTTTTACTTTTGCAATGGGTCTGGGAGCATATTCAGGCTGTGTTAAAAGTCTCTCGTGTTTAAGCCTTACCTTAGAACAGGTTTGTTTATGCAACACTTAATGTTAAAAGGAAGCAATTCTTTTAAAAAAATCTCTGAAAGAATAGGAATGCTCCATGAGGATCTAGGATTTCTGTACTTACATTAACAGTTCCACATAACGAACATTTTTGTTCAGGGCTTCGATTTCTTTCATCTCTTTCTCAGTGAGGGAGAAGTCAAAGATCTAATGGAAGAGATGTTAGGAATGCGTTAGCATTTTGTGTCATAATCAACCTTCATATGTTCCAGATTCCAGAATTACAATCCCTCCTTCTCCCTGTATCTCTCCCACAAACCCATGCTTACTTGCATTTGGAGGAGTCTCGAGGACATGAATAAGCCCAGTCACATTTGCCTACACCTTTTTTGCAAGAAGGGGAAGGTAGTCTGGCAATACTGAGCCACCAGCTTTGAAAGCAATGTATTTCCAGGGAAAGTAGGGAGCAGTGTGAGTACTGAGTGCTGCAAGGAACGCAGGAACAAAATCAGCTTATTTTTGGGTGGTAGTCAAACCAAATGTTTTCTGGTGGTGTGAAAGGTTGTGAACCTTTCTGTCACACTTGAGTGCAGCAACCCTTCCCAAGCACAGCTGTCCCATAGCTGAAGACAGGGCAGAACCATCAGTCACTCCTGAGCTCCTGCAGCCTTGGGCTGCTGACCTACCGAGTTACCTCATCTTGCTTGTGCTGCTCACTGCAGCAGCTGCTGCTCTGGGACACACCACCAGCTGGACCTTTAGCTGCTCCAGAGGGTTAAAAGGCACCAACATTTACTCTATGCATTGCTCAGTTATTGTCACATCTTGTTACCATTTAGTGGTAGGGACAAAAAGCATCAAACGTGGCAAAGTCCGCCACTGGTCAAGTCTTACATGTGTCTACAGAAAAAATGGGGGAATTACCTTCTATAGGGGCTAAGCCAGTGTAAGGGGATTTGTCTATGTACTACTGGGGTATGAGTTTACCTGGAAATTCTCCCTGATGCGTTGTGGGTTGAAACTTTTTGGGATCACCACCACCCCTCTCTGGACATTGAAGCGCAAAGCAATCTGTGCCGCAGTCTTGTTGTACTTCTTGCCAATGGCATTCAGCACAGGATCCTTCAGTAAAGGAGGGGAGGACACATTTACCCTGGAAAAAAAAGTGGGAAGGAAAAAAAAAAAAAAAAAAACCTCCTCATCTTTCATGTCAAAACGCAGGGCCATCTACTTGTTTGTGGACAGAACACTGCACTTTTTGACAAGTAGGGTGAAAGATGGGAGAAAAGCTTTGGCTCTTGGGTTGGCAGGTTGTCAAAGACAGCTTCCTGTGTCATGTCCTGACGTTGACTTAGTTTCTCCTTCCTCACCTAAGCCTCACACATTCCCCGTTCCAAACACTTGCCTTCTGTTAGAGGAGACCTAAGGCAACCTCCTATACAGACACTTGGCATTCTTTGATGACAGCATGTGGCAGGAGTGTTGAAAGTTTACACTCACAACAGTAATATTTAGACACTGAAGTTCAAAACCACTTTAAAAAATGGGAGCAGAGGTATTTTGCACAAAGACCCAGCAGTGGAGAGCTATGTTTCCCTAGATATTGTCCTTCTATTAGAAATTAACATGGGGACTTACCATGATTCATCCCTTGAAGTTCCCAATGGGCTGTATCCAACAATAACAATGCCATGTTGTCTGCAAAATTCTAGGAGTTTAGGTTGGGTGAAGTAGGGATGGCATTCTACCTACGAGAGTAACATAGAAAGGATGATTAATCAACAGGACCAGACACAGAAGCAGAACATATCCCAATATTTGTGAGAGCTACAGACCAGGTGATGTTTTCAGGAAAGGATAAATATAAATTAGGGAATAGGGAAACTTCATCTGTGATTTCTATTCTAATTGTACGTTGCTGGGTGGTTGATTTGTTTCTTTTTTTTTTTTTTTTTTTTTGGACAGCAAATTAACATCTGCAACTTTAATTTGGCTGCGGGGAACTTTTATTGGCCTGCAGTGGAGAGGTGGCAATAAGTGGGGATAATGGAGGTGAGGCAAGCTCACTAGACAATGGACGGAGAAGGCAATCCCCCTCATGTGGGTCAGCTCTCCATTTCTCTGCCTCTTGCATTCAGGATGACTAATCTGGTGTTGTTTTTAGGGAAGTGTTGGCATAAGCTGTCCCAGTTAGAAAGGTGAGGGGGGGTATACAAAAGGTGAGATTATGACCTTGTTGTGAGCTCTGACTCCCATGTTGCAAACACTGTTCCCTCACAGGCATGGATTTTCTGGCTGTGATCTCAGACTCTGGGAAATGGATGTCTAAAAGTTGACAGAGCAACTACTGTTTGCAGTGGTTGCTATCTGGCAAGTCTGAAGCTATCTGGCACATCTATGCTTGCTGGCCAGCTGCCCTAAACTGGGCTTAATTTTTTGCCTGGTTTTCCTCGACCCCAGGAAGCATCAGCAGTGCACAGTTCAGTCTTAGGGGCACGCCAGAAACAGCAATTGCATTTTACACCCACTGGACATGTTAATACCAGGGAAGGGTGCTGGAATTTCCTATCCTCACAGGCAGCCTTTCCCTCCAGGCCAAAAACAGAAATGAAAGCAGTGGCCAGCTTCTTTGTCCTGCCTCATGGCCATTCCAGCCCTCCAGGCCACACGCTGGGAGTGGGAAGTTGGTCCCAATTGGTCCCTGGCCTCTTGTCTACTACTGCTAACGTGGATATTTGTTTGTGCCAGGCGAGCCAGAAGAGCTTCCCAGAGATTTCTAGGAAAAGCAGTGACCTGCCAAATGCCAGAGCCAAAGGTACTGGGCACTCAGATGGGTCACTGCCACTTGTCGCCTTCTCAGAGCACCGCTGCTGTAATTTAACTCGGATGTGCCTGTCATCCTCACAGGATTGTTCAGCTCAGGACACTCACATAGTAGGGCGTCCTTTAATTGAACATTTTCTCCATCTCTTACAAAGGTCTTATAGGAAAAGTACAAGAGAGGAAGTACAGGAAATTCAGGAGCTGCTTCTTATGGCCTTTACGCTTGAGAGGCTTGGAGTGACTCAGGATCTGTAGCGTTGGGCTGGTGTCAGTTAAAGTAGGCGTGACTTCACTGAGGACTGGATAACTCTGAATGGCTTTCTTGGGAATTTTTGGACTTGAAGTAAGGTACATGGCAGAGATCTAAGATTTGCTTTGACTCAGCATTCAGGCTTGTTATGAAGCTTTGGCACGGAAGCACCAGTTTTATAGTCTTGGAGCAGAAACTGAGAAAAGTGATTGCTCCAGAGCCTTCAAATATTGATCTTTACCCTAGATAGGAAGAGTAATATTTTCAAGCTAGGAATGGAAGTATGGAGGGCAGCATCTGTGGCAAAGTACACATCACCTTTCTGTGCATGGTGGCTTAGGCTGTGTGTTTGTATTCCCCAAAGGGCAGTGGCACCGTGGCAGGCACTGCCCTTCGCCTGCAGTCATACCTGGTTGCTGACAGGTTTGTACTTAAGTCCTGGTTTGTTCATGATCATCTCCAGTTGCCTGCGGTTGAAATTAGATACTCCAAGAGACTTTGCCAAGCCTGCATCTTTACATGCCTCCAGAGCCTGCAGAGAAAGCAAAGACAAGAGAGCCCCACAGGTTGGCTTGATTTCTTGAAGCATGCATTTTAGAGAGAGGTGGAAGATAGACCATTATTGAGACCCTTTGCTGCAGCAGAGCCGACAGCTCTATTAGCATGAGGGCTGGTGTTGTCCAGACAAACCAAACTATTCTTGTGTCAACCTGCTTTCCAGACCAAACCCTAATGTTTTTTACCTCCTGCGAGGGTAGAATTTGTCTGGAGAGCAGAAAGATTTAACCCGAGATACAGATACTTAAGTGCTAGGCAACCGCTTTTAAAGAGTTTTGCTTATTTTATGCTGCTTTAGCAGTGCCTCAAAGCTGGAGGAGGAAAAGTAAATAAAACAGATTGCTTTTCCGATAAGTCAATTCACTCCTTTTGATTGTAAGACAGTTTTTCATATGAAGTCTTTATCCAGTGAAATCCCTAAATATCTGGCAAGGCACATCACAAGACCTGCATAGAAAACTTGATACTCAAGCACAAAACCCCAAAAGGTGGATGGGAAAGAGGCATTCTAAATAGACAAATCCTAGTAGCTGAGAAGCTCTTATGAATTCTGGCTATAAATATGTTCCCTGGTCTTTGTTAGCTTCATCTGCTGGGTTGTTAAGGAGGGGAAAGGGGATCGTTTCCTATGGTCTTCCCCTTTGCTGCCCAAAACTCTGCACACAAATAATCCAGTGTCTGTTTGAGGCAGAGCAGACCCCATCGTGGAGCTGGATGCCCTTCCAGGTTTTGTTATTCTTTCTGTCTCACAGGAGCTGAAAGCAGGGAGGTAAGAGGCAACTGTGTATTTGATGACCTCTAGTTGGCCTCATATGCCTTCTATCACTCAGTGACAAGTCAGCAAATACAGTCATCTGGATTAATTTTTGCCAGCTAACACCACACTGAGAGAGTAAAATTATCTGGACTGAGTTGAGCCATTTTAATTTAGATTAATGCTGCTATTTGCAGGCACTGCCCACCACCTACTTTTGGCTTATTAGCTGAAGAGAGTGGCCTGCTATAGAATAATCTTTACATTAAACACCAGCTCAAAGATAAAAATATAGCAGTGTTAGGAGAGATATTGCTTTCAACATCTGAGCAACCATTCTGTGAAAAGAGGGGAATGAACTGCATCAGCCAAATTCAAATGTGGAAAAAAAAGCTAGAGTGGAAGGCCCCCTTCCCCCTAAGACCCAGGGTGGATGGCTCAGCTGCCAAGGGGAAGTTCATACCCCCTCTGGGCTCTCTCCCCTTCAAAATTTCACTCAAAATTTCACCATTCTTCATCTTTATCTGCTGTACCACGAGTAGAGCTAAATTGAGACATGGCTATCCAGATCTGGACAGTGCAAGCTGAAGTGCAGCACGTAGTAGCACCTCTTATCTCTCTCAGTGTGAGCTGGATGTAATTAGTGATGCTATTTCATCAGGCCTGGTGTAGAAGGAGAGCTGAGCAGCTCAGGGCAGGAGCTAAAGAGGTGTCCATGGCTTTGAGAGGCAGAACTGTGAGGAGATTGCTAGTCTCACTTTCTGCCTCACCCAAGATTAAACTTAATGAGACATCTGCCTAAAAGACTAGAGCACATCACAAACAAATGTAGGGTGCAATCTTTCAGGCAAATGCTACCTCCCTCCAAGTTTTCTTTGCAGAAAAATTTTGCGTTCCCATCTGATAAGTAAATTTAGAAGTGAGTGAACTTGTTCTAATGGCAAGTGATGGCAAGGTCTTGGGCTTTGTTTTTTGGGGGGGGTGGTTTGTGTGGGGAGGTGTTGGGTCTTTTTTTTTTTTTCTAATAGGTTCTTTTTGGTTGATTGTTTGTGTTTTTTTATGGTGAGCTTTAGGGCAAAATCTGTTTTTTCCTGCAAGTGAAGATTTTAATTTTTTCAAGATGATCTAGTTCTCTTCTGAGGGCTCAAACTTTCTCTTTCTGTGAAGATCTGATAAAGGGCAAGGACTGGTAAAAACCTAATGATAAAAGCTTCAAGTAGTGAATGTAGAGTGCACTCTCTTAAAGAGGGAATATGAATGTCTGATGTTTAAACTATATTTTGTTATAAAAATAATCAAATGACAGCAAAAAGAATCATGCTTAAGGATATAAATAAAATTTATCTATGGAGCTAGTAGAATTCAATCCATTTGTCCTGGTAATTTGCTTCAGTTGTGTTTATGAAAACCACAAGTAAAGAAGAGAATGAATATCTGTGGGTTTAAAGCATATATGGATGGACATTGTATTTGCTTACCTCCCAAGTGGCACATAAGTCTGTCTCATGGTAGATAAATTTTCCATTTTCATCTTTTGGGTAGAGTGCATCTCCAGGCTGAAAAGTAAAACCATACTGCTGTGCTTTAAAGAAAAAAAATTTACTCCTTGGAGCAAATTTTTTTCACAGACTCTGTTTCTACTAGTAAACAACAACAACAAAAATTGAATAGTGTTCTGAAACACCCTAAGTTCAGCAGGTCATTCACGCTGGGCTTACCACATCCTCGTCTGCTAGATCATCCTTGGATACACTCCTGCACTGTCACATGAGAGTACACTCAGGAGTTCCTGGATGGCCCTGTAGTAAAATTTTGACCTTTTTCTTATGGCATCCAAAAGACTCCTCTCCTTCCAAAGGGCTGGGTTAGAGTACCAGCCTGTATTCTCTTCTACTTCTTCCCTCTTCTTTTTGGCCCTTCCCTTGCCTCCTGCTTGTGTCCTAGGCACTTGGGAACTGACTAAACTGGAACTCTCCCCAACAGCTGGAGGGTCCAAGAGCTACTAGCAGTGAAGGGCTATGGGCATAGCAAACCTCTTAAGTGCATGATCCATCTTTCTTTGGGCACTAGAAACTCTTCCGTCCAATCTCCATGCTCTGTAGGCTTCAGAGATGATTTATGAGCTGATGTCTCACACGCACAGCTTTCTCTTATTTGCTGGTCATTTCACTGCTGTTGCAGGCAATGCATTAACACCTCCCTCCCTTGTGTCTGACTACAATTCCACTTTTGTGTTTTGCTGGGGTTTGGTTTTTCTTTTTTTTTTTTTTTTTAACAAAAACCCTTCAGTGATGTTTGACATTTGATCTCACTTCAAACCACTACATTTCAAAGGCCTGGGTACAAGATGTTGACGTGGTAACTCCTTGGGAACATGCAGCTGTGACTAATAGGATCAGTAACTATCACCTCCCAATTCAGTCGAGTTCAAATCCAAGGCATTTAATGAGAAAAGTGAGCCTAAGGAAAACACAGCCTCAGATTTCAGAGGGCCAAGGTCTCAGTTACAGGCATAAACCTCTCTCCTCCAAATGTGCTGATTTTCCTCAGAGAATTCTGCAAAGACAACTTGTTTCTTTTGTTGCTCTGTCTTGTTGGAAAAAAGAATATTTTGACTAGAAGAAGGTGGTGGTTATTGAGTACATTTTTTTCTATTAGAGGGCAAAGTGTTTACCATCATAATGTGAGGTAGAAAAGCTTAATTTGCAAAACCACCCCATAGTATTTTGGAACTAACTATTCATCCCATGATACCCCAGCACACTTTCCAAGGACTGCAAGTTCAGCACATTAAACAGTTGGACCTGTTTAATTTTAGTAAATGAGTCTGAATTCAGGACCTTTTTAGTCCATTCCACTTCTAATTCACTAGATTCTATTCAACTTTTTTTTATAGTAGTCAATAGGCAGCAATTATATCAGCTAATATACCATCCTCCCATTTTCCTCTATCATTTGTGTTTTAAAAATGAACCAAGTCAGGATGAATGGTGCTTGAAGATGAACTTCTCTTGACTGAGATGTGGTGTGAACTACTGTGGATTGCTACAGTGATCAATTCTTCCTCCTACCTGCAGAGAATTCTGCAAGGTCTTGAAGTGCTCTTGTCACTGCTCAATAGTCTCCAGGCAAAATTTTCTCTACCAAGCTATCATTTTATGAAAGGGAATTTCTGAATGGAAGAACTGCCTGCAGATGGATCAAGTGCTGAGAGAAAGGCAATGTTTTGATGGTGACAGGGTGGTGGTTATGTGGCCTTTGAAAAGGTGTTTCAGAAGTTGGTCACATATTTTAGCTCTGGGTTCTCATGAACTACAACATACCAGTCATCCTGGAAATGCTGGTGTCTTCTCTTGCAGTTCCTTGGAGTTCCTTGCAGTTCCTTGTGTTTTACACTGGGTCAGAGGTGGCTTGTTACCAGGCTGCTGCACGAGCACTGGAATTAGTGTTAGCACCGTACAGTCACTGCCATGACGTGGGATCACACCTTATCACGTCATGTTCAAAGTCTGGAGGCACTCCAAAGGATACCAGACTGCTTTCTTGCCAGTTTTAAACTGTTAACCACTGAGAGGAAAAGTCCTGCTCCCACTATAATAATTTTCTCACCAACACACATGCAGGAAGACAAGCCTGCACATTCCCTCGCTTTCATAAAAAGGTCTTTGACAAGCAGGCTTTCTCAGGAAAGTAATTTTAACAACCTGTGAATGCCTGTCCTATAAACAGGAGTGCAACAGGAAGTCAAATAGTGATGCCAATGGTCTGTTTTGAGTTATTCTTCTAAAATTACAAGATACTTGGATGAGACTTGTTCAGTGTAACACTAAAATATCTGCTTTCCTGTCAGGTGACAGAATCCCTCAGTTGGGATGGATTTGCAGATCATTTAGAGCACAAGTTGATGCTTACTGATGAATCCATCATCTGAGAAGAGTCCCCTAAGATACCTGCTGGCTTTTACCCCTAATATACCTGCTGGTTTTTTACCCCTAAAATACCTGCTGGGTATGAGCTCCCCAGGCAGAGGGAGGGTTTGTGGTGGCCTGGAGGAGACCTGTTCCTGCTGGTTACTGCCTTGCTAGGGTGGAGGAGCTGAGCTGCAGTGCTGGGGGCTAAAGGCAGGAAGGACAAAAGTCCTGAATGGGGAATCTATGTGCGGAAAAAATATAGGGAGGAGTAGGTTAACATTGGTAGGTCAGTGAATAACTTCACCCCATGTGGTGGCCATTCTTGAGCTGTTGAAAAGCAGTCGACTTTGGTGAGCAGTGCTCTCTGAAACCATAGTCCTCTTGCTCTGCCTGAAAGCCCTGTGACAAATTGCTGGCTGGGCTCTGCAGGGGCATGTTTCCAATTGTTTTCAGTGTGGTACTGTGAATTCTGTCCTAAGTACATCACTGCTTCCAACCAGAGACTGCTTTTGCTGGTCTTTTGGGGAGGAAAGGGCCAACATTGCAGGCTAGGGGGTGTAGGAGTTTCTTAGAGTTACACCTGCATGCTCCTCATCAAAGGCAAGCATCAGAGGCAGGATGGGTGTATTTTTGAGCAAAGAAAGGAAACCTGTCACCACTGCAAAAGGGTGGGCCTTTTTCATTTTGTATTTGACATAGACAAGTGTATATTTTTCAGGAAGAAAGTGACTTATTTTTTTCTCTCCTCTCATGAGAGGAATGAATGAATCTCTAGGTCTGCTACTCCTTTAACTACTCAAGATTGTTGATACAAGCCTCAGGGAGTCAGATGTACATTACTTTAAAGCCAGCTGTCTCTATCTTTATATTGTGAGACAATGACCTTCACTATGTGGGAGAATGAACTACTAAAGAATACAAACACAAGAAAAGGGAAACAGGAAATTGCTAGTGGTGGGAAATTTTCAAAAATGTACCCAAAAGGATTCCATACGTGTGACTGTATAAATAAAATTTTAATATCAGAGTCTGGTTACACTTATACAGGTCTTAATAGGATATGGCCTCCTCAGGGGGAAAAAAGGGCTGCAAGTGTAATGTGATAGCTTCATTGGTAAATTACTTCCTATCTGATAGTTCTGGTAATTTGGAGTCTGCAGCTAAATACGATTTTAATAATCAGAGATCTACCTTTCTTGCAAAAAGAGGCCAATTTAGAGCTCAAACCTTGTTCAGAAACAATTAACCAACTAATTGCCTGACCCTATTCTTACTTAGGTGAAGGATTTAATTAGTTCAAAACCACTTAAATGTTTTGAATTTCATTCTCTTCATTTCATTTGCCTTTGTATCATGTACTTGTAGAGGAAAATTGTAAAGCAAGGTACAAAAATCTGTGAAAGCAGAAAGTTTGTGGACTTGCAAGAGGTAGGCATGCAATGTGATGTGGGGTTTTGCCTACAAGTTGCCCAGAGCAAGCAATATGAGGGAATATCAGACTTGAATATTTAGGAATGAGAGATGGACAGCCCATGTTTGCCACCAGTTGGGATCTAGTGAAGCTGAGTGCTGCAGTTATGGAGACAAGGATCTCCATGGTTTCCCCAGCAGCTTTAATTTGGGACAGAGTAAGGAAACTAACTTGGTGACCTTTCTACCTTTCCCCTTCTGAACTTTGCCCCTGGCCTGTTGCTACTGGAGACCTTCATTCAAGCTAAGTTCATGCACTTTTTCCAAGCAATTTTTCTTTTTTACCTTGAAAGCCATTGGCAGCTCAATAATGTAGAGGTCGACATAGTCCAGCTGCAGGATCTTCAGGGTTTTCTCCAGCGTGGGACGCACCAGCTCCGGGGGGTGGCAGGTGTTCCACAGCTGGGGAGGCAAGCACAGGGGGGTTTTGGGTGCCAGGAGGAGCAGTGAACCAGCTGAAGGCCCCCAACACACACTCCCTCACTCTTATCCTTCTGATAGAGCTCATTATGCTGAGTGCAAAGACATTGTGGTCTCCATCCCGGCAAGGCTGAGGTGAGGACCTTACCTAGCCTTCTGTCAGAGCCAGGTGCAGAGCTTAAGACAGGAATTTTTGTCCAGGATTGAGGGAGTGATCAGCCAGTAAAGCCATTATGTCTTTTTTTATTACAACACAGGTTCTTCTGAGCTGAGTATATTGCAAACTCTTGCTCAATGAGCTTAGGCAGATTCCTTTTGTTTTCCAAGCATATGCTTTCAGTGAAAAAATTTGTTCCCACAAGGAATCTGTGGTCAGGTTTATGCTTGAAGGCAGAAGCTCAGATCATGTGGGTTGGCTGTTGGACAGCCAAGCACCCAGCACGGAGAGAATCTTCTGGTTTTCTCCTGTGGTGTGGAGCCTGAGAGGCTGCCTGACCCAGGGAAGTTTTCTCTTATTCCCCAGTGCTCACGGGAAGATGTGTTTGTGTTTAGTCGCTGTAATGCAGGTGTGAGTAGTTAAAGCTCAGCCTTCTGCACCTCTTTAATACAGATTGCTGCCTTTCAGGGTTATGCCCCGAGGTTACTGTGGCATGTGCTTTTCTGGTGAGTGTTCAGGACTACCTCTAACTGAACTCTGCTGATGCAAGTCTCTTGCAAGAGTAAAACTATAGCATGGGTAATTAGTAACCAAGAGCTCTTTGTAAACTGATCGAGTTTTGTCGATTTTAACTACAGCAGAATTAACACACAATAGAAGGTTTAAAGTGCCATTTGAATGCACACAATAAGTTGGGCAATTTTCTTTTCTTGGTTTTTTTTTCCAACTTACAAAAATAACGTGTGGAGTCACGTTGAGGTTTCTGTCACTTCTGTTGGTTGGAGAAACCTGCTGTTTGCTGGTATGGTCATTGTCTAGCCAGTTCTGTCACCAAAGCTGACAGCCACGCATGCTGAGGTATAGAATGAGTTTGTTCTAAAGACACAAAACTTGAATTGTGATTTGTGGGAGAAGATATTGATTATAGGTGTTAAAGGGCATAGCCTGTGTAAGTGTTAAGTTATTTTAGATGCTTGTTTTGTTTTTAAACTGTGTTATAGTTATTCCCCAGGAAAACAATCTGCTCAGTTTTGCCCACAGAAGCAAGGACATGTTAAGTTGTACTGAGAGCAGGACATCTGCCCCTGCCCTAAGGTGACAAACCAAAACACCTAGAAATTCATACTAGTCCTTTCTTAACTGTATGCTGCAAGATGTGAAGAGTTTGTGATCAGCAGACAGTGGTAAGAGGCTACAGTGAGGGGACCAAGGTGCTGTTCTCAAGAGTTTTAAGTTGTTCCACTGGATTTACTGAAAACCTTTAGTCTATGTGGTTTTTAAGCATTTTACATGCAAAAGGAGCTTAACTTGTATTTAAGTAAGGAAATTACTTTGTAGACACTTCATGTCCAGTTTGTTACAGTGTTTTGGAAATCTGGTAACCTGAGCTGTATTGCCTAGAAGTAGTTTTTCTGAGTGCCCTTTCTAGCCCAGTTCTATTGAGCTCAGCATTTGCCAGTAAATATATTTCCCTCTAAAAACTGCAGAGGTTCTGAAGAACCAGGCTTTAAAAACAGCAAACATTTGTACTATGTCAATACATTGATGCCATGGAAACTTGAGAGTTTCATAACTGTTTTCATGATTTGTACAAGTTATTGTAATATCTACCTAAGCAGAACCCATGTTTGAGCAGTCAAAGCTGCCAGCTGGCTTTGGCATTTTAGGACATCACATTTCCTGGAAATGTTACTTCTAGTTTAATGAAAGAAATATCCTGGGATGAAAGAGGAGACCAAAAAGGTCTTGCTGTATAAGCCAAGTGAGATGTTGGCAGTTGATATAAAACCTCTAAAGTTTCTGGATGCTGAGCTGCTCTGCCTGATCAGGCAGCCAGCAGTGAGAGCCAAGTGCAAGTGCTGATGATTTCAACTGGCAGATGCAGCGCGATCACACCAGGTCACTGTTCCAGCAACGCTGCCACTCAGCAGGGCTGCTCTCATCAGTCCCTGCTGATGGATCAGCCTTCCATCTGCAGCAGCTTTCCTTAAGGAAAGAGCTGCACAAGGGGCTTGAGTCTGAAGGCTCTTGGGAATTTCCAGTACTTCTGATGGCAGTAAGGCAGAAAACAAAACTAACTCCTGTAGTGCCTGGTGCTTCCAAGAATGGTCTGTGTATTTACCCTGTTTCCTAGAAGATGCAGTAGTTCATATCAATCAGTTACTGGTCAACATCTGAAGTATCTACTGGGTTGAGATTTGCCTGTAGTTTGTAAGATATCTAAATTTGTGAGGTACATTAAACTAAAGATACACAAGGCAAGGGAGATCCATTCCCACTCGTGGCAAGCTGAAAGCTGCTGTGAGAGCTTTGAGAGAAACCTGTGAAAATCCTAGATTGTGATGGATTGAATTAGTTGCAGAGTATTGTCCGTAGCTGCCTTTGAACTCCTTTAAAGATTGTAGAAATGTTACAATGGGCTATCACCCTGAGCAGCTGAGGTTTTGTCAAGCACAAAGAGGACACAACTGTAAGAGAAATCCCTGTGTGTGTCATCTCACAGACACAGGGCAGGCGAGGAGCACAGGCACTGGCTGCTGTGGTACTGTGTGTTGCAGCCCTGTGGCTTGCAGGGCCTGCAGTTTTCGAAATGACTCAGTGTTTAAGTAGTGGTTATCGACTAGGAAAATCATCTGGTGATCAGATCAGACAACTGAATACAGAAAAGCTTGATAAATAAATTAAGTTTGGTGATTTTACAGTGAGATGTGCTTTCTTAGAGCCTAAAGGTAGATGTGGGCAAATAAACTGCAGGGGAAGCAGTTGAGAAGGTTAAAATACTCAAAATTGTTAGAACATTTGGTTCTAACCTTTTGGCACAGCTTGGTGGTTTTGATTTGTAATATTACTGATAATTTGCAGTAATGAAACTATAAAACTGCTGAAACTAAATATTTTCACTGATCCAAATCAACATATTTGGCATATGAGAGACTGAGAAATTCCCCTGATAAAGGCAGAGAATTTGAGAATATGAGGTTTTTCTCAGAAAGGCAAGGTTGTTATCAGTAGAACCAAGCAAGGAACTTGGAAAAGAGGTGCATATTTTACAGATTGGAAATTGCTGTACTTGGAAATCGGTCTATAGCTGCTGAAAATCCACTTGGTCTGCAAACTATCCAATCTGAAGCTTAGTTTCCCCAGATCATAGAACCTAACTAAATTGCTCACGGTAAGCCAGGCCTCTCATCCCATGGGATCTTTCACTCTAGGAACAGTGGTGTTTATTTGCAAGTCTATTGAGTAATTGTGGATTACGTCTTATTTGGAAAAGGAGAAAGGGAAAATATTAGGCTGATCTGTTCAAAGGAGCACTGCAGGAAGGACTGTCTGAGACCATAAACTCCCTCAGAAACTGGACAGGCACCTTCAGTCTTTATTCTGCAGTGTGCAGTGAGCTCTCTTATACCTGGGGTAATTCATGGTAGTCACGACAGCTTTTGTCAGGCACTTCACTGGACAGGGATTTCATTCTTTTAGGAGTGAGTCAAGTCAAAGAGTTAAGACTTGAATGTATAAAGTAGCTCATGCATTACTCCAGCCTCATTGCTCTCTAACAGAAGTGTAATGGCATCTTCTCACCAAGTAAGTTGATTCATCATCCTAGAACTTTTTAATGGCAGGTGATACAGTAACTAAGGGTGTAGCTTGATGAGTAATTTTCTGGCAGTAGTACCAATGTAGGCACTTGCTGTTCTCCCATACACAGACACTGGCATGCATGTGCTTGCTCCCACCCCTCTCATTGTGTAACCTCATGGCAAACCTGTGCAGGGAATTGCTCTAATAGAGAATAGCTCAATGGCAGGATCATTGTCTGGATGGGGTTCTGTGTGACAACACAACCTGTGGCACAGTAACAGGTTAGGCAGCACTTTAGGCTGAGTGTAGCCATGGTCTTAACTTGCAGGTGCCTACAATACTAAGCAGTAGGGATGTTGCACGGTTCCCACTGCTATCAGAGATTTAAACAGAGATCAACTGTTCTTCCTGTGCCTCACAGCAAACCTAGTGTTCATAAAGATCTGCAGCATTCTAGTAACGCTGGGAAAGAAAAATAAAGGATGTTGGATCTGGAAGGAAGCATTCCAGATGTTGACCGCTGGCATTCTTAAGAAAGACCATTCACGGAAATCCTGGCTTTAGTGTAAATAATCTGAGTGCAGGTTCTCACCTTGCCACAGTAAAATATGTCTTCTCTCTTGATCTTCCCTTCAGCAATCTTCTCCCGGATGGCTTGTCCCACTTCGTGCTCATTGAAGTAGACGAAGGCGCCGTCGATGTGGCGGTAACCAGCATCGATGGCGATCTTCACCGCCTCCAGACAGGAACCTTTGGGAGTCTGGTGGGAGAAGGAAAGGAGTTAACGTAGTGTCAGCCCACTGCTTACCTCTCCTGCAGTGCCAGAGAGTCCCTGAGATATGTGCAAGATTCGTGGTGTAATTCATCCTGAGCGACCATCCCAGGTAACCGCGTTCCAGCTTCTAAATAAAAAAGTGCTGTGCACTTTTTCTCAAAATTGTTGAGCATGTGGGATTAGACTGGGAAAAGGCAGCAAAGCAAAAAGCTGTCTCACTGTCTCTGTGAAAGAGAGAACACTAGTGTTCTCAGGAAGTAGAATTGAATGCATTTGATATGAAAATAATTTCAGAATTCCTTTTCCAGAGAGCAAGGGCTTTCCTACAACAGCCATTTGATAAAATCCCATACTCAAGGGGAAGATGACTTCTTGGTTGAGCAGAGCTGGCCAGCCATCTGTTGGTCAGAGGCTGTTTGAATAGCTTGGACCTTTCAACCGTCCAGGAATTTGGATTTGACTTCTTTCTCCTCAAATCAGCTTACCATTGTTGGTATCACAATCTGTAGGTCAGGACTATCTACTGGGATTCCCAAATCTAGCTGCTTTACTACGTGGTTAAGAAACAGTAGTTGCTTTAGTGTATATTCATATATATTTTACTGCTTCAGTTTAAGATGAGCCCAAGAAACCTCCGAATAAGTGACATTTTTGTACTGTGTGCTGCATTTATGTTTGCTCATCATTGCCAAAATTCAGAGTAAGCTTGTTTTTTCAGAACAGTCATATTTTCCATATTTTCCATTAGCCAACGTGGCAAGCAAAATTACATGTAGGCCAAGCTAAGCAAAAAAGCACAAAACTGGTTACTGAAATTATTTGTCTGGTCACTAAAATTGTACTGAAAACAGCTTATGGTTCCTACACTTTTTATAATAAGAGAGCAGCTCTAAGTGGTGGTGGCCAAGGGCGTGGAGCAATGCTATTCTCCCATCCTTTTCATGGGCATTGGTCTGCTGCAACAGGGACATTGGATTCACTTTAACAAAACCTGAAACAGGGCAAGTAAAACTGCTCTGCTGTGCTGCTGCCTGTTAACAACAAATGGCAAGAGCTGGATTTTGCTATCTGCAAGTGCAGGGCCAAGACCACATTGCTTCTCCTGTGAAGAAAACAGATGCCAGAGGTGTCTGGAAATGAGACGGTATGAAGAGACGATGTCAAATGTGTTGGTTTTGACAATGCCAAGGGAAGCAGAGAAGCAGGACAGGCAGCAAGTGTTGTTGGAAAGGACCATTTTTTACCATAGCCATAGCTCTCCCTCCTCTCTCTCCTAGCTGTCCTTTTACAGCTGCCACTGGCCTGGCTGTCCATGAGTTTGTCATGAAAGAAACAGCTTCTCTCCCACCACCTGCTGAACTAAAAGATGTGAAACTCATAGCTGCTATAGGATGCTTCAATGATTAAGAACACTGGTCTCCCCTTCCATGTTGATGAAAGAAACATCTTTGAAGGACTGCTGAAGACACCTGGGGATGTCTTCATCCCTGACTTTCAGTCCCAGAACTGTAGGATGGTGACAGATCATTCTGGGATAATGGGACCATATTCCAGCGTGCTTCCTCAGTGCCCCATCTTGGCTGACTCTGAGGGGCACAAAATGGACCAACTTCTGTTTGGGCTTGGGAGGAACTTTCTGTTCCAGCACGCAGTGCCTAGAGGTTACTTAAAATGCAAAGCTGCTCACACGTGCCCTGATTTATCACAGACCTGAATGAGGGCCGAGAACCAAAACGGCACAGTTTGGCACTCCAGAGTATTTACAGCAGTGATGATGCAATACTGTGTGCTTAATTGAGGGAGACAATGGAACACTTGTTTGAGCGCCTTGCTGCTTTCATTGTGGAAGTGTCCCAAAAGCACGCTTGGCCCCTGGCAGGGCCCTTTCCTGGTTGTTAGTGGATGTGTTGGAGACCATGGGAGCTACCAGCTTTTCAAGCACACTCAATGCCTGCTTTTCACTTGGGGCACGCTGGGCAGCGTTACAGAAGCGCGAGGCATGGAGCAGTGACAACCTCCAACATGTTCTCTGCTTTGTCCCTGCCTGAACCTGCAGGAGAGGATTTGAGAGAGGCATCAGGATGAAAGCTCTGACACGAGTATTACAAGCCTGCGGTGACTGAGTACAGTAACCTCAGACCTCTGCCCCAGCAATGAGCCGCACACGGTTGGAGCCACAATTGCAAAGCTCAGGCTGACTGGCACAGAGCAGCAGGGCTCAGCTGAGAGGTCTAGGGAGCTCAAGCCTAGTTATCTGAAAGATAACCATATTTCCAAAAGTGCTATCAGTGTTTTTTCTCTCTGAAACGTGATTTTGCAAACAGTGTGTCTTCTAGATGTCTTCAGCCTGTTTGACTTTTACCATTCAAGTGTATGAAAGCAGAGCATTTAGAGGACAGTGATACATTACCATAATATATATTTGGGGAAAAAATATTTTCTTTTTTACTTTTTCCATTTGTTGAAGAGATTGAAAATGGGATGTGAACCCAATACTACAATTTCTCCTCTTCACACTGTTGAGAAATTGCATGAACACATCTCCCTATTGTTTCCTGACGCTGTAAACTAAACTCTACCAGGCAAGGAAATGTTGATTATTGAGTTGCATCTTTTCACAGCCACCACGACCTGTTTGGTCAGTAAGAGAAGCAGAGGGAATAGGTGAAGAAAGGTAGAATCTCACATGTAAGGGAACAGCACAGTTTCAGACATGGAAGGAGGGTAGAATAGAGGGAAATGCATGCAATTACTGCATCTGCTTTTGACTGAATCAGTTGACTTGTTTTAGAGCTGAACTTCTGTGTATGTCTTAATTTTTTACATGGGACTTACATCTGTACAAATAATCTTGTGAAAGACTCCTCCATCTCAAGGAATAACCTTATTCTTTAGGGACTTGGAGTGGCTTTTTTTGGATCAGGTCTTGATTACCAATTGCCGGAGATGGGTTTACATTGTATATATATATGTTTTTATTGCACTAGTCCATTTCATCTGAGGTGGTATATTAGTTCTGACAGATTCTGGTCTAAGGTGCTTCACATAAAATGCAAAGCGATCTAGGGAACAGTTTTTGGAAAATATTGCCTCTATTGAACCATCCCAGCTGAAGGTCTGAGACATCTGCAAGCCTGGAAACTTTATACCATATGTTTATTTTCATTCTAATGGAGAAACTATCATTTCTGGCATTTCACATATTTAATCCTTCCAAACCCTGCAGTAATGGGCTGTGGTAAACTGTGCTGATGAGTTGCACAGGCTAGTCATGTTGTGGTATTGCCACTTTTTAGAAGTGTTGCTTTAGGTGTCGTATCTTATTCCACTGTTTCCTGACAGACCATACCAAAGTTAGGTGACTCACACCATCACTGCTCGTCCATCTCTCCATCAGAGAAGACACAAACCTGGATCTTTCCCCTCTACTTAGCTGCTCAGTCTGAGATGTTTAAATCTTGTCTTTCATTGGCCTTCAGTAGTGACCAGATCAAAGGTTACAACTGAAAATCAGTTTTTACAATAAAATAATAAAATTTTTGTTAAAGTGCAGATAGAAATTTGTGATGCATCTATGTTGTATAAGGGTCGGCACCACTTATCACAGCAGCTGATGGAACAGCACCTCCCAGGCTATTCGGCCATAAGCAACCACCTTATTTTACTCAGAACCCCAGACCTCTTCACTCTCCTTCCTGCAGACTATACTCTCTTAGTATGCTAGCTAAAATGCAGTTACCTATGCTGCCACTGCAGACAGGCTTTATTTTTGCACCATTCCTGAAAGAGCAGGGCTCACTTTGAGAGTAGTACAAATACTAGATGAGGTACTGAAACTTCTCTGTGTCATAAACCTTTGTGCTTTGTTGGTAGTAATTCAGGACTCTCTAGCTTTGGCCTAAAGACAAGTCTGCTTCTTATTACTTTTTATTTAATTATAGATAAGAGGTGTCCTTGATCCTTCGCCATAATTAATATTTCAGCTTTTAATCGGCGTGCCTTGCAACTATGCTATTTTGATCAAGGATTTGTTTTAGAAGTGGAGTTTTATAACCACCTGTGCACTGTAAGTCGGATATTTATCTTCAGTGCTTTTGCCGACAGTCACTAATTTGTGCCAAATAACCATATTAATTTTATCACACGTTTTATGATAAAATAATAACTGTTTGGTTGACTGGAAGGACTTGCTCAATCACTAATAAATTTATTCAATAGCATCTGTGTTTCTTTTAAGATCATAAAGTTTAAGGAAACAAGAGACACAATTATTCCCTCTGTGGAAGATCAGACAGCTACAGAAGCTGAATCAGACAGTGCTGCCAACCTTCTAGCCCTAGTACAGTAGAAGCCGTGAGAGAAATAAACTCAGAGCAAAAACAGAAGTGAAGGCATCATGACTGGTCACTCTAGCCCTCTGATACTGACTGCTTTGACAAAAGAGATAACAAAGAACATTCTTAGCATTATAAGAATAACCAGAAGATTGTGTTTCTAAATGGGACCAAGACAAAGGGGTCAGTGTGAAGAAATTTGCACAAATGTAGTAACCTATAAATACTAGCAACCTGGTGTAATAAACTAGCTTTGCTTTGCTGGCATAGCAGACTCTGTATTAGTCAATCCCTGCAGCCTCTATAAATCAGGAGCTTGTAAATCAGCTGATTGACCACCATGCATGACAGATTTAACTGGCATCTGTTTCCTTCAGGCTCCATGATAAATAAATCCAACAGAAGGGCTCGGGGAGCAGACTCAGATATGCACCGTCACTGAAAGAAAGGAAGCAGCAATTTGGCCCCTTCTCCACAGATGAAGTAGCCAACTGGCCAGCTACCACTTTCTGTGAGTCTGAAAAAGCAATGTGCTTCATCAGTTCTGTCTGTCTGAAAGGGTCTGCTCTCTTTTTCCTCTGAGACCATAAACTTTCCTAATTTTTAATATTTATTCCAGACACCTTCTATCACATCCCATTTTGTCAAATACTATTCTCCCTACCAGAGCAAATGGTTCAGCTTCAGTTTTGTTCATGAGTGCACATGACCAAACCACAGGAGAATATTTTTGTGCAGGCATACCCATGAGTTTTTCTCTTCCCACTCAAGGAGAACAGTGTTTGCTCAGCAGTGTTAGTGGTTGTCTGACTTATTACTGTTATTTGGTGTCACAGTTCAACTGCCCTCCAATTCGTTTGCTTTTTCTGTAGCATCTTTTTCTGGTTAGCAGTTTCCTTTGGCTTTCCAGCTGATTAAGAGGGTTATCTCCAAAGATAAAGCTAACAGGACACACTGGCAATAGATTATAATCTTGCAACACCATATGAACTGCTACTGTAGTCGCTGTTTTCATGTCTTAACATCAGTGTTGTCATTTATTCTTTATTAGTGTGTACAGTAAAGTAAAGCAGTCTGACTCAAGCTCCCAGATTCTGCTCTGCCCTGTTTTACAGGAGAAGCTTAACAGAGTTGCACCACAGTCAGCAGCACACGAGAGCAGAGAAAGCAGCACTTCAGGAAAGAAGCCCTTTACCTTAGTCCTGAGCATCTCACCTGTTTCGTGCAAAGCTTTGCAGTCTCTCAGCTGGGAATAATGATCCTGGGGGGAAAAGCCTGAAGTGTTAGGAGACACAGGGCCATCTTCTGAAAAAATCTGAGTTTAGCTGCAGCTGAGTTACACAAGACATCCAAGCCATGGGCCAAGTGCTCCAGTCCAAACCTATAATTTAGGATGTGGAGCCGCTGTTTAGGAATCTTAGTCAGCTAAATACAGGAAGGAGAAAGTAGGTACATTCCTGGGCTCAGGGCCTCCTTCATCAGAGCTCAGCACTCACACACAGATTCTTATGCAAGTTTCTAGAAGCCCAGATGCTTATTTCCATTTGCCTGTTTTCTGGACAAACTGGCAAAAAGGATTGGCTTAAGATGTTAGGAGCAGAGCATAGAAAGCATGTGTACTGAAGGCCCTGCAGGAAAGCACAGGTTAAGTTTACAAAGCCAGAGGATATGAGCCACACAAGGGTACATTCTTAGAATTGTTTAATCTTGTAAAAGAGAAGCTGTACTGTACACCTCTTTCTTGGAAAATGTGACCGCCAGCACATCCCTCTCTCTCGTACACAGGAAAATCTGGCTTTCATCCCCCGGAAGCATTGGCAGCCACCATCCAGGAAGCAAAACCCAGCAAAAGGTTCTCTGCAAAAGTGGGTAGGGCTGGGAATGGAGGCAGAGAACACGGCTAAGAGCCACAGGCTGCTGTGCCAGCCCAGAACTTTGCTTTATGTCGTGCACTGTGTTGCCTTGGAAGGTGGAGGACAGCAAATATGCACAGAGAAGATGAGGGGAATGGTGTCACTTGTGGCCTTGTGTCACACCAGGAATGAAGGTGGAAAAGGGGTGCCTTTCTCCTCTTACTTGATGTTGTATCGGTGGCCTGAAGCATGGGGTTTGTCCATACAACAGAAATTAGATTTCATAACTGCAGATTTAGCATTTCTAGAATTCCTGTGACATTGTTATTCCAGGATTTAGCCAAAGCTGTCTTCAGGAAAGCCTTATTATTGTAGCTGGCAGAGGGTGCTGGAGTTATTTTTAACACTTGATTGCAGAATCCTCAGTTTTAGGAACGCTGCAACTTTTCACTCAACGCAAAGTAAGTTAATGCAAGGTGAAGCTAAGACCTTTCTGTGGGCAGCTAGAGGATTAAAGCAAACCAAGCACATGATGTGGACACCTGGTCCCTGTGCTCACAGTGCTAGTGGGGTGGACTGGGAAAATTTCTTGAAGAGCTGGAGGACACAACAGCCAGCTGGCTGGCCCTGGAAAGCCTGCATCTATCTGGAAGGGTGGGTGCTATCAAAATACCCTTCAGACAAGCAATACAATCACAGGGATGCATGAAGTATGAGTGGAAGATAAAGCACCAGCTTGTGCAATAAAACAGGAGAAAAAAAAGGCTGCCAGTACCTCTTCTGCTTCATTCCCTAGAGTTAAAGGGGAGAGGTTTCTGGCGCCAGTTCGAAGAAATGTTTGCGAAGGCAAATGTAGAACTTGGGGAATTCCACCACCTAGTTAGCTGAACCAACAAGAGTTGGCTTCGAAGCCTAGAGAGGCATTTTCTGCATAGTGCTTTCAAGTTTTGACAAATCTGGCCTCCTAGGTCAACCAAAGAGACAATCCAGATGTTAGCTTCCCACATGAGCTGCAAGAACATGCTTACACTGTTTTTTGGAGAACTGTGGGGAATCAGGGACACATGGGAGTGCACAGCCATATTTAACGTACAGAGTCGATCAGGGACATTTTAAAAATGGAGCTTTGCCTGGAACATTGGGCTCTAAATGTTCTTGCCAAAAAGCGTATCTTTCAGTTGTGGTAATCCCGATTACTCACTCATAGGGGTTCAGTTTTTCCCCTCTTCAACAATGCTAGTGATTCCCTGTCTCATCTTCCACAAAACAGTCTTCTTAACTTTTATTTAGATAGAATGGCTTTCCCTGTGGATTTTGAATGGGCTTAAAAACCCCCCAGCATATTTAGAAAGCCATAGGAAAAGAGAAGAATAAAAGTACTATTTTTGGGGTGTCAATATTTGGATTAGTATTATTGCAGTGGAAACAGCTAATTTTGTAATTTTTGGAAGAGGAGTATATTAAAACAGCTAGTGCTTGTCACTTGCAGCATGCAGCTATGGAATGGAAAAGGTCTGTTCTCTGTTTGGTTACTTTTCAAATAAGAATCCCTGTGACTGGTTTTGAGTAGTGCTACTGTCCTAAAAGCTTATCTGGATTAACCCTCTATTAGTTTTGGATCTGGACTGATTAAACACAATTCTAGCATGTGTCATAGGCAGACACATAGCTTGGTGGATCATGCTGGTACCTGATATCCACCATGTAAAAGTTGTCCTGACTCCCAGACAAAGTTGTCACCTCCTAAAGGCACTCTTGTTCTGGGATCATTTTCCTGCGGACCGCTCTTGCCATGTCCAAGTCTGCACGTGTTGGTACCGTGTTTGGGAGCCAAATGACAGTGTGCCAGGGTGGCTGCAAGAGCCAGCTCCTCTGCTTGGATTAGGCAGGCATCACTGCACAAGGCCAGGCAATTGCCTGGCTGTCAGTGGATTCATTAGTGCAAGTCCTCGGCTCTGCGTGGGGATACATCTCTTGGTCCTGGAGCAGTCACGAAAACATGAAAATGTTTTCATGTAGCAGCTGAGATGTCATCATAGGTTAGAGGTACTATCGTTTTAGAAGAAGGGTTTTTGTTTTAGGGATGCTGGGGTAACCAGGGGGAGGGGTGGCAGTTGTCCTGAGCACAATCTGCTTCTAATAGCAAACTAAAAAAATGCTCCATTTTCCAGGACCAGCAATTTTGTGTCCATTTTGCTCAGAAGTCCTCCCTTGGTTAATGGACTTTGTAGCAAGAAAGTTAGTCTTTCATTCACACCCATCTACAAGGCTGGGCTCTTGTCATTAGGAATTTTACATGTTGACCACTTCAGTAAACACATCTAATCTGCTACGCATGATTAGACACTAATTGTGTTCACAACTGAGAACGAAAGCCATTAGCACAGAGCAGAGATAGTAATGCTATCACTTTGTTTTCTACTAAGCTTCCAGTTTCATGGAAATGAAGAACCATCGAGATTTCATCAGAGAAGATACATGGAGGTAAAAGAGCATTTTGCAAATTCAACAATGTCTTAGAATCAACTTATCAACGTATTAGGAACAAAGCTTGTGTCTCCAAGAAAGTTGCATGCAAGAATCTTTCCTCCAGGCTGACAGAGTGTGGTAAGTAATTTTATCAAATCCAAATTTAAAATCTGGTTAAAGTACCGTTCAAAAGCTAGGAGTTTCTGAGTCTACTACATTCAGGGGGAAAAAAGTATTTACCTCTTCTAATTACCTGATTTTTCTAATTATATGACTTAGATTTTCTTTCTTAGTGAGACAAAGATGCAAACTTGCATTTATGCAAGCCAAAAATGTTCCATTGTATAACATAAGATTATAGGGAGCTAGCAGGAACTGAGGCATCAAGAGGTGGTTGCAGGCAGAGGAGGAGAGGTCAAGGCTAAACATGAAGGAAGTGTCGAAGACAAAGAAATGGAAGAAGACTGCTCTAGTGGCAGAACAGAAAAATTGTATGGTTGAGGAAAAAAGGACAATACAAGATAAATCAGAGATAGTAAACATGCCACTTGAGCATATAAAAAAGGGAATTTTAAAATGTGTCATGCAGCAGTAAGCTTTTAGCAAAAGTCATTGATGAAATCAGAACTTGTTCTGAGACCCTTTTCATTTAGTTTAACCTTCTAGTGTGTACTCCCAACTCTTTATTGTAAGGAGTTTGATCTGTGAAAGCAGTCTTTCATGTGTGAAACCACTTATTCCCTGGCATATTTGCCACCTCTGTAGCAAACAGCAGGGATGAATTAAGGCAATACTAGAGCCCAATCACTGCAGTTTCTTGACTCCTCACACAAGCTCTTGCCCACGAGCCAAGTTGGTCTGTTGCCTGCTAAAAGCTGATGCCCGCTGCTGCACCTCCTCAAGGCATCTGGGCACCAAATATGAAGAATCCTCCTTTATCTGCTCTTGGCAACTGGGTCTTGCCAGTAACTGACTTAGTTAAGGAATAAAATCTGAGCAATTAATCAGTGAGGGCATCACCCAATACCAGGATACCAGCCACCGAGGGGAAGGCATGCCATCTGCAGTTTGTGCTAGCAAAGTTGCCTCAGTATGGTTGAGTCCTTCAAGCACCAAACTAACTGAGTCATGACTCCATGAGCGATCTGGCTGCAGATATTGGGTTTCAGGATAAATATTGTTCAGTGTGAAGGCTAGGCTAGGAGATTACTAACAGGCAGGGAAGGAGCCCTCCAGGACATGTAGCAGATCAGGCACAGTTGTCTTTCTGGGCTGCAGCAATGTATCTCCTTCCCTTCACCCCTGACTCAACTGGTCAAATCTCCTCTTGGACATATGATTTTAGGGTATCCTCAGAAATCGAGGGAACATGAGGCTACCCTCTGAAACATCCCAGAAATCCCAGCCCTGAGAGACCTCGTGCTGCTACATGTCAGCCATCTGTGGCTCCGCTGCTCCAAAGTGCTCCCTGAAGACAAGAAGAACTAGTACTGCATGAGGTAATACTGCTGCTGAAAAAGCAAAGACCTTGGGAAAGCCAGTAGTGGTTACCAAAATGGACTGTGAAGGGACACAATGTCTTTTGGAAATGCTGGCTAGGAGATACAACCCAATAACATTAAAAAAAATTGTTTCAGAAGTTTTATTTACTTCTTAAGTTCAAGGCATAAATAAGGGGCATTGTAACCAAATATCCCAACTGGCTCCCTCAGCTCTGTTCAAATCAGGTTCCAAATATTTTACCTCTGAAAAAAATAATTCCTTGGCCTACATCTGTGGTAATTTTATGTAGGTTCATAAAGATCACTTCATTAAAGAGCTAACTTCATACTCAGTACTTGTTGAGTTCAAACACATATTCATGTGTAATCATCCACATTAAAAGGACTGAGATCTTTTCTTTGTATATTTATTTTAATATCATGGGGAATAAGATAAGGCTGTAAGAACACTTGGATGTTAGAAGAGTTCCTGCTCTTGTCACTGCCTCTCTCATCTCTTTCAAGAAAAAATCCAGAAGCCAAGTTTACCTCAGGAGGAAGACAGTTGTCTGAGTCACAGTAAGAGGAATTTACAGGCAAGAAATCAAGAAGTGAAAGCCTTTGAGCTCAACAGTATCTGCAGAGATCTCAGGTATCACTTCTCCCAGGAACACTCAATACATGATTCATTTTGTAGCTTTGGGTCAGGCCAGGTGACTTGCTTTGCAAGTCACCTGAAATCATTGCTGTCTCCAGCCAATTGTGTTTCAGAAGCCAGTGGTGGCTTTCCAGGAGGAAAACAGAGGGGATTAAGATGAGTGTAATTCCTCCCTCACTGCAGCTCAGAGATCCAGATCCCATGGTAGGGACGAATCACTTATTACCTCTTTTGACTTAACAGCAGCCTATGGCAGCTCCAAAGGCAGGCAGCCTGAAGCAGGGGTGCAGCCAGCACTGTTAAGAGTGATTGAAAATATTTGTGCATGCACATCCTTGTGCGAGGAACTTTTTGGCATAAATGCTCCTATGAGAGCATTAGAGGCTGTTAGATCTGTACAATGAAAAATTACCCTGTTCAGCTTCTAGCTTGGGTGTAAAAAGTAATTCAGGGTGCCAAGACAGTGTTTTTACTTATCCAAACCAGATTTTTAACTTGGTCACTCAGACTGGATCTGGGAGCCCTGGATGAACTCTTCCTCTCCCTGATTCAAACCAGCAATTTCTTCTTAAACAAAACCCAGACTGTCTGGGCACTCACAAGGGTTACTTTGTGGTAGTTAAAGATTTGGGGAAATGGGTCTCTCTTCCTCCTGGCTGGACGCCATACCAAGTTCTTCAGCATCCAGCGCTGTGGGGCTGGTGGGCAGTGCGCTTTCCCATGGGGAGGGTGCTCCTCCTGCTCCAGCCTGTGCGTGTTTCTTCTTGCCTCTCTCTAGCTATCACCTACCCCACAACCACGTTATTTCCCTGAGCTGTCTGATATGAATTTAACCCCCAGAGGCTGAGAGGAGGACTGAATCTGGTTTCCCACCGCCCATGTGGATTCTCTTACCAGCAGGCTATTCGGGGAAAGGCAACTGCTACCTCCAAGTGCTTTAATAATTCTTTGATTCCTCAGCTTGTACTGCCAGTGCCCAAAATGAAATGCTTTGCCATTTGTTTTGCCTGAAACTATTCCACAAAACTGCTTCCAATTTATGAATGGATTTGGCTACCTCAGAACCTCATTTTTAGCTAAGTTGCAACTTGCCAGCAGCCCTCACCCAGCGCTATTCTTGAGCGCTTTGCCCGATCTTATGTTTCAGAAGCAGCGCCTGTGTACGGTGCGGTTGCTACAACCTTCTCTCCAAGCCCTGTCCTCCTTCAGTCAAAACAGGAAGGCAGGAGAGGAGCTGTGGCCAAGGCCCCTTGACCTTCCAGGGAAACAGCGAGTATTTATGTGGAGACACTGGACTGATGATCTTAGCTGTGTTGACAGGGATGAGTTATAAAGTGAAGCAGGCATAAGTGCAGTTTTAACGAGGCATAGGATTTCCAGGATTTAGGAGTGTTTTTAGCACCTTTCCCCTCTAAGGCTGCTCGTCCCCACACTTCATCTGCTTCCAGATGGGTGCCAGTCCCATTCCATGGGCTGTGCTGGGAGGTAGTGGGAGCCTGCCATGGACTGGTCTGGTTCTGCTGCAGCACAGGGCAATGCCAGGACCTCATCCAGGGGCCTGTCCTCCTCTACCACCCTCCCCTGTGGGGCTGCCCTCTCCCTCCTCCCCCCATCTATTTAACAACCTGGAGAATTGGGTCAACAGCTTGGGGGCCCTCAGGGAGGGGGGCTGGACACGGTGCATCTGCTGGAGCCTTGGCAGTGCTCTTGCACTCGCAGGGCTTTGCCAGAAGGATCCACAGAGCCAAACAGAGGTAGAATTGGCCTCAAATTTTAAAGCTGTCTGGAGTGCACTGGTAGTCCTGATTCACAGTTCCCACTGTGGTAACCACCCAAACCCATGAGGAGAAGTAATATTTGGGGAAGAGAGAGGAGGGGAAGGAGTCAGTGACTGAGATTTCCACTTATTCACTTGAGTCCATCCTTGGTAGGATAAATAGCCTAATTTTTTTATGTAGGCAAGAATCTAATACAAATCATACATTTCATTCCTTGTGTGAATGAGAATGCAAAACCAACTTCAACACACTGAAATCTGCCTGCAAAAGAAAATTAAGCTTAATAGTTATGCAATTATTGCATTCCTGTATTTTAAAATAAGGACAAGAAACACCAATTTACCAACCTGTAAAAAAATTTTTATGTGCTTCTCTTGATAAATAACCCAAGTTTATGACTAATTCTGTTCTGTGACCCAGTGAAGACTCCTTTCTTCCTGTTAGCAGATGAACTAATAGCCAATAGATTCATTGTATTTTCTTGCTGTGGTAGGAGAATAAAGCAGAAAGAAACCCCCAACGTTGCACTTTTCAGCCTCAAAGAATTAGCTGAATTGTCATCCCAAACACTACCCAGTCAGAAGAAAAGCTCTCTTACATCTAGGGGGAAAGAGCATTCAATTAAAATGAGTCTGATTATCAAACAGACCTTTTCCACAGTGGTCCAGCTCTGCTCCTGCTGAGTGATGTACTACTTTGAGTCAGTAAACTTGCACTAAAGGGGACTTCCTATCAATAGATGTACTTTGTGTTGAGTGTTTCACAACCAGAGAAGCATGACTGATCTCCCTAAATCTTTGGGAGAACAATTAAGTTATTTAAGATGAGCAAGGCAAGCTGCTGACACATTTCAGTTTTGAAGGCACTGCTGTTCAATTAATGCAGACAAAGCCTGAAACGTGAAAGCTGGCCTCCTGCCTTTGTTTTCTTCTGACCGGCTGCCGGAGAAGCAGATTTCCCTGTTCCATGGCTAACTAGATCTGCCTGGTTGGCTTAACCAGCGAGCACATTCCTGCACTTCAGGAGGAACACTCCGGGCTCATTATGAGCTACTGGGCTACAGCCTGACACTAAGAAAACAGATTTGATTTGGACAAGCTGCTCTGACATGGAGGTGCCAGGGTGAATAACCTTTGGGGGAAAATAATCAAAACAACGAACCAGCATAAAGTCAAAAACCTGCCTCCAAGAGCAAGATGAATAATCTGACAAATGAATGGCTCTGTATTTTATATCCAAGCACAAAACAACTAGAAGTTGCAGGGATCTGACTCATGAGCAGAAATAGAGTGCTGGGGCTGGCTTGAGCCGTCGCTACCATCAGCTGCCTGCCCCCACCGCTGGAGAATAGGCGGCTCAGATGCTGCTTCTTAAGCAATTCAGCCACAAAAGGCTACAACTAAGCATTTTAAGGGAAACGTGTCAGCGCTAGTTTATGGCCTCACTCCTTAAAGATAAACCTTGAAACTGTCCTGGGTTGCCACAAAGCCTTTCAGCTGTTGAGGCGGGAGGAACGGGACAGACACCTCGCCAGGCATCCCGGTGAAGTTGCACCGGGCACCAGTCAGCACTCGGCAAAGCAGCTTGTCCCAGCCAGCAGCACTCCGCTGCCACAGCAAGGAGTTGACAGAAGCCCCCACCCCCTTATCAGCAAAGCAGCCTTTTTGAAACGGGTAAATTTTAAACCGTGACCTATTTAAACGCCCTGCCCCATCACCGACCAGCAGCACAATTCTGCAACAAATCCCACAGCACGCTGCTGCCGCTGTTGCTGCGTTTCCCCAGCTGCTCTCTGTGACAAGTTCTTCGACTCAAATAGCAGTCCTAATCCCGGCGTAAAGCTCCAGCCCAGCTCCGCCAGATAAACACACATTGTTTCACCTGGTCTGCGAAAATGAGACTGTGGCAAGTGTTTTATCACTGCTATTTTCTCTACCTCTTCTCAGCTCCTCCTCCCACCCATAACTTTCTAACGTGTTTGTCATGTAGAAAGAGAAAGCTCAGAAAATCAAACTCCTACAAAACGCAGGGGGAAGGAGAAAGGGTGGCTGGATCTGTGCACCCATCCATCCCCACGGAGGGTACAGTTACACAGCAGCTTCAATTGCTCTGAACTGGAGTTGCAGTAGCAATGCCTGTCTTGCCTGCATTATCCTGTCCTCCCCACTTTCTCTTAGCAGAAAACAAAGGATGTATATGCGAAAAGCAAAAAGCCACTATCTGAAAACCAGCCCTACCTAAAAATGATTCAGTTTGGCTCACTGAGCTCCATGCAAAGGCTCGCTGTACACCTCAAACCACGGGAGGGCAAAGGAAGGAAGCATTAGAATTTTGCAGGACGGGGGGAGAAGTAGCAGATCTGTTGCCCTGTTGATTTTGGGACAGCTGAATTCCTGCAGAGTGAATTCTTAGCAGGCAGGGTAACAGCAGTGCTGAGACTCTGCCACCGTAAGAGGAATCCCATCCAGCTCCCCTCTCGGCTCCATCAGGTTACTTGTCACTAGGCTCCCTGCCTCATGCCACGGTATTGGACCAGGGCTTGTCCGGGCTGCAGGCAGAAAGTGCAGCAAGGTAGGAACTCTTGTGCTGGCAGCTGCATTTTTCTTAACTTAAAACTAGGGCAAAAATCGCAACTTGAGGGTTGGGGGCATGATGTACACGTCTGGAAAAAGATGCTTCAAGTTCACTCAGAGCTATTTTGACACTGAATTATGCAACATTCTGCTTTGCTATATCAAAACTCCTGTTAGAGACCTTAATTTTGTTTGACTAACCATTATTCAAAGAATGCACCAGCTGGAAATACCTCTCGAAAGTTTAGTGATGTGGGGGACGGTGCCCAGGCTCTGAAGTAATGACTAAATCCTATTGATTCTGCCCATGTAAACCAGCATCTTTAACCAGTGAGATCTGCATGTCTTACACCCTTTCTGCATCACTCATGCATTGCCTGTAGTAGTGTTTGTTGAAAATTCAACACCGTTATTGATGCACCACAGTACATTCAGTGGTTGTTAAATGGTTTTAATCAAGAATTTTCTTTAAAAAGGTACTTTTAAATACCTTGTAATATGTGAAGTCATAAACACGCATTGCTTCGCAGCTATTACACAAGAAGGGTTCTGGCCACGATGCCTCTTTTCGAACTCTTCAAACAAACAAAAACCGAGACCTGATGAAAGATCAGGCACTTTAGGAGAGTTTTAAAAGGCAACTGAATTGCCTTTGCTCTCCCAGGTCCGCAGAGGGATGAAGCATCAGGTGTGCTCCCCCAGCTTCCGCGGGTCAGCCGACCGGCAGGGTCAGGCGGGATGCCTGCCCGGCGCAAACCCGAAGGATGGAGAATATTTGAGAGTGCTTTGGGAGCCGCAGGAATCAGGATGCAGGAATTTGGGTCTTTGTTTCAGGAACATTACTTGGAAAGTATCGAAGGCAGCCACAAGACGGTCCGAAATCCCTGATGTTACCTACTCTCGGCGCAGGGGAGCGGACGGCACCGGCCCTCCTGGCTCCGGGTGGCCGAGGGCTCCCGGCTGCCTTGCGGGGGTCCCGACCCGGGCATTGCACGGCACCGTCCCGACTGCAGGTCCCCCGCGCCCCTGCCCGTGCGCCCAGCGGCGCGGCGAAGGTGGCGGCTGCAGCACACCGCAAGCTGGGCGGGATTTTTTTCTTATTTCTTCCCACCTTTTCCTCATCTGCGGGGCCGCGCACTGCCCGCACTGCTCACGGTAGAGCTGGGTCTAACTTCGCACGGGGAAAGGAGCAAAGAGAGAAGCAGCCGGGACGGGAGGAAGGGAGGAGGGGACCCGCGGCTCGGGGGCTGCAGCGAGGGCGGCCAGCACCTGCCCCCGCCAGCGGCGCGGGGGTCCCGGCGCCCCCGGACTTACTTTCTGGGGGTCGGCGTAGGTGCCCAGCCCCAAGAGCGGGATGCTGTTGCCGTCGCTGAGCGGAATGCGGTGGCTCTCGGCGGTGAGGTTCATCGTGCCGGCAGGTAGGGCCGCCCCGGACCTGGGGCTGACTCCGCAGGGGGCGGGAGCCGCCGCTTCGCAGCCAACCGCGGCCCCTGGCACCGGCACCCACCGACGGCTGGACGGAGCGGACCGGCGGTGGCTCTTGGGGGGGGACCGAGGGACGAACTGCCCTCTCCCGCCGCCGGGGAGCGCCTTTTTGGGGGGCTGAGCCACGTGTGCCCGCGGCTGCCCTGCACCGCGCCCCGCCGCGCACCGCCCCGGCCCCGCCCCGGCCCCGCGGCCACCGGCGCCCCGCGCACCGCCCCGCCAGGGACGGCCCCGCCGCGACCCCCGCGGGCGCTCCGGAGGGGCTGCGGCCACGGGAAGGGCTGGCGAGCCTCTCCTGGCCAGCCTCAAGGCGGGCCGGGGGCCGCCAGCACCCTGAGCGGCTCGGGGCGTTGTGCCCACCGGCCAGGAGCTGCAGGACTTTCTTCTCCTGGTTTGGGGTGTCGGGTCTTGGAAATTTCCCCATGGAGGTGTAGAACAGTGTCCACCTCTCCTTTCCAGTGGTTGAAACACTTTACTGTAGAGGGAGGAATTAAACTACTAGTAGTTTCTCTGCCTCAGCATGGGTCCCAAATTACAGTGAATGGGCTCAAGTTCCTCACGATATGGTTCTGCTCCACAGTGGAAAAAAATGTATGTATTCCCTAATGCTGATAGCCCAGAAGGAGGCAATATCCTTTTTGAAATTAATCACACAGCTCTTAATGTATTTTCTGGTCCTCATGAAATACTCAGGGACATGCTTTTACACCACTCTGCAGATGTACCCTATCCTGAGCCACTTGCTTTGTGATATCTATGCTGAGTTCTCCCCATTTGATCTGGAAGTGCATGGTCTTTTATGTCGTCCTAGATGAACCTGAAATTAAGCCCTCAGGGAATCTTATTCCTTAGCCATAACAATGGTCTTTGCCTGGCAGATTATTTTATCTCCTGTAATACCCTACTTGGCTTTCTGTGCATGGTAATAGCTCATCAGGTTATGCAATTCCAAGAGGGGTTAATGGATCCATCATGATGAGTTATCTCTGCAGTTCTTGAAATCAGCAGGTGTGCACTAGTTTGTATTCGGGGAAAGGGTTAGTTGCTGCTAGGGCTGGGAACCTACCTGGAGAATGCCCTGCCACAAGACCCTTTTAGTGTTCATGCTTAGATACCTGCAAGGGTCTCCTGAGAAGATGGAAAAAGTGCTACTTCCACATTTAAGAATGTTCCAAGAAGTTCAGGACCAAGTGCAAGCCAGCTAGATCTCAACCCCAAAATTTCTAGATAGTTAAGATGTCCTGCAGGACAAAGGTAGGATGCTGTGGTGTGTGTAAAACGCTCCTTGGAAAGTGGACTGAGTGTGTCTGAGGTTTTTCTGGGAGCCTGTGCTTTACCTGGGCAACACAGTGCAAAGAGCTACCTGTAAGGTGGCTGGGTTCCATCTCAAGTGGGGGAAGGTGAGGCAAACTGCAGCCTGGCTGTAGGTACTGTGGGCAGGCTCATCCTGCTAGACCCTGTCTGTGTGTTGCTGCAAGCTGTGGGTACCTGCACGAGGGAGGAAATCCAGTGACCACCTCCATGCCCCGCTGTGGTTCCATGTAACTGATTACCATTTCCTTGCTATGGGAGCAGCTCCAATCTCCTCTCTCTGAGCCAAGCTCCATAGGAAGACAAGTCAATGCAATGCTGTTGGACACAGCAGAGGAACAAACACATGGAGAGATGGAAATGGGGTGAGTAAAGAAAGTCTGATTTGGCAGAGGACATTCAGAGACCTCCTTATCTCCAGCATTCCATGAGGCTCTGCTGCCCAGCGGATGATTCCTATCCCTTAACTTCTATACTCCAAGTCCACTCCACAACCTGCTTTTCCACAATTCCTTTCAACCCAGCATCTTTTGGGGAGTTTTAAGGCACAGTTTGGCTCATTTGCTCTGGGCTCGGAGCACATGCAGTGTACTCATGTGCTCTGGCAAGAGAGCAAGGCGTGCCCGGAGCTGCGCGTGATCCTGAGCTAAGCAGAGCACGGCTGTGTCTGCGGTGCCTGTCCTGGGGAGAGGAGCAAGTGCAAGGAGCCTCCCCGGCAGGAGTACACAAGCCTGATATGTGATAGCCTTCAACAACAACCATGAAAGAAGGATTGATGGACTTGCCATCATTCACAGACAGGGGAGCTTGGGCAGGAGAAGGACTTGTGCTTCTAGGAACAGGCAGGCAAGGTGGTCCATCACCTGCAAGGCAAGCCAGCCACACCAGGCACTCGTGCCCTGCCACAGGCACGAACCCTCAGCACTCATCAGGGTAACAAAAGTCACTTCACTGCTAGATTGGTCCCTGCAAAACTAGCCAGTGTGCTTGCCTGAGAAATCGGAGAGAGGCAGAGGGCTTTACATGTCCTTCCCTCCACTCCTGCACCTTACCTGACAGCAAATAGTGTGAACACCTCTTACACATGAAACTTTTAAAGTCCCATAGCTGCTCTAGCCCCCTACCTTACTGTTCCAGTGCCTTTGCAGGTTTTATATTAAATCCCAGAAAATGGATAGGGAAATGTATTTTTTTCTCCCTTTACATCCAAGTTACTAACTAAAAAAATAAAATAAAATAAAATAAATCAAAGAATCTAGAAATACTAGCAGGTTTTCAGTTGATAATGAATATCCTTTAAAGAACAAAGGAAGCCGAATAATGGAGCCTGGAGGTTGTCACATGTAATTCTTGTTAGTAATAATTTCTGTTAGCTGTTCAGGGAAGCGCAGTTCTCAGTTTCAGAGCTTAAATGACTTAACCAGACTTTTTACGAGGACATGGTATCTAGCAACTCTGACTGCAAAACAATACAAGTTTCTAGAGGCAAAATGTTGGCTGCTGGTTGTGGTCGATCAGTAACAATTCAAGAGCTTTTATAAAATGCAGATGTGATCTCAGTTCTTTCTCTAGGAAACAAAAACAATGAAGTTTCAGCCTGGCCTGACTAGCAAGCAATGAGTGCTGCCATTCTATCAAGACGAGTTTGCCTTCTCTACTGAAGCTCTTAAATCACACAAAAACACCTTCAGAAGCAACTAAGGTAGGTTTGTGATTCATGTCTTGATGGTGCAGGGATTTAGAATTGCATTAGTCATCTCAAACCTAACTAAAGAGCAGGGATTTCAAAAGCAGCATCTTATATGTGTTCTGTTCCCCACCTCCTGAATCTCCGCACAAATACAGTAGATTAAAAAAATAAAAAGAAAAATTAGATCTGAGGTTTTTTTGCAGGAGAAGTGGGTCAGGCATTTGAGGATTCTGGCTGTTAAAAACTTGCTGAAATCTCAGGTAAAGAAAGTACTTAACGGCCTCCTTACCTGGGCAAAGCTGGTCAGGGATCTTTTAAAGTAAAGAGGTCACCTTTTTACTCATTTTATCTCAAATTGCTAAATACCCTGGGAACAGGAGAAAACGTGTGAGGCCTTTAAATATAGAATCCCCAGTTCTTGGAAGGAAGGAGAAAGAGTCATTGATTGAGAAGGACTAGCCTTGTCAGCACTTATTTTCTTGGACATTCATGGGTTGTGCTGCACCCCCCCTTATTTTTTTTTTTTTTTTATGAACTTGTTTTGAACAAGAGAACATATTAAAATAGTATTCTCTTGAATCTTCTTGATCTAGGTGTGTTTACACATTATAGATTTAGATCTGTGAGATTCTAGAGGTGGGTGACCTGTAGTGCCTAAAACTGAGCTTTTTATAAAAGGAAAAATTGAAAGTACTTTTATAATACTTGTATTTGTTAGATAAAAAATGCATGTTGCTACAGTTTCTATTTTCTCTATGAGTCGTGCTCCACTCTGTGTAATTATCTGCTAGAATGCATACTCTGCATGTGTTTTTAGTTAAAATTTCTTAAAACACGGTCTTAAAGTCTGCATATTTTCAGCCTAGTCCTTTAATAACTCACATAAAATAGCATGTGTCCGTCCTGCATGTGGAATATCTACTTACTAATATTTTCAACTATTTAGCTTAGAAATTTTGGTAGCATGTGTCAAAACTAATGTTTATTTTCAATTTTGCCATTGTCTATAATAAACTAACACATATAAAGGAAAACTTCTAGCTTCATTTTTAAACTCTAAGAAGTAAGGTCTGTCTATGCTTAGTAGAGGGCCTACACATGAAGTGAGATTGCTTTTTTAGTTCTTGCTATCTCTGTCACAAAGGATGTAAGCTGAACTAGAGAACACTTCTGTGGTTAAAAAGAATATCGTAGCATCTTTTTATCCTATTTTCACAGATTATCACAATAATCATCACATATATCCCAATATACTTCCTGAGGGCACCTGATGAGTGGTAATTTACACTGCCTGCTTGATTCCTTAATTTAGTGACCAAGGGATTCCTCATATGGAAGCATTTGTGATCTTTTCCCTTTGATGATGTTTGTTGCACAATGAGGCTGATGACTGCCAGGATAACAGCCTGGGCTTTGTTGGGAGGAGTGATGTAATGGGCATTCCTTGCAGTTTTTATGCAAACACCTTTTTTTCCCTAGCTCCCACTGGTGCATGTAAACTGCTTGGCAAACAATGAAACGCTTAAGTGCTCTCTTTTTTATTATTTCAATAACTTTTATGTCCCCTAAGGTCTAGTTCTTGGTAAATTCTTCTTTGAGAGACCAAAGATCACTTTCAAATTTACAAGAATTACAGCTTGGTAGTGGTGGGAATATGATATATGTTGACTTTTGCGAAATTCTTCACTACAAATCCTGCAAAGCAGTGCCTGTCCTCCAAAGACCTCATCTGGCCTGACTTTTCTAGCACTGGTACAGCATTTCTGCTGGATCCCTAAGGAGTGCATGAGGACAGGGAGAAAATGTGCCTACCACTTGTGCCTGTGGAGAGATTTAGGAAAATACTTGATGGCTGGGTCACTTATCCCTTCTGCTTCCTATAAATGCTCTGTGGCTACAGCTGTGATAAAAGGGAAATTCCGATGTATCCTTGATGCTGTTCCATTGCTTCTAGTAACATTGGAAAAGTGAAGCCACTGCAAACCTTTGATCGCTCCTGGAGTACAGGAAGAATGCAAGCAGCTGCTCCACATTATGCTCCCACCCCTCCTGTGGCTGTGGGGATGTGCTCATGCTGCACCAAGGCACAGGGGCTTCCCCAGGGACCAGCCTCCAGTGGCCATCCTGGTCTGTCCCTGTCCCCATGCCACCTGGGGACAGGCGCAGGGCCCCAGGCTGTGGCATCCCCTGGAATACCACTGCCACAGCCCTTGTGCTAGGTGCTGTGGGGTGCTCCTCCAGGGAGGGTGGCTGTACAAATAGCCAGAGCCTGCTCAGCAGTTAAACCCCGCTCTGGTTTGGGTTGTAGTCACTGAGTGAAGCTGTGGTGGATGCTGTACCAGAAGCAGCAGCCACACAGAGAGTAGAGGAAGCAAAATCTCACACCATGAGAGCCAAATTGGCCAGGCTGTTTATACACCACCACCATGTTTCCCATGGCATAGCAGGGGAGGGACCAGCACCAGCAGCACAACCCCTAAAATGCTCTCTTTCCTCTTTTGATGTCCACCTCTGGAGCTTGAGTTGTTCCATTAGCATCCCAGGAGTGTTGCCTAAGGGCTGAAAATCCTTGTGGAGCATGAGGAGCTCCTTTGGAGGATTAGAAACTGCTGGGAAATGGAAAGAGATGCTCAGTTTGAAAAAGTAATCCTCCTAATCCTTTGGAAAGGTGATGCTCTAGTCCTTGACAAGTATCATTTATACAGGCACTGTCTCATGAGCCTGCTCTCTTTTGGGCACTGTCTTCATGCTCAAGTTTGGTGTTAGCAGGGCGTGCAGCAAACTGAGCCAGAAGCCAGCTTATTTTCTCCCCCTGATGCTGTGTACTGATTTATCACTTTCTTCTAGCAACAGTGTCTTAGTTTTCGCTCCTGACTGTCTGCTCTGGCACATGAGCAACCTGGGAGCTGGTGAGCGCTGCCTCTCAGATCCCCAGCCAAAGGTCAGGAGCTGCATGGTGGCCTCTGGATTCCTCAGATAGCGACCCTTGTCATGTGGGGAGGCATTAACCTTTGGCCCTGAGTAAGTGTCCTCACGTCTCACCTCAGTTAGTCTGGCCTGCTATTTAATCATGTCCGATATAAACCCCTTTCCTTTGGCATCCTGCAAATCTAAGCCCCGTCTTGACAATTTCTAGCGTGCATCCACCTGATGTGCTGGGAGATGCCCTGTGTGTTGCACCCAGGGCTGAGTAAGCAGTGGAAGAAGGGGCAGCTTGGGAAGAGCTGGTTGTGCATTCACAGCCCCTCCCGCCACCCTAGGGAGCAGTGATGGTGGCTCCCTCTGTGTAACCTCTGTTCCTCACCCAGAATAGGGATAGCTGCTGTGGGAGGATACTGCCTGTATCATGCAACTAAAGTGTTTTTAGAGTTTGAGGTTTGGGGGGTTCTAACTCCTGGTTCAGGGGGAGGGACTCACTGAGAGTCCCTTACTTCCAATCAGGGTCTTGGGACAGAGTTAGACTCATCACCAGATCTTAGCATGTTCCAAAAATGTGATATTTCTCTTGCCTCTTTTAAATGCAGAAGTTGGTCAGGGATTCACCTCAGTGCACCACCACTATTCCTGCCAACTCCCATGTTTACTTGACATGTAACCTCACACAGCTCCCTCGGGTCCATCTCAGGGGTTCTTATTTCAGCTCTGATGAATGATCATTTTACTTCATTGCACTGGGTAAACAGCTGTTTTCCATGTTACCTGCCTTAGGAGCCTCACTGGCACGTTGTTTCTTTCCTTGCCTCCAGCAACAAGCAGACACAAGTGACTAATTGCAGCAGGGCTGCACCAGCACCTTCCTGCAGTCGGGACAGCGTGAAAAATGCACATCATTTTCATACAGCACACCACACCTCAAATGGCTGCAAGATAAAATAACAGGGAGCAGGCACTTACAGTCTCTTTTCTGTATCTCTTACCATTCAAAAGAATGAAAGCAACACAGGCTTGGAGGGTCCCAAAGCGGCCAGTCCTCTTTGGTCACAGCACTTCCAGCTTCAAGTCCCTACTGGGGAATCTCTCCCTTTGAAGTACATCTCACTTGGGCAGGGGCCAACATCACGAGGAGGAAACGATTAGCTTGTAATGAGAACCCCACAGGTAAAGTCTGACCTCCTGCTGGTTTCTTTGCTTGCAGGTATTTCCCGTGTGTGCTTTAAAAACAGATGGTATTGTGAGTTTTGCTGGTGCTACCTGCTAGTGGGCAATGCTCTGTGTCCAAAGGAACAGGGAAATTAGAAGAATAGACTTTCAAACACCCCATTGATGCATTTTAGCCTATCTACATGATTTTTTAAAGTGTGTCAGAGTGCTTTAAAAGGCCAGATAAGCTCATCTTTGCGTGGGTTAGTCCCTGTCCTGGAACTGGCAGCCCAGGGGGAGGGAAATGCTGGTGGGAGCAGAGTGATGCTGCCAAAGCATGTGAAGCCTCACTTGAGCACCCATGCTTTATGAGGTTCTATCAGGGCTGGCAGGATTTACAGCTGTGTTCAGCTCTTCATTCCACATTTCACACCAAGATGCTGCACGCAGATCACAGGGCGGGTTTTTCCTCTCGGTGGGCTCTCAATTTGCAATGGCCATTTCTTTTGTCTGCTTTGCAGACAGATTTTTTTCCCCCCATCTTCTGCTTTTTCCAAATTGCCACTGAATTTTTGATGTTCTCATGTACTTTGGCTGACTGAGAAATCTCCTGATGTATCGTGAGACGTGTATCATCTTCTGCCAAGCCCTACCAGCTTATCACTTCCATGCCACCCTGTCTTTGAAGCTTCATTGTCAGGTTTACTCAAGCCTGTGTCCAAATATCTACACTTTATGAAAGTCTAATCCTTCTGCCCTACCACTTTTCCATGCCTTCTGTCACCTTGTGCAATGAGGCAGCATGATGTTCACCTCCTCTCCGAGGCATTGCATAGCATCCCTGCAAATCAAATGGTGGTGATCCAGTTTGGGATTAGGAAATAGAAAGAAGTGAAAAATTCCTTGTTTGCATAAGACTGGATGAACTGTTGGGGCAAAGCTGGGGCTAGAACACAGAATAAGTCGGGGGACTACCTGGCATAATAAGGGGAGCTTGTAGCAGCTTCTTTTTCTGAGACGATTTGTTAAATCTCCTGTAATTGGTTTAGTAAACACTAATAAACGGGAAACAAAACAAAATGTTCTCTTCCAGCTTTTGTAGACTGCGTGATATCTCTCATAGCCATATGGGATTAATGGTGGCTGTAGGGTAGGATTGTATCATAAAACTTTTATTAAATGTTTTAAAGCCAATTAAAGAGACATTGCCAATTTGAGCTTTCTAAGATTTTACAAAGTAAATTTTTTCCATTGTAGTCAAAGTGCCTTTGAAGTGCTAGATCCTGAAATTTTTAACCATGTAAGAAGTAAATTGCTAAATATTCTCTGCTGGTGCTGAGCCAGTACTGTTACAGAAATTCAGCTAGTTATGCACAGTGCTATTGTGGGCAGACAATTAATAAAATGCTCCAAAGCAGAAATTCATTCTTCCTATCTTCCTTCATTTACAGAAGAATTTTAAATCCTAATTGAAGCCTCATTAAGTGACATTTTAGACAGGAGGGTTTGGGTTCTCCTACCAATTTGATGATGTGTCTTTCAGATAAGCCTTTCTTAAAACCCTCAAGTCTCCAAATGGAGAAATGAGACCTTTTGTGAGTGTAATACTGATTATTAGAAAATCCACACGTCTGAATTCTTGAATTTCATTAAAAACCAAGCTTCCATTTCAGGTATATAGTTCCCCTTATCGTAAGGTATAAAATGTCCTTCTTTTCCCCATGGAGTGCATTCATCCTACATTTCAAGGAGCAAAGCAGCCCATGACAGGAAAAGGATCTGCAGGGCTCAGTGTCTAGGGTAGAAAGGAGATGGGTGGATGCAGATGCAGTCACAGTTTGCTGTCCTAGGCAGCATTGTACTTGCAGTCATGTGAGGAATATGAATCTTTTGATGGAGCTCAGGATGCACTTGGGTTTCTGGGCTGCAAGTTCCCACTGCTTGGTCATGTCCAGCCTTTCATCCTCCAGTGCCCCAAAGTCTTCCTCAGGGCTGCTCCCTATCCCTTCATCTACCAGCCTTGGTTCATACCAGGGGTAGTTCCTTTTCAGTTCCTACTACAATTAAAACTCCAGGATCCTCCAGGATCTTTAGATAAGAGCCTGTCAGGGCACATCTTGGATGGTTGTAGCATCCTCCGAAGGGCAAAAGTATCTCTTAGTTCCCTATAGTGCCTTGGATGTGGTCTACTTCTGTCTGTGGAAGAGCAGCAGAGGCTGGGGTAGCAACACCTTCCCCCCCTGCCCAATCCATTTCCAGGGTGCACATCCTCAGCCCTGCGTGCTGCAGGAGGCTGACACAGCCCTGCACTGTGCCTGGTGATTTCCTGCACACTTGCAGGGCTGATGTGTGTACTTTGGGGAGCCAGTCAAGGCTGGAGGTGAGCGGGCCTTGGCACAATGTCACCTTCCTGGTCTCACAGCTCATTGCTCACCCGCAGCTGGGACCTGACAGGCTTTTTTTGTCTCTGTTTTGTATAAATCTTCGTCACTGTAGCACTTCATCTGATGTGACTAACACGCATGGTTTTTCTCTGCTCTCTCCCCTGAGGAAGGTGGGGGGAGAATTAGTGTGGGCAGTGCAGTATTTCTGCTTCGGTCTGGTTATTTTAGAAACAAACTTAAAAACATATGTTCATTTCAGTTCGTTTATGTGACAGAGACAAGGTTGAAGAGATATGCCTGGAAAGTGTAGCTGAAACCTCCCTAAGAGCTGGGCTGTGTTCAGGGATCATGTTACACGGAGTTTATTGCAGGCTGGTATTTAAATTCACTATAGCCTGCCATTGTATTTTAAAAGTCCCTTTCTTTCACAAATCTCTTCATTTTGTCTCCTCCTATTTGTACTTTTTCCGTTTATTGTTCTTTGCAGGACAATTTCATTTTTTGAAATATTCTCTGTTCTGCAGAAATCATCATCTGTACTATAGAAACACATATGTATAAATCTTGATGGCCCAAATTTTCTCCTCATCCAGATCCTCATTTTGTTGCATGTTGTGTCCTTGGTCCGTAATTCCCACCTCAATTTCCAGTACTGGTGAGACAGACTGTACCCTTGAAATACTCGTTTATTAATAAGGCAACAATTGGGATGGGCAGGTCATGGTGATAGAAGATTTCCTCATGAAAAAGTGAGGATTGTCAAGTCTGGTTTTCATTTTTCATCAAAGCAAAAAGAGAGTTTTGTAAATGATGGTGGGAAGAAACCAGAGGAGGGGAGATTTCAGGAGATAAAAGCCTGTCTGCTGGGGAGGGACATGAGGGCACAACTGACTTCAGGCCTCAGCTCAGCTGGACCAGGATGCAGACCTGAAGCCCCTGCCTCTGTGAGCTTGCTGGTTGGGGCTTCTCCCCTCCTGGACAAGGCTTAAAGATGTAGAGAGTGAGAAGAAAAATGAGAAAAAAAATGGTGATTGACTTAATCATGGGAGGAGAGCACCCGAGTGTGCCTTTACTGAAATCTATTACAAAAAGTAAACTTTCTCCTTCATGTTCTCCTCTAGTGCTGTAATCCCTGTGACTGCCAAAGCTCATCCTGCTTCTCACCAGACAGACTTTCCTTGGGGCTGGGAACTTACAGCCACTCAAGTCCTTCTTCTGAGAAAAACGTCCCATAAAGTGTTTCCCAACACCTGCAAGAATGTAAATAGGATTTATAGAAGATGGTTCTCATTTAATTATACCTCTAAACAACATCATCTGATCTTTTGCACTAGTGTAGTTCAAAGTTGGTATTAAAAGGGTGGGGGGGGAAAGACAAATTGGGATATTTTGGAGGGATTTTGGTAGTCTTGCACTTTGTTACTGTTGTAATGCTATGGAAATTTGATTTGTGGGTCCAGGAAAAATCTAAATCGTGAAAGAAAAAGCTCAGATTTTTGGTAGGAGCACACAGTTTTGAAGAGTACTTTTGACTTTTTCTCCTAGTGATATTGGTGGGGATGTGGTTAATATTAATGGGAAGAGGATCAGTGTATAAACCATGATAAGCCTTCACTAAATGAAAACTGGAAAATGTCTACTGAACTGCTTTTGAAATGTCTGCATGTAAGTAAAAGGGATCAGAGGCCCGTTTGTTGCTCAGAGAATGTATTTGACTCTGGACTAATAAATTTTCCCAGATTGTCTTTAAAAAGTTCGTTGAATGAAAGGTCAGTCCCATTTGTAAACAAAGCTGTCGGAATTTATTGTTAAGTAAAAGCACCAGGGGCTTTTGCAGTACTTTCCTCTGTGGCTGAGTGCCGGCACAGTTGCTTTTTAGAAAGCTTAGTGCATATTATTCTTTTTTATTAGAAAATAAACAGAAAAGACATGCCAGTCAGGAGCTTCAAAAGGTCCTTGCTGCAATATCAGTGTAAGAGCTGTGCAATAGCCTCCTGATGAAATGGGAAAGCAGGCAAGCTGTTTTCAGGTACTGTGGTAGAAAATTGAAGCTCTAGCCAGCTTAGTGAAAAGTTTATGGACCTTCTGGGGAGTCTCTGCTATGTTTGCCCAACCTACACTGATTTTTTTCACTGATTCTTTGGAACCATGTGAAAATCAGTAGTTTGAGGACTCAAACCAAACAGAAAAGAGAAGGACACTCTGAGGACGTGAAATCTTTGTACAGACACCTGCAAAAACCAAAGCAGCTGTTTGCTGTGTTGAGCTGGCAGGAGTGCTGTGCAGAGCAGGAGTGATTGCCTCACAACTTTTGGGTTGGACACCCTACTCACTCTCCCCCTACCCTGTGGCTGATGTGGACAGTGCTGCCTAGTTGTGTTCACATCATCTGCCCAAGCTAGAGGTCTATGAGGCCTGTGAGCACCCTGCAGTACAGCAGGAGAGATCAGCTCTGTGTAGGGACCAGGCTGCATGAGCTCAGCTCCTGCAGAAGTGGGATTGCCTCTCCAGCTATCCCTAACTGTTTTGCCATAGCAGTGTCAAGTTCAGCACAGGCTAAGATTCTGCTTTTTGGGCAGGACCTGTAGTGGTCACATCATTTAAGTGTAGTGTCTGAAGTGCTTCGTATGCCATGCCTGTGCCTCCTTTGCTTTTTATGTAATGTGGCTTGTGCACGGTGTCGTTTTACTAGAACAACGCTTCTTGGGCACTGCTGTAACCAGAGATACCCTGACCTTACTGTCACATGCTGGCTATTTCTTGTGCCAAAACAAAAAGGTGAGAAAATAGAAACTAAAAGGATAGAGCAATTGCCATGTACATATTTGCATTTCTCTCTCCTGAGCCTAAATAATCTAGTTTGTGGCAATGTTTCTCTTAGGGGTTTCTGCCTCATTTCTGCTTGGCAAATGGATTTGGAGAGGCTTGAGAGGGATTATTTGCTTTTTCAAGGGAGAGAGAAAAAAGATAAGGGGGATCTGACTGGGGCTGTTGTGAGGCCAGTGAAGCTGCAGCACGCCTGCTGGGAGCATGGCTCACTCTTCACGTGTGCTTAGGGAGACAGCCAGGTTCCCAGGCAGGATGGACAGCTAGCTGGGAAGAAAAGGACAGCCCAAAAGGTTATGTGGTCACAAGGCTAGGTTTTCCTTGGGCTGGCCTTCAACCCCTGTCCCCATCACAATTCATAGGCAAGGCTGTCTTTTGAGGCTTGTGTAAAAAAAGATCTACACCCTTTTAATTGAAGCTGTGTGTTTAAGCAGGTTTCCAGTAAACTAGTGTATGTGTCTGGACTCTTATTTCAGCCTGAAGTGTTGTTTTTTTGTTTGGTTTGGTTTTGCTTTGTTTTGTTTGACCTTTGTGTTATTTTAGCTTAAGAAAAACAATTAAGAGCAGACTGCAATTAATATAACATTTTCATACCTCCTCCAAAAAATGCATGATATAGTGTTTAAACTTATAGAAAATCATGGTAGACAAATCTTGATAAACTTTGGTTCCTTTCCAGAAAGGTGGAGAGGAAAAGATTTTTCCTGGACCTGGTTTTTCAAAGTGAGCTCCAGGCAGTCTCTGCTGTGGCTCACTGAACCCAGGCTCCTTCCTATTATATCCGTGTGTGGTGCCTTATAGCAGCTCCCAAAACTTTAGCCTGTGAGCTCTTAAAGGACATGCTTCTCTGTAGAGAAACTCAAGGATGGGAGCATGAAATTTTCTGGCATCTGAAATTTCATTTCAGTGTTCAAATTTTAGAAATGTGTTTCTATTAAGTAATTAAGAGTCTGTTGACACTGACTGAAAATCACAGGAACATTAGGCTGTTGTATAGGAGAGTGAATCCCTGTGTGTCCTACCAGATGAGGAGACCCCATAATAGCCCAAAAGCTCTTCTGGAATCCCCAGTTGAAAGGACACAATTTGTGTTGGCCACCTCTTGGCTGGCTCTAAGAGAGCTCATTTCTCTGAGAGGCAGAGCCCTTTTCTTGCCCACTCTGCCTTAGAACTAAGAAGCATGAAACCTAAGGGATGCCGTACGACTTCCTGAGTTTTGTGTTCTGCATGGATGGCTGGGCATTGTTCACGCCGAGCGCTCAGATGAGAGGGAAGACTTTGCATGCGGCGCGTCCCCTCGGAATTGTCCCACAGCAGCCTGTCCCACCGGACCACCTCGGCGGCTGAATGAACAGCAGCTGTTCATTAACAGGGAGCAGAGATCCGGCACTGGCCATAGGAAGTAAAAGCCCTAGAGCACACTGCAGTAGCCTTGTTCTCCCTTTACAAAGCTGCTCTCTGTTAAACTGTGGTATCGACCCTCACTGGCATACAAACGCCCTTCGTTAGGATTTGCACGCCGCGTTATATGAGTCCACAGTTAAAAAGCAAATGAACAAAACCTGCTTGTGGTAATTTACTGTAATGGCACTGGAACTCAGTTTAATCAGGGGAAAAAAAAATGATTGGGGTGATTATGCTCAATTGGAAGGAGCAGGACAGCCGGTCGCTGAGGTGGTGACTTCACTGGGGACTGTGGAGGAGATGGATTATTTGCAAAATCCCAGCCTGACATGGCTCTCCCAGAATGCAGCCTGCTCCTAAGACACACATCCGTATATGTTTAATAAGGTGTTAGAACAGAACCTGAAATGTTCGTTCACATTCCCCTGTCGTGGATCATTTCAGTGACCATCTGGTGCCCCTCTTACTTTTTTAAAAGAAGCTCTTGCATCCTGCACATTACTTTCTGTTTACCCTCTGGGCCCCTGCTTGGCAGAGTGCCATGGAATGTGCTTGGTGTCCTGTCCTTTCCTAACTCAGCTAAACACTGAAGACAGTGCGTAACAATAAGCCGTCGTCGTGTTTCCGCTCCCACCTCGCCAGGAGAGCCTCATCTTACCAGCTGCAAGAGCAGCCTTTGCTTGGAAGGAGGGAGAAGGATGTGAGAGTTTGCACAAGCAGTTTTATTTCCAGGGAGATTTTTAAGGCTTGTTTTGGTGGCTTGCTCAGATTTGCATACTTGAGTAGAGGTAGCAGTCTGGTACCCAAGTGTTAGAAGAGAAATCTGGTTGAAGAAAAAAATAATTATTTTCATGAGTCCAAGAATTACTCTCTGACACCAAGAGCTGAAAGACTTCCCAGCTGAGCCACAGTTTTCTGTGTGTTAGTGCTGCAATTGCAAACCTACCTGGGCTTCGCAGTGTGCAAATTCAGTTAATTTGCTTAGCTGGAAGAAAGGTAATAACTCTACCCTTTCTAAACTGACCAGCATGGAAGTCTGTATTTTAACCTTAAGAAGAGGTAGCAGCCTTGAGGAGTGCTGCTAGGAAGTGGAACTCAAGCAATTACACTGAACAAACAATGAATTGCATGTATTTCTAGTGTGTCTGTTTGTGTGGGCATGATTGACAGAGGGGAAAGAAGAGAAAGGATGGACCTGACACCAACCATATTCAGTTTAGGAGGGGATGCAGAGGAGACTGTGGCTACAGACTGATTTAGGAGTACATTGAGTCCATTGAAGGAACCTGGTGTAAGTGGCTGTGGGTTGATGTTTTTCATGTGGCAGCAACCCTGCTGCTGTGCTGTGGGCACATTAAGCCAGCAAAGCTGCATTACCTCCAAGACAGACAGGCTGAGACAACTGAGCCCATTTCCACCAGCACCGCTGCATCTCTGACCCAGCTTCTGCCAGGAGAGGTATTTTGTTGAGGGGATGGAGCTGGGATGATTCCCAGGCCCTGGGCAGGCCTTGCTGTACTGGCATAGCACTGCTCTATGAATTCTCTGACAAGCTAAAACAGCTGAACTGTTTTACGTTTAGTTTGTTTGAGTGGCCTTTTGCAGTGGTGTGAGTACACTGAACATTTTAGTTGTCCTTCTCTGGATATATTTTGCTTTGTCATGTTGATGATGTTCTTACTCAATTTATTTAGCCAACATTTTTTGGCTAACACTATGTTGAACTCTGCATCAGGAGGCCTCTTTGGTTCAGGTGCCTCCACAGCTTCTCTAGGAAGCAAATCAGGGTTTTTCTGGTCAACAAGAGTACATTTGCATGTGTTCACTGTTGTTCCTCTTTCCTTATCTCTGTTTGTATTACATTACCATTCAGGGTGTTCATGCACACGTCCTGTGTTGGTATGGTGCCCAAAAGCTGACACTTGTGTATGCTTGTAGTCTGTGTGTGGTACAAAAAGTACCAGAGAGAGTGGCTAGAGATTGCTATAAAATTCTCAGTGTTGTATTTTATTCTCCTAAATGAAATTCCTGCTGTAGATCCTCCTACTCGCCAAAGTAAGGAATCTGTGTGAGAGTGTCTTCATTCCATGTGTGTTTATTGTCAAAGTCCTTCAGGCTTTGTTTAACTATTTTGATGTGTCCAGTTTCTTATCTGATGCTTTCTGGTTACCTTTCCAATTCAGTGACAAAGTCCAAAGAGACATTGGCATACACTTATGGAGGGTGGAGTTGGCAGAGAAATGGTTTAACTCTGGCCCCTTTTTGATTGGAAAGTTGTCCTTGTAAAATAACCCCAGCTGGGGTCTGAAAGAGAGAGAGTTTCTGCATCTTCCTGAAGTGCTATTGTCACAGTACCCAGAGGAATATGTCTCATTTTAAATTTGAGGAGCATGACTGTTCTCTCTGTGACACTTTGGTACCACAGACAGGTGATGGGGTTGGGGCACATGCTCAGAAGCAGAATCAACTGCAGGCAAATGTCTCTCATGACTGTTTTCATGATCTGTCCTCAAGGATGTCCAGGGTTCAAGGTCCCACACCACCCCCAAGTTCTCTGCTTCATCTTCCCTACTGCTGGAAAACAAGCCCTCACACCTCTTCTGAACCTCCCTTCCCCTGGTTTAAAGATTATTCTTTTTTGCTCTAACCCCCCCCCAACTCTCCATTGTGTATACTTTATATATGCTCTGATGTAGAATGTTTGAATTCCTGCGGGAACACAGAAGAAAGCCAACTCACACCTCAGAAGGTGGCTCAGAGGCCTTTCTGGCCAAAGACAGAAAACTCTGCTCTTACCATACCTGGACAGATTAAAAGCACCTAAGAGTGTCCTGACTGATCATATCTAGTAAGTACCAAGGTTTGGATACTATGGGAGAATGGAAGGAACCTGAAAAGGTTTATTACATACAAATTGTGTTTTCTTAGTAGGTGCTTGTGATCACCATCCATCCAGAGCAGGAGCAGCAGTGGTTCTGCAGCCTCACTCAGGTCAGAGTGAGCAGTTATAGGTGTGGACCAGAGTTAACCATGGAATACCTGAGCACACAGAGACAGCAGGAGATCTTGTGGAATATTAATGGAATATTTGTGACTGTGTCCAGGCAATTTACATGATGAGTAATGTAAACATAGAGGTTATTGAATGAGGACTGAAAACTATTAAGCAGGAGGTTAGTGGTTGTTGTTTAACTGGGGACCAGAAAGAAAATCTTCCCTGGGGTCATTAACTGTATTCTCCTGAGACTGCTAGAGCAGAATTTACCTCAGGTCTTAACTGGTCCTTCTGTCCCAGCTTGAAATGCCTGAAGTGATGGCAATCATTCCTGTGAGCTATGACATAAGCTGCAGGTGAGTGTCAGTCTCATAAGATGACTGCATTTCTCAGAGGACTTTCCTTGAGAACTTTTTCTGTTCTAAACAACCCACTTCAAGCTGATTTTTCTATGTTTCACCAAAGCTGCAGAAAAATCAGTGGTTTCTTGTTTTTTGAAAATTCATGAAGAGCAACAATGACAACCAAAAAAAATTTTAAAAAAAAATCATTCTAGTGAGCTGAATAAAGCTGAACTGGCAAATCCCAGATACCCAGAAGAAACTGTCCTGTTTATAAGGAAAGAGTGTGGTTACTGTGGTCAGACAGCTGGGCTACAGGCCAGGCCATGCCTCCTAAACATATTTTATCTAACCTCATGTCGCAGGCAGGATGTGGGGAATGTAAGATTTTCTCTTCTGAAAGGTAAGGGCCATTCACAGAGAGCATACACAGACATTGCTCCCTTGACAGCTGCTTTGATGTACACCCATTGAACTTCTACTTCTTCATTAGGATATCAGAGGAAATTTCTGGACCTGCTGGGATCAGGACTGGGGCGGATCCACCTTAGTGGCTTTTCCCAGGCAGTCAAAAAGGTAAGGACAGGCTGCAACCAGGCCTGAATGGACCCATTCTCCCCAGCCAGCTGTGAACAATTGAGGTATGTCTCGCCTAAGCAGGGGGTGTGATTGTAGCACATAAATAACAGATGCAGTTAATGTGGTCCAGAAACCATGAGACTGTAGAGTCCCTGGAGAGTCCTTGCTCCTTCCCTGGCTGCTGGGGTTTCATAGGGTGGCTTGAAGAATCCATCAGGGCTACAGGAACACCTCTACTTGGTTGGCTGAGGCTAAGGGGACGTCTAGTGGTGGTATTTTAAGATCCAGATTTGCCTTTAACTAGAGACATCTAGTTTTTCCACTGCTGCAGCTTCCTTGAAAGTGTTGAAAGTGATGGGCAGAGTCAGAAATGAGATTAGAGGTGTCTTGTATTTATTTTTCCTCTGTGAAAGAAACTGCCAAATTTAATTACTGGATACAGGCAAAGCTCATCTCTTGGTCTCTGTGCAGCAAACCCTGTGAGGGTCAGGGGGCTTCAATGGAAAAAATTGGTGTGAAACTGATGCAGTCTCCCTGACAGGCCTGATGGGTTTTATTCTGCCTCTCTCTCTGCCAGTGGAGACCCCAGACCATAACCACAAGGAATTTAAGCTTTGTCGTTTGAATTTTTTTATGTGAATATCAAGAATATGTAAAACACTCGTGGCTCAGACAATGCAGTGAGACCCTGCTGTGTGACACAGAAAGCAGAAGTCAGATGCTGTTTTCTCAATGCAGTGCATTGATTTTTGCAGTGATATATCACCTTCCCTCAGACAATAACTGGGGCCTTGGTGTCAGGTGAAACTGAAAGAGACAAAACTATATTGCTTTTATCTGATGCTCATGTGCTGCTGTGACTAAGGCAAATGTATATAACTATAGGTGGCAGTGCAAGACAACACAGCAAATAAATACTGAAGGGAGATTAAAGGAGGATCACTAATATCATTCTATTTTCTTTTAGAATTGACAAAGATTTTCCTTTGGTAAAAATTATACACTTGGTGGTAAGCTTGCTCTGAGGGAATGTACTCACCCAAAGACAACTATCTGGCCAAATTATCTTTGAAGCTGTGCCAATAGCAGGTAGAGAAACTCAGGTGCAGCTCCCTAAAGGGCTGCTGCTCCCTGATGAGGATCATTGCAACAGGCAGACATGGTAATGTATTGGTAAACTGCCTTCTTTTATTTTCCCCGGTCTAGAAAATGCACAGTTTTCTCAATATAAAGGAACTAATTTCTTATTTTTCAGGCTGTTTAACCAAATGCAGTGTATACATGCCCCCCAGTATGTGCTCTGGAATTGCTGCTGCTGCAATCACAGCAGGGAAGGATTTTGCTGCTCCTGTTGCCATGTTTTTCTTGTGGCACATTGTTAGGCAAAGCTGTTTCTCGTTCTTGGATTTTTTATTTTTTTAATGCACTGGGAAACTTCTGCTCTAGCACCTTTGCCAGTTTTCTTTTTGGAACTCCAGATTAATTTATTTGAATGTTTCTTTGTTATTTCCCAATGATTCGTTATCTTTTTTGTTTCTTTCTCTCTCTCCTATCATGAAATCTTTTTCCCCTCCTCAAACCAGTGATCAGCAGAAAGACTAAGAACCTCTTACCCTTAACCATCTAATCCATTTAGACCAGACTTTTCTCTCCCTTTCTGTCTTGTGTGTTCAAGGCCAGTCATCACCTTGATTTCAGAGCAACCCTCAGTGATGAAATAGTTCTGAGCAGGGAGCACAGGCAGAGCTCAGACACCTACCCTTTCTTCAGACAAGCTTTCATGCTCCTGCACTTGGAGATGGATAAAATTCCCCATGTGAAGTACTTGAAGTGAAAAGTGGTTTCCTTTTCCACAGATTCACAATGACATGTGGTTGGGTTTGTTTTGGTTTGGTTTTTTGAGTTCCTACCTTCTCACTTCCCAGATGTTTCCAATTGATTATCATTCTTTGCATTTCTTTAAATTTAACTTGTTCCTATTCAACTCTCAACATATTCTTCCTTATTTAACATTTTTGCTAAGACATGTACTGAATGTTCTGAAATCCAAGAGGAGCAGTTCTGTGGATGGAGGTAGTGTTTTTCCCCAGTGAGATTCTCCCTGTCCCTGGTATACAGGTGTAAGTAGTTTAATTGCCTTTTTTGTTTGGTTGCTTGGTTGGGGTAGTTTTGTTTTGTTTTGTATTGTTTTGTTTTTGGAAGGAGGCAGGGGGAGCAGGTAAGGTAGTTGCAAAGCCACAAGATTTAATTATACCTTTTGTTGTTCTGTGACTTTTCCAAGGCATGTGAGGTACTGAAGGGTTGTGTGATGGGAAAAATTACCAAAAGCCTTTTTATTCATATCAGCATGTTCTGCAAGGGCTGTCTTTCCACTGTGATGTCCCCTCTTCTGGCCTTGCCTCGCTCATCTACACCACCTGTCCCTGTGCTGCAAACTGCAAGCCCCTGGAGGAGAGGCTGGTCCCTCTTATTTGGAAGAAAGGTTCCATTTTCTGGTCCTGGAGTGAGTTTGGAAGTATCGTGTTGCTTTTGTGACAGACTTGGTCATTCGCTACTTTGTGACACATCTGTTTGGATTTCCCAACCCTTTTGCAGCACATCCCTGCTTTCCCAGCGGTCTTGAGGGACAGACTAGATTTGCACTTGCGGTGTCTGATCCAGGGTGGTATTTGTATGCACGATGGAAATCTCTTCCCCTTTCTTGTGACAGGGTATGTATATAACGTGACTATGCTCCTGTGTGGGCAGTGTGTGTCAGGACTGTGTCTGCAGGCGATGCTCGGCATATCTATCCCTGGGCTGCACTCTCCGTGCTGCTGCACTGCTGCTGCTGCTGCTGCTGCACTGCTGCTGCTGCTGCTGCTGCACTGCTGCTGCTGCTGCTGCTGCTGCTGCTGCACTCCTGCTGCTGCTGCACTCCTGCTGCTGCTGCACTCCTGCTGCTGCTGCACTCCTGCTGCTGCTGCACTCCTGCTGCTGCTGCACTCCTGCTGCTGCTGCCCATCCCTTCTCCAGTGGAGCAACAGTGCCAGCTGCTGGCTGCTGTGCCTGGCCTGCCACCCCCTGAGCTTAATTCTGAGGGCAGTGCTGCCTGAAACACGTCAGCGCCCCCTTTGCTGACTACTTAGCAATAATATCTCCGTTTGTTAGTCTTCCTTTCCATACCAAAATAATATTCTGTTGGAGCTCAGGTAAGCCTCAAGTTGTCGTGGATACAGAAAGCTAAAACTCTTTTTACTAGTAGCATATTAAGAATATAAGTATGTAAGCATGTATCCTATAAATTTCATTTTGATCTGTAACTAAGTATATTTTTAAGTAGTTCTTAGGGTTATGTGCGGTTATGAGTTGTTATTGTTGTAATGCTGTTAAATTGTTTGTTAGCTAGAGTTGCTATGTATAGTTTCAGATGGATATAGAAACTTTTGTGCGGTTGTAGTCCTATGGTTACTTCAATAGTGATAAGCTTGCCAAGAAAATATACAAAGAATGAAGGGACCATCTCTTGAAGCAACTCAGGGATTGAAACCCAGAGCCTTCACTGGTGAATACAACTGACCAATCAAATTATGGCGGGAAGAAATGATTGGTGTAGAGAGCGCCCCGATAAGGACCAATGGGAGCTGAGGAAATGCACCAATCACGTGGCGGATCCAAAACGGACCAATCACTGAGGAGACCGAGTCTATAAAAGAGACTGGCCACCCTCAGAAGGTGCTGCTCCCTCCCTCACGGACTCTGAGGGGTGGCCGGTGTATCTGTGTTGGGATTGCTCTGCCTTGCTGTGAGAGGCTGGATTAGCCCAGTTTCCAGTTCCTGTAGCCGTTTTGTATCAATAAATGATCAGCCTTTTCTTTTTAACACCTCTTGATTTTCGGCCTGGTTTGTGATACATTGGTAACAAAGTTACCTTTTCTGGAGACATTTCTAATTGTTTAATGTTGGTTTAAAGCTCCGTGTCTCTCCTGTTCTCCCAGGGCTGGCTGCTCAAAGAGGGGAGAAGGTTTCTGCTCTGAGCAGTGGAAGTGGTCATGAAGTGCTCCCTCAAAGTTCTTTAATCATTCAGTTCTGGCAGCAATTTGCCAGCTATGAATTTGGGACACTCTTATTGTTACAGCCACAATGAGCTCTGGGGAAAACAAGATGGTGATTTCTGTATTTCTGCACAGAGTACACACAGCACTTTAGCTCAGGGGAAAAAAAAAAAAAAAAAGCGGGGGGGAGAGTAAGAAAAAGAACATAATCTACAGCTCTACATATAAGTGTAGTTTTATTCGAATTTCACTGAAATATTTTAATAGAAAAATTAGTTTGTGTTTGTGTTTTGTTTTTCTTTTCCCAAGAAGAATAGCAAATGGAAAAGGCAAGTTTGTTTCTTTAACTGTTTCCTGTGGGAAGGGAGTTACCATATTTTGCAGGAGGTGACGGTGGAGAGGAGGCATATATGGAAAGCAGGAAACTGGGGAAGAAAAAAGTATAAAAGGAAACAATTATGAGAGCTTTTCAAAGGAAGGAGAAAGACTGAACGGCTAAAGAAATAAACCTGGGAGAAATGGTCAGGGGAATTTTGCAGAGGAAAAAAAAAGGGAGGGGCAGGAGGCAGCCAAACAAACTGAAAGTGAATCTGATGAGTCAGGGTTTCTGTGGGTTTCTTGCATTTCCCAAAAGGCCTTTTTTACTTCCTCCCAGCCCCAAATGTTCTTCATTATTTTTGGAACAGAACACGAAAGGAAAACTAATAAATCAGCTATTCTTAAACATGCGTGACAAGTCCAGGCTGAGGCACAGGTGGACCACAGCCACAGGAGGTCTCTTAAATCAAAGCTGGAAAACTTTGGACAGCCAGCAGGTTTAGCACTGCTTCCAGCCCTGTGTTACTCTTTCAGTCATGTAGTGGTTTGGGGTTTGGATAGGGAAATCTAAACCAGGTAAAAAGGAAAAAAAAAAAAAAAAAAAAAAAAAAAAAAAAAAAAAAAAAAAAAAAAAAAGGCGCAGCATTTTGATGATGCCTAGACAGGACCATCAGAACAACTCCTGTGCAACTGAAACGTCAGTAAAGAATTTCTTCTTATCTAATCAAACCCCACATCTTTCAGACATGTTATTGTCTGTTCCAACCAAATGTCTTGACTTTTTATTACTGATGTAAATACTTAAGCTGGATGTAATGATGTTATTTACTATTTTTTAATTAAACAAAATGAGTTTTGTTCCAGGGGATGTGGTTGCAATTTTCAAGAGTGTTGTTCTAACCATGCACTGATTTGTTTTACTTTCACACAGACAGGTAGTCAGTTCTCTGAAGCTGTTTGTTTCTCTGAATTAAGGGAACAGGCTCCATGCTTTCTTATCCATGGCAGGCCTTTGCCACTAAGTTAACCATCCTCTTACTGAAAATATATTGTTATATATACAGTATACTACAATGTTATTAGGGAAAATTAATGGAAGCAAGGCTGAAAAAGCCAAACAGACCTGATGGAGAAAGGAGGATGCAAAGGAGCGTAGTTCTCCACACAGAGGTGGGATGTGAGGCTGGGGAAGGCAGAGGGCTCTCACTCCCTGCACCAGCCTTGGGTTTTCCCCACGGTGGGGTGGGATACCGTGGGGACAGGTGAGGTGGCTGTGTCTGCTGTCCCTGCAGGCCCAGCAGGGCTGGTGGTGCTGGGAGCCACCATGCCGCTAGATGTCCCTTGTCACCCGAGTGAGGTAGGCAGCTCATCCACATCTCTGCATTTCGGGCATGTAGTGTTATAAAGCAGCCCGTTCTTTAAGTGTTAAATATGGAGAAAAGTGTCTGTATTTAAAAAATAAGTCTTGTATCAGCCTGTCATGGGTAGCAAGGACAAAGTTACTTCCTTACGCACTTTAATTTTTATTGGAAGATACTCCATCATAGGGAGGATTTTGTTTTGAAGTGGTATTTACTGGGCAGTTCAGTATTTCCTGGGGAAAAGGAGTCATGCTGGGAAATGCTGGTTTGGTGAGCCTTACACTGTGCTTTCAGCTAACCTCTCCCTGCTGACACAGACCTGTCTGTGCAAGGCTGGGGCCTGGCAGCCTGCATCAGCTGAGCTGGTTGGGGGGAGAAGTCCTGTGGGCTTTTCCTGTGTCTTCTTAGTGACTCTGCCATTTTAGGCATGCTTTTGTTGCAAAAGGTGGGTAAAAGAGGTCACTTCTGCAAAGAACTCAGCCCTTCCACCTCACTGGTGCACCTATACACCCAAAGGCTCAGCGTGGCCCTGCAGAGAGCAGGAAAGGCTGGTGGAAAAGGGAGCAGCTGCTGAGGGAGGTGGACTGGTGTACTTGTATAGAGTGAAGGGCAAGAGTGTCTAAAGGAGTCACAGGGAATCTTCCCAAACCTGCTTACACCTGGCCCCTCAAAAGCCTTTTCTCTCTCTTCCCAGCCCCTGCATCACCCAGCACAGGCAGAGCCATGTGGAGTCATGCTGCCCAGACACGTGGCTCGTGTTTGTCCCTCCACCCGCCTGTGCTGCTCCTGCCTTGCCAGTGGTGCTCGTGCCTCTCCACACCAGTTTGACAGCCGGGTTTGAAGTGCAGCCTCCAGCAACAAGAGTGTACTGGTGTCTTAGCAATCCTTCAAGAGTTAATTCCTCCCTGTGCCCCAGGCATGTGGCCATGTTTTCTCCACGGTGGAAGCTGTGTTTCCATATGTCCCTACCTCCCACGGCTGGCACCTCGGTGTGGGCATCTGTGCCGCTCTGCACGCCTGTGCCCTTGCGAAGGCTCCTCTGAGCTGCCACGGGCAGCTCCTGCAGGGCCTTCTGCACGAGGCAGGGCTGCGTGTGCCATGGGGAGGGTGTCCCCAAACTGCCCTGAAAGCAGCTACAGGGCTTCACCTGCCCAGACAGCGTTATGAACTTTGCTCCAGTGTAAGGAGTCACTGACTCACTGCCACCTGTTTCTCAGGGCGTGCTGCTGCTGTGCGTGGCTGCACGAACCAAGCTGTGGAGTGTTCAGAGTCTTATCTGCCTGCCTGAATGACAGAAATGAAACATTTGCTGCTTTCTACTTCATTTAAACCTGTGGGAGCCTGTAGGGCTCATCCTCCTCATGCACCAAGGAGTCCATGTGTGCCACTTATAAATCACGGGCTCCTTTACCAGCAAAGTCTTAGCAAATCTCTTAATAACAGAGGGACTACACACAGATTATTGTGATCATAATTTGGCCAACATAGCCTTTATTACTAATTGTGATGCTGGAGATGGAAAACCCAGCTTGATTCTCAGATCCCTGCTGAAAAGTAATAAAATAAAGAGGAACAAAATCTGTGCGTGAATTTGCTACTAAACCTTTGAAAAACACAAAAGTGGAACCCTGCCAGTGCTATTGCTGGCAATTTTTCATAGTGGAGCCTCATTTTGAGGTAGGATTAGAAGTGGAAGTGCATTTTTTGTCTCTGGCATTAGTATCGTGTTGTTGTGTACAAATGGAGGGCTTACAATTATTTGACATTTGTTGTACTGTAATTATTGTGTGCCACTCTTACACCTACAGAGTATTTTTTAATGTCTGCTGATAACAGAGTAATTAGAAAATAACTTTAGCTATCATAAGGAAAAGGTGTCTATTTTATTAACACAAAGAACAGACAAAAGAAGCACTTCAATGGAAGTGCCCTGTTAAAAATGGAGCCGTGTTTCTTTTTGCTTTGTTGAGAAGATAGATGAAGGCAGGCTGGCTTTATGTAGTCTTTTGTTCATCCCTGGGCAATGGCAAAACTTGCAGCTAAATTCTGTTGTCAGAAAATTCTATGATGGTAGCTGAGAATGATATAATATCATGCATACTCATTTCAACAACAAGAAAAAGTATTCGTAACCCATAGCTTGGGTTTTGAATATCAGAAAGAGCCTTCAGTACCAAGAAATGAGCCTTCAATGCTAAGAATACAGAAAAAACAACTAAAATTTTTTAAACATAAGAAGACCCACTTGATATAACCAGTAGCAAATGAAAAGGAATGTAAATGTAATTTTAAATTATTTATTTCACTCTCTCTCTCTTTTTCATGTTAATATATCCTTGGCTCTAGCTCAGAATGACATGCTAATTATGAATGTAAGAAAACCTAACATTTTATTATGCTAATTTAACTGTGTGTCACATAGACATTTGGGGAGAATTTCCCATGCTTTCTAGTGTGAATGGAAGGAAAGATCAGCGGTGCTCACTTAAAACTGGATTTTTTTTCCTACTACCTTGCAAAAAGGCATCATTGTATTTTGATTAATCCATGCTTGGTCCACCTCTGATGTTTCCATGGAAACAGAATTTTTTTCCTTGATGGAAATTGTTAGGCTCAGGAAAGCTCCTCACTGCACAAAACCACTTGGGCTCCTGAAGAACTACTTGTTGGAAATTTAATGTGCATAAACAGAACTCCCAAATTCCTCCTTAGTGCTATTGTTGTCAACACTAATACAGAACTGTTTTCTTAATGATACACAGTGGTGCCTTTTCACTCCACAAGAAAATAGAGTGAGAGTGGTATTATTTCCATTGCAAGAGAGCACTTTTCCTGGTCCAGAAATAATTAGCCTGAAAACCTTCCAAAATTAAATTTTAAGACTTCTGATGTGTGTATATTATTTAGTTCTGGATCCAAGTATTTTGGCTTAATGGCCGTTAAAATTTAATTAATTTTGGTTTGCAGATTGTCAGTAATTTAAACATATTAATCTTGTGTGCCTCAATTTTGGATATGGAGTTTTGTTGGGATTTGGTTTGGTTTTGCTTTTTTCCTCCCAAAGAAAATACAGTCTCTTATTGGATGTCACTGTGATATTTGGAACACCTTTTGAAAATCAACCAACAGAGGGAGCATTTGTGTGTCATTATTAATTTAACCAAATGGTTGCAAACATGACTCTCATTTTTCCCATCATTTCTGGACAGCATATTTATTGTGTAAAATTATAGGGTTTCTTGACCATTAAAATACCTTAGTTTGGAGTGTTTAATTTTAAAGAAGTCCAATTTTGAGTTTAGCTGACAGTGTAAGTAGCTATTTTAAATTGATTGTCAGATTTGTATTTTTTTCTGTTTCATCTTTGTTCATCATGGCAAGGAATCTGCCAAATGGAAAAAGGAAAATCACTTTGAAACCAACCACACCTTTCAAACTTCTTCCAGAGGCATACTGAAAGCAGAAATTAAATGTCAACTAGAGAAAGCAGAAGCCTCAGTAATTCTTGGTACCTCTTTTACATGCTTACTCTTAGAATGTGAATAATAAGGATGATGGTGATGTGTACAGCATTAGAATGTGGATGATGACAATAACAACAATAATGATAAAAATTTTCTGCAGCTGTATTCTCCTGAAATCTTTCCTCTTCAGCTTTCGAGGCACTGTTACTTTTAGCCACTCTCACTGCACTTCTCTGTTGTCCTCATGAGGAGTGAAGCAATTTCTGCTCTTTGCAGTGTCTCAGCAGATCAGAGCCAGGAACCCAACTGAATGACATGGGAGGCTGTGCAACACTTTGGAACTATGAAAGAGCTGGGAGGCACCAGGACTTGGCTGCAGAAACTGGAGAGAGACTTGATGCAGCATCAGGGCTGAGCATCCTGTCTGGGAAATGTGGCACTGCCCAAAACAGTTCTGTAGTCAGGGTCTGGTGGTGTCATAGCACCAGGTTGACTTTAAGGAACTGTGCTGCTCAAAGCCCAGGCTTTCTTTGGAGACAGTATCTCTCCTTTATAGGTGAGGCTGCGTTAATGAGGGCTCATTTTGAACCTCAAGGGAATGATGTGTTAGATACTTGGAGTTAGTAAGGTCTTTCAGTTAGGAAGATTTTTTTTTCCCACCATACTGCTTTCCCTGAAGATTAAATTAGGATACAGCTCTTTGTCTGAGCCTTGAGAATGAGCAAACCCAGGAACCTGTGGCGTCTCTGCTTCTTGGGGACAGGGAGACACAGAACTATTTCAATGGCATTAGCAGCACCTTATAATTAAGTGGAGAGCAGTACAATCTGCAGCACTGCCATGTGCAGCAGAGGGAGAACCCTATTTATACGCCCAGCAGGCTATTCTGGGAGTGCTAACACTGGGAGTGAGCAGCTGTGAGAAAAACAGAGAATAAGTGCTAGTACACTCTGAAATGGAAATCATAGCACAGCGCCATATGTGTTGACTAAGTAGTCCCGCCAGCGCCCTCGTTTCAGTGCTCTGAAGTGATAGCTTCCAACTTGCTTGACGAATTTTCACAAAATTGCTATTCCAAGCAGCAGGCTCCAGAAATGTAGCCATTCCATTTATGCAGCACATGGGATAACACGAGTCTGCAAACTTCAGTCTAACACTGCTGGGAGACCAGGCAAGGACTGAAATATTTGCCTTCTTCATTGCAGAGCTCTTTAAATCACGTACATATCATCCCCTGGGAATGCATTTCTGTGATACTGAGGTTCTCCTGTGAGCCCCATTCCTGTGTGCAGGACTCACGCATTCCAATGTTTGCCTTCACCTCTTAAAGCTTTAAAACAAATATGAGAGCAGAATATGAATTCCCTTGACAAGGCTGCCTTTCTACATGGTTTGGTTATTTATTTGCCTACCGTGACACTGGTTACGCTCAATAGTTTCCTTTCAATTTTGTTCTCAGGCTCTTTAAAGATTTGATGACATCCTGTGAGACCGTGTTCGTGCAATGGGAATAATTGTGGCAATTATTAATTGTGGCAAGCTGTGGCACCTGTATGCAGCAAAGGTCAAGCCAAAACTTGTGATAGTAGTGGGGACCTGGGGTGGATTTCCTAAAATTTGTGAAAAGCCAGTCTATTAAAAGCAGTCAGGCCTCTGTTATAGTCTCATCTCTCTGCACTTAACATTGTAAAGCTTTGAAAATCCAGTGGTTCTTGAACACTCTGGCTCCATCACAGGTGTTAAGCCCCTCACAGGTGTTAAGCCCTTCTCAGCACGACAGCTCCAGGCACCAGCTTGGAGTCACTCCCTGCAGTCCTCGAAGTTACTGCGGCCATGTGTTCATCCCAGCACGGCCTTCCAGACCCACAGGTCTGCGCCACAGCTGTGGCCCCACTTCTGTTCCCTCCTTCCTCCCAGCTGCAAATCCTGGTGGAATTCCTCCTCAGATCAGGCATTTCTCCCAGGACATCTAAATTCTCTGTCCTCGCTGTATGTGTGTTGCTCTGCTGGCACACCTGATGGTGTCTCAAAAATGCCACTGAGTTTTCTGGTATTTCCCACAAGGGGAATACACTGCTCCCTGCCCAAAAAGCTTGTGATCACATGGACATTCTCACTTCCTGCATGCTCAAGACCTGGAGTGACCTAGGCCAGATGGTGTTTGATAGCTTCAGTGTTCCCCACCTGAAATCTTCTTTAATGCTCATTTTTAATCTCAGGTTTGTGTACTTGTGCATAACAGCAACTTGTGCATCTAACATCAGAGGTTTTCCAAGTAATTTTTTAAATTAGCTCTGGCAGTTTTGCAGTTTATTGGCTTCTAAGAAAATTTATGCCTTTGTCTTATGGGAAGCACCAGGTAGATTCCAGAGGCACTCACTCTGCCAATTTATTATTCTGGATTATTTGAAAGAAAGAAAAAAGCATTTTGTGGTTTGGTTGCAGAATAAGGTGTGAGTCAAAAACAGTCTCAGCAAATCTGAGATCTGTGTAGTGAAATACAGCTCTGCGTGAATTTCACTGAAAACCTGGAGGATGCAAGTACACAGTAAAATATGTAACAAATCTGAGGATCTAACAGTGCTGTGAGCAACCCAAGAGCTTTCCAATTCTGTAATCACTGTAGGCATCCAACTCTCACTGGTTGTCAAGGTCGTGTGTCTTACTATGACTCTTTAAAGGTCATGCTTAAAGATTAAACACAAGAGGTTTCTTGCTGGTGTTGATGAACAGGGATAATTTGCTGTCATGATGCAACAGCAGCTGTGCATGACAAGACTGTCAGTGGGAAGGTGCCCTGGTTTAAGTTAAACACAGGTTCCAGGGCCACAGTTTTGTAGGACTCTGCAGCTTCTCCTTTCATCTTAATTGGCTTCTTATTTGGGATTGTCCTCTTGCAGCTGTGAGCTCAGAGATTGTGGAAGTCCAAGGTGAAAAGGAGGGCACTGAAACCAGCTCCTGACCAAAATTCCTCTCGTGACTCAGATTCCTCTCACCTCCCCGTGGGCGAAGGGTGCTGATGCGAGAGCAGTGGTTGCCATGAAGGAGCACAGTTCAGAGAACAGAATTTTAGGCACATGCACACAATTGTGTGGTTAATCATGAATGAGCAGAGCGTGTTTTGGAAATGTTGCGTAATGTAATTACTCGCCTCTGAGCTGCAGACTCCTGGGGGAAATTACTGTTGTATGAATGTACGTGTTAAACCATACAGCCATTGTATATAATGTTGTGTTCAGGCAAAAAATAGGTCAGTCAATAATTTGATCTAAGTTCTTCTTATGGGTCACCAAATTAGTCAGAACTGTATCTGTTGAACTTTGAAGTGTAGCTATATTATGTTCTGAGTCAAGGGGACAGGCTCCATAACTTTTTTATTGACAACAGTTAAATATCCTTTCCTAGCACATTTAATTGCAGTAATGCTTTTGCATGCCTAAAATTCAAGAAATCATTTGTTTTTCCTAAACATTCATCATTTGAAAATTTGCTACTTAAAAGAGCTGTGAGCTAAGTACAAAAATGGCTTCAAATGAATAAATGAAGCCAGGAGTGACGTCTGGAACCAACATTCTTCAAAAACAGTTGCCATGCCAGGGGAAGGGAAATAGCTGAGAGAACTTTTGGTAATAGTGCATGAAAATACATTGTGTGTGAAGAAAAGAAGCATTGCAAAAAAAAGAGGAAAAAAACCTCATAATATACATATCTGTCAAGTGGTCTTTGATCTGCTTCATTCCAAGCTTTCTTGAGAGTTGTCCTATTCCATATTCAGACTTTTTGACCTTGTTTTGCCACATGGGTTTAAGTGTAAGTACAGACACCCTGGAAGGTTCCAGAAATTCACAGGTCCAGGGCCTTATGTCCTTTAACCATCTCACACATGGTTACTTCTGTAGTTTCTCATGCACTGTATACTGTACTGTGCTTGGGGTCTTCCACAGCCTCAAGGACCACCTGTGAAAACAGCTAATGAGCATTAATGGGCCTAATGACCCTGTTGGCCAGCTTCACCTGGATCCTCCAACCACACCATGGCCTGGGGTCACTTCAGTTCAGCCTGGAGCTGCTGCTCCTCTCCTGAGTTTCTGTGGGGCTGTGCTCTGCTGTTGCCCCTCCTAGGTGGCTCCTGGCTCATTTTTCACTGTACTGAAGACTGTCAGTGGATACCATTACCAGTCCCTCATGTTCACCACTGTGGGTCTCTGCCTCTCAGTGAGGCCCTGGATAGTGGGATGTCACCTTCTCCTGCTTAATCCCTGCTGTGAGGAAGTTGGACCTGTGTCTTTCTGGTGACAGGACTGATCTCCAATCCAGTTTCCTTCAGGAAGATGATGGGGTTGTTGTTACCTGGATGCAGGTCAGTAACTATTTTTATACTTTGCACCTGAAAAAAATTTAAGGCAATATTGTCTATTCTAACTTGCAACTCATATTGTTTTATGTTCATTCTTGTTTATCATGACTTGTGTGTTTTGCTATATTTTGCTATTTTTGCTGCCTCCTTTGCTGACATGAAAATTTTCATCTAGTTGTGATGGACACTAAATAGGGGTAGCACTGTACCATCTGAAAGACCTTAAATTGAGGAGTTTAATTCATTTCATTAAGTAAACCTTATTTGATCTTTTGCAGCCCTAAAATTGCAGACTTCAAAACTATGTTCTATATTTATCTTTAGTTTCAAAAAATATTGTCATTTAACTTGAATTCCAGGTTCTATTTTGCTTCTCATTAAGCTCAAAAATGTTATTGTGTGCCTGTAATTGGGAATCTTTGATCTAACAACGGTCACAAGCCACATGAGTGTAGTCTTTCATGTGAAGCATTCGTCTTTGCACTTGAAAAAAAACCCCAAAAACCTGACCAAAAAAACAAACAGAAAAGCCCCAAAACAATCACCTTTTTTTTACAGAAGGAAGCCACAAAATAAAGGAGGGGTTGCCAGAGGCTCTTGGCAGGACCAAGCAAACCTTTGTAGCCTACACAACTTCCTTGACAGATGGTACAATGCTTAGGTAGATGGTTTTGCAGGCTTGAGATGTGTCCACATAATCTTCTGCTTGTTCAGGGCTCCAGGACGGAGCCAGCTTTGGGATGAACTTGCTGTATCCTGTTGGATGTGGTACTTGCTGGAGATGCAAATCTCTGTCTCAAGGTCCACCTGGTGAATTGAAATGTTCCTTTTGCATGGTTTTGTTTCGGTGGGTTTGTGAGACAGAGGAAAGCTTTCTGTGGGGGAAAAACAATCAATTCTAGGGAGATCTGGTGAAAGAAGCCTCCTGGCAAAAGGTGCAAGTCTGCTTCATGGTGTGCCCTCATGTCTTGTGGGGCTGTTTTGTCTGAGCACTTTCAAGCCAACACAGGGTGTGTGTTTATCAGCTGTGGTAAACACTATGAACTGGAGATGATTTTTTGTGTATGTCAGCCTTGTATGTACTTAGTGACCCTTGAAACAATGTGTGTGGCAGGTGTTCTTGGTATTGTGAGGGAATGGGGTGTCCCAAGGGCTGATGGGGCACTCTCACAGGTGGGAGAGAGAGAAGCACACCCAAAAACTGGTGTAGGATGAGCTCAATGCAGAAACACAAGGCCTGTGCAGAAAATGTAGCTGCTAACAGTGACACAGTGTGATTGCATATGAACTCTGATGTTTCAAGATGTGTTTCCCCCTTCCTTTGTGGTTCATCATAGGCTTGGCAAGAGGCAGACCTCCCAGATGAAGGCTATTTTCCAATGTAATTTGTGCTATGTCCTCCAGGGCTTAAGAGCCCTAGGCCAATTCACATGAAAGGTCACTAAGTATCTGTTCAATAGAAATTTATCCTTATGTGACTGCTGAAGTAGGGAAAAAGCAGAGCAAAATCTCTCCATATCTCTGTTTCTTTCATCCAGTGTTTATTAGCCTCATGTGTGACTAGTGGTTTGGTTTCTTGAACCAAAGGACCCCTTTGTAAATCAAACTGCTTCCATAAGAGCTAAAGTTTCTTTTGTGTTTTTAATTGTAATTTTTTTTTGTTTAAGTGAGGAAAAGTTGATTGAATTTCTCACATTATCTGTGTACTCTTCCTGGCACTCATAGAACATTGCTGAGCTGTTAAAACACGTGTGACCAGAGCCCAGGAATGGCCTGGCTGGCACTGACTTCGATGGCAGGAGCCCTGTTGCTCTGCCTGTGTTCTGGCCCTTGTCTGTTTGGGAATTCTGGCCAGTGTAGGGCATGAGCTGGAAGAAAAGCGCTGGTGCTGCTGAGGAACAGTATGTGCAGGGCAATGAGCGTGCTAGGAATTGCCAAATCTGATATTGCCCTGAAAAAGGAAATAATAGTCAAGTTACAGCCTCAGCTCATGCAAAGATGACTTAGCTTTGGTGGTGGAGTGGTCAGAACCATTTATCCTGCAGCAAGTAAACAGTGTTTATGGTCTTGCCTCTGTTAACACAAAGAGATGCAGAAATGTTCCCACTGCTGAAGGCTGGGTAAATTATTATGCTGGCTGATGAGGAGGTTTCTACTCCAATTCCAGTGGTAAGTCCCTGGGAAAATCAGTTTTGCTTCATCTTAGACCTATTTACTTCCACCACACTCAGACTGAATATCTTTCAGGGACACTTAAGAATATTTGTGTTCTATAAAATGTCACAAGTAATGGATTTTCTGAAGCTATAATACATTGGTTTGAGGTTTTCAGTGGCTCACATGCCTTATGACAGTCTTCTACTATCATAAGGCATGAATAAAACATTCATAAAATAAAATCTGGTGTAAATTCATTTCCCACATCTTACCAATAGTGTGAAACCACAGTCATCCAAAATGCAAAATATTTCTTATGGCATGCACAATTCCCACTTTGTCCTGTGATTTAGATCTCCATTCTTTCTAACTGTGATAACTATCCATCATTCTGTATTATTTCTTGTTAATGATGTGTTTGTTTCTTTGTTTAAAGGGTTTAATGTCAGTATATGTTACAGTCGCTGTTTATCTCAAACTTCCTAATCACTATAACAGCCACCACAGTGTCTGGTCAAGTAAATCCCACTCTGACCATTTTTTTCCCTAAGGGAATGTGTTTTCAATTAAATTGTTCTTTTAAAATGTTGGAGTTTATAAATGTGGCTTATCATTCTTCCTAACATAAAATAGTTTCCAGCAGTCCTCTGATAACCAGTTTGGCATCTCTTCTTCCTTCAACCTAAAGAAGAATTTTCAACACGAGTTTGTTCTTGATAATGTCACTGGACATGAGGCTAAAGGCAGGGAAGTTTGTCCGTGTAGTGTGCACGTCTCCCGAAACAAAGATTCTGCATCTTGAAAGCAGCTCTCCTGTTCATTTTATGGTCTCCCTGCACCTCCCAAATTCAGATCTGCTGTGGCACTGCAGGGCTGACCCTCCGAAAAATGTCACAGTTATCTGCTTTTACACTCGAGCTTGTCTACAGGGAAAAATAGTGCTGCTTAAAATCCCCAGCTATCCAGCAATGTGTGTGCGTGATCTGCATCTTAACTATGGAGATAGTTCAGATGTTCCTGCACATAACTATGGAGGGCATCAAGGGGAACTCTTTTTCATGTTAAACAGAGGGGAAGGAGGTTGGTGGCACTTCTGGGTTCCTTACTGAGCACTTGGAGAATTGTCTCCACATTCAGCATGAGGAGTCAGCAGCTTTATAAGTGGGACCAAGACAGAGAGAATGGGTGGATTTTTAGACATGTCTAAAGCTAATTTACTTGATTGGATATTTGTAGAAGCCCATTCATCACAACTTGTAATGCTTACCAAAGGTGACAGATCAACATCTGGGACACTGGTGGTGATATCCCAAATTTTTGTAGTTAAATTGTTTTTAGTGTCTGACTTGCTACTGTAAAAATAACTTGGACAAGGCCAAAGTGAAATGCAGTCATGGTCACTGAGATCTACTTTCTTATGTAACATGGAAAAAATTATCGTCCACAATTCACTTATGAAATTTGCTTTAAATGTACTTGTTCCTGTGTTAGCTGCATACTCCAGCATACAACTGTTGATGGATAGAAAAAGCCTGGGTATGTTAAACTGTTATCATTTTGTCTATAGGTCTGCTCAATCAGAATATAAAGTGTAAAGAGAAAGATAAGGAGGGTCTATGTTCCTTACAACAGAATATCTGGACCTCAAGTTCCTACCAGGACTGGCCAGCATTGGTTAATCCATAATTCAGAAATCAAATTATTTGTGTATTTAATGGATAACAAAGCACTCTGCAATTTGCGTCTTGCTACTTTTTATTTCCTCTATATAGGAATTATCTTTGCAAGAGTGAGCTTGCAAGGTTTGTTTCCCACTCTCATAGTTATCAGGGGATGGTGTGGCAGGTATAAAGAGGTATGACTGTGCAGCCCCCTGCTTAGAGGGGCCAGAGACTTCTCTTTGGCAGAGAGGCAAGAGTATCTCTAGTTGTCATTTCCAGGCAGCAAGCTCTTCTCCCTGTGCAGTTTTCCACATCACAAGCATGTGGGTCAGATATTCAGTGAGCATTTATCTCTAAATATTAATAGGTGTCTTTACTCTCTCTGTACTAGTTTCCCTCATCTGCTTTTTAATATTTTACTTTTTCATGGAAGTATTGTGCAGGAAAAAGCCTCTGCACATTTCTGTCCTGTCTCCTCAGAACTCACCATCCCGAGAGTCCTGCCCTCTACAGATCCCATCCTGACTCTGCAAAGTTATCTACAGCCCCTCACTGCTTCCCTGCTATGGCCATTTTTTATTCTTATGACAACCTTCACTCAATTTCAGCTGGCCTGGGTTAGATACCATTGCTGGAAAGTTGAACTTTAAAAAAAAAAAATTACAAAATTATTGCTCTCTCTTTGGCAAAGGCCCAGTAAATCGTGTCAGTTATCCTCTGTCTCCGGTTCAGATAATTTAGCCTTCCTTTACCATCCTCACCCAATAAAATACTGCAGGGGTCTGAGTTTTCCTGAGTGTCTTCTCCCTAAAAGCCACACAGAAGACTGTGAGCCTGTGGGTGGACCAGGCAGTTTGGAACACCATTTGTAAACAGTATCTCCAGGGAGATGCTAGGAGCAACCTGGGGTCATTCAGAGGTGTTCTCTCAGCTCTTTCCCAAAATTTTGCAGTGTACCCTTCTTTAGATTAGACTCTGGGGTCACAAGGGTCATGTTTTATGTCTGCTTAGCTTAGGAGGAGCAATACTGCAGTGCTTTCCATCTGTGCCCCTTTGTGTCCCCTTTTCCTTTACCCCTCTGGGAAAGGACCCAGCCCTTGCACTGAGGAGGTGTTCTGCTTCCTTGCTCCCTGTCATACTGGGATGAGTCCTAGCTGCCATCGACGTCTATGTAATACTACTCCCTGCAATGGTTACTGTCCTCCTATGTGGCTGCTTGAAAAAAAAAAAAACCAAAAAAAACCCCCAAAAAAACATATTGTAGGTAAGGGTAAATCCCCTTGGCCTCTATTCAGCCAGTGCTCATTTACAGCTGAGCCCATTTGCCAGGGTCAGTGTGTCTAAATTCTGATTAAGCTTTTCAGAGATATCTCCATCTCCATCTCTGGACTCAGTTTAGGTATGAGAACCATTGTTGAGTACTGTCTTCTACGTGGTGATCACAGCCTCCACGATAACATTCTTCAGTTGATATAAGTGGGATCTTGATTTGTGTTTTGTGGTGGGTTTCTTTGGTGTGGGTATGTGTTTTGGCTGGTTGGTTATTTGGTTTGGTTGTTTTGGTTTGAGTCTTTTTGTGGTTTTGTTTGTCTGGTTTATGTCTTGCTTTGGGGTTGTTGGGTTTGTTTGTTTATTTTGAGGGGTTTTATTTGTTCATTTGTTTGGGATTTTGCAGGGGTTGGTTGGGGGGTTTGTTTGTTTTTTGAGATTTTGTTGGGAGGTTTTTTTAGTTTGGTTTAGAGTTTTTTATGACACCTTAAATATTGATGTTTATTGATTATAAGTAGGCGAGTTCTTTGAAATTAGAACAGACCTAACACCAACTTCATGTTCATTGTTAGAGTTGCCCAGGGGCAGCTCTTACTCTATGGATGCTGTGGTCCATGCTCACCAGAGCTCTACAAGTCTGGGTAAATTCTGCCCAAATCTGTTCTTCTTACACCAAACGTGAATATTTCGTGCACATTCAGCAAGGCTGGTGTTGTATCAGAAACTGAAGCCCTTTGTTACTATACTATATATACTAACCAAAAAACATGAGACCCACTACTCTAATCTTGTTATAATCAGTAACAATTCTTTCTTGATTTTATAGCATACTGTTCTATAAGGCACATGCAGGACATTAAGATAGAAACACCATCATAGTTTTCATTTTTTCCTCTCTCTCCAAGTCTTTGTTACGCACCATCAATTTTTAAAATAACTGATCTGTAGGAGAAGTTTCTACTTTTTTACAGTTATGCAATAGAAGCCAGTTATTAATTTCTTGATTGGGCAGGAATTGACATGTTCATATTCTCAATTATCAGGACTTCTGTGGTGATGGTCAGGTCACTGGCCAATTGTCCAAGTTCCCTTTGGCATTCCTTTCCAGATGTGAAATCCAAGGGTATTGGATTCACATTTCAGGTTCAGTTCTAAATTCTTGCCTGGTATTTTGCAGAATTTATAGACTGGATTAAAAAGTTATTATGGTCACTAATAACTGAGCTCTTTGAAGATAATGGCATTTATTGCCCACAATTTTACTTTCACAGGAATCCAAGATAGGATCTGAATTCCTAAGATTTCTGAAAGATCTAATAAAAGCTCCCTTGTTTGCCTGGCTTGGGAAGGATTTGCTGATAATTTCATTCCCTTTGCTCAAGGTTCACATCTTACAGCTACTCTTTCCCTGCAGAAGTTCCAGTAGCATTGCAGAACAAAACCTTGCACAAACCAATTGCTGTTCAGCACAAATCAATTCCAAGGCAGCCAGTTACTTTGTCAACATCAGTAAATCTTCTCCGAGTTTACCTTCCAACTTTTTGGGTATATTGCAAGATATATCATTGTTGAAGCTATTGCTAGGAGTTCCTAAATCCTGAATTATCTGATATGAAAGAGGCTGCCAAAGCTCCATTCCCAAAGGTCCAACTAGCTGTGGGGCTGACCATGTATTCCCAATGGGGGTACATGACACACTCATGTGTACACACAGGGTCTCAGGGGTGAACACACAGAGAAACACTCATTGCTCATGCACAAGGGGTTATCTCCTCCAAAATGTAGTGCATGCTGAATACAGAAAAACTCCAGTTTATATACTATATTTTATATACATATTCATTGATTTTCCCAGAATAAACACACGCATGATAGTAATTTCCCTGAAATTATTAACACGTTTTCCTCCCTCCTTACACATGCATTCTTCTGTCCTGGGGGTCTCTTTGGTGGTTCCTGGTGGTTGACCCCAAAGTGATACCTGACTGCCCAGTGAACCAGTGAAAGCTGGCACAACTGGGATGGTTGTTTTCCAGTTCTGCTTCCTATAGGATGGGCATTGTGTAGTTCCACAGGCCAGTGGTTTTTGAAGAAAAAGCATTGTGTTACCTCACCAGGTGCAGACAATATTTCATGTGGTAACAGCCTCTCCAGCCTTAGGTCTGGATTTCCTGCTGTTTGTGTCTAAGAACACAGCTGTGTCACCCTGGCTCCCAGCCCGCTGACCTGCCTGTCTGGCCCGATGCTCACCAGAGATCACACACTGCCGAGTGAACCCGTGCTTGCTGCAGTTGCAGGTGCTCCTGTGGTGAAGATGTGATGAAGTGATGCCAGATAAGATGCCAGCCCTGCTTACACATGACTGGCTCCCTTTCCTCTATCTTATACTGGTATTATACCAAGGATATTTTTCTACAAAACATCTTGCATCCTCCCTTCTTCCACATTCAATTCTTCTGTTAAACATCCTTTTATAAATCCCGTGCAACCCTGGAGTGCTTTTCCCCTCTGTTCCATAACGGGTCTCATGCTTCCAGAGGTGGTGTCCTGCCCTGCCTGGTGCAGGATGTCCTCCCGGCCACTGGGGTCAGGGCTCCCTTGAGGCAGCCCTGACAGGGCTTCTCTTTCTGTTATCAGGTTATTGAGGTTTCCTCTGTGCTCCTTTTGTGTTCGTGGAAACGAGCCTTTTGTTGCACAGCCCAACACCTAGCACAGTTTAAAGGCTTGGTTAATTGTTGTGACTGGTTGAGATGCCTCCTTGGAGGCACTGAACTGTGCAGTAATTTCATAGCAATTAGCATGTTCCTCATGTCAACAGTATCTGAATTGACCCTAACTATTCTTTTTCTGTTGTAAACCAATTTTAGAGTATTGAAGAAAGTGTTTCTTCAGCTGGGAGCTTGCTAGTTTAAAGCAGAGGGATTTGCCTGTAGAGGGATTTTGCCACTGCAAACTCTGTGGCATAATGAAGTCTCAGTCCTGGTTTGCTGTTATAAGTGATTTTCTGTGGATAACAAAAAAACTTGGTGAAAGGTAAAACAAGTAAATGGGTAAATGTTGGTTTTCTCTGTTAAAATTTTGGATAATGAACCTTCCCTTCCTGGCTAAAGTGCTGCACCTTGCTGCACTTACTCAAATAATTAACATAACACAAAAGTTCAGCAGTGATTAGGTAAGCAATGATGCAGTTGTTCAGTAAGGGTTGCAATTAAAGCCAAACTAGGTATTTTACTTGATTTCACAGCCTGCTTCCCAACTTTGTGGAGAAGAAGCCTGAAGGCAAATTTTCCCATCAACTGAGAATGGCATCAGCCATCTGGTAGAACCACAGTCCCTTTACTGGCAAAACTAAGGATTTTTCTGTCCATCTTCATTACTGGAGCACTTTGTACTACTCCTCTGCATGTGACATCTTTCACTTACCCAGCATTTCACGAGTCCTTTGGGGTTTTTTTAAGGTCTTTGTTTTTCTTTCAGCAAAATATATGTTCTGCCTCACAGCATAACACTGTTATCCCATGTAGAGCCAGGTGACTTCTGGGAAATTTCTCTCTTGATCTTCACCAAGGTCATTGGTGTCCTGTTATTTCAAAACAGTGGCATCAAAAAATGTGGGGTTTTGCATATGCTGCAGAGTTCTTGGCAATATTGATCCATGACATTTTGTCCTCTTCAGATTTTGGCAATGACCTGTAATCAACTGAGATCAGACCTGAGCCTGTAGGAGAGAATACTCCTTCAATTTATGTCCTTAGGTGACACTAGACTAGGACCAGGATCTTCTGAGGAAATGTGACTCATGGCTGTCCCATTATTGTTAGGAAAGGCATTGACTTGCTTGTTATTTTCTCCAGAGCTTCACAGCTCTTGCTTACATTTCAAGTTTGCAATGAGTTTGTACATTATTCTGAAATAATTGGCTTTGCTAAGATCAGAGAAGTGCTAGCAGATATGCAAGCCAAACCCATATTGTGACATTTATTTGTTTCAGTGGCCATCTGAGAAAAGCAGTTCTACTTAATCATATCAGTAAATCTCTCTGCCTTTTTGCCTTTTTTTTTTCTTTTTTTTTTTTTTTTTTTTTTTTTTTTTACTTGACAGGACGCTACCAGGGACTGAGTGCAAGAAATTGTCTTAGTTGCTGTGTGAAAGGGAGCAATTCTTTTTGTGTTTCCTGGTTTATACCTTTCAAAACTTCTAGCAGTAGGCATGTGAAATATGATTGAGGCTTTTTCCTTCTTGGCAAAAATAATGAAGTTTAAAATCAAAATGCAGAACAACTGGAGTGGACAGCACATCAGGAAAGATTTCTACAGAATCTGATTTCCTATAATAAATGTCCTCAATCTAATGATGATTAGGCGTGTCCTGCAGTCTTTCTTTAAAGCCTGAGGAACAGTTTTTTTGTGCTGTAGTTTTGAATAATTTCAGTTGTCTGTGCTCAAGTCTGAAAAACTTACAAAAATGGTTTCTTGATGGGCTAAGTAAGACCTGAGTTGTCCTTAGTCAGCTCAATACACTTGAAATCTCTCTTTTCATTTAAGCTGTTTCTTACAGCACTCCCTAGTTTCTCATAATCCAAGACCAGTGGTACAGAGTATACAGGAAATAAATCGTGATAAATCCTGCAAGGGCACTTGAATTTGATACAGAAAAGATAATTTGATAGTATGGGATGGGTTGGCACACTGCAGGCTGCAGACACCTTTAACACTTCTAAGCTTGAAAGATGAGCATCCACAAGTTGTATTCATTCTGCAGTGAAAATGCAGACTTCTCCAGGGTAATGGGGCAGAAACAATTATTATATTGATTGCCATGATCCTGGACTTTATAACATCTAGCTACCAAAACCCATTAGCTTCTGCAATGACTTCTGCTGATGAAGGTACATAATTGCCTTTTCGTAATGAATAGTGCAGCATATCTTCATGCAGGAGGTTGCAAAGTGTGTAAGACAGCCCTCCTCCCCATGCTGACAGACTGACATTCTTCCTGTAATTCTGCTGGGGCAGATGGCTTTGGTACTGACCAGGAAAACAACTCTGGTACCACAAAGGTGGAGGTACTAGTGTAGGTGGTGGTTGACCTGTTTTTCCCCTTCACTGAGAAGAGACTCAGGATGGAATTAATCAGAGAATTTATTTTCCCATATTATCTCTGTGCAAAGTGGAGCTGCAGCCCAGTACTTGAAGGAGCCTGGCAACAGGGTGAGGTGCCCATCAGATGCCGAGGCCATGGTTATACGTTTGGTCTCCTTAGACAAATACCCTGCTGTGCTATTGTTTGTATGTGGTGTTCTCAGCCTGTTTAGGTTGGGCCTTCAGGTCATGCTGCCCCTGAGGCTGCAAGTTCCTAGTCCCAGGTAAATGTTTGCTGTCCTAAGCAAGTCATGCAGCTGTCAGTGCCTTGCATTTCCTATGTGACTCTGAGGACTAATGCAGTTCTTGCACTTTGGTCCCAAAATGGCCATTTCTAAGGTTTGTTGTGCTGAGCTAACTTCTAGCATCTTTCTGTACTGTGGAGTAGCTGCACTGCTGCTCTTATTTTCCCCTGTGAACCATGAGCAAAGTATCTCCCTTGGAAAGAGGCAGTAGAAGGCCTCCCGCACAGACTTGTCTTCACAGTGTCAAGATTCTGATGTCTTAATTTCTCCTCAAAAAAGAAAAAAAAAGTTATGAAGGGAAGCTGCCAATGAAGAAAGAAAACAAGAACTAAAAAAAGTCATTTATTTCCACATATCTGTATGCTGCTCTGTGAGCATGCAGAGGTTAGCCATGACTTGACATGCTGGCAACTTGACCCCAGCCTTTCCAGAGGGTCATCACTGCGGTTTGTAGTGTAGGTCATGAGAGAAATTTCTCACTTAGTCCAGACTTGCAGGACACTTTCCACATCTGTAGTCTCAAGCTGGTGAAAATGTGCTGGTAAAATTGTGGAGAGAGGTAAATCTTCTCAGTGGGTAGCCCTCTATGCACAGAGACATCAAATGAGTCAGCAGAGTGCTAAAAATAACCAATGGTGATGCCTGAAGATCTTGGAAAGTAGGTCACGATGCTCACATATAACAATTATGGATGCTGCTGGCAAGGATCAAGGGAAAGCTTCACAGATACTAAAGTACAGGGAAGAGTGTGTAGCAGATCATAGTGTTTTATCCAATGATTCTTGTGTGTAGCAAAGGTGAGTCACGTGTGGACTTAACCTCAAGCATGTTCTGAAGTATTTTGTTAAAGAAGTCTGGCTTCTTTTCAACAGTGTGGGTTTTTCCTCTCTCCTCTTTTCCCAGAGCAGAAAGAAGGAGAAGTAGAAACAATCTCTTGGTAGTTCTAAATTATTTAGCATAGAGGAATGCAGGGCAATGAAAAGAAGTGAAATTTTTGTTGAAGTGAGCTGTTCAGGTCACAGTCTCTGCTACCTCCCTTGGGCTTAATTTTATTTTGTAGTGTGTTGTCTTAATTTGTATCCTGTGGGATTGGCATAGCCTTTTTGGGGGAAATGTATTAGCAGAGATATGGTAAAACCAGGAAAACTTTTTAAAGCTTTGATTAATCTGCTTTCTAGCTAAAAGATGATCCATTGAAAAGCAAATTAGTTTGGTGTTGTGATGTACAGATAGTCATTTCTTGTGTCTGCTCTTGGCCTTCTTCATTACCTGTGACAAGAGGAGCCCAAATAGAATAAAGGCAATTTTTGGATGTTTTACTTGCAACACATTTAGCATGAGTTGATGGCTCTTTGGGTTATGAATCCATTTGCATAAATAGATGAGAAATTGTATCTCATTGTAGGAAAGCTTAAATCCCTCCACAAATGTAGTTTTCCTTGGTAAAGGACAATCTAAGAAAAAAAATTATGAAAACATTAAGTAAAATATTAGAACCAGGTGAAGATAGTTGGATGAGAAGCTATATTAAGGACATTTTGCATATAACAATGTGAATAAACCCATGACAAAGCCACAATAGGAGGTAAATACCTTCACTCCAGTTTTTCATACTCTTTTTCTAAAAGAAGCATGTTTTAATAAATAATTGAAACCTGGTTCTTTGGGATTTGTTCACAAAGGGAGACAACACTTTAGAAACATTTGGTTGTATATTTAATAACCAGAACAATTCAGGTTAAGATTCAGGAAAATTGTTCCACTATAATGAAATATTTAAATAACTTAGGAACAAAGGACTCAGTCCTGTATTTGCTTAGCTTTAAAATATATGTAAGACCATTGAGACCATCACCTTAAATAAAACCACTGAGGAGAACCTAAAATGAAAAGAAAAGCAGCATAAGCTCATAAAAATAGAGTAAGTGAACAGAAGAAGAAAGCACACAAGGTTGTCAAATTGAGAAGGAAGAAAATCAACTTATAATCCATGTGAATGAGCTAATGGATAAAGCAGAATTATTGCTTAGAAAAGAAGATTTACTAAAGAGCTTACCACAATAATATGACATATCTGAACACTCTGGATCATTGGTGGACACAAAACAAATATTTAATATAAATATTAATACGAATAATAGCAACATTTAGTATAAAATTAATATAAATTTAATTAAATATTACTATAAATAACTGCAGTTCAAGAGAAATTATCTCCAGGTAAAACTGCTTCCAGAAACATGTGAGGTAGAAAGGAAAAAATAATGTGCAAATCCTGTTTAGGCACCATTTGTTCATATGTGCATATTTAAAATGAAAGTACATGTGTACTCATAATTATATGGTCTTTTTGAGAGCATATAAAGTACCTATGAAAATTTGACTTTATTTTGCTTATTTTTATGATTTTCTAAGCCAGCCATTGAGATGATTGAGTTTCACATGAGATGTGAATATATGTTTGATCTTAGAACCAAGCTGGATGAATAAACATTTATACATACTTCTGTATGTCAATTTTAATCAATCATATCTGAGTTACTTCAACTGTTCTTTTTTTATCAGTTCCTCAGTATTCAGAGGTCTATCTGTCAATGATTTTAAACCCATTTAATCACTTTTTTAATAGAAACTGTGACAGTGAAATCAAACTTGCAGGATGGAGCTTGAATTTGTACACCTAGTATTAGTGTGAGGTGATTAATTGTGGGTGCAGAATATACAATTTCATTTGATTTTATTTAGAGATGACATCTCTATCTGAGAAGAATTGCAAGTTTCATATGAGAATTACATTCAAGGTCCATGTTATATTCTGTAACGTAACCTGTATCACTATAGGTTTACATTAGCATGTTGCCTCTTTTCTCATATTTAGCTCTGGTTTTTTACCACCTTGGAGTCCTTAGCAATTATTTTAAGAAAAGAGTAAATTATGGAAAAAGAGAAGAGAAAATGAGCTCTGTCTGATCACTCAACCCTTAAGAAGTTTATGGCTCATAAAGAATAGTACACCTTTCACCCTCTTGTGGTTTATTTTTTGCAGGGTGGGGGGTGGTGTTTGTGTGTTCGGTTTTGTCAAATTTTATGGATCCCAATCTAGACATTTCAAAGGGGCTGCACATTTCACACAGTCTTACACTGTGATGATAAATCAGTGCAAGGAGAATTATGTCAACCACCAAGTTAATATTTGTCAGAAATTTGAATGTATTTTACGTTGGAAGTGACAGGAATGCTACAGCTTAAAGGACTTCCATGTGGCAAAGGGTCACATCCTATATGAAGTGATAATCAAGTTCTAGTCCCAGATCATGGAGAAACTATCTACAAAACAGGGTTAAAATAAAACTATTTTTTGTCAAAGAGACGACATCCATGGCATTAAATTCAATACTGTCATAAATGCCGATTTATTTCCAATTAATAAAATATAATTTTATTAATTAAAGAATTAGAAGAGAGACATTTAGGCAAAACCAACAATCGGAAACACAGTGCCGATGCCCGGGATCGACGCTGGGTGAACCAGTTACAGCCTCTATCGCACTGTAACCCCCTCGTTCATGAATTGGGCTTTTTCAGGGTCCTGGTTTATTATTTATTATTTATACAGTTTATTTGGCCCATGGCAGAGGATTTCCCCACAGTTCTTTGTTTTAGAGGTGGTTTTTTCAAATTCATCTCCTCTGTCCGGCCTGCTGAATGGGGTTTCCCACAAAAGGATGAGTGTTAATTTCTTCCCTCCGTTGTATGAATGGGAGAGAAGTTATGAATGGAGAAGCGAGAGGCGTCCTCCTGATTGTATCTAACAGTTCTGCTGCCCCTGGAGGAGTGATTTCGATCTTGATTTGTCCTTTATTCTGATGTCAATAGTGGCGCTCTATCCCGGCAAGGCATTGTGCTTTTCTGAATAGCAGCCCCAGGGCGCTGCTCGTCCTGAGATTAACTGGTTTCCTGCCTGATCTGCTTGCGTTTTTTATTTTACAGAACATGTTTACATTCTACATACACCAAAACATGAATTAATGTACCATATTTATTACAATATGAAGTTTATCCTTGTACAATGAACAGTAACGACAATGAAAACAATATGTAGTAAGACATTAATCACTGAAGGGTTTTCCTCAAGCTTTGTGGTAAAGACTAGCTGTCTAAAATTTCCATCTTTTATGGAACCCTAATGATTAAAAGAGTATAGGCGACTTAGTTAGATTCAGGACGACAACAGATTTTTTTTTGAGGTTTAAAAGGTTCAGTAAAAAGCAACATGTAAAGGTTTATTTGTCTTTAAAAAGTGCATTCAGTTGGAGTTGTCTACTTCGAGCAGCCTTCCTACAACCTCTTAAGCCATATTGGTGAGATAATGCTGAAGTTCTTATGGAAGTGGGAACATGTTTTAATAAGAAGAAGGTTATGTTTTACTGCTGTGAAAAATGAGGTTCACTTTCTTGGTAAAATTTTAGAAGTTTAATAAAAAACCAATTAGGAGACAGAATAAAGCAAAAAGTTAAATGGCCGGGTGCCTGGCATTCAGCCAAGAGCAGGCTTTACCATCTCAGAAGCATTTCTTTGAATGCACCAGCATGATGCATATTCATAGATCTCTCATGCATTATTCAAACATTCCTTTCAGTTTAGATGCTCCCCTGCTTGGTCTCAACCCCCATCCTGCCCCCAACCTGTCCCCATTCCATTTCTCCTTGTGGTTCCACTCTGTCCCACACTTCCTGATAACAGAGAGGCAATAAATTCTTCCTTTGGGGTTCTAGTGTCTGTGCTCTTATTTTCATCCAGATAGGGTAATTCCAAGAATGTGAAAAATTTCCGGGTTATCTCTACCATTTTCTGAGTTAGTTGCAAAAAACATTTTACATCACACAGTTTCTATTTTAATATTATGCCATAGCCTAAGAAATATGTACGTTCATCACACCACCATTTCTAACTTTTGTTAATAGCAGAAATAAAAGAAACTATATTAATAGAGCAAAGTTTTCTGACATTATACATGTAACATTCATTTTAATATTTGCAAAAAACCAATAATATATGTACTTATAACATTGCTGAAAATATTTTTTAGATGTAATCCGTTAAATTAATGAAAATAATTTAGTAATCTGGTATAGAAAAACGTTGGAATATATTTTCCGGTGCTTGAGGCTAGACTAGATTAAATTTATTTGAAATAAAAATAATTGATCTGTGTATATGAAAAATGAATTTAAAAACTTTCAATCAGACTAACTTTGAGTTTTGAATGTGGAAAGCAGAGTTAGACAAGGAATAACACTAATTGCTGGATGCTATGAGCAGAGTTGAGAATAAAAATTATTGCCAGAACAGCTGTATTCATTTTGTTAGCAGGATATTTTTGATATATTTTTAATTAACATGACGAGGGTATGGTGATCTGTAGTAAATACTAATAACCTTTGGAAGGGTGAGGGGGCCAACACCTCATGGCCACGGTGACAGGGCTTAGCTGGGTTTCTGGGCAGCTGGTGATGCCGAGGGATCCCATGGGTGCTCTTCCCCAGGCATGCAGAACTCTGGGCTGGGCAGGGGACTTGGCACAGCACAGGTACAGCCTTAGAGGAGGACCAGGGCATAGGAGTGAAAGCCCATACTAAGGTTTCTCACAGCTTCTCACAATTTAGCTGTTTCCACTCCGTCTGATCCGATATTATAGGTGCCTTGTACTGTTGCGGTGTGCATTTCCCAGGACACACAAGGCAGCATTGGGGTGTGACACATTTCCCACGGGGAGACTCTTTCTCCCCGCTCTGGACTTCGGTGGTCTCAGCAGTTGCTTTTGGGGCGCAGAGATGTATCAGAGGCGAGACGGGTCTTGGGGTAAACTAAGGAGATTTATTACAGGTATAACTGAAGCATGACAACTAAAAGCTGGACCCCAAAGACAGGGAGCACATGTCCCGCCGTGGGTTTTATAGATGGGGCGATACAAAGCAAGCAACCAATGAGAATGCACTCAGGGAGAAGTCTAGGGCAGGGAGTACAGAACTAGATCCAACGGGAATAGCAGAAGCAGTGTAATGGTATGAAACAGCAAATGATATATCGAGTTAGGGAAGACTGGCAAGGAAGGTTCTAGAAACAGAGGCAGGACACAGAGAAATGACACATAACGGCATGTATAATTTAAATCATAACACACAAATGAAATATAAAGCTAGCTTGAAAACTTAAAGCAGAAATCCACACCACAACATTGTACCAGACCGGGGTCACCTAAGGGAAGAGGTGACAGGGCCTGTTGGTGGCCCAAGGGTAGCCTACATGGGGTATCTGAGTGTGGGGTCATCAAGAAACAAAACAGTGAGGAATGCATAGAGGTGTGCTGAGAGCACCTCCACTAACAGGTAATCAAGATCCCAACCCAGCCATAGGGACACCCCAGTTAAGAAAAAAAAGGTCAGCCAAAAAAAAAAAAAAAAAAGCCAGTCTGCAGCCATTAAGAGATATAATGGGAAGATAAAAAGACTGGAGATAAGACACCCCTATAAGGAGAAGGAGTGGTGAGGAATAATATTAATTGGCAGAGGTGAGACACGGCAAAAAGAGGAATCACAATTGCTATTCCTGAAGGGGACATATATCCAAAAATAACTTGCCAAGAGCCCTGAAGAGGTGGTGAGGATTTGATAACTGTACACCTTGTTCTCCTAGTAAGTAATCATGGCCAGGTACCTTGACACGTGAGCCTAGTGCTCAAATGCAGTGTGGGCCAGTGAATCTTAGTCCTTGTAGGTACAGCAGTGTCAGTGGGTGAAATCTGTTCTGCTTTGAAATAGACTTGCCCTCTGCCTCCTCCAGCACAGTCTGGAATTGAGATTTACTGCATTGATACCCTTGTGTTGCAGCATTAATCATGTTCCTTCTGCTGTGTGAATGGAGAAGGTGGCGTTTGCAGAGCTCTCAGACAGGACGGGTACTCCTTGTCTGTGCTGGGATTTAACTCCAGCCAGTAGCTAAGCCCCACTCATCCACTTGCTGGCTTCCCCCACTGTGGGATGAGAATATGAAGAGTGAGCAAAACAATAGGCCAAAACAAATAGAGTTTAATAGATAAAGCAAAAGCCAAGCAAAGCAACATAAGGAATTAATTCGCTGCTTCCCATGGGTAGGTAGATATTCAGCCACTTCCAGGAAAGCAGGGCTACTCTATCCCAGGCAAAACCAGGACATTTTGAAAGCACAGCCACTGCAGGTCTAGAAAAATCTCCAATTATTTTCACTCTGGTATGGCTAGGCCATAAAAACAGAGAAAGGACAGCAGAAATTTCAGCCTGTTTTAGCCACCTGAGATACATTACCTGTCTTCAATGGTAGTGGAAGTGATAAGTGATAATTGAGAGGTTAATCTTCAAAATGTTTTGGACACTGATAAAATAATTTCAGAAGCCAGTTCTAAGGTGGGTTTTGGGGGGTTTTTATTCCCAAGAAAATATATCAAGAACATCAATCCATCTGAGCTGGAAAACTGTGCATAAAAGAAAGAAAACAAACTGACACGTTCTAGCAAACTGGAAGCTAACCAGCCCTACCTGAGTCTTGGTCCTGATTTGGAAACTATGCATTCTCCCTTTCATGTAGTTCTAGGAAGCAAGCATCTTATCCATGGGGATACAAAGGAGTGTCTTCAACTGAGCTCTTCATAGAATATTATGTGGAACAGCCAGTTTTTATTCAAACTTGCTTAGGAAGGAATATTTCTGACAAAGCTCAAAGAGCTTTTAGCCTCATCTAAGCTCTGCAAGTTTCAGGAACTGATCACGCTGTCCTAAGTGGATGGAATTTAAAAAAGCCCTGAATGTTGCTCAGGTGCCATAGGATAGCCCCATGTTCTGAACAAAGAAATATTTATCCCACTAGCGGGACATGCTGGTTTTCTGCAAAGCAAGGAAAATAGGGACAAAAACCTTTATATTACAAATCTACATCCTTTGTGATGGTGGGATTCAGATTCTATATGGAGCATATTCCATAACCTCAGCAGCTGCCAGACAGATTATATAAGTATTCTTCTTCAATTAATGAAAGGAGTGCTGCAATAAAAGACACAAAGAAAACAATGTATTCAAAAATGCTAAACCCAAAAAAGATGTACTTGTGTAGAAGTACCATTTTGCCACACCCTTAGAGGGAAACCGCTGAGAATCTCCAATTCTTCCTTGGTGCAGAATTTCCTTATCTTCTTGGCATGATTTATAGCCAGATGCAATGGCAAAATTTGATGATGAAGTAAGTTAATTATCTTTAAATTGTAGTGTGCAGTGTCATGATGTTATGGTAGGAGTGTGATGCAGGGTTGTGTTTTATTGCTGTTTGTCATCACATTAAATTGGCTGAGTTGGGAATTGCAGTAAGGGCATTAGCATTCACAACCATTACTGCCTTGAACATTGTCCAGCATTTTCACTTCCCTCTCTCCCCACTCGTTCAGCAATTCTGCTTTGTGCCTTTTTTGAATGCAAAATAGATTCCATTGGATTTCCTCCCCTCTCCTGACTGCCTTTGCTGGGAACTGCTGTAGAGAGGAAAGCTGCCTTTAAGTTCCCCACCTTCTTTCAGGCTTGTCATTATGGGTGACCAGCTGGTGTTTGCATCTTTGAGTTTTGTTCTTTTTCTTTATTGGGGAGCTTTAAAAGCCCTTATAAACCACAAAAGTTTGAGCACTTCAATTTTCACTTATTATTTTCATGTGTTGGAGAATCTGGGCACTTAGTCTTAAGTATTAATAGTTTTACTTCCACAAGTGCATATGGTAATAGGGATGAGAAAAGTTAGAGTTTTCAACACATCTAGAACCAACAAAAAAAAGTTTGAATTGGGAAATTTTAAAGTAACATATTTCATCTTCTCTGAATATTTTATAATACACAAATCAAACTAATTTTCCATTTCATGTGTGGATTTTATCCTCATTTTCCAGGTAGTGAAATAGAATGGATAGAAAGTCCACACTGAGGTTGGTAGAGGTCTGGACTTAGTGGAAGCTGTGTGAACCCTGAGTTGCACAGACTGTGGAGGGAACCTCCTGATTTCATCCAGCTCTACCTCCAGCTATTGGCATGATGAGCTGGGTCAGCTCGTCATGATCTTGCCCTGTTGAACCCTAAGCTCAAAGATATTGACTTTGCAGCTTCTCTGAGTGACTTTGCCAACAACTGACCACATCTGATGGGGAAAAGTGTTTAAGATCCAGCTGGAATTTCTCTTGTTACAACTTGTGTCTATTGCCTGTAGCACTGTTTTGCCTCTTGTGCTTCTGCTGTGTAAGTACAAGCAGGTTTCTCTGCCTGCTCTGCAAACTGCCATCAGTTTTTTGAAGACAGCCATAAGATCTTCCCTGTTTTCCTCCTCTTATGGCTGAACAAGCTCAGTGTCTCAGACACTTCTTATACTTGTGTGAGCCAGTGCTACAGTGGTCCCATGTTACTGGCCTTCTCCTGGTCTCATTCCAGTTTGACAATATCTGTCTTCTACTGGAGATTCCAAAACAGGACATCATAATCAACATGTGGTTTAATGAGTGCCAAATAGAAGAGAAGGAAGATAAAATTATTTGAGTTGCTGGGTCAAGTCTTGCTAATGCAGCTTGGTACCTGGTTGTTGATCTTTCTTGAGGGCTTACAGCTACAACACAATGGCCATATGTGTCAGAGAAGACAAAAAGATGGTCAGGGTGACTAAAGGCTGTCAGGGCCACTGGGGTCCTGACAGGTGTGTACTATCCTAGGAAAATGTCAAAAGTTGCCCTGAGTAAACCTGATGAAGACTCACCACCAGGTCAACTCACCTTTAGCTACCAAAAATTAAGGTATCATTTCTAGGTATTCCAAACAGGTGGATTGAATCACTCCCCAAAATATTTTTGTCGTGTGCAGACACCAGGGGAGATACTTAGACACTAAGGTGAAGTTTTGCTTTTAGACAGCTAAATTCAGATGAGATGACAATTCAGATGGGATCATACCATCAGATAGTACTCTTGCACCCTTGGGGTAGAAAACAAATGTTTACACTGTTTCACTTCAGCATAGAAATTTCTTCCTCAACTTCAAGACTCAAGGCCTTATCTTCAAACTGACTGGGTGCAAACTATGGTTGCTCCTCACCCCTGTTAGGGCATGGTAGAGTTTTTCTCATTCACTGATGTGGTTTTCTGTGCTTTGGATAGGCTTGTAAAAATCTCAGAAATTATTCTTCAGGGGTTTTCCAGCTGAATCTGTGTAAAACATGGCTTGCTCCTGTACCGAAAAATGCTCAGTTTTGAAAGAGATTTTGTAACCATTAAGCATGGATAACGGGAGCATGCTTAGGATGCTGGAGGCTCTAAACAGATGCAATCCAACATCCACCTAACCTGCTTTTGGATGTATGGTTTGAAAAGAAGAAAGAAAAGCTCGGAGAAAAGTACAACTTGCTAAGAAGGGCTAGATGGCAGGGTTGAAAGATAAGGAATTTCATCTTTTGGAGTATTTTAGCATTGCTTTTGTCCTGAACACAAATCCAGGAGTCTCTGGGTTTAGCTGAAATTGAAAAATAAGGACTATGGCAGTCTTACATCATGCACATGAACTGTAAAGTCAAAACAGTCTTAAGCTTGACATGATGCATCAGACTGTGGAGAAAGAAAAGGACTCTTTGCTATGCCACTGAGACTGGACTTCAAAAGAGGGGTGCAAGAAGTAGTCCAAGCAAGAAGTCAAAGCAAAAAGAAGTCGGAGTTGAAGTCACTGAAGTCCAAGCAAAAAGAGATTGAAGTAACTTATTTTCCTCTCAGTTCAGTCTTCTATACTGTTGCAGCTCCGAACAGTTACAGCTCTAAGCAGTCACATCCTTAAGCAAGAATTTCCCACTAGTTACAGAATTAGCCTATTGTTTGTGTTACCTGGCAGCCTTGGAAAACTACATAGTTTATAAAACCTTGATATCTGCATATGCTGTACTTTCCCAGTTCTTCTCACATCTGTGGTCATTTATCCCATGGCCTGTATTCCACCAAGGCCAGGATATCACTAAGCTCCACTGTGCTCTCTGTTCTGTCCTCCATTTGTTCTCCCATACTCTTTCCAAAGGTAACTCTTCAACACTGTGCTTGTGAAGGTCTTCACTATTACCCTGGGCTTCAAAATCTCAGATTTTCTTAGCATTTTTCTTTCTCAGCTATTGACTTTATTACTGTAAAACTACTTCTGTGTTTTCATTAAGTGCTGAGAAGACAATTTAATTGGGGGATCAGGAATTGATCTAGAAGCACCAGTGCATGAGACTCTAACCATAACCACCTGTGACAGAGAGAGAATGTACTTTATTCCATTAACAGCTATTATGACATTTGGGAAGGAAGGGAAGGGAATGACAGATGGCTAACAACTTTGTAGAGGGTGTTGATGTAGATGGGTTTTTTCCTAAACTTTGTGAGGAAGGGGAGCCACTGTCACAAACTCACTCTGAGGCTGCAGGGTGCTGGCAGTCCTCACCAGTGTTCTGCTGCTGGGGAAGGACATTTCTGTTGTGCAAACACCATGAGTGGCTGGCACCAGCCCTGACCCCTCTGATTTCCAGAAAAGCACAGCTTTTCTTTCTGGAGAACCTGGGAACGGCATCACAGCAGCCAGCACAGAGAGTTTTAAGGTTTACTACACCCAAGCCTGGTTGCTTTCTAGCTCTCTTGAAATCACATTTAACAGAAGTAAAGATGAAAGCAAATGTAAATGAGAATTTGTTTACACAGCACAAATGTCGGCAATGCAATTACAATGAATTTAGAGACAGAACTAAGAAGAAATCTCTTCTTTTATCCACCCATATTTTAATGAACTTCAAGAGGAATTTCTCTGTTCAGGGAGAAAGTGTTTAACCAAATTTGTTGTCTGGGATCCTTTCTGGACATAATGTTTACACCTAATTTATTCTCTGTGGCTCCATTTAAATGTAGTTTAATCAAAATGCTGATTTCAATCTTTTCCCAAGGGTTTGCCTCCCATCTGCCACTTCACTTTCAGAAATACTTAGTTTCACGTAGCCATGCCCAAACCCCAAATCTTCTTTCTAGATGATAAACAGTTTCTGCTAGCAGATTTTCTTCAACGTAAAGAAACCCCAAATTTACTCTAAGCAAAATACACTTGTTGGCTTGCTATAGTCATATTCATGGCTCAAGGTAAAAAGCTCTTTTCACATGCTGAAAATCACATTTGCATCAATGCTGAGTTTGCCTCTAACTCTGGAAGCCTGTTTCAGCTGGTATTGAGTTGTGTGTACACGCAGCACATTTAGTGCTTGTTTTTGACTGATGTGCCTGTCATACATGTTGGTGTGACAACTCATTACTGCCCCATGGAAGAGCTATCATGTGATTTAATAAATATTCAGATTTAAGTAAGATTCTAGCAAACACGGTGTCTCCCAGAGACCATCAGAAAGTGCTGGATACAGAGAATGATTTAGTTGTTTTGGGGTTGAGGGGGTTTTTTGTGTGTGTTTTGATTTTTTTATTATTCCTTAATTTTTTTTCCTGATTACACAATTTTCATGGAAATAAACTCATTGTTAGTTTAGCATTAATCTGTTCCTGGTACTTATTGTTTATTTGCTTCAGAAGCTCAGTCACAATATTTTATTAACAGACTTAATTAACTCCATACCAACTAATTGTGATTTATTAATAATGATACTGGTAGTAATTGAAACAGAGAGATAGGAGAAACATACTATGTACCAAACATGTTGATGAAGTAATTTCCAAATAAAACATCTTTTAGTGTTTTTGAAGAACCAATGGGTGAACTTAAGGCACTGATTGCATAGGGAGATGGGAGCTTTTCTAGACTCTTCCTGTGCAACAAAATATGTTTAGTTATTTGTACAAAACTTGTGTTATGCAGCAACTGATCCAAAACCCATTGAAAATTTTGATTTCAGTGGTCTTGGGATTAACGCCTTGTTTAAGTAATTTCTGAACCCATTGTCAAGCAATCTTTCAGATTTTGAATCTTTCATGTGAGAACAATTAAACTGAAAATTAAATAATTAGAATTTAATCTGCTGTTGCAGTGAGGATCAGGAAACAAGGGATTGTGTTTACTGTGGAATTTATTCAATAGTCCTAAACTCACTGAGGAACAGATTTCTTTCCTACATTGAATAATAAGGCTTTACTAATTTAAGGAACTTACTCCTAGAGCCCACAAATCCAGGCTAATACATCTTCTTTAGAGAGGAAGAAGGCAAAGCTAACCAAGACTGGATTTTTACATGTAAATCTCAGAGATTACAGGAGCCCCTGCTGCCTCTATGCTTTACTTCACTCTCCCAAGTGTAGAAGATATATTGATGAAGGATGTTTGGGCAACAGGTGGCTCTTCAAAATGCTGTTTATTGTACAGAAAATATTACAGTGGTCGTGGGTATATAGAGCCAAGCCTAAAGCTGCCAGCTACAGCATACAGGCGTGCCTGAAGCCACCTTAATTCTGGTTACAATGCATTATATATCTTTCTTTGCTGAGCATCTTGATACACAGCAACCAACCAGCATCTTACAATACTTTTGGCATTACCTATACTCTATCATAAGTATTATCATTACCATATTATGTTACAGTTTAAGCTTAAAGTTCTGCTTTCTTGCAGTGGAAAATTCTTAGACCTTGTTTCTACTTGGTAAAAACATGGTTTTTGTTTGCCTCTGGTATCTTTTGCTTTTCCTTTTTCTGCCTGCTAAAAACATCTTTTTTTTTTTTTTTTTTTTTTTTTGTGGTCAACATATCCTTTGCTCTAGCCATAAAACCTCTTTCCAACTCGATTTAACCTTTGTTTCTTAGTTGTCCAGTAACAATTGCCTCAGCAATGCTAACTTTATACATCCTTTATTCTTCTATATCAAAACTTGATTTCATTTCTATTTCAGTTACAGGTATTACATTCAGAGAGCCTTCTGCTAAGCATTCATATCTGTAAAACTTTCCTGTTAAACTTTCTTCTTCCCCAACACAAAATAAGCTTACAGAGTGGGGCAGAAAGCCTAGAAAACACTCCACCAGTCACCCTGAAGGGTTTTATTCCTGCTTATGTCTTGGTTGTGGGTTAAAGGTGGGGAACAAAAGTCTTCTGGGGCCCCTGGAGAGGATAGCATGAAATTCCTGAGAACACAGATACGCCAGAAAGGCTGTGATAAATCTGCCCCTGAGTTTTCAGGTCTTCCAAGAAGGCTGCTGCTCTGATGCAGCCCCTTCTCCTGTGAGGTACTCAGAAGGTTTTCTTAGCACCAATAGGGCAAAGCATGTGGGACTGCTGCTATGAAATGCTCCCAGTGTGAGCTCCTCACATCGAGGAGTCACCACTGTGGCTTCTGGCCGGGCCATGCTAGCACTGAGATCCCTAACACTTGTGTGAGGAAAGTGATATCAAACAAACAAAACCACCAAAACCAAACCAAACACCTCAAGGTGAATTAGTGATATTTGTTGTAGCTGTGAATACCCATGCAAGTGATTCTGAGCAATAAGATCCTACAATAAATACTTACTCCATATAGAAAATCCTCTTCTCATAGCTTGCCCCAAGAAGCCCCATGGATCTTTCATGTTATGACTAGGTCAAAGGGGTCAAGGGGCAGAACATGATTTCTTTTCCAGGCTGCTGTTTTAACACACAGGAGAGGGAACATGTCTAGAGATTAGGTTGCCAGCCTTGAACTTGGAAAATTGGATTCAGTTTTCTCTTCTGCACCTGATTACTTATAAGACCTGAGGGAAATAATTTTGTGTCAGATTCTTCAAGGTGTGATGCCCATTTGTTTTCCATGGAAATTGGTTAAGATAAGATGCTAAGTACTTTGATGTTCTGTGTGGAGCTTGTGAATTTGTACCTGAAAAATGGAGATGGGATGATTCATATAACTGATAAATGTACTAAAAGTTGTGGAGTTCTTATACCTAATAGCTACAGAAGTCATAAATTTACTGTAGGTAGAGCTACATGGTTCCAAATGCTAATTTGACCTTTCCATCTTGTTTGAAAAGATATTTTTGGCTGTAAAGATGAACTCCTTGTAATATTCAGATTACTGGTAAATTTTATTATTGACTTCTGTGAATCCACCAACTCTTCAAGGGATTTTATTCTTATTTATATTTCTTTTCCCATGATAATTGAAATAATACCTTCATCACTAGGTCTGTAAATTAGCCATACAAAAGAAACATTCAGCATTAGTCAAGGCAATTAAGAATTTGTCTAGATGGAAAAATACTGTACCTTGTAGATGGCACACAAAGCAGCCACATTTTTCTCTAGAGCTTGGGAGATTTATATTCAATCATCCTCTCAGGACTAGATGCAGACTAACCAGGATAAAGCGATGTTCTTAATACACTTCTCAGAAGGGCTTTAGTTACTTTAGTTGTTTGAGCAAGTTCATTCAGGGTCTCTGTGTGGCCTGATATTGTGCCACAAAGAGGTATCCTGAGACACTGGACAGAGTTCAAAGGTGAAAATAAGGATTGCACATGGCCACAAACTAATTTTGGAGTTCAACTGAAAGCTCCTGCCTCAGAAACACCTCAGAATGTGTTTGCTGCTTTATTCATTTGCCCTCTGTTTTTTTCTGCCTTTTCCTTCTGTGGCTCTCCTCTTCTACCTGTCAGATGAATTTTTTGGCACAAACCTGCATTGGTTTTTTTTGCTTTTTTTCATTTCACGGTGTGCAAGTACTACAGGGAACATCATTAGTATGAAAATTACAACAGTGTGCAAAACACTTCTAATTCTTTACTTGCTGCAGGAGAATCAGTACAGGAAAAGTGGTATAACTTTTTTTCCCCTATATATTTTTCAGGGTTTTACTACTGAATAGAAACAAAAAAATGGTTGATTCATGCCTCTTCCACCTCAGATGCATTGACTTCAATCAATGTACTTCTCAGAACAGAATTAAATTCCTGGTCACAATGAACCAAGAAGATCCTCAAGTTCATCTTTCATGAATTTTAAGAAAGGAATATTTATTTTTCTTGTGTACCTTCAGTCTAGGAAAGAACTGAAATTGTTCCTTTGCGTTGTGCTGAATCAATCACAGGAAATATATAGTGGTGTCAAACTGCCTCTTAAAGAACCTTTGGTACTTCATCTCACCTTACAGACGTGAGCAGTTTCTGGGCAAGTGACAGATTGCTCCACGCTGGTCAGTGTAGGATGCAGGCACCCAAAAGGACAGCACAGTCCGGTGGCAGCAAATAAAACAAGCTGACTCTCAGAGTTCATTTTTTGTAGGATTTTTCAGCATCAAACAAATAGAATCTGCCAATAACAGACATGCTGTTGTTCTGATGAAGAAATCCTGATTTAACCACTTGTTCATATTAACTTTAATGCTCTTAGTGTTCAGAGTTCATCAGATTCTGACTTAGAAGGGGTGCTGTGGGACAAGGACACTCAGTTACACCTTTGTCTGCATGACTGTGAGGAGAGAGAGAGAACTGAGCAGACCACATGACCAATTTTATTATGACATGATAAAAATCTGTACAAAGAAGAAAAATGCATCTGTGCACTCTTTCCCAGACTGCCTTAACATTGTACACATTCAATATTCAGAATTATTCTGTGAATAATTTATGCAAACATATTCCAGTCGTACAACCGTTTCAGTGGGTATTTGCTATTTTGGGACTTGTGGTTGGTCAGCTATTTCCATGTGACAATTACCACTTTCTGCATGCATGATTCTTACATGTGGCTCTTTAGGGTGAATATATTTAACTATTTGCTGAGCTTTCCCTGTGTGCAAATAAATTTTGCTTTCAGCAGTATACAGGGAAAAAAAAGAGATAACAAAAACCAAGTAGAGATAAGGAGTTGCAAATATTTGAGGAGTATAAGTTCCATGAAATTCAACTCTACAGCAGTTTTCAGTGTTATGATGCTCCAGTTGTAAAAACTGCATTTCCAAGGGTTTAGGAGTCTACCCCTAAAAACTACACCCCAAGTCATTTTGGGGAGTGCCTGGAGGGGTGCCTGGAGCCCTCCTAGCAGCTCTGAATCAAAAACTCGTAGGACAGTTGGGTGGAAGGGACATTTAAGGATCCTTTAGTCCAACCCCCAGCAATGAGAACAGACATCTTCATCTAGGTCAGGTTGCTCAGAGCCCCCTCCAATCTGACCTTACCCAGGAAGCAGAAAGCCGTGGTGTGAAGCCCAAACTCTGGATCTCTGCACTGCAGCACAGAGCCCACCTGGCTGCAGGGATGAAAATAGTCAGCAATGGTGGTTTATTGTGATTTATGAAAACGTGTGAAAATGCATTGATTTTTTTCCTCCTTCCTTCCTCTCTATATATTATTCTATCCTTGCTCTTGGTTAGATATATCTGTTTTGAGAGGAGAAAAAACCCCAAACACCAACACATCAAATGGGCATGGATTCTTATTTCTGTGCTTTGTCATGTCCAGTTGCCATCCCCACAGCTTGGAGACTTCTGTGGTGCAATTTTTTGCCATCCAGCATCCAGACAAAGCTCCCAGTGCTCAGGGAGTGGCATGCAGGGCTGCACAGGAAAAGGACATTAATGAGGCCAGGGAATTTTCAGTTTTCTCTGAATGTGAATTTAGCTGTGTTCCCTCCTGCTGAGCGAAATGATAATGAGGCAATCGATCGTAAACAGGTGCAGGAGCTGCTGCTCGGGGTACTGCAAACCTTCGCGCTCCAGCGCCGTGCTCGGCGTCTGCATCTCGGTAGCACTCAGAAGGAGCGACAGAATAATAATTCTCATCTCGTGTTAAGATACAAACTTGTTAAATTCAGAACCTTCTGGAATTAATGCAGGGTTTTTTCCATAGGTTCTTTGCGTATGCCAAGCTTCATTTCAGGAATTCCTTGAGCGAGGAAATGCGCCCTTAAGAATTACTGTGTAATGAATTATTTATTCATTATCTGAAGCTTTATAGCATTTATAAACCTTTAAGTACTTAGAGGCTTTGTAGATTTTAATTTTTTTTAATATTCTATATTTTTAATTATTTTTAAAATACGGATTATGTCCACTTTTAAAATGATCAGATGTTGTGGTCTTTACCACCTTGCTTTGGAATGGTAGAGTAGAAAATGCACACATGCACATGCACAGAGCTCTGGTTTATTTAACCCATGAACAAAAAGATACCACTTGATAGATAGTTTCAGAAGAGCAGCATTCCTTCTCCAAAGAAGGAGAGGGAGGACCTGCTATGGATACGTAGTGACTGGGCACAATGCTGTTACTGCTGAGGTGAGGGGTGGCACGGTCAGGGCACCTCCTCTGACCCTCCTCTTCCTGCAATCACCATCTTGCAGAGGGTTTTTTTTTCTATTACTCCTTTTTTTTATTCTTTTCCACTATATATGAGATGTTTTATATCTGTTCAATATAAGTTTTTGGTACCTTTCTATTACGGCTTCTTTGTTGCACCCTGAAGTAAACTCTGCCCAGATCTCAGGTTGCAAACTTTCACTGACCATCCTTGACTCATATTTGTGCTCTTCCCTCTGAAGTTATCCTCTGCCTGTCATTTTTAGGCCTTTGCTTTCACTCTATGAGCATATTTTTAGGGATCCCCTGTGACAACCTGCTTTAGAACCCCTAAAAACAAAAGACACAACACCTTGTAATTATTTGTGTCTCAATTCAGGAAACTTCTACGCAGCATTAAATATATGCTGAAACAACTTTTTTGGTATTTGATTAATATCTTTTAAGTTGTCACTGGAATATTTTTTCCTCTTCCTCTTTGAAAGGATTTTATCTGATCTTTTCACTGTTCTTTGTGCCCAGAAACTTCCATAGGAAGCTCTGCTGAGAAACATATGTACACATGACTCAAAAACCATCTGCTTCTCTGTCACCTGAAAGACTTTGCACAGAAAGCTAATGCATAATTTATCATAGACTCTTTTTTTTCACGTTTCGAAGTTGTAGCTTTTTTACCTTGGCTGTACAAAGGGAAAGACGTTTTTCCTGGACCAAAAAGCTTAAAATCCAATCTTAGTGCCAGAGATAGCATTTATGTGCTTGGCTTGGGCAGCATCTGCTCTGTACCTGACACAGTCGTGTCCCTCTGTAGCTCCAGCAGTGCAACCTCAAGCCTGCAGGTTTCATCTACTTTTCTGGGATGCAGTCTTCAGAAGCCTGGTCTGCCTGATACGAGTAACCAGTGACATGAATGGGAATATAAACTACCTTAATAACCATTTTCAAGGTTTCTGTAATGCAGTTTAAATGCAGCACATTGCTGTAGCACTGGGACTCTGCACAGCATGCAGCCAGGTGAGGAGGCAAGTCCCTGGGGAGAAGGATGCATAGATGGCATCACTGCTCTTTCAGTGACATCCTGTAAAGTATGTGGAGCAAATAGTGTGGGCAAAATGTACCTGGCAGACAGAAAACTGCAGACTGAAGGATGTGGAGGTAATTTGGGCTTGACAAGCCTGCTGTCTAAAGAGAAGATCTCCAGACTTTGTTCTCGTGCTGTTTCACTCATGACAACATTGGAAATTGATGCTAGATCTGGTGATAAGGCTCTTAAGACTTTAATGTTAATTACCAAAGAATAGAAGTGTCTTTGAAAATGGATATTCAGATATTATGTTCTCTGAACAAATGCAGCTGTCTTTCTCTTTCAGTACCATATCAAGGATATTGACTATGACTCCTCAGCTTCAAAAGAGTTCAGTAGATATAAAAATAGTTTTATATTCCTTATTTAGGATTTGTTGAAAAGCAGCTGCTGAGGGTACCAGACCGCAGTGGGTGAATCTGAAATACAACTTTGACTGTAGAGTTATGACTTGTGCTTCCACTCCAAACCTGAAATACACAAAGTGAAACCCTCACCTGTTGTTTGTGCCACGTGCTGCACAGAAACTTGACACAATATCAGTTTCTGAAACTGAGCTTGTTCTTTTGGGGACTGCTTAAAGCAATGTGGGAAGAGGTGTGAGGATGACAGTACATGCACATTACCTAGCTTTGTGTAAAATCTCTTTTTAGGACCTTGTTTGATCCAGCCACAGTGCCTTTGCCTATTAACAGTGGTATTTGCGCTTTAATACTGCCTTACTATGTACCACATGGAGTATTTTTATAAAATACTAGTAAACATAAATAGTACGATTATATATTTGAAAGTTATTCTGCCACCATTCTAAATGTGAAAAAGCAGATGTTTCCCTCTTAAGTGCTCATTCTCCTTGTTGTATCTTTGGACCTTTCTAATAAACTGTAGCACAGCAATTTGAGCTTCACCAGACTATTAAGTGTTGTTCTAAATCACTTTATCTCCTCCAACATGGTCTTAAGCAAGTTTTTATATCATTGTCAAAATTCTTGGCTGTCATGTGTGCTGTTGAATGTACTAATAACCACTGAAAATATCACTCCTTATTACATTATTCTACTTACAGTTTTCATGACAGCACAAAAATGATGCTCTTAAGCTCTTGCATGTGTATCAAAGTGCTCTGCTCCCTGTCTTCATTTTGTCATTTCTGTTGTTCCTCCACTACAAACAATTTTTTTTGTTTACTGTTCTGTCAGGAAGACTATTTCTGTTTTGGCTGTAGAACACATTGTGTCTTGCCTCTTTTTTCATGAAACAGTTAATCAGCAGGTTTGAGGGGGTACTAGCCAAAAGATATCTCCTTTATTGATGTTTACATTGTTTATTAATTCCACATAAGATAGAGGTATTCTCTGGTGGAGCCATAGCAAAACGTGTAAAAGGGGCACGAAACAACTCTTCACCTGGCAGCAAACATTGCCCTCAATCCCCCAAGCCCCAAATGTGGACCACCATTAAGACAGAGGGACACATCACTGCTGCTGGAAGCTGAGGGCTGTGAGGACTCTGCATTTACTGTCCTGTTAGCTCCCATTCATTATTCTTCATCTCCGCTCTGTCTTTGTTTGGAGGGTTTTTTCCCACTGGGAATTGAGCTCTAAAAACTTCATTTTGCCAAATAGGCATGAAAGGAATTGAAACATGCTGCCTTTCCTGATGCTGGCAGCAGTTCAGTGATCCCAGTGGTGGCCTCAGTGGTGACAGGGATGACCGCAGGAGCTGCAGGAATGGGAGCACAGGGAGCAGCAGGAGGCTGTGCCTGTCTCATGAACCATCACATCTCCCCTACCAGAGAACATCCAGCATTACAGGTGAGGGCACACAAAAATTTAAAGAACTTTACAGCTAAATTGGCTTGTGTCTTTTGAAATGAAGAATGTTACAGCACAGCACCAATAAATAACCTGTGAAGGCCAAGATAGTACTTGTGCTAGTAAAAGACAGCCACTGTATATCAGTGAAGTCTATTTTTTAAAAAGTTTTGGACAGCACTGTCTGTCTCAGCAGCAGTATATCACTGGTGTGTTCGGCCAGAAGCCTAGTGGGAAAAAACAAAAGACAGAGGGAGAGGTCCTCCACCAGCTTTGGGCTCCAAACACATACTCATATTCCAGAATCCATCTTGTGTAGCATTGCATTGTTCCTTCTGTATTTCCTTCAGCAGTCAGCAAGCGTAAGACAACTCACAGCTGCTTTGGATTAATTGGATCCTTTAGGATCTTCATGTTGGCTACTTCCAAAAAATGTTACCTTGACATATTTCATTCAATGACTCTAATAGATCCAGGCAAATACTGGTTTTGTTGTGTTTTTTTTTTTTTAATTCAGAAGCCAAACCAAAAAAACAGGAAGAAGTATATTAGGTCAGTTTTCTGAAGTTTTCTTTGGCAAAATTAAACCAAAAATGTATCATGCTAAATGTATCATGTATCAAAACCTTAAATGAACCAAAATATTTCATTCCACTAAAATTGAATGTTTGTGTTCTGATTATTCTTGCCTTTTTTTTTTTCAGTTGAATGAGACTTTGAACAAATAAGTCACAAAATTTTACTTGCAAATGGTTGGAATGGAAATATTTGCCATCTTCAGAAATCTATAACCTAATCTTTCTTTCAGCCAAAGATTTAGCTGAATTCAACCTAAATTTACTCATTGTTTCAATATTTAATTTTTTCTTTGTGTTGAATGTCTCCCAGAACTTTTCTTCTTGCTATTGAATTGATTCTGGAATTTTCTTCTTGCCCTGTCAGTGAGATATTCTCCTACTTTTACAGGGTTTCTTTTGACTTTGCTTCTTTGTGATGAAGAACATTTCGGTTTTGTTTCTTAATGATCTGAAAGTTCCTGTCATTTGGTGTGTGAAACTGTTAAGATTCGTCATCAGCTGTGCCTTGGCCTTCCCCTGCTTATTCTGTAATAGAGTTACAGGCTAACGAGGAGTAAGGTAAATTCTGCCTGTGCCATTTTGGAGCAGATGTTGCTGTCAATACACTTTCTTCCTAGACTTGCTTTGATTTTTCTTCTCATTTTTTGTCCCAAGCAGGGACATTCAATTAAAACACAAGTGTGAAACTGTGCAAGGAGAGAGGAATCAAAAGTTCATATTTAGCTTGGTTGCATGCTCTTTAAACACTTCTTGCCTTGAGGCTGCTTGGCTCTGCCAGGGAAGCGCACAGTCCTCCAGGCCAGAGTCCATCTCTGCCCAGAAATGTTCATGTTCCTGTCTGCTCCTTGGCCCAGAAGCCTGATAATCTGGGCTTTTCCCAAAGTATATGTACTTGTGGCATAGGCCAGTGCATTTGGAAGGTGTTTGTTTTATGGTTTTATTATAAGCTGAAATAAGAATTCTCAGCAAGAATTTCCAGTGGACTTCTCTACAAAGCTGGAATTTGGGTTTATTTCCAAATTCTGCACAATTGATATCCTTCGATCCATTTAGCTTTAATCTACATGTGATAAGTGTTATTATTTTTGGAGGATGGATGTTGTTTCAAAGGCTCAAAGCCCCTTCCAACTTTGAAAACATCACCTTTTTGAAAGAGTATTTTATAAGTCTGCTTTTTCTGCAAAAGTGAGTTTTATATATTCCCATAAAACCTCTTCATTTCCTGTGCCGTGTGCCTGAAAACATACTGAATTTGAGGTTTGAAAATAATGCTGCGTTTATATATAGAGTTAAATAGGCTTTGAAAATAATCCTTTTAAGGACTTTATTTACATAACCAAAAAATAATCAAGATCTGATTGTTTGAGAACTATGGAATAAAATGTCAGTAATACTTTAACAAGCAAACTAATCAACTGATCCTCCTACTGCCTAGAACTGATGAAATAAAGAGATCCTTATTAATTCTGCTTGTAAATGCTTGGGAGCCATGCAAATTCTCACTGGTAAGAGCCAGATGGGTCCCTCGATAGCAAGATTCTTTTATAGGTTCATTGCTCATTTCTGTGGCTAATGCTTTCCTCCTGATGAGGAGATTGTCCCCGCTGATCCTATTTCTGGATGAACTGTTGTTCTCAGAGGCAACAGGAATACAAATAACGGCTGGCACGTCCTTCTGGTGGCTGTACTGGGCACTGAGATTTGAGCTCACCTCCAAACTGTTGTTGCTGCTGGGGATGAAACCTCACACCGGACTGAGGCTCTCCACTTGTGTCTGCTGTCTGGGCCCTTCCTGGCAGCTCAGCAGAAGAGAAAGGGGGCCAGGATGGGTTGTTCCATTGTAACTGAAACTGCAGGAAAAATAAAAACTCTCCAATGATGTTTTTAGTGTTAGAGAATCAAGACAGTACTTTATTCTGGCCAGGATGTGCACCAGAAATCATCTCATCCTTGCATTGCCCAGGTTGTGCAGAGAATATCATTCCATCACACATGACTCTTTACTAGATTTTTCACATACTTATGAAGTCAAAACCCAGAAAAACTCATTGGTTCAATGTTCATTGGTCCAAAGTTATGCAGTTCTTAGTATCTGGTTTCCTATTGGTTATTGATCCCTTTGCCTTCTATGGTAATTAGGTTCTTATTTTTCCTTCTGTTATCTGTCTTTTCCCCAACCAGGTGTCTCCAGCCATGCCAGGGCTGATGTTTGTAATGGTCATTATCTTTTCCATATCTTCTGTGCTACTCCCAGTCTGTTGACATGTTAAGCTCCTCAGGCCTGGAATGGCGAAACAGTCCTTTGAAAAGAAGCTTCAATTCCTTTCCCCCTGGGCAAAGGTGAACAAAACCCCTGACTAAAGTTATATAAATGAATTCTAAACTTTGTATCATTTCCAGCACCATGTAGCTGGCCTGGGGCAGCCTGCTGGATCTCTCAGAACTTGATTGCTGGACTTTTTGGTTGGATGAAATCTCCCTCTGTAGCTTGACAAACCTAAAGTTTGCCTCATCTCTAACATATTTTAGATGTGGTTATATAATTTGACTTTTCATGTTTGCAGTTTTTAAGGCAATTTCCTTCCATTCATGTTTTTGTCCAGCATGTGAAAAACAAGGTTCACTTTCTTGGTAAAATGTATAAGGTTAATAAAAATCAATTAGGAGACAGAATAAAGCAAAAAATTACAGTCTGGTGCCTGGCATTCAGCCAAAAGCACACCTTACCCTCTTAGAAACACTTCTTTAAATGTACCAGCATATTACATATTCAAAAGACCCTAATGCATTATTCAAACATTCCTTTGAGTTTAGATGTTCTCTTGGTTACACCCCAACCTGCCCCCATTTCATCAATTCAACATAGTATTCCTTGTGGCTTCATCCTGTAGATAAATCTCCTTGTGGCTCCACTTTGTCTCTCACTCCCTGATAACAGAGGATCAGTATATTCTTCCTTTGGAGTTCTGGGGTCTGTCACCATAATCTTCATCCAGATAGTCCAAGAATGTGGGGAATTTCCTGATTATCTTTCCCATTCTTCTGAGTTAGCTACATGAGCAAAAAGCATTCTACACACCATGTTACAGTCCAAGAAATATATATATATATATATATCACACTACTATTTCTGAATTTTATTAATAAAATAAATTATATTCATACAGCAATGCTTTCTAACATTACATGCATAGCATTCATTCATTTTTAATATTTGGAAAAGCCAATTGTATAATATGTACCTATAATGAGCATAAATGTGTCAGCATTCGTCCTGCAGAGCTCAGCCTGATGAGATTGGCAGATTCACCTCTTGTAGATCCTCTTACTGAACAACCTGTTGCAGGTGCCTCAGATATCATTAAAACCAAATATCCCAAGGATTCTTTGGACTTTTGTTTCCAGGTCATTCCTTTGCACTTCCAACAGCACCACCCCCATCCTGGGCTGAGCGTGGGCTTGTGTCTGTGTGTGCTGCCCTGCTACAAGACCCAGGGAAGCTGCAGACCTGTCTGTTTGCTTTCTACAGCAAAAACGCTTTCAGTAGTTGAAGGAGTAAAATCTCCTGGAAAATGAACTATTATTAAGCTGCAAGGAGGAACCTTTCAGAAAGGAGAGAAGGCAGATTTTGGGTTACTGCCATCCCTTCAGAGGGAGGGATTTCAAGCCTATATGTGCCTGTTTCAGGCTCTTCCTAAACAGGAAGAGCTTGAAGCCAGGGTGCAACAGCGGAACTGTGATGTAGTTGCTGTCACAGAAACGTGGTGGGATGACTCACATAGCTGGAGTGCTGCACTGGATGGCTACAAGCTCCTCAGAAGAGACAGGAAAGGGAGAGGAGGTGGAGGGGTGGCCCTTTATATTAGGAAGGCTTTTGATGCCATAGATATTAAAACTAGTGATGATGAAGTCGAATGTTTACGGGTAAGAATTAAGGGGAAGGCCAATAAGGCTGACATCTTATTGGGAATCTGTTATCATCCACTCAGCCAGGAAGAGGAGGTGGACAAACCTATTCTGTAAGCAGTTGGAGAATGTTTCAGGAGCATCAGTGTTGTAATATTGATTTTAAGGGGGGGGTCCCTGGGGAGGGTTCCCCGGGAGCTCCCTGGGTCCTAGGGTCGTGGGTGTTTGCATGCAGGTAGGCAAAGAAACTGCAGACGGCTGGTGAGGTGCTGATGAGATGAGGGTTTATTTGGAGTCTTACCCCAGGAAGGCAGCATGGTCACTGAGGGAAAGGGGGAAGGGAAAAGGAGAGAGGGAAGGGGAAGAGCAGTGAAGCCTCCGGAGATCTCCCAGGCAAAAGGGACGAGCCCACTTCCCCTTGCACTCTTAACACAGAGGTTCAAAGTGGGTGCGGTAAGATTCTTTAGCCAATAGAGTTACAGATACACAATACTGCAGGGAGGGTACAGACTTGGGATAAACCATACACTTTCCAGGAGTGAGCCAGAGCAAACCATTTCCATAAAATGCAATTCCACACATCAGCTCTTGTCCTTGTACATGACTTTAACCTACCAGATACTTGCTGAGAATTTAATACCGCAGTCTAGGAAGTTTCTAGGAGGTATTGAGGACAACTTCTTGTTGCAGATGGTAAGTGAACCCACTAGGGGTAGGACTATGTTAGACCTGTTGTTTACAAATAGAGATGGGCTGGTGGGAGATGTGGTGGTTGGAGGCCACTTGGAGCATAGTGGTCATGAAACTGTAGAATTCTCAATATTTGGTGAAGTTAGGAGGAGCATCAAAAAGACTCTTACTTTAGACTTTCAGAGGCCAGACTTTGACCTATTCAAGAGAATTGTCGAGAGAGTTCCCTGGGAAGTAGTTTTCAAAAACAAAGGAGCCCAGGAAAGGTGGGCATGTTTCAAAACAGAGATCTTGAGGGCACAGGAACAGACTGTTCCTGTGTGCCGAAAGATGAGCTGTTGAGGTAAACATCCAGCCTGGATGAGTAATGAGATTTTGAAGGAACTCTGGAACAAAAAGAGGGTGTATCATCTTTGGAAGGAGAGTCAGGTCTCTCAGGAAGCCTTTAGGGGAGTTTCTAGGGCATGCGGGAAGAAAACTAGTGAGGCCAAAGCTCAATTCAACTTAATTTGGCAACCTTTGTAAAGGATAATAAAAAATCTTTTTATAAATATGTTAATGGCAAAAGGAAGGATGAGACCAACCTTTGTTATCTATTGGATGTAGGAGGGAACTTAGTAACTGCAGGTGAGGGGAAGGCAGAAGTGCTTAATGCCTTTTTTGTTTCTGTCTCTAGTGGGAAGTGGGAAGACAGCTTGTCCTCAAGATAATTTGGTTGGTAGATGGTGTCAGGGAACAGAATGGTCCTCCTGTTATCCAGAAGGAGTCAGTCAGAGAAATGTTGAGCTGCTTGAACATCCATAAACCCATGGGCCCAGATGGGATCCATCCAGAGTGATGAGGGAGGTGGCAGATGAGCTTGCGAAGCCGCTCTCCATCATTTACCAACAGTCCTGGCTCACTGGTGAGGTTCCAGATAACTGGAGGCTGGCCAATGTGACTCCCATTCATAGAAAGGGTAGAAAGGAGGATCCTGGTAATTAGAGGCCAGTTAGCCTGACCTCAGTACCAGGTAAGATAATGGAGCAGTTCATACTGAGTGCTATTGTGCAGCACTTACAAGACTGCCAGGGTATCAGATCCAGCCAGCACAGGTTTAGGAGGGGTAGGTTGTGTTGGACCAACCTGATCTCCTTTTATGAGGTCACCGCCAGGTGACCCGCCTGGTGGATGCAGGGAAGGCTGTGGATGTTGTCTGTCTGGACTTCAGCAAGGCCTTTGACACTGTCTCCCCCAGCACACCCCTGGAAAAGCTGGCAGCCCACGGCTTGGACAGGAGAACTCTGCTGGGTCAGGAACTGTCTGCATGGCTGGGCCCAGAGAGAGGTGGTGAATGGTGCTGTATCCAGCTGGGGGCCAGGCACCAGGGGTGTCCCTCAGGGGTCTGTGCTGGGGCCAGGTCTGTTTAATGATGACAGGTCTGTATTTATTGATGACATAGATGAGGGTTTTGAGTCTTTAATTAGTAAATCTGCAGACAACACTAAGCTGGGAGCATGTGTGGATCTGTTGGAAGGCAGGAGGGCTCTGCAGAGAGACCTGGAATGGTTGGATGGATGGGCAGAGTCCAATAGGATGAAGTTTAATAAGTCCAAGTGCCGAGTCCTGCATTTTGGCTACAATAACCCCCTGCAGTGTTATAGGCTGGGGACGGTGTGACTGGACAGTGCCCAGGCGGAAAGGGACCTGGGGGTGCTGGTGACAGCAGCTGAACACGAGCCAGCAGTGTGCCCTGGTGCCCAAGAAGGCCAAGGTATCCTGGCCTGGATCAGGAATGGTGTGGCCAGCAGGAGCAGCGAGGTCATTCTACCCCTGTACCTGGCACTGAGGTGATGCTACACCTCGAGTGCTATGTCCAGTTCTGGCCTCTCAGTTTAGGAAGGACATTGAGATGCTTGAGCACATCCAGAGGAGGCAACAAGGTTGAAGAGGTGCTTGGGGTACTGTGAGGAATGACTGAGGGAGCTGGGTGTGTTTAGCCTGGGGAAGAGGAGACTCAGAGGTGACCTTATCACTTTCTACAACCTCCTGACAGGTGGCTGTAGCCAGCTGGGTTTGGTCTCTTCCTCCAGGCAGCAACTGACAGAACGAGAGGACACAGCCTTAAGCTGTGCTAAGGGAAATATAGGTTGGATATTAGGGAAAAGTTTTTTACAGAAAGGGTAATAAAGTATTGGAATAGTTTACCTGGAGAGGTGGGGGATTCACCCACTCTGGATGTATTTAAGAAAAGACTGGATGTGGCACTTGGTGCCATGGTTTAGTTGAGGTTAGGATAGGTGTTGGACTTGATGATCCTGGCGGTCTCTTCCAGGCCAATGATTCTGTGATTCTGTGGGCCCCCCATGGGTTAGTGCACTTCAAAATGTGCACTGGAGCTGCAGTGTGAGCTCTCCCAGCCTGGGCAATTGCCCTTAGGAAGAAACCCTACTGAGAAGCAGAGACTGTGGGAACTAGGTCAGCCTGATGAGCAGCAAAAGCCTGTCCAGGGATACAAACAGCCATATGGGACAGGCTGGCTGAGCCCCCTTGTTAAGCAGACTTCATTGCTTATCAGCAGTGGAGAGCCCTGCCCTGGCCTTCAACCAGGACTGGATGTCAACCAGAACAAATCCATAGTCGGAAAGTGACAGATCCTGAGCTGGGGGGCTCGGGAGCAGCAATGCAAGGAGGGAGACAGGAGTGTAATTAAAAGTCTGCAGGAGGCAGGGAAAGTGCCAGCTGGATGTTGAGGGGCTTTCATAGGAAAACAGTGGGTTCTCTCTACAAACAAAGGGATGCTGAGATGAATTGTGGGTCTCTTTGGGTTGGAAGGATCAAAACAGTGCCCTGACCAATGTTTGCCATGAATTACTGAGGATTACATGAAATTTGAAAATGCTTTGGGCAGCGGGCAATTTTGGAAACTGAGATTTTGACAAGGAGTGCATGCATATTAGAGCTGAAGTCAGGTGGAACCATGGCATGGGCTTTCACTGCTGTGTAAATTGTGGCCCCTGAGGTGACTGAGACCCACCACAGAGTAAGGGGTCCCAGCTGAGTTTATGGCAGAGGTTTTGTGTTGCCTGGGGTACAAGGCTCTGCTACTGCACATTTCAGAATCCTCTCCCTTTGAGGGTAAGATTGCCAGTAATATGTGTTGGATGTAGCAGACAGTTGTTAGACAAATTGTTCTGGGATTGTACCGTGACGTGAGACTTTTCTCAAAAAACATAAATTGGGACTAATTTTCTCTGGTGAGAAATGAGGTCAGTCTCAATAGAGGCTCAAGTCTTGATACCTATTTGGGAAATGTATCCTTTGATTTTTGGCTGCTAGGATATATAAGCTACCTGCAGTGGAGAGTGTAATGTTAAAGACTGCAACAGGGAAAGAATATTACAGCCCAAATGAAAACACAGTAGTAACTGAGAGCTAGAGAAGCCTATTGAGCAACTTTTTTTTTTAACAAGAAGGTAACACTTCCTGTTGACTTGCTGTTTTGAATAGACAAAAATAGCCATACTTTTCCAGATAGGATATTCAGTAGCAGAACCTCAAAAAAGATGATGCTAAATTAGGAGAGATTTTATATTATTCTGTGGAGCGGGAAATACTACATGAGAAGGGTAAGAAGACAAGTGCTGGCCAGCCTCTCCCCTGGTAGTGCTGGGAAACCTGTAGGCCCCATGTCTCTCCAGGAGCACGGCACATCCTATCTAACCAGGAGTGTTCATACGTGGTCAGCAGGTTGCATTTGGGTTGTGTCTTCTGCTTGTTTTTAAACAAAAGTCTGCACAACAAATTGCAGAAGCAGACCTGGGATGGGGTTATGCAACCAGATATTTATTATCGCGAGTCGTGGGACACACCTTCTGTTTAGCGTTCTCTTGCCACATTTCTTCACAATAAGTTGAAGTTAGTTAGTTCAAATTTTCATTAACTCTTCTGTGGTGTAATAGACCAAGTCATATTGAAATAAAATGAACTTTTGAGGCCAGCTGTCATGACCTGTTTGTGTATTTCAGACTCACAGGACAATGTACGCTGTAAATAAGTTTTATTTTACCAGCTCATTGAGAAAGAAAGGAAGAAACACAAGAAACAAGGGCTCAATTGCCTCTGCGTAGACTAGTCTGCCATGTGAATTCACTAATTCACATAAATTACAAAGATTCTAATTCATAAGTTGTAAATGACAACTTGTAACTCAACACCAGTGTGCAGAACATTCGCCTAACTGGTGGTGAGATTCTCATCCTTCCTACTCTATCACTGCAGATATTTATGGTATCACACCAGGATGCACAGCAACCCCAGTGCAACTACTCTTGGATCAGCTTCCAAACCTTTTTGCTTAAACAGACATTTTTATACCTTCCAGAATGGAAGTTTTATCTGTGTCATTTCCATGATTTAGCAGATTCTGAGGAAACTGCCAGACAATCACCATGCAAAGACAATGGCTGCAGGAGACAGTAATCTGCAGGTGATAATGGCTGGATAACGGCCCTTTATCTCTTCCTGCCTCTCTTATCCTGCCTTTTGGATATTATTCCTTTGAACTAGGGACACAGCTCCCGATATACATGAGGCATGAGCTGTTAGTCAAAAAACCTGACCTTATCATGAACTCTCTCTAATACCTGGAAAGAAATTATAGTGATATGGGGGTTTGCCTTTTTTCCCAGGTAGCAAGTGAAAAGAGGAAAAGACCTTTGGGGAGGTTTAGATTGGATGTTAGGAAAAAAATTTCTTCACACAAAGAGTTCTCAAGCACTGGGAAGGCTACCTAGGAAGGTGGGGAATAAGCATCCTTGGAGGTATTTAATAGATGTGTAGACCTGACATTTAGGGATATGGTTTAGTAGTGGATTGGCAGTGTCACATTAAGGCTTAAGGGTTGGACTTGATGATCTCAGAGCTCTTCTTCAACCTGTCAGGTTTGTGAGTCTCCAAACTCTCAAAAAACCATCAGCTGGGTTTCATATGATTTTAGAATCAAAGAGGATAATTCCCTGTCTCTCAGCCAGACCACAGTTCTGTGAAGGACAGTGAGAGCCACCATTTTGCAATACCTGATCAGCCAAAAGTCTATTTTGAAGTCATTGTTACTACAGCCACATCCAGGATTGGAAAAAAAAAAAAAGGGGGGCTCTGGCTTTTTCACTTCAAGTCTGAATATCAGGAGCAGTTTTGGGGCTTTGTATGCATTTATTATACAAAGAAGCTAGTTGATGGCTGTGATGTGTTGGTTTACTGCTCTAAAGCTGTTTGTGTATTATTTTATTACATTACAGATAAATTGCTGCTAAATTTGTGTAGGCTTATTATTTGATCAGCTGTCACCTAGTGTTTACACTTGACTGACCATTTCGTAAGATTGGACTTTCTCCTGAATGTACTGCCACAAACCTCTCATGCTTAGTTCTAAAATATTGCGTCCTAATGGCCTCGAGGAAGGACACGACAAAGATCACAAAAAGATCACAAAATCATCAAACTGTTTACATTGGAAAAGACCTTTAAGATTATCAAGTCCAACCATAAATGTAACTCTGCCAACTCCATCACTGAATCAGGCTACCATGCTCTTAAAAGACGTGATGATGAAATTCATGGGAGTGTTTGCGTTGTGTAGCTTCAGCCTTCTTCGACTGCCAGTGGTGAGGGCACAAGGAGCACTTGGCCTTTCAGGATTTTGCCACACTCATTCTGCTGCTCTTTTCCACCCTCTCTGCCAGCATAGTTATTTGTGCAATGAACCAGATGAGGGACTTGATTGGGCAGGAAAATATTTAAGGACTGTTGAGCCTAATGGATAACTGTTGCCTCAGACTGTTAGACTAATGCTACAGCTGTGCTGTGTGATGTCTTTGGCCATGATTATCATTCTCACTGGCGTCCCCTTGCACTGCTGAAGTGAACCAGAGGAACCAAACTAGTCCTTTGTTATTTACTTTACTGTTATTTTCTATTTGCTTACGATGGCATGGGCCTGTTTTACAATAAAAGATTAGCTTTTCAATATAGAAAACAACCTAATTCTCTGGGAATGTTGATTGTGACCAAGTATTACATTTGTAGCTAGCCACACACTGAAGCAATTTATTTTGCCTGGCAATAATCGGGTTGCCGTGTCTGACTGTAGCCTGTTCTGCAGTAATTTAATGCCCAAACTAAAAGTTCACCTGTAAGGAGGGCAGAGTATGGCATACAGGAAAATACAACTATGGTATGTAGTACTTATTCACGTGTAAGCTGAGTTTTCAGGCCTGATGGCATAAGGCTGTAACCCAGGCTTTTATTTGCAGTGCTGTGTGGAAATGAAATAGTTTGAATTCAATGACTACCTCTGTCACAATGATCCTATATGGATCAATCTTTGTTAAAAGTGCTTTGAAAATTAAAATGCTACTTATGCTGTCACAACTTTCTTACAACACATAAGACATTCTCACTATGTGAATGTTATTTGTTAATACTTTCTAGTGTTACAGTTACCTGCAAAATATTTTAGTGCTGGACCATAAATGATGAATGAATGACTACCACAATCTTGTGAAACATTTAAAGGTGTATCTATAGTTACATGCAACAGGAGTTGGCAAAGTCATTAACAGGCAAGGGAGGAGCAACTTCTTGTGAAGACTGCAGGGTTTGGTATTTAGAATCTGCTCCCCAACTCATGAAGTTAACTGGTGCCTCACTGGATTGATGACCTAAAACTTTCTGGGCATCTGGGAGTTGAGATGGATGTCATCTTTCTGCGGTAGAGGCAACAGACACAGCTTATCAATGATTACAGAGGACCAAATGAAGAGCCGGGGAGTGATGCTGGATGGGTGAGATCATCTTTTGAAATCTGTGTAGCATTCCTTGTGCAATGCTCAGATGCTGGCTTGCAGCTGTGTCCCTGCACAGGAGTCAGAGACATGACCACGCACACCCAAATACCTTCACCATGTGCTGATTCTTCTCCATCATCTGATCTGGGCTCAGATCAAACCTGATGTCTGGAAGGAAACCACACTTGTGGGCATGTGCTGCTGCTTAGCCAGCATGGGTGATCTGCACGTTGAGGCTTCACTTGGTGGGAGGGGAGCCATGGAGCTCCCCATGGCATCCAGCATCTAGAACTGTTGTGCAAATCTTAACAAATAGAGCAACCCTTGACAAGAGGTAACATAAGAAGGAAAAGTAATTTTATTTTGTACAAACCAGGTATCACTCAGGCACAGGCATTCTTGTAGTTGTACTCATTCTTGACTATTGGGAAGCTTGAAGGTGTGTCTGCACGTGGTTTGTTCAAAAATATTTGTGGCCACAAAAAGTTAGAGAAGCCAGCTGTTTAGTTCTCATGGTGTCTTCTGGATTGTTCCTCTTAATGGCAGCATGTGGTTGGCTTCTGAATGTGTCTTTTACACCTTTCAAAAGCTGCCAGTGACTGTGAATCGTTTGTCTCTCCTTTTGTCCCACCACTGTGAGTCATTAGGTAAAACTGCTAATTAACTTATTGTTCTTTTGTCTCTTTCTGGGTGTAGGCTGTTGTATTTAGATTGTCCTTTGTTTTTCCGCAATCTAGATGTTTCTATAATTAGAAACTGCAGATAGTTGTGGGACTTTATGATCTACTAATTTAGATGCCATTAACACATGCTTTTCTTTCATCTCTTTTTCTTCCACTTCTTCCTGTTGTCCCACATCCACACATTTCTACATTTGCTCTATCCATACCAAGGCTGATATTTCTCCTAAAGCTCATCACAGAGTTGTGTGCAGCTCTTCTGCTAAACTTGGGATCTAATGGGTCTGGGAAGGCAGAGGATTGAGAAATGTGCTTGATGTTACTTTCTATTGGAAAAATTACCTGGTGGTTACAACAGCAACTCAGGCTTGTTTCATCTTCACAGGGAGCAATGCAAATATCAACTTCTAAAATTAAAGGTAGCTCACGTGAATGTGCAAGATCATGATAAAAGAAGATCAGAATACCTGTGCTCTGACCCAGGTTACACAGTTGTCTTCTCTCCTTCAAACAGTCGGTTTGGAAAGGCAGTTGCTCACTTTCTCACCCCTCTGCCCAAGGAAATGCCTGGTCAGAACTCAGAATGCAGATGGCTCAGTGGGTTAGACTTGCCCCCAAATAACCAAAGATAGACATTCACTGGCTTGCCAAATGACATGGTGTTCCTGAGGAGGAAGGGGTTCTAGCTTCACACAGGGATGGAAAAAGGAAATGGTGAACAGTCATTTCTTCTAGAGGAGACCCACATAGGAATCCACCACAGATGAATGTGGGCTTTCCAAAAAAGAAAAAGAAAAATCAGTCTTTTGTCATCTCACGCTATTCTAAAACATAAAATTAAGAAAAATGACCTGATCTTCTAAGGAGGTTAAAGATATTAATTAATGTTTGTGAAGCACTAAGTAGTATAGCAATAAATTACATGGGTGATCCTATGAGAATGTTACTAATTATGAATTCAGGCCAGAGTTTGAATAGGATATAGTAAATGAGGCATGAGCCCATGCACTTAGCAATGAGGCTAATGAATCGTTGCTCATTAAATGTATGCCATCCATGTGCACGGAAAGGCTAAAGGTGCTATGTAAAAAGGTACATGTTATCCTGTAATTAAAGATTTTACAGTGCATATAAGAGCTACAAATTTAATTTGTCTGGGAAACGTTAAATCAGGTATTTCCTATCCTCAGAAACACAACTTTGCAACCCTAACGCTTTTTGAATAGAGGCTTTTTATGGAATTCAGTAAAAATTGTTTAAATATTGTGTTTCCCCTGCTTGTTTTGCCACAGTTGGCACTGAGCTCCTTCTCCCATGCTGCCTTCGCCATCTGGAACAGACTAAATGGCTTTCTGAGTTGCCTTAAATCCCATCACCGAATCCTATCTTCTGGGCCTATAATTCCTGTGCCTCTTTCTCATAAGAGAACTCAGTCCCATTACTTGACCAAGCATGGCTCCATTAAACTTAGATCTCTGTCAGGTCTTGCCCTTTTTTCTCTACTGTGTTTTTGTACCACAGAGACATGCATCTGTGAGATGCCAATCATCTGTCTACATTTATTAATACAAAATGAGACCATCAGTGATTTAGTATTCTGAAGTTTTCCATGCCAGATTAATTAGTTCAGAGAAGTGTTTAGTTCAGTCAAAATTAGGTTTTAATGAAATAGCAGAAAAGTGACTATGTATGGAAACTCAGACTGACTGTTCTCTTTCGAAAGAAATCTGAATTCCAGTACCCTGTTGAAGATAAAGGTAAATGAAAAGCAGAGAATCAGATTGCATCTGGAATTCGATATCATCCAATATATTTCAATTTGGTACCGTAGCTATATTATAAATACAGTCAACAGGAAATAAATATCCCACAGTAAAATGAATATTAATCAAGTTCAGTACTGATAGCTAACTTCCCCCCATGCTCAGCTTATACAATTTCTTTATGTTTAGGTGGAGCTTGAGTGACTCTAATCATATGTCACTGAACTGTGTAAAATTCTCTCGCTTTTAAAGACACAGTCAAAAAATATAGACTGTGGACAGTGAGGGGTGGTTGTACTGATAGCATAGGGTTAAAATGTTTCTAAAATCATGAGAATTGTATACAATAGATTCGGGGGAGTGGAAAGAGAGGTTGGGCCTGGGTAGGCCCTGGGAAAGAATGTTGGGTTTTGTCTTTACTGGATCATGTGAAACTGCACCTGCATAATCATTATATGATAAATTATATGATTGTTAAACGTGATGACTGTTAGGTAATTGAATATGATTATCATTTAATCATAACAAGAATCATGAGAAATTATGAGAAACGGGGGCCTGATGAAAATTAGAAGAATTCATGCTTGGCTAAGATCAATGTATACAATAGAACAATATAGGTTTAATAATTAACATGTAGTTATATAACAAAAAGGGTATAAAAACATGTCCATCTTGAATCCATGTCGGAGTCAGATTTGGGTCTGCACCCCTGATTCCCAGAGCTCTTCAATAAAAGCACCTGTACATAATCATATTTTGTGATTATGTGTTTCTGAATGCTAACAGTACCTTTGGGATGGAGGTGTGTGTTAATATTACAATTATATCATGAACCAAGTTCATCCAAAGAGACTGATTTCACCATGGTTCCCCTCCCTGCAAAGGTTTCAGCAGTGCCTGCCTGCAGTTTCTCCACACTGCTCACCCTCCCTTCCATCCCCCTTAGCAGGTGCTTACAGTGGCAGATCGTGTGTATGGGGAATCACTGTGGAATAGGTCTCTGAACATGCCAGCCACGTTCCATCCAGGGAGCAGCCACTGTATTTTACCCTTTAACTCCTGTACTCTTAGCACTTCTATCAGAATGTGAATATGGCTCCTCAGTTTCCTCCAGCTGTACCCCCACTCCTCTGTCTGTGGGGTCCCCAGTCATCTTTCCACAACGGTGGCACAACGATCTCTCTGATCAGCACATTAATAATGGCTTTCTGACATAGGGCAGAAATAACAAGTAGTGCAGAGGGTGTTTTGACATGATCATCTGGAGAAAGTGGAGATGGCACTTGGTGTCCTTTGATCTTTTGTCTCTAATATGTTTTTACTCTAATTGTTCTAGTGTTCTATTCCTTTACATCATTTATCCACCATTACTTTATAAGATATATTAGCTTATTTTGTTTTCCACTAAATTTAAAATGTCAGGCATGTTGGTTCATCTTGTGGCTCTGAATTTGTCAAATTGTCACCAATGTGATCTCTCTCTGCTTTGGATAAGGCTGGTACAGTGATGCTATTATCTCCACCCTTCTCAGCCTCTGTGGCTTGGCAGAGATGACAGATCAAATGGTCACATCCTATGATTTTTCCTGGGACCACAGAACCAGGGATTGTCCAGGCACTAAAAACTCTCCTAAATGTGAGATTCTCAGCCTGCAAAAAGACATTCATTCGAGAATCAGAAATTCTTTTGTATGATATTCACTGTGTTCTGTGTTCTTTTAAAAAGAAAATAACATTAAGACAGCATACAGATGAAATTAAAAGAAAAGAAACCAACCTTTCCCTGCTGACAAGCTAATTTTCAGTGCTTTAAGAATTACAAAGTGAAGTAAAATTATTTTATTGCCTTCTTTCATCATTATGTCCCAGTACTAATTAAACTCCTGGTGTTCTAAAGTTGATAATTCTATTTCCTGCCACTGAGTTACTATTTCTTTATTAAATTAATTCTTTAAACACATGCTTTATTCTGCTAATGAGGTCCTGGTAGCAGACTATCATTGTACAATGACACCAGTGGGTAAATTTTCATCCATTGCAAAGATAGAAATGATGGAACAATGGCTGTATGAAATAGAAACCATAGAAAAATGATTAATATTTTTCAGAATGATCAGCATATGCTGCCACAGAGTGAATATGAAATCATCACATTTTAATATGGAAAACTGATGAAGTCTGGAGCATAAATAATAAAAGTTATGCAAATATATCTTTGCATACATATGAGAGACTGAGTATGGAATGCTCTATACATCCTAAAGGATACTTTGCTACAATCACTGCTTTGCATAGACTTCAGCAAGAGTGACCTTTCATTTCGGATGCTATTCCCAGCTGACTTCAGTAAGATCTAAGGAATTTCAATCAAGAAATGAGCACATCTCTGATAAAGATGGACCCACTGCCACAGCTCTGATAAACTCAGGGCTTAACATGGAACAAGGGTCATTGCTGTCTGGTTTGGGAAGGGTTAGCAAAGTGCTTGCCAGCATAGGCAAGCTTTGTAATGACAACCAGCTTCAAGGTGCCTCCCAATCACTACTAGAAAGAGATGCATGAAAAATGACTGTTCTTGTTAAGGGTACAGTAAAGTTATTGCCACAGAGAATACACAATTGAAAGATTAACCACCAAGGAGAAACAATCTCTCGTGGGAGCCATGCTTGTGCTACTAAGGGAAGTGCCTTATGGCAATTTAGTCCAATGGCCAACAGCAATAAGCCCTCAAAAACATTTTAATGTAGTCCTTAAAGCAATGTTATGGCTTTTCCCATGGCTTCTAGAGGCCTTTTGTCAGCTGGGGATTTCTGCACAGAAGCTGCCCCTGTGGCACCCCTAGGACTGGAGCTGCCGAAGGTGATGGCACAGGGTTTGGCACTGCTGGCTATAAAGCATCTGGGGATGTGCTGGGGAGGAGTCCTTGGCCAGGGAGGAGTGGTGAGTTACTGCAGCTCCTTTGCTCCATTTGAGCAAAGAGAGGCAAGCTAGGGACCAGGGCTGGAGGTGAACAAATGCTGAGCCCACAGGAAATTCCAGCATTAAGACTAAGGCTCTGCTATTAAGGAACACATTTATGCCTAAATGAGGTCTCCAAACACCTGTCATCAGTGCATTCACCTGGCAAAATTTAGTGGTGCAGGTTCCAACCATACGTTCAGCAACAGTCATAGGCTTGTTTGCAGACACTGCCAGGCATCACTTTGGAGTCCCTATTTCCATGTCCATATTTTTCTCTCCATTCACGGATTACAGGTGCAAATCCCAATAAAACCAAATATTTGGGAACAGAAATTTAGCCTGATCACTTGAAGCCAGTGTAGCCTTTTCCCAAGGTCTTTCAGCTATAATCGGGAAGTTGTTTATGTTTTTAATAAGTTGATGGTAGAGAGTTTTATTTTTAAGGAAAAAACCTTTTTTTTTTTCTTTTTTTCCTCTCAGTAATTACAAAATTTCTGGTATTGACTGAAACAGTACATAAGTGAGGCAGATCATGGCAAGACGTTTTTCAAGAGCTTTGTCACTGTCTTTCCTGTCCTATTACTCTACTTGAGTGTTCAACCTTTTCTGTGTGAAGACCACTAAGTTAGACAAATCATTGTAGTGATTTTGTCATACAAGCCAGTGCTTAAGGCAAATTTAGATCATCAGAATAATTTCCCATTTTTCCTACATTTAAAGATACTTTGTATCTTATTTTCTGTCCTATTGCTAATTATCTTAAAAGGGGCTTTGTAATATAAAAGGATTTTTATCACTGAACCAGTCATTTTTCTGGCACACTGCACTAGTAGTAATGTGATTGCTTAAATAAAAATTGGTGCAGCTCTAACATCATAATATATTCACTCATTTCTTTGCCTTTCATTCTAATAATGTAAGACATAATGAACTCTTGGTAGATACAGTAATATCCCATAAGTATTTCTACAGGATTTATGTTGTCATTTAATATTATTTCAAAGGACAAAACGTAATCCTTGCCATTTTGCTCAGCTACTCATTTTGTGATTTTTTTGTTCTCCCGCTATCACTAAAAAGAAATGATCAAATTAACCATTTTAACAAGCATTTGCTAGTTGTGCCTACATACCATTCATTTAAATGACTTGTGAAATCAATCAAATAATGGGGCCTAGTCTTCTTCCCCTGAATAATGACTTCAAGGAAGATCCACCTCCCTCTCCGGGAAAGAATGGATAGCTGGGAATGCTCAGGGGAATAAAAGGATTTAAAGCACCACACATAAAAGGCTGAGTAGAGGAGCCTTTGAAAATAAATGCAGGCTTCAACAAAGGATGAGAGAGAAAAGGGTACAGAGGGAGCGGCTTGATGTAGATATGGACAGCGCATACAGAAGAGGCTGCCGAGGAGATGCATAATACCCCAGGAGAATGAGCTCTAGGTGCTGGGCTGTGGGCTGAGGAAAATGCATTTTGATGAGGGGCACAGGACGTGCAGAGGCTGGCTGTGGCTGATGGGGTAATGAAGAGACCTCAGAAGGAAGCCAGTCTGGAAAATTAAACTAATTATCTCAAAACGAAGTGTTTGCATTTCCACTAGTATGCAATGAGCCGTTCTTCACAATCAAAAAATTATGAAGGGGGGGGAAAAGACATAGGTCCATTTAATATTTTTAAAATTACAACAACTCTTTTTCCTATATCCCATATTTAGGATTAATTGAAAATAAAAGGAACCCGATTTCTCATCAGTCCAGGGTGGTGAAAAGAATCTCAACATTGCCTTACAGTTACACAGCTTCTGTCTGAATTTTTTGCATTTTTAGCAAAGTCTCATTGGAGGATTCTCTTAGAGCAGGACTGAAGTAGGCTGTAGCCTTTCTAGTGAGTGTTTGCATACACTTCTCCAGAAAACAAGCAAACATAGAAATGATTAAAGATGGTGAGTAACCTTCTTAGATTAGCATCCTTGGAGTTCAAATGATGTTTTAAAAAGTTTAAGCTATTTTCTCAGTTTTTGTTGTTTCAGTAAGTTGTTGGTGGGTTAAACACGTAATTAAAAAGAAATGCACACATGGTTAATGTGGGACACAGTTTTTAATTGTGTCAGAGCTAACAACATCGTGGAGAAATGCTAGATCATCATCACTGCCTGACAAAATTCCAATAATGTATATTCAGCCACCCCCAATTACTGAAGTAACAGCTGAGTCACGAGACCTACTGATGGGTATTTGGCATTACTCCCCTCTGAGTCTACCTATCGACCAGACCAGTCATGGGTCTGACCAAGTATTGTCATGACAGTGTTTTTCTAGGAGTATTTGCAATGCTTTGTGAAGATCATGTTTGAGCAGTTGAATAATGTTGGTCTGGAAGAGCATAAAAATTCCCCCCTCCTTCCATAATGCTGTGTTTTCTGAATATAGTGTTATAAACGCCAGGACAAATTTATTGCCAAATTTAATAATTTGGTTTATTAAAATTCAAATCACAAAATTTGGAATCAAATTATAACAATTTTAAGCAATAAAAACAAAACAATACGAAACCCCACAAACAGCGACACTTACTTGACAGAATTTCTCCCGGGAAAATTTGAGCCAAGGGTGACCCAGAGACACAGAACCTGGCCCTCGGTGTCTCTAGCTGGGTTCACACTTTGCCTACCTAAAGGCTTAACTTAAATACCCTTAACTTCCCCCTCGGCAACCTTTCTCCCATTGTTTCACTAAGCACCGGCCATTAACTTTGTTTATACTAAATCCCGAAAGGGTCCCCGGGCACATTCAAATGCTTATGTCCAGAGTTAGTCCTTGCTTTGAGTAACTGTCGTAGAAGTGTGTGATGATCCTGTTGGCACGTAGCATTTGATCGGTGGGAGTCCCTGTTCTGAGCCGTAGAGGTATTTGATCGGTGGGAGTCCCGGTGATTTTAGCTGCACGTAGACAGGGGTAGGTCATCAGTGCCTCGTGTTCTCACCTTCTATTTTTGGGACCAGGAAGATCAGGAGAGGTGCTTTACAGAAGTCCGTGAAACGTGCGGGTTGAGCAGACACACATACCTTTATACAATATATCACAGTTTCCAATCTATAATTATTTATAGAACATGAATTAAATAACCCTATTTTCCACAATTGGATACAAATCTTAAAATAAATATAATGATTGGGACTATACTGACTGTGACAGGATAACCAGAGGTGGGTGCAGGACTTTTGGATGCTCTTCTGTAAGTTGATGCCATACTTTCACCATCCTCACATGAGATTTCAGAACCCAGAACCATGTGCAAGTAAATAACTTGCACATGCAAGCCTTTAGTCTTGCAGCCTATGACCATTTCTCCTTGGTCACTAATTCCTTTAAGGTGAGCAGGTACACCACAGGTCAAGAGGGTATTGAGATTTTGTCCTCAGTAGTGCAGTGGGTGACATCTGAGAAGCTCTTCAAGGCTTTAATCTCCAAGACTTGCCTGAGAGAGAAGTCTGGATAAGATTCTACTCTTATTCTTCTACTTCCAGCCTACTGCAGCTACAACTACATACATAAGGCTTTGCTCAACCTCTGAGCAGGAAAGCCACTGGGTCATCGTGCCCCTTGAAAAACTCCTCTTTCTATCATGGTACGCATTTGTTGGAAATGTAATTTCTTTGGAGCAGCAGACTGCAATTATCTGAGTGTTTTGGCAGGTGTAAGAGGGTACTTCCAGTGTGGTAGAGGAGACTGAAGTGTGGGGAAAAGAAAGATATTTGAGAAAAGATGGGTTCAGCAGCAAAAGGCAGGAAAAATGAGAAAGGAAAGGCTTTAGATCTGAAATTCAGATAACAGGGTATAAAGCAGGAGGGGTAGACACTGCTAAATTGATCGAGGAAGGGCAGCTCACAGCAAATAAGAAGATATACGCAGCACCTGACTGTGCAGCTTCCTTCAGGCTTTGAGGACACTCTTTGGGGTATGACTGCTCTGGGGAATGCCTGCACCTTAACTACATACTGGAGGTTCTTGTTATGGAAAGTCCACGTGAGGGCTTCTGAACAATTACTCCATTGAGTGCTGGAATGCTGTAGAGTTCTGGTTTCATGCAACAGGAATCTGCTTTGTCCATATCAACATCACTTTGAAAAACCAGTTAATATGTGACATAATAATAGTCTGCGTATTTGCTTCAAAATTACCTTATTGCTATGAAGTAAATTACTAAAGTTAACAGAATGACTGTGCCTTATAAGTGCATGGATATGTCTCTTCATGACCATGATCAAGAATTCTTTTTTTCCTTAAGGGTTCTATTGAAAGGCACATTATTAAAAAGAAACAATAAGATTACTGCTTTTTGTTTCTGGCTTTCTGCAAAATGGAGAAAACTAAAAAGAACATTTTGTTAACAGGACAGCTTTGAAACAATACAAAGAACTGCATTCATACGTTGCTTTTCTGCCATGTTGTAAATATTTCAACCCCAAAAAAGTTTGTGTAGTAGATGACAAATGTATTGATTTTGTAAATATAAATCTTTGAGCAATGTCATATGCTTCTTCTTTTTCTTTTTTTTTTCTTTTTTTTTTTTTTTTAAGACCAAATTAATTGAAATATCTGCAGCTCTGAGGAAGGAAGGAAATAGTAATCATCTGTGAAACTTGATTTCTGTATTTGTACCATAAGGGTAAATTATTTGCATGTCCTTTGTCTAAAAGTTAATTTTTGTTTATTTCCTAAATCCTAAATAGTCTGAGCCTTCAACTTAACTTTTGTTGCTTTCCTAAACCCTAAAGAACAGTCTGTGCCCTCACCTTTGCAGTGTCTGAAGCTCTGCAAAACTGACATTGATAGGCCATACCACCTTGAAAAAAAGCCCTTTCTTAGTTTTCATGTGAATAATTCTCTTTCATGTGCTAGTATTGCTAAGTTTAGCTTGTGTCTGGGTATCTCAAACTGTGGCCAGATGAGCAGACACGGCTGGACCCAGACTTCCTGCCCTTGCTCTGTACCTGTGTCCTGTGCACCAGCTGCGATCTGGAAGGTGGGGAGCTGCTTGAGATGAGGGTCAGGGGTTTTCAGCAGCAGTGGAGATGCACTCTCAAGCCTCTCTAGCTCCCAGACTGGCCTGAATCTCAGCATCCCATAGCACACACTGTTCATTTTGTTTCTGTTGGGACCCTGTCCAAACTATGCCCTTTGTTAAAGAAATTTCATCTTCATGAAGGCTTCAGACATCTTCTGGAACAGATCTCCTTTTACTTACCATGCATCCTCCTACTACTCGTGCAGTAAAACTAGCAGGGCAGACTTGGGTTAGTTTAATATGTGATGCAGCTTTCAGAAAACCCCAAAATGCGGCAATGTCATCCTCTGTCGGTAATAATCATAAAGATAGTCTTAAATGCAGGGTTTGGCTTGCCTGTTGATGATTGCACCTGTTTGTTACCTCATTTGTGAAAAGTAGAGATCTGAAAGATGAATTAACACCTTTTTCTCCTCAGTGCAGAACCATTCTCTGTATTTGATTCTTCCCCTAGCCTATCTTACAAAAAAAAATATAAAAACAGCACTAGCCAAGAGAGTTCACTGTTAATGAATATTCTTCAATGCAGTATTTCACTACGTTTTAAGGGTGAATCTATTGCTGATCACACATGTTTTCCTAGTGAAGATAGGCTATAGAGTCATATCTGGCAGAAGGGGTTTTCCTGTAATTTCTTCATTTTGTGGAAAACGGTTCTCTGCACCTTTTTCTGAGAACTGGGAGCTGAGCAAGGCTAAGCAATAAATGCAACTGTAGCAGAGATCTGGACTACAGAGAAATACCCTCACAATAAGAAACCCCCAGAAGCTGTTGCAGCAGATTAGATAGGGTCTGCAGAAGCAGACCTCTTTTATGTTTATGTTTATCCCACAAGCTGTCACCAGTGCGGCCACACTGTGAAGAAGCACAATCCCCAAGATGGACTGGTACAGAACTTCACTGTAATTTCATTGTGACATCAAAACATAAAAAAAACATTTTTAAGATATTCCTGTGTCTGTCACTCCACTACTTTATTGAACTAAAGTTGTGGCCCTTCAGCTTCTCTCAGCAGTCCTCCAAGAGAAATATGGGATCCGAGAACAATTCTGCCTAAGAAAGGGCTGTAGATGGAGGGTTATAGAACTGCAGTGTGTGAGGTGGGGAGTGGCAGAAAGAAGCTCCTTTTTGGTACAATTTGTCACTTCTCTTCCTCTGTGAGTTACTGCCTTTCTTTGTTCATACTTCACTGATTCTCTCTCCCACCAGGCTCAAATTCTGCCTCTCAGCAGCCAAGGGGTATGGGGAATAAATCCTGAATGCAGACAAGGCGTGCTTAAGATCAGGAACCTCAGTCTGCAGGATGAACCGAGAGGCTGGATCTCTGGCTGAAGTCTGCCAAGGCTCAGAGGAGCACAGCAGCATGCCAGATCCTCCCTGGATTTGAGCATATCAGCCTGGTGAGTGTCCAGTAAGGGGCCCCAAACTGCAGAGCTGCCTCTGTGGTACACTATCACTATTACAGTGGCTTTACTATAGAACTTGTCTCAAAACCAAACCAGTTCCCCAAGCTAATGCAGAACAAGGCCTTGAAGACAAATAATGATGCATTTATATAGTGCATTTCTTTTTACCAGCAAACATGAAAAAAAGCACATTGATTCCAGATTACAATGGTAGAGATGCATGAAGAACATCTGTCATTATGACAGAATCATAAATCATCAGGCTGAAACCCTGACATGCCTTTTTTCATTGGCAAAGTAATTTTTTTTTAAATGGGATATAATTAAGTTGCTTAGAGCCACATATTATCTATTTTAAACCTATTATTTTTCTCTTGTGAAAACTGTCAGGTGAAACACACTAGTTTGGTTTTGGTTTTAAATGAAGCTAATAGAAAACCTGACCACTGTTCATCTCAGCAGTTCAGGGTGCTGCTAGGAACTGTCCCACGTGAAGAAATTATAAGGAAAATACACCTGTGAGTAAGTGAAGCCATGCTATAGGTGCATCAGCAAACCATCCTGACATGGAAGACAGATAAGTAGTAAGAGGCCAGTATATCTGCATCAGGAATTCTCCACTGACTTGAAGATCAGAAAGGAAAACCTACAAAAAGAGAAATCAAGGGCATATTGTAGAAGCAGTGGCCTGGTGGGGCAATCCTGACCTTGATTAACAGCTCTTCTCCCATGGGAAAGCACAAACCAAAGGGTGAGTCCAGCCATAAATATCTGTGCTTTGAGGTACAGCCAAGAAGACTGGGCTGTGAATGTGTGTGGGATGAATGATAAGAGCTAGAAACATCAGCTCTACTTTTCTTGGGTTTGTGTGGTTACTTTCTCTTTCCTACTGGCTGGCTATGTAATTGATCCTAAAACTTTACACAGAAGAAACATGTAAATACTGTGTGTTTTATAAAGACAATCCTGCTTGATGACAAAGCGGTGGTCTGTTATCCTCAATCTCAAAGCATATCAGTGATGATTTATTAAAATATGAATATTGATCTAATATCAATATCCAACTGTGATGGACAAAAGATTCTCTAACAGTTAAAGTTAGAAAGTGTATGTTTATTGCGAGGAGGGCAGCACCCTGCAAAGATCATAGGTAATTACAAAGCCTTTTATTTACAAAAGTGTTGAATACACAAAATACAAATGCATATTTATACCCCTGTCACCACTTCTTCTCTGCTTCGTATGCTAATTGACAACAAGGGGATTACGCATCCGTAGTTTGTTCCCTGAAATGGGTTGGTGGTCCTTTTGTGAGGAGTGGTCACCAAAAGGAGGAAGTAAAACGAGTCTTCCTCATTCTAAACTTTCAACCTTTCCAATGCAGATGTGATTAATGGCTGGTAGAACTACCTGTTTCCTGTTTTCCAGGACTATTTCAGTGGATTTCTGGAAACAGGAGGTCTTGTGTTGTTTTGATTAGATTCTCTGTTTGACAAGCAATGAGTTATTAGATCCAGGGTAGCTTATCTTAAATCTGGTTTCTTTTAACATCCTCTAACTTTTGACTGATTTCATCAAAGCTTATCTATTCATTTCAGCTAAATCAGCACATCTATTGTTAACCAAAACCTTAGCTTTTCTCAAAGCTTCAAAATTAGTGTCTCAGTGAGATGGGTAATAAAGCAGTGGCATAAACATCTAGGAATAAAACTAGAAAGAATCATTCACAAAATGAGTTACAACTTTCCTGAAGCATAAAATGGAAGAAAGAGAGATTCTTTACCAAGAAGTTAGAGGAAAAGAGGCAGATGCACAAATAACAGATACCCAGAGCTGAGGGAAATGTTTTACTAATTTTGCTACTTTCTTCACATGCACATAAACGTTAATGATGAGTAATGATAATGTTATCTTTTTAACAGAATGACATATGCCAGACTAGGGGAAAAAACAAGCGGAAAAAATGTTTGAATAAGTCAGACGTACGCAAGTCTCTAGTGCTTGCTGAAATTCACTTAATACCTACAGGGCTCTTGACTTATCTCTGAAAGTTCCTGAAGGAGTGGATAAGTCACCAGGGCCTACAGCAACTATGTAGCCTAAGAAGGAAATACAGTCAGCACCATACTTACAATTTTTGGTAATTAACAGAAATCTGACATTACAATAGACATTTTGCAAATTATTTTAAACCAAACATGCACTCAGTTTAAGGCCTTGCTCTCCCTTAATTCTTCTCATCATTACACTTGGAGTTTAAAAAAGGAAAAGAAAAATTTAGTAAGATTTTTGTTTCTTAAATTTGGCATTCACGGCAGGCTTGGGTTTTGACACTATTATGAAGTTGTTGGTTGTTTGCAGGGTTATAACCATTCCTGCTTTTAAAAATGGGAAAGGAAGAACCTAGGGAATTACAGAGCACTCTGCCCAACGTCAATACTGAGAAAGATAATGAGACAAATTATTGAGAAGTAAATTCATACACACCATGAGAAGAAGGTGATAAGAAACATCCATTATGAATTTGTCAAACTAATCTAATTTCCTTCTTGAATAAGGCAACTGGCCCAAAAGATAAGGAAAAGCAGTTCAAATGACTGTATGTAAGACCCAAGATGTATCTTGACCTGAGTAAGGCTTTTGATATTGTCCTGCAGGCTCATAAATGAACTGGGGAAAGCTGTTCCATTTGAAATCATTCCTAATTCAATCCACTGTCAAAAGTCAGCCTAATACATGGTGGCTGGTAGCTGCTCGTGGATCTGTCTTGCACAGCTCCTAACAGATAGGTTTCTGTTAATGTTTTCATAAAGATTTAGATGACAGAATCAGAAATAATTTTATACCTATAAGCTTGGTAGGTGACAACATGTAAAGATTTGCAGAATGTGCTCAAGAACTGAACTGGAATTCAAAAATATCCTCATAGGTTGTGAAATCCAAAATGAAAAATTGGAACAAAGGCAATCGCAGACAGCTACATTTGGGAGGATGAAATCAAAAGCATAACCACAAAATGCCACTGCAGATAAAGATCTAATGATTAATGATGGTCACGAATGAACAAACAGCATGATGCTGCTGAGGAAAAACAATAAATATAATGCTAGATTTTCTTGAATTGTCTGCTCAAGACAGTGTATGCAAAATGGGATAATTAGCATGCTCTTCTCAGCACTGGTGAGGCCTCAGCTAAAATACTGTTTTACTCTGAGGCACCATAATTTCAGAAAGACATAGATCAGCTGGAAGCAATCCAGAGATCAACAAAGATGAAGATTGGAAAATTGGATCCATAAAGCAAGGTTGAAGTTCTAGTTTTGTTTTAATCTTTAAAAAAAGAAAACAAAAACCAACCAACAAAAAAAAACAACAAAAAAAAAACCCCCTCCGACAAATTATATGAACTTATAAAAGTTCAACAGTCTTTAAGTACATAAAAGGCTATTACAAACAGGGTAGTTTTGTTTCTTCATGCCCACTAATGACACACAGAATGTCAAGGAAACCTTTTTCAGCTATACTACAATAAGTATGACAGTAACATACTCTAACTAGAAGAAAATATTACTGCTGGAATATATTACCCAAAAAGGTTGTATAATACTTGCCATTATTGATTTTAGATACAAATCAGAGGGACTGCCATCTGCACTTATCAAGACAGTTGTGGACTTTCTTTGAAGCTAGGAGATGGCCCAGGTGCATGCTTTGTAGCAGGTGGCTGAGATCACTGGGACTGTGACAGAGCATACAAATTATTACAAGGTAATCCATAACATATTTTCACTAAGAAAACATTTGCAAATTCCACATGTGGTTCTGAGCATATTCAGTTGTTGTTATGGGATAGTGCACAGGTTGTTGTCTGGTATTATTTTTAACATCTTTCCCTTGATTTTGTGTTGTGGGATTTTTGGTTTGTTTTTATTTTACCTCAGGAAAGCTTGGTACAGCTTTGATTAAAAATATTGAGGAATAACAAACTACATGACCCCTTGAGATTCCATCCAAATCTATACTTCTATGATTCATGTGCAAGCTACTGTATTTTTCTGAGCTGTTGAAGAGCTTTGCAAGCACAAGTTAATTATTAAACTAGTTCTTTTCCCAGGGCAGTAATGACCTAATCATTTATGATAGTGATCAAATGAGGAATTAAACAAACATATCCAGAATAAACACAGATCAAATAATCTTTGCCAATGGAAAAGGACAAAATCTTGTTTTCATGCCAGTGGGTCTGCAAAACAACAGCACAGATACAGATGTCAGTAAAACTAACAAGCACAGACTTCTCAACCTGTGAGAAATTCTGCTTTAGAAATTCCTTTTACTCAAAGTTTTAGGACATTTTTCTATCTTAGAAATTAGAAGAATGGGAATGAGAAAAAAATGTAAGTGTTTTGAAAAGTTTGGATGGTTTTGAGGGCTTGAATTACAACTTCATTGTACTTATTCATTGTTGAACATTTCAACATTCAAACCCCGAAATGCTGCAGTCATGGTGTACCACATATATATATTTATATGTCTATATAGAGATATCTATCTTATCTAGGGGAGCACAGAGCCCTCATATACACAAGAAAATGCCAACCAGAATTACTGTGCAAGTAAAATAGCACTCTGCAATAGGATATTTTTTTGTATTAGCTCAAAATAAATCTCCTTAAAATTATACTCACAAAGGAAAACTGAGCAAACCCATTTATTTTTCGATTTCATTTTTTTACTATCTAAAACTAAGTTTTTCTCAGAAAACATGCTCTTTGTTAGAAATTCAAACCCATATAAAACTTCTGACAAATTCTAGTAACTACTTGATATGAAAATAACTCAAAAATGGCTCAAAAATATTTTCTAAAGAAATCTTTGCTCATCAGAGTGGACTGTAGTGTTGACCAAAATATGATTGTAAACTGGAAGTGTTTTCAGTCACCATTGTTATTTTAATCTAGTAAAAGGTGATCCTCAAAAATAGGATCAGGGTTATGACTTTCCAGAAATTTAAAAATATTTAGTTCTGGTGTTTATATGCAATATTTCAGTGAATGTCTGCTGGTTCTTTTCTTCTTTTAAAACTATACATGACATTTAGACACTAGAATAAGGATTTCATACTGCACAAGAACTTTCTCTTTTATAAGAAAACCACTGGAGCTTGTGAATTGTGCTGTGCAAATGGATAAATACTGACATAATACATCTGGCTTGCATTTGGTACATCATTAGACACCCCACCTTTGGATCAGCAGCAGTAAAAAACTTGCAGAATTTCGAAGACCCTGGGACAAATTTGTCAGGTGTCAAGGGCGGCCTGAATCCCACAACACAGGGAGGGATAATTAGACAATGGGGGCTGGGGTAGGTGACCTTTGGAGGTCTCTTCCAAACTGAGCTCTTCTGTGATTCTATGACCCAAGAGAAGAGAACTCAGCTCGGCAGAGCTTGCTCAGGGCAGCCCTGGTGAGGCAATTTCATTGCTGGGACCTGTAAATACGAAGGTGGACTCTGCTTTGCAGGCCAGGGTGTTGGTACAGCCCCACCGCACACGCCAACAGAATAAAGTGTCTTAAGCGGCTTAAATACCTTTAAGCAGCTTTGAGGACTTAGATACTGTAAGCTTATAAAGCAGTTTAAGCTGCTTAAACCACTCTAGGACTTTAACAAGGGCCCCACCATGCTGCTCCTCGCCTGGTGAGTGAAACAAAGCCCTCTGCAGCTCCCTGGCCACGGGCTGGAAGGATGGAGCTGCAGGGGTGCCTCAGATCCAGCAAGGAATCTCCTGATATCGACATACTTTGTCAATGATGTTGTATGAAATAATGCATCATATACTATCTCCCCTTGGTTAACTCATTCTGACTTTCTTTTCTTTAGCTACCTCACTTCCCAAGCCATCACTGTGTCTTTTTTTTTCTATTTTTGTCATTTAGCTCAGGCTCTTTCAGTATCTCTTTTCTCTCTAATTAATTCTTCCTAAAAAGATCAGTGGGCTCCTCTTACTGCTGTGATACACTTTTATGAAGAAAACACGTCTCAATTCAGCCTATTCACTCCACAGAGCCATGCTGGGGGTAACTGTTCATTTGTATCACAATGGTTTAACCTAAATCTAGAACTTTTTTTCTCAGAAGAAGGGCATGAGTTGATAGAAGCATTGTGGAAAAACCCAACCATGTAATCCCAGGAAGTACCAGTGGCAGTCATTAAGTTATCACCTACAGAATCAGGAAACCAGATGGGAGAGTATTGTTCAGAAGAAGGAATACAATGCACTGAATCTGTGTTGCAGTTTCTGCCATTTTGGATGTTTCATAAAGGATGCAGGAGGAGAAAGCCTGGGGACAGCTGTCCAGGAAAATAGGTACATTTATGTTCCTACACACAATCTCTTAGGGCTGAAAGGGCTTTGTTTTCAGTTTTTACTCCATCTGTCTGAATTTGGGGTGTGCTGTGCAAACCCACATGTCATGCTGTTCCTACCAAAGGATGTAACACCCCCTCCCCCTGACACAGAAGAGAGCAGCTGAGTGCAGGTTTGGTTTGGTTTAGTGACAACTCACTTTGAGCTCCCCTGCTAATAACTGGGGCAGTGGTGATAATGTGCTGGAGCTCTTGAGTCAGATGTGATATCCTGGCTGCAGAGGATCCTCTCAGCCCTGCATCATGCCATTTTTCTTGTGTTTGAATTGAAGAACACTTTTCTTGTTGTTTCCAGTTCCTTTACAAGGAACATTCTCCTCTTCTTGTTCATATCCTTCACCCATTTCCTGGGGCCGTATCCTAACTTCTCAGGTGTTGTCTCTCTATAGTCCTCAATTTAACTGGGCCCATATTTTTCACAGGCTTATGGAGTCCCATCACAAGCCTTTGCACACATCACACACTTCAATCACAGTTTAACTGAGAAATGTAACTATAAAGCTTATACTTAATCAATGGTTTTGAAAGACTTGAGAGAGTACACAGGAAGAGGTCAGCCCTACTTACTGATCTATTTTTTGCTGATTATCTGTGTTATGCATTCCTAAATGAATGATGTTACCTATCACCATAGCGTGTATTGAATGCACACCATGTCGAATGTGACATAATTATACAAGCATCATTTAACACTTTCACTAGGGCTTGATTTATACCAAATGTTTTTTTTTTCCAGTATCCTGAAAGCGTGTTTGTCTCTATTGAAGAAAATGATTTCTAGCATGATCTATTCTTTTCAAGTCATCAATGCATTTTAATCTCTTCTCCCATTTATCCACCTATCAATAATTACTTCCTTCAAAATGTGTTTGAAACCCGCCCATACGATGTCAATAGGATTCACTAGCTTGGTGAGAAATTGAATTTTTTTTTCTTAAATATTGGTTTGATATGCTCCCATCAGGTGACACCACAGGCAGTTAACAGATATATTTGTAGTGGAATATTGGAACCATGGGAACAGGGTTTCCTTGGGTTCATGACTTGTGTCTACATCATCCTCCTTGTTGTCCCAGCTCCATCTCCAGCTCCAGCCAGTTTTGTAGGAAAAAGAGCAGGTTGTCTGGAGCTGCTGTGGGCTTTGTGATCAGAGGATCAGTGTTACCTGCTTGGTGTCCATACAGCTCTCAGGCTGGAGAAGGTGAGCTGCAATCCCCATTTCTTTAGCTCCAACTGTAATTGGGGTCTTGTTCTTCTCTAGGAAGCTGCTCATTTGCAGCAATAATTAATGATGGGAATTGAGGAGAGTAAGGTTAATTGTGAGCATGGAAAAGTCATGGTTTTTAACCCTGAAAGCTATATGTAATCATCTATTCACAACTCATGCATTTTCTTTGCCATATATTCTATTATGTCTGAGGAAACAAATGTCCTAATCATGTTGCAAGAGAGTTTGGGTAGTTCCACAACTGAAGAATTTTTTTAACATTTATAAACCAAAAAATAGAAATCAGGCATCAGGTCATGTATAAAGGCCAGGGTTTGGCAGACATTTACACTTATGCCCAAATTTCAATTGGAACTTGATTTCCCTTGACTTCCAGGAAACATCAGGGTGTGTTGAAATTAACTCTGTTGCTTTGAGGTGACAGCAGCACTGCATGTTTGCATGGCTTGATAGACAACTGCTTGTGCACCAGAAGTATTTTGTTGACTGTGTTAAGCCTGGTGAGGTCACACATCTGTGCTGATCCATTCACCAATGGAGAAAGAAAGTTTTCAGTGCTGCTGCTGGACTAAATCACCAGGTGCTGGCAGGCTGCCGGGGTCGTGTTGCTGGGCAGATCATCAAGTGTTGGCCAGTCACTGAGGGCTGCTCACACAGCAAAAATGTACAGGACAGCAGACTCACCCTTCCTTCCTTCCTTCCTTCCTTCCTCCCTTCCCCAAAGTCAAGACTACTGTCTCCTTGATGAGTCTGTAGGATTACAGCTGATCTTGCTACAGGACAGCATGGGGCTTCTATAAGCCAAATTGTCAGCTTTCCTCATCCCTCCATTTTCTCCCAAACCTTGATACTTCCACCACTGTTTTATATATATATACTTTTTTTTTTTAATCTTGTTGAGCTGAAGTAAAACAACAGCTTATTTCATCTTAAAAAAATAACTTCTATTTACACTTGTTCTTAGCTATTTTTTTCCTTTTTTCCAGCTTTGGTAGCTAGCTTCTTCAGCTAATGGATGGCACAGAGAATTGCCTGAATCTGTTATGTGTCTGTGAACATCAAGTTCCTAGATTGCAAGACCAGCCCAATTCTTTGCTCTGCTGGAAGTCATCTTAAGAGGTAAATAGAGTTTAACATATTAGGAAGAAAGCCATAGTTTGCACTCTACCAATATTAATGTCATGCATTCCCATCTGCATTCTTCATTCTGTAATTGGGCTGTGCTTCCATCTCCACCCACATCCTGCCTTGACACATATCCACGTGTGGATGACAGGCAGTGACAGGTAAGCCAGCCAGCTCGCAGGCTGAGTCACCCCAGGAAGGCAGAATGTCATCTGGCAGCCAGGATGGAGAAGAAGGGAGTGTGCCAACCAAACAGGTGATCTGAGCAATGCATGGCACCCCACATGCCAAAACAGAGGTTGCACAATGTTAGCTATGACAGAAAAATGTGGAGAAGAACACAAGAATGTATTTCCAAAATGACCTTCATAGTAGGAATGAAGAAATACCAAAACTCAACCTATTTATTCTCATGGACCACTTTAATAACAAAGATGAATATACCAATCAAGAAATAGAGCACTGGTGAAGTATAGCCCTCTCATCATTTTTGTTTAATTTGGGTGTCTTTTCCTCTACATGGAGGCTCAAAAGCAGGATCACAAACACAATTTATGAGTATGGAGTGATTGTGCTATTTGTTGGATTGTACACACAATAAATGGCTGTGAGTAATGTGCTATTAACCTAGGCATTAATACCCACACCACCTCTGATACAGATAACCACTGGATTTCTGCTGGTCAGGCAGATGGTAATCATATGGGGAAGTGCCAGACTCCATTGCTCCTTGCAACAGGATGATCTTCAGTTTTGCTGAGTTGCTATTTTCTATTTTGCTTTTTTTTTCCCCTCAGAGTTTTAGAGTTATTTCAGTTGTTAATTTTTCCATGAGTCCTCAAGTGACTGCCGCCAACTCAACAATTTAACGTCTGTTCTTGATTCAGCTTTTTATATATATATATCTTTCTTGGCTTGAGCTTTCTGTGCTTGTATTGTCACTTATAGGTTAGCAACCTTTTTTTAGTCAAGCAGACTTGGGGTCACATGGCCTACCTAGGCCTTGTGTTAAAATAGCATGAGTGTGAAAGATCTACCAGTATGGTGGGAGACAGACTGATCTGTACTTGTTTTTTGATGTAATTTTAAGCATCTTGCTGGCTTAAACATGTGGGTCTTGCCAGATGGCAAAAAGACACAGAAATAGATACTGGCACAAACACGCTGCAGGGTCAGATGTTCTATATGACTGGTGGTATCAGTGATGGTCTTTGTAATGCCAAGCAGAAAAGTCTGGGAAGGATGGGCAGAACAAATTGGGTAAGCCCAAAAAGGGTGCATCATAAAGAAGATAAAAACTCAGAAATAAAAATTCTATAGTCCTGAGACAAAGAAAAGTGTGGAATTACAGGAAGGAACGTGACAGTAAACAAATCAATGACAAATAATGTCCTTTGTAAAGATGCAAAGGAAAGGTGAACAGAGATGTATCAAATCAACCTAACCCTCGAAATTGAAACTCCTGCCCTGGTAGGAAACCACAGATATTTTTTACCAAGTTACAAAAATCCTGTGTGGGTAGCTTACACAGGAAATGGGCTGATCAAAAGCAAAGATAGGGGAATATGTACAACAGAGATAATATGGATCAGCAATGCATTTTAAAGAAGTCAGCAGCAGAAAGTTAGCCCTACTTTGACATGAGTTTCTGTAACATGAGATGATGTCAGTCTCTTTAAAAGGAGATTGCTGTTGCAGTGATGACATGAAAAAAGCAAGTTGTAGTCCAGTAGGTAGCAGCAAAAACACGATGAAAGACTTTTTGGTTGTAGTAGAAATGCTAAGAAACCATGATGTCACTGCAGAAGTAAAATTTAAAAACTTATTGGAAAAAACCTAGGAAAAAAAGCCAAATTTTTACAAGAGGAAACATGGGGTTGTTAAAATATTAAGATGTGAGACTGGGGAAGTGTCTCTCTGTCCTATGCTGGGCGGGGGGTGGTTCATTTGCAGTGGAATCCTATGCAAGGCGACACAGAATTGGAGGAGAGCAGCCTCTGGACTCAGGCCCAGAAAACCAGATACTCATGCAAAAGAGCATCCTGAAAGAGCACGTGCAATGACATGCTTTGCTCATCACCATCCCCATTGATTATTTTTTCAGGTTGCGTGACACGGGCCTCAGGAATGCCCCGTGGCACTCAGCTCTTACTCCATCGTCACAGCCTTGCAGAGAGGGGTGGATGGCTGCATCTGGGAGTCCATCTAAGTAAGAGTTTGGTTCATTTTGAACACTGGTGTGAAACAGGGCTGTACTTGCTTTCTGGGGCTGTTTAGCATTGCCATACATAGCTACTGTGTAGGCAGCACGGGCAGCAGCGTTCTGTGGGGTGGATTGCACATATCTTGGAAGTGTAAATTGTGTTAGTAGCACTGCGTTACTGAGCCATAGACCTGAAAAAACCTGTGAAGATACATAACCTAACAAAAGAAGTAAGCCAGACAGAATTTAAAATCAGTTATCAAAGCAAACATGCCTGAAAGCTTAATACCAAGCATCAAAGTCATGCTAGAAAACACAAATTCTGGGAAAGCAGATCTTGCCAGTCCTGTCCATATCCCACTTCTGACTAATTAGGAAAGAACTGACAGTAAAAATAAGAGAGTCTTCCACCACTCATACTCATTTCAGCATATGGAAATCCAAGCTATTCAGTTCCAGATGAAAAAAAATTTTTTTTTAGAATTATTATTTACATGTAATTACAATGCTGAAATAGATCCTGGAAAACAGAGACATCAAAGATGCTAGCTAAATAGATGCCTTGAGAAAAAGAAAGTGGCTATGAAAAAGTCTGATTGTTGGTCTCTGTCTCAGGACAGAGTTGATCTTTCCGCCAGTCAGCAGGGAGCATGGGATGTAATTGTTGTTCATTCTCTGAATGGAAACCCCCAAGAATTCCCCCAGATGTGATCCAGTGTGTGTGAAGACCCACCTGATGGGAATGATGGTGATCAATCCCAACCGTGTGTGCTAGAAACAACAAGGAAAGACAGTAAGAAATGGAAGATGCTACCTTCCACACCACAGCAAGAATAATATGAGGGCTGCAAAGAGGATCCAGTATATTCTCCATAAGTGCTTTGTTTGCTCTGCAAAGCAAAACTTGCATCAGCTAGCTTGCCACTGGAGGTAATAGCTATGAACCTTACCGAAGGGGAGGAAAATAATGCTCTTGCTCTAGAGATGCAAAGAGTAGCTGCTGCCCAAGTGACAGCACTATACCAAATACTTCAAGGAGCCAGGGAAAACCTCTTGCTGAGGCATCACTGTGTAATTGCTGCAGCCATGGTGGACTGGGGAGAAAGTCCACGTCAAGAAGAGTTGACAGGTGTGCGACTCAGGTAGTCATGCCTGTGGAAATTACTTGATCCCTGATTAAAGGGGGTTTGCCTTTTGTGTATCTTCAAAGGTCTCTAGAGTCTACTGGTGTCATTAGCAATGATGGTTTATTTTCATTACCTAGACTGAATGAAAGATCTTTAATCAAACTGTATTTTATTAGAGACAGTTCTGCTGTTTAACCATAAATATTTGGTGTGCAATCTGGTGTTGATCTGCAAGGTTAGTAATATCTATAAACTAAGCAGTCATTTTTTTATTTGCATTATCTATCGAGTTGTTTTTGCTTATTAAATTTGAACTTAGATCTGAGTGTACTTTTTGAGGTGATTCCTCATTGAAATAAGGGGGCACATTGAATACATTCAGGATATATTGTTTCTGCTACAATTCCCAGTCATTTTCTTAGCCAAGTTTTAACACAATGCACAAAATCTATGCTTCTTTAGAAAAGTAAATCTCTACAGTCTGTTCTCAGCTTTCTTCCCCATTTCTCATAATATCAAGCCCACACGTACCCCAGATTCCTCAATGGTAGCTGGTGAAATTTTTCCACTTTCTTGTGCTATATATATTCCAGTGTCCTGAGCAGCAGCCTGTGTCTCTGTTTTGATTACATACTGATGTTATTTTAGATATTGCCTCCATAAAGGAGCATCAGTGTTTCTTACACGTCTTCATAATGAGAGTTATTTCATTACTTTCACCTTTTTCAGAGATTTAACCTAATTTCCAAAATGAGGTTGTTCTTGTTCTCCAGGTTACATAACTAAATACAGATATGTGTGTGTATATGTGTGTATATAAAACATTGGGAGTCTGTCCATCAAGATCCATATATATTTATACGTATATAGTGGTTGAAGTAAAGAGCTTTATTTAGGAAGGACTCTTAAATGTGTGCCTTCTTTTTAAACACCTACTGAAGAGAAGTTTCATGTGTGTTTACACACTTCTCTGAGTGAGGGTGCATCAAAGAACAGGCTTATTTTCTGGAATCAAAACCTTGGCTGAAATATCACTGCCTGGAACATTTACTACTTGCAAGGCTGACAGCAGCAAGGGGATATAAACCATAGTTCACCCTGTCCTCACCAGTAATATAAGGACACATTGCATGTAATCATACAACATGTTGTTCCTCAGGTGAGACCATGTGCTTCAGTAACCCGCCTTTATGCAGTGGGAGAATCAAGATGAAGGTCGTGGGTCCCAAAACACAGCTGTGATGGAGCAAATCTACATTGTGACATTCAGATTTGTTATATAATTAGAGCATTCAATTATAGACTGAAAGACATACTTAGACTGTGTTAGAATATTCTCTGATGTAAATGAGGTTGGGTTAATTCCCCAACAGGCCGGGCAGTGACAAGAGGTGGAGATAAGCTCCCAGCACTAACTGGGGATGAAATTAAGTGGCATTCTTGCCTGCCCTGCCTCACCTCCTCCTGTGCTCTGGTCCTATGGCCATGAGAGCCAGCCCCACATTGAGAGCCCCCGCCATAGAGAACAACTGGGCAATGTCCACCTTTGTTGTAAATTCAATGATTTCTCCTTTGGGTTCCAGCTGCAGCCCTGCCCTTGTGCAGGCTTTGGTTGGGTGGAGCCACCAGCACTGGCAACAGCTAAGACTCTTCAACAATTTCAGTAGTTTTCTTGGATTAATACTGGATTAATTTCATCACTGAAAACAATAAGTTTTGATAGGAGACCTTGTTTCTCTAGGCTGATCTGGCAGATTCAGCCATAGCTTATGTAAGCTGGAACATTGAGGCTTGTTTCAAAAAGAGAGAGAACACAAGCCAAGAACACAAATATGGGCCACTATTTTCCTTTGAAAAATATTATTAAGTTTCCATTTTCCTCTTAGGCAGCAATAAGCTACTCTTCTGAGTGAGCAAAGGGTCCTTTATATTTTGGAGATATTGGAGGAAATTATAATGCCATTATTGTTCCGTAAGTCACTTCCAAAATATTCTAGATCTCACGCAGAGGTGGAAAGAGTTTGTGACTAGACTGCACAGCCTAGAAACAACTGAGATTAAATGCAAGGGCAGCAGTCACAATGTCCAAAACAGATAAATCAAAGTGACTGCATTGTTGCATTCTTGTTTTTCACTGTACTAACAGAGAGGGCAAAAGAAGCCTGTATAGCAAATACATGAAAAAACACACACTGGAAGAAACATTTATGTAGTATTAGCATATTCTTCACTCTAAATGAGTTTGGGCTAATTATTTATCACACCAAAATAGGATAAGCAGGGGAGATAAGCTCTTAATATCACATTAGGAAAAATTAATTAAGCAGAATAAACGTAATTTATTTGATTCTTCTCTTTCCTATTTCAGTTGCTTTATTTAGCAATCTCAGTAATGTTCTTTAACAAATTCTTTATTTTCTTAAACAGAAAAAAAAATGAAAAATGGAAACGAGCTGGAAAGAGATAAATTTTATCCTGGTTCTTCATCCTCCTCAGCAGATGAACAACTGCAGCATCAGCACAGATTTCTGCTACTTGAGTTAATGGAGTGCCACTACTAGTCACGGGTTGTCATCCTCTGAGTAAAGCACTCCCAGAAGAGGATATCTGATGAGCACTGGTGAGAAACATGAACACAGGATTTGTTAGTTGGCTGGGATGGCAAGTAATTAGCTAGATGTGTGTTCTTGATATAAGGTAACCCAGCCTCCTGTGTCTCCTCCAGCCTCTTGCTAACCTTGTCCTTTTTCTTTCCCCACTTCCTTCCAGATCTCATCATCTCCTATAGGAAGTCCCAGTGGATCCCAGCTCCTGATCTCCCAATCTGATTAGCTCTTTGCTCACTCCCCAATATGACACTCTTTGCTTCCAATCTACTTGGCTGAACTGCCCTAACTCCCCAATTCCTTCTCATGATCCCATTTCTCTTCTAGAACAGGTTTAGTATCCAGTATCTCTGTCTGAGAAACTCTTCATAGTGCATTTCAATAACTCTGTCCTCTGTACTCTTGATTTGAACATCTGTGTTGCTGGGACCCAAGGAAGGCAGACCCCTGCTCTTCTTGTGTTGACTAGACCTCTTACAGCTCATGTCCATCCTTAGCAAATGGGACCTTTTAGGAAAGTGTTCTGTTGAAATCACAGTCATCTTCATTAAACATGCACCATGACTTTTCACATACCTGTCACTGACATAAAAGCTGTCTCCTACTAGCTTTTAAGTCCTTACAGCAAACTTGCAAGATGAAGGTTTTGTCACAGAAGACACCAGAATTTTTAACCACGGCACACTTTCCCCTACAGCCTGTCAGACATGTCAGAGATGTCTGAGTTGTTTTACACTAGTTCCCCTTGAGAATGTGTGTCAAGTAAAAGTCCTGGATGATACAATTTCATATTGTTTGGACAGGACAGCAGTATTAATGCATTTAATCTTATAAAAAGCATTCTAATATCTTTAGTGAACACTATATAGACTTTTTTTCCTTAGAGAAGATAAGGAATGTCCTTGCAAACAAGAAAAATTAGATCCTGTAGTGCCAAGGCCTGTGCTCTAAGTAGTTCAAGGTGACCAGTGTACAGCTCAGACTGTTACATAAAACAATTTGCAAAGATCAGTGAAAATTAAACACAAAATGACAGGTTCTTCAAGAAAACAAGACCCAGTGAAAAGCCCCAAGGACTATGCTGAAATCATGTCCAGTAAAGATAAAAAAACCAAGACTAGACTCAGTAGTACTCTTGCAGAGTCGTTGAGAGAAGTCTCTCAGTCAGGTGCAAGAAGTATGACACTGATTATGTGGGTGATTATGACGAGATTTATTGCTAACACTGTATTTAAATATTGCCAATGCAGTGTCTAATATAAGCAGAACTGAAGGGCTAGAACATAGACAGGTTCAGCTGGAAACGTGCAGCTTTGCAGAAAGCACAATTGCAAAGCAGAAAAGCACCCATGGAGTTACTTAGGATTTTATCTCCACCTGTTACTCACCTGTCCAAAACTGAGAGTTCCCCTCCTCAGGCTGGATGTACCTGCAGGTGCCCCTGCTGGGGTGGGATCCACTGGAAGCTGCCCTGCAGCCTCTGCAGATGAGCTGGCCCACTTGGCCCCTTCTCCAGGAGCATTTTGTACCCTTTTGCAGGCCCAAGATCAATGTGTACCAAGATCAATGACAACCATCACCACTCCCCATCTCTGGAATGCATTAATTATGCAAGCATCCAGACAGCTCCTCCTGCAATTCCCACCTTGTGTTCTTATCTTAGGACAAATCATATTCAAAGCCTGCATGGGAGAGGGGGTTGGTCTGTGTGGGGGACACACCAAGACCCGACTATTTCTTGGCACCGTCACTGGGGCAAAATTGATATGGTAGAGTAAACCTTGCTATTGAGCAAAATCATGAGTGCTGGGCTATTCTGACTCCCTGGTGAGCCAAAACCTGAGTTGCAAAGATGCTTAATTTGACTCAAACTGCAGAAAGATAAGTAGGCAGCAGAAGCACAACAGCCTGGTCTGTACTTTTCTTTCCCTCCCCGGTTCTTTCCTTTTTCACCTGTTTCTCTTCGATTTCTATTTGAGAAAAATCTGCTTGAGATACTAAAGCTGTCCTTTGGAGGGCTGCTATGATGCTGTTACTAAACATCCAAAAAGCTGTGTTAGAGACAGCAGGGCATTGCTGCAATTTCCATGTTTCTGTGTGACCAACAGACAATATGCTGTCCTGAAGTTTTCTAACAATGAATTTGCTATTCAGTGCCAATACCAGAGAGAGAGGCTGAGTTCTCCTCCCCTGCAGCTCTTGAGCTGTCTTTGTCCCTCTCCCATACAGCCCTGCCTCTCCAGGGAAGGACTGGGCTCTGTCAAGAGCCCCAGTAGAATTTCTAACCCACCTCAGTGAACTGAATAACTCTCTTTTCGAAATAGAAAGCCCAATGCTTTGTCTTTCTTACTATATCTAAGCCTGTTAAACAATGAAGTTTTTCTCACATAGACTTTAAACAGTGAATACAAATTTGAGTTTTAAAATTAAAGCCTGACTTTTCTGCATGCTAAGTATTTTTATTCTTCTTTTTCTCCCTTATATTTTTCTACCTTTAACAAAGAGTTTAAAAGATTTAGTGTGATTCATATTGCCACAGGAATAAACAAGCATTTGAAATCTCAAACCCTATCCAAAGCTTGTTTAGCAATACAATTTTGTTACAGTGGCACAGGACCTTTAATTCATTTGACCCTCTGGGTCTGTTTGCTTTACTGAAATTTGATTCAGCAATGTTAAATCCCCTTCTATCATTCAGCAAGACAACTCACTTTGTGTTTGAATGCAAACCAATCACCGCCAAAGCTACATAATCAACTCCTGCCCTAACATTCCAGTTAGCACTCCTAGGGCTGAATGGAAAAAGAAATGGTGATGGTTGTATAGAAATACACCTAGTTTCTGTGGGATGCTCAGTGAATATCAGAACAATAGATGCTGTATTAACTACTATGTTTACCAACATTCCTTTTCCTTGGCATAGTTTATACATTTATGAAAGGGGATGGCAGTCTACTGTCATTTTATTGTGCAGAATACTTGAGTGCATACCATGAAGTTATCTCTTTTTTTTTCCAATCTATTTTTACTTAATACTTGGAAAACTGTTCTGTAATGACAAGCTCTGGAACAAAGTCTAAAAGAGAGGGCATTTTCTGTATTTGAAAGATTCTCCATATGACTGAATATAAGAAATTATATTATGGAATTATCTATTCTCTTTTTATTCCATATTGTTCAATCAACATCGTTTTTTCTTCCCTCTTGCTATACAATCACGTGCAGATTTTATTTTGTCTCTGGTTCATTTTTAATATTTATATCTACTACTTATCAAGAAAAAAACAGAGCAATCAGTTGTTTAAGGATGTGCTGGAGCAAATCATTATTAGGAAAGTTATATTTATTTCCATGTTCAGGCTATGGAAGGCTAGCCAGGGATATCTCTTTCCATTTAAAAATTTTAAGTCCATTGGAAAAGAATTAGGGGTTGGTCAAATAAGGATTTTCTTCTCTTTTTTTTTTTCCTCCTCCATTTTGTGTTAAACATTAGAATCCATGAAAGGCAGCCTATTACCGTAAGCCATAAAGCAATTCTTTCCCTGTTTCAGAGAAATCTGCTTGAAATGTGTGCAGCCTTTTTGATCTCCAGGCTCCCAGTCTGGGCAAACAGATGGAGTGTTTCTACCTGGGCTATTATTTTCTTTTCCTCTTCTCCCCTTCCAGCTAAGCCATGCTCCCCATGCAACCCAAGAGGAAGGACTTTTAACCCATTACAGCATCGGGCCAGGCTGAGCAGACCACAGCAAGTTCTCAGTACTCCTCAGTCCTAATGCACCAGCTCTCATGGACCCCAAATAAGAGGTACACATCTGCCTCATTTCCTTGCACTGCCTGATGATATTTGCACCCTCTGCCAAGCTGGTGATGGCCACAGGACTGCAGCCTGGAGAGGGAAAGACTGAAATACTGCTTTCACCAAGGCATATATGACAGGTAATTGTTGGTTGCTTCAAAGTCTGAATCAGTCAATTTTCAGGGGCTTGCAATATCACTAACACAGTTTCTTTTTTCCACTACCTTGTTAAATGGAAGAGACCCTTCTCTTTTATTTGAAACATTGTTTTTCTTCAGCTCCCTGTATTTTCTCTAAAAGTCCTTAGGCGTTTTTGTTAATGTAACTGAGTGCCTCTGCTACTGCACCTCACAGGTAACCGTATAACAAGAGTGTGGTGTATCTGATGTGACTCTCACCTGACACAGCCCTATAATGCTGTGGGGATGTGATTGCTACACAGCAGCCAGCACCGGGCTGGCACAACACTGGGGGGAAATCTTAGAGGCTGCAACAAGAGTGCAGCAACACCGGGAAGAAGGCAGTGAAGTGTGTAAAATGTGAGTGAAGGAATGGAAAGACTGAGGTGGAATATTAACAGTAAATGCACTCGGGGAAAAAATATCAGAGGGTGAAGGCTCCTACTCTCTGCAGACACTAGAAATAGATACTGGCAATGACAATAGATGGTAGGTTTTTTCATTTGTAATACAAAAGAATGTACGTAAGAAAAATGAGGTAGGAGAATGAAAGGAACAGATTAACAAATGCACCTGAAACTGTGAAAGGTATTGGACTGGCATCATTCCAGTGACAAGAGTGGGAATCATTAGCTTGAGCTATTTAGCATTCGTATCAGGGCAAAACTGAAGAAAACTACAGAATGGAAAAAATTCTGCACTAGTCTGTTGGATAACCATAAATAATTTAAAGCAACCTCTATCTTATCTTTTACAAATCAGTGGAAAACTGATTATGCTGTTCTGTAGTTTTATCATAGCTACTTCTTTTTATCAGAAAATGACAGGGGTAATTTTTAAGCTAATGTACATTTCTTTGACCACTCCTATTCTGGTTGTTCAATTTTTTCCTAGGGAAAAAGAGTTGTCATGTTCATTGCTTGATACTGCTGCTATTCAGATCTGGTTTTACATTAATTCTTCTCGGTTTGTCACTCACCTGTGATTAATCAAGCAGAAAATAAGAAATAAAATTAAGTGTTTTGTAAAGGTGAATTAAGGTTTCAGTAACTGTGAAACTGTGGGTAGGAACACTGTGACAGACTGTCAGGCATTCCGACTTGGTTTGGTTCTAGCTACTTTGGTGGAGCTATGCTGAACCATATTTTCTGAGAATCTGAATTTTAAGTATCCTTGCTATGTTCTTCATAATACAGTATGATCTCTGTAGGAGTAATAACTTGGGAAAATTTTGCTTTGGTCAATATCTGAAATGAAAATTATGTCATTAGCTGTGAGCTGTCTCCTACGGCAAAAATACACCCAGTTATTACTTGAGACAAGGAAAAAAAAAGGCAATATTCTCCTTATTTTAATCTTTTACTAGATGATGATAATGGCAAATTAGAAATTACTTCTGAGTTCTAACTTCATTTTAACATTTAGGATATCTGCCTGCTGCACATTTAATATGATTTCCAATTACAACAATATGTGCGATATCTCAGTATCTGAGGTCCCTCACAACAGGCCCATGGGACAGGAAAATGCAATTTCTGTGTAAATGCAAACAGAGCTATAGACTGTTTTCCCCAGGGAAGTATGTGATTGATACATGTGTATATGTATAAAATATAGATATGTATGTTATATATGTGTGTATGTGTGCATATCTATAACTCAATCCAGTTGTGTTTAAGTCCAAAATATGTCTCTGATGCATGAACCATAATCCTTGATCCTATATCCTGAAATGTCAAATGATACCCTCAAAAATATATTAAAATTCATTATACTCCAGACATATTACTAAAATATTCCTTTGGGGTATGACTTGCTTGAATAGAAGTACAAGAAATAAATTAGGCAGTTACTTACTTACATCTTGCCCACAGTTCTATAAATTTATGAAGAAAACAAATCTGGAGTGCTGCATTGCACAACTTCATAACACTGCAGTTAGGTTTTCTCTTGTATTTACAGACTGGCTTATTTTAAAATCTGTTCAAGCACAGGAAAATCATAAATATGCAGCTCCACACATCTGAAGGTCAGGTTCCTGTGACTGTAATACATATCTTCTTTGGGCAAAGCTCTCCAATTTAGGGTCAAACTCTGCTTGCTATTCTCACGTTTGATTTAGGATAGAAATGCACATGAGTGAAGGAACAGGCTTTGTCAGAGTATTGTAGGCTACACAGTGCTGACTGCTCCAAACACGAACAAAAAAGTACTAAGGTTGTAATCTAAGAGACAGAATATGACAATATTTGGTAAAAATATCACTAAGAGGTCTATCAGCATATTCATGATTTCATAGGAAATCTAAGTAAAATATGCCTGATATATGGCTGTTTATCCCTCCTAACCAGAACTTCTGAAGGCTCATAGTTGAAGCTTCATTTTGACTCCTCTATTAATATTAGAAATTTTAAATAAAATGAGTCAACAGGTATAAAAGCTGGTATCAGTCTTAACACCTTCAATTTCTGATCATAAATGCAATTAAGAATCAGCTCTTTATTTTAAATCCAGAAGAAAGCATGACTGAGAAGCTGAAAAGTGGGCATCATGGTACCATCAAAGCTCTACAACTCTCTTGTGATCGGGCACAGTAGAGCTGCCACTGGCACAGTCAATGATTTTTGAAGATTCTCTGTCCTGCAGCCAACCAAAGTATGATAAACCCCTCCCCCACAAAAAACTGGAACACACAGCAGTGCTGTGCTCAGGGCATGACTGAACATTTGAGCAGCTGAAGTGGCAGCACTTCATCCCTGACACTGTTGCCAAAAGAGTTGTGTATCACATCATAACCCCAGGAAAGAATTTCTGTACAGATGGAAATTGCATGTGGAAAAGTAAAGGCAAAGTGAACATTGCCTATCTCCCACCCTTCTCTCCCAGATATTAACCAAACAAAAAGATTTTTAAAATGGAAGTGCTCTTAGATATTCAGCATTTGCCCAGGTCCATAAACATCTTGAGATAACCGAGAGCAAAATGTGTGGGGTTTAGATATTATCTATCCAAAGTTCCTATATATATAATCTACTGCCTTTAATTTCATTATAATACCCTAAGAATTAATACCATAAATAGATCCATTATCATGTAATCCCTTAAGAATTAATACCAAAAATAGTGATGGTAGAATGAAAAAATTGGAGAGAATCTTGGGATATCTCATCCTTTATGTCTTGGGGCTGAAATTAGTCATATTGCCATTTCTCCTATGGCAAAGAAGACTTTCATAGCTGAGAGGCCAGGCAAGAGCCTTGAAGGACTGCCTTAAGAGCATTCTTAAGGTCAGTCCAGACACAGATATTTGAAGGGTGAAGATGTTCTTCCAAGTATCACAGTCCTATGTCTATCCACTGTGGCTTTTAACCAGGATTGTGACTTGTTTATCCTCTATTTTGTTGTCCTACCCTCTGTTCAGGGCTGTTCAGAGAAGCTGTGTAATGAAACAGAAGAGTTGGTTTGGCTCCAGCTGGTCCTGGTACATGTTGTCCAATGTGGGTTTGGTTTAGTTGTGGGGACAACACCTGGGGCACAGTGAGAGAGAAACTCAAAATACTCAGAGGCTTTTGAAGAGCTGAATATTTTATATACTAGCTAGTTACCACTGCAAACACAAATTTTAGTACTCAAGATAAGATTAGTTTTATCTTTCTGCTAGGAAATTTGTAGCACGTTCCTTTGACTTAAATGGATAGACTCTGAATTTTCTAATAAGCTTTGCTTCTTTGAACCATCTAAAAGCAGCAACATGTGAAAGCAAACCAACCCTTCCTATTTTCCCTGTAGGTATATCAGAATCCCATCTCCAAACAACCTTAAAGTTTTCGATGCTACTTTTCTATTCTTGTTAGTTCAGCATAGCCAACAGTAAAGGCCTTGTTGACATTAGGCAAATGTGCAATGATGCAGCAAAATCAATTTAGTCACACTGATGCAAATCCCTCACACAGATGTAATGCCTGTGTGCAAAGTAGGGCATTTCTGAATGTACACAATATTTAAAATGAAGTGAGAGAGAGAGATCCTATTCCTCCCAACTGATTCCTTAATGTGATTCATATAGATCCCCCTGAAAACCTAAGTTAAAAGAAAGGGACTTTCTGGTCAAAAATAAGGGTTCATTAGGAGTACTGTTGATCAGGAAGGAATATTATTACCTTTAAATTACAAGTTGCAGTAGCTTAACAGAATAATGCTTCTAAAAATACCCTTTACCTTTAAACTGAGGATATTTGACCTTAAAATCCCTAGGAAAATAAATGTATGATTGCATAACTCCATTATATGGTTAATTTTCAGAACAGAAGTGAAAATTAATGTGGTTTTGGTCCTGGGCTGTTTTTAGTAATTTAATGTGATCTGCTGTCAACAAGAGGGAAAACAAACCTCTGATGCTCAATAAGACTAAGAGAACAAAATGTGCCCTACTGTGGGTATTCAGTTAAAGCTCTATGGGCAAAAAATGGCACAGCCTGTGAAGGCATTATTGAAAAACAAGTGGGATCACCGAGGGAGGTGACAGTAGGAACACCAGTAATGAGGTAATGACCATCTTACTTTGCAGTCTGAAGAGGTTTGGGGATTTTTTTTTTTTTTTTTTTTTTTTTTTTTTTTTTTTTAGATTAAAAATGCTCCAGGAAACTGTGAATTTGAAATGAAACTTTTAGTAATTTTGTAAGTGTCTTTTACCTGTTTTGGAGGAAAAAAAGTTCCAAATGCTTCATGTGGCAGTATGTAATTTATTTAACATAATAATAAATGAAATATCAAAATCCAAATAAAATATATGTATCTAAAGCATAGTTTTTAAACCCAGACTATGTTTCAATACTTTTCTTTTAAAAGTATTTTAAATCTGGGGAAACTCTTTCCCAATCTGAATGGAAGCACATTTTGAAACCTGGGATCCTTTTTGTTAAGTGAATCTTTGATTCTCCCTGCAGCTGAAGACTCACGCTAAGGAAGTGAAAAGATATGCAGGGATTCTTTTCCATGTGCATTCACCTACAACCTGACTGTTAAAGCAGCATTTTCCCTCTCCACCCTCCCTCAAAAGAGGACTAGGAGAAGTCCCTTTTCAGGAATGAAGTCAGAGCAGAATCTCATCCTGGTAGATTACAGTGTCCCAGCAGAGCCAGGTGACTTGAGGAAATGCTGTTTTGTTCATATATTGCCAGGAGTTGGCAGTGCTTCATCTTGTTCTAGCAACAATGCCAACAGGAACCTGAGTAGGAAACCCTCATGAGATAAGGAATCACAGTGTGCTGAGTTGGGAGGGACCCACGAAGTGCATAGGCAGGTAGAGAGCTAAGCAATCAATTATTACTGAATTTCACACCCACAGGCAATACAACTATACCCCCTGCTTTATAATTACTGAGATTCATCAGCAAAAGCTGTGGCCTCCACTGGGCAATTCCCAGGTTCCTTGAAATGAGTCTAATACCCAATGAGGTTACTTGTGCTGCTGCAGAAAGATATTTCTGGCCTTTTACGTGTCAGAAGAGAAACTGGATGTGACAGATTTGGAGCTGGCCTGTGATAATTTAGGAAAATGGTCTGTTGGCCTGATTATTTAGTTGAATATCTGGGTTTAACTCATCAGAGATTAGCTTGCAGTTGCATTCTTAAATTATCAGGGCTGATCTGTACTCATTAGCCTGGGATGCCCCACTTCCATTGATGCTGCACAGCCAGGGAAAACAGGGACTTGGAAGGGGAAGACATTAAGTTTTGAACCACAGCATCTCTACATGGGCAGGCCTAGCATCCTACTCATCCCTAGGAGAGACCTAGGGTTCCAAAGGTCTATTGGGAATTAGAGATGATGGGACCTGTGAGTGTCTGATAAAACAAGTGGATGGAGCATTGTTAGGAGACATTAACTGGGGTATGTTTGTGTATATCTAGGCTCTTTCCATGCATTTGTGGAATTTTCAATGAAAGTGAACCATAAAAAATACCTTTATTAGAGAAAGGAGTTGTGAATATCACAGTCATTTCCACCAGTTTTCATTAAATACTGGGTGTTCAGAACTGGCATGTTGCATCTCACCTTGGGCAAGATCCTTTTCCCTGAAAAGGAATCTAATGGAATGAACCCAGGGTTAATTTACAAAAGCAGAGTGTCTTCTCTGACCATGAAACCAATAGGAAACTGTGCAGAGGTGATATTGTTCCATAGTTTACAGTGGAGGCATGTTGCGTGGAGAACTGGAAACATTGCATGGCAGCTCCAGAGTGCTGGACCCAGCCTTACCTGTGGGGAGCTTCCAGCTGAAACTGGTCAAGTGAATCTCTTCTTGATTGTGAAAATGTCAGTTGTTATTTGCCAGGTGCTGGAGAAATATTTTACTTGGGTAAAGAGCATATATAATAGGACACACAAACGGTTTCCAAGAAACCATCCTCCAATCTGGACGAAAAGTTTTATGTGTGTGTCTGTATGTTAGGTGAGTGAAGTATGGAAAACAGAAAGTTGAAAATCCTAAGAAAATGATCTGAACCAGGTTTTTTCTCACTCTCCTTACTGCAAGGACAAGTAAGTAGTTTACTATAGCTTGATGGGCTTCTGATTGTGGAGTTCCAAAAGGCAGCCTACAGATCTAAGCCATACTCTAGGACAATTCTTAATTCAGCCTTCAGAGCTTGGGAGGCACTATGCTCATTCATTGCTTGTTCCAGATGTTTTAGTATGTTTAGTATGTTTAGTTTTCACTCTTGCTGGAAAGGTTAATATATTACATTTCCCTAACCATGAATTCCTAATGCATTCATCTTGCTTTCAGTGAACCTGTTTTATATTTTACAGGTTTCAAAAACCAACCACATATTAAGATGTCCACTTCTCAAAAGGACACAGACCAGCAAAGGCTGTATATTCTGGGACACATCCTCCCAGTGGCTGCTTTGTGTTGCTGTAATAAAGTCTGGACAAAAAGCTGCCAGATCTACATCTTGGGTGACTACTGTGTCAAAAGCATTTTTTAATGACACAGGTGGTGTGCTGAGTCTCCTCCCCACTTCCTTCACTGTTGCCACATAAAGGTTAAACGTGGCTGGCACACTGCAAAGCCCCATGGCTTTATTCTGGTCTGTAAAAAAAACTTTGGAAAGAGGCTGTTTGGTGTCACATGGCTGTTTTAAGAGGAGGAAATGCACATGCTGATGTTTAGCGGCAATCTGGGAAGATTTACATCTGTTGTGTTTGCAAGGCCAAGTGACTGCTAGAAAATCTAGAAATACAGGAAACAGACAAACTGAACCAGGGACAAAAGGAGTAAATTAAAGCCAGCAAGTAAATTCTAAGTGCAAGGAACTTCTAGTTATGAGATCTCCATTAAGTTCTTCAGTGCAGCTGGCAGCCATTTCTCTCTGCAGCTGAAGTTTCTGAATGATAACTTTTTGCGGAGTATGTCATAGGAATGTAGATTACAAATTGCAAATATCTAGATTGCAGCCACAAAGTGTATATCTGAACAGAAGGCAAAATGCTTCTGGAATTTGCTTTAAGTGGGATGTCCAGAAGAAGCAAAGGAGGTAGTAAAACAAATTGTGAACAGAAGTAATGAGCAGCATAGCAAGGGAAAAGAGAAGCAGCCTCAGCTTCTGGATGTTTCTGTAGCTAGTCATCTTGATTTCCAGCTACCAGCTTGTCACCATCGTCATTCTTTCTTCATTGGTTTGACTCATTCCAGTGAAACACTGGAGAGCCCAACAAGTCATCTTCCGTCAGAAACTAGACAAAACCATCAGCGGTTTTCAGACAAAAGCGAGTACAGCACATATTGCCCTGTGGTGGCCTTGTCAACATGACCTTTTCCAGCAGCCCCAAGCCAGCTCTGCCTGTGTTCCCCGATGGCCAGGTGTGGTGTAGCTGTGGCCAAAAGCTGTGCACTCAGGTCAGTATACCGGGATAACACTTCTTTCACTGATCGTTGTCACATTTTGTCTAAACAATGTGGTTACATTTAAAAGCTTTTTCCCTCACTCTCTTGTCTACATGTACTGAATGGTTGGTTACCTCAGGGTGTTTTTTTTCTGTTCCTCCATGCCCATTTTGTTCCTGTCCCAATTACTCCTAATATGATGCCACCACTAAAACGAAGGCTCTACATTCAAATTCAAATTATGCAAGTTCAAACTTTCATTTTTAATCAGATGCTGTTCAGATGCCATGCAACTACAGATTTTACAGCACAATTTGAGCGAGCTTTGCAAACATTCTGTTATAAGTGACCTAGGATAATTTGTGGTTTAATAACATATTTGTGCAGTTTATATGTATAAAATAACATGCAAGCTGGGATTTGCAACGAGAAAAATTGGGCAAGCCCAGGCTTGTAGAGATTGCTTTTCAGAAGAACAAAGCCCTGGCTGGGTGTAGTTAATGGCGAAGAACTACAGCCATTAACCAGAAGAAAAGACCACGGAGCAACTCTTTCTGAGCAAGGAGGACACTTGATTGCTCGGTCATTAGGAGTTATCTCAGCAACTGCATGGAAGGAGACACACCTCTATTCATCAACTCAAACCCCAACATTAGTATTCATCTGTCCCCAGAAGGTCTATTCAGCAAAGGAAAGAACTGAATGAAAAACTGAAATGATTCTTCATCTTTCTGTGGAGAGTCCGTTTAACAGGTGATTTTGCTGAATAGAACAAAGAACGGGGGGACCACGGGCTTAATAAAGTCTATTTAAGGGGACCCCGAAAGGGTAAAATTTGTGAATAGGGAGAGGTCTCAGTGCGACTGAGTCTGTGCCCGTGGTTCAGCCAGTGCCGATCCCGGGTTATTGACATTGCACTTTCGATTGCTGGTTTGCCTAAATTTTTGATTTGTAATTTCTTTAATTAATAAAAATTATTTTATTCATTTGGAAATTGACTGGCCGTTTATAACAATTCCAAGCAAACAAACTTTGCAGGAAACACAGTCTTATTATTTTGCTAATCTTTGGGACACTGCCTCACAGGGATCATCAATTGAAACAAACCCTCTACTCAGTTCCTTCACAGATTGATGTTTGTACCATTACACAGTATTGCTATTTTCCTATTTTGACAACTGTTAGAGAAATAGTTCATACTAGTTACAGAAACTACCTAGTTTGATGATCTTATGACTTGCTATTACTCCTCAAAAATGTATTATTTACTGAGTTTCTGATCATGTTTGCTCTCAATACTTATCAACCAGTCTTCAGTTATTGCCTGTTTCTCAACAGATCCTTTCTAATGCCGTTTTTGGTAATTTTCACCTTGCAGAACCTGTGCCATCCTCCTTAACTTTAATTCCAGAACCCATTTCATCATTCACACTTGGCATGCTCTCAGCCTGCTAGCTCCTGTCACAATGGATTGTTAGCACATCATCATAGGGCACTGGATTGCCAAACCAGGGAGGGGGTGGGGCGGGGGGAGTGGGGAGGAAGGAGGGCTACAGGACTCCTACATTTGTTGACTCTTAGTAAGGGGGCAGAGGCAGTTGGATTGGGAGGCAGAAGATATACTGCTTCTGGAGGCATTTTTTCCTTATGTGTTGGCAGGTCAAGGGTTGAGGATGTTATGGTTTGTCCCCTCCACTGATAATCAGAGAATGACAATTCCCTCTTAACAATTCCTCATTGTAAAGCCAAATCCGTTCCTCCTCCCTAAAACAACCTGTAGTATTGTTCTCCTGTTACTATGATAAATTATGCATGTGAGACATGCTGAATCATGACAATGCTCCTGTACACAGTTGTTCCTTGTTCTGAAGAAATTTGTCATGTACGGCTTTTTTATGGTCCTGTTTATTATGGAACTGATGCTAGGGTCTTGATGAAATTGCAAGGAAGTGGGAAGTTTACTAGCTGCTCTGGGAATTAAAGCAAAGACATCTGGAATATTCTGAGAGCTTGGATCAGTTTATGGTTGATCAGCAACTAACATGTAAGCAATGCTCTGTGTCTGCACGCATACTTCATGGAAGCTTAAGGAAGCATAGAACAGTTTGGGTTGGAAAAGACCTTAACTCTTATTTGCTTCCACTCCACCCTACCACAGGCAGGTCACTTTCCACTACACCAGGTTGCTCAAAGTCCTGTCCTGATAACACAGAGAACAGAAATTTTCAGTTCCCCTGAAGCTTCTGGATAGAGCTTAAAGACCAACTAACAAAAAAAGATAAAAGAATGTAAAAGCGTGCACACAGGATGATAAATGTAGCTAGAACCAGTAGATAAACAGATAGTGAGGAATATAGGGTCTTTCTGGGCAAAATTAGGTAAAAAGAAGCAACAGCACATGCCCTAAGAGGAAAGGTCATCTGTAACATAGGGGGTGCTTGGTGAGTACAACCACCAAAGACCCCTTCAGACAACCCCCTAGGAACATTAAAGGACTTCCACTAGGAGGGAGTTGCATGCAAATTAGTTCTATGAAAAGTGATGTTTATGTATTAGCCAGAACTACACTGTAATCAATATGTTCGGTCATGATGGAATAAACACCTTGTTGTACCTTCTGGACACACATCAGATGAACAGAGCTATCCTTCTGATGTGTCCAGCACTGTTATAAAAAAATGCCTGCTGATACTCAAAATTGTGTTAGAAAGTTTGTTGTCTGTGATAAACGCTAATTACTTGCTTTTTGAAATTTATGAAATTTAATAAAGAATAAAAATTGGTTACAAAAATTAATACAATAATAAAAGTTTAAAAAGGTTTTTAGAGACAGGATAAATAATGAGACAAATAAGAGTAAAGAAGGTAGCCTGGGTCCACTGTCTCTTTTCTTTCTCAGACAAAGGCTGTGAAGGAGAAGGGCCCCCTTCGGGAGGAATGTCTCCTTTTTGAAGACTAAAATTTCAAAATTATGCAATCTTTATCTTAAGACAGACCCGTTTGCCCAGAGTCTCCCTTCTAATCTTGGGCGTCTAGGAGTTGGGCTTGACCAGGTGGTTCGTGTGGATTTAGTCTGGGTTTGTTAGCGTAGGAAAACATATAACCACACTAAGGCGATCATATGCGGTTCTTTATTCCAGCGCGCGGGACACAGGGGTGATAATACACCCAAATCTGATGTCCAAAGGATACAGAGTCGATTCGTGATTTTTATAGTTTAAATTATACACATGTTAACTAACCCCCACCCCTAGATACTGATTATCCTATTCCTTAGTTACTATCTTAAATCATACCTACGCTTCTACCCTGATCCACACTTGATTTGGTTAAAACAATGCTTCTCAATTATCCCCTGAGTTGCAGTCACACTTGATTCGGTCATTACAATAGCATGGAGCTGTTTACAGAAGCTGACGCTTGTTCCGAGCTAGCTGCGTCAAGTTCCAGTTGTACGTTCTCTACTTTCCTCCCCCTACACATTACTCAACCCAGAAATTATATTTTTTAACCCTCCACCAACAGGTTGACTAGGTGGCTTCTGTGGATGTAGGGAGATATGCATCTTGTCTTCTGAAAGTCTTAAGGGGGGGGTTCTCTTCTTCTTGTTGTAACTGTTATCTCTGTTGAGAAACACTTCTGGGCTTCTCCTTTTTTTTTTTTTTTTTTTTTTTTTTTTCTTTCTTGAGCTAAAGAAAATATCTTACACACAATTCTTTTATTACTAAAACTTAATGCTAAAAACTACATTTACTATATTATTCAAATGTCAATACAGCATAACTTTTCTACCTAGCATTATTGTATATAGTAAATATCTGCATAGAGCCACACACACAACAAGCCTTTTTCACATTGTCTATCTGATTTCAGTATCAGTCTGACATTGCCTTGAACACTTCCAGGGTTGGAGCATCCACAATTCCCTGGGCAGCCTGTTCCAATATCTCACCAGAACAATACTTAAGGCCTTTGATTCAATAAAATATTGTGTCCAAACAAGAATTGTACTTTTCCATTGTATCTTCTTAATTGTACCAATCACCAATTCGCTTCAGTCAGGTCAAGTGGCTGCATGTGGTGGTATTGCTGTCATCCGCCAAGCCGAACACAAGCCAAAACTTACAGACTCACCCCCCCATAGGGCAGGACAAGGGTGACCTCTTTTAACACCCTGTCCAAGGGACAAAGACCTCTCACAGGATCACAGAATGAGTCAGGCTGGAAGGGACCAGAGTGGGTCATCCGGCTCAACCTCTCTTCTCAGGCATGGTCATTCTAGAGCACATAGCACAGGGCTGTGTCCAGACGGTCCTTGAGCATCTCCAGTGAGGGAGATTCCACACCCTCTCCGGGCAACCTGTTTCACAGCATGGTCATACACACAGTAAAGAAGTTTTTCCTCATATTCAAGAGGAACTTCCCGCCCTTCCTCTCACCCGGACGGAGCTGCTCACCCCGCTGTCAGCGAGCGCTGGCAGGTGCCGGGAGCGGCAGGCAGGGGCGGGCCCGGCGGCGGCCGGGCCGGTCCCGCGGGGCGGGCGGGGCAGCGCTGGGCGCACGTAGCGGGGGCGGGGGCGCGGCCGGCGGGGCGGGGCGGGCGCGGGGCGGGGCCGTTGGCGGCGCGGCGGGGCAGCCGCTGGCGGGGCGGGCGCACAAACACCCGCGGGGCGGGGGTCGGGCGGCGGCGGCGGCGCGGGCGGGCGGGAAGCGGTGGGGCTGCCCCGCCTCCCTTCGGCTCTCCGGCGGCGGCCGGCGCAGGACAATGGAAGAAGCGGCAGCGGCGTTAGCAGCAGCGGCGGCCGCGGGGGGGCCGTGCCCGGCGGACCGACCGGGGGCAGCGGCGGCGGCGCTGGGCGGGGAGAACGAGGCCGAGAGCCGGCAGGGCCCGGCGGAGCGCGGCGGGGACGCGGCCCCGCTCAACCTGTTGGACACTTGCGGCGTGTGCGGGCAGCCCATCCAGAGCCGGCGGCCCAAGCTGCTGCCCTGCCTGCACTCGGTGTGCCAGCGCTGCCTGCCGCAGCCCGACCGGTACCTCATGCTGCCCCCCGTCCTGAGCCCCGCGGCCGCCGCCGCCCTCAAGGAACCGCCGCCGGCGGCGCCTCCCTCCTCGCCCGTCTCTTCGCAAGCCTCACCGCTGCACTGCACGCCCAGTAAGTGTCCCTTGTGCCGTACCCTCCTTGCCCCTGCCCGGGGGTGCTGCCCCCTCAACCCCGGGGCCTGTGGGCCGCGGTTGGGGCACGGGAGCTGTCGGGACCGGGTGCCGTGGGCGGGGTGCGGGTGCCCGGCCGCGGAGCTGCCGGGGCACGGAGCTGTCGGGACGGGCGCTGTTCGCTGCTCGCCAGCGCCAAGGCTGGCGGCGGGGTTGTGCTGTGGCTTGGTTTGTTTTAATCGTTATTTTTTAAATTTCCCACCTCGGAGGGAAGGCAGAACTGTTGTGCTTTCCCAGGACCTCTCTGTGTGGATGGAGAGGGGCGGTGAGAGGCGGCCTGCCGCTCCGGGCCGTGGGTGCGGGGCCAGGCAGCCCGTGTCGGGGGAGCAGGGAGGCTTTGGCCTCGGGCCGGCGGAAAACCTTGAACGCGGCTTGATAACAAGACACAAAAACGTAGCGAGAGAGCAAACTTGTTTTTTTGCGTGATGTGTGGAGTGTGGAGCGCGGCCGGAGGGGAGTCCTGTGTCATCCGCCGTGCGGCCGGGAGCGACCCCGCGCCTGGGCGAGCATCGGGGCGGCCGAGCAATAATAAGAAGACTTGTCCGCGCCAGGGGCAGCCTGGATGCCCTGCTAATGCATTCATGCACCACTTGCTTGCTAATTACCGTGCCCGAGGGAGAATGCCGCGAGGAAGTTTTGTGAAGCTCGTGTACTGACACAGTAGCCTGTGTCATAGTGTTTGAGAAGTACGTATCGCTGTAGAAGATGTGGAATGAACTCCTCCAGTTTGAAACTATTTTCCTAATGTTTTTGATTTTTTTTTCTCCCTAGCCCTCTTAGGCTAGGTCTAATGGATCACTTAGTTTTGTTAAAGGCAATTTTGTTTTAGAAAAAAGTGCAAACAAGCATCCTGTCGTGGAAGCTGGTCAAGGTCTTGGGAAACACTGGTAATAGGAAAGGGGAAGTGTGATGGAAATTGAGCTAATCCATAGGTATTAGTGGAGGTTGTGCTTGCTGGAATGTGTAGTGGGGGCTCAAGTGAAAAGTAATAGCTCCAAGCTGACCCTTCTTAAGTCCTTTAAGTGGACTTAGGAAAACTTCACCATCCTGCCAGAGTTCTGACCAAAGATTACCACTTGAATATGCAAAGTGTTTGCAGCAATTGTAAAGGAAACACCCTCTTGAGAGGAGGAAATATTTGGAACAGTTAGAGATTTGCTTCAGAATATCTGAGAAACTCCCAAGTATGTTAACAGGATATTCTGAGCCTCTTCATCTGTGCGAATGTCTGTGTTAGTAAAGTCACTCAGTCTTTAATTTTAGCATGTAAAGTATGTTGTAGTCAGAAGTTACAGAATGGGAAAATCTGTGGGACCCAAAGCCTATATACTTAAGCTTGATTGATTCGGGACATGTTATTGCTTATATGTCTATGAGTAGAAATGGGAAATTCTGCATGGGAAGAACAGAAAAACACATACTCTGGAATATGATGAGATATTTCAAGAAGAGATACTTGAAATTAGGAAAGAGGGCATACATACAAGCTCAGGAGTTTGCAAGGTAGTGAAAGAGGCAATTGTCTTCTGAGATTTGAGGTCATGAACAGCACAGGTCCATTCCCAGATGTTCTATATAAATGTGGCAGAAATAGGGATCTGTAGCTGAATGAATTATGAGATGCATAATAAAAATTAAAAGACTAGTGCTGTTCTAACACCTGCTTGATAATGACTCACAGCAAATGTAAACTTGTAGCTCTGTTCCCTCCTTTTGATTGTGAGTTGGTTCTGTATGAATGACTTTCACAGTACACATTCCTCCTCATTCTGCAGATTCACAGACATACTGTATTTTTGGTGACAATTATTTTTACGCTGTTGACTTTTCTCCCAAGCTGCTTTCATGCTTTCATAATAGAGTTCATTGTCCGGTGGGAAGAAGGAACTCATACTCACCTTGAGGAATTTTTTATATCTTTACTTGTCATGTGTTTGCCTTAGTTGGCAAAATGACAAGGCCTATATATTAGCTAGCTATGCCCAAACTTGATGAAGTGCATTGTCTACTTGCTGGTTTCCAACTGGTATAAAAAAATCTGTGGATTTGAATTTAGGATTAGGAAAAAACCCACCTGTTATTGTCCAAAACAGATGATATAGGGGAAATTTGTTTCACCTGGAGGAGTTCTTAATTTTTCACAAGATGGTAGGAAGGACCAAAGTGGTTCAAAACTGTTGCCTCTTCTGGTAATATGTTGTGCAAAATGCTTATGAGGAATGGCGTCAAGAAATAAACTGAAGAGTATAATCTTAGAAAGCTGGACAACAAATGACTCTTATGATGTAAATTATGAATTACTGTGACTAAACTGAGGAAATAAACATCAAGGAAGCTGTTTTCGCTGGAGGGAATGTCTTCAGTAAGGAACACAATAGAACTGCTGTCTTGGGTTGAAAAATATAACCAAAAATGTGTATTCTTTTTTCATCTGTTGAAACCGTTTGGGAGATATTGTTCTTTATCTCTTGCAACTCTAGAGGGGGAAGAGGGTGGATGCCTTCTGTGAATGGGACAACTGATAAGACGAGATAAGGCAGTGCCTTCTTATCTCTTCCTGCACCCATCCTCCTCCAAGGGACATCACCTGTGAATGGGCCATTTAAGGCCTCTCACATGACTGATAACATCACCTCATTCCATTGTGAGGTGCTCAACCCAGTGGGGAGGAGCCAAAGCCTTTCCACCAGGAGAAAACCTGCAATTCCAAACACCCAAGATAGCCTGTTTCCACTGGATTCTCGGAGGAAGACAGGACCCATCTCACCAGCACTGGACCCTTTTTTCTGCAGGATCATCTCTACTTCACAGAACAACATCTGTTACTCCAGGAAGACTTCTTTGAACTGCGTCCAGCACTGTGGCCAACAGGGTGTCAGGTCGTATCTCTGACTCTGTCAGGGTTTCCTAGGACTTCTGTTTGCTTGTTTTTTGGTTTTTTTTACTACATTTGTATTTTTAATATTCCTAGTATAGAACTGTTATTCCTATTCCCATATTTTTGCCTGAAAGCTCCTAATTGCAAAATTGTAATAATTTGGAAGGAAAGGCTTTTTACATTCTCCATTCCAAGGGAAACTCCAGTTCTCCCTGGCAGATACCTGTCTTTCCAAACCAAGACAACTGCAAACTATGAAAATGTCCTGAGAGATAAGCAGACAGGTTACTTCTGCACCTGTGCTGGGTGCTTGAGTTGCACAAAAAGAAGCCTGAAGAAAGATTAGTAGAATGGAGTCTGTCTTGAACAATGGAGAGGATGTGATTTGAAAAGTGCTTCACCAAACCAGCCTTGTGTGTTGTACGAGTACTGAAATTAGCTGAGAAACAGGTAGCTGAAGAGGTTGAATTTCAAGCA